>NC_092803.1:53230845-54491313 GCF_040954645.1 Diabrotica undecimpunctata
AGAAAAGAAAGAAAAGAAGAAAAGAAAGAAAAGAAAGAAAAGAAAGAAAAGAAAGAAAAGAAAGAAAGAAAAGAAAAGAAAAGAAAGAAAAGAAAGAAAAGAAAGAAAAGAAAGAAAAGAAAGAAAAGAAAGAAAAGAAAGAAAAGAAAGAAAAGAAAGAAAAGAAAGAAAAGAAAGAAAAGAAAGAAAAGAAAGAAAAGAAAGAAAAGAAAGAAAAGAAAGAAAAGAAAGAAAAGAAAGAAAAGAAAGAAAAGAAAGAAAAGAAAGAAAAGAAAGAAAAGAAAGAAAAAGAAAGAAAAGAAAGAAAAGAAAGAAAAGAAAGAAAAGAAAGAAAAGAAAGAAAAGAAAGAAAAGAAAGAAAAGAAAGAAAAGAAAGAAAAGAAAGAAAAGAAAGAAAAGAAAGAAAAGAAAGAAAAGAAAGAAGAAGAAAGAAAAGAAAGAAAAGAAAGAAAAGAAGAAAAGAAAGAAAAGAAAAGAAAAGAAAGAAAAGAAAGAAAAGAAAGAAAAGAAAGAAAAGAAAGAAAAGAAAGAAAAGAAAGAAAAGAAAGAAAAGAAAGAAAAGAAAGAAAAGAAAGAAAAGAAAGAAAAGAAAGAAAAGAAAGAAAAGAAAGAAAAGAAAGAAAAGAAAGAAAAGAAAGAAAAGAAAGAAAAAAAGAAAAAAAGAAAGAAAAGAAAGAAAAGAAAGAAAAGAAAGAAAAGAAAGAAAAGAAAGAAAAGAAAGAAAAGAAAGAAAAAAAAGAAAAGAAAGAAAAGAAAGAAAAGAAAGGAAAGAAAGAAAAGAAAGAAAAGAAAGAAAAGAAAGAAAAGAAAGAAAAGAAAGAAAAGAAAGAAAAGAAAGAAAAGAAAGAAAAGAAAGAAAAGAAAGGAAAGAAAGAAAAGAAAGAAAAGAAAGAAAAGAAAGAAAAGAAAGAAAAGAAATGAAAGAAAGAAAAGAAAGAAAAGAAAGAAAAGAAAGAAAAGAAAGAAAAGAAAGAAAAGAAAGAAAAGAAAGAAAAGAAAGAAAAGAAAGAAAAGAAAGGAAACAAAGAAAAGAAAGAAAAGAAAGAAAAGAAAGAAAAGAAAGAAAAGAAAGAAAAGAAAGAAAAGAAAGAAAAGAAAGAAAAGAAAGGAAAGAAAGAAAAGAAAGAAAAGAAAGAAAAGAAAGAAAAGAAAGAAAAGAAAGAAAAGAAAGAAAAGAAAGGAACGAAAGAAAAGAAAGAAAAAAAAGAAAAGAAAGAAAAGAAAGGAAACAAAGAAAAGAAAGAAAAGAAAGAAAAGAAAGAAAAGAAAGAAAAGAAAGAAAAAAAAGAAAAGAAAGAAAAGAAAGAAAAGAAAGAAAAGAAAGAAAAGAAAGAAAAGAAAGAAAAGAAAGAAAAGAAAGAAAAGAAAGAAAAGAAAGGAAAGAAAGAAAAGAAAGAAAAGAAAGAAAAGAAAGAAAAGAAAGAAAAGAAAGAAAAGAAAGAAAAGAAAGAAAAGAAAGAAAAGAAAGGAAAGAAAGAAAAGAAAGAAAAGAAAGAAAAGAAAGAAAAGAAAGAAAAGAAAGAAAAGAAAGAAAAGAAAGAAAAGAAAGAAAAGAAAGAAAAGAAAGAAAAGAAAGAAAAGAAAGAAAAGAAAGAAAAGAAAGAAAAGAAAGAAAGAAAGATTAATAGCAAAATAGAATACATAAACATATACACAGACACATATTACATAAACACACAAAACAATGAGAAATTGATATCATCATAAGGGGGCATAATATAATCAAAATTGAAAATGAGATATCACAAGCAATAGAAATACGTAGAGGAGTACGACAGGGATGCATTTTGTCACCGCTGCTATTTAATGTTTATATTGAAAGCATCTGCCAGGAAATACTTTTGCAAGCAAACCAAGGAATCGTAATCAATGGAGAGGTTGTAAATAATATTCGATACGCAGACGACACTGTACTAGTTACAAGAACAGTAGAAAAATTACAACGATTAATTACAAATATAAATATTGCCTGTAACAATTATGGCATAAGTATCAATATCAAAAAAACCAAGTATATGGTCTTCAGTAAGAACATGACACAACGAGCACATATTAGTATAAACTGCATTCAAATTGAAAAAGTGTCAAGTTAGAAATACCTGGGGACTTCAATAAATGAAACTGGAGACCAAAACAATGAAATAAAAAGAAGTATCGAAATCGCCAGGGCCACCTTCATAAAGATGAGGAAATTCTTCTGCAACAGAGATATAAGCATCCCTCTACGATTAAGAATGCTAAGACGATACGTATTGAACACGCTATTATACGGTGTAGAGGCCTGGACTATCAAACAGAACAACATAAAAAAATTGAAAGTTTCGAGATGTGGTGCTACCGTCGAATGCTGAAGATAAGTTTTGTTGAAAGTCACAAACTGTGAAGTAATGCGAAGGATAGGAAAAGACCCAGAAATTTTGTCAACGATCAAACGAAAGAAACTCGAATATTTGGGTCACCTGATGAGAGGACATAAATACGCATTACTTCAAAATATAATTTAAAGAAAAATAGAAGGAAAACGGAATCCGTAGAAGAATGTCATGGTTGCGTAATTTGAGAGAGTGGTTTGGCTGTACTAGTAATGAACTCTTTAGGTCAGCTGTAAACAAGGTCAGGATAGTCTTTATGATTTCCAATCTCCGATAGGAAAGGCACAAGAAGAAGAAGAATGAGGGCACAAACATTACCTTCAGAATTATTAACTAAGAGCATAGCTATATGCCTAAAAGGTTAACGCCAAGTAAGTTCGAAAACAGTAACTACCTAATAAATTGATTATAATAACAGAATACTATTTTAAGATAAATCTTTTTTGAAAATGATTTCCAGAGTGGAAATCGAATCGTTTTCCCCTATACCATGCAATCGCTAAACAAGAATGTTTTACATCACGTGATCGGGAAGCGCAATAGTCGCAGAATAAATCTTATACTATTATGATGCACTTGTGGAGTAATTCGTTGTAATTTACCTCACTGAGTAAGGTCTAGGTGTCCGCGTATATATATTTGTGTGTATTTGTGTGTATAAATAAGTGGATATGGGTCATGTTCTCTCAACAAATATACAGTACTGGTATAGGTATGTTATGTTTTTAGTTGATCCGTGTATATTTAATTGGTTTTACCTTATTTACGCTTTTCGTATATATAAGAGTATGTAAGCTTTTCCTATTAGCTATATGGACGGTATCCTAGGGTTGAGAACTTTTAAGCCACTGTCACCTAATACTAACGATTCTCTAATATTTCTAATATTTAAGAACTATTTGAGCCTTGACCTTTCCCAGTATATTTCGCCAGTCGTTTCTGTTCATCGCCAACCTTTCTCGCTTCCTCGTCGATACCATCCCGTTAGCTTAGTCTTGGTCTCTATCTACTCATTTCCTACTGGTCCGGCTAATAGGGTTCATCTGGGAGGGTAATTGCGAGTAGTCGATATGATTTTATATTTAACTACAATATTTGTAGTTGGAGTAACTTGTATCTATGAGAACTTAAACAATATAATACAGCGACGTTACTTCTGTTAGGGTAAGCTTTCCTAATTTAAACCACTTTTCAAATATCTATTGTATTACACAATAAATATTTCAAAATTTTATCATACAATCATTTATTAAATATTGTTTATATTTCAAAAATCACAAATAATAGATACATGGTAGTTTATATTATTTTATTTTTCAAATGAAAAAAATATAAACAAAAGTCCAATTTGGGATACTTGCATCTTTAATTGGACCATTAGCGCCCTAAATTTAACCAATGTCAAAACCTATATTTTAACATGAGGAACGTGTTAAAAAATATATATTAACATAACATAAACTAATATTCAGCGTTTTGTAACTAATAAACTTAACCTAGATGTAAAAAATCTGTATTTTCATGTAATATTATAAATCTTATTCTTAAGTTTTACAATTTAAACAATAAAATCTTAGTTCTTAGCGATACATTGGCACATTTTTCATGAAACCAAATTTTACATTTAAGGCATTGGATCATTTCCGTGTGGATGTTGTCTGTCGCCCATCGGACACGCCCTCAGGTGGTGTATAGGGGAACGCCCTAACCAGTCCTAGGACTGGCGGGTAGGTGGGAAATAAAATACCACACGTGAACCAAAACACACTGGTATGGCAACCCAACAGAGTCCCTGGCTCTCCAGGTTGGGGGTTAGGCTAGAGGCTAACAACCTCTTCCTGTAAAAATCATATGTTACTGTCATCAAGTGCCACCAATCACGCACTTCGATGTTCATCGCCCTTCCTTCTGGAACAAATAATTAAATCTAATTGGTCGAGAAATGAAAAAGTTTCATATAAAAGTTAAATATCTTTAAATATGGGACATTTTCGGATCTCGCCCTCAGTCAAAATCTAGTAGTGACTAGTGCGTGTTTTACCCGTGTAGGGTAGCTCCCTAGAGCACTTTGCTCGAAGGGCTCTGAATCTTTCTAAGACTCTGAAGCTGAGTTTTTTTCTTCTTAGAAAGAATGTGTTTTATTTACCACCCTAATAAAACCACAAGGGCATTGACCTCCTCAAGGTCATGCCACAATAAGAGCGTACCGGCCAACTACGCAATATTACACCATATTGCGCAATAGTTGGACAGATTAATAAACATGGAAACTTGCACCAAGTTGCAATCAGTTTTTCATACGTTTATTATTTACACCGGAGACGACATGGCGCCCAACCTTCAACGAACTCTACCACGACTCCGAGATGTCAGAGTTCTCATGCTCCGCGATCGAAAATCGCAAACAGTTCCAACACGATGCCTGCATCAAAACCACTCAAGAAAACAGCGGGAAGAAGCATCGGATGTTAGTACACCAAACTAACATGCCGATATCCACCTTCTGCAGCCCTGAAACCGTCGATGTGCCGCATTTCCGACGAGCCAGCCAACTTGATGCTAAGTACCTGATGCAATGGATGTCTCCGCAGTAGCCAGTCACTGCCTGCCCTACCATTATGTGGTCCAGAGCACCACGGAGGCCCAGGCAAACTCGCCTACGACACACCGGCGACATGCAGAGGGGAAATGTACAGCTAGAGAGGACGAAGCCGCCGTAGAATGAGAGCACGTCGTCGAGGATGGACCTGCAGATGCTGTCCACAACACCGATCACCGTCTGTGAGTGTTTTTGTGCAGTGTAAGTGCGCGCTACGCGAGTGTACGCGAGTGTAGTGTGTGTTAGAGGACTTGTAAGTAATTTGACAATACAGACATATTTATTTTGATATATTTCATGTTATATTTGATATATTTTATGCATTTTTTTTCTTTTCTACATGTGATTTGTAAAAAAAAAATTGTTTTCTTAAGTTTTTTAATAAAATCATCTTTTTTTATCAGCCTCAGAGTCTCCAAAGCAGGGGGGATGTCATCAGATGCCACCAATCACGCATCTCGATGTGCATCGCCCTTCCTTCTGGAACAAATAATTAAATCTAATTGGTCGAGAAATGAAAAAGTTTCATATAAAAGTTAATTTATCTTTAAATATGGGACATTTTCGGATCTCGAGAGAGTCAAGTAGAGTCAAGTCAGTACAGTGTATAGTGTGTGTTTTACCCGTGTAGGGTAGCTCCCTAGAGCACTTTGCTCGAAGGGCTCTGTTTCTTTCTAAGACTCTGAAGCTGAGTTTTTTTCTTCTTAGAAAGAATGTGTTTTATTATTACCACCTAATAAAACCACAATGGCATTGTCTCTTCAAGATAATGCCACAATAAGAGCGTACCGGCCAACTACGCAATATTACACCATATTGCGCAATAGTTGGACAAATTAATAAACGTGGAAACTTGCACCAAGTTGCAATCAGTTTTTCATACGTTTATTATTTACACCGGAGACGACATTACTGTCGTCTCCGGGGTAATTAATAAACGTATGAAAAACGTGTTAGCAACTTGGTGCAAGTTTCCATGTTTATTAATTTGTCCAACTATTGCGCAATATGGTGTAATATTGCGTAGTTGGCCGGTACGCTCTTATTGTGGCATTATCTTGAAGAGACAATGCCATTATGGTTTTATTAGGTGGTGGAAATAAAACACATTCTTTCTAAGAAGAAAAAAACTCAGCTTCAGAGTCTTAGAAAGAAACAGAGCCCTTCGAGCAAAGTGCTCTAGGGAGCTACCCTACACGGGTAAAACACACACTAACACTTGACTATCTTGACTGTCTTGAGATCCGAAAAATGTCCCATATTTAAAGATAAATTAACTTTTATATGAAACCTTTTCGTTTCTCGACCAATTAGATTTAATTATTTGTTCCAGAAGGAAGGGCGATGAACATCGAAGTGCGTGATTGGTGGCACTTGATGACATCCCCCCTGCTTTGGAGACTCTGAGGCTGATAAAAAAAGATGATTTTATTAAAAAACTTAAGAAAACAATTTTTTTTACAATACACATATAGGAAAGAAAAAAAAATGCATAAAATATATCAAATATAAAAAGAAATATATCAAAATGAATATGTCTATATTGTCAAATTACTTACAAGTCCTCTAACACTCACTACACTCGCGTACACTCGCGTAGCGCGCACTTACACTGCACAAAAACACTCACAGGCGGTGGTCGGTGTTGTGGACAGCATCTGCAGGTCCATCCTCGACGACGTGCTCGTCTACGGCGGCTTCGTCCTCTCTAGCTGTACATTTCCTATCTGCATGTCACCGGTGCGTTTGCCTGAGCCTCCGTGGTGCTCTGGAGCACATAATGGTAGGGCAGGCAGTGACTGGCCACTGCGGAGACATCCATTGCATCAGGTACTTAGCATCAAGTAGGCTGGCTCGTCGGAGATGTGGCACATCGACGGTTCCAGGGCTGCAGAAGGTGGATATCGGCATGTTAGTGTGGTGTACTAACATCCGATGCTTCTCCCCGCTGTTTTCTTGAGTGATTTTGATGCAGGCATCGTGTTGGAACTATTTGCGATTTTCGATCGCGGAGCATGAGAACTCTGACATCTCGGAGTCGTGGTAGAGTTCGTTGAAGGTTGGGCGCCATGTCGTCTCCGGGGTAATTAATAAACGTATGAAAAACTGATTGCAACTTGGTGCAAGTTTCCATGTTTATTAATCTGTCCAACTATTGCGCAATATGGTGTAATATTGCGTAGTTGCCGGTACGCTCTTATTGTGGCATTACCTTGAAGAGACAATGCCATTATGGTTTTATTTAGGTGGTGGAAATAAAACACATTCTTTCTAAGAAGAAAAAAACTCAGCTTCAGAGTCTTAGAAAGAAACAGAGCCCTTCGAGCAAAGTGCTCTAGGGAGCTACCCTACACGGGTAAAACCATGTGTTGACACTACTATCACAACTGACTCGAGATCTGAAAAATGTCCCATATTTAAAGATAAATTAACTTTTATATGAAACCTTTTCGTTTCTCGACCAATTAGATTTAATTATTTGTTCCAGAAGGAAGGGCGATGAACATCGAAGTGCGTGATTGGTGGCACTTGATGACATTACAGAACCTCAAGAACTATTAGCCGGACGGAAATTACGACGACAACACTGCAAACGAAAAATGGAATTAAGATTAGGAACATGAAACACCCGAACCCTGTACCGAGCTGGAGCACTCGCATCTCTACCAGACATAGTGAACATGTACAGAGTAGATGTTTTGGCACTACAGGAAATGCGATGGACGGGAACAGGCATTCTTTACAAGAGAACCCACTCCATATATTACAGCTGCAATGAAAACCACCATATAGATGGAATGGGATTTATAGTAAACCAAAGAACAAAAGTCCTAGTTATTGATTTCAAAGCCTACAGTCAAAGAATGTGCTATTTACGCTTAAAAGATAAATTCTTTAATTAAAGTTTAATTAATGCACATGCCCCGACCGACGACAAACTAGAAGACATTAAAAAACAGTTTTTCGAAGACCTAGAACAAGCCTACAGAAGATGCCCCAGAAATGACATCAAGATAGTGCTAGGTGACATGAATGCAAGAATAGGACGAGAGCAAGTTTTTATGCCGACTATAGGAAGGCATAGCCTACACAACATCAGTAGCGATAATGGATTACGACTGATAAACTTAGCAGCAGCACTGAACATGACCTTCGCTAGCACCTATTATGAACACAAGAATATACACAAGGTAACCTGGACCTACCCTGATAGAAGAACAACTAGTCAGATTGATCACATCTTAATAGATTCAAGACCCGGAACGGACATAGCAAACTGCAGAAGTTATAAAGGCGCAAACATAGACAGACCATTGTTTAGTGATCTCAACACTAAGGGCTAGAATTTCAAATTCCAACAAAGAAAAAAATAAATAGAAAGAAATGGAATGTACAGAAGCTGAGAGATGCAACTGTTGCAAAACAGTACTGGGAAAATATTCCCAATAGGTTAAGGAATCAAAGTCTAAGCGAAGAAGACCAGAGAGATACAGACTCCTATTGGAATAGGATAAAGGAAGATATTGAGTCAGCAGCACAAGATGAAATAGGAACAGAAACTTGTACCCGAAAAAATCACTGGTTTGACGATGAATGCAAAGACGCAACACAGAAAAAAAAGCCTATGCAAAAATGCTTACCCGCCGAACTAGAACAAGTATAGAGAATTACCAGACAAAGAGAAGAGAAGAAAAGAAAATGAAGAGAAGAAACAGAATGAACAAACAAAACCAATTAAAAAAGGAACTTCGATATATAGAAAACCTCAACAGAGAGAAAGAGTTCAGAACATTCTATAAGGAAGTTAACATCAACAGAAACACAAATCAATGTAGAAGTTTGAATGGCGATCTATTAACAACAAGAACAGACGTACTAGACCGATGGACGGAATATTTTAACCAGACACTTAATATAGACGAAGAAGAAGAAAACCCGGAAGACGAAAGCTGTGAGGTAAGCAAAGCAGACGAGAGGAAGGAGGATCCACCAACGATCCTGGAAATTAAAGACGCTCTAAACAAACTAGCCAGAAACAAATTACCCAGAATAGATAATCTCCCAGCGGAATTATATAAAGAAGGTGGTCGCGATATCATAATAGCGCTACAGCAGCTTATAAAAGAAATATGGGTACAGAAGTTCCTTCCCAGTGATTGGAATATTGGAATACTCTGCACCATACACAAAAACGGAGATATCTTTGAATGCTCTAACCATCGAGGAATTACGCTCCTACATGCAGCGTATAAAATATTCTACATTATACTATGCCACCGTATGGCACCATATGCAAAGCGAATAATAGGACAATACCAGGCTGGTTTCAGAGGTGGTAAATCAATAATTCATCAGATTTCAACCCTGAGACAAATTCTAGAGAAAACACTGGAATACGGTGTAGACACGCACCACATATTTATAGACTACAAGACAGCCTACGACTCTGTAAATAGAAGAGAATTGTTTAGAGCAATGATAGACCTAGGAGTACCAAATCAGTTGGTAAGTCTAACCAAACTAACCCTTGAAAAAGTTGAATGCAGAGTACGAATCCAGCGGGAACTCTCTGAACCTTTTAAAACAAATAACGGGCTACGTCATAGAGACCCACTCTCTTGTATACTATTCAATCTAGTTCTGGAAAAAGTAATACGTACGTCACAAATCACAACTACCGGTTCAATATATAACAAATCTGTGCAAATCCTAGCATATACCGATGATATCAATATTGTTGGGAGAACGGAACGCAGCACGAGAGGCATACGTAGCACTAAAGGAAGCGGCTACAAAAATGGGTTTAATAATAAACACCAATAAAACAAAATAATTGAAAATAGGTCAGCAACCACAAATACTACGGCCACTTGTTACGACGTTATCGAAGCAGTTAACGAATTTGTATACCTGGGAACGCTCGTCAATACTGAAACTGACACTACCGCAGAGATAAATCGCAGAATTTACACGGCTAATAGATGCTATTTTGGGCTTAATCTCCTTTATAAATCTACATGTATATCAAAAAATACAAAAGTAAAACTCTACAAAACAATAATACGCCCAGTCCTAACATATGGTTCAGAAACCTGGACTTTAACAAAAAGCAATGAAAATATGTTAGGATGTTTCGAAAGAAAAATACTAAGGCGAATCTATGGAGCGGTAAATGAAAATGGTGTCTGGAGAAGACGATACAACTTCGAACTCGAATAGAATATACCAGGAACCAGATATCGTAAAACACGTCTGAGGTGGGTAGGCCATGAAATGCAGATGGAGCAAACCGACATAGCTATAAAAACGCTTCTTGATAGACCTATTGGTCAAAGAAGAAGATGAAGACCCAGAACAAGATTCCTAGATAACATAGATCAAGATATGAGAAATATGGAAATACGTCCTTGGCGGAGAAAGGCGATGGATAGGGACGACTGGAAAAAAACTCTTGGGGAGGCTAGGACCCACACAGGGTTGTAAAGCCAAAATGACGAATTGGATCATTTCTTCGATTGATTCAGACTCGCATATTTCACAATACCAGCTGTCAGGTTTAGCTACACCGAATTTTGCTACGTTTTTTCACAATTAATTTTTGACAATTTTAAAGTAGTTTAGCCCGATTTTACTTTAGATGCCTCAGCTCGTGCTTTAAGTTGGTTTTTGTACGGGGCTCCAGTAAATTCAACTGCGTCTTGAACTGAAATAATATTAAGGAAAGTTGATGCTGCTCTCTTCGATCGTTCTGCCAATGGAATATTATTTTCTTCAGAAGAGGATGCTTCCTGTTGGGATTCATGGTTAGAGTTTGGTGCACTGTCAAACATTATTAAAGCTGCAAAATCAGTTTCTTTGAAAACATTTTTATCTATAGGCCAAATGCCACTAGCACGAAGAGCGTTTTGTGCATTTCTCACTGTTGCATCAAGCCTATCAGCCCCTCCAGTTATCCCGGAAACCTGAAACATTGACACAGTTCGACTCACGTTATTCCGCAACCACTTTTAAGAGCATTGTTTATAAATATTTTAAAACACTCTGAAGAATTTAACATCCAACGGTTAAAGTCTATGTGTTGTGTGACTTGATAACTGCAATAACCTAATTTCATTATCCCTGACAATTTGTAGAGCTTTAAGATTTTTACTGTGGGTGCTGTGGCCATCCAACAATAAAAAAACATTAGTCTCAACGCTTGGGTTAACTGTTTTAATAAAATGATTTAGCCATGTCACAAAAAGATCTGTATTGATTATATTCAGTATCTCTAAGAGTGACAATGCTGCCAGGCGAAGCACCTAATGACGGTTCCTCTTGAAAGCGTTTTCTCTTACAAAATTATCATGGGTGGTACAAACTGCCCCACTGCACTAGCATAGCAAACTACAGTAGTATTTACCCCCTTTCTCCACTAGAAATGCATCCAATTTGATGTTTTTCCTTCTTGGCTTATATTTTCCGATATTGCCGTTGTATGGTTGAGCAGCCTGTTCCATCGACGTTGAATATGCGTGTGGCGGCCTCTTTAAAAATTCTTTGTAAAAGTTAATAGAATTTATCAAGTCGAGCTTTGCTAAATCCTGCTCCCATTGATGTTTTCTCCGGCTGCCGTAACGATATTTTTTTATATCTTAACATGAAGCAATAATACCACTTTTTGCCTATCATACGTTTATCTGTATTAAAATTGTGTTTCAAATTGTTTCTTGTTGCCAATTTAAATGTCAGTTTGCGGACGTCTCGTATGCCGATCCCGAATATTCGCTCTTCGAAAATCAAAATATACTTAGCCAATCCTGCTTTAACTTCTTCAATAAATCCAGCAAACCTGCCAATTTATTAAATAGTATTATTTGCCTGTTTGTTTTTCTCTTCAAGATGTCTATTTAGTGTAGCTTTAGGTACTTTAAACAATCTTACACACTCACTAAGCCCATAAAAACCGTTACGAAAAGCGGAAATAGCACTGCTTAAATCTTCTGTGCTTCACTTGCCATATTCACCACGTGATTACATTCTGAAGTAAAAAATAAATCTATTACGAACTAAATGGGACTGGTTTAATTTACAATACAGTTTACAATTGGACCGGTCCAATTTACAAGTCAATTGCTGGTGCAATTTAGGAAATCCTGTTCTAAAGCTAGACAATATCAAATTTCACCTACAACAGGTCATTTGAAGGTTAGGTCACGAAAATAATCCCTAAACTATGGCATCTTAATGAATCTTGAGAAATAAAGATATTATAAATGTTGTGATTACTTACTTTAACGGTAAGTAGTAGCATCTTTATACCGAAAGTAATCCCAAAAACTCTAAGATTTTAATCTTAACCGTTGTTTACAGCTGCACAAGTGTTTAAACTCTAACAGGTTTCGGGATGTAGTTCTAGTTGGTATTAAGGGATAGCACTACTTGTCTTCGGTTCGCTCAAATCTGCAAAAGTTCAATTTAGACGCCGGTCCAATATAGACGACCCTACGCTATAATATTGAAAAGTGCAAATGCTAATAAGAGTTTAATAAGAAAGATAATATTTTGATTAAAGTAGATTTTGAATATTCTGGTTAAACGTTTGATTATTTATTTTAAGTGTTTTCTTTTAAAAAATGAATAACATAATGTTAATTTTATTTTATTTTAGATGTCTCTCCTCCAGCTGAAGTCGTACTCTGTGTCTTCTGGTTTTTGCTCTAGTAGTTATGTAAAAGGCTAAGGAAAACAAATACATAAATGTCCTTCCGTTTTAGAAAAGGTTTCAATGTATGTAAGCGATTGCGTAGAAACAATAAACTAGAGCTTTTTGTTTTAGATCTCGTAATACATGGAGCAAAGGAGGGACAACAAGAGCCACAACTCTATCCTGAAAAAGGATAAACATTTATCGGCGGAATCACAAAACGTAGTCTCGCCATTATTTATGTAGAACGACTCGAAGGAAGCAAAGCAATTGTTGGATCGTTCGTAGCGAGATAAATCTCCCGCTAATGTTCAGGTTGACTTTTTCTTATGTTGTGAAAACGATTCAGGCGGGAAAAGACGATTGTATGTCTGTGTTTAGCTTGTTGTTGAATTAAATGAATAAAAAACGGCGCGGAAAGGAGAGAGTCAGGCGAAACCGGGCGATGTCGACGCACTAATTAAAGCAGTATTTCATTGGAGGAGCTCTGGCGGCGATTTTTGTTTGCTTTGCAGTGGCATTATTTTCTTCGGAGTGGATTGTTTCGTAGAAATTAAGGGTTTTTTTGTTGAATCGGGACGTAGTTTTATGTAGTCGCCGTTTTATTTTTTTTTTTCTCAAAATTAATACGAAGACAAGTGAGAAACTTTATAGACAGAATGTATTATAGTCAGAAAACTCAAAGTTTCTATTTGTCCATTTTTCCCAGTAGTACGTTTTTGAACGACTTACTTTTTTTTTTTTTTTAACAATGTTGTTGGCAAGTATCACATTTTTATCTTCTTCGTACAATAAAAAATTGCAGCATCATCATCATGTGCAGCTTTATCAACCTTTTCCAATTACGGTGCAGCCTCCCTTATATATATATATATATATATATATATATATATATATATATATATATATACAGTGTGGAAACCACTTATGGAATAAAATTGTTTGTGTCCTTATTTTAGAAAATAATAAAAAACCTTGAGATACCTTAACTTTTAAATTTTAATGTGCGCTTTTTAAACATAAATTTGAATGTACAGGGTAATCCACGCAAGTCTGGCATAGTTCATTATCTGTTTTTAAATGAGACACCCTGTATATGTTTATGTTTTTAAAAGCTCTTTAATCACCTGATCTCAACGAACTATATCATGTAGGGTCTATTATGAATAGACTTAGGCAAATATGCAAGTTGCATATTTTGCATAATAATGCATAAAATATGCAAAAATGTCAAATTTTGCATATTTTTATAAAAGTGAGCATAAAGTGCATAATATAATTTGAAAATTTGGTATTAACTATATATTTTTATATTATATACTTGGTATTGAAATTCTTGGTATAGTAACTAATAAAAGACAGCGGCTTATAGTTTTGTCAATTTTTGTCCTGGAATTGAGGGTTTGTGTTTGCCAGTTTATGTCTCTAGGTAAAAATTTTTATTTTTACAGTCAGTTTTACTTGGTTTCACTTTTGTTGTAAAATTTGAGGCGTAAACAACGTGTATTTCTAATTGAATAATTATTGTGGTTTGAAAATGCCGAAAATAAGCAATGTTTCAACTTGGCAAAAACCTTACAAACAGTTATCTATGGATATGGATAAAGTTTATTGCTCATGTTGTGGCAAAACCGTAAGTACATACGTATTATTTTTTATTTTATTTTAAAAATTTACACGGTGGTACAAACAAAGATTTTAAAATTGGAGATTATGTTTAAGAAAAGTACCGACACAAGGCTAGTTCGCAATAAATCGATGTACTTTTTCTTTTTTCAAGCATTTTTTAAACTCCTTGCGATAAGAAATAGGATAACCTTTTAAAATTCAAATCATTTAATCGTCTACTGAAAGGTCGCTATTATTTTTTTTTCTAACAATAGCATAGTTTGCTTTAATTTTGCTAAATATAAAAACATATCATATATTGGACTTAATTAATTAAGTGCTTTTAATTTATACTCACAGTATTTTTTCTTTAAATGTAAACAGAAAAAACCTCATTCATTTCTTGACATTTTCAAGATTACTACACCGATTTTTATTTGATTTAATTTTAATATTGTAATTGTTATGCAAAAACGGTTCATTTATAGTTTATTTCTACAATCTTAGATTTTAAAAATGGGTACAACTATAGAATATTTATATTCTTTTTTAGATTTTATTTGAAAAAAAACTTCAAATAGATCAGCATGTCAAAACCGCGAAACATTTACTATCTTACTAATAAAACACTCGTAATCTAAGGTTATTCCGTATTTATACCTAGAATAGTTATCCTCAGTATAAGGTAAATATAATACTAAAATAATTTGTTACAAATAAACTCAATGTCAATTTTGATTTTTCTTTGAAACTGACACCAAATATATCTTTATTTGTTATCTTATATGTTGAGTTTGAGTATTTTAAAAACCTTACACCATCTTTAGAAAAGCGATATCTTATTCTAAATTCTCGATCAGTGTATTTTTTTTTTCTCGAAAAAGAAAAACAAAAAAGTTTTTCTTTTTCGTGTATTTTCCATCATGTTAATTCAATTATCAACTTCCTCGACAGCCGCGTCACCTCTTAAACACATTTTTTTATCA
The DNA here is from genome assembly GCF_040954645.1 of Diabrotica undecimpunctata. Classification (NCBI taxonomy): domain Eukaryota; kingdom Metazoa; phylum Arthropoda; class Insecta; order Coleoptera; family Chrysomelidae; genus Diabrotica; species Diabrotica undecimpunctata. Next base: position 53,246,098 of record NC_092803.1, read on the forward strand.
TATACATAGCTAAAATAATATATTCTTGCCACTGATGACTTTGACATTCATAAAATAGGTTATACCACGGTTATACTAGACAACAAACTTTCAGTCAAGTTCCAAAAAAGAAACCGAACAAGAAACTTTTAACGAAGGCTTGTGTCTTGCATTAGTAGCTTCTAATATATCGCTTTCAAAATTATCTAATGGAAATTTTAGTTCTTTTTTAAAAAAATATTGCAAACAAAACATTCCCAGTGAACGAATTCTAAAGAGAAATAATGTCGATTTGTTATACTCCTCAGTTATCCACAACATAAAAGCCGAAATAGGTAATAATTACTTTTACATATGTGTGGACGAGACCGCTGACTCGTCAGGAAGATACATTGTGCACTTACTGATTGGTGTACTTAGCGATGAAACCTTTCCAAAATCGTATTTAATTTCCTGTAAGCAAGTGGAAAAAACCAACGCTCTAACAATATCACGGTTTTTACAAGAAGCATTAGCAAACTTTTTTCTTCCTACTGCTGTGCCTAATGATAAATTATTGCTTATTTTATCTGATGCCGCATCATATATGGTGAAAGCAGGAAAAATTTAAAAATATTTTATCCAAACTTAATACATGTCACTTGTTTAGCGCATGGAATAAAACATAATTGAGGAGGAAGTAAGAAAAAAATTTCCACTAGTTAACAGTTTAATAGCGAGCGTCAAAAAGGTATTCCTGAAATCACCTGTAAGAATACAATGTTACAGAGATATGTTTTCTGCTATTCCACTGCCACCGCAACCCATTTTAACACGTTGGGGAACATAGGTGGAAGCAGCTTATTTTTATGCTGATCGTTTTGTTGATTTAAAAAAAAATAATTAACCCTTTAACGGATGATAGTTGCCAATCTTTATTGGAAGCTAAGCAAGCCTTCCAAGATAACATCCTCCAACAGCAACTGTCATTCATAAAATCAAATTATAGTTTTCTCCAGAAAACTATAACTCAATTAAAATCCTCCAAATTATCATTGTTAGAGAGTACAGTTTTAATAAAAAAATTTGAGTCATTGTGTCAAAACGTTAAAGGTACTATTGAAAAGGAAATTTTTCAAAAATTTAAAGTAATCATAGAAAAAAATAGTGGATACCAGGTTCTTTCTGAAGTGGTGCAAGTACGAGCTGGGACATTTTCCGAACCAGTTAATTTAGAACCTCCATCTATTATAGTAAATTAGAAAAATGCCCCAGTTACATCAGTTGATGTCAAAAGAAGTTTTTCTATTTGCAAATATATGTATTCAGAGAGAAGCCATAAGTTTTTATTAGAAAATTTTAAACATCATTTGATAATCTATTGTTACCACAATTCAAAATAATATTTATATCTTAAAATAATTATATGTTATATATTTATAATGTAAGTATTTTTGTAAATAAAAAATATTGTAAATATTTTTTATTATATGCATATTTTCTAGATAAATATGCATATTTTGCATAAAATACTGCATATTTTTGCATAAAATCCTGCATATTTATGCGCATATTTCATACTTTTTTATTTGCATATTTGCCTAAGTCTAATTATGAATAATAAAAGGTGAAATTTTGAAATCAAGTATAATTTTCTTCAAGACAATTAATTCATAGAATTCCCGAGGTAATTAACTGGATTACATAAAAACAAATGCTCAAAATGTTCTCCACCTTGTTGTTGGCAATAACACAGTTTCCTATAAAACTCGTCCCGAACTTTGTTTAAAGTTTGAGCTGAAATATTCCGTATTTCTGTAGTTATCCTTTCTTTGAGGCCTTCAATGTTAGTTGGTTGTGTTGCATATACTTTGTTCTTGAGATAACTCCTCAGAAAAAGTCCAAAAGCGTAAGATCTGGCGACCTAGCTGGCCCCTCAATAGTACCCCTTTCGTCCAATCAATTTATTGAAGAAATTTCATTCAAGTAATTTCTCACCATTAAAGCATAATGGGGTGTTGCACCGTCCTGCTGGACCAAACAGTTTCATGCGCTATAATGGGATCTATTGGATTGGGATAAGTTAGCCAACTAAGAAAGAACATCGTCTCTTAGGATGCTTAAATATTTTTACGCTGTTAAATTACCATCTACAAATATAGGACCAATAATATGATCTCCTATAATACTTGCTCAAACATCCAACTTTTGAGGATACTGAGTGTGTGTCTCACGCATCCAATGAGGATTCTTCGCTGTTTAATATCTACATTTTTGTTGGTTTACCTCTCCATTCAATGTAAATGTTGATTTACCAGAAAAAATAATTTGTGCCAAGATCTATTTCATTTGTGTTAATTTTATCTATCATTTTTTCGCAGAAATCCATTCTACGGTTTGGATCGTCTTCTGTTAGCTCCTGCACAAAAGTCAATTTATATGGATGAAGTTTTTCTTCATGGAGATACCTTAGGACAGTTGTGTGACTCACATTATTTTAACGTGAACTTGACGTTGGATTCTCTGCGACACTTAACAAAAAATTCACTTTCACTCCATCTTTAATGAAGTTTGGTTTTCTTTTTAATGGTTTGACATGTCCAAGTTCTCTGAATTGTGCATAAATTTTAGACACAATGGCTTGTGCAATATTAGGCAACTGAAGATACCTCTGATTAAATAAGTTTGCTACTTCAACTTGACTTCTACAATTCTCCCCGTAACCGATCATCATTAAAATCTCAATTCGTTGGGTCTCAGTTAAATATTTCATTTTTATTTTTGTAAGAAATTAGCTTTTAATTAGAAATTTATTATTTTAATGTAAAATGTCAATACACCAACAACTGATTGACAACAATCCGCAATGTTTACCGATTTAGTTTAATTAGCAGACTATCTAGACAGTTTTTACCTATTCATGACAAAAAATGTTAACACGGTTACTAAACAGAAATTTTCCCAATATACTGACACATAGAGTAGAAGTGTATTGTTGTATTTAGCTAATTAAAATAATACCATAACACGTGATAAATTATTAATTTCAAAATTTCACCTTGTATTATTTATTGTAGACCCTACATGATATAGTTCGTTAAAATCAGGTTGTTAAAAATCTTTTAAAAACATAAAAATATACAGGGTGTTTAATTAAAAATAAGGATTATGGACTATACCAGACTTGCGTGGATCACCCTGTACATTTAAATTTATGTTTAAAAAGCGCATATTTAAATTTAAAAGATAACGTGTCCCGGAGTTTTTTATTATTTTCAATAATAAGGACACAAACAATTTTATTCCATAAGTGGTTTCCACACTGTATATATATATATATATATATATATATATATATATATATATATATATATATATATACATGCTTCAATCACGTCTGTTCATGTAAAATGCACCTCTTCTGATTACAAGTATATGTACTCAGATATAAAACATAAGTTTTTAAACGACGATTTTGAAAAAAATTTAATTTTTTACTATTTTTTCAATAGCGATGGTATCATAAGTAAATAACATCAGTGAGACACTCCTAAAATATTATTAATTTGTACATTATTTTTGTAAATAGCTCTTTTGTATTAGATAGTGGAGTAGTATTTTTTTAATACAGAAATATTACTACTTAATTTATTAGTTTTATTTTAGACAATATTCTTAGCATATAATGAGATATTTTTTGCATATTTTGGTAAAAATGCTTGCATATATGTGCGCATATATTTTCTTTTTTGTGCATATTTGCTTATGCTTATTTTAAAGATATGAAATTTTTTATTACGAAATAGCTCCGAAAGAGAAATGTTTAAAGATTACCACCATCCTATTGTTTATAACTTCATCGCAGGTGCGACCTTGACCATGACCAGTTGTAACTTAGGAACCACTGCTCGACATTTAAATTTTCTTTTAAAGGAAGCATCTTTAAAATTACTGAGATATTATATTTGTTTATAAGCCAAAAGTCTTTTTACAATTTAACATAAACGAACACAAGAGATACGACATAGGCATCTTCCTAGTCGTCCAAAAGACTTTCGATTAGGACCGAATTGGACTGTCCACACGTTTCGTAAAAATGATACCTCCTATCTCTTCAATCGGATAATCCGAGATATGGTAACTAACAAACTCTCAATGACATTAACTTGACAAGTTGGAGTCCCTTAGTATCAATTTTAGCTTCAACATTATAGACAGTCTACAATAATGACATCCCCCACACCCCATAAACAGGTTAGAGTCTACCTTGTTATATGATGGCTGACGATACGGCACTCCTTTCAGCAGGAACCCTACGAGAAACGCTAAGACACTCGTCTGTATTGGATAAAGCTCAAAACCAAAACACAAATAATTTCGATTAGATCTTCCCACGCACTACAGAGTGGTCATAAGGAACCAGCTTATTCTTTTAGGAGAAACGCTTCAATTTAGACCCTCGGTGTCCTATTTGGGAGTTCCTTTTGTTAAGACTACCAATTATTGGGACATTCATCTCTAGCACACTCTAGATAGAGTAAGAGAAAGAGTTAATCTACAAAAACTTTTATCAGGCCAATTATCGAATACAAAGTATGTATCTGTGTGTCAATTTACATAAACCAAAGCAAAAACATCTTGGTCACCGAAAGAAAAATCCTAAGGAAATGCAAGAGAAATCGTGCTGACTATCCATCTGCACTAATAATCTACCCACTCATCAACCTCCACAATATAGTGAGGAGAATCCGTTAGATACGAGTAGATGGCTTCAACAACTGAGCTAAAGAGACTCTCTAATCTCCATTACAATTCCCTAGTGCACATACTCACCGAGGCTTCTATTTAAACAATTCCATTCCTTTCATCCAAGCTTTTACATTTGCCTTGTAACGAACTTTTTGATGAGTACCATAGCATCCTAGAAGCTACTCTTATAAAATATCGCGGCTAGAATAAGCTGCACTCTAAAAACGCTAATCTAACAGCCGTTTCCATCGTATGGCTGATAACATTAAAGTTGCCTTCTTAAGACGTGTTCTGGCTTTTGGCTTCTCCATCTACAAAATAAAACTCCACCCATTCCAAGCTTTCCTTCGGTCTACTCGCAGCATACTGCCATTTTCTCCTTTAGCTGATATTTCTCTTTCCCCTAAAACTACCGCAAAAAAACGGAGACCCTTCCTTAAAGAGGCACACCGCGTAAATGAGGTTTATGACGTTCAAGATTCGATAACAATTTTAAAAAACTCCTGAGACCGCCCAAATAATCAAGACTTCCTAGATTTCAAAAGCCTTGTTGGCAACAAAAATTGGAAAACTGACAATGGAAAAGGAATAACCAAAATCAGTCAAATAAAGGAAATCAGTACTTCGTATAACACAGCGAATGTTATTTTTTTAAGTATGATTTAAGTTCCGATTATATCAGGTGTGATCTAACAAAAGCAAAAAAGGGACATCCATCTCGTATTGATCAATTTCCATCTAAAGTATACACAAATCTTTTGCCAATAGATAAGAAGAAGATAACTGGCTTATTATGGCTTTGTGATACTGGAAAAATTCCTACTATGTATCATGGCTTCTATATAAGTTTACATTCTGATACATCAGAAATGTATGAGATCACTGCTAGCAGTGACGACGAAGAATTGCAATAACGTTTGTTTATAATATTTTGTAATTTAACTTCGATGTAGACTTTAATCATAAATACAATTTCACAGAACGATGGTATGTATTATTTATATTCCCAATTTTTTTCCAGCGAATACTGTACTAACTCATTCAAAATCCAGATAAAGAAACAAAATTGACATGTTTAAAAGCACAAATGGAACAATACGGTAAACACAATGGATAAATATAAAAAGAATTTAATAAATAAGAACCCCTGATTTTTTGCGCTAATCAAGACTTTATCTTGCTTTATTCGAAAACTTCAAAAAATGAGTTAGTACAGTCTTCGCTGGATGAGTCGAATTGAATATCATAATGTAAATTGATAAACATTGAGTATGAAATATACAGGGTCATTCACGCAACATGTTGGTTAAAAGTTTTTAAAGTTCTGGTCGTCATTGGTTTCTGCAAACTTGGAATAATGGGTTATGCAAAGCATTCTTCATTTTTTAAATATTTGTATTCTTCTAGCACTTCCGGTTTTACCGGAAGTCGCCATTAAGTTTCTTATTTTAAACAGAAACTGTGCTTTTTGTTATTTTTTTTAGAATCTATGTAAAATTTTGGATCGATTTTTATTGGGATACCATTCTCGAAAAAATAGCCGTTTTTGAGATATTTAAAGTTTTTGAAAAATTTTTCATATTACACATGCAACTTCAAAAATTAATATTGTGGTTAATATTTATGCTGAAAAAACAAAAATTCTTTTTCAGCGTATACTAAACACTATTTTTATTTAAGCATAAAAAAATTTGCCAATTTTAATACTGGGTGTTCAAAATTTTGTATTATATTTTTATTTTTATATATTTTATAAATATATCTATAAAAATATATATTTATATAAAACAAAGACTTATTCCTACTTCCCACACACACCTTCCCAAACCCACCGAGGTAGGTTGTCCTCCTACGGTACAACCAGCCCCGGCTTTCCTCCGCCCCTGATCTTTGCAGCCAGGTCTCGACTATTTCGTGGTATCCCCCGTCAGGCAATGGGAGATTTCAGTGTATTTATATTTAAGTGGTAGGTTAGCCCATTTGGCTTTATCACTACCGGCCAAAGCAATTATTCGGCGATCTAATGATGGTTGTGTGTGCCGATGCTTGCTTTCCCCTTTTCTGCACCAAGTGCAGTCGAGAGCAAGTGAGCATCGAATTCTTTCATCTGTCGTCTAATACCCAGTCATTCGTCCAGTCATGTCCTTAATCTACCTTACTTGCTAATCTAATTTTTTTGGTGCTTGCATTCAAGAGCGTCGTGCGGCGTGTCTCCGGGTCTCTTCTGCATGCGGTTTTTGTTTTATTTTTTTGGTGGTTGGTACCCTTTTGTGTTAATTTTTATATCTACATCTTAATCTATGGACAGGTATCATCACTATCTGACTCGCTATCCGATTCATCTGAATCTTCATCATTACGAATAATGTTTTCTCAGTAATGTGTTCTTTGCACTTATTTAATAATTCAGCTTTTAAAACTAGATGTTCATGTTCTCAATTTTTCTCCGACAGCCACTTTCTTAAGTCTTCTTTTTTTTAGCTGCTTGTGAGAAACTTTTCCTCGTCTCTGGTGTGATACGAAGCATTGTCTAAGACTGTTAATGACGGATTTTCCAGATTTTTTAATAATTTTTTTCTTAAACCAATGTTCAAAAATATCGGCGTCCATATTTCCGTGGTAATCATCAGTTTTTTTGTCGAAGAAAATATAAGACTAGCATTGGGTATAAAACCTTCCGTATTTCCTGCATGCAATATGATATATCTCTCTGAATATATACACGAGGGGGCGGGGCCTCGGTGGCAGGGCGTGTCGGTCATTGGCCGATGAGTCCGATCAATGGAGAGCCTCGACTCCGCAGACTGTTTACTATTTTTGCAAATATAACAACTAAAATTTATTATCCAGTTATGCGACCGCAAGGAATGGATGAGACACTTTTATTTGAAATAAAATTATAAAAGTTTTTTTAATAAATTATCATCATAAAGCATTCAATTTGCGTTTTTTCACGATTTATAAAAAATTTGTTTTGGTAGCGCTGATTTATCCTCAAGTACTATAGCCGACCAGTAGGAGGTTCGGTACCGCAAAGAAGGTAGAAAAGGGAAAGCATAACAGAGTGGTTGTAACTAGAGTCATAAATTATTTTTCGGGCGTTAATCCGAAATACGACAGGGTAAAACGACTTCACTATATTACCTAACGTAAGGGGCTGGTACGTTACGGTCATACGCACCTATATCGAGCCGAAAATTACCGAATGCACAAGATTACCAAAATAGAAAATAGGCAAAATATCAACATCCACTTTTCATCAGCACATGTGTCACGTGGTTTTTTTTTCACATTTGTGGTTAATTGTTAATTATATTTGTTTTGATTTTGATTTTGATTTTTTGATCAATAATGGATAGCAGTAGGAAACAACTTCACTTCAGCAATAAAGATAATTTGTTCTTGTTGAAGGAAGTCGTAGGCCAGAACCCTTATGAGCATCCAGAAAGGTGGAGTTTAATCCAAATGAATATGCTCCAAATAACTGGCAAATATGCAAGCCTACGAGCAATAACAGGTCGTGTAAAAAACAGTTACTAAATTTAGTCAGAGGGATCAGAAACTTCAAATTAAGTAAGTATACATTTTGTTTGGCTCTTTGGATAATTTAAGTAATTATTCTTTGTTTGTTATTGGAACTTCATATTTTATTTTTAAAATTTGCTTATTATCTATTATAAAAATAAAACAAACAAATCTTGTATTTAAGAAACATAGAGATCACCACAATCATTTCACTAGACAATGGCTTAATTTCAGTAAAATGTTTAAATAAATATGGAGAAAACTATTTAAATTATGGTGTACAATAATTTACCTTCACAATTAAAAGGTACAAGCAAAATAAAAAAAAATCAAAACTAAGATAAAAGCGTATTTTTATATTTAAATACAAGCAATTAAAATAATACAATATCATCATTTTTATTTACCTGTTTTAAATATAATTAATAGTATATTGTGTAAACAATGTATTTTTTAATGTACTCTTGTATAAACATTTAAATAAACATAATTAAATACAAGCACTGAAGCTCTACTACAATCAAACGGCCAAAATCAAAATAGAAGACAAGTTAACTGATAAAATTGCAATAGAACGTGGAGTACGACAGGGCTGTATTTTGTCTCCATTGTTGTTCAATATTTATTCTGAATGGGTATTTAAGGAAGCTTTAGACGGTTGTGCGAAAGGAATACTAATAAACGGTGAATGGTTGAATAACATTAGATATGCAGATGACACTATAGTTTTTGCCGATAATCTGAATGACTTACAGATATTAACAAATCGCATAACAGAAGTCAGCAACAGATACGGACTAGCTCTTAACATAAAGAAAACCAAATTTATGACAATTAGTAAAAAACCAATACTAAACGCTCAACTTACAATCAACCAACAGAATATCGAAAGAGTCAAGCAATATACATATCTAGGCACCAATTTAAATAGCCAATGGGACCACTCAACAGAAATTAAACAGCGAATAATAAAAGCAAAAGCAGCATTCGTTAGAATGAGAACTATTTTCAACAGTCGAGACATATCATTAAAAACAAAATGCCGTCTATTGAACTGCTACATATTCACAGTTCTGCTCTACGGAATGGAAGCATGGACACTGACTGTTGCATCTATGAATCGGCTCGAAGCTTTCGAAATGTGGTGTTATAGGCGCATCTTACGTATATCCTGGGTTGACAGAGTTACTAATGTGGAGGTCCTGCGTAGAATGGGGAAAGAATGGGAAATTCTCATGACCGTCAAAACTAAAAAGTTGGAATATCTAGGTCATGTAATGAGAAATCAAGAACGTTACGGCCTTCTCCAGCTGATTCTCTAAGGGAAAGTAAATGGTAAGGGAGGACCGGGAAGAAGACGCATTTCCTGGCTTCAAAATTTGCGAAAGTGGTATAACACGACTACCACTGAACTGTTCCGCGCTGCAATAAGCAAAGTGAAGATAGCCGTGATGATCGCCAACGTCCGGAACGGATAGGCACTTTAAGAAGAAGAAGACTGAAGCTCTTCTTGTTTTTATAGATCAGAAGTTGAAGACGTTTCAGAAATGGACAATCTCTTAAACCATGTAGTTGAGTTATCAAGGGAATTTGTATTTTTACCCTCTGTCAAGGGTAAAAGTCAGGCAAACAGCCACCAACAGGGAATAGTAATAAGGGAAAATGCATTAATGAATATATTCAATGACACATCTGTTCGGATTTTTTGATATTTGTTAAATGGCAACCATGTCAACACCGCGCTTGGTTTTGCGCATTCATTCCATTTTTAGAATTAAGTAAAAAGTAAGAGTGTACACATACCTAGACGTGTAAAATCTATTCTATTACAAGTAAACTAAACTACAGTCCACAGCGTTTCAATTCAATTCTATTTACCAGTGAACCAGCGAAGAAGTGAAGAAAAACCAGTGTTTTCACATTCTATTAAACAACATCTACAATTGATGGTAAGTTAGAGACTGTCTATAAATTAAACAAAGTTGTTTTAAATATTTTTTATATTACAGTTAATGAGGAAATAATTGATTGTAAGGGTCCAATAAATAATGAGGAGCTGGGACCAAGTCGGATACAAAAAATTGAAGATAAACCAGGAAAAAAAAAGGAGTATTTTAAGTATGTTATTTTTAATATTCACTGGTTGAAATACGTCTTCATATATTTATTTGTAGCTCCCACACGAAAACAGCGGAATGTTAGTTTGAAGCAATCAACACTGGGGTATTTACAAAATAAATGATCGCTGGTATGAAATATGCAGTAGGGAACTGGCACTCCAAGAGAGGGAGAATGTGCCAAAATGTGATGGTATTTCTCTGCCATAAAGATATTTCTGAGAATTTGTTAATAACACTCCTATACTATAAATCTGTGAACGCCCAAGGCTTGGTTGGCAATTCCTCTCCAGACTCTCCTATTCATTGCTTTAGTTTCCCAGTGTCTTATCTTAAATTCTTTTCAATTGTCTTTTACTGCATCTATCCATTTTCTTCTAGAACTTCCCTTTCCTCTTTTTTCCTGTTTGGTCTCTTCTCAGCGGTTGTTTTGTTGATATTTGTTCAGTAATACTTTTTACATGTCCCAGCTTTCTTATTCTTTGGGCTTTAATTTTTTTCTAGCTATTTTTTCTAATTCATATCTCGTTTTTTTACAATGTATATTTTGAGTAAAATTTTTCGTTCTGATACTTCTGGCATTAGTATTTCTTATTTAGTGTCCATGTCTTTGCTTTCTATATTTTTATTGTTTATGTCCACTCCTAGATAAATGAAATTATCTTTGTTCTCAAATTTGTTGATTTTTTGTTCAGCACTGCTTCTAATTTTAAGGTTTTCTACTGCTTCTTTGCCATTTCTCATCACCATGTAGTTTTTTCTTCATTTATTTCTAAACCACATCTCTTTATGGTATTTATGAATTTTATCATTACCTGTTTACCTTCTTTCTTTGTTCGCGTTACTATAGCCAAATCGTCAGCATATGTCAAGAACTGATATCTTAAATGGTATATTGTTTATTTTCTATGAATTTTACTATCTCTTAGTACATTTTCCAATACTATGTTTTAGAGAGTAGTTGACAGAGGGTATCTCTGTCTTCATTTCAAATACTTCTGATGTTTGGCTGTTTACTCATACTATTTTTATCTTGCTAATCTTGTGAATCCATATTTTCCACAGCTGGTTCTTTTATATGTCCTAGTTAATTTTTAATTTTTCTTATATTATATTTTTCTTTCATTTCTTTGACTTTGAGCTTTGTCTTATCATAAGTAACATCTTTTACACAATGTTTTTTCAACTTTAGGAATACTAAACATTACTGTGGCCTTTACGAACTATTGATCACTAGTTGTCACTTCTCACAATTGGCACTTTAAGTGAGGAAAAAAATGTTACAGGAGCAACAATTTCAATTGAGAAATGGGAAAGAGAAAAGTGGATGGAGGAAAAAGATGCAAGAGCAGCTAGATTTGTTTAGTAACCAAAAAAAAATAATTGGGACAATTTTAAATAAATCTGGTTTTAATTTATAAAAAATATTTTGTTTAATTATTAAAAAATACATATTGATAATACATACTTTAATTATTTGCACCCAAATACTCTTCCAATGATGGAGGATCTATGCCAAAATATGATGGTATTTCTCCACCATAAAGACATGTGACAATTTGATAATAGCACTCCTATACTATACATCTATCATATTTCTTGAAGAAGAATTTTCTGGTTTTTCTTAAAATCTAGAAATGCAAAGTTCTATATCACTTTACCAAAATCCTATTCTACTGCTACACGAAGCCCCCTCATGGCTGTGTTAAACTGCTGCCCCTCTTGATTTCCTCTAATGTCATGTTCAGTATATGGTCCAAGTAATAACTCTCTCAAACCAGATGCCTGATCTCCATACAAACAACACCAATGGTTTGGAAATGTGACATTTTGCTCCAGTGCTTCATATAATCTAGATCTCTAAGGATACCTGAGTCATGCCGCCTGCCTTCAAATGCACCTTTTAAACTAATTCCATCTGGACAGAGAACAGATTGAAACTTAAGACAATGGAGCCTTTTATGTCCAGAGTAAGAAAATTGTTGGTTAATGCTAGGTCTGCAAATTGGTCTGACTGTACCATCTATAAACCCACAACAATTATTAAGTGGACATTCCATGTTTCTTATAGCCTAAAAGTTAATTACATTAAAAACTTCCATTGTTTACAGGAACGTTTTTATACTAACATGATAATATTCACTTAATTTTTCATAGTTTAAATGTGGAACAATCCCTAAATCCACTAGTATGTGACCTTTATTTTCTGAAATTATGTTTAAAATGTATGTACACACTTGCGATAAAATGGATCCGGAAAATCCAAAAAGAGTCTCTAGATCTGAAAGTCTGTTAGGGTACGTAAATCGTCGCAACAGCATACATAATCCATCGATTCCTAAAACAAATTACACTGATTTGACTCATGAAACTTGAAAAATGTTGTAGAGACTGAAGCAGTGAAACTTACCTGATACAGATGTGACATTTTCAATTTGTAAAATATCTGGTAAATGAAGAGCCCTAGCCAGTCTCGGTATATCATTTTTATTAAAGCAAAAAAGATTTTTACATTCTATATCAGACATGTTATCTAAACTGAAGCAGTCATATAGAATTGCTCTATTTCCTAATTGCTCTTCATCGTGCAAGATGTGGAGAAGAAACGCATTTTCTAAGTCTTCGTCTTCTTTATCATCAATAAAGGCACCTACATTTAATATCGCGTCTATCTCCAAAATTACGCTACAGACTGCTGACGCTGTCAACTTATTAGTTTATCACTAATTCGATGAGGGCAACACCATTATTACGTTACGTGTAGAACAAAACTCTCAATTTAACGTTCATCTTCTTTGATACGTTAGTTCTTTACGTATAGGGAGATACGTTACGTTAGGTAGTTACAAAAACTCCCTATTGTGTCCTCACACTTTGTATAATAACCGCAGGTATGTATGGGCGGTTTTCGTGAAGGCCTCGTTGATCGGCTAGTGAAACACAATCAGTTACTTTTAGTTACTTACAATCTAGAGTATCGAAAAACATTTTCTTACATATCTGAATTTTATCACCGTTTATTGTAAATGAATATTTTTATGAGCAGCGGTGCTTGAAGTTGCAAGTGTTGCAACTATTGCTTGTAAAATTGTGAAAAAATCTGTGTTCTCATTTCTAAAGATACTTTTGAATACATTTTTTAAATAGTTCTGTATACACCCTGGTTTTATTTGCCTTTCTCTGATTTGTTGACCTCGTTAATTCGTGAATGTCAATACTAATTTTTTTTTTCCTTTTATTTAAGTTGCATTTTTAATTGTTAATATTGCATGTCCTCTTATGACCAGAAATACATTTTCCCGGCATATCTTGTTTCTTTTTCTTATACGAATTTTGTTCTGTATTAGCAGCACTATATTTGATTTATATATTTGGGTTTGTTTTTGGTTCAGCCTCATCTATTTCTTGTAGATTTTTTTCTTTTGGTCCTTCCGAATAGCTACTTTCTATGGTTGTGATAATTACTTTCCAGGTTTAGTGTCTATTTCACTATTTTTTAAAGCTAATTTTAATATACGCGTATTACGATTCAGTTCGAAAATATGTTTCGATATTGAAACACTTTTATAGTCTAAAATATCAACTAAACTAAATAATGTACAAGTTACATTCACGTAGATGGGATATACTGTAACTAGTCGAACACAAACAAAGCAGCAACTCATAAATATAGCATATCGGATTCCCCGGTAAACTATTCATACAAGATTGACTTACGGGATATACCGTATGTTTGTTTAATTATTTTACAAATTAAACTAAGTGCAACAAAGCTGTGACTCCTTTAAAAACCTTATTTTTTTTTTATTTCAAATTACATGTGTCGGCTGCTGTGGCCATTGACACGAGGAACTGTATTACAGAAAACAATAAATTAAGTTACATTGATATCTAAAAAAAAATAAAATAAAAAACTAGCGGATGAATACAAAATTGAAATATAGATAGGTGATACAATTACAACAGGTAATATAATTTACAGTTTTTAAGGAACTCTATCACATTAGACATATTGTTTTTGGAATTTAAGATATCACATAAACTTCCGTGGATACCATGTTTGATCCGTGCTGCTGCGTACTGGTTACATTCCACAAGTATATGGTGTACACTTAGACGGGAGTTGCAATATTGGCAGTTTGGAGGTTCTTCGGGAACCATCAGATATCCGTGGGTTAGCCGGGTGTGCCCAATTCTAAGCCTTCTAATGATGGTCTTCGATTTTCTTTCCGTAGAAAAAATTCTAGGTCCTAAAATGTTTGGTTGGATGGACTTTAGTTAGGTAGTGCACCTGTCCCATTGATTTTGCCACATTGAGGTAGATAACTTTTTAATTTCAATTATTATATCTTGAAACATTTGGCATTTTTCATCTGTAAGGTCAGAGCGACGTGCTTCATTTGCTGCGTGGTTAGCATTCTCATTTCCTTTAATACCAACATGTGAAGGATTCCATATCATCGAAATTGAAGTGTTGGATTTAGCAAGTGCTGTACATCTTTCGTGGATCTCATTAACTAAAGGATTTGATGTGTAGATTTTTCTAATGGAATTTATGGATGATAATGAATCGGTACAGATTGCTAAGTTTTTGGTACCCTGCATTGGAACCTCTAGAGCTTTAAGTATAGCGTAGAGTTCTGCTATGAATATACTGGTCATCTTGGGTAGTCTATACCTTGCTAGTCTGTTATTTGTGGAAGTAACAGCACATCCGACACTTTCTTCGTCTTTAGATGCATCTGTGAATAGCAAAATAGGAGTTTAGTAGACGTTGTCTTCTAATATTTAGAGGGGGTTCACACGATTCGACATATATGCTTTCTGTAGGCTAGATCTAAAGACTTTAAAGCATATTCTTAATGAAGTGTTTTGAATTGTATCTAGTGATTTTAAATAAGTTTTAGGGGCAGACATATATAATATAGATCCATAGTCTAACTTAGATCTTATTAGGGCTCTGTATAAACTTAATAGGACTTCTTCTTCGGCTCCCCATTGTCGATTGGCTAGTGATTTTAAGAGATTTATATTTTTTGAGGCACTGGCTTTAGTTATTTCTATATGTCTCTTCCATGTTAATTTTTTGTCGAAAATTACCCCTAAAAATTTGTGATTTTCAACTACTTGTAGTGGATGCTCTTCTAATTTTATGAGTGGAAGAGTTTGTTTATATTTTTTGCTAAAGTTAATCACTTTAGACTTTGTAGGCGAGAAGCTAAAACCAATGTTGTTAGACCAGTGAGAAATGTTATCAATAGTATTTTGCAAAAGGGTGCTAGTGGAGCTTGTTACTTTACCCGAGCAGTAAATAACTAGATCATCCGCATAGATATTATGTTTGACAGGGGGTTGTACTAAGGAACTAAGGTCGTTAAGAAGCAGTAAAAATAAGGTTGTGCTGAGTACTGATCCTTGAGGTACTCCTGTCTCCAGGATATATGAGGGAGACATTTTACCATTTGCAGAGACTTTGAAACTTCTGTTAGTTAAAAAATTCTCAACAAATAGATCTATGTTTCCAGACAAATTAGACTCTTTAAGTTTTTCTAGAATTGCCGGCCTTGATGCTGTGTCAAAAGCACTTTCTATATCGAGTGAGACAGTTATAAGGTCGTTTCTATTAGAGAATGCTTCTATGATATCGGATTGAAGAGTGATAAGATTATCCATCGTGCAACGATTTGGACGAAATCCTGAATGAGCGGTATTGATAATATTATGTTTTTCAAGATACCAAAGTAAGCGTTTGTTGACAATTTTTTCCAGGAGTTTGCAAAGTGTGCACGTTAATGAGGTGGGTCTAAATGACATAGTTGTATTGGTAGAAGTATCATTTTTCTTGAGTGGAATTGTTATAGCTTGTTGCCAAAGTGTTGGAAATTGGTTACCTAGCCATATGTTGTTGTAGAATTCTAGTAACTTTATTAGAGTATCTTCATGTAGATTTTTTAGGAATATCGATAGAATGCCATCCGGCCCTGCAGCACTGATCTTTAGGGAGTTAACAGCTTCGACTAATTCGTCGATTGTTAGTGGGAGATTGACAGGATGATCATTGGAATTTGGATTCTTATGTACAACACATTTATTTTTTATGTTTGTTGGTCCAGTACAGTTGTTATCAAGTTTAGATTTATTTAAATAGTATTTGGCAAGTGTGTTTACAATCTGCTGGTCATCAGTTATGACATTGTTATTTTCTATAATGGCTGGAATTTTGTATGTTGTATATCTACCTTTCATCTGTTTTATTTTAGTCCATATTTGACTAGAAGGTGTGTCGGAAGTTATGCTACTGATGTATTTGTTCCATGAGTTCTTTTTGCTTTCTTTAACAATTCGCTTAGATTTAGCTCTTAGTTTTCTAAGGTTTATTAGGTCCGCTTAGTTTCTAGTTTTACGATATCGGTTTAATGCTTTTTTACAATCTTTTACAGCTAGTTTACATGATTCATTCCACCACGGAACATATTTTTTGGAGGGATCAAAGTAGTATTTTACTGATGCATTTTTCAGCGGAAGTTATAATACAATTAATCAACATGTTAAGATCTTCATCAGCAGAATTCGTAAAGGAGATTTTATTTGTTTGTTCCTTGACAATTAAGTTAAATAGATCCCAGTCAGCCTGAGCATTTTTCCACTTAATTTGGCTTTGTCTTTGTGAGTTATCATTGTTAGAAATTAAAATGAGAAAATGGTTACTGCCATAGAGACTTTCCAGTGTTTTCCATGTAAGATGAGTAGATAATTCTGGATTACATATACTTAAATCAATGGAAGAGAGAGTACCTGTTTGAATAAGAAAGTATGTGCTGCTTCCAGTGTTTAGAAAATTAAGGTTGGAGTTGATTATGATATTTTCAATCATTTTGCCTCTACCGAAAGTATTACTGGAGCCCCACATAGTGCTATGTGCATTAAAATCTCTCCAACTAAGATAAATGGTTCAGGAAGTTGGTTAGTTAGATTTGTAATTTCGAGAGCTGTTAGGGTATAATAGGGAGGAATATATGCGTTGCAAATTACGATTTTATTTGGACACCAAGCAGTAACGGCAACGGCTTCTAGAGTTGTTGTTAAGTGGAATTCTTGGTGGAATATATCTGTAGAAATAAATATGGAGCTCCCACCACTAGCTCGTGCATGTGATGTTCGTATAAAGTGGTAGCCAACGTAATTTTTAAGGTATGGATTATGGTTTTTAGAGAAATTGGTTTCTTGCAAACAAATGAAATCGGGTGAAGTATCAGCAACAAGCAGTTGGAGATTTTCTAGATGGGGGTAAAACCCATCACAATTCCACTGGATTAAATTGAATGAAAAGAATATTAAAAGGGGGGATTTTTCAGTGCTGCGACCTTTGGGATCGATCGGAAAGGCACTCATCGTCAGTTAGATCGCTTGATGAAATTGGATCTGATAAACTTGTGGCTTCAGAGGATTCTAGTTGTAGTTGTTTTTTGATCTTTTTACTTAAACGGGTAAATCGGTTTTTTAAGGATCTATCTGAAAGATTTGGATATATAGTATGCAGGTTTAAAAGTAGACTTTTTACATCATCCGTAAGCTTTTTCGCTTCCGAATAAGGATCAGAATGTCCAAAACTATTTTCAGGGAAGAAAAAGAAATTGTCTATGGGTATTTTAAAGGTTTGTGGGTTCTTTTTGTATGCTTCTTGGATTGTTCTCTTGGTGGTTTCGGTTAATACTAATTCTGTTAAAGTATCAGGTTTGTGCTTTTTTTCTTAGCTTTGAGACCTTTTTTGGGGGAAGCTGATAGAGGAGAAGCATATCTAACAATGGTTGAGCTTCTTTCTCAGGAATTTCAGGGCTTGTTAGTTCACTAGGAGTTTCTATTTCAGAGTGTCCTCGTTTTTGAGATATTTGTGTTATGTCAATTTGGTCTGATTGTGTTTCAGTGTTGGATTGAGTTTCAGTGTTGGAGTCTTTATTTTCGATTTGTGGCTCTTTGGCATTATGTGTAGAGGGAGATGAAATTTTTACGGATGAGTTGGGGCTTGTTGGTATATATTCGGTTGGGATTGTATTGTCTGTTGGCGGATTTGGACAGTTGGAGGCTATATGTCCTGTTTGTTTACAGATAAAACAATGTACTTTATCTGTAGAAAGGAAGATTCTGTGTTCATTTCCTTCAAAGGAAATAAGTACTGATGTTTGTAATTCAAAATCTTTGGAGGAAGTGGATACGTAAACTTGACGTCTGAAACTTAATACGTGTGAATATTCGTCCCCAGGAATGGCTGCTCTTAAATAGGATATAGGAGATGCGATGCGAAGTCCAAGATTTTTAATGCTATTTTCAACTATGTCATGTGGTAAGAACGGAGAAACATTAGATATAATTATTCTTTTAGCAGAGGAAATAAGTCTTCGGATATTTAAAGAAACATCTTCTATCTGTATTATGGGATATGAATCTATGAGCTGGTCAACAAGATTAGTGTTAGAAACATAGATACAAATGCGATTGTTTGATATCCTAGATGCAAAGGAGACTTGTTTAGGGCCTATTATATCACCTATAGCTTTAACGTAATCGTACAATTTCAGATTTTCTTCGGCATGCATCACAATGGCTTGATGTTTGCTTGGGAAAGTTGGCCGTGGAATTGTTTTCGCTACTGATACATAGGATAAAATTAGTTTTGTGTTTGAGACATATTTACTGTTTTGGTATTTGGTACGCCACTGCTCATGTAGTCAAAAGCAATTGCGTTTTTAGTTGAAATTATAATTTAGCTTCTATGTGTAAAGTTTCAGCTTTTTATTCATTTTAAAATAAAAATAGATTGCCGGTTCTAAGGCAATCCTGTTTAAATTTTTTCTTTTGTGATTTTAATCAGTTGAAACAAAAAACAAACCTCAACTAGTAATAAGTGAATTATACATACATTTATTTGTAGTTGAAGGTACACTTATGTTCACTGTTTTTGCACTATGTTTTAGTAAGCACGACAAAATATAAAACGATGTTACTCGTTCGACACCTCGTAGTGGAATTAAAAAACCTTATTAATCGTCAAATATATTATAGAAACTAAATATTTGACATAGTGAGTAACAGTGTTACTGCATTTTTCACGTACAACTTTTTTCAACGGAGTATTAGTGAAACTATTGAGTGTGCGCAATTTATTACTGAATTCGCCTGTGTTAAAATCTGAAAATAGATCTTGAACTTGAGTTAACTTTCTTCGATGGGGGAGTCGAAAATATCCCATGTCTAAAATTTTACGTAACAGTTAACATAAGGCCGAATTTATTCATAAAATTAAAGACTGAATTATACATGGACTTATTAGCATATTACGAGTAGGTACACAATATTTTAATAAAAAACGGATTACAACAAACACAAACCTGGCTTCTTTTTCCAAATACAAGTTCTTTGTTCTAGCTGCGAGACCGTTTTCATCCAATTTCGCAGCGATTTTTCTAAACTAGTGCCTTCTGTGCGCATTATCGAGAATAGGTAAATCAATCTGAGTCATGAAGGGCAAACAAAGGCTGCCTTCAAGAACAAAAGGTGCTTCGGAGTTCGCTTGTAACTTGTTAACCATAGAAATTCCGAGTCCCACGGTGATTTATGGCACGATGTTAACTGTAGTTGTAAACTGAAAATCTCTGTTTCATTTTTTTCTACGCTGAACGTTGATCCCAAAGGGGCGAATAGGCCGGTAGAATGTTGTTATAATTGTCGTTTAATTTTAATTTCACCTAATCCAATTGAGCATAAACTAATATTAGCTTTAAACTTGATCTTTAATTTTTTTATAACCAAAGGATTGCAAATGTCAAATGGTTTTTTTAAGGTGATAAAACGAAAAAGTCATTCGAGAAAAATAGAAAAAATTATACATGTTTACAATATATAAGAAAAACAAAAACCCCTTGTAGTCCTGTCTCTTAAGTGGCGGGTTACAGGATACAATATGTTGGCTAGCATGGCAGTCCTTACAATAGGGATTCTTGCCTGTACAGAAGGATGTAGGGTTCACACAAAATGGCTCCCGCTTGCAGGTAATAATCTTTCTACCGATAAAAGGGTTTGTGTGAATTGGCTCCCGATAAAATGATTGAAAATTCAGGTAGGTAGGCGATGGATTTTATTGGAGTGGATGGCCGATTAAAATATTGGATTTTTCCATCATTCTTTAAGTTCGTACATAATTCGGCCAAACTTATTTCAAATTAGTTTACTGATAGGTTTGCGTCTTGCTTGTACTTGATCATATCGTTAAAAAATGCAAGCTAATGAAATTTAAAGCAAACGGGGAAAACACATGCTAGTCGCGAAAGAATTTAAATATAATTTTCACCAATGTTGCCATGACATGGATTTTCTGCCTACTCCCTTTAGCCATCTTCCCTTCAATTATTATTTGAAGCAGATTATGTTTGTTGTTTCTTATTTTGTAGCCTAGGTATGGGGTCTTTCTTTTCTTAGTCGTTGTTATAAGTTCTTCTTCTTCTTCTTCTTCTTTTTATATAGACATGACTCTGTCTGGTTTTCAATGTGCTTTCAGTAAGTTGTCTTTCCATCGTTTTCGTGGTAATCCTACTGATCGTCTTCCTACTGGGGAACCATCTCTTGAAGTCTTTACTAATCTATTTGTTGTCATTTGGCTTATATGATCGTCCATTCTACTCTTCTATTTCTTGCCCAGTCTTTGATGTTCTCCACCTTGCATCTACGTCGTATATCTGTACTTCTAGCTCTGTCCCATATGGTCTTACCAACAATTTTTCTAAGTGTTTTTATCTTGGCTGTTTCTAACATCCTTTTTGTCCTCTTTGTCTCAGTTCTTGTTTCTGCCGCGTATGTCATTATTGGTCTGATGACTGTTTTGTAAATTCTGCCTTTCGCTTCTTTCCCGACTTTTTTATTTCTCCACATTGTTTCATTTAGGCAACCTGCAGCTCTGTTTGCTCAATTCACTTGAACTTCCACTTCAGTTTCGAGCTTTCCGTAGCTAGACAATATGATTGCCTATATATTTATACTCTATCACTTGTTCTATTACCTGACCTTTCAGCTCCAATTTACATCTTAGTAAATTTGCTGCTGTAACCATGCACTTTGTCTTTTTTTGGGAAAATTAATATGTTAAATTTTTTGGCGGTTATATTAAATTGTTGCAGCATACGTTGTAAATCATGTTCACTTAGAGATTAGTATTGCCTAGTCTGCATAGCAGATTATTTTAAGTTGTTTTCTCCCGTTTGGTATCATTTTTTAATTCTTACTTTTTTTATTATTAATTTATCCATAATCAGGTTGAACAAAAGAGGACTTAGGGAATCTCCCTGTCTTATCCCCTTGCCAGCTTCAATAGGGTTGGTTAGTTCTTCTTCTACTTTTACTTTTATTGTGTTGTTTTGGTAGATATTTTATTGATACTAGAGGTAGCTCTCTTGCGTACAGTAAGTGGATAATGTCTTTTAATTTGACCCAGTTAAACGTCTTCGTAAGATCCACGAAACATAGATATGTCGGTTTGTTGTATTCCAATGATTTCTAATGCAATTGCCTTATTATAAATATAGCGTCGGTGCATGATCTCTCCGACCTGAAACCTTGTTGTTCTTCTGCTAGTGATATCATTGCATTCAGTTTATTTGTTATCACTTTGGTTGTTAATTTTAGTGTTATGTTTAATAAATTAATTCCTCTGTAATTTTCCGGGACCGATTTGTTTTCCTTTTTGAAAAGAGATATTAGGATGCTTCATCTCCATTTTTGAGGAATTATGTTACGTTTTATTATTTGTTGGATTAGTTTTAATAGGTGTTTGGTCAGATCTGGTCCTCCGTACCTTAGGAGTTCATTTGGTATTCTGTCCTCTTCTGGTGATTTTCTTTTTTATAATTTACTTAATGCTTCCTTTACCTCTTCCTTCTCAATATTTATTTCTTCGTTTGTCGTCACCTCTGGTGTTGGTGGTTAATTATCATCACCTTTAGCAAATAGGGATCGAAAGTAGTCTACCCATGTTTCCTTCTAAATGTATTTCGTTTTTATTAGTTCGTTCATCTCTTTTCTTTGACCTCTGATCATTCTTTATTTTATATTTCTTTTTGTGTTCTGTAGAAGTCGTGTTCAATCTGTTTTGAGAAACTCTGCCAGTGTTCCTTGTTTATTTGTCTAACTAAAGTATTCGTTTCATTTCTGATTCGTTTATAGTGGTTGTATACCTGTTGTGTTTGTTGTGTTCTATATTGTAAAAAGGCTTTCTTATTTTCTTCACATTTTGTCTTCACTTCCTCTCTGAACCATGGTGTTTTCTTTTTTGATATATGTTTGTGTTTGTTACTTTCTTCTCTCCAAGTGATTCTGTTGTTGCGTTATGTTATTTTAGAGTGTTTCCCACCTTTCTTTGATGTTATCGTTTTCTTATATTTTATTCCCAGCGATAAGTATTCCGTGGAATCCGTATTTGGTCCTTCGACTTTAATTTTTCTTTTTGTTGACGCCGTTCTCTTGGGTGGGAAGTATTTCAGGATGATTCTTATTTAACATAATACTAGGCTATGGTCGCTACCTACATCTGCTAAGTTAAGGATTCTTACGTGGATTATTTTCGATGGATGTATATCTCTGTTAGTTATAACATAGTCTATCATAGATCTTTGTCCACGCGTGTTATTAAACGTATATTTGGGTTGGTCTTTGTGGTCAAAAAATGTGTTGTTTATTCTTAGTTCGTTATTCGTGCAAAAGTTGATCATCAGTTCTACATTTTCGTTTTTAACGAAAATGGTTTTATGTTTTTGTTTAATGCCGGGTATTACTTGATTGCCTATTCGAGCGTTAAAATCCCCCAATATTATCATCTTCCCTCTGACTTGATCTACTACTGGTTGTAATTTGTCATAAAACTCTTTCCTTGTTGTTTAAGGGTTGTTATTTTTGGGGCCGTATACTCGGATGATGTTCAGGTCTTCCTTCTCCATTCTTATCTTTGTTATAAGTTCTAACTCATTATTTATGGTGTTTAATACTGTTCAATTCGTAATGTGTTGTGTCTATGATATCCTAAGCAGTCTTAGATAATGTCTCATAGTATTTAATTTTAATGTCCAGGCTTCGACTCCATACAGAAGGACTGACCAAACGTAACATTTAATAACTCGAATTCGGATATTTAAGCTAAGTTTTCAGTTATAGATAATTTGCTTCCATTTATTGTACCGGGTGGTCCAATAAGCCGATCTTTCGGCTATATGTCAGAAACTATTTATGTCATAACTTTAGGAGAAAAAATTCCTTAATAAAAGTGGCCACGAGAAATCGCTGGAAATTTGTTTCAAGTTTCTGGGTTAACCGCTAGGGGGCGTAACCTGTGAAGAAAAATTTGTGGAGTGGGAAAGTATTTGTGGATAAATACCTATAACTTTGGTTTAAATCAACCGATTTTAACGAAATTAGTGTCATTAGAAAGAGTGTAGATAATTTAATTTACATGTACTATAAAATAATTGCATTTAGTTTTAATTGTCATGGGTAGAGGGTACTTTCTAACAGAAAAAAATAAAATTTGTTTTTCTTTAAAATGTTTAATGGAAATACCTATTTATTGTAAATTATAATGGAACTTAATTAAATTCGTAACAAAATGCGGCAAAACGCATGTTAATAGCTTTTGTCGAACTGGAGATATCAATAAAAACGCATAAACATAACTAAATATAGTATTGACCCACCCTTTATTATAACAAAATTAAATATGTGAAAGATCATACAAATATCTCGATCATTAAAACTTAATGTCAAATTAAATGTTCAAATTGTTTTTCGTCGTTGTCTACACAAAGATGTAATATTTTGCGCGTAGACATAACAGCTGTTTCAATCTCAGCTGTTGATGTACTATTTATTGCGTTTATAATGCGCTGTTTCATGTCGTCTCGCGTGGTTAGTCGGTTTGGTACACTAAGTCCTTCAATCTTCCCCACAGATAAAAGTCCAGACAGGTTAAGTCTGAAGATCTAACTGGCCATGAAAATATACTTCCTCTTCCATTCCATTTATTTGGATAACTTGCATACAAATAATCTCGAACTCGTCTGGAAAAGTTCGCAGGACACCCGTCATGTCATAATATGATATCTCTTCCTATTTGTAAGGAAATATCTTCCAATAAAACAGGCATTGGATTCTCCAGAAAGTCCAAATATGTTTCGCCATTTAAAGTTCTATCAAAGAAATATGGACCTACGATCTTTCCATCAACTATACCACACCAAACATTAAGACTTCATCTACCTTGAACCTGCACCTCATGTATCCAGTGCGGATTTTCTTCAGCCCAATAATACAGATTATGCAAATTAACACTACTCGCACTATTAAACGGAGCCTCGTCTGTCCACAAAATCTTTAACATGATATGCGGTTGTTCTTGTAGCAGACCTAACATCCAATCGCAGTAATCCAGCCTTGCATCAAAATCTCTCTCTTGTAAAGCTTGGTGGAGAACTACATGATAATGATTGAGTATAAAAAACAGAACAACAAATATTGGTGAAAAAGAAACCACTATATTTACTAAAACTCAAAAAATCTTAAAAAATCCACAATTGTTTCACAAGATAATTCATGCATAAGTATTTTTAAGAAACAGATAAAAGGATAAAAGCGCCGTGTTGCCGTTTTTATCGGAATATTAAAATAACAGTTGAATCTGAAATTTAAAGGGAATTCCAAGTTTCTGACCTAAACGTTCACTTTATAATATGAAAAACCAACCTGTGATGTTTTAAAATCCTTAGTTTTCTGCATGTTTAATTCTATAGAGATTTAATTGACATTGACAACGTTAATTGAATTACCTTCGGCCATACCTCTTCTACGTCGTTTAAAACAAAGACGATGAAAACTACCAGTTTCTCTTAATCTTCTTGCTTTTTTTTCAAATACTTCTTTGCCATAATGTCTCCTATCAGGATATCTTACAGAATATATACGTTAGACAATAGCGGCATTTTGGTGACATTCTAAATAAACTTCAATCATATACAATTCTGCATTTGATATACTCATCACGAAATATTAGTACTGATAATTATTTACTAATATTACCAATATTAATATCTGTTGAAAAAAGTGCAATCTATTTAAAAAGTGCAATCTTCAATTCGAATTATAATATAACACTTCTTAACAATGTTTTGACTGCTGTTAATAAATAAACAATATGATCTCCCCGTCAAATTCATTGTCGTAGCCTACTTAGTTCCGAAAAAACTATTTTTAATCATATGAAATGTCAATGGTCAAAATAGGTATCAACGTTAAGATTCTTCTGCTATACAAAATTTGAAAGTACCTACTGACTTATTTTTTAATTTAATTTATAATACAGGGTGAGTCAATACTATATTTACTTATGTTTATGCGTTTTTATTCATATCTCGAATTTTGTTACGAATTTATTTCAGTTTTATTATAATTTACAATAAGTAGGTGTTTCCGTTAAACATTTTAAAGAAAATAAATTTTAACTTTTTCTATTCGAAAGTACCCTCTACCTATGACAATTAAAACTAAATGCAATTATTTTATAGTAGATTTAAATTAATTGATCTACACTTTTTCTAATGATACTAATTTCGTAAAAATCAGTTGATCCAAACCAAAGTTATAGCTATTTATCCACAAATACTTTTCCACTCTTCCCCATCCTTTATTTAAAAAAAAGTACTTGAGTAACTTTGTGCGGAATTTAGGCCTCTTTTTAGATTACTTATTTAACAATTGGTATAATTGGGCATATTTCCAAAAAACTGGTTTTCAAAGTTTTCTTTAATAAGAGCTTTAATTAATATTTTAACATCTAATTAATTCATTCTCACATGGACCATACACTTGACTTTAACATTTTGATTTAATTCTCATAAATAAATATTTTTGCATATCAAACTTTTTCTACAACTAATATTTAATCGAGAATGTTGTATCTCATTTAAAATAATTCTAAAGTTATCGATAACAGATAGATACTATAGATAGGGAGAAAATCTATTCTCTTAGATTCAGATTCAAAAATGTTTATTGCTTTAAATTATAGTAATTGCTTAAAGTAATAGCTCTCCTAATAAAATAAACATTTATTCCCCCATGACCATTGGTCGTCTGGAGATCTTGTTTGAATATGCATTCAGAGTTTTAGTCAAAGAGCAATAGAGGCATGATACAGCCTTGTCGGACACCAGCTTTTTTCAGTCTAGCTTCATTATCTGTAGTTCATACAACAATTTTTCATGCTGGATCAAAAGCTTTCTGGTAGTCGATGAAACAGAGATATACTTCTGGCATTATTGAATGAGTGTTTGAATCGCAAATAACCTCTTTTTGTTCCCAAGGCTTTTCAAAATCCAATCTTAGAGCCACTTATGTCTATTTCACATTTTTTATAAATTCGATTATGTATGATCTTTAAGAATATTTTTAGTTATTGACTCATTCTCATTCTAGACTATGATGCTGATAGAAAAGGCATTTAGACAAAAAATTTCACACTATCTTTTTAGGCCCTAATAATAAAAAGACTCTTTCCCAAATAATAGAAATTAAAATGGAGATACCATAAGTAATGTCAGTGACATTAAGAAATAAAACCCAAACATAAATGAAAACATCGGAAAGGAGTACAAAAAATTAAATGGGGGATATAAAAAATGAAACAGAATAAAGGAATCAAGCGACTTGGTGGTGGACAAATGCAGTTTTAAGAAAAAATAAAGAAAAAGAATAAACTGTATAAATATTGACAAAAAATAGGTCGGACATGATATTCAACACTATCCCACTTAAAGCTAGTCACTAAAAAAGGTAGAAAAGTAGCAGAAGCAAAAGCCAAGCAGAAATGTATAAATATATATATATATCCTAACACTAGGAAGAAATAATATATAGAGTAGAGCGAGACGCCCACAATTGCGACGAATTTTTCGTCCCCCCCCCCCCACTTGAAGTAGGATTGTAGGATTTCTTCTTCTTCTTCTAATCGCGCTACAACCCTTTGTGAGTCTTGGCCTGCTTAACACAATGTTCTTCCATTCTGCCCTGTCGGATACTTTCCTTCGCCACTGCCTGATATTCATGGTTTTAAAATCCCTCTCTACGTCGTCTATCCATCTTTTACGGGGCTTTCCTCTTGTCTTTTTTGTTGGGGCTTCCATCTCTGGACTACTTTTACAGCTCGATTATCTGGCATTCTATCTAGGTGACCAAGCCAGTTTAGTCTTTGTGACTTTACAAATCTGACAATATCTGCGCTCTGCATTAGTTCATCCAGCTCATGGTTTATTTTAATTCTCCACGAACCATCGCTGCATTGGGTTGGTCCAAATATCTTTCTCAGTATTTTGCGCTCAAATATTCTCAGTTGATTTTCATCAGTGGTTGAGAGGGTCCACGTTTCACATCCATATGTGACCACTGATCTAATTACGGTTTTGTAGATTCTCAGCTTAGACCCACGATTCAGTAACTTACTTTTCATTAAGTCCCTGTATGCATAAAAGCACTTATTACCGCTGAGAATCCTATATTTCTTGACTGATGTTGTTGTCATTTATTATTGAGCCTAGGTAGGGAAAAGTGGAGGCATATTTGTAGGTATGGTTGTCTACCTTCAGATTCTCATGTTCATTCGATTTTGTGCACTCCATATATTTTGTTTTGCTTTCAATAGACCAAACGTAGCAGCTTATCGTTTCAGCTCTATGACTTTTTCGCTCAATACCCTTTTGTTGCGGCTTATTATGGCAACATCATCCGCATATGTGAATATTTGCATAGATCTTGTATTAATACAGCCGTTTATATCCAGTGTTCTAACAACAGTTTCTTAAGTTAGATTAAAAAGTGTTGTTAATATGGCATCCCCTTGTCTAACTCCATTTTCAATATCAAAGGCCTGCGTCATATCTCCATCTATTCTCACCATAGCTTTGGAACCCCCCAGAGTCATTCGTATAAGTTTAACCAACTTATTGGGTATCTCTAACATAGAGAGTTGCTTTAACATCTTTTGTTAATCTACTCCATCAAACGCCTGTTTGAAATCGATATACAAGTTGTAAATAGGTATGTTATATTCAACACATTTTTTATGTATACCTCTTAACATATGTATTTGGTCTATAGTTGAACTCTTTGGTCTGAATCCACATTGGTATTCACCAATAATGTCCTCCGAAAACGATTCCAGGCGGCTGTATATAATTCCTGATAATATCTTGTAGATGACATTTAAAACTGTTATGCCCCTATAATTTTTGCAGAGTCGTTTGTCTCCCCCTTTGTACATAGAAAGTATGATTCCTACTTTCCAATCTTCTGGGATGACTTTTAGTGTCCATATGCGGTCGATTAGTTTATGGATACGCCTCCATAGCGCTTTTCCACCATTCGTTATCAGTTCTGCAGTTATTTTATCTGTGTCAGGTGCTATGTTATTGTTTAGATGTTTTATGACGTTTATCGTTTCTTCCAATGTTGGTTGCTCAACTAGTTGTTCTGCTATGTGGTGAATTATCTCTTTATCTTCGTTTTGTTCTTTTTCTGGGTTTACCAGCTCTTAAAAATGCTCCCAGCACCTTTTTATTTTTTTCTCTTTTTCGCTGATAATTGCCCCATTTTAGTCCTTGCAAACTGTTGATCTTGTCATGTATCTTTGGGTGCATTGCTTGGTTTCCTTGTAAAATTTTCTAGTCTCTCTTTTATTATTATAATCTGTAATTTGTTGAATTTTTCTATTAAACATTTCTCTCTTTTTCCTTCTGCATATTTTCTTTGCCTCTTTTCTGAGTTCTTCATGTGCCTTTGTACTCGATCGGGAATCCCTTTGTAGACATTTTTGTCTAGCTATATTTTTGCTATTTATTACTTGTTGGCCATCTTGGTCAAACCATTCCTCGTTTCTTTTGCTTGAGGTTTCACCTAATGTTTCGTTTGCCATATTTGTAATTACTGTAATGTGCTAACGCAAACTTATCTGTCGTAATTCACATGGATCGAGTGCACAAGTCAAATCGTAGGTACATTATCTACTTGAACCTCTTCCTTCTTATAGTTTGTCTAAAAAAGGTATTCCCCATACATTGGATCACAAGAGATCTATATCCGAGTGACTTATAATATAGATACTACGAGCATAAATAAAAGCAATAAATGCTTCTACGTGTGGAAAGGAAATACACCATATTTCATTAGTTGATTGTCGGTGGGTTTCTGTCCCTGTGCAAATCCTTATGTGACGTAGAATTAAATCGTTGATAAATAATCGGCAATACGTTGGCACAAGATTTACTTGAACATATCGTTTTGCAAAAGCTGTTGGACCCGAAGATTCTCTAAGAATATTTAGATTGTAACGTCTTACTCCGCTGGAATTAACACAAGTCCACTCGGTTCCGTCACTGGAAATAAGGAGATCGTGAAAAGTAGGAACTGAGTTGTATGGAGTAGATCGTTGTCCGCTACATATAGTGCAGATAGCCATATCTTCTAGACATTCTACCACGTGAGCCGGAACATCGCATAATTTTGTTGATTCGAACTATGTTTAGTGGATGATGTAGTAAATATGCTTGGAACAGGTGACTCTGTATGACTCTGATTTACTCGACGAAGAGCTGAGCTGCTGAACTCATATTAAAATACAAAATAAATTCAAACAAAAAAAAACCAATTTAGGTCCGCACACTGATATAGCTGAATTCGGAATGTGCACAAATGTGAAACAAATGTGCAAAATAAAGCTGACTACTAAAATTACAAACAACTATTCGAGAAACGTGAGCTAACATAATGACGTTAAATTGACGTTGCTGGCTCTTCTAGGTATAAGTCATTATAAAATGTAAAAGAGAAATTGGCATAATTTTTCAGGGGTGTATAAATAAAGAATTAAAGCTTATTAATAAATTTTACCAAGCGCAACCATCAAGTTGACTCCGCTGGCCATTCTTAGTTTTAAATGTGACACTTATATCCTTCAACTGGCCTAAATAATAAAAAACATTTTGATATTTTTACACTGATTGAACTTCACGGCCTAGGGCCAACATTATGAACGAAATATAAAACCCTAACAGTATTGTGCGAAATCAAAAGTTCAATATAATAGTTCAATATAACCGAGTCAGGAAACTAACGAAAACAAAAAAAAACGCAACATCATGAAATTTTAGAACTTGATATTCGTACCTAGTTTCAGTCATCTGAAACGTACATAACAAAAAGTATAGACAGTCTATTCAATAAAAAATATTTGTTATACGTATACGATGCAGATCTGTTAATGTTTCATACATATTTATGTAAAAATACTAATTAGTTACTAAAATAAAAAAAATAGAGGGTGAGTCATGGGGAACTTTACATACTTCTAGCATATGTAGAGTCCCTCAGGGAGCATATCATGTGGCCACTAAAAAATCCCAACTCCTCTTCTTTATTAATTAACAGGGTGATTTGTGTAATTGACCATTTATTTCATTTTACTGTAGTGTTTATACGGCTTATTTGATTTTTTTTAATTTTTGCATGATACAGTACACTACTATCAAGCATTCGACTGGTATTAGCTAAACTAAAAAATTCCAGGACTGGCTTTGGAAAAATTAATTTAGGGATTCGTATTAAATATTACACCCCGTATATATTTTTTTTAAAATGCAATTAGCATTAAAAGTGATTTTTAAACTACATAAATAGCCAATGAAAACGACATATGCGAGACGATGTTGTCGCACTTTTATTAAATTTTTAGTGAACGATCAACATCTTACCAAAAATAGAACAACCATAATGAAATATCAAATTATAAGGTAATTAATTTAAACAAATGTTATAAATTTCAAACATTTTAATTGAAATGATAAACTGAGTCACTGCACAACAAAAAACAGTAACTACTAACAATAACGAAGAACAATTAAAAAAAACTAAAAATATGTACATAGTTATGATAAACCCATAAATTAGAACTGAAAAAGATACAATAATGGTAACAAAATAAAAATAATTCAAAATAGATTTTCGAAATGGAACCCTGCAGCCTGTACTCATTTTTGTTGCCGAATTGTTAATTGACGTATTGAATTAAGGATACTCTGGGGATCGTTTCTAATAGTATTACAACAATGTATAATTCTATCAATTAATTGTTGTCGGTTATTATTATTCACTGTGTAAACTAGTTGCTTCATATATATATATATATATATATATATATATATATATATATATATATATATATATATATATATATATATATATATCGGTTTCAAAACGTCTTGCGTCGTTGTCCGATGCCTAATTTCCACGAATTTCTATCATTCCATTGTTCTTCGGTCAAGTCTCGGGAGCTCATTGCCTTTGTTATTCCCTCCTTCCATGTTCTTTTTGGTCTTCCTCGTTTCTTACGATTTGGTGGTATCCATTTCATGGCGATTTTTGGTAGTCTTGTTTCTGGCATTCTTTGAACATGGCCATACCATATAAGTTGTTTCCTTTCTATGTCTGTTGCCAGTGATCCATCTACCCCCATCCGATTTCTTATTTCATCGTTTCTAATTCTGTCTGCTCTAGATATTCGAAGTGATCGTCTAAATACATCCATTTCTGTTGCTTCGAGTTTTCTTTTATTGCTTTCTGTTAGTCTCCATGTCTCTGTACCATAGGTTAAGCTGGTTTTTATGAGAGATTCATATATATTGTATTTTCGTCTTTTACCAATTTCTGAGCTCCAAAGAACTCCGTTAAGGCATCCAATTGTTCTACGGGCCTGGGTTATTCGTTTTCTAATTTCCCTATTGTCTGTGCCTGTGGTGTCGAAATCAATTCCTAGGTAGGTATATTCAGTGCAGAATGCAATTTCGGTTGTGTCCATCTGAATGTTGGATAGTTCTGCGCCTATTGGGAGATATTTTGTTTTTTGTGTATTGAGTTCTAAACCCCACTTCTTGTATTCTTCCTGTAGTTTTCTGGCCATATATGTCAGGTCTTCTTTATCGTTGGCTATAAGGACTTGATCGTCTGCAAACTGTAGGGTATATAGGCAAGTTTCTCCCAGGTCAATGCCCATTCCTCTGCACTTTCTTTTCCACTGATACAGTGCTTTCGCCACGTAGATTTTAAACAATCAATCGTCCCCAAATATGGTAATCAACGGGATTGAAATCAGGGGATCTTGAAGGCCACGAAATAGGACCTGCACGTCCTATCCACCTGTTGCCATAAACATTATTGAGATGTTGTCTCACTGCCAGTAAAAAGTGTGGGGGTGCCCCATCATGCTGAAAATACATCCCTTGGATAGCAACGTTCGCGTTGGCATGCAAATTCAGCTAAATATTTTGTAGAAAGTTCAAATAGACCTGCCCTGTTAAAGGACCATCAAAAAAGTGAGGACCTACTAATTGGTTATTTATGACACTAATCCACACGTTAACCGAAAACCTTAACTGAGAACGACGTTCTCGAATAGCATGGGGATTTTCTTCTGCCCACACATGTGAATTTCGTGAATTATTTATCCCCTCTCTGGTAAATTGGGCTTCATCTGTAAATAGTGTCCTGTATAGCGTTGGTCGATTATTGTTAATCCATCTACAAAATTCCAACCTATCGATCTCATCTCCAGCATGTAGTCGCTGAACCATTTGAATGTGATATGGGTCTAGATTATTTTTTTGTAAGACTCTACTTACTTTTGATTGAGTAACATTGTGTTCTCGACTTACTTGTCTAGTGCTTATTGTAGGGTTCATAGTAACGGCGTCCATAATGTCATCTTCCTGCGCTTCATCTACATGTCGCCCTGTTGTTCCACTAGGAAAAGTGCCATTTTCTCGCAAATAATTAAAAACTGACCCAAATGTTGGATGACTGAGAGTTCGACGATTAGGAAATCTCCTGCGATATTCTCTACTAGCAGCCCTACCATTCCCATTACAGAATCCATAAACAAATATTATGTCTGCATATTCTGTGGACGAAAACTGATGTGGCATTTTGAACGAAAGTAACAAAAGCTCTACCAAAACTAACACAATGTACTTAACGTAGATATGACAGAAGAAATATGTATTCTTGTAAACATAAATAACAATTGATAATGACAATAATGACAATGGGTATAAAATATCAAGAAACGTCAAACGGTCAACGCCAACCTTCATTTTAAACTTTTTTAGATTTATTTTTATTTAGTACAGTTGATGCAATGTATTATTATTTGACATAAAATTTTAATCATTTACAATCAACAAAAACTAACACATACAAGAGGTTTGACTTTTTAATCAATTTAATTTATTATTTATCGAAAATAATGCCCCAATACGATCTATGAGTAAAAATTTAAAATTGAAAAACAATGGATTCTATCGTAGAGATAATACAAAGTGACAGTAAAGGTGTTAATTTTCTACGTATTAGATTATGTTGTAGGAACTCATTTTAATTAAAATGTTTGAAATTTATAACATTTGTTTAAATTAATACCTTATAATTTGATACTTCATTATGGTTGTTCTATTTTTGGTAAGATTT
Source organism: Diabrotica undecimpunctata (assembly GCF_040954645.1). NCBI lineage: Eukaryota > Metazoa > Arthropoda > Insecta > Coleoptera > Chrysomelidae > Diabrotica > Diabrotica undecimpunctata. The sequence continues at coordinate 53,280,042 of NC_092803.1, forward strand.
GATCGTTCACTAAAAATTTAATAAAAGTGCGAAAACATTGTCGCATATATGTCGTTTTCATTGGCTATTTATGTAGTTTGAAAATTACGTATTGCATTTTAAAAAACTTTATACAGGGTGTAATATTTAATACGAATCCCTAAATTAATTTTTCCAAAGCTAGTCCTGGAATTTTTTAGTTTAGCTAATACCAGTCGAATGCTTGATAGTAGTGTACTGTATCATGCAAAAATTAAAAAAATCAAATGAGCCGTATAAACACTACAGTAAAATGAAATAAATGGTCAATTACACAAATCACCCTGTTAGTTAATAAAGAAGAGGAGTTGACATTTTTTAGTGGCCACAGGATATGCTCCCTGAGGGACTCTACATATGGTAGAAGTATGTAAAGTTCCTCATGACTCACCTTGTATACAGAAAATACCAAAAATAAAATGGAAAAGCAGGAGGAGCGGATCTAAAAAATTCGAAACTCGATAATGTTATCTGTATCATGTTTTAATAAAAAACATAGAAATTAACCCGTAACTGGTGATGCGGGGTCATACAAGCCCCAACAGATTTTTAAAGTGACATACGTCCTAGCTTATTTTGCGCGACTACTTGACCGCCTCAGTACCTTTCCGTCAGTGTGTTGTGTAATATCGAACGGGATAGTCGTGAGCAAATAGATAAATGTTTACAAATTATACGAAAATAACTGCGCCGTGGGGACACCGTGACCCCACCTCACCGGTTACGTTTTTTTTAATAATTAGTTTTTTTATTTTCAGTTGAAAATGGACCTGTCGCGATAGAATAAAATGAATTCCGATGATCCTAGGTTTAAATTATGGGCTCAAAGTATTCTAGACGCGGATAAGAGTGACTTCAGCGGTAACGATGACTCAGACAGTAATCCCGACTATTTCAGCGAACACAAAACTGATGCAGAAATTGAATGGGAGCTGGACACAATAGAACCCTTATTGGATGTTGAAGATAATATCCCACAAAATGCAGCACCTTCGGAGGACTTGGATCCACATGAGCAACAACAAACTCCAGGCCCTTCAGGATCAATCAATACAAGTGGACTGCAGAAGTTCCACCTTTAAATGTAAGAACAAGAAGTTTCAACATTATCTCTCATCTTCCTGAGTTTATTGGGCCAGCTAAGTCTCTTGGGAAATTGTGTCTTCAGAAAAATGCTTGGGAATGTATAATAACAAACGATATTTTAGAAAAGATTGTTCTTAGGACAAATAAAAAACTTGCTAGGATTAGAAATCCTGGAATCCCTACCTGGAAACCCCCCAAAAGTCAAGGTATGAATTCATCAAATCTCTGGCTCGGCAGCTAGTGCAGGATCATATGGAAAGAAGACTAACTATTTCTCCAATTCCAAGGCAACTGAGACATAACATCGCACACATTTTAAAAACAGACATTCCTGAACATAAAAATGCTATTTTAGAAAAAAGAGTAAGGTGCTCAAAATATCTACGATCATTGGATAGAAAAACGGAGATATTTTTAGTTAGTTGCAAAGCGCCAATATGCCACATGTGTGCATTGATTGCAGTTTTTATGATGTTTTTTGTTTTTGGTTTTTTTTTGTGTTGGCAGGTTAGATTGAATGCGTAAGTTTATGTTTTAAGAAAAAAATTTTTTTTATTCCTAATTTTTTTGTTACAGGATAATATTTAGTCTAGTTACAAAATAACTCAGTTTTTGAGGCTGTTTCTTGTAAATTCTAGTGCTTGGCTACGCACCATAATTTGCAAAAACTTATAATGAAGTCAAGCTTCTAATGTTTAATGTATATAGTTTTATTATTATTTTTTTAAATTTATACAAACGGATTAAAACTATTTCGAAAACTTTTTTGGTCCGGTCTCGACCATCATCAGTCGATTTTAGAAATCGTCAAAACTAACCATTTATAGAGCTATAAAAACCTTTAGATAACATGTAACATAAACTTATTATAAAAGTATGGTGTCATGTGGTCGATGTCACAGAATATCACTTTAACTCTTCGATACACGGGTGATACTTTGATACACGTAAGAAGGGTTGGGTCTGAGAAGCCCAAAAATTAAACTAAGAATTTTTATGTTTAATTTTGTAACAACAGGTTTGCGTTGCATATATTAGAACTACTACTAAAGTCAACTTACATACATTAAAGGAAAGTGAGCTTCTATTATAATACTAAAACTAAAAATATAAAAGAAATTACGTACTACAATATGGCCGATGTTTAAAATACACCAACTTATTCAGTCTATCAAATAGGTAAGGTATGTTCCAAACAAATAATTTTTTTACAATAGTGACACATGTATCGAGTTTTACGATCTCTACAAAAAGCACAGCGCCCTCTTTTATTTTGTAATTCCACAGTTGCTTGTACTGGTCCAACAACACTGAGTTTAGCAGCAACCTCTCTTATATTTCATGCCAAATGAGAATATTGAGCTCTTTCGTTTAATATTGTCCATTACTAACTGAAGACTCAGTTTTTAAAAAAAAATCTTCTTCTTTTGCTTGTTTTTAGATCCGGTGTGTTACTTCCCTGTATCACAAATGCATTTATTGCAGCAACATCAAGCAATCCATAAAAGTTGACCATGGGCCAACGTTTTGTATTTCTTGCGACAGTATAGAAACCTACAAGTTGATCAACCGTGTCCACACCACCTTTTGTAGAGGTATAGACCGTTATTCATATCTTTGGTAAATCCAAACATAGTTGTTTTTGGCGGTCTATTGTTCAATAAAAATTCGATTGGGATATGCCTTTTGTTTTTCCGTAAGGTGCCTACAATTGTTAGACTATGATTTGTTAGTAAGTTTTATGCGACTTCAATTGATAATAACCGATTGTCCTTTGTGACATTCCGGTGGGATTAGGAGATTGGTTTGCAAAGCCTCTCAACCACATCGTAGGCTGCAGAACTGATAGAATATGAACCTGGTGGTTGTGTACCGGCATAGATTTCTAATTAATAAGTATAGAAAATGCAAGAATACACCAAAGAATATACCTTCAGACCGTATCGGTCCGGTTTCTTTGAAAGATATATTTTAAAACTACAGTGAACTCTAAAGCCTAAAAGCATCTCATCGATAGTGACATATTGGCCAATGGTATAATATTTTTAAAAATAATTTTCAACTACATCCTCGATGTCTCGACGACTCTAACTGCTGCAAGTTTGTCTACTTGTTTCCGTTCTTCCCTTGTACGAATATCATCTAGGCGTAAGCACTTCATAAGAAATCTAAATCTACGGAGAGCCATCGTTGCCGGAAACATGTCAATGCCCCTACCCTTTTTTTTTCCAAAACTCAAAAATTAAAGTTCTACCTCTACGGTAAACTCCAGCTAAGAAAGGCAGGCCAATCAGAGCTTTTGGTTCATATATATTTGTTAGCTTCACATTGGAACTGTCTTTATGTCTTGCGGACACACGCTCGATATATAAATTAGTACATTCAAAAATGTTTTATAATTTTGTCATTAAAAAACAGTTTACAGCATTTCTTTACAGTTGTGCAACTTTTCGCTTCATGAATAAATCCAGGAAGTTTTGTAATGATATTTTTTCTTCTAGTTCTAACATTTCGGGATCTGCATGTCTTATTCCATTTCATTCCATCTTTGATGTTGTAATAAAGGTGTTAGTTTAACCCACCTTGTGGAATACATTCTTGTAAGTTCAGTTCGGTGTCTGATAAATCGAATTCAGACTCTAAGTTATGATTACCATCTTCATTTTCTAAGTTTCCAACAATAGACTCATTGGAATCTGAATTTTCATAATTTTCTTCCTCATCGGTTGCAACTTACACGTAGAGACATTGCAAACGTTTTACCTCTCCCTCGTAAGAATACATTGTTGTGCTAAGCTCTAAAAACAATTCACTGCAAATTTTATTGTGTACTTTCATAAAAAAATACTTACAAGGAACGGGTTGGATCTGAGAGAACGAAAACAGAAATAACATCGACACTATCGCTTCAATACGCATTAGTATGGGTAATGGATTTTGGCAAGAGGTATGACCTTGTAAATAACAGGTAAACTTGTGTACTGCATCGGCATGGCTCATAGCTCTTGTCAAAAACCATTACCGAATAAGCCTGGCAGACCCAACCCGTCCACCGCAGGGTTAAGGGAACTTTCATTTTCCTGCACAAAAAATGGACGTTACATATTAACAGCGGATCATGTAGGCAAAACATTAAAGCAAAAACAGTTAATAGCACACCAAACTAGCATTATATCAACATTTTAAGAAGAAGATTAAGCCCAAATTGAGCAAATTCTGCGGTTTATATCTGCGGTAGTGTTTCGTTAAGTGTTAATGAACGCTCATAGGTACAAATTCGTTAACTGCTTCAATGACGTCGTTTTCTATAACAAGTGGCATAGGATTTGTAATTACGTGCTTATTTTCATATAAGTACGCAATTCGTTTTTTTTGTGTTTAATATTAAACCATTTTTTGTAGCCAATTCTTTTAGTGCTACATACGCCTCTCGTACAGAGTTTTCCGTTCTTCCAACAATATTGACATTATCAGCATAGGCAAGGCTTTGTATTGATTTATTATATATTGAATCGGTGGTTGTAATTAATGACATACGTATTAACTTTTTCAGAACCAGATTGAAAATTATACAACTGACAGGGTCTCCCTGGCATAGCCCGTTATTTGTTTTAAAACGTTCAGACAATTCCCCCTGCATTCGTACTCCATTCAAACTTTTAAAGAGTATATTTTCTGTTAAATTTATTAACTGATTAGGTATCTCTAGCTCTTGTATTACTTTAAACATGTTTTTTTATTTACAGTGTCATAGGTTGCTTTGTAAAATTCGGTAATCGTAGAACGATTGAAATCGTTCTCCGATTTCCGAACTGGAAATTGAAACGTCAATAAACGTACTTTAACCTTTAATTGTGGCTCATTCCCATTTAAATAGTAATTAGTTAAGTTAAACAGAATTACGTAAAATTCAATAACAAATAAAGTTAATTAAAATTAGGTAAAAGCTATAGCTAACATTATGGATGATAATAGCTGTAAAAAGAAGCTACAATAGTGTTAAAGACTATATTCAGTGTTCAGTGACATAAAACAGTTCATCAAAGAAAAAGTGATCAGTGCGTGGCAAAATAAGTGGGATTTATCGGTATCTAAATTAAAAGAAAGTAAATCAATAAAAGTAAAACCTAGTAAAACTAAAAAGAGCTCACCAAGTCAAAATTTCTCGCCTTAAATTAGGTCAAACCAATAGTACCCATAAGTATCTAATGACTAAATAAGACGGTGTGTGAATATTGTCAAGTTAACATTACTGTTAAACACCTCCTTGCATAATGTGGAACATATACAGTAAACAGACAAAATAACAATATTTCAAGTGATTTAAAAACAGTATTGATTCCACTACGAGGTGTCGAACGAGTAACATCGTTTTATATTTTGTCGTGCTTACTAAAACATAGTGCAAAAACAGTAAACATAAGTGTACCTTCAACTACAAATAAATGTATGTATAATTCACTCATTACTAGTTGAGGTTTGTTTTTGTTTCAACTGATTAAAATCACAAAAGAAAAAATTTAAACAGGATTGCCTTAGAACCGGCAATCTATTTTTATTTTAAAATGAATAAAAAGCTGAAACTTTACCATAACACATAGAAGCTAAATTATAATTTCAACTAAAAACGCAATTTCTTTTGACTACATGAGCAGTGGCGTACCAAATACCAAAACAGTAAATATGTCTCAAACACAAAACCAAGTTTTATCCTATGTATCAGTAGCGAAAACAATTCCACGGCCAACTTTCCCAAGCAAACATCAAGCCATTGTGATGCATGCCGAAGAAAATCTGAAATTGTACGATTACGTTAAAGCTATAGGTGATATAATAGGCCCTAAACAAGTCTCCTTTGCATCTAGGATATCAAACAATCGCATTTGTATTTATCTTTCTAACACTAATCTTGTTGACCAGCTCATAGATGCATATCCCATAATACAGATAGGAGATGTTTCTTTAAATATCCGAAGACTTATTTCCTCTGCTAAAAGAATAATTATATCTAATGTATCTCCGTTCTTACCGCATGACATAGTTGAAAATAGCATTAAAAATCTTGGACTTCGCATCGCATCTCCTATATCCTATTTAAGAGCAGGCATTCCTGGGGACGAATATTCACACGTATTAAGTTTCAGACGCCAAGTTTACGTATACCCTTCCTCCGAAGATTTTGAATTACAAACATCAGTACTTATTTCCTTTGAAGGAAATGAACACAGAATCTTTCTTTCTACAGATAAAGTACATTGTTTTATCTGTAAACAAACAGGACATATAGCCTCCAACTGTCCAAATCCTCCAACAGACAATACACTCCCAACCGAATATATACCAACAAGCCCCAACTCATCCGTAAAAATTTCATCTCCCTCTACACATAATGCCAAAGAGCCACAAATCGAAAATAAAGACTCCAACACTGAAACTCAATCCAACACTGAAACACAATCAGACCAAATTGACATAACACAAATATCTCAAAAACGAGGACACTCTGAAATAGAAACTCCTAGTGAACTAACAAGCCCTGAAATTCCTGAGAAAGAAGCTCAACCATTGTTAGATATGCTTCCTCCTCTATCAGCTTCCCCCAAAAAAGGTCTCAAAGCTAAGAAAAAAAAGCACAAACCTGATACTCCAACAGAATTAGTATTAACCGAAACCACCAAGAGAACAATCCAAGAAGCATACAAAAAGAACCCACAAACCTTTAAAATACCCATAGACAATTTCTTTTTCTTCCTTGAAAATAGTTTTGGACATTCTGATCCTTATTCGGAAGCGAAAAAGCTCACGGATGATGTAAAAAGTCTACTTTTAAACCTGCATACTATATATCCACATCTTTCAGATAGATCCTTAAAAAACCGATTTACCCGTCTAAGTAAAAAGATCAAGAAACAACTACAACTAGAATCCTCTGAAGCCACAAGTTTATCAGACCCAATTTCATCAAGCGATCTAACTGACGATGAGTGCCTTTCCGATCGATCCCAAAGGTCACAGCACTGAAAAATCCCCCCTTCTAATATTCTTCTCATTCAATTTAATCCAGTGGAATTGTGATGGGTTTTACCCCCATCTAGAAAATCTCCAACTGCTTGTTGCTGATACTTCACCCGATTTCATTTGTTTGCAAGAAACCAATTTCTCTAAAAACCATAATCCATACCTTAAAAATTACGTTGGCTACCACTTTATACGAACATCACACGCACGAGCTAGTGGTGGGAGCTCCATATTTATTTCTACAGATATATTCCACCAAGAATTTCACTTAACAACAACTCTAGAAGCCGTTGCCGTTATTGCTTGGTGTCCAAATAAACTCGTAATTTGCAACGTATATATTCCTCCCTATTATACCCTAACAGCTCTCGAAATTACAAATCTAACTAACCAACTTCCTCAACCATTTATCTTAGTTGGAGATTTTAATGCACATAGCACTATGTGGGGCTCCAGTAATACTTTCGGTAGAGGCAAAATGATTGAAAATATCATAATCAATTCCAACCTTAATTTTCTAAACACTGGAAGCAGCACATACTTTCATATTCAAACAGGTACTCTCTCTTCCATTGATTTAAGCATATGTAATTCAGAATTATCTACTCATCTTACATGGAAAACATTGGAAAGTCTCTACGGCAGTAACCATTTTCCCATTTTAATTTCTATTGATAACTCACAAAGACAAAGCCAAGTTAAGTGGAAAATTGCTCACGCTGACTGGGATCTATTTAACTTAATTGTCAAGGAACAAACAAATGAAATCTCCTTTACGAATTCTGCTGATGAAGATCTTAACATGTTGATTAATTGTATTATAACTTCTGCTGAAAAATGTATCGGTAAATACTACTTTGATCCCTCCAAAAAATATGTTCCGTGGTGGAATGAATCATGTAAACTAGCTATAAAAGATTGTAAAAAAGCATTAAACCGATATCGTAAAACTAGAAACCAAGCGGACCTAATAAATCTTAGAAAACTAAGAGCTAAATCTAAGCGAATTGTTAAAGAAAGCAAAATGAACTCATGGAACAAATACATCCGTATCATAACTTCCGACACACCTTCTAGTCAAATATGGACTAAAATAAAACAGATGAAAGGTAGATATACAACATACAAAATTCCAGCCATTATAGAAAATAACAATGTCATAACTGATGACCAGCAGATTGTAAACACACTAGCCAAATACTATTTAAATAAATCTAAACTTGATAACAACTGTACTGGACCAACAAACATAAAAAATAAAGGTGTTGTACGTAAGAATCCAAATTCCAATGATCATTCTGTCAATCTCCCACTAACAATCGACGAATTAGTCGAAGCTGTTAACTCCCTAAAGATCAGTGCTGCAGGGCCGGATGGCATTCCATCGATATTCCTAAAAAATCTACATGAAGATACCCTAATAAAGTTACTAGAATTCTACAACAACATATGGCTAGGTAACCAATTTCCAACACTTTGGCGTCAAGCTATAACAATTCCACTCAAGAAAAATGATACTTCTGCCAATACAACTATGTCATTTAGACCAATCTCATTAACGTGCACACTTTGCAAACTCCTGGAAAAAATTGTCAACAAACGCTTTGGTATCTTGAAAAACATAATATTATCAATACCACTCAATCAGGATTTCGTCCAAATCGTTGCACAATGGATAATCTTATCACTCTTCAATCCGATATCATAGAAGCATTCTCTAATAGAAACGACCTTATAACTGTCTCACTCGATATAGAAAGTGCTTTTGACACAGCATCAAGGCCGGCAATTCTAAAAAAAACTTAAAGAGTCTAATTTATCTGGAAACATATATCTATTTGTTGAGAATTTTTTAACTAACAGAAGTTTCAAAGTTTCTGCAAATGGTAAAATGTCTCCCTCATATATCCTGGAGACAGGAGTACCTCAAGGATCAGTCCTCAGCACAACCCTATTTTTACTGCTTCTTAACGACCTTAGTTCCTTAGTACAACCCCCTGTCAAACATAATATCTATGCGGATGATCTAGTTATTTACTGCTCGGGTAAAGTAACAAGCTCCACTAGCACTCTTTTGCAAAATACTATTGATACCATTTCTCACTAGTCTAACAACATTGGTTTTAGCTTCTCGCCTACAAAGTCTAAAGTGATTAACTTTAGCAAAAAATATAAACAAACTCTTCCACTCATAAAATTAAAAGAGCATCCACTACAAGTAGTTGAAAATCACAAATTTTTAGGGGTAATTTTCGACAAAAAATAAACATGGAAGAGACATATAGAAAAAACTAAAGCCAGTGCCTCAAAAAATATAAATCTCCTAAAATCACTAGCCAATCGACAATGGGGAGCCGAAGAAAAAGTCCTATTAAGTTTATACAGAGCCCTAATAAGATCTAAGTTAGACTATGGATCGATATTATATATGTCTGCCTCTAAAACTTATTTAAAATCACTAGATACAATTCAAAACACTTCATTAAGAATATGCCTTGGAGCCTTCAGATCTAGCCCTACAGAAAGCATATATGTCGAATCGTGTGAACCCCCTCTAAATATTAGAAGACAACGTCTACTAAACTCCTATTTTGCTAAGGTCTCTGCAAACCCAAATAATTTATCATTCCAACTTATTAAAAATTTTCAATTAACAGGAGCACACAGTAGAGCTACTGCCAATTCATCACTACAGTTTCTATCCCCACTCTTAGAAAATTTTGACCTAAATCTTACCACCCCCATTAATCAGCCCAATACTTCACCTTGGCTAAAAATATCACCTGACTTTAACGTAAATTTGTGCAGATATAAGAAAATGGAAACCTCCACGATACTCATGAAACAAACTTTTAATGACATAATTAATAGAGGCAAGTTTGATAACATAATATTCACAGATGCATCTAAAGACGAAGAAAGTGTCGGATGTGCTGTTACTTCCACAAATAACAGACTAGCAATGTATAGACTACCCAAGAATACCAGTATATTCACAGCAGAACTCTACGCTATACTTAAAGCTCTAGAGGTTCCAATGCAGGGTACCAAAAACTTAGCAATCTGTACAGATTCATTATCATCCTTAAATTCCATTAGAAAAATCTACACATCAAATCCGTTAGTTAATGAGATCCACGAAAGATGTACAGCACTTGCTAAATCCAACACTTCGGTTTCGATGATATGGAATCCTTCACATATTGGTATTAAAGGAAATGAGAATGCTGACCACGCAGCAAATGAAGCACGTCGCTCTGACCGTACAGATGAAAAATGCCAATTGTTTCAAGATGTAATAATTGAAATTAAAAAGTTATCTACCTCAATGTGGCAAAATCAATGGAACAGGTGCACCACCCAGCTAAAGTCCATCCAACCAAACATTTTAGGACCTAGAATTTTTTCTACGGAAAGAAAATCGAAGACCATCATTAGAAGGCTTAGAATTGGGCACACCCGGCTAACCCACGGATATCTGATGGTTCCAGAAGAACCTCCAAACTGCCAATATTGCAACTCCCGTCTAAGTGTACACCATATACTTGTGGAATGTAACCAGTACGCAGCAGCACGGATCAAACATGGTATCCACGGAAGTTTATGTGATATCTTAAATTCCAAAAACAATATGTCTAATGTGATAGAGTTCCTTAAAAACTGTAAATTATATTACCTGTTGTAATTGTATCACCTATCTATATTTCAATTTTGTATTCATCCGCTAGTTTTTTATTTTATTTTTTTTTAGATATCAATGTAACTTAATTTATTGTTTTCTGTAATACAGTTCCTCGTGTCAATGGCCACAGCAGCCGACACATGTAATTTGAAATAAAAAAAAAATAAGGTTTTTAAAGGAGTCACAGCTTTGTTGCACTTAGTTTAATTTGTAAAATAATTAAACAAACATACGGTATATCCCGTAAGTCAATCTTGTATGAATAGTTTACCGGGGAATCCGATATGCTATATTTATGAGTTGCTGCTTTGTTTGTGTTCGACTAGTTACAGTATATCCCATCTACGTGAATGTAACTTGTACATTATTTAGTTTAGTTGATATTTTAGACTATAAAAGTGTTTCAATATCGAAACATATTTTCGAACTGAATCGTAATACGCGTATATTAAAATTAGCTTTAAAAAATAGTGAAATAGACACTAAACCTGGAAAGTAATTATCACAACCATAGAAAGTAGCTATTCGGAAGGACCAAAAGAAAAAAATCTACAAGAAATAGATGAGGCTGAACCAAAAACAAACCCAAATATATAAATCAAATATAGTGCTGCTAATACAGAACAAAATTCGTATAAGAAAAAGAAACAAGATATGCCGGGAAAATGTATTTCTGGTCATAAGAGGACATGCAATATTAACAATTAAAAATGCAACTTAAATAAAAGGAAAAAAAAAATTAGTATTGACATTCACGAATTAACGAGGTCAACAAATCAGAGAAAGGCAAATAAAACCAGGGTGTATACAGAACTATTTAAAAAATGTATTCAAAAGTATCTTTAGAAATGAGAACACAGATTTTTTCACAATTTTACAAGCAATAGTTGCAACACTTGCAACTTCAAGCACCGCTGCTCATAAAAATATTCATATCAATGTAACTTAATTTATTGTTTTCTGTAATACAGTTCCTCGTGTCAATGGCCACAGCAGCCGAGACATGTAATTTGAAATAAAAAAAAAAAGTATTAGGTGAACATTTAACTACCAAAAGCTTAATTAGCTTTCTTAAAGATACATCTTTATTATAATTTAATATAATGAAATAAATAATGTGGCTAATGACTTAGGTGATAAAAGCGACTATTTTTTGTACAAAAAAAAATGTAAAATATGTGAAAATATTAAACAAACCCTGTATAAAAGGAGTTTTAAAAATTGTTATTATCGAATTTTAATTTAAAAAAATGTAATACAAAATTACTTTTGAATATTTAATATCACTTGCAATTTAATTTAAAATAAACATTTAAAATCAAATTTTATCAAGTATTATTATAAATCATGAAAATGTTGACTGGCCGTTTTCGGTCACAAAAATCGATCCCATAGACAGAGTTGTCGACTATTTGTGCGTGATTCTTCTCCAATTGAATTAATTGTACGCTGATTAAAATACAATGGACTTGTGTCAACTTCTGATTGATCGCAACTCTAAATGAATCCCGTAAATTTTGGAATCCTCTCCGATGTAGCCGGCAGGTGGCAGACGAGACTTTTTTTAATATTTCGTGCTGAAAAACGTATCGCTTTAATAAAATGTCACGAGAAAGCGTCCAATTGCTCGAAAGGGATGGTAAGTTTGTTTTAATATTTTAGGAAAATTGCGACGATCAGAGGATGGAAAATTTCTTTGTTGATGTTGATGAATCACTACAGTGGAGGTAATTTGGACAATGTATCAATCGTGCAGTTTGAACAGCATAAAATGGTTTTGTTTTAATAAAAGAGGTTTTATTTTAAAAGTACAAAATGTTTTAAAACTTTTTGCAAAACACGAGTACATCATTATATCCTATAAATTAGGGAAAATACATTTATTATGGCTTATTAGTGTTAAAATAAAGAATAATATCTAGCTAGAAAATCTAAGAAAACTATGTAGGTGCATTATGTTATTGCATAAATATATAACTTTTTAACTGGAAGTACATAGACATACAGTATATATATATATATATATATATATATATATATATATATATATATATATAGATATATATATATATATATTATATATATATATATATATTATATATATATATATATATATATATATATATATATATATATATATATATATATATTATTACAGGAATTAATATTAAACTTAACAGTTTTCTCTTGATTTGATTGAACCGCATCTAAAATCATTGCGCCAAGCTTTCGACATCCTCTTCGATGTCTTATTCAGGGCTTCCAAGGTCACAGTCTCCCAAGCCCTCAGAACTACTACACTGGTGACTAACCAATGCATTACTGGTAATGGGAACAGAGGCCAGTTCCGGTCGATGGTGATGTGGTTTATATATATATATATATATATATATATATATATATATATATATATATATATATATATATATATATATATATATATATATATATATTGTGACAATTAGGGTTTATAGAAAATAATTTATAAGTTATATACTACATAATATTAGATATAAAAAGTATTTAATTATTTTAAATAAGTTATATACTAGAGAATTTAATAAAAATATATTTATGTGAGGGCATTTTTAATAAATTAGCATATAATAATTGTAAAAAGTTGTATTTTAATATTGTAAATAGATTTAAGTGAGCCATGTGCCTAGGCAACCAACTATACATACTCCAAGTGTCAAATTAAGAATCATAATTACGAATAAAAGTGGGGTTATATAATATATTGTTTGAAATGTGTATTTTATTAAATTAGAGTGTTAGTTACTAATTTAATTATATATTCTGATCTGAAATGCCTAAATGTAAACAAAATTATTAATAGAAAAGAATGGAATTCTCTGGATCTCCGGAGATGGCCATGTTTGCGAAATGGTTTGTTCCAGAAAATTCAGACATGTATTAAATAGAACTGAATAGAACATGATATCTTACGAGATGGTTCTAGAAATCCAAAAACATATAAATACCCGTGATTTGGATTCAAGATGGCAGTTTTTAAGTTTTTAGTCAGAAGTCAAGCAGTTTATTATGAAAGTTAGTTAGAGTCAGTGAATCAAGTACAAATAGTCCAATAGTTTAATATAGTGAGTTAAATGAAGATTAAAAATTATGCATATAATTTAATGCACATTTATAATTATACACAAATAATTATTGAAGATAAAAAAAGGTATATTGGAAGAAATTAAATTATATTATGGTTGGAGATTAGTATAAATCAACTTATAATAATTGGATATTAGTATATTGAAAAGAAGAATAAATATAAATGCTGTTTGCTGGTTTGGTTGGTGGTGTATAGATGCTGGTGAAGAAAAATATATCTTAAATTGGTAGAAGCTGATAATTGAAAAAAGTAATTTCAAAAAAAACAAGGATAACTGAAGTACGAAGACATTCAGTGGTGATTAGAATCTATATACTTAGTGGAAAATAGTTCATTTAGGCATTCAGTGAAAGAAAGGTACAAAATTTTGTTAATATAATTTAGTTAGTGTCATAACAATTTCAATTTTGAAGATAGTTTTGTTTAAATTTTAGATTGTCTATAGAATTTAATTAGTTTTATAAGAATATCAATTTAAAGATAGTTTATTTTAAATTTACATTGACTAGGTTAGATATATATGTGTGTTTCATAATAGTTATAATAAAGATAATTTAAAAAAGTACTTACAAGCTAATTCTTTGAGAACCGCGATAAAAACCCTATATATTATATTATTAAAAATACTCACTGCTCATCATTCAAACAAAAAACACATCATAACAATATATATATATATATATATATATATATATATATATATATATATATATATATATATATATATATATATATATAACCAAGAAAATGCTTATCAGAACTGAAATAAATTTCTGGCCCCATTCAGCTGGACTATCCATACTTTTTACCAATAAAAACTACAAGGAGATCAGTGCGTTTACCGAGGTTTTTTAAACTATGTAGTTAGTTACTTCCTTATATGAGAACTATTTATAAAATCTTAAAATAGTACCAGTAATTATAATAAAAGGTATAGTGAAAAACGTTATAGGACGAAAGAAGCAGAAGTAACAATTTGCGGTTGTAATAATTTTAAACATTTTGCAACTATAAGAAGCAACACAACTCATGTATTGAGAGTTGAAAGATACGAATTACTTCAAGTTATACTGTAAGGAAAAGTACAGGGCAAAATATCAGTAGGAAGACGCCAGAACTCGTGGCTGAAAGATCTGAGGAGATGGTTCGACCGCTCATCCGCAGAAATATTTCGAGCAGCAGTTTCCAAAACTACAATTGCCATTTGAATAGCCAACCTTCGAAAGGAGACGGCGCTATGAGAAGAAGAACTATAAGAAGCACTTTTACCCAGTATTCCGGTTTTATTTACAAGTGTAAAACATGCAAATGGGTTTCACAGCATTTGTAAAAGTTACATATATGAAGAAGAAGTATAACTTTTTTTTTATTTTTAGTAAATTTTATATATTATGTATTATGTATATACTTAATTGAAGAATGTAATTTTGCTATTTGGGTAATACAAATGTCAGTTTTTTAAGCAAGACAAAAATAATTATTCTATCGACAGTTTCGCAACAATTAGTTTAATTTTTCAAGATTAAAAACTTTGTCAATGTGTAATAATTTTATTTTGTACCGGGTGGTTCAATAAGCCGATCTCTCGGCTATATATCAGAAACTATTCATGTATTGAGAGTTAAAAGATACGAATTACTTCAAGTTATACTGGAAGGAAAAGTACAGGGCAAAATATCAGTAGGAAGACGCCAGAACTCGTGGCTGAAAGATCTGAGGAGATGGTTCGACCGCTCATCCACAG
Organism: Diabrotica undecimpunctata; assembly: GCF_040954645.1. NCBI lineage: Eukaryota > Metazoa > Arthropoda > Insecta > Coleoptera > Chrysomelidae > Diabrotica > Diabrotica undecimpunctata. The sequence continues at coordinate 53,295,714 of NC_092803.1, forward strand.
AAATATTTCGAGCAGCAGTTTCCAAAACTACAATTGCCATTTGAATAGCCAACCTTCGAAAGCAGACGGCGCCATGAGAAGAAGAACTATAAGAATCACTTTTTCTCAGTATTCCGGGTCGCCTTTGATGCCCCCTCTAACGATTATTCTTTAGATCTAACGATACAGAAGTTGATCGATGGATCTACCGAAAATACCTTATTTTCTACGGATTTTTATTCTTTTGACATTTTACCCTAGATGTACCTAATCTTGTACATTTTTTCGTACAAGACAAACAAGTATATTTTAAGATATACTACCCAGTATCGTCCTGAAGATTCGTGCATTTAAGTTTTTTAAAATGGTGTATTATTTTTTAAATCATCGTGTATGTTAAAGATTCATACATTTTAATGAAATAGGTAACATCATAATCAAAATATATTTTATCTTCTCTAATTTAATGGTTTGTTTATGTTAACAGATAGATTGTGTTTAATTAACTTGTGTCAACGTGTGTTGAGCCCCAATTTACTTGCCCCTGAGGCCACTTGAAGGCTAGGTGCTGACTATCATAGCAACTGCTGATCCCTACATTTATAATAATATCCGTAATCCTAAGATTTTGTCGTAAGATATATAAATTTAGTTTGCTCGTTTATATATTATTACTTTAATTAGTTATGGTTTTCGGCATCTCTTATTTTCCAAAAACAATGATTTTGTCTATACTTCATTTCAGATGTCTGTGCAGTAAAGGAATGTGCAATTTCCGTTTGAAAACAAGTATTTATAGGCTCCATAGTAATAAGGGTTTTAAAAAGTCTTCTAGACAAAAGTTAATGAGTTTATAATGGTTTTATTTACAAGCGTAAAACATGCAAATGGGTTTCACAGCATTTGTAAAAGTTACATATATGAAGAAGAAGTATAACTTTTTTTTATTTTTAGTAAATTTTATATATGTATTATGTATATAATTAATTGAAGAATGTAATTTTGCTATTTGATTAATACAAATGTTATTTTTTTAAGCAAGACAAAAATAATTATTCTATCGACAGTTTCGCAACAATTAGTTTAATTTTTCAAGATTAAAAACTTTGTCAATGTGTAATAATTTTATTTTGTATCGGGTGGTCCAATAAGCCGATCTCTCGGCTATATATCAGAAACCATTCATGTTATACCTTTAGGAGAAAAAATTCCTTATTAAAAGTGGCCAAGAGAAATCGCTGGAAATAACTTTCAAGTTTCTGGGTTAACCGCTATAGGGCGTACCCTGTGAAGAAAACTTTGAAAACCAGTTTTTTGGGAAATATGCCCAATTATACCAAGTGCTAAATAAGTAAACTAGATAGTGGCCTAACTTCTTCACAAAGCTGTTCAAGTACTTTTTTTTATTTTTTCAAATAAAGGGTGGGGGAGTGTGGGAAATTATTTGTGGATAAATACCTATAACTTTGGTATGGATCAACCGATTTTAACAAAATTAGTGTCATTAGAAAGAGTGTGGATGATGTAATTTAAATCTACTATAAAATAATTGCATTTAGTTTTAATTGTCATAGGTAGAGGGTACTTTCGAATAGAAAAAGTTAAAATTTGTTTTTCTTCAAAATGTTTAATGGAAACACCTATTTATTGTTAATTATATTGAATTAAATTCGTAACAAAATGGCGCAAACCGCATGTTAATAGCTTTTATCGAACTCGAGATATGAATAAAAACACATAAACCTAATTAAGTATAGTATTGACTCACATAGTATTATAAATTAAATTAAAAAATAAGTCAGTAGGTACTTTCAAATTTTTTTTATAGCAGAAGAATCTTAATGTTGATACCTATTTTGACCATTGTTATTTCATATGATTAAAAATAGTTTTTTCGAAACTAAGTAGGCTAAGACAATGAATTTGACGGGGAGTTCATATTGTTTATTTACTGACAGCAGTCAAAACATTGTTAAGAAGTGTTATATTATAATTCGAATTGAAGATTGCACTTTTTTCAATAGATATTAATATTAATAATATTAGTAATTAATTATCAGTACTAATAATTCGTGGTGAGTATATCAAATGCAGAATTGTATGATATGATTGGAGTTTATTTCAAAAGTCACCAAAATGCCGCTATTGCCTCACGTATATATTCTGTAAGATATCCTGACAAGAGACATTATGGCAAAGAAGTATTTGAAAGAAAGGCAAGAAGATTAATAGAAACTGGTAGTTTTCATCGTCCTTGTTTTAAATGACGTAGTAGAGGTATGACCGAAGATAACTCAATCAATGTTCTTGCTTTAATTCAACAGAATCCACATAAAAGTAGGCAAATCAGTAGAATATGGGGCACTCAAACCAGACAGACACACTGCGCATGCGTCGACATAGACCAGACATAGCGTCGGTAAGCATTGGATCTGCATTACCGGCCAACGTATAACTTAGCATGGTTCCGAACCTTTTAGTCATGACCGAAACCATTTCAATTCTTTTAATTATATTTTAACTGTTTATAATATTTTAATTTCTGTTAACCATTGTTTTATTCTTACAATAATATTTTCAATTAATTAATTTTTTTTAAATTAAAGAAAAAGTCATCCAGAGGTAGGATTTGAACCCGTATGAAATATTTACTAGACCAGCATACTGCACGCGACACCACGAGCTATTAATGTTATGCGCTTAAAAGAGTATAATAATATAATCCGGTTACCAGCTGTGTAGGAATTTTAAACATATAGGTACTCCTCGTTTTTATTGCTGACAAATTAAGTGACTAAGATGAATTATACTAAGAGATAGAAAAAAAAAATAGCAGGTTAGGTTCTCGAAATAAATCAGTGCGGTAACAACACATTTATATTTTTTAAATAAAAATTATCTATTATAAAAGAAAGTTTTTAATGAGTTCTAATAAACGAAAACTATCATTGACCCGGCAATATTAAATTGATATATAGTGGTAAACCGCCGTACAGGATTTTAAATGGATAACTTAGAGAAATATCAGTCTCTAGCTGTTGGATATTTAATGAGATGACCCCATTGGTTGACTTTAAATGAATTTTAATATATATACTACCCCTACAATTCATTGAACGTCTGCTGCTTGACAAAGGCGTACATTGACCTTTAATGCACACTGGTTGACACAGTTCTTTCATGCACACATATCTCGTACACTGCTCAATATAGACATACAATTTCGTCATACACTCCCAATCAAACAACCACTTTTAATGTTAACAATAATTTTTAGGAATTTATTCACAACGGGGTACTCAGAAACTTCATTTGCCTAATACACTTTTTGTTATTCTAAACCATCGTCCTTTTAAATGCAGCACAGATAAATGTCGTTTCAACCTTTCAATAAAACATCTTACTTTCTCTCTCTCATACTTTAACTTATTGGTAAAAAAACTTAAATTAAAAAAAAGTATTCGGAATTTAATAACATTTATTCAATCTAGCAATTGGAATAATACCAGAAATAATTTTTATGCACGGGGTTTTCAGAACTTTCATTTGTCTTTGTTATTCTAAACAATTGTTATTTTAAATACAGCACACACATGTGCGCGCGACGGCCATCGCATCAACTTTTAATGAATGATTCCTACTCTATTACTTAATCATGTTACCAATAAAAATCGCCTTGCAAGACGGAATAAGAACAGAGATGGTAAAAAAGGTGGATAACTCTAGAATCAATAAAAAAATCCTTAACAGATGCCTAACAAATTATAATCGTGGCACAACACTCAAGAATAGAGATCGAATAAACATGAACCGGCCAATTAGTCTTTTACCACACCCATAGAAATTATTAACAAAGGTTATATATATATATATATAATAACGGATTTATTACGGCTGTCGCCGCTTCTCCGCCCCCAATTTCCATCTTTTTCTGTCATATGCAGTTGCCTCTTCTAAGTCTCTTGCCGCCATTGCTTCATCAATATCGTTGCGCCAACTTCTCCGTGGTCGTCCTCTCTTTCTTCTTTCAGGAGGGATCCATTCCAGTACTCTCCTAGGCCATCTGTACTCTGGCATTCTTTTAACATGTCCGAACCAGATTAATTGTTTTCTTTCTATGTCATCATTGATATTTCTCTCCATTTTCATTTCGTTTCTTATTTGTTCGTTTCTAACTCTCTCCAGTTTCGATCTACCGCAGCTTCGTCTCAGATAATCCATTTCTGTCGTCATAAGTTTGTTTTTATTAGCTTTGGTGACGTCCCATACTTCCGAACCGTAAAGTGTAATACTTTGAACTATACTACCGTAAATGTGTTTTTTGGTTTCTCGTCGAATTGTTTTTTGCCAGAGAAGAGAGTTTAAGGCACGGGTCGCTGCTCTGCCCTTGTTTATTCTTTCCCTGATTTCATCTGCGCTATTTCCCTTCTTGTTGAAAATGACCCCCAAATATTTGCAGGATTGCACGCCTTTGATTTTGTCGTCTTCCAAGACTAGGTCACATATTTCATCTGTTCCCACTGAGAGATATTCACATTTTGTCATATTCATGTTTAGACCTGCCACCTCATATTCTTCTTGCAGTTTTCTTACCATATAGCTAAGATCGTAGCTGTCTTCGGCAATTACTACCTGGTCATCCGCAAAGAAAAGTGTATATAGCTTGTTTTCTTCCACCGTTATTCCCATGTTTCTGCATTTTTTTACCCATTTCACTAAGGATCTGTCCAAATAGATTTTAAATAAGGTGGGTGACAGACAGCAGCCTTGTCGTAGTCCTTTTGTTGTTTGAAAAGGAGAGGTGATTTCTTGTCCCATTTTAATTCTCGCAAAGTTTTGTTCGTAATATTTTTGAGTGGCGTTAATAAGAATTGGGTTTATTTTCAAGTTACCCATTTCTATCCATAGTTGGGAGATCGGTACACTGTCATATGCTTTTTCCAAATCTATTAAAGCTATATGAGTTTCTCTATTTCTCTGCACTCGTTTTTCCATTGCAATTTTTAATGTGAAGATATTATCCATAGTGGAGCGTCCGGCCCTAAATCCCGCTTGTTCTTCGGGTTGTTTGTCTTTGATATCATTTTCTATCAGGTTTCGTAGTACTTTTGAGTATAGTCGGCCTATAGTAGCAATCACTGCGATCCCTCTATAGTTTTTAGGATCCAACAAAGGTTATAACAAATTAGATTTATACCAAAGACGAACTCCACCAAGGATAGAATACAAACGATCATCACACATACTTGGAAAAATTCCACTTAAGTCGGCATTTTTAATAAAGCTTGCGATTTTATAGAACAATGGGGAATGGGTAGTTCATGCATTAGATAACGGCAAAAGTTTTTTAGAAAACATTTACAGTAAAGCAAAATTTAAAATAAGTGAAAAATTAATATAACAAGTTAATGAGGAGTCAGACAAGGAGACACGATATGTTCCAAGCTATTTACAATTGATTTAAAGGATATTTAAAAAAAAACTGGAATGGGGACAAAAAGTTACTTAACGCATCACTTGCGATTTGCAGATGACATTGTACTAATTACTAGTGATTGTGTACAGGAGATATAAGAAACGTTAAAAGGCTTAAGCATCGGGGATAGTAGGACTAGCATGTTGAGAAAATTAACGTAATATTAGCTGAAGAAGTAGACTCTTGACGATAGGAAAATTGATAAATATTTACGGGATATAAAATAAAAAAAGAAAATCAAATTGCAAAATGACTAAAAGAACCAAAGGGATAATAGGTAAATTCAGCTTTATTATAAAAGATCCAGTTAATTTAAAACGAAAGGTTTTTGGCACATGTATCCTTCCTGTTATGACCTGAGACCGTGACACTTAATTGTCAGACTTAAAGAGCTATTGAGAGACATGTTAAATGTAAGCTTAAGAGATCATACGAGAAACGAAGATATAAGAACAAAACAGATTAAAGCTATCGCAAAATCTAAATGACATGTGGTAAGTGGGGAAATAGCACATAAACAATAGGAAGACCACGAAGATGGATCGAGGATATTAAATAAAAGAGAGAGGAAGAAACCGGATAACTCAAGAATATGGAAAACATATGGTCCAGGACTCGACCAGAAGAAGCTGCTAAAGACCAATAAACGGTCCCAAATGCCTCGACCCTTCCAACAAAAAAAATGAATTACAACTGAAAATATCAATATGATACAATTCATGGGTGATAGATTCCAAAAACTTGAAAACGGACAAAATTATAAGTAAAAATAACATCTCTATTGTTTAGTCAAAAATACTTTAAGATCACACAAGTTCTGTCCAAATCAGTCAATTCGCTACCAAAAATTTGATTTACGAATAAAAACATTAGTGATAATTGACTCCCGAGTTACAATGGATCAACCTACTTTGTTTTTTTTTTTAGAAATTTAAGGCGTAGAGCTGGAAAGGCTTGAATTAAAAAAACATAAAAAATGTGATTTATTTAAAAAGTAATTAACATACAATTGTATTATATGAGTAATATTATGTAATAGGTTTTCAGCATAGTCTGTATACGGTCTATCAAGCCATACATTATTCAACTTTTTTTTTGGTTGATAGATATCCATTTAATAGTGACAAGTAACCTAAAATCATTACAATAGCAATTAAATGTGATTTTGCACTTTCAATTTTACAAATTATACAACAGTTACATGTTTTAAAAAATACATAGTTCCTTAGAGAAGAATCATCTATGTCCAGAGGTTCTCAACCACTGGTGGTATATATCATTATTTTGCGTTGGTACGCAAAAACAGCTAAAATCAACACCACATAAAATAACACAAAAAATAATAATATTTTACGTTACAAGTTTAGTAGGTGACTCTAAAATTAACACTCGGGGCATTGTTAAAATACTGTTTTATTTAAGTTAGGTAGTACCAAAACTAAAATAAAAAGAGTACATTACTCAAAAAGGTTGAGAACCACTGATCTATGTGATTTTACATAATTATATAATATGAAAAATATTATAGGCAACTTACATTCTACCAGCTTTTGTGTGCTGGGGTATTAGACACATAAATCGTCTCTATATTTGTTTACGGCTTGGCTATACTGAAAAAAAATCAATCTATTTTGGCTATATGTAGTGTCTGTAAAGATAAGGTTTAAATATTAAGTGTTTCTGTCTTATAATAAACTGTACTCTGGTTGTTAAATTTAATTGTTACGTTCAGTAGTGGTTCCTAGCTATTGAAGTATACCTATAACAAAAAAAATGTACGCAAAAGTGTAAGGACTTTTAATCAATTTGGTTCAAGCAAAATTCATTTGTTATAGTTAGTTTCTCACTTTGTGTAAGCTTTTCCATAAAAATGTTAAATTTTCAGAGAAAATAATTATTTCTAAAATAACTAAATTTTGCTTTTAACAGTAGTCGCCACGAGAAGGCATGATTCAGTGACTACCGGGAAGGGGTAATATTAGTATGGGACAAACAGTTAGTATGGAGGTGAAGGTATACTTATCTGTTATCCGATACATATTTTAGTAAGCAAAAAAAAAAAACAGTATTGAAATAATATTACAAAAATAAGGGTTTAGTAAGCATCTTTTTATGACCTGTTGAACATCGTTTATTAGTTTTTGGAACATTTAGTATACATTTTAGGTTCCAAAAGTAAAAAATTTGAGTGGTTCAGAACAGATTCTTTTTTGTGGCTTATTTGACCATCTTTTTTTTAAATTATACAAAATATGGGCCAGTAAGCATCTTTTTATGGTCTGTTGAACATCTTTTATTAGATTTGTGCTTATTTTAGTATACATTTTAGGATAAAAAATATAAATAATTTGAGTGGTCCATACAGACATCTTTTTATGGCTTGTCCTGACCATCTTTTTTTTTAAATTATACAAAATATGGGTCAGTAAGCATCTTTTTATGGTCTGTCGAACATCTTTTATTAAATTTGCGATTATTTTAGTATACCTTTTAGGATCCAAAATGTAAATAATTTGAGTGTTCCATACAGACATCTTTTTTTTATGACTTGTGCTGACCATCTTTTTTTTAATTATGTAAAATATTGGGTCAGTAAGCATCTTTTTATGATCTGTTGAACATCTTTTATTATAGTTTGGATTATTTTAGTATACATTTAGGTTCCAAAAATAAATAATTTAAGTAATCTATAACAGATTATTTTGACATCTTTTAAATTTTGGTATCTGATTTAAAACTTTGATTTGAGCTATTTTGAAAATAATATTAGAAAACAGATAAGCGCTTCTACCATAAGGATAAGAAAAGTAAATTAATTTAATCTGAAAAATAAAAAATAATAATACGTTAATACTATAATTTACTAAAACTCTTATTATCTATATAAAAATATTCTAAATAAAAAAAAAACAAATATTAAATTTTGAGTTTTTTGTAACCGTAAGGTACCGATGTGAAATTTTCGGAAAATTTTCTCTTGGTAGAGTTAGGTCTATATATCTTTTCAAGAGTTTTTGTAATGACACAATGATCTTGGGTCCTTTGTATCTGTTTAGTAACGATAGAAACAGGATCAGCCTTTTCGAGAACCATTTCTTTAATTTTATCAAAGTTTATGGTTTTAGATGCTGCATTAAGTAATATTCTCAATCATCTACATATTTCATTTTCACTACAAGTAAAATATTAAACACCCCGTATAAACGTCTTAACGATTTCAACTGTTATTGCCCTCAAAATTCTTGTTAAGTTAATCAAGGTCGACAAGAACCAAGTTCAAAATACCAACGAATATAGGCGGGGCGTTAACCACGTACTCGTTTTCATAAAGGTTCGTGGTGAGGCCGGTCAGTGCTGTATATATTCTACTTCACTTTGTGTTGGGTTGACATCGGTGCTCAACATTTTTTATTTAGGTAGGTACAGATCAATTTTTTAATTAAGATTAAGAAACTTTTTAATTTTATGTAATACTGATTTCTTTTTTAAAAACGTTTTAATTTAATAATATTTTGTATATTTATTTCAAAAACGTTAATCATAAAATTAACAGATTATGTTTATATATATATATATATATATATATATATATATATATATATATATATATATATATATATATATACATATTTTCTCTAATGTAAATATACGCAAAAATACATGCATTTTTAAAGGTTTGCTTTTAATGATAGAATGAACAGATTATGTTAATAAATACATTTTCTAATGAACGAAAAAATATATCGTTTAAAAATTAGCGTATACGGGGCTCCAAAAAAAATTGTCGGATTTTTTTTTTCTACTATAAAGGTATGCTTTTATATTATTAAAGGTGTTAGTAAATATGTTTTCTAATATACGAAAAATATATATATATATAGTTTTTAAAAAATTAGCATTTACCAAACTAAATTCAATTTAGTCTCTCCTCCACTTTACCGTAAAATTTTCCAACATTTCAGCACCTGTTTAAAATAAACACCACAGGATATTTTCTTGAATATCACCCGTAATCGAATCCAGAACCAACAATAATAAATATGTATGCTGATTGTCCTTTTGTCATAATCTCGTTCTAGACACATAGTTTTTTTCGTTCACAATTTTCACATATTCATCCGGGGTTTATTTGTTACTTAATCCTCAGCAAACTTGGTCATGTATTTTTTTTGTGTAAAGTTCAGCGTAAGTTTTTAACAAGGTTAGTTATAATCATTGCCCCAAATTGTTTAGCTAAGATATGCGTCATCGGTCTATGCTTCTTCTGCATAGTATCTTGGGTATAATAAACTTATTGTAGAATAATCTACAGCAACGCATATCTCTCACGTCTCATGACAGATACTGCAAATTTCATTTTAATCGTATTTAATATCTCCTTTTCTTGTTTTACTCTTTTTTAAAACGTCGTTTTTGGCAATCTTCTCCATCCGACTTATTTTTAAAATGTTTCTATAACCCCAATAATTTAAATGCTTCTATTCCGTTACTTATATCCTTCTTTTTTACCGCCAAAACCTCAGTTCCATATTACAGAAAATATATAACACCTCAGTATTCGTACTATGAGATGCAAACTCATATCATTGCTGCACAGTACTTTTCCCTCTTTTTGAATGCTGATCAGGCTATACATGATTTGATCTCCTGTTCTCGGTTACAATTGTTTCCAAGTATGTATATCTGCTCACCTTTTGAATGAGCTCATCTTTAACCCATAACGTCTGTGCCTTTGCAATGGTCATGCATTTCGTCTTTTTTTTATATTTTAAGTAAGTACGGCCTTTTTGCTACAATCTTATTTATCAATACCAGCAATTCTTTAACCGACTAACCGACTCTGCGACGTATCATCATTTGATAGCATTTACAGGTTCTCTGTTGAAAGTAATTCAACTTGCTGTCTCCTAAGGACTTTCTGAACTTCCGGCCATACATATTTGCTTTAATACATTAAGGGCAAACAAGACCGTTATTATATCTATTCATTGCGTTTCTGAAGCCAAAACTGAGTATTATCTTGCTCCAGTTTTTTTTTGAAAATCCTTTGATGTTTTTTTTTTCTTTAGAGTGTGGTTTATTTACCTTAAGTCACTGTCGCTCGATTTGTGTGCACCGATAGTGGCTGCGGACTATGAGCCCGCATACTTTTTTTTTTGCATGTGCAAAGCGTCATATATATTACACATGACTTTTTTTTTTATAAACAAGCATTGTAAATTATTATTATATTTTAATTTGCTAAAAATATACAAAAGAAGAATGTAAATATACAAAAAGAAATAAAAAATATAATTTAGGTATTTCTTTAAACAATATTATCAGAATAACATTTTGCACATGTATTCAAAATCTGCCTCTAAGTATAAAATGGTGTCTCCAAATTTTACGACCACTTTAGCAGCCAGCATATAAGTTATCAAGTTTACTACACTCGTTCGTGATGTAAGAAGTAGGTGCCTACTTAATGTTTTCATCTTTTCTAACTAAGAAAAGGTACTACTTGTGTCTCTACTATATCCTCTTTGCTGCCTTCGTTGTTATTTTTCACCCTCTTTCTATTGCTCTATACCCCAAGTCAGGCCCTGGCCTTAGTATATATTTGATCTGATTAATTTATTAATTTTTGATAGTATTTCGTCAGAACCTGTAGCCTATTATCTTTTGCCGATTTTACTGCATGCATACCTTCTTCTTTTTGTTATTACAGTTTCTATGTTTGCTTCTTGCCTGTCATTTTTAAATAATTTTTGTATGCATCTTCTTCTTTAGCCTTAAATAATCCAACTTTGGACATAGGTATCCTCTAAATCAATCAAGGGTTTTCTATTTTGCGCCACTTGCTTCCAGTTGTGTCCTCCGATCTTTTTGATGTCATTAGCCCATATTATTAGTTGTTTTCCTTCGCTCCTCTTTTTCAATCATGGTCTCCATTGTTGTATTTTGTGGTTCCATCTTTTATTCTTCAGTCGGGCATTGTGTCCTGCGAAACTCCATTTTAATTTAGCAGCCTGTTTTCCTGCGTTTTTACGTTTGGTTTTGCTTCTAATTCATTTGTTTTTTTTTTGTCCGTGCTCAGTCTCAGTCCGAGCATTGATCTTTCCATTACTCTTTGTGCCTTTACTATTTTAGTCATATTAGACTTGGTGAGTGGCCACGTCTGTTAACCATACGTAAGTATAGAGAGAATACACTGATCGTAAATTCTGGTTTTCAAATATTGTTCTATGTTAGTGCTTTTCAAGATCCAACTCAGTTTTCCAAATCCTGCCCACACCTGTATGCATAGTTTCCATATAATCTCGTGCTATTCTTTTTTTTTTTGTGTAGACATTACTCTGTATGTTTGTTCAATGTGCCTCCAGTTGTCATTCCATCGTTTTTGTGGTCTTCCCACTGATCGATTTTTATTGTAGAACCGTCTCTTTTACCACTCTATTTGGTGTCATTTGGCTTATATGGTCGTTTTAGTCTGTTTTGTTTTTTGTTTCACCCAGTTATTAATGCATGTCAAATAGTGCCTTACCATCGATTTTTTCGAAGGGTTTTCATCTGTGCTGTTTCATTTCTCTCTACCAAGTTAAGTTTCTGCCGTGTACGTCAAGTGTTCTGATGACTGTTTTCTGCCTTTTTTTTCCGATATTTTATTGGCCCATATTTTTTATTTTAGCAACCTGCGACTTTTTTTTATTTATTTGGTTTTCAACTTTTGCTTCAAACTTTCCGTACCCGTATTATGTAAAGATATTTAAACTCCATCACTTATCTGACCCTCCAGCACTAATTTACTAGTAAATTTGCTGTTATAACCATGCATTTCGTCTTTTTTTTTATTTTTTGGCAGCATATGTTGTAAATCATCTTCGCTTTGAGAGATTAGCATCGTCTGCAGATTATTGTAAGTTTTTTCCCCATTTAATGCTTTTTTTTTCGTTGTAATATTTTCGTGTTTTTTTTTAATTTCACCTTTATCTAATAGGATCGTATGGTTTTGTTTTTCAGATTCGACCAGTTCTTTTCTATATAGATTGAAGTTATCATGTAAATAGTACTTATATTTTCAATTGTTTAAGTAGCATTCTTCTTTGACTTCTCATATTTTCTAAATACACTATATATACCCTTATACTTTTTAATGTCTACGCTCTTGTACAATCTTCACTTTTTGACAACTTAAGTGTAATTTTTTTCTATCATCGGTCTAATAATGAAAAGTCTTTCGAACCGCTACCTGTGTTCTGATCTCGCACCAGCTTCAATTGGGTCAGTTAGTTAAGGATAATTTCACCTTTTTCATCCAATAGTACACTGTGATTTATTTTTCGGATACCGACCAGTTCTTTCCTATGTAGATTCAGGTCATCATGTCTTTCCAATACTACTTATACTTTCGCTTGTTTGATTACCATTGTTCCTTGGCTTGTCTTATTTTCTAAATATACTATATATGCCTTTACATTTTTCAATGTCCACGCTCTTGTATAATCTTCATTTTCGATCATCTGGCTCAAATTTTTTAAGTCGAATCGCTACCTGTTGTTATGATCTCGTAATCAGTCGGTGTCATCATCTGCTAGATATATTTTTCTAGTGCAAACCATTGCATTTTATCTTTGACATTTCTACAAATTTCTTACTATATCTTCGAGGGGTATTACTACTTTTACTCGTTTTATGTAAGTTCCCCTTTCAACATTTTATGTCGTCTTTGTGTGCCATTAGGGTTACCCAACCCGATGAAATTCTGATTTATAAATTCGAATCTTCTATAGAATTTTAGTCCTTATGATCCAACATTTGGGTGTTTTCTTGATTACATTGTTGATAGGCTTTCCTTTATAAGTATATCAAGCCGTCTGCTCTCAGAGTATTTTTACTTAAAGGTTTAAGTTATACACTTATAACACTTATTCCAAATTCGTGTACTCCTAAATTTATCATACATTTGCTTTAGACCGCTATAGTAACTAGTTTTGATAACCGGCTGTTTTTAAATATTCCTTTTTATCCCTGCTTCTTATCGCGCAGTCTTATTTTGAAGATTTAGGATCGCAATTGTAGCTTTGGAAACAGCAAAACGAGAAATTTCTGCGGATGAGTGGGCAAACCATCTTCACAGGTCTTTCAGTCATGGGGCGGGGTTGTCTTCCCACTGATAATTTGACCTATACTTTACCTTCCAATATGCTTTGCAGAAGTTCATATCTTTCACCTCTCAACTCATACCCCTAGTATTTTTTTTTTATTCTTATCTAATTTCCTCTTTTTTCTTACTAGTTTACCTGTTTATTCCTGTTGATTATGCCTTTATGTTACAGTTTCTTCGTAATTGACCCACATTTCTACCTAATGGTAATTTGTTATCATTCAGTATTATATTATTGTTGCATTCCTGTTAATTTCGCATTCTCTCATTTCTTCATTCACAGTGTTCTACCCTCATTTCCGTTGTGTATGTTTTTTTAATCGTATAACGGCTCCTTGACGTGATTTTAATCCTAACGTGTTTGTTTCTCCATATTGAATTGTTTAGGCATTTCTGTCTCTAGATTTCCATAAGCGGTTTAATGCTGATGACGAGTGTTTTCAGGTGTGATAAAGTGTGTTTGGTGATTAAATTAGTGGGTACCTCATTATTTTTATTATAAAAAAAATGTGTTGTTATTTCTAACTTCCGTTATGAACTTCGAATTAAACTTACTTCAATTCCACCACTTCAATGTGATTAAACACATTTTCTGCTTCTAAGCAAGTTTTTGGTGAAATGGCAACATAATGTGCGTGTTAAAGAATGATGGTAGTAAGAGATAACAAGAATTTGACAAAAAAAAAAATAGAGAATAAAACTTTCTCTTTTTTTAAAACCGTTTAGTTTTCCGTCCGATTAAAGTTTTCCTTAATATATATATAACATCATTACAACTATTTTTCTTCATTCCGTTTCAGGTATTCTTAGTGATCGGACTTGCTTTGGTGAGTTTTGTAATATTTATAAACTCTAATTTTTAATAATTTTATAAGATTTAAAATATGGAAAAATTTTTAATTGTTAGAGATCAAGTTAAAAAAATTCATAAATTCGGAGTTCAGGGGAGAACTCTGGAATTTAAAATAAAAAATGTGCCTGAGGGATCAGACCCGGTTAAATGGACCAAAATGGCAATAGAACAAATTGTGATGAAGGGAACAGAGAACATTAAACCGCAGGATCAGGTTGGTTTCACGTTCTGTAGCAAAGATTTTTTAAGAGGACAGGGGTGGATGCGATTTAGACCGGCTGCCGATGTAACTGTGGACGATGTTTTTAACAAAATATCATCAATTTATCAGTCCAATTCTACAGGTCTTAACACCGAGACATTTTGTCTAGGGATTACAATCGTTAAGATGCCTAAAGGTCAGGGAAGACCACGCAAGTTTAATACGTTTGATGAGGAGTGTACAAAAAGACAAAGTATAATGGTCATTAAAAATAAGGATAACCTCTGCCTTCCTCGAGCTTTGATTGTAGCTAAAGCGTACGTAGACAAAAATCCTAAACTTTCAAAAATTCGTCAAGATGTAGGTAGAATGCAAGAAATAGAAGCAATAAAATTGACAACGGATGCGGGTGTTATTATTCCCATTGACGGCGCTGGCATCCCAGAATTACAACAATTTCAATCGTATCTCAGTAATTACAAGATTGTTGTATACGGTTATGGAAGTAAGGGCCGTGATGTGGTTTTTGAAGGATTTGGTGATGGACCGAAATTGAATCTTCTGTTTCATGAAGGTCATTATAACGCAATCAGTTCTATGACTGGTGCTTTTTCATGCAGCTATTATTGCGAGGCGTGTCATACACCTTATAATAATAAAAACGAGCACAGGTGTGGTGGGACATGCTATGCTTGTTGTCGTTCACCGGCTTGTTCTAAAGATACTTTGAAAATTCCCTGTTGCAAATGTGGACGAAGCTTTTACGGTGAAGCGTGTTTCAATGCCCATATTTCATCTATTTGTGAGAAAATTAAAAGATGTAGGGATTGTTTTAAAATCTACACGAAAAACCATGTGTGTGGAGAGATATTCTGCAAAACTTGCGGAAAAAATTGTCCTAATGATCATCTTTGTTATATGCAAGCAGATTTCGGTACTCCTCCATTAAACGATTTTCTTTTCATTTTTTACGATCTGGAGACAATCCAGGAAACGGTAATGCCTGATGGTTCGGTTCTTCAAGAACCTAATCTGTGTGTTTTTAAACAGTGCTGCGACAAATGTTTGGAATCCAATACCAGCATGTGTATAAAATGTGGTGTTCGTCTGCAGGTTTTAAAAAAAAACCCAATTGAACGGTTAATGGAGTTTGTATTGAATCAACGTAAACTTTTTAAAAGAGTCGTTGTTATGGCCCATAACGGATCTGGTTTCGATCACCAGTTTGTATTAAATTATATTCTAACAAAAACTGATATTACTCCTGATCTGATTATGCGTGGTACAAAGTTGGTGTCTATGAGTGTTGGGAATGTTAGGTTTCTCGACAGTCTTAATTATTTTCCTATGGCTTTATCAGCTTTACCTAAAGCTTTCGGTTTAACTCAATTGAAGAAAGGCTACTTTCCCCATCTGTTTAATAAGGTAGAAAACCAAAATTATGTCGGGGTTGTTCCTCCTCTACAGTACTACGATCCAGATAATTTGAAGGAGGATGCACGAGAGAGGTTGATAAGCTGGCATGCTGAAAGAGTTAATGAAGGATATGTCTTTGATTTTAGAAAGGAAATCGAAGAGTACTGTATATCTGATGTTGAAATATTAGCACAGTCTTGCTTAAGTTTTAGGAAACAGTTGCTTGACACGTCAAATGTTTGCCCTTTTTTGGAAGCTACAACTATAGCCTCGACTTGCAATAAGGTATATAGACGTAATTTCCTACAGCCTAACACTATAGGTCTTATTCCTAAAGGTGGTTATCGTTTTAAAGACAATCAGTCAAAAATAGCTCTGCAGTGGCTACTGTGGGAAGAGAAGCAGCGTGGAATTAAAATACAACATGCTGCAAGGGGATCAGAGGCTTTGATAGGAAATCTCAAGGTAGATGGTCTTCACGATAAGACCATTTTTGAATTTCAGGGCTGTTATTATCATGGGTGTCCTAGCTGTTACCCCGAAAAGAGAACGTCTCCTCTTCACGATGACCCTTCGGATTGTATGGAGAATCGTTATGACAAGACAAATCTTAAAAACCAATATTTGCAGTCTCAAGGTTATGAAGTAGTAGAAATGTGGGAATGCACTTTTAGAAAAATAATAACGCCAGAAATAGCATCATACACCGAAAACCATTGTCTTATGATGACTTTACCTCTAAATCCTAGGGATGCTCTCTACGGTGGCAGAACCGGTAATACTGTTGAATATTTTACTTGTAGTCAGGATGAAAAGATAAAATATGTTGACGTTTGCTCACTTTATCCATTTATTTGTAAATATGGAAAGTTCCCTATCGGTCACCCAAAGAAAATATATGTTGGGGAGGAATGCAATGCTGCAGACCTTACTGAGTTGTCTGGATTAATAAAGTGTAAAGTATTACCACCTACAACTCTTTACCACCCTGTTTTACCAGCAAAGATGAATAGCAAATGTATGTTTGTTCTCTGTCGTAAATGCGGTGAGGATTTTGTACAAACCGAATGTGAGCATTCAGATGAAGAACGATCTCTCACAGGAACATGGGTAATTGAAGAAGTGGTGAAGGCCTTAACGAAGGGTTATAAGATATTGGATGTGTATGAGATATGGTCGTACGACAGTTTAGAGTTATCGAAATCTCAGAAAGGTCTTTTTTCCGATATGATGAACAAATTCATCAAACTCAAACAACAAGCTTCTGGTTGGCCTCGTGGATGTGAATCTGATGAGCAGAAAAATCATTATATTGAAGAGTTTTTTCAACGAGAGGATGTAAGATTGGACTTTTCTGAAATATCGGAGAATCCTGGTCTTAGATCTTTGGCAAAGTTAATGTTGAATTCTTTTTGGGGAAAGTTCGCTCAGCGTGAAAATCTTCCTAAAACCTCCATCATAAAACAGCCAAATGAATTTTTTTCTATGTTGGTGAACCCTTCGCTTTATATCAACACCGTAATTCCTGTAAACGATGAGACACTTGTTGTAACTTGGGAATACGTTGAAGAAGCGGCTTCAATGTCTCCCACAGTAAATGTGGTTCTTGCCTCTTATGTGACAGCTTTGGCTCGTCTTAAATTATACTCCTATTTAGATTTGGTGGCGGATAGGGCTTTTTATTATGACACTGATTCAATTATATACATGACAAAGCCAGGTTTAAAGGACCTTCCTACCGGCCAGTGTATTGGTGATCTTACGGATGAGTTAGGTGGTGGATCTATCTCTGAATTCGTTTCTGGAGGACCTAAAAATTATGCCTATAAATGTATTCTTCCTGATGGTCAGCAGAAAATTTGCTGTAAAGTTAAGGGGATATCACTTAACTATGCAGTATCTAAAACCATAAACTTTGATAAAATTAAAGAAATGGTTCTCGAAAAGGCTGATCCTGTTTCTATCGTTACTAAACAGATACAAAGGACCCAAGATCATTGCGTCATTACAAAAACTCTTGAAAAGATATATAGACCTAACTCTACCAAGAGAAAATTTTCCGAAAATTTCACATCGGTACCTTACGGTTACAAAAAACTCAAAATTTAATATTTGTTTTTTTTTTTAATTTAGAATATTTTTATATAGATAATAAGAGTTTTAGTAAATTATAGTATTAACGTATTATTATTTTTTATTTTTCAGATTAAATTAATTTACTTTCCTTATCCTTATGGTATAAGCGCTATCTGTTTTCTAATATTATTTTCAAAATAGCTCAAATCAAAGTTTTAAATCAGATACCAAAATTTAAAAGATGTCAAAATAATCTGTTATAGACCACTTGAATTATTTATTTTTGGAACCTAAATGTATACTAAAATAATCCAAACTATAATAAAAGATGTTCAACAGATCATAAAAAGATATACTAAAATAATCGCAAATTTAATAAAAGATGTTCAGCACAGACCATAAAAAGATGCTTACTGACCCATATTTTGTATAATTTAAAAAAAAGATGGTCAGGACAAGCCATAAAAAGATGTCTGTATGGACCACTCAAATTATTTATATTTTTTATCCTAAAATGTATACTAAAATAAGCACAAATCTAATAAAAGATGTTCAACAGACCATAAAAAGATGCTTACTGAACCCTTATTTTTGTAATAATATTTCAATACTGTTTTTTTTTTGCTTACTAAAATATGTATCGGATAACAGATAAGCATACCTTCACCTCCATACTAACTGTTTGTCCCATACTAATATTACCCCTTCCCGGTAGTCACTGAATCATGCCTTCTCGTGGCGACTACTGTTAAAAGCAAAATTTAGTTATTTTAGAAATAATTATTTTCTCTGAAAATTTAACATTTTTATGGAAAAGCTTACACAAAGTGAGAAACTAACTATAACAAATGAATTTTGCTTGAACCAAATTGATTAAAAGTCCTTACACTTTTGCGTACATTTTTTTTTGTTATAGGTATACTTCAATAGCTATGAACCACTACTGAACGTAACAATTAAATTTAACAACCCGAATACAGTTTATTATAAGACAGAAACACTTAATATTTAAACCTTATCTTTACAGACACTACATATAGCCAAAATAGATTGATTTTTTTTCAGTATAGCCAAGCCGTAAACAAATATAGAGACGATTTATGTGTCTAATACCCCAGCACACAAAAGCTGGTAGAATGTAAGTTGCCTATAATATTTTTCATATTATATAATTATGTAAAATCACATAGATCAGTGGTTCTCAACCTTTTTGAGTAATGTACTCTTTTTATTTTAGTTTTGGTACTACCTAACTTAAATAAAACAGTATTTTAACAATGCCCCGAGTGTTAATTTTAGAGTCACCTACTAAACTTGTAACGTAAAATATTATTATTTTTTGTGTTATTTTATGTGGTGTTGATTTTAGCTGTTTTTGCGTACCAACGCAAAATAATGATATATACCACCAGTGGTTGAGAACCTCTGGACATAGATGATTCTTCTCTAAGGAACTATGTATTTTTTAAAACATGTAACTGTTGTATAATTTGTAAAATTGAAAGTGCAAAATCACATTTAATTGCTATTGTAATGATTTTAGGTTACTTGTCACTATTAAATGGATATCTATCAACCAAAAAAAAAGTTGAATAATGTATGGCTTGATAGACCGTATACAGACTATGCTGAAAACCTATTACATAATATTACTCATATAATACAATTGTATGTTAATTACTTTTTAAATAAATCACATTTTTTATGTTTTTTTATTTCAAGCCTTTCCAGCTCTACGCCTTAAATTTCTAAAAAAAAAAACAAAGTAGGTTGATCCATTGTAACTCGGGAGTCAATTATCACTAATGTTTTTATTCGTAAATCAAATTTTTGGTAGCGAATTGACTGATTTGGACAGAACTTGTGTGATCTTAAAGTATTTTTGACTAAACAATAGAGATGTTATTTTTACTTATAATTTTGTCCGTTTTCAAGTTTTTGGAATCTATCACCCATGAATTGTATCATATTGATATTTTCAGTTGTAATTCATTTTTTTTGTTGGAAGGGTCGAGGCATTTGGGACCGTTTATTGGTCTTTAGCAGCTTCTTCTGGTCGAGTCCTGGACCATATGTTTTCCATATTCTTGAGTTATCCGGTTTCTTCCTCTCTCTTTTATTTAATATCCTCGATCCATCTTCGTGGTCTTCCTATTGTTTATGTGCTATTTCCCCACTTACCACATGTCATTTAGATTTTGCGATAGCTTTAATCTGTTTTGTTCTTATATCTTCGTTTCTCGTATGATCTCTTAAGCTTACATTTAACATGTCTCTCAATAGCTCTTTAAGTCTGACAATTAAGTGTCACGGTCTCAGGTCATAACAGGAAGGATACATGTGCCAAAAACCTTTCGTTTTAAATTAACTGGATCTTTTATAATAAAGCTGAATTTACCTATTATCCCTTTGGTTCTTTTAGTCATTTTGCAATTTGATTTTCTTTTTTTATTTTATATCCCGTAAATATTTATCAATTTTCCTATCGTCAAGAGTCTACTTCTTCAGCTAATATTACGTTAATTTTCTCAACATGCTAGTCCTACTATCCCCGATGCTTAAGCCTTTTAACGTTTCTTATATCTCCTGTACACAATCACTAGTAATTAGTACAATGTCATCTGCAAATCGCAAGTGATGCGTTAAGTAACTTTTTGTCCCCATTCCAGTTTTTTTTTAAATATCCTTTAAATCAATTGTAAATAGCTTGGAACATATCGTGTCTCCTTGTCTGACTCCTCATTAACTTGTTATATTAATTTTTCACTTATTTTAAATTTTGCTTTACTGTAAATGTTTTCTAAAAAACTTTTGCCGTTATCTAATGCATGAACTACCCATTCCCCATTGTTCTATAAAATCGCAAGCTTTATTAAAAATGCCGACTTAAGTGGAATTTTTCCAAGTATGTGTGATGATCGTTTGTATTCTATCCTTGGTGGAGTTCGTCTTTGGTATAAATCTAATTTGTTATAACCTTTGTTAATAATTTCTATGGGTGTGGTAAAAGACTAATTGGCCGGTTCATGTTTATTCGATCTCTATTCTTGAGTGTTGTGCCACGATTATAATTTGTTAGGCATCTGTTAAGGATTTTTTTATTGATTCTAGAGTTATCCACCTTTTTTACCATCTCTGTTCTTATTCCGTCTTGCAAGGCGATTTTTATTGGTAACATGATTAAGTAATAGAGTAGGAATCATTCATTAAAAGTTGATGCGATGGCCGTCGCGCGCACATGTGTGTGCTGTATTTAAAATAACAATTGTTTAGAATAACAAAGACAAATGAAAGTTCTGAAAACCCCGTGCATAAAAATTATTTCTGGTATTATTCCAATTGCTAGATTGAATAAATGTTATTAAATTCCGAATACTTTTTTTTTAATTTAAGTTTTTTTACCAATAAGTTAAAGTATGAGAGAGAGAAAGTAAGATGTTTTATTGAAAGGTTGAAACGACATTTATCTGTGCTGCATTTAAAAGGACGATGGTTTAGAATAACAAAAAGTGTATTAGGCAAATGAAGTTTCTGAGTACCCCGTTGTGAATAAATTCCTAAAAATTATTGTTAACATTAAAAGTGGTTGTTTGATTGGGAGTGTATGACGAAATTGTATGTCTATATTGAGCAGTGTACGAGATATGTGTGCATGAAAGAACTGTGTCAACCAGTGTGCATTAAAGGTCAATGTACGCCTTTGTCAAGCAGCAGACGTTCAATGAATTGTAGGGGTAGTATATATATTAAAATTCATTTAAAGTCAACCAATGGGGTCATCTCATTAAATATCCAACAGCTAGAGACTGATATTTCTCTAAGTTATCCATTTAAAATCCTGTACGGCGGTTTACCACTATATATCAATTTAATATTGCCGGGTCAATGATAGTTTTCGTTTATTAGAACTCATTAAAAACTTTCTTTTATAATAGATAATTTTTATTTAAAAAATATAAATGTGTTGTTACCGCACTGATTTATTTCGAGAACCTAACCTGCTATTTTTTTTTTCTATCTCTTAGTATAATTCATCTTAGTCACTTAATTTGTCAGCAATAAAAACGAGGAGTACCTATATGTTTAAAATTCCTACACAGCTGGTAACCGGATTATATTATTATACTCTTTTAAGCGCATAACATTAATAGCTCGTGGTGTCGCGTGCAGTATGCTGGTCTAGTAAATATTTCATACGGGTTCAAATCCTACCTCTGGATGACTTTTTCTTTAATTTAAAAAAAATTAATTAATTGAAAATATTATTGTAAGAATAAAACAATGGTTAACAGAAATTAAAATATTATAAACAGTTAAAATATAATTAAAAGAATTGAAATGGTTTCGGTCATGACTAAAAGGTTCGGAACCATGCTAAGTTATACGTTGGCCGGTAATGCAGATCCAATGCTTACCGACGCTATGTCTGGTCTATGTCGACGCATGCGCAGTGTGTCTGTCTGGTTTGAGTGCCCCATATTCTACTCAAATCTCTATAGAATTAAACATACTCAAAAATACTGTTCTAAGTATTTTAAAACATTACAGGTTGGTTTTCATATTATAAAGTGAACGTTTATGTCAGAAACTTGGAATTTCCTTTAAACTTTAGATTCAACTTTTATTGTAATATTCCGATAAAAACGGCAACACGGCGCTTTTATCCTTTTATCTGTTTCTTAAAAATACTTATTCATGATTTATCTTGTGAAACAATTGTGGATATTTCAAGTTTTTTTGAGTTTTAGTAAATGTAGTGGTTTCTTTTTCACCAATATTTGTTGTTTTGTTTTTTAGACTGCATCCTTGTTATGTAGTTCTCCACCAAGCTTTACTTGAGAGAGATTTTGATGCAAGGCTGGATTACTGCAATTGGATGTTAGGTCTGCTAGAAAAACAACCGCATATCATGTCAAAGATTTTGTGGACAGACGAGGCTACATTTAATACTGCGGGTGGTGTTAATCTGCATAATATGCATTATTGGGCTGAACAAAATCCGCACTGGATACATGAGGTGCAGGTTCAAATTAGATGGAGTTTTAATGTTTGGTGTGGTATAGTTGATGGAAAGATCGTAGTTCCATGTTTATTTGATAGAACTTTAAATGGCAAACCATATTTGGATTTTCTGGACAATCAGTTGCCTGTTTTATTGGAAGATATTTAATTGCAAACAAGAAGATATGTGATATTACAACATGACGGGTGTCCTGCGAACTTTTCCAGACGAGTTCGAGATTATTTGTATGCAAGTTATCCAAATAAATGGATTGGAAGGGGAAGTATATTTTCATGTCCAGCTAGATCTCCAGACTTAACATGACTGGACTTTTATCTGTGAGGAAGATTAAAGGACTTAGTGTACCAAACTCAACCAACCACGCGAGACGACATGAAACAGCGCATTATAAACGCAATAAATAGTATATCAACAGCTGAGATTGAAGCAGCTGTTATGTCTATGAGCGAAAGATTACATCTTTGTGTGGTTAACGATGGAAAACAATTTGAACATTTAATTGAACATTAAGTTTTAATGATCAAGATATTTGCATGATCTTTCACATATTTAATTTTAAGTTATAATAAAGGGTGAGTCAATACTATACTTACTTACGTTTATGCGTTTTTATTTATATTTCGTGTTCGACAAAAGCTATCAATATTCGGTTGGCGCCATTTTGTTACGAATTTAATCCAGTTCCATTATAATTTACAATAAATAGGTGTTTCTATTAAACATTTTGAAGAAAAACAAATTTTAATTTTTTCTATTAGAAAGTACCCTCTACCCATGACAATGTAAATTAAATTATCCACTTTTTTTTAATGACACTAATTTCGGTAAACTCGGTTAATCCAAACCAAAGTTATAGGTATTTATTCAAAAATACTTTCCCACTCTCCCCCACCCTTTATTTAAAAAAAATGTACTTAAACAACTTTGTGCGGAATTTAGGTCTCTTTCTAGTTTACTTATTTAACACTTAGTATAATTGGGCATATTTCACAAAAAACTGGTTTTCAAATTTTTCTTCACAGGTTACGCCCCCTAGCGGTTAACCCAGAAACTTGAAAGTTATTTCCAGCGATCTCTCTTGGCCACTTTTACTAAGGAATTTTTTCTCCTAAAGTTATAACATAAATAGTTTCTGATATATTGCCGAGAGATCGGCTTATTGAACCGCCCGGTACATACTAGTAATAATTTTGAAAATTTCTATTAAAAGTAATGGAAATAATACATATTGCTATACTTAAAATTTTAAATAATACTAAATAGCTAAAAGAATAATTATAATATAAGAAGTACCACGTTATGCATAATCTACATTGACTTATTGTTGATCCGTGGGGGTGTCTTCAGGAGTTAGGTTAATAATTAATGGTTCCACCAAGACGTCTAATGTGTTGTCCAAGTCCCATATTTTTCCTTTTTCTTTTATCACATGTTGAATGCATTTGTTTCAGTTTAAGGCAGTGACATTGTGTAAAGCGTGTTTAAAAAGTTTTTTAAAGTCTGCTGGTTTGTAAGTGGTGTTATTTATTGCCACGTCTCCTTTTACATGGGCCCAAATCAACTGTATAGGATTTAATTCACAGTGATTAAGCGTCAATCTGAGTACTGTAATCTTAAGTTTTTTGGTCATTTCGTCTACGACATGCATTCTTGATGGTGTGAAGGTATGCGTTGCCTGGCGATTTGCATAAGCTCCAATTTTAGAAGGTAGAAGGTCATCTTTAAAGGATATATTTTTATTAAATAACCACTGTCTAATATTCTCTTTCTTCCACGTTGTTATAGGAAACTGTTCGGTTTGCCGTGAACGATATTTAGCATTGTCCATAACGATACTCAAACCTTCTGGTATAAAGTTCAGCATTTGTTTAAAATATTCTTTAAACATATTGGCGTTCATGTCCTCGTGGTAGTCAACCGTCTTTTGGTTTCAAATAGGAGCAACCCTTCTTTAAAAAAACCCTCATAACTCCCAATGTGGGTAAGGGGCCTTCTCTCTTTTCCCGACGGTGTTTTAATACCTGTGGACAATCTCTTCAACACAGTTTGGCGGTTGCTTTTAACATTTTTTTCTTGCAATACCTTGGAAACCGTATGACCTCCATTTATCCATGTCTCATCTAAATAATATATTCTTTGGATTTTTTCTCTATGCTGTTTAGTTTTTCGAAGATACTGCGTTCTCCAAGAAACGATTTCTGGACTGTCTATAACCATTGATTTGCTGTTAATGGTTTCCCACGAAAAACATATTTTATGAAATATCTTCCACAATCGAGTTCTACTGATGCCCAGTACATCATCGTCTTACAATGCAGCATGAATTTTTGAAATTGTTCAAATTTCCTTGGCAACAAAAAAAAGAATGAACCTTTCTTTGAATTGCACTAAAAATTTTTATTAATTTTCAGTGGTCCTTTCCCTGATTTTACAACAGTACTCGTGATGACCGCTTCTTTGTTCTCTTTTCTTAAATTCTAAATAGAGCTCTTGGAAAATCTTGTGTACTTTGCATATATCTCCACAACACTGTCTACAGATCACTTAGAATTAAGCTGTTGTGATGCTTTAAAAACATTTATTATGATGATCATTTTTTTGACCGCTGGACAAATTCGATGTTAATATCAGGATCGAATTGTTTTCTTTGCCCCTTTGTCCGATTCTTCTGGATCGACGATGGTAATACAATAAAATTTTGTCGTCGAGTATAAATAATTATAGTTTTATTGACAGCTACTAATAATTACACTATAGATGTTGGTTAGGTAACTTTCTATAATAGACTGCGCTTAAATGAGCTCAAATCCCCAATTTATAATTTCACAAATAATGTATACCTCAGCACAGAGGTTAATGCTTCTATAATACTAAGAAACTTTTAAGTATGAGCTTACAATATAATTTAATCTAGGCCGTTGTTGCAACACTTAGAAAGTTCAATTAGAAAATATATTATTTGACAATTTATTAAGTGCAAGTTTGCAGGTGAATGGACTCTAATTATTACAATATTATTCGATATATTTCACAATGTCTCAATTGTATACGGTGAAATCATAAAAGGTTAAGACAAATTAAGGGAGTAATTTGTGATTGAACCACCAGGAATGCAGTGAGCCTTAGCCGTTTTGCTGGAGAAAAATCCGCCATGACGTCGTTACAAAAATTTACCAATGAGTATTTGAGATTTCCAGAGATTTAAAATATATAGGTACGGTGTTTACAACATTTGGAGGCTGTCCACTTTAAAAGTAATTAAATAATTACATTAGAAAGTAATTAAATAATTTCTCATGCCCATTAAGTACAAAATATTAAAATGGATTCTATGAATGTATGCAATTCAACCAAGTCTAATTACCAGGTATAATAATTATTCGTAATTATTCAAATGTAGTAGATATCATAAATTTCTCTACTCTATTTCTTCAGTACAGACCCCTTGTTGATTATTGTTTATCACGGTTTAATGATGTTGATTGTTGTAAGCTCTGACAATTACCACAATTCCATTTTTAATTATATATATATATATATATATATATATATATATATATATATACATATATATATATATATATACATATATATATATATATACATATACATATATATATATATATATATATATACATATATATATATATATATATATATATATATATATATATATAATATATATCTTTATTTATTATTCTCGTATTTATCCAGAAAATAATTTCTTTATTATCCAGTATCATTCAATTTCACATGTACATATCTCCTCAAATCACCCTCTATATCATAAATATCATAAATTCACCGATTGCATAACGCGCTGTATACATTACAGTCCATAATGTGCATAATTAGACCCATACACAAACAATAAAACAAATTAGTAATTATACAATATACATTATTAATGTGCATATTGCATTTCGAATGGAATTCATTCCACGTCCGATGACCACCCCCTTCCGTCCTATTTTGAACAATTTATGTTTTGATAAGCCACAAAAAAATTCTAATTAGCGACGGAGACAAAAACGCGCAGTTGACATTGTTACAAATTAAACCACAAACAAAAAATATTGTTTGTACACAAAGAAAAGTAAATTTGAGTTTAAAATTACTGTAAAGACTACGTGACTCTTAATCTTTATATATAATGTGAATCTATTTCTCTGCTTTTTCTTAACTTACTTTTAAATTTTTCATTTTTTTTTATTTTACCTTTTTACTATAGCATTTACACCACAACATATTTTCCTAAACATAACAAACAGAATAAATTTTTGGAAGACGAAAGTAAGATTTTTGTTCATAATTTTTTATATAACCTTTTTGGTACCGTTATAACTAAAACAATGAGCGTGCGCATTTTTTGATATAGATGAAGATCGTTTTAAATTTCAGTATTATTTTCGTATTTTATGGCGAAACCTACACAATTAGGGCAGTCAACGTAAAAGGTAACATAGGCTCATGGGCCCTTTTTTAGCAGAATTGCTATTTAGATCCACCATGATTCCAGGAATACCAAGGAAAATAAAGATGACAATTTATAAAACAATATATAGGCCATACGAAGCAGAAAAACTGGATCTTAAACAGAAGACATCAGAGTACTATACAAGAAAGAAGCAGAGATGAAATATCTCAGAAAGACGATATAGGCAAGAAGGACAGATATAGTCAAAAATTAATAAATATGTAACAGACGTAAAACCAAACTATTACTTGACACAATAAAGGAGGACAGATTAGCATGGCTTGGTGATATAACACGAATGTCAGTAACAGTCTAGTGAAAAGAGTATGAGAAACTAAACCAATAGAAAAAAAAAAGAGGAAAACCAATAAAAGAGTGAAACAGAGACATTACAAAATAAGTGCAAATATTGGCAAAAAACAACACAGATGGCGAAGAACTGAAAAAAATGGAGAAAATTCATCAAAAGCTAAAATCACCTCCCTGGATACCTAATGGTTAAAGAGGAAGGATTATATATATATATATATATATATATATATATATATATATATATATATACTATATATATACTATATATATATATATATATATATATATATATATATATATATATATATATATATATATTAGAAATGATTATTTCGAACAAAAAATAATTTATAAATACGTTCAAATTATCGGGTAAAGTGGTCTGTAATAAAAATCTTTCTTTTTTTCTTAATTACTTAATTAAGATTATTTCTTGAGATGTATTACATTAACAAAAATAAAAACACTTTAAATTATAAAACGGACACTGGACAGTTAAGTAACATAATTGTAACATATTGAACAAAATTTATAAATATTCAAAATAGCCAACATTCATCTTAATAACAACTAACCTTAATAATTCATTAAAGAAATATTATTCTTCTAACTTTTCTTTTATTGTTATTTTTATTTTTACATTTGAAATAATTTTAATTTTTTATCATATGGCTGTAACGAACGTGCTTAAGACAATTTAATCTTGACATTCAATATTTCAAATACTTCAATGTAATTTTTTATTTGCGAAATCTTTTAAATTCTGTAAGTGTTTTGAAATGTATTTGTACGCCATTTTTTTGTAATGTTCAAATTGTTTTAGTTTACTTCTGAAGAAGCTGTTAAATAAATGGCGAAATATTGAGTAATTAAGAAAAAAAGAAAGATTTTTATTACAGACCACTTGATTGTATTCCATTTGATCGTATTTATAATTTATTTATATATATATATATATATATATATATATATATATATATATATATATATATATATATATATATATATATATATATTATGTATATATATATATATATATATATAAATTTATATATATATATATATATATATATATAATATTGTACAGACTACGACCTAAGAAAATTTGTATTAAGTTAACGGTAAAAGTTCGATATCTTTTGATCACAGTGTCCTATCAAAAAATGTTTTAAAGGTGGAGAGTTTGACTTTCATAAGCAATTTTTTTATGTTACTACAAATCTTTTCTTCCTTCTACTTCTAAATTTTGTTGCAATGTTTTTTTTTATAATAAAGTACAACACAATCACGTAAAGCTTTTCATAATTCAACGATTATCGGCTAATCAATCCTATCATCTGTAAAACTATTTGGGCTTTTTAGTTGTTTAGGCATTTTGCTTCCAAATTTTAGTTTTAATATTATGTTTGCAAATATTATGGATGATTGTATATAAAATAATAAATAACCAAATATAATGCTATTAATTAAAATATACAAAATTTACATATTAAATAATTCCAATAATATTCAATGCAATAAGTATGCAATTTATGGTAAAAATTACTTGCAAACATTTATTTTAATTTAAACGTATGAACATTATTATGAGGCTTGTGTCAAAACCAAACTATGTAACTTTCAAGTATTTAGGTTTTTACAAGAATTACAAATTTTTTTTTCTTGTTCGGTAGCACTCTTTGTAATTTGCTGCCCTATTTATTTTACTGAAAACTCGCTGTTACTAGATGGCAAATAATTTCCATTACCATTCACTGGCTTATCGAACAACTCTCAGATTTTCTCCAACTGACTTTGCGTAAGCAGCCTACGAGCCACATTACGACACACCTCGAAAAAATAAGTACTTTTAGTTCAACAGAAATCTTCTTTTTCTTCCTATTGATAAGCAATTCTGCGTTTATTGGTGGAATAATATCTCTATGAAAGGTTGTGACTCCATCTTTTGCGCGGTCGTCCGATAATTCTTTTGCCGATTGGTGACTTATCCCTTGCTATTTTGACGACACGGGTCTCCTCCATGTCACTGCTTATGTGGTTATTCCATTCTTTTTTCTATTTTGGTTCCATTCATTTATTCACTGTATTTTACATGTTCTAATGTCTTTACTTCTCTTTCAATTTCTTAGCGTATTTCCTATAATTATTCTCTGTTATCTCATCTCTGCCGTTTCCAGTAGCCTTTGCGTTGTGGCTGTGGCGGGTCTTGTTTCTGTGGCATATGTCATTATTGGTCTTACACTGGCTTTATAAATTCTTGACTTTATCTCATTGTTAATTTGTCTGTTTTGCCATCATACCAGTCTATTTGTTTTTTGTACTTAATTTCGCACTTGTTTGTCCAGGTTTCCATAGCTGAACAGTGTAATTCCCAGGTATTTTTTTTTCATTACTTGTTCAATATTGAGGCCATCAATGTGTATTTTACATCTGGTTGGTTCTTTACTGACTTCTTTTTCTTAAAGTGCCTTCTCCTCAATGGAGGTTGGCTACTACAATTTTAAACTCTTCTCTATCTTCAGCTGTTCTTATTAGCTGTTCAAAATTTAGCCCTGTCCATTGTCGGATGTTTCTGAGTCACGATAGTCTTTTCCTTCCTAGGCCTCTCTTTCCCTCGATTTTTCCTTTCACTATAAGTTGGGCATATTGGTACGTATTATTTCTCAGTATGTGCCCTAGGTATGACGTTTTTCTAACTTTTACTGTGTTAAAAAGTTCTCTTTCCTTGCCTATTCTGACCTTTACTGACTACTATTGTTTTAGTTTTCTGAGATGAGATTGTTATATTAAATTATTTTGCTCTTATGTTAAATCTATGGACCCGTTTTTGCAAACTATCTTTATCTTGGACTATTAATATTGCATCGTCTGCATAACAGAGTAGTTTTATTTCTTTGTTTCCCATTCGAACTATATAGAATATACCTGATATCATAAAACATATTAAGATATAACGTCTGCGGTGGATAGGGCATGTAATGCCGATGGAATAAAATGATTCAGCTAGAAAAACGCTCCTTGATAGACCCATTGGTCAGAGAAGAAGAGGAAGGACCCAGAACAAGGTTCCTTGATAACATCGATGAAGACATGAAAAATATGGGAATACGTGCTTGGCAAAGAAAGGCGATGGATAGGGAAGACTGGAGAGAAATTCTTGAGGAGGCTAGGACCCACGCAGGGTTGTAAATATAAAATGATAATGATGATGTCTTTCATTCTGTATCCT
Source organism: Diabrotica undecimpunctata (assembly GCF_040954645.1). Lineage (NCBI taxonomy): Eukaryota > Metazoa > Arthropoda > Insecta > Coleoptera > Chrysomelidae > Diabrotica > Diabrotica undecimpunctata. The sequence goes on from NC_092803.1 coordinate 53,326,903, forward strand.
CTTCCTTTGTTAATGCTTTTGATGATTTTATCCATGATATAAATTGAAAAGTATGGGGCTCAATGAGTCCCCTTTTCTTATTTCGATACCTATTTCTATAGGTTCTGTAAGTTGTCCATTTATTTTTACTTCCATTTTGTTGTTTTGTTAGATGTTTTTGATAGTTTTTTAATGTTTAGGATAACCTCTCTATTATACAGAAAATGGATTAAATAAATAAATTAAATTAAGACGCATCTGTATATAGAGCTATTGCCTCTTTGTATTTACTTGTTACAGATAGAACAATATTTTTATTTAAATATATATTTTCACTATAATTTGGAACAATAATATCTGTATGTAAAAAGAAAGAAGAGTAATCACGTAGTTCGTTCTATCTATATTTTTTAACAGTGCTATATTTTGATTATACGCTTCGCAAAGTAAGGGAGATTTCTTTTTTTGCCAATATTTATTTGTCAGGTCATGGCAATTCAAAGTGACTATATTTTCGTATAAAGATGAGTAAAAAAGTCGTCTACCCATGAGTTACTTAGAGGCAGTGGAAAGTTAACTTTTTTCCTGTTCATTTTCCTTGCTTGGTTCCAAATAAGACTAGATGGAGTTTGTTTATTTAATTTTGAACACCATTCAACCCAACTTTGTTTGGCCTTTAATTTCAGGAATTTTTTGACACGGGCATTCACTTCTTTGCATTTACAAAAATTTTCAGGAGAAGGATTTTTTTTTGTAGTTTACTAATGCTTTCTTTTTTTCCGCAACGGATTCATCACATTCCGAATCCCACCACGGAGGGGGAGTACGTTTACATTTAAATGATTTATATTGGCAAATTGATTGTTTAGAAGCTTCATTAATACAGTCAATAAGGAAATTATATTTTTCTTGCGTATCTGAGTAGGCGTGAGGGTTGTTAGTTAATAAGGTTTCAATAAACTGAGAGTATAATGACCAATTGGCTTTTTTATTGTTCCACTTACTACTGGGATAAATGATATTCGCATCAGTTCCCAAGATATCGTATAAAACCCTTATAAAGAAGTGATTTTATCCCAAAGTATCAGTATCTACAGACCACGAAATTTTATCAAAGAGATAAGGTAAGCAAAATGTGACATCAATCATGGAATCTGTGTTTCCTGGTCTCGTTTGGCAAGTTGGTTGTCCATTATTCATTACCACATAATCTAGATTCTGAATTGTCTTCACAATTTGATGGCCTGTTTTATCATTTTTAAATGAGCCCCACAGAAAATTATGTGCGTTCATATCTCCTCCAATGATACAAGGGTGTTTTAATTGAGAAAATAACTTATCCCAATTTTCGGTGTTAGTTTTAGCTTTCGGACACCTATATACAGAGAGTAAAGTTAAATGACTTTTGTTATAGTTGATTTTAATACCACAAGCAAGCAATTCTTTATTATATTTTTTTTTAATTTTTATGTTTTCAAAGGGAATACCAGTTTTAATTAAAATAGCAATTCCGAAATAGCCGTCATCCCGATCTTTGCGTATTACATTATAACCTCTATAACTATAAACAACATCCCGTTTAAACCAGGTTTCACTTATTAAAGCTATATCAATATCTTCGGTTATTAAAAAGTTGAGAAGGCTGTTTCGTTAGCAACAGCTGATCGAGCATTACATTGTATTATTTTGAGTTTAGCTTTGAAAGTAATTAGACTAGTTATTTTTTAAAAATATTATCTAAAACATTAATAATACCTTTGGCTAACATATTGATATCAAGTGATTTTGCCTCTTCAAAACAATTAATATTTTGAATAAAATCTGAGAAAAGAATTACTAAAGAATCTACTAATTTATTTTTATCATTGTCTACATTTGAAAAACTTTCCTTGTTTAAGGGTGGTAAAGGTTGAGATGGTCCAAATCTGAAAGGGATGTGAGGAGATGTAGGATATTCGGAAGTTGGAGATAATTCTTTTCTTTTTATATTTTCCCTATAATCAGTGCTTGAGTACAACTTGGTTGACTAATATTTTTGGTTTTATGAATATTAGTCATTAATAGGTTGGAATAAGCAGGTATATTAACTTCAGATGTGTTAGTTAATTTTGGAAATTCTTTATCTGAATTTGACAATATTTAAAATCTTTTATTACAAATAAGACCCGAAAAAGAAGAATCGTTCAAATTTTTGGCCTCCAAATATAACATTTTATGTTCAATCATGACTTTTTTTTTATTTTTTTTTATATTTGAAAAAAGGACAGTTTTTAGAGATCGATATATGCTTATCACTTTTACAGTGTATGCAATACATTTTTTTTTCATCAGATGTATGTGTATCAGTTTTAATTTCTCCACATCGTATGCAGTATTCCTGTGTACCTTTACATTGTCTAGAAATGTGTCCAAATTTGAGGCATTTATAACATTGTGTAACTTTACCTAACAATTTTTCAACTTGAAAATATACATAATTAATTACAACATAGTTTGGCAAACAATTGCCTTTAAATGTAATTATGACATTACGTCTAGGTACATATTCTGTATTTCCATCCTTTTCTATTTTCCGGTGCATTCTTTTAATATCAATAATTTGTGAACTAGAGGTCATATATTTTTTCAAATATTCAATGTTATATTTGGTATCGATATCACGTATCAGCCCTTTGATTTCTAAGAGGTGATTGGGAATGTACGCCTTTAAATTATCGTCTTTTAAATGACTATTACTGACTAATTTATTTGCATTCAAAATATATTTAAGGATTACTTTAACACGGTTTCTTTCTATACTTTTAATTTCCCTAATATTGTTGATCTTTAATTTTTGATGTAAAATATCACCCACAACCATAGGGTGTAATCGGCCTATATTCTGATCATTGGTCTTTTCAACATATACACTTTTCATATATCATATATCACATATCTTTTCACTAACACTAACAACTTCAGAAGTATTTAGTTCGCGCATTGGCGTCTTATTGGTATTCTCCCCTATTAGGGGAGAATATTTTCACTTTTTTATCACTATTTTACTACAATATATGTAAATATTTTTAAACACGACGAAATTAAAATATTCTAATTGTTACAAAAACTGGGAGCTTAATGACTTTATCGATAAACACGTCTACCCGATATCAATGTATCGCTTTGACTGTATGAAATCCTGTTGTTCATCTGCCAAACTTATCCTCTAATTTATTAGTCCTTGTAAAATTTTAGTTGTAAGTTTTATGGTAGTAGTTATATTTTTTTCATAGCTTATGTTAAAGTGTTGCTATAACAACTGTTTAGAGTAGATAAAGTATCACTTTAACCGCAAGGGTAGATAGAATGTTTAACTTTTTTTTATTCAATAAAATTAACAAATTCAAACACATTAAGGATTAAAAACAACTGAAATTTTACAATTAACATTATTAGAAATATCTATTTTTGGAGCATCACAACTTGTACTCGTTTGCTTAAACGCTTGATTCGAGGTACTGGATTGATTTTCTGGTCCGCCAAGTATAAACTTGGATACAGCAATCTTATTGCTTACCGACTCTTCAATGTAAGATTCTGCAACAGATGACGATTTCCATCCACCTAAACGTTTAACTTTTACTAGATCAGCTCCAGAATTTGCGAACATAGCAGCTGAAGAACTATCTTAACTAAATATTAAAGAACTATATTAACTAAAGTTAATCGCTTTCTTCGACTTTTCAGAAAAATACGCCAGTAGTATTTTTTACTCACGCCATTGATATTCTTAATTCTTTTTCACTTTTTAAAAGACTGGTATTCTTTCTTATACATCATCCTAGATTTTTGTGGCAACAATAAACTTTCTGCTTCCAACGCTGCATTTTCTACATCTGATGCCAGGTTTTCCTTTTCTTGTGTCAATTCTTTTCCGTCTATTTCGTATTTGTTCACTTTGTACACAAAACGCAACAATATTCTCCCCAAAAACCAAAACGTAACATTTGTTTGACATTTGTTGACAGAGTAATTCATATCCCTAGCAACGGAGCAACACAATTGCGATTTTGTGCTAAAAATTACAATTTTCTTTGAAATTATATTTTTCCCCTGAACTTGAAGTCTTGCTATAGAAAAAAATGTTGTATTGCACACGACGATAAAATAGCATTATCTTCTCGAGCATTATTAGCGTCCCGACTGACGTCTCGACGCTAAAAAACGCTCTCGAAGATAAAGATCAATTTTATCGTCTTGTACAATAAATAACTATTAGTTTATTTATGTCAAGTTTTTACCTCTATAGTTTCCTGGTTGCTTTTTATCTCCTTTCTTGAATAGTAGAATTAGTTCCCTCGTTCTCCATTCTTCCGGTATTTTATTGTGTTCTATAATTTTAATAATTAATGTTGTTAATTGTTTTGTCATTACTACTCTACAATATTTCAGTAATTCGTTTGGTGGTATCCCATCTTTACTTGCCGCTTTTCTATTCTTCAGTATATCAAGTATTTTACGAACTTTCATCGTATACATTTCTATTAAGTTCTTTATTTGCTGTAATTTTTGGTGTTTCCGGTTGGAGCGTCGTTTGATCTTCAACAGAAATAATATATTAAATCAGAAATAAAAGTTACAATAATAATATTAATACACCAGATACGTTATAAATTTAAGAACATACTGAACTTATTTGTAAGTTATAAAAATTATTTCTAAATGGTTGCGCTATAATAATTTTTTTTTAAATATATTCAACAGAAATGCGTAAATACAAGCCAAATAGTTATTTTATTGGTTACCCTTCTTTTTAAGTAAATCTGATTTTATTGCACAATTCTTTTAATTTATACTAATTTAAAAATACCGCAGTGTAGACTCTGGTTTCACAACAAGAATCCCCTCTTCAATAGCGTGTCCCACCCCATCGTAAACATAATTTCCTATTACCCTAATGACATATATTTCGTTTGGTCCGCATTTTCAAATCTGGTACACACTTTGAAGGTTTACAGCTCTTTTATGTCGGCGCTAATTCCCTTTTTTATGTCTCTATCGTCGCACATAAAAATACATATCAGATATTTAGCCTGTGGTTGTTGGACTGAAGGCTTGGCCCTGGCTAATTCCAAAGTTCGCACATTATATGGGTTGAATTACGCTAAACTTAATACCCGTATTGTAAAATGTATAAGTATACAGGTTACTGAAAGTGCCTGATTTAAATGTTTGCATTACGTATAGAAATAATTAAATAAAGTTTAACATTTTAATTGAATTCGAATCGCCTGAATTAAATATCAATATCTATCTATATAAGAGGCTATGATGACAAGTCACACCGATTGTCCAGTACCCTAACGACGCCATCTAGGAAAGAAGTCTGAACTACCACCATTTGACATTTTAATCATATTTTGTTTTTGAAGCAATATGTTAATTTATAATACAAAAAATACTTATTACATATTAATATAATTAGTATTAGTATGTGTTTATGACAGAATAGAGTTTTTCCACTTAAAGCAACTGGGCCCACGCTATTCGTTGCGGTTGTCCACGAGTTTTTTCGAGCTACGAACAGTCTTCTTTTGTGCTGTTATGTTATTTTTGTATGTTTTGTCTCTGGTGTTTCGTTATTTTCTCTCTAGTATATGTTTGGAGTTATTCGATTATTTGTTGTTTCGGTCTTTTGTACTTCCATCTGTGAAAAGCGTCATACCTCATCATCTTTCGTATTAGGTGACTTGGATGGTTCTCTATCTCTGCAAACTTTGTTCTTGCTTTATCTTTCATGATTTCAGTCACTCTGATTTGCTGCAATTTATTGAAGAGGAATCTTTCTGCGACGTATCTCGGTACGTTGGCTGCTTCTCGTAGGCTGCTGTTGTGTACCGCTTGTATTTTCTTTTTATTATTATTTGTATTGCATATGTCCCCATGCGAGAGATGCATATGTTAGTATAGGAAGAATTATACTATTTATTAGTCTTAACTTCTTTTACGTTCTTATTGACGCTTTGGCCATGTTTTCTTTTTGTACTGTGGCGTCTACGTGTTTACTGAATGTTAAGCCTTTGTCCATAATAGCTACTGAATAGCTCAGCGTCATTATATTCCCATTCAAGACAATCATCGTTCAAACAGATGTCGTATACTGTCGTAGAGAGCACGACTTACTTAAGTTTAGGAGCAGGGTAGGTAGATAATTATGGTAACTTAAAATATCCGTATATTCAAACAGACGTAATGGACCAGGAACTTAAAAAGTTGCATAGAGTTTCACAAGATAGACAATAGAAATTCCTCAAACCGCCAAAATAAAGAAAAAGTCTTGGACGACAAATAAGATTTTATATAAATATGATGGAGGAGAGGCAAAAGCTCAAAGAACTAGACACAACAATATACAAAATGAGAGACAAAGAGATCAAAACATCAATCAGAATAGCTAAAGATACGCGGTTAAGAAAAAAATATGCGGAAATATAGCTATTGCAACATAAACACGATTCATTCACTAATAGAAAACTTGTGTGTTTGACAGACAACCAAGGCAAACCACTATTAAATGTAGAAGAGAGACTACACCCTTGGTAGAAATATGTGGAAGTGACTTTTGCAGATCAAGGGCACAATATCATTAAAGACACCGAATGCTAAACTGGACCACCGATTACCATCGAAGAAGTCACATCAGCTTAGAAAAACTAAAAATGGTGAAGCTGTAGGGCCTGATAAGTTTTTTACAGAATTTCTGAAACTTTGGGATGAACAGATGAACATTATTGCTATAATTAAAAAATTAATTTACCAACATTCGAAGAATTTAAAACAATAATCCTAACAAGCTACTTACTTCAAATGTTTTTAAAAGTTATAAACTGCAAAATATAGCACAACATGTGAAAAACAAGTGTCATGTACACAATTTGGATTCTGAGATGCCTTAGGCACCCGAGAGGCTACATTCGCTGTACTAGTGCTTATATAGGGGTGCAGGGATGTCAACTGCGACGTATATATTTGTTTTATCCACTAAAAAATAGAATTTGCTAAAGTAAAACATGATAAACTAATAACCATTTAAAAAAAATCGGGCTAAAATAATAGATTTGAGAATCATATATAATTTATGTTACAACTAAACTGCCAACATTAAATTTTATTAGACCAGTTGACAGAAGCAATCTCCATAGATACATGAGAGACAAGCATGCTATCTGTTCCCGATGTTACTTTACATTAGTCAACGATGTGCATCTAAATAATATTAGATATACTGACGATACAGTAGCTTTTGTAGACAGCTTGGATGGTTTGCAAAAAATAATATCGCACATATCAGATATAATAAAGGAACATAAACTAAATATTAACACAAAAAAAGTACATGATAGTAAGCGCAAAATAATACATACACAAGGATTCCATGGGTAGATAGAGTCACGAATACAGAAGTGTTAAGGAGAATAGGCAGAAAGAGGGAAATGGAAAATACAATAAAAGAAAGGAAATTGCAATATCTCGGACATGTGATGAGAGGCGAAAGATACAACATCTTGAGACTCATAATTTAAGGAAAAGTAGAGGGTAGGAGAAGCGTAGGAAGAAGACGCGTTTCCTGGTTGAAGAACCTGAGAGAGTGGTTTGGTTGCAGCTCAAGGCAATTGTTCAGAGCAGCTGCATCGAATGTCAGAATAGCCATGATGATTGTCAACCTTCGTTGCGGAGATGGCACTTAAAGAAGAAGAAGAATAAATACACGGCTCTTGGTTAACCAATAACCAATTGACAGAGTAAACAGCTACACAGCAACATATTTAGCCAATAGAACCACTAGGCATAGATACGGTGATAATTATCTTTATTTAACGTAATAAACTTAAAAATGGTCCAATGTCCATTGAAACCTAAAATTTAGCTGCACGTGTACAAAAAAATATGAATGTGAATACAAATTGCTTATTCGATAACATATTATTAAAGTATTTACTATTTAAATGGCAACAAGCCACAATTAAAGGTTAAAGTAAGTTTATTGAACAAAAATGTTTGTATTTTGAGAACGATTTCCGAAGTGGAAATTGAATCATCAATAAACTTACTTTAACCTTTAATTGTGGCTTATTCCCATTTAAATAGTAGTTACTTTAAAATGCCACAAGCAATAGCTTCAGAACAATAACATATTACTATTTAAATAGGAATAAGCCACAACTAAAGGTTAAAGTAAGTATAATTTTGGATTACTTGATTATCATAAGATTTTTTTTATCTTAAAATATTTTATATTTTAAATGTCGTTTGCCAGACCCTGTAAAATAAAGAGAGAGCCGGTTTTTAATATCAGAAAGGAAATGGTATAAAGTACAAAACAAATAAAAATCTTGCCAATTATACTAAAGCTGATTTTTGGGTTCTAATTAACAAGGTCCGGGATACCCCACACCAATAAGAAAATTTTTATCCGAAAGCGAAAAATTTGTAATAATTACACGATAAATGGTAGGTAGTGTTTTATTATAAATTTCATTTTTCATATTATTTGTTGTTACTATTGGATCACAAGTCAATAATAGCGGGCACTTAAATAGTAATTACTTTAACATGCCACAAGAAAATAGCTTCAGAACATTAATAAATTCATTTCAAACTGATAAGCTTCTATTGAGCCATGTTAATTAGTCCCTATTTTGGACACGTAGTAAGGGGAGACCGATATAATATTGTTCAACTTATTATGATGGGTAAAATCGAAGGAGGCAGAGGAATTGGTAGAAAGCAGGCCTTTTGGTTGAAGAATATCAGGGAGTGGACAGGAATGAGGAAATCTGAGCAACTCTTTAGAATAGCTCAAGACAGAGACAGTTTCGCCATGTTAATCGCCAACGTCAAGGGGACTTGATAGGGAACGTTAAGAAGAAGAAGCTTCTATTTGTAGGGTCAGGAAAAAAATCTACTTCGGTTATTTTATTTGTCCCTTGTTCATTTGTCGTGAAATATATTCCTGCTGCGTTTCTTTTTTTTTTCTTTGATGCGCTCATTGATTGTTGCTTCTCCCACATTTCTTGACAAACAAATTTGCCAAAACTTCTTCTTCCTTAGCAATCGTAACTGCCTCTCATAAAATCTTTTGCTTTTAGTATTTTCTTAATTTTTTTCGTCTTTCCGTCTGTTTATAAATATGCTTGTTGTGATTTTTTCTCGCTTATTGCGTTTTTATCCAGCTCAAAAGTTTTCTATTTTTCAATGTCCTATACATACCTTTCTTTATTTGAATTTTGTTGTGTTAATCCCTTACCGCATAGTGGGTGATATATGACACAATACTTAGTTTTATACCTAACCGTTAGAGATCGAATCTTATTTTAAAGTATTTATGCATGTTATGTTCATATAGAGCAAATATTTTTTATAACCGGTAATAAAGCGCCATCTGAATGCAGCAAAGTGAATTTTTATGAAAAATTGCAAATGGCGGTCTGAGAGCTGTTCATAAGAATTATGCAATTTGATATTGAATTATCGAAGTTTGTACTTGATATTTTTGTACAAACAAATAGCGACATTAAGGATATATTTTCAAAAAAGAATTTCTGTAAGTATTTTCACATATTTCTTTAGATTTTGGTATTTTTTGATCAAAAATATGCTTGTACCATATATACCACAATATGCACCGTCTCTTTAATATATGGCACAATATACGTTCTGCACTAGGTATTATTATTACTTTGTATTTTAGATAATGGATCCAAAAAAATTTTACGGTGAAACTCTTGTGGTAGTGGACATACCAGATGGTAGTCAGGACGAAGGGATCATATGATGATATTTCCCCTATTAAATTAGCCCCAAAGTCAGACTATGAAGATGATATAATAAATAATATTGAATTAGATATTATTATCTCAGAAATGAATTTAGAAAGCAGTTCGGATAGCAAAGATGATATTTCTTTGGACAAATTATGACGTAAGCTAATTAGGAATAGAAATAAAAATCATCCAACTGGAAAGGAAGAAAATATGGTAACATCAGATATTGATATAAGATTTCTCGGTTCTACTGACCTGCCACCTGAGTTGCAACAAGCGGATTCCCCTTATACATTTTTGCATTTTTTTTTTAACAATTGAGATGATCAAAGACTGTATGACATTATCAAACTATATAATATTCAGTGAAAAAAAGACCTCAAAAACCTTTTAAACTTTCTGAAAATGAGCTAGAAAAGTTCTTGGAAACCTGTATTTATATTTTAATAGTGCAATTGCCAAACCCTAGAAGTTATTTGAACTTTAGCCTGAATCATCGATTGATCTCAGATGTTGTCATGCAATAGATGGAAAGAAATAAAATGTTTTTTACATTCTGCGAATAGTAACGATGCTATTTCTGCCGGTAATCCTGTTCATGGTAAACTTTCGAAAGTCCGACGGCTACTAAATAAACTAAGGAATCAGTTTCTCAAAGTTAGAAAGATGAATTTTTAGTCGTAGGTGAGCAGATAATTCCAACAAAGGCGCGTTCTTCTATAAAACAATATAATTTGCGAAATTCTCTCAAATGGGGATATAAGGCGTTTGTTCTTAGTGGTGTCAGAGGATTTTCCTATTGTTATAAAATTTTTGTAAGAAGCAAAACTAATGTTGTACTCGATGGTTTTCCTGATTTAGGAGTAAGTTCAAATGTGGTTCTTCGACTAACATAAACAGTACCAAGACTTATAAATCATAAAATATTCTTTGATAATTGGCCAAGAATCTATGGCAGAGAAAGTCGCCACAATTGATGGTACAAAAATATCTGTTGTTACATGATATGACAACAAATTAGTAAACATTTTATCAACATATGCTGAGAATATGCCAACAGTTGAAGGTAAATGATTTTCGAAAAAAGATAAGACACATTATAATGGTTTCATGTCCAAAAGCTGTAACTACCTACAACAAGTATATGGGGGGAGTATATACTTGTGGTTCAAAAAGCTTCATAAAATGCGAGAAGTGTAATGTTTTTCTTTGCTTAACCCTTTGTTCCCCGACGGGACTCTAAGGTCCCACATAATTTAAAATGAGTGACTAAGTATAATATTTCATATTTATCAATAAATTCGTGACGGTACTCTCGAGTACACATTATTTGACACACGATTTGACAGGTATGTTATTGTATATTTATTATTATTTATTATTTATTGAAAATACGGTGTATCTACCTAAAATATGGAAAACGGATCATAAAAATTGGACGCAAGGACGTTTCTATGAGTATTAAAAACTTGATGAAAAAAATGAAAATAAATTATTTGAAATATAGGTAGGTAACATTTTTATATTTTTTTTTATAGAAAAATGTATAATTGGCTACATAAAAAGCCACTCAATGATGATGAACTTTTGGCTGCAGCTGCAGAAACAGCTTTTGAACTAGCAAATCTGCCACTGGACAACGAATTGATAACAGACGAAGAGCAAATTGTTGAAAAAGATGAATATTTCGAAACAAACAACATGACAACGGTTTTTTAGGAAGTAAATTTAGACAATGAAAATGCAGCTTCTGAACAGCAGGCAAATACTGGAATATAAAATAATGCTCCTGTTGCATCTCTTGAAGTTTCAGAGCCAAAAAAACAAAAGACGAAAAAAAGCAGAAGAAGAACAGAAAAAAGAGAGAGCTTACTACCAACATTCCGTCATACAGCTTGGATGAGAATGTAATTAAAGAATACTTACAACACTGCTCAACTTACACTGATTACTTTCTAACAGTGTTGGGGCCAAATACTATAAGGAACATCGTCTACCAGTCAAACTTGTATGCTACTCAACGTGGAAACACTATGAATTTTAAAGAATGTAAACTATTGGTTTTCTTAGGACTTAACTTTTTTATGGGCTACCATACACTACCAAGTTATACACATTACTGGTCATATGCTGAAGATCTCGGAGTAGCAATTGTAAAAAGAGTAATGCCTAGGAGTCGTTTGGAGCAGTTTTTGCAATATCTGCATATAAATGACAATTCCACAATACCCTTCAACAACAAAGACAAAATTAATAAGATAATACCTTTTGTGACAGCTTTGAACGAACGCTTTGATATTTTAAATAATGGAACGAGGACTCTTACAGTTGACGAATCCATGATAATCTTCAAAGGCCGCTCCACATTGAAGCAATACATCCCTAAAAACCCATCAAAAGAGGGTACAAACTATGGTGCCTGGAAGACCAAAACGGGTATATTAAAAAATTTGATGTATACCAAGGAAAAAATGAAGTAGCCGAAAAAAAGTTTTAGGATTTCGGATTGGGCGAAAGAGTTGTTTTCACTTTGATCGAAAATTATTGGGGCACTAGTCGTATAATATATTTCGAAAATTACTTCACGTCAGTCTTTTTATTAGAAAAACTAAAAACTGAAAACACGTTGGCATGTGGAACAGTTCAGCGTGATCTGATCGACTAGGATTACCATCAAATAATATGAAAGAAAATAAATTCTTTCGGCGAGGTGATATTGATTATAAAGTGTCAAATATGGATATATCATTCTTCAAATGGTGTGACAATAGGATAGTACATGTTTTATCCAACTTCCATGGCACAGAATTGACTACAGTCAAACGTCAACAGGAAGATTGTATCAAGATCGATATAAAGTGTGCCCAGATTGTCGATGATTATAATAAACATATGGGTCGTGTAGATCAAGCGGACAGACTTCGCCAAGCATATTGCATCAATAGCGGTCCAAAAAATGGTGGCACCACCTATTTTTTGGAATTGTTGATATTGCATTCATCAATAGTAGTTACATCGTCTATAAAAAGCTTCATCCCGAAGAGCATCTTTTTTCTGATTTTAGAAGAGGAGTTGCCCTAGGACTCATGAATATAACCAACAATCCTCTCACACAAAATAAACGAGGATCGGCGTCTTTAGTGACATTTCGAAACAGTCCACCAAATTCTTTGGTATGTGCAAAACGTAGGAAATATAACTACAGTGTTTCTGACGACGTTAGACTGGCAACCGTGGAGTGCACTGGTCAATTTTTACCACAAAACGAGGTAGATGCGAACAATGTTCGTCTGTTGCAATAGAGTCACGACCATATTCAAAATGTTCAAACTGTTCGGTATATCTATGTGTTAATGATAAGAAAAATTGTTTTACCAAATACCATAATATTACTGACGGGACTTGTATATCCCGGCTCCCCACTTCTTATAAGGGGTTGGGCAAAAAATTTGAAAAAAGTATTTTATACTATTTACATATCCCTTAAATTATATTTGTACTCTTTTTGCCAAAATTTCTAAGAAATCTTATTCTGGGGAACAAATGGTTAAACAAAGATAGAAATTGTTTTTACAGTTTTCACACTGAATAATTATTATAATTAAAAACGTCTTTTTTTATTAATTTTATTTATTGACTCTTGTTTTAATGTATAGTGTGCTATATACAGTGAACATCTAAATTATGGAATAATATCATTATTTCGAGAACCGTCGAGTTTTGAGGGAAATCCAGAAACAGGTCGATTTTTGTTATAAAATATCCATGTTATAACAAACGTGGAGTAGGGATGATGTTACCGGTGTAGGTGTAGTGACGTAATCGTTAACTTTTTTAAATAGAAATTGGTATAATGCGACACCTCATTTAAACGAGAATTTAATTCTCTCTTCAACGACATTACATTTTTAACTAAACTATTTTTTTAAGGGTACAAAAACAATTTTTTTAATTTAAATTCAACTAAATTACAACTAATGATTTAATTAATAATGTGATTTAAAATAACCAAATTATGCATAATAATTATTTTAAATTAAATGTTCAAAATGTCATCCATCGGTTTCTTGACAATATGCGAATCTACGGACACATTCATCAAGTACATTGCGGATGACTTCTGGAGTAATTAGACTCATTTCATGCCTAATTCTATCTTTCAAGTCCTGTATGTTTTGGGGTCTATTGACATAAACTTTTGATTTTATGTAACCCCAGAGAAAAAATTCTAGAGGTGTTAGATCTGGCGACCTTGCTGGCCACTCTGTAAATCTCGTCTTCCGATCTACCTCCTGAGAAAGCAATGATTTAAAAATTGACGTACTTCACCTGTTCATACTTCAATAAACCAGATATTTTCACTAGGTAAATTTGAATTATTGGCATTTGGATACATGTTAGCAAGGACAGGTATAACTTAATGTATCAAAAAAGTTAAATAACGTTCTCCTGTTAGATTTTCCTCTAAGAAAAAAGGGCCAATGATTCTGTGATTAATGATCCCTGCCCATACATTTACTTTCTGAGGATACTCCGTGTATGACTTAGTCATCCACTGTGGGTTTTCTTGACTCCAATATCTGCAATTTTGACGATTTACGATAATACCATCTATAAAAAATGTGACTCCATCGGAAAACAGGATTTAATTGATGAAATGTCGATTGCGGATATATAAATCCTGCATAAATTCAGAAAATTGCCGCCAACGATCGGGATCGTCGTCGTTTAATTCCTGATGTAGTTAAATTTTGTAGGGATGGTATTTTCCTTTTTTTTTAAATACGTAATACCGACCGTTAGGAAACTCCAGCATATTCACCCATTTGTGTTGAACTAATGTGAGTATTGTCATGTACATTTAATAAAATATCAGGTTTCACATTGTCTTTAAATTTAGGACGTCCAGCGTTTGGAATATGTTCTGTTGGAATATGCCCAGGTGTTGGAATAAATTTTTAGACTATTTTACTTACTGTTGATTGGCTGATGAGTCTGTCTGGATATTTTGTGTTGAATAAATTGCATACTTCGTTCTGTGTTCTTTTTTATCTCCGCATCCGCTAAGAATTAGTATTCAAAAGTAAAAATTACAATTGACAACTGATGACAATTCACAAAATCAAAACATTTACGTCAATAAATATTAAAGTAACTATGCCACTATCACTTGCTTGAACTAACAATTGACAAAAAGTTTCAGTGTTTATGAGATAACTTTTTGTGTCCATTATTATTTTTAATTATTTTTGCTTTTTTAAGTATTTACTTCAGAAAGGCATGGCAGGAACCGATGGATGGCATATTTCGAACATTTAATTTAAAATAATTGTTATGCATAATTTGGTTACTTTAAAGTACACTATGAATTAAATCATTAGTTGTAATTTAGTTGAATTTAAATTAAAAAAATTGTTTTTGTACCCTTAAAAAAATATTTTAGTTAAAAATGTAATGTCGTTAAATAGAGAATTAAATTTTGCTTCAAATAAGGTGTCGCATTATACCAATTTCTATTTAAAAAAATTAACGGTTATGTCACTACACCTACACCGGTGACGTCATCCCTACTCCATGTACGTTATAAGATGGGTAGTTTATAACAAAAATCGACCTGTTTCGGGATTGTCCTCAGAACTCGACGGTTCTCGAAATAATGATAATATTCCATAATTTAGCCGTTCACTGTATGTATATGACACACAAAAAAAACCAACCAAGTAGGATTTATGATTTATATTTTTATAATAATCTTGAAGTCAAGTTTGTAATCATTGATTCTTTTTCATAAAAAATATAAAAAATCATGCAGTGAGGGGTTAATTTTTGTACGTACATTTTTCAATTTAGTTTAATACTTTAATAACATGTATAACCTGCATCTGGTCTTATTATGTTTATTACAGTTCAAGTAATTTTGTATGAATAATACCTCTTAGTACCTGTAACTAGGTTCAAAGCTCTTCGATCTTGTATCCATTAATCTTCTCAACAGTAGTAAGAACAAAGTCATCAATTAATATTCTACAAACCATACTTAACACTAAATAAACAAAATCATCAAGATAATAGAGCCCGGAAGTACATTTCTATTCAGTTTTTTAGATAATCACCCATGTATTTGCTTATATTCAATGAAAACACTTTTATTTCTGATGACTGTGGTTTCAATATTTATTTAATGTTGATGTTATTAGACAATCTGTAGGTATTAAAAAATTGAAAAATCACGTTAATATTGTTGCCGAGAGGGGGCATTTGGGAATGTAGGACCCATCGCCGGCTCTTCGAGCTTCTTCCTATCCCCGGAACTGGATCGGGTATTCACCATCTTTGGTTTGTCGCTGGTAGAAAGGTTAAATACCACCGCTGTTATAAATAACAGTTCCAGTGACAAATATCTGTTATAGGTAACGTTTCTAAGGAACAGTTACAAAGTAACAGAGCAAAAATGGAAAACAGATAGGTAAAAATGATCTAAGTATTCCTTGACTTACGGAAAGAATAACTTAGTAAACAAGTAAATTAAATGGTATAAAAATATAATGCAAAGAAAAATGTTTTTAAGTGTTTCTTGACTTACGGAAGAAACAACTTAGGACAGAAATATAGATAAATGAAATATGTAAATGTGAGAGTAAAATATGGAAATATTTCTAAGTGTTTCTCGACTTACGGAAGAAACGACTTAGAGTGGAAAAATAAAATACTCAAAATATAAAACGAGAAATGCAAAAATGAAACAGATTATAGAACTATGTCTAAGTGTTTCTTCACTTACGTAAGAAACGACTTAGAAAAGAAAATAAACAAGAGAATCAAATATAGTAAAATAAATGCACAAATATTTATAAGTGTTTCTTGACTTACGGAAGAAACGACTTATAATAGAAAATAAGAAAAATCAAATATAGAAAAGATGTGAAAATATTGCTTAGTGTTTCTTGACTTACGGAAGAAACAGCTTAGCAAAAAATGGAAAAATAAAATAGACAAATATATAAGTAGTTTCTTAACTTACGGAAGAAAATATCTTAGATAAAATATCAGAAATAATAATGCGATATGAAAATATTTCTAAGTGGTCTTAACTTACGGAAGAACAAATAAGACACAAAATACAAGAAAAATAAACAATCAAAACAATCAAATAAAATATCAAAAAAGCAGTACATGAACAAATATAGATCAATGGAATATTCTAACCTGAAAAGATCTGAATATACAATAATGCTAAAATAAAATGGTATATAGGAAATCAGAAATAAAACAATAACTTAGTAGGAACAATAATAGCACCGACTAGGTCTACAGTAGAAGAGGCAAGCTCGACTGACCGATGAGAGAAAATCTACATGCTTTTATGTAAAACAAATCCTTTGTTTTACGTAGCAAAAGTGGAATTTCCCTGCATCGAGTCAATTAGAAATTTGGATTTGGCCAAACTTGGAATTCCCAAGTATTTTGACCAATATCCAAATTCCTTGATGCGTCCGGCACGGCTGTCAGCTCCCGGCTGACACGCCTCCGGAGACAATATAGCAGTTCATAAATACCCAGTTTGCAAAATGTAGCAGATGAACTAAAAAAAGAAGTAGTATAAAAACGTCGTATATTGTAATACTAGCCATTGTTCTATACTTATAACGAACTTAAGTGTGGCTCACATATTTTGGTTTATTTCCTATAATAGGAATGATGACAATCTGTGAGATCTACTCTATATCTCTAATTAAATTCACTGCTCGAATTATTATTGTTTTAAATGAAAAGTTACCGAGTATTGTTTTATTTATAATCATAAATTTTTGTCATCATCAAACCCTAATCTGCTTTTCCAAATCATAAAAATCCCCCAACAAAAAACATCAACCTAGGTATTGCTTTCTCTTTCTCCTCCCCGCACATCCTGACGTTTCAGTCATATAAATCAGGATTATTAACACCAGAGCGACTAAATAAGCTTTTTCCTGAAAAGTATTTTGCATCAGCCTACACCAATTCTCATGGGTGCATGAATGGAAAAATTAAGCCCCACGTAAATGATTTAAATGGTCAGATTTAGAGTCGACCGCATAACAAACACGAAATTATGCGGACTTGTTTTATGTTTAAAGCAGGTAAAAGCGTTGTTTTTATTGTTTTTATTACCAACCATAAAAACAAAGATTTTAGAGGAAATATTTATATAAAATTTCAAACAGTATACCCCAGTTATTAAAAATATACATACGATAAAGTTAATTCCTTACGATTTCTTACCGCGAAAACCCATATTATATTAAAAAATTAATTTGTTAAAGTTTGTAAATCAAAATAAGGATTCCTAATAATTTTCATCTCCTGGGATAAACTATATATGTATTTAAAACATTATTTTATGTATACTTGGATAAAAACAAGTATCACTTAATGTCATAAATATTATGACTTTAAGAATGTCTGGTCAAAATGTTTTTTTATCGACTAATTTCTACTCTAAACTTAGTTTTAAATTTATGGTGTTCTGCAGGAGCTCTATAATAGTGGTAACAAAGGTATCTATTAATGATAAAAAAGCAGCCATAAATTCTAGACAGCTTCTTTAAAAGGTTTAAGACACAATTAATTCGACGCTCGCAAATAAGAACATCGTAACTCGATTTTTTGCAAAAATTAATTAAGGTGGCTTTGCTATATAAAAATGCATCCTTTTTTAGGTAAAATAAAAATTACGATCGTTTTGAAAGAAAATACATTTTTTTGGAAAAACGTATCGTATCGTTATATCGTATCTTATGATCGTGGTAAACTAGCCCTAATATTATCGTAACTTCATTTACCATTTTGTCATATTACATACAAAGCAAATAATTTAGTCGTGTCTAGAGTTACAAGATACGACTAAATTTTTAATTATTAAATTATTAATTTATCAACAATATTAAGTATGTATTTTTATCGTAAGTAAATATTTTCATACTTACGATAATATTGTAGCTCTACGAGTTAAATCGTATTATCGTAAGTAGGAATGAGATCTACATTTTTATTTTACCCAGTGCTGATCGCATCGAAACTTAATATACGATGTTATTACGCCTACATTTCTACGACTCGCACTTTCTGTATACAAGCTAAGACAAATTACGATGCGACTACGCACTAGTTGCGATAATATTAGTCTTTGTTTACAAACAGTAGATACAAGACTTTTTTATTTTCGGTGCAGTTTTTTTAAACTAGGTATAAAAGAACGGTTTTTCTATAAATTTAATATCACAGTAATTGAGTCGTTTAGTTTCAAAACCAGATACATCACTATTTTCACGAAATTAAGATTAAGTCGTTTTTGGCAAGTTAAAGGCTACATCCATGTACCTGATAAATCTTACGCTTCAAAAACAGATACTTCTCATTGATTTTAGGCTTTAAATTTTCGAGTTAGTTTTAAAACCAGATAAGTCATACACCGTCTGTTTCAAAAGCAGATACATCACAGAAGTGAATATGGCTTGCGCACATTTGAATTACGTCATCCACAGCTGGATTTCTCAGCAATGTGTCAGTCAGTATTACTCACAAGCTTGTGTGTGTTTGTGTTACTCTTATCATCTAAAGTGTTTTCTTTCTGTTAATTTGATTGCTTGTTAAAATACAGTGCGAGAGTGAAAATAATGGAAGTCCATCCTTCAGAGATGGAAAATCCCCGGAAGAGAAAGCGAAATATAGATTCGTGGGCAAGGGAACCAGTTAAAAAGCAACGGTAAGTTTTAGGTTAGGTTGTATTAAATTCTTTATCCTAATGTCGTTTTTGGCTTTTGCTCCGTAAAGGGCAATTAATTAGCCAGCATACTTCAGACAATTAGTCAGCACACTTCAGACAAGTTCTGCAATCGATTTATCTTACAGAAAATACGTTTTTAAGTATTCAGGACTTTTATTTGTTTACAGATATGGTCCTCCTGGTCCACCGAAGAATATAACTTGTCGACATGGAAAAAAAGGGCAAGCTTATCGTTGCGGCGAAATACAACGTTGTGATCAGTTAATATTTCACAAGAAATTTTACCGGACAAGTAGTGAGAGATCCTTAGACTTAAAAAGTAAACAAGACTCACTTGTATTAAAATACACGGATGCTTTTGCTACAAAAAAATCAAGACTTGTTACCAACACAAAGGGACCTAAATCAATGGCTGTGTCGTATTTTATTTTTTGTAAAAATAGGAAAGAAAAGATTCGTGTATGCCAAAAAGCATTTTTATACACTTTGCGCCTATCAAAGAACAGGGTAACAGGTGTTGTTACTCGACATTTTAACTCTGGTACAATGCCTTCAGAGACTAGGGGAGGCAATCGAAAATACAAACTATATGAAAAGAAAAGAGAATCTCCGAAAGCCATTATTGCAAAAGTAAAATCTGTAACCGCATGTATTTAAGTTCGGATCTTAATATAAATAGGATGTTTAGGATGTATGATGCTGAAACGACCGACGGGAGTAAGAAAGTTAAAGCTTCGTATTTTCGTCACATATTTCGTACAGTATTTAATATTAGTTTTGAGAGCCCAAGAACAGATGAATGCTCGACATGTATTTTCCTTTCTGAGAGAATAAAAAACGAAAAACATCAAAAGAATAAAGAAACACTAATGACTGAAAAAAGGTGCCACAAACTTAAGGCTAAAGCATTTTATTCATTTTTAAAGAAAAAACGGGAAGATCTCTTAATAATGTCATTAGATTGCCAGAAAAATCAAGTTCTGCCTCGAGTTCCAGATCAGAGTGCATACTATTCGCGACAACTGTACAAGTATAATCTTACTATATTACTATAATCGTTTGTGATTCGAAATATACACAAACTAAGGAAAATGTATACACTTATGAATGGAATGAAACCGATCATAACAAAGGTCCTAACGAAGTATGTTCTGCTGTGTACCATTGCCTAACGAATATCAACATACCAGAAATTATAAGAGCTGTTCGTTTAGTATCAGATGGGTGTGGGGCACAAAATAAAAATTTCTACATGATGGGTATGTTAAGTTTCTGGTTTTTGAAACATGCGCCGCAAGAAATCAAAACTTTAGACTACGTATTTCCAGTTGTTGGACATTCGTTCGGACCCTCTGATAGGGTTTTCGCGCACATTGAAAAAAGAATTAAAAAATCTGATGTTATAATAAGTCCCGAAGAGTACACCAAACTGTTTTCCGAATTTGCAACTATTATACCACTAACAGGAATAAATTTTGATTGGAAATCCACCATTGGAATGTTTCTGCGTCCACCAGGGTCGTGGCATTTTCAATTTAACCCTGCTAAAAGATTCATTTTCAAACGAAATATCGAAAACAATAATATTCTTGTTAAGGGTGAAGTACATTACAGAACGGATTTGGGTAACTACCAATCTGTCTGCAAGAAGGGAAAGAAAATCAAGGATATTACTTCTCCAAATCCTATTAAAGTTGGAGTAAAAGTATTACCTTTGATATTACGGGACGTATCTGCCTTACTTACAAAGAATTTTGGAAATGACTGGCAGAATTTGGTGTCGCTGTCGTACTACAAAAGCATAATAATTCCAGGTCAGGATGAACACGTTGGTCAGCAAGAGAACATAGAAGATGAAAATGAGAATGAATAGCGAAGGATGCAGCAGGAAAATATGGTAGATCAACAAGACAAAGAAGAACAGTGTGAGAATCCTTTGGAAGTTCCCGATCTAATTGTTTAGTTTTAACTGTTTCTTTAGTTTATACCCTAGTAGTTATTTGATTGAAAACATTAAACGGAAAAATTTTTTATTTGAAATAAGACATTTTTTGATATGTACCAAACATTTTTCTTATTTTTTAAAAAGTATTTAAATGTGTATATCTAAAATCTGTATTTAAAGTTTCAAAATGAAAGTTTAAAATAAATAATTTAAAAAAACCCTTTAAAAACTAGATGTATCTACAACATTTGGTTTCAAAACCAGATACCTACACCCATCTAAAACACAGTCATAACTTCTTTCATAGAAACATTTCATGACCCTAAATATGGCAAAAACATACTATCATCCACCTCTAACTGTTACCAAAATTTAGATGTGGTAATGTTTTATCTTCAAGTCCTAATTAATTTTCGTGTTTCCTGTAAAATTTCAATTTCATGATGTATCTGGTTTTGAAACCAAACGACTCACTTTAGAAATACACGGGATGGACTCAAGAGTAAAAAATTTAGTAAACCTTGTAATGGGTATGTAAAAATTTTGCTTTTAACACTGCGAGCCTAATATTTGCTAATAATTGGCATTGGTTGTCCCAAATATGCGATTTCAATTAGTGTTTTTAAATTCTATAGGGCAATATTAGGAGAAATAATGACAATAATAAGAACTTAAGACGATTAACACGTTCTCCGACACCTACAGAAAATGACGTTAACACAGGTCCTGGATACCAAGAGGTAGAACCTAGTACTTTATGGTCGACAGATACAATATTTTTACTCAACGTGAAGAAATTGTTATTGATAGTTTAATTGGTTTGCAGAACACCCAAAACACAGATGAGATATGAGAAAACCCAAATCTTTTAAAGTTTTTTTTTTATTCCAGATTGAAACTAAAATTCAACAGCAAACCTTATTCGATGATGTTACTGTTGAAAAGGAAAACTACAGTTTGTCCTTAAATGCGGGTATATCGGAGATTTATAAAGTGCGAATGCGATGGATCAGTCCCAAATGGATATAGCAAAGACCCCCGGTAGAAATAGATACAGACAACCACAGAACTGGAAAGTTCAAGAAGCAAAAAGAAAAAGAAACTCAGGCCAAGAATATGTCTGGTACTCTACAAAGAAAACAGTAAAACCTAGAATAATAAAAGAAAGTTGTGAAAAGAAAAATTGTAAAACGAAATGCTACACAAAAATTTCGGAAGAACAAAGAAGAACTATTTTACATTTTAGGTGCTGGGCAATCAGAACAGGCACATGGGCTTTTTAGCAAAACATTTAACGAAAGAACCAAAAAAAACTAGAGAATATCAGAAATACAAAATTGTCGGCGTGAGTTTACAATGAAATATTTTTTAACAGTTAGAGAATACAGCTTTAAAATTTGCAAACAATTTTGTTTTAACACCCTTGACATTAGTGACATGTGGGTAGAAACCGTCATGGTCAAACTTAAAAAAAAAATTGAAATAAGAAATCCAGAAAATCCAGACAATAGCGGCAAATTTACTAATAAAGATCCCAAAGTAGAAAGAAATAGAAAATTTATAAGAGAAAATATAGAGCCTTTGCCCACAAATGAGTCCCACTACACTCACAAGGACTCAAAACATGTATAAATGTATAAATTGTACATTGACTGGGCCAAAGATAAAAAAACGGGTGTGGCAGTAGAATTTACACTTCTATACACGCATTCGCCGTTACAAATTTATTTGGGAGTCAATCTGAACAATTATTACATATGTAATGCTATAGGTAAGACATAGCAGAAAGAGAAACAGAATTAATAACAACTTACTAACAATTGACCTGTAATAGGAGTATAGTAAATGAAGGATTGAATCAATATTTTGATGAAAATGTATATTTTTATTTTCATATATGTATGAAAGGAGTTGAATGCAAACATTTTTTTACACATACTCTGCAGTAAAATTCATTGTTTATTTTGTTATTAATATAAAAATACAATACAATACACTGCAACATAATTCAATATAATAATACAATACAAATTAAAATGCAATATTCCTAAGTACTTAAAAATAACAATAATATACATAAAAAAATACACTGCAATACAGTGAAACATAATTCAATATATTACAATACAAATTAAAATGCAATATAATTTAATAAAAAAGTCCTCCCTGACTGGGAATCGAACCCCAGTCTCCCGCGTGACAGGCGGGGATACTAACTACTATAATACCGAGGACATGACACAATCGTATTTAAAAATTGACAATTCTGGGTCATAGAGTGATTTATTGAGATTATTATTTTGAAATACAAAAGACTAATATAATTATGAACATTTAATAAATAATACAAAACATATCACATAAATAATAATATTAATAATTATTTTTTAATATATACAATAATACATATTTATATTTATATATATATATATATACATATATATATATATATGTATATATATATATATATATATATATATATGTATATATATATATATATATATATATATATGTATATATATATATATATATATATATATATATATATATATATATATATATATATGTATATATATATATACATATATATATATATATATATATATATATATATATATATATATAATATATATATATATATATATATATATATATATATATATATAAATATATATATATATAATATTAAATATATATACAAAAGGGACATTTTTATATTCGAGAGAGGAAGAGAGAGAAAATATATCTTCTGCCTCTCTCTTACTCATTATCTTACATATGTAATGATTTCACAGATTCACTCCCATACAAATTTCCAACGTGGAGCGCGCGTATAGAATTATAACTTCAAAAATTCCTATTGCCACTTGCAGACGGTATAGATATGTTTTTGAACATGACTTTAACATATAATTCGTGACAAATTTTTATTGGCATATAGTAAAACAGTAGAAAAATTAGATTCAGAAAAAAGAAAACATCAAGAAAATAAGGAAGATGTACAAAAATTAAAAGACAACAACAAGCTGCATGCGAAAGAGGACAAATCATTCAACGTGACATCTTACGATTTACAGAAGATTTTAGTAGCCCCCCACAGAGATGTAGTATTTTTTATTATAAAGTAAAATATAGCACTTACCAATTAACCCTATTTGACATAGGTAATAATAAATCTCATTATTACATCTGGCATGAAACAATTTTAAAGCGGAGGGCGAACGAAATTGGAAGATTTGCACTAGATTATATAAAACACAAAATTCAAGATGAAGTTAATGCTTTTGTATTCTACACAGACATTTGCGCCGAACAAAATCGAAATCGTTTTGTTTATGTAATGTATATATCTGCCGCGGAAAAATATAAAAAAAGGCATATTCAAAATGAGGGAGACAGTGTCCACGCATTAACAGAGCGACAAAGAAAGGTAAGGTCGTATATACTCCTGACCAATGGATTATGCTTATGAAGATGGCAAAGGTCACTGGAAAACATTTAAACGTAATAGAAGTTAACCAAGACATTCTTTATGTTTGAAACAGTTAGTAACAAATGATCGAAATTGGAAGACTGATGAAAGCGGAAAGTGCGTTAGAAGGAATGATGTAAGGGAAATAGAAATCTCCAGTGAAGAACCGCTGAAAATAAAAATAAAATATAACTTTATAGATGAAAATGAAAAATGTATTTTAGACTTAAACAAAAAAAGTAATACAAGACTAAAGACGCTGTTAATATGTACACCTAAAAAGTCTTGGTCAAAGCCTATAAAAACTTAATTCCCATTTAAAAAAAATATGACCACTTGCAATACAATGCAAGCACTGAGTTCCTGAATTGTATCACAACTTTTATAAAAATCTATCCCATCAAACACTTATCCAAGAAGATGTAGATAATGAAGAAAACTGATTACATATATCTTTACAGTGTAATGTACACATTTCTTTTCCAGAAAAAATTTTTCGTGTTTTTAAACAATAGTTTTTTTTACCTTGAAATCAAAGTAATGACTAACCATTGTCAAATTTACCTTTGTCTTCTTTTGTGTATCTTTAGATACGATGTTAGTGACTTCAGAAATAGCAAGCAGTTGCATCGTATCTTCACATACGATATTAAAAAATTTTAAAAAGAGAAACTGTTATATTGTATTATTAATATTATATTACAAATAAGGGCAGAGGAGCAAGCTCCTATTACGTCCAAAAAGCAAAAAATAAACAAAAATAAAAAATATCCTTATAAAACTAATACCAATTATAAAGTTAAGTAATTATAAACAATTAAGTATATCACACAAAAATTGAATTGTGAGACAATAAATAAATAAATAAATAATCTGCCCGAGAAAAAAAAAAAACAAAATCCTATAAATAAAATAAAGCGCTATCAAGTTTATTTTTAAAGATGTTAACACTAGTTGCCGATATTGGTGTCTTGATCCAAATTGTTCCAGATATTAAAGATTCTATTTGGCAAAAAGTTCACCCTGGAGCTAATTTGTATCGATGGCCTCTTAATCTTTCGTCTTGATTCAAAGTGAATATGGTGTTTAGGTTCCCAAAATTATGCTTTAAAATACGGAAGGACATAATTAGTTCACTTCGAAGACGATGCTGCTCAAATGTCGTAAGATGAGCCATAGATAATATATCTTCATAGTTAAGTCTTACAAGGCCGTATGCCAGTCTTGTGGCTTTACGCTGAATATTTTCAAGTAGGATCTTATCGCGAATGAGATCTGGATTCCACACTGGTCCTTCAAACTCAAGAATAGTTCTAACGTATATTGAGTAAAGTTTACTAACAGAAGTTAGAGATATACGTGTAAAACATTTACGGATTAAAAACAGTTTCGAGTTTGAACATTTACACACCGACACTATGTGATCAGACCAATTTAAGTCACTATTAATTATCACTCCCCTCCACAATTACCATTGTGGGAGATTACCGAGTTTAAGGGATCTCCATTAATAAAGTACGGCAGTGATGGGTTATTTTTGCCGATATGTAAAACAACGCATTTCTCAATGTTAAGCAGAAGTAACCATTCTGAGGACCATTTGAATATCGCGTCAATATCTTGTTGAAGAACATATTGGTTAATAGTTGGATTCACATATAATTTCGTGTCATCAGCGTAAATGGAAACCTTACTAGATACGATGAGAGGAAGATCACTAGTGTAGACACAAAATAGTAGCGGTCCAAGTACGGATCCTTGTGGGACTCCACTCTTGACTGGCTTATCTAGTGAGTGGTCTTCCCCAACACGAACCATAAAGTATATGTCGGATAGAAAATCTTCAATCCCAATATACCATACCCAATACCATAGTGATCCAATTTAGCTAGTAATCGACGTTTTGGAACACGGTCAAAAGCTTTGGAGAAGTCTTAGTAGACTAAAATCTTGATAAGATAATAGCTACTTTAAAATAAGTAAATAGGTAATTACATCGTATGTTTTTTTAAGTTAAAAGTTACAAATATTTAAGTATTTTTTCAATTTCATAATTAATAGACAGTTCAATGACAAAAAACTCAGAGGTGCATAAGATAAACAAAGAAGAAGTGAAAAAAGAATTGAAACAAATGAAAAATGGAAAAGCACCCGGGCCTGGAGACATTCCCATCGAGTTGGTGAAACATGGACCGGATGCTCTTTTGGAAAGCATAGTGAATATTTTTAATAAATGCTTAATTGAAGGCCAAACGATTCCAGACGATTGGAATTTGGCCCACATTAGCCCCATTTATAAAAAGGGAGACAGAAAAGAATGCGGAAATTATAGAGGCATTAGCGTAACTAGCTCGCTGGGAAGGTTATATGGTCGTATATTGAAAAGAAGAATAGAAGAGGAGTATAAAGAAATTGAAGAACAAAGCGGCTTCAGAGCAGGAAGATCGTGCGTGGACAACACATTTACCCTTCAACAAGTAATTGAAAAACGAACAGCTCGAAACCTCCCTACGCATCTGGTATTTATAGATCTGGAGAAGGCTTATGATACAGTTCCTTTAAAACTCTTATTTAGTGTCTTGACGAAAACGGACCTAGTACAACATATCTAAAAGCAATACTGAACATCTATAAATGTCCTCAAAGCACTGTAAAAACAGGAAATACTTTCTCAAGGGTATTTACAGTAACAAAAGGCTTCAGACAAGGATGTTGTCTTTCCCCCACCCTATTCAAAATATATATCCAAGAAGCACTGCACCAGTGGAGACAAAAATGTGCGGGAATGGGGTTGAAGCTTAACAACCATTATCTGACAACGCTGTTCTTTGCAGATGATCAAGTACTAATTGCAAGCTGTGAAGAAGATGCAGATTATATGCTTAGAAAGCTCAAAGATGAATACGAAAAATGGGGGATGAGTATGAATATGTCTAAAACAGAATATTGGCGAATAGGCAATGAAGACGAAGACCCGGATTTGGAAATTAGACAAATGAAAAGGTGCTACGAATACAAATATTTGGGAAGTATTATCTGCAGTAAAGGAACAACGGAACGAGATATAGACTATAGAGTGCAACAAGGCAGGAAGAGTGTTCAAATTCTGAATTCGATACTTTGGTCCAACAAAGCTACTATGAGAACTAAAATGACTATATACAAAGTAATTGTAGAGCCCATTCTTACATATGGAGCAGAATGTTGGCAAATGACAGTAAAAGGAAAGAAAAAAGTTGACACGGTTGAAATGGACTACCTAAGAAGAGCTTGCCGTATATCAAGAGTAGAACGTATACCTAATTCTGAAATTAGAAGAAAAACAGATAGAGTACACACAACTTCTGAAAGAATAGAAACTAGACAGTTAATATGGTATGGACACGTACAGAGGATGGACGACAACAGATGGCCAAAAAGAGCTATGGAATACAATCCAAGTAATAGAAGGAAACGAGGAAGACCAGCCAAGTCTTGGATACAAGGTGTTATGGAAACCATGAAAGATAGAGCCATTGATGAAGACACCTGGAGAGATAGAAAAAGATGGCGATCGAAATGCGGGAAGCGGCAGAAGCTGTAGGATCCCCGCTTATATATATATATATATATATATAATTAATAGACATATAACGATTAATGTTCTTTTAGCTCTAGCCAAAATTTACGTTGAAATCAATAAAAACTTAGTTTGTATCAATGAAAAAAGTAAAAAACTTTGAACTCGTTTTCTGAAAAGTTGTGATTATGGAATTACGATGTTCATATTTTGCAAGTGTCAAACTGTTGTTTGTACGTTATGTTCTTTAAAATTGTTGGTTAACTTACTTGGCCTCGATCTTGTAGGAAAGATAGCTTGTAACATTAAATAATCTTCTTCTTCTTTAAGTGCCATCTCCGCGACGAAGGTTGGCAATCATCATGGCTATTCTGACCTTCGAGGCAGCTGCTCTGAACAATTGCCTTGAGCTTCAACCAAACCATTCTCTCAGGTTCTTCAACCAGGAAACGCGTCTTCTTCCTACGCTTCTCCTACCCTCTACTTTTTCTTCAATTATGAGTCTCAAGATGTTGTATCTTTCGCCTCTCATCACATGTCCGAGATATTGCAATTTTCTTTTTTTATTGTATTTTCCATTTCCCTCTCTCTGCCTATTCTCCTTAACACTTCTGTATTCGTGATTCTATCTACCCATGGAATCCTTAACGATCTTCTAAATGTCCACATTTTAAACGCGTTAAGTCGATTTATTGTATTCCGGTTTAATGTCCATGATTCAGCTCCATAGTAGAGTACACTGTGTACATAGCAAAGTATATCTTTTTACTCTCTCAATCTGCTGGCCTTAATATTTCGTTTATATTGTTGTTCTTGCTAATTTTCATGAATTTGGTTTTCTTGATGTTAATAAAGAGTCCGTATTCTCCACTATATCTTAATATTTTGTTCATTATTCTTTCTAAGTCTTCTAAGTTGTCGGCTATTATGACTGTATCGTCGGCATACCTAATGTTGTTAATTAAACTTCCGTTCACTTTTATGCCGACTGTTTCGTTTACCAAAGCTTCTTGTATGATTTCTTCAGAATAAGCATTAAACAATAACGGCGACAGTATGCAACCTTGCCTGACCCCTCTCCTTATCTCCACTTCTTCTGACACTTCTCTTTCAAATTTCACATTTGATCGTTGGCTGTAGTATAAATTTAATATCAATGTTACATCCCTCACATCCAGATTTTTGTTTTTGAGTACTTCTATAAGTCGGTCATGTTTTACCTTATCGAATGCCTTGTTGTAGTCTATAAAGCATACATAAAGATCTCGATTAACATCCAAACATCTTTGGGTCAGCACGTTAAAAGAAAATAGTGCCTCTCTTGTGCCCATTCCATTCCGAAATCCAAATTGGGAATCACTAATATCCATCTCCAGCTTAGCGTGTATTCTATTATGGATGATTTTTAGCAGGCTTTTTAAGGTATGTGACATTAGACTGATCGTTCGATAATCACTACATTCTTTGGCATTTACTTTCTTTGGTAGACAAATAAATGTTGATGTCAGCATTTCACGTGAAATGATTCCTGTGGAATAGATTGTGTTCAGTAGTTGGACTAAAAGATCTATGTTTTTTTCATTGACCAGTTTTAGCAATTCACTTGGTATTTCATCTGGACCAGCAGCTTTGTTATTTTTTATAGACATAATTAATTATTTCTTTAAAAAATAATAAGAAAAATACGGGATAAGAATTTTCACTAGATATCAATAGCCTCTTGTAAGAGCCGGAACATATAAAAGATAAGACTGCTATTGCTACAACAAATGTTTTTATTGAATTATAAAAAATATAGCAATCTACTGTTACCTCTTTTTAAAATTCATTACCAACTTTTAAAACTACACACCTTTAAAATTACTTCATTCAGTTACAAAAAAAGGCAGCACGTTAGAAACGTTTATTTAAGCTGTCATTAA
Source organism: Diabrotica undecimpunctata (assembly GCF_040954645.1). Classification (NCBI taxonomy): domain Eukaryota; kingdom Metazoa; phylum Arthropoda; class Insecta; order Coleoptera; family Chrysomelidae; genus Diabrotica; species Diabrotica undecimpunctata. The sequence goes on from NC_092803.1 coordinate 53,357,349, forward strand.
ATTTATGACGTTGTAAATAATTATTATTTGCTAGAATTGCATTTACCGCAAACCGTATTTAAAACTACATTTTATGTTTCCAATAAACTCGCCTTCAAAAAGCCATCGTGTGATTGAAGTGACCATCATCACTGACCGCATCTATCACACACAAAATAAGTCGACAACATCCTTCCGAACGATGACGTTTCAGAAATAGGAATCGCAGCGGGAGTTCTCAGACAGAAGTGAATTTCAGTTCTCATTACGCTGATGAACAGTTGTTCCAGAAAGAGACCGGAACAGCCCAAACCGTGTCGCCGATATGCCCCATTCATGCAGGATCTTTTCTTTTATATTGACTACCGTTTATTGATTCTCCGTCGTGACAGGCAGAAACCTATTAGATGTCATCCAATTTGAGTACTAAAATAAAAAAAAGCTTTTTTGTATAGTGTTTTAAATCTAAAATTATACTCGTAGTTAACTAACGCTAAAAAATCATATTATACTGCGGCACCAAAGTTTCGCACTTTTCTTAAGCCTTCTTCAGGTGACGGTCATAACTTAAATTTTTTAAAATAAATAGTACACACTTTGAAATATTTAACCCTACAATAGTCGCACCCATTTTTGGTGCACTAATAGTCGCTACGCACTGTTATTCTGCATTTCTGAAAACAAGCTGTTACTTGCAAAATACGACTGGGGTTAACAAATTACCAATGTGAAAATTATAAATAATATATCAAGGGGTTCGAGCGAAAACCCGATAACTAACAAAACCATTGTTTAGGTATAATCGCGATTAAAGATTTTAGTAACTTTAAATTGGAGGTTTCATCAAATATTTTTTTTTATTAGAAAAAGATGTCGCATCCACCAAAAGATTATTAGCGACGGAACAAAATATAAATAACAAAGTTAAACACCTACAGATTGTACAAAATGTTTATGAATCTGAGATAATTCACTATATTGTCACAGGAACAGTTTTAACCTAGAGCCTGTGGTAGAGCGTTTGGGATCTTGTAGCACTGTCTTTCTTGGTCATATTTACTACAAATTGTTAAAAAGTGTTCGACTGTTAATCGGACGTTACACTGATCACATATAGGTGGATTTTTCTTTGTGAAAAGGTAGGAGTGCCTTAATCTGGTATGTCCTAGACGTAAACGCGCAACCGCAATTCGTTCTCGTCTATTGCGCAACGATGGAAACCACTGAGACACATTATTTTGACTTTATTTAGATTGGAATTAGTTTGAGACCACTCATTTTGCCACAAACACAACACATTATTTTTAAAATAAGCTTTTAAGTCACTGGAAACACACTTGTCTATCGGCTCCGACAAGTCACTTAAAATTGCCTCTCGTGCAGTCCTGTCAGCTTCTTCATTTCCTGTTATTCCGACACGTGAGGGACCCCATAAAAATTGGACGCTTCCTCCATGTTCATGAGCTTAGGAAAGCTGGTATTTTAGCAACTTTTCAAAAGGATGTTTCGGAAAAATGTGTTTTAATGAGTTTAGAGAGCTAAGGGAATCTGTTATGATCAGGGCTTTTGTAAGTGTAAGCTTGTTAAGAAGTTTTACAGCACGGTATATTGATATTCAGATAAAAGAAGCTGTATTATATGGAGACGATGGAAAAATCCATCAATGTTCCATTGAAGTATCGAGTTGAATGTTGTTAACAGATTCGGAGTTAGATGATACTAAACAATTGTCTACAGAAGAGTCACTATCTAAGTCAGAAATCTCTTTCCCTACATGGTTATGTAGTTTCTTTTGAAGTTTTGTAAACTTGCTTTTTGTAGATCTATCATTTGCATATTGATAGCTGCTTTGTAAAAGATGGAGTAAACCAGCCATTCTTCTTCTTCAAGTGCCGTCTCCATCAATGGAGGTTAGCGGTTATGGTGGCAAACGTTTCTCTATCTTCAGCTGTTCTTAAGAGTTCCTCAAATCCAAGTCCTGTCCAGTTTCTGATATTACGTAACCAGGACAATTTTTTTCTTCCAATTCCTCGCTTTCCTTCTATTTTGCCTTTTATTATCAACTGAGGGATGTAGTATTTCTCGTTGCGCAACAAATGCCCTAAATAACTGGTTTTTCTTCTTTTGACTGTTCTCAATAGTTCTTTTTCTAAATTGAGTCTCGCTAGTACTTCTTCATTTGTTTTTCGTGCTGTCCAAGGAATTTTTAAAATTATACGGTACACCCACATTTCAAATGCCTCGATTCTATTCAGGCTCTTTATTTTTAAAGTCCATGTTTCGACTCTGTAGAGAAGAACAGACCAGATAAAACATTTTACAAGTTTTAATCTCAATTTAATATTTATATGTGTATCGCAGAATAGAACGCGCATCTTAAAGAAACTATCCCTAGCTTGAGCAATTCTCGCTTTAATTTCTTGTTCTGGGTCCAGCTTGCAATTAATCCAACAGCCAAGGTATTTGTATTGGTTTACCTGTTCTAAAATATTCCCATTTATTTTTATAGGTAAGGGGATATTCTGTTTTCTTTGGATCACCATTACTTTTGTTTTTTTTTCGTTGATCTTCATTCCAAACTCTCGACAAGCATCCTTAAGGTGGTCTATAACCCTCTGTAAGTTTGTGTCTGTATCAGCCAGTAGGACAGTGTCATCTGCATATCTTATGCTAGATATTGGTTCTCCATTAATTTTTATTCCTGTGAAAAGGTTTTCCAAGGCTTGCTTGAATAGTAGTTCCGAGTAAAGATTGAACAGCATAGGGGACAGTATGCATCCTTGCCTTACTCCTTTATTTATACTAATATTTCTAGATGTATGATCGTCGATCCTAATCTTGGCACTCTGCCTCCAATATAAGTTCTTAATTAGTCGGAGATCTTTGCTATCCAAGTTGATGCTCTGCAAGGAATTTAACATTTTATTATGGTTTACGCGATCAAATGCCTTTTCAAAGTCTACAAAACATAGAAAGACATCCTTTTGTTGGTCGTAACACTTCTGCAGCAGTACTTGTAATGAAAACAAGGCCTCTCTGGTCCCCATTCCGGCTCTGAATCCAAATTGATCGTATCCAACTTCTTTTTCACACCTTTTGTATACCCTATTGTGAAGTATTTTTAATAGAATTTTAAGCATTTGGCTCATAAGACTTATTAATCTAAAATCTGCGCATCGCCTGGAGTTAGCTTGTTTTGGAATGGGAATAAAAATAGATTCTAACCATTCCTCTGGTATTTCCCCAGTATCGTAGATTGTATTAAACAAAATTACTAACAAATCAATGTTATTACTTTCGATCAATTTAAGTATTTCAGGATAAACTTCATCAGGTCCAGGGCTTTTATTGGTCTTTAATTGTTTAATGGCATATTCCACTTCGACTTTTAGAATTGGTGGGCTTTCAGTGACATTATTTATTGTAATGTCTATTCTTTCATCTCGGAACAGCTGTTGTATAAATTTTTCCCATTCTTCTATTTTATCTTTGGTGTTATGAATTAACTCGCCGTTGTTATTTACCAGTGGGCAATGTTGTTTTTTGTGGATGAATGAAAATTCTTTCACCTTCTTGTACATATTAAAGTAATCATGTCTATGTTCTAATTCTTCTATTTCTTTACATTTTTCTTCGAGCCATTTCTCTTTTGATTCTTTTATTTTTCTTCTTATTTCTGTATTTAATCGTTTGTAATCGCTTGTGTTCTTATTTTTGTATTTCCTCCTTTCGTCTATCATCTTTAGAATAGCTGGTGTCATCCAGTCTTTTTTTGCCATTAACCCTTTCGCTGCGTAAAGCGCACATGCGCGCCCTCCTATTTCTTTGTAAAATGCGTATGGCGCACATGAGCGGCCTATGTATATGGTGATTTCCATATACATTTAAAATTGACTCAGTTTCAGGAGATCAAGAAAACTTTGTCCGCATTTTATTAAAGGTCACTTCTATTCATAGGTGGCGTCGCGGCTCGGTGAATCATGTGGTTAGGTTTGCAAAGCTATTCATAGGTGGCGTCGCAGATCAGTTACTCACATAGTTAGGTTTTCAAAGGTGTTGTCGTTTCAAACGGTTTAGTGTGATTATAAGTTTAATTATTTGTATAATAATGGCCGATTTAAATAAAGCTGGACCTTCAGGCGTAAAAAGACGTAAGACCGTGAAAGTGAGAAATGAAAAAAATCTGAGTGTTGAGGAATTGATGCAGTTTTTATATAATTCAGACTCAGATGAAGATTATGAAGACTCTGATGTGGATAACTGTAAGTAAATAAATGTAATAATAAACTTGTGGTCTGAAATTAATATTTTTAGTTGAAATTGAAAATGTTTCGGAAGACTCTTCTGGAAGTGATACTGAGGATGATGTACTACAGAACGAGTTAAATAATACCGTTGCAGATAATCCTGACGTACAGATTACAGACAATGAATGGACCCAAACAACTAGCGGTATGAAACAAATTCCATTTACAAAAAAAAGTGGATTATTAGTCGATAGTCCTGGTGATAGTGCGTACGATTGGTTTAGGCTGTTGTTTGACGATGAACTTTTAAATATGATTGTCTTACAAACTAACAGTTATGCAGTTGAAGTTCTTTCTACCAGCAAAGGATGTGACCGTTCAAGGATTTCCCTATGGAAGGAATTAACAATATCGGAATTGCTAATATTTATTGGATTAACCTTCCATACAGGAACAATCCAATTGCCTAGCATACAAGACTACTGGAAGAAAAATAGATTATTTTCGACTTGTTTTTCTTCATACATGAGTAGAGACAGCTATTTGCTTATAATGCGATGCCTTCATTTTGCCGAAAATGTAAAAGAAAATGAACCAGTTCCAGTAGATCGACTATATAAGGTAAGACCCTTGCTAGATCATTTTAATAACAAAATGAAGACGGTATACTATCCAGGAAAGTATTTATCTCTAGACGAATCTATGATCTTGTGGAAAGGAAAACTGGTATTCAAGCAATATCTCCCTAAGAAACGACATAAGTATGGAGTAAAGCTTTATATGCTGACAGAAGCCGATTCAACAATTTTGGATATCCATATATATGCTGGTGCAGGTGATGCAACTGCTGGTAAGTCTCATACAGAAAGAGTGGTGCTACACCTAATGCGTAATTTTTTCGACCATGGACATTCGCTTCATATGGACAACTATTACAATAGTTATAACTTGGCCAAATTACTACTGGATAAAAATAGTTTTTGTACAGGCACTCTGAGAAAAGATAGGAAAGGCTGTCCAAAAAACGTCGTAGACGCAAAGTTAAAAAAAGGCCAGACCAAAAGTATGTACCTCAACAACGTAATGGTTGGAAAATGGCGAGACAAAAGAGATATCATTTACATTTCAACTGAATATAAAAATGAGATGGTAACCGTAAGAAATAGACGAGGGGATGAGAAAATTAAACCACTGCCAATCATTCAATATAATAAATATATGGGCGGAGTAGATCTTCAAGACCAAATGTCTTCTTATTATCCGCCGACACGCAAAACTTTACGTTGGTACAAAAAAATTGGCATACATCTGTTTCAGCTATATTTGCAAAATGCTCATAGATTGTATAATAAGTACCACGCAAATAACAAAATGTCATATTATAAGTTTCGATTGTCAATACTTGAAAAGTTATTACCAGAAAAATGTCAAGGAACAGCAGTTGTAACGGCAGAAGTAGCAGTTACTTCGGGTGTAAACCACACACCTTCAAAAATTGAGTTACATAATGAACGTGGTAAAACTCTTAGAAAAAAATGTCGGACATGCAATAAAAATAAGATACGTAAGGATACTATTTATCATTGTCAAGAATGTCCCGATAAACCTGGCCTCTGCTTAGGCAAATGTTTCAGAGAATATCATGTATCAATATAGAAAGACATTAGGAAAAAATTAATATTTTGTATACTTTTACTTTACATTATATGTTATTTGTTTATTTTACATCCTGTTTGAATGAATAAAATTTTAGTTTAGATCAAAAAAGTCGATTTAATTTACTAAATACAAAAATTTGTATCAAGCGCACAAGTGCGTCCTCCGCATTTTTAAAAGAAATTCCTTGAAAACTGCGTACAGCGCACATGTGCGTCTTGCAAAAATTCAGAAGAAAAATTATAATAATCCGTTTTAACATATGTACAAAAAACAATTGTTGAAAAAATATCGCATTTAGTGTTAAAAAACTACTGCCGCACTGGTCAGCGATATGTATTTATTTGACGCAGCGAAAGGGTTAATCGTGTATTTGGAATTTCTTCCCTTGCAGAATTGACGAGGATGGATTTTATTTGTTGCCAAGTTGTATTTGTATAAACCAGCCATATAAGTTGTAAATTCTTTAACGACGCTAATAGTGTCGGGGGAGCCTTAAACATTATCAATCAGTAAGGACAATTGGTGGTAACTTAAAACGAATGGTGGGATATGATTATCAATGAAATTTTTAAGAGTTTCCCGTGTAGGTGGGACTTTCGCTGAGCGCTTTTTTTTTGGTTTAGAGGGTTTGGGTTTTGCAAATAGATTTTCTGATGAAATTGCTGAGTATGAAGGAGGCGTGTCAATCTTACCAATACTGCGTTTTATGGAAGAACTTGCGTTTTCGCAATTGCTATTAGAGTTTTCACTTAGACGGCTTTATTACATTGGGAAGTGCTGGAACAGACTCATTGGTAGTGACAGAAGTCGAGCTTAAAGTTTTATTTGTAAGATTGGTTGAAATGGTTGTTTCAGAAGATTGTGGTGATGTATCAGTTTTATTAGAATTTTTTGCAGTTGTATCTAATGGAAAAGGAGCTGATAGATTGGAGGATATTGCTTTCGAAGTTTGTGAAGACGGTATTGCCGCTAAATGAGGTTGATTGAAATTGTTGCTATGAGTAGGAGTATTAGTAATTTCTTTGTCATGGAGATTTGTAGGTATAGGTGATATGCTCGGATTTGATAATGGATAACTTGATGACTGCTGGGTGTTTGGTTTCCTTGTGTAGTATACTTGTTGAAGCTGTTTGATTTGGTCCTTAATTGTTTGACTCAACATGAGTTGATTCCGTTACTGAACTGTTATTGCCTTGGGATGATATGTGTCCTGTATTTTTGCAAATAAAGCAGGTGAGTGTACCTTGCGACAAAAATATGCGGTAAGGTGTTTGGTCGAAATTTATTAGAATAGAATCTGGAATTGGTGATGTTATAGGGCTTATATAAACTTGCCTCAGAAAGCTCAATATGTGACTATATTCGGGAAGAGTCGAGCTAATTTTCAGAAATGTTATTGAAGAAATAAGCTTCTAAACCGATATTCTGTAATTCTTCAACTAATACTTGATGAGGAATTGACGGGCAGACTCCAGATAAGACTAGTCTTTCTGCTGGAGAGACAAGTCTTCGTGCTGTTACAACTTCGCGGAGTACTTCTATAGAGCCATGTTGTGTCATGAAGTTATCTACTACGGTTTTGTTTGCCAAATACATGCAAATTCTATTATGAGATAATTTAGATGAAAAAATAATATTTTTGGGTTGATGATTGTGCCCAAAGGAATAAGATAATCCTGCAGTTTAGCATTATCGATACGACTAAATACAATTGCTTGGGTCTTACTCGGAAAAGAATGTGAAGCGGCTGATGCATAACTGTTTGTGATATTCGAACATTGATTTACTGGACTGGTTAGATCGGAAGGTGTGTTTACATTGTGTGAAGTCATTTTAAGCTGCGGCGGCGAAGGCTTCTGCTCCGTCTCTGGTATGTGACAAACCAACCGCTTGCTACTATAAGCTACTTTTAGCAGCTAACCTCACAAAATGATTGTACGGTAGTGTATATTTATTATTTGACGTTTTCTTTTCACAATATTAAAATAATAATTACGTATAGATGACTTACGTAATAGTATCTAGTAGATAAACACTTTAATTTTAAAAAACTATTTAATAAAACCACTTGTTTTTATTAAAAACTAGAAGTACAATATCAGTACAACTTAACCATACATTGCCAGGCTTATCAAATATTTGTTATGTCCAAAGGATAGGGAATTTAATAATTAGATAAAATAATTCATTTTCAGTTTAATTTATGAAATTTTCAGTTTAATTTGCATTTACAAAAAAAAATAAAACGTAATTATCGGGTTTCCCTCACTAAATGAGATTTGATTTTATTTTTAATTTTTGACGTGACAACGTCTTAAATTAGGTTGTGGCTCGGAATCATTTAAGAAAAAGTGTAACGCCCGCTCACGTCTGTTACAGTGAGTCGCCGAACGAGAGAGAGGCCCGCCGGACCGGCGAATGCCTTGCGTCTCTCTCCCACACAAACATGATCGGTCCGCTGCGCGCGGCACTAGAGAATTAGGCGCGTTGAATCGCTAAAGTTGAAAATCGTTGAAAGTATCGTCAGCTGTGTCTGTAGTGAAAATGTGGAGTGCTTAGATTCGTCATTTACAACAACTACAACAATAAAGGTAAATAATTGTACACTAATATTTCATTATCGTAAACTATGATTGATTGATTAATTGTTAGATTGACACAAAAGTTGAGAAACTGAGTTTATAGGTTATATCATACTATTGACAAATGTTGATAGTGTTAAGTAAATTATTAGTTTAAATCACTTTGCAATCAATCGTAATTCAGTCGATTGAGAAGAAACAGCGCGTATTGCTAGTCAAACATTTAAAATAACAAATTATAACTTCTAACCTGTCAAAACAGGGCGACCAAACAAACGAACTAAACCGACCAATCACCACGCGCGGAGTTAGAATTTAACTTGTGTTTGTGCGTGTGCGTGTTTAGCAAGAATTTCAAATTCCAATTTTAGTAAATGTTTTAATTTTCAACTTTACCATTTACATTTACAAATTTTAATTAATTTCAAATTTATTTAGCAAAAATTTGAACCTTCGATCTGAATAAGTGTTTTGATTTTCAAATTGATTCTTTAAAATTAAAAATATTAAAATATAATAATCAGAAGTGAACGTCACATAACATTATCTGTACTTATTATTATTTAATATGTAGGCAAATACATGTGACTATACTTGGTAGACACAATTGGAAATAGTAATTTTTTATAACTGAAAAAAATAAATATATAATATACTGGTAGCAAACAATAACTTCAATGATCGATATCTCCGCAACTAATTGATATATCGAAAAAATTTTCAAATAAATTTTGTAGAAAATAATAAGATCAATAATATAATATAAAATAAATAATATATAAAATAATATATGAAAATATAATATATAAAATATAAATAATATATAAAATAATAATATAATAATATATAATATATAAAATAATATATAAAAAGACGTTGTCACGTAAAATCTTCGCCCGTAAAACCGACTTTACAGGCAACCGATTTTTTTTTAAGTGTAAAATAAAAGTTAACTGCATGTTATTCAAATAAAAAAAACAAATCTACATTATTTTAAAAAAATTAAAATGTAATGTCTTCTTCCGAATTCGATCTACGACATTATTACCGGTTTTTAAACTTTTTATCCAAGCATGCACCCCTTCTGGAAAAATATTTTCTTGACACATCTTCATCAAATCCTTTTTATTTACTTTACTTATTGGAAGGATACTTTTTATAATTTTCATAAATTATCAAGAGTTGGTAAGTCTAAAGTTGCTTTTTGGGATGAAATTTGTTTTTGCCTTTTAGAGAATAGAGTAGGAGTTTTTTTAATTCAAACCAATATCTTCTCATGATTTTAAATACTTTGATTCTTCTGAAAAATATGTCTTCTCTCACCGTAAATATATTTTAGTCTCTTAATTTTTAACCACTGCACATTGTTACCGTCAGAATCTACTGTTCTGCTTTGCAATATGTTACTGCAAGTGACTTTAGATCTAAAAATTTCTGTATTTTATTTCTTTGATCTTGTATTGGCATATATTATATTTGATATTGTCTAATGTCTTTACTTTCTGATTTCTTGCCGTTTGAAATATGTTTTTCAATCATTAATGCAATTTAAATGTAAATATTTACTTACAGATTCTATTGCCGAATGCATAGAATTCACTTCCATATAAGTATGTCCTGCTTCTAAGAACTTTTGTTTTATAATTTCTACTTGGTCGATATTTTGTACAATCCAGAATAGCAGAACAGCTCTAAATTGAATACGGTTTTTGATTGCTACAAGTATTTAAAAAAATTGTTACATGCTTAACCTCAGGTCTTAAGCATTTACTTAAATAGTAATACATACAAGTTCTGATTTCAGAACCTTTTTGCCATTAATTTCTTTCCAGCTGAAGTAATATGCGTTATTCAGTAGCCATGATTCTCAAATGAAAAATTGCATACTTCTAATTTTCTACGATAGTATTCTCCTTTGTTAAATTTTTATAAATACAACATTACAGACATAAAAAATGTCTTGTCTTTAGCTGCTTTGTCTTTACCTATTCTTTTAGCGGCCTGACAAATTTTCTTTTTTTTTTCTATGTTCTTCACACGTTTTTTCAAGGTTTTTTTTTATAATCTAGATCATCCTTAGCATATTTGACACAGATAAGACACTGGTGCTTTTTTGGTGTAAAAAAAACTTAGGTTATAGTCCTCACAAAAAATAGATTGATATTTACGTAAAATAACACTGTCTCGATTATTTTCGAAGCAGTTATCTAAGTAAAGATGGTACATTTTTTTATATTTAGAGTTGGATGTAAGTATTTTCTAATGATATCCTTTCGGGTACAATGTGATTTTATAACCGGAAAGGATTCAATATAACCTTTGACAAATTAAACATCTTTAGCCTTTGTGTTGTTTGCTGGTTCCCGTTTTCCTCGATTACCTTCTCTAGAATAGCAACAAGTAGATGAACTGTTAGACACAGCATTTATTATAACATCTTATTAGGAGGATATTATATATACAGCGTTTTTGTAAAAAACTTTTGGCACACTGAAATTCGTTTATGGTTAGCTAGTGGAAAAAACATTTATTGCTAAATGTTCGTTCCTTTGAAAAGTTTAAAGAATAAATCTAGTCCTAATTTGTTTGACAGTTATATCGCACTCCTAGATGTAAACTGCGTTAACTCAAAATTTGACCATTTCGACTTAACAAAATTTTCAAATTCTTGACCTAAAGATCTATACGTAAATAAAACCAATGTAACAATACCTTGAATAGTTTCCGAGAGATGACGCTAAACGTCACTTTAGTTGAAAGATTTTAAACCGGGCGGTTCGAGTATTACTACGCCATTTTCAGTTATCCTCCAGTCACCGTAAGTGGATGTCGATAGTAAACTCGCTGAATTTGAGTTACAGCACTTTACGTGAAAAATATGTGGTAAGTAACATTTTCTATTTCAAGTTAATGTAGTTTACATGAACATTTCTTTGGCGATTTAAATAGTGATTTGATATTATTTTAAGTTGTACTGATTTTGGTAGAAAAATATATGATCATTTTTTTTTGTGATATTTCAAATTACTTTACTTATCGTGAAAAAATTATTGCTTTCAGAGTTACAGTAGTTTAGATGAATAAAATTTTTCCTTTATTTATTCAGTTAGTCTTTTGAAGTTTGTCAATTTTCGCAATCCAAAGAAATTAATTGTGACATTTTGAACTATAGCTTTGACCTTACGTAAGATGCATAAATAACTTTGTGACAAAATAATGTTTTTTGAGTTGCACTACTTTACATGAATATTTTGGTAATATCAACCAACTTTTCTGTTTTTTTAGGAAAATGACAGGCCGTGGAAGCAAAATATTAGAAATTTTAAAAAAAGAAGCAGAACAACAGCGTGCAGCTGTTCTGCATATACCAGTAAGCAGCCAAGTCAACAATGAAGAGAATATAAATCCAATGTTAACTGATGCTGACCCTCCGGTCATAACTGAATCTGTATTTTCTGTTCCTGGTATGTATAGAATTGATTTACCTACTCAATGTATTTCAACTGACGTACAGGATGTGACAAATTCTTCAAAAAAAGCTAACGATGTGTCTCCGATTATTAGCGAGTCTTCCCCTGTTACTGTTTTGGATACAATGGTACTGCCTATTCACAATGCAACTAGCAATATTCATGTGACAAACGCTGTAAAAAAATTCCAAAGCATTACTATGTATCACCGATCCATAGTAACGAAAGTGATGTAGACGACTCAGACGCTGATCCGAACTACAATTATCGTGAAGCTGATTTACCTCAATTACAAACAACGCGATCTCGTAGCTGTTCCTCTTCATCGAGTTTAACTACTTCTTCCAGCTTTAGTAGTAGCTCTTCTTCTGATAGTGATGATAATACTACTAGTCACATACTACAAGATGCAACCAATATCTGCGATGGTCCGACGTTAAGAGCAATTCAAGATTTGGCACATGACCAGGAAGAGAAGAAAGGAAAGAAGAGGTTAAGAAAACCAGAAGGGTGGAAAATTAATTACACAAAGAGCCTTAGAAATTCGGGAAAAGCTTACCAATCTAGATCTAAATCTAAGAAACAAGTTCCTGCACAACAAATTCGCCCGCCTTGTGGAGAAAAATGCAGATGGAATTGCAGTACCAAACTCGAAATCACAGATCGCCAAAAATTGTTTGATGCATTTTGGAGACTTGGGGACCTTCAGTGACAGAGAGAGTTTATAGTGAGACATTCACAAGAAATAAAGCCCAAGTATAGGTACGTAAGTACGATTAAGTACCGGGCTCTAAACTCAGCCTTTTATTTTGTAGTGAACAACTCGCGAATTCGTGTCTGTAAAAAATTTTTTAAGGCCACACTTGACTTAAGTGATCAAGCAATTAAAACAGCACTTACCAAAAAGACAGAATGTGGGTTTATAGAAGGAGAACAAAGAGGAAAGCACGGAAATCAACCCACCATAGACCCTGTAATTACTGAAAGTGTTGTTTAATTTATCAACACTATTCCAAGGATTAAATCGCATTATCTCCGTGCTCAAACTTCACGGGAATACATTCAGTGCGACAGATCTTTATCAGATATTTACCGCGATTATAAAGAACTTCGCCAAGCAAGTAACATGCCATTCGCTACAAGCTCAGTTTCAGCTCAATTTCAGCGCATCTTTAATTTTCAATTCAACATTGGCTTCTATCGACCGAAAAAAGATTTGTGCGACTTATGCGAAAACTACAAAAATGCAGATGAAGAAAGTAAACTCAGAATTTCGGAAGCCTATGAAAATCATTTAACAGAAAAGGAACTGGCTCGAATTGAAAAAGAGAATGACAAAAAGCGGACTGATGCTATTGTGGTGGTTTATGATCTCCAAGCAGTAATGCAAATTCCTAAAGGGCAAGTATCCCTATTCTTTTACAAGTCTAGAATTAATTGTTTCAATTTCACTATAAGTGATTTACAGGCAAAGAATGTGGACTGTTATTTTTGGGATGAAACGGAAGGGAAACGTGGAGCGGTTGAAATCGGTAGTTGTGTATTGGCTTTTATTCAATCACAGTTAGATCAGCATTCCGATGAAGATATAGATCTGATATTTTACTCAGATAACTGCTGTGGGCAGCAAAAGAACAAGTATTTATTGACTGCTTATGCCTACGCTGTGTCCAATATGAGAGTAAAATCTATAACGCACAAATTTGTCTGTAATGAAGTCACCTGTGTTAAAATCATTCTTTTAATATATTATTTTCCATACACAGTACTATCCGGCAATAGATAGAGAGGCGATATTGCTAGACAGTGCAAGTCCAATTCTGACGTGACTTGCGTCGATAACGGTAACCATTGGATCTGCATTACATTTGCATTACCGACCTCCCCGAATATTATTACGGTTCAGTGCTTTTTGCTATCAAACTAGTCAACATCTGAACCATTTAGATAACCCCACTAATGTTGACTTATACGTTAATTTTAAAGTAGATGGTGTTGGTACACCTTTTACTATTGCTACTGAATTGTATTTACGGGAAGAATCTACGTAAGTTACTTGGTGAACAGACGATTCTTTAATAGCCATTGGGTAACAAATTTCCCTGATCATGTTTCTCAAACATACAGAGAACACTATACGTACTTAACTCAACAGGTGACAGCTCGGTTTGTAAGTGAGTCTAACAGATCCCTTAAGTTAACAGTACTTCTCCCACAGTGTGGTACCTGGTCTGAGTTTGGTGAAAAATGTCGGCCATTCCTTTGTACCCTAACGAACTACTAGTTTGTGCTTATGAAAATGTACTACTTCTTTGGATTATTGACAAAATATAATATACTAAAGAAATTCGTTGTAGGTATACTACTGTCACCACGGGGGAACAAATAAGGGTCTAACCACCTTCTGATATCCCCGGGTGCTCTGTAGAGGGCTTTGAATATACTGTCGAGATCTCCTCTACTTACGTCTATTTTCGGGTTCTGGACTTTGAAAATATTTATCTTTGGTGTCTTGCCTTAAAAAAGGTAAGATATTTCTTACATGACAATTTCTTCGTCGAAATAAAACACCAAGTTAAGTTAAAATAATTCTCAGCCACAGAGTATAATTGGAACAGCAGGAAGCAGTGCCCCAAGAGCACTAATCTCTCGGAGGGCCCGTGAGGGACTGACCTGGCTGACCTGAAAATCGCCAATATTTATATGCGCTGTTCGAGCGATAAATAGGGATTTTCAGGTCAAGAGCCAATGAGAAAATTCGAGGCGGGGCGATGTGCATCGAAATGTGTACTAGTCCACAGACTATGGCATACGATGACACTACGTGATAGTTATGATAATTAAATCAATACAATAAATATATCAATAACTGATTAAAATATTTTATTGTGATATGTTTTAGTGTATCTACATTCCAAATATCATTTATTTGACAAATTATATCTTCATTCTATTAAAAAAGTAAGTCAGGTTCTACTTTCCATATACTTCGCTCACTCAACTTCTTCTTCTTTTGGTACCACACCTAGGTAATGACTGTAGAAAACTACCCTTCAGTCCGCTACGATATCTCTAATAGAATGTGATTTTAGACATCTGCTTCAGTCCAGTTGCAAGCCGCAATCACCATCCAATGTTGACATCGCTGACCATTATGTGCTTGTGTTGGTCTATCATTTGATACGAAAAGGGAATCTTGAAAAAAATGAAAAAATTTAGAATAAATTAGTAGAATATGTAAGAGGTCTTTGAGCACAACCCCTTAATCTCATCCCTTAAAATCGCAACCCCCGGTCGTAACTGCCAACCGGTTTAATGTAGGATGACGTGTGAGGTATCGTTGAAAGGGGATAAAAAATGGGGTGAACGCAGTATGTGCCGTGCTTAAAGGAGTATGCTAATAGGGCATTATATGGTATCTTCGTTTCTATTGGTCCAATCGTGACATACGAGGGCTCGCTGGAACTTGGAGGAGGTAATGAATAGGTTAACAGACAAAAAACAAAGACAAAGACATTGCTAAAATAGCACTATAATGTATCTTCGTTGCTATTGGTCTGATCATGACGTACGAGGGCTCGTTGGAACAAGGAGGAGGTATTTCTTTAATTTTATCAAAATTAATTTTATGAGATATTGAATAGTTGATCCAAATACCTTTAACTTTTCACACAACATTTTCGTCACATTTTTGTACATGGATGTAATATATTTAAATGTATAATATATTTGGACCTCCTAAAACAAACTCTGTGATATATCCCCATCCAATCAGTCAGGTCATTCACCAAGACAATTACCTAGCGGCGGCTCATATTCCCAAGGAGATACTGTGAAAATACAACTATCGGTGTCATATTATTTGACCCCAGGCCCTAACTTCTCCAATAATTCATATTATTTAAGACATGCATGTGCTGTTTAAAAGCAGCAATAGGCATTAAAACAGTGCTTAAATATTCATGAGCCTCATCTATACAATCCCACGTAACTAAGAGAGTCTCATCGTTAATAGGCAAAATGTTATTACCGTTTAGCGAAGTGTTGGTCAACATAGAAAAAAATTGAAAAGAGGTGTTGATAACAGAAGTCCTTGGTTGATTTCCTCTCATACCTAGATATCCCCAAAATGATGTATGTAGTTGTTTGCCTTACTGTCTCCTTCCAGGATTTGTTTCAATTCGCATAGGTATAAGCTCAACCTCCTCCCGGTCCAAATAGTCTTTAATATATTTTTTATTTTGGTCTTCTGTAACACAATCCGTAGGGTATCCACTAGCTTCTTGCTTATTACTGAGAAACTTAATAATGGAGCCCTTGAAAAGTCTTCCACATTTTTTCTCATGATCATATTTGGATGTTATTTTATAATCTCATATTTTATAGGTGTCTGATATTTCATATCATAACGATAAAGCTTTCTTTACCTCACTACTAATCCAAGTACCTATTAATGCCCTTTCATCAATGTCATGATTACAACAACCACTGTAGTTTTCTACAGCACAAGTTCTAGAAAGTACAGACGAAGTTTTCGCAATACAAGATTCAATATGGAACCACACAGCTATGAAAACACCTCTACCCCTTGATTAAATACTGGTTATTAGGTTTGTTCTTCTTCTAGAGATATTAGAGACCACATTGATCCATCTTATTCTATTCACAGCAGCTCCAAATAGATCAGTTGACGTTAGACCAGTCCATTTCCTAAGATTGGCCAGCCAGGATATAACATACGTCTACGTCTAGGGCCTCTCTTACCCTTAATCTTGCCCTGTAGAATCAACTGTAGAAGTCGGTATTTATCATTACGCGTGATGTAACCGAAGTAAGCCAATTTTCTGTTTTTGATGGTAGTAATAATTTATGTCTTTTCTTAGCCTCTGGAGAATAGTTATATTACTTGTGTGGTGTATATATGAGACCCTCAAAATACGTCTATAGCACCACATTTCAAATGCCTCCAATCGTTTTATGGCATCTTCTGTAAGGCTCCAATTTTCTACTCGATAAAGGAGGACACTAAAGACGTAACATCTAACAATTCTTATGCGTATATTGATACTTAAAGATAAGTTGCAGAGAATATTCCTAAAGATGTTGAAAGAGCTTCTGGCTTTTTCAATACGAGATTTTTTTGCGTAGCTGTGATTCGAAGTATCCTTATTATTGCAGCCTAAATAGCATATTTTTTCCACTGTTTCTAACGGTGTATCTTTAATTGTAATTTGGGCGTTTATGTCAGTGTTCTTACTAATGATTATTATTTTTGTCTCAGGTTTCTATCTGCTCTAAAATAACTAAACTTTGGAATACATATTTGTTCTTTATGTATATAATATATCAGATGTGAGCAAGATTTCAGTAAGAAGGATTATATTGTAAACACAACACAAAATCACATTATTTAGTTCATTCCATTTAGTTTGCAACCAAAATTCTGATAACCCAACTATAATGGAGTAAATTTATGTTTTTTATAGAGGTGCGTTTGATAATTTTGGGATGTTCATTAATGTAGTAAATATTATAGCTATTTTCATAATCATGCTCTAATTTATTATTAAGTTCTTCCTCTTATTTTTTTATCTTGTAATTTAGTTTGGTCTTGACTTATTTTATAAACCGTATAACGTAACACATATTTGGATTTTAAGGCACTTTACGTTTAGATCATCACACTAAGATTTTTTTCCAATATGTAACATTAAATTTAAAGCCTTTACAATTATTTCATGCGTTTCAGAGAAAATATTCTTTGTATTGTGTTCAGAAAGTCCATAACAACATCATAGGTATACTTTTGAAAGCAGGACGGCATTCATTACGGAAGACAATCAAGGACTAATTCTGAATCACTACTAGTGTGAATTGTGAGGGTACTAGTTCAGTGTATTTTTCATTACTATGATATGTTGTACGTCAACTATCGCAGGTGACAATTTTACTCTTAGTCCTTGAATCCAACTTACAAGATGAACATTTACTATTAGAAATTATAACACTTAGGAAATATGTTTACTTTACTATTAGAAGTGGAACTTAAATTGGAATTTCAACTAAACAACTAAACATGTGTTTAAGTGTTTAAGGCAGTAAAACGTACACCTTTTCCGCACTTATCTACTTATTTGGTATTATAAAGTGGTCAAGAATGAATATAGATATATTTCAGTGGAAAATAAGAACATTTCTTACAAAGGCGCAAAAGACCATCCACGCATTGCAGTAGAGAGAACAATATTACCGCAGTATCAAGGAAAAAGAAGACTTATAGACAGGTAAGCAACTGGATAAAGAGGTATTTAATTTAAGAACCTATTTTCAGGCGCATGCTAAGACATCTTCTTCACCAAGATTAAGCAAGCATACTAGGACTTCTCCAAGCAGACCATCTAACTTATTATCAATATATTCCTGACAGAACGTGCTTATATACGACGATTACAAGTATAAGTACGACGAGTATAAGCTTTATTGAGATTGCATTCATTGTGCTCACAGACCAATCAGTGGACATAATAAACCGAATTTTATACTAGTTAATAAATTTACTAGACACTTCTTCAGGTTCCTTCTCCTATCGGAGGTTGGAAATCATCATCGCTATCTTAATTTTATTGTCCGCGCTACTGAATAATTTTAATGAGCTGCAACCGAACCACTCTCAAATTTCTTAGCCAGGATATTTTGCGTCGTCCTGGGTTTCTCTTCCCTTGTATCTTCCCTTGCATAATTATTCTAAGTGATACGTACTTCTCGCCCCTCATTATATGACCCAGATATTGAATCTTTCTAATTAACAGTTTTTATGACTTCACATTCTTACTAGACACACAAAACTAATAGATGTGGCGGTACCTAACAAAAATAATCTAGGTAATAAATACAATGAAAAAATCGCTATGCACAGAGATCTGGAAATATATATATATATATATATATATATATATATAAAAGGAAACTAAGTAGAATGAAAAGTACCCAGACGATAGCTATTATTTTTTCTACTACTGGAGTTATTCTGAAGAGCCTTTTAGAAAACATAAAATAGTCAATGTCTTAATTACCATCTCCATAAGACCTTACAGAAAGCATTACTGCTCTTAACATCTAGATGCGTAAGAAATTTTTTGGGAGATAATTTTTTAAGAGTCCCATCAGAGCTCAATCCTTTTTATACCGTAGGTATGTAGATTGAGTGAATTTTCGCCTTAAATCAGGCGAAATGTGAGGCGTATGGATAAATCTAGATAATAATAATACATATTTGTTTCGCTTTCTCAATATCGTATTTGATTTTTTTTTTTCGGACCTAATGATTAAAAAAAATTCGCAGAATAAAGGTAGATCAGCAAGGGTTGGTAACGCAAAAAGGACTGAAACTTTTACTTAATACTAAAATATGCATATAGTAAATCGTAAGTACACAATTTTAATTAAAAAATGCCAGATTGTGCTGCCAGAATCGACATGATGAAATGACGAGCAAGCTTATTTGTTTTGCATTTATTGTAGCGTAGCATGTACTTTAAACTTTTATAGAAATGATTTACACTGCACGTATTTTTATAGTGCTTTTTTAATTCATAACAAAAGCTGCGAAAACTATTATATACACGCAATACAACATGAAATATATTAAAAATTAATATTATTCACCGATTGTTGATGCCTCATTAAAAATTTATTAACATGTTACAAAGCTTGATAGTTGTTTTGCATACAAAATATAAATCGTGATATATGCTTAACAACAAATGTAATATAAAATGCATAAGCCCGAATTATTATAATTATTATTATTATATAATTATATAGGGTATCCAGAAACTTTCCTGACAAACGAAGACTGGAGATTCCTCCACCTTGTCCTAAAATGCTTCCTAATGGAGCTAGAGCTCTTTTTAATTAGTTTTTTTTTAAATACCTCCAGAACGCTTCTATTTAGAAAAACGATAACTGGTACAATTATTTATCAAAATCCACAAGGAAAATAATTCCTGCAGCTGGCTGTATACCACGTATAACAAAAAGAGGTTAGTCTTTGTATGTGGGTATATTTTATTTTATAAAAACCCTTAAAAGGGCAACATTAAAAACACGAACGTTTTCGGAACAACTGTTCCATCATCAGGTTAAAATACCTAAAATAAGTATAAACCATTTAATTACAGCAAACGTGGTTTAAAATTTTGACTAAGGTTAAAAAAAAAGCAAAATGGTTATACTTACAGGTTACCATGCCTGAGCCACCAAAATATTTGGATAAGAACCCTTTAAAATATAATGTGTTACCAAAGATTGTACATGATGTTGATAATATTATATGATGTTTAATATTTTAATTAAATTTTACTTCAGGTAACATACACCCATGCTAAAGTGAGTTCCAGTGTCCGGAGAGTAAACCTCTTCAAACGGACTTCAGCTGGTAACTGATTGATAAGATACCCATGAACGGTGTCAAAAACAAAATGTCAATGTACCATGAAACAATATTAGTTAAACATAGTATTACTACAGCCAAAAGATTAAAAAAACTTTGATGATGTTAAAATGATAACAGCAATCCAGGTGTTGGGATTTAAAAATTTTTCTATAATTATTTAATATTGGACATAAAAGATGTAAATTACTGGTGTTGTAGAAGGTCATGTTTAAGAGAATGACGTATGCATTAGGCAGCTTATGTTACTCTTTATCGTATGGAGTGTGGTCTAAAAGGTGTAATTTGTGACGAATTAGCTTAAATATATGGAAATGTCCTTTTATGTTGCTTACATCTAGGACAAGGAAAAATGAATAGTGTATATTTGTAGCTAATGTAAGACTTCGTATTTAAATGAGATTGTTTAATACTGCTTGTATCGTAAAAAAAGTGAGTCCAATAGATTGAGAAAAGGGATTAAAAATCTTCCGGCTGAAGGAATTAAAGTTATAATATATGTGGTTAAATTTGAAAAATTGAAAAGGCTGAGATCCTTAGAGACTTGGCAAGAATAAAAGTAAATGAAATGACTAAAGAATAAAGGAGAGTGGGTTAAAGGAAAATAAATGAGTTAATCAACAAAATTAGAGATGATAGAGGTCCTTCATGCTTAAAGCATCTAGAAAAACCTGAACAAAATATATTTTGGTTATATTAAATTCGGTACATAAAAGCCTGAAATTTTATTTGTGAGTATGATGTACTAAGTTGTTGACTAAGAGAGGGGAGCAATGGTTGATTAAGGGTTTTGGCAAAGTGGGAGAAAGTGAATTCTGATGAATTGCTGGATTGTGTTTAAATGGTTACTGAGTTTAGAACTAATGAGTGGATGGTAGTTATATGAAATGACAGAGAAATAGCAAAAGAAAAAAGAATGGAGAGGAATATGATGTAAACGTGAAGATTGTAAAATAATGAAATAGTGAGGTATGATAGATATGATGTTAACAATAGGGGGCTAAAAAATTTTTTTTGGAGGGAGTGTTGTGACAGTAGTGTAGAGAGAATGGTTGTTTTAAAAACAACAATTGTTGAGAAGGATTAAGGTGTTGATGTTTATAGAGGAAGGTCAGATAAAGAAGATGGGGTAAATTTGAGAAGTGTGGGTTATGAGAAGAGTTGTCGGTGTAAGGGTTGAAAGTCATGGTTAATCGCCATGTATCTTTCAACCGGAAATGTGTTGATGATATCTCCCCAGAAAGTTGGAAAAATTCAGTACGCCATGTAATGAACGTAGAAAATTCATATGTTACTTTGAATCACATAATTAAACCAATTGTTATTAATCTTGAAGAGGATAGCGACAGCGAAACAGAATTAGGTATTTAGGAATTCATAAATATATTTTGGTTATTTTGGGTATTTTTTTTGTAAATATTAACTTGTATATATTTTTCTATATTTTTTTTTTCAATTCATCTATTTTTTGTACATTATGTATTCGTTTGTATGTATATACTGTAAATAGAACTATTATTACTGTACATTTTTAACGATATCCGATTAGGAAGAGCAAAAACTTTTAAACATGCCAGTTTTTTGCTGACAGTCTTAAGCCGGCAAAAAGTGTGAAGGAAAGTACCTTTCTGAATTTAGATCCATATACTACAATTATTTACGTAGAACAAAAAAACTACTTTCTTCATGTTAAAAGTTGTTCAATTATCAACACTTGAACAACCTGAAAATACCATATAAAATAATTTAATAAATTTTTATAATCGTGTATTACACAGCTACCAATGAAATATATTAAATAACAAACTTTCTGAAGTGCGACCCTGTGTACATCGGTAGTTTATTGAGAGACTCTTGTATACACAATAGGATCAACTCAGATAACCATTAAGCACTCAACCATTTTTCGTGAAACAAACTATACCTAACCTTAATTTTTAATTAACATAACAAAAGAAATTGTAATTTACCTTTGTAGTTGTAATTCTATATTGTTGTTATTGTATTTTGTCCTTCCGTTAATAACCCTCAGTGATTGATTCGGTTAATAAAAAAAATGTAAATAATTTTGAAAAACAATATACAGGTGCCTAAGTTTAGTTGCCTAAAAATTTATAGTTTTATAGTTAAGCAAATAGAGAGCCAGATAACGTTTTATAAAGATTAAAACGTAAAACATTCGTCTCTCTCAAAACAAATAACGCACAGGCTAAGAGTAAGGCAAAATTAAAACATGTTTAATTTTTGAGCACAACATTATTATTTCAATAGCCATTTAACTGAATAAACAGGACTAAAGACTACAAGTTTTTAGTAGTGTAGCAGATACAATATCCAATATTCTTGCAGACTGTTCGTTTTTTGTGGAATTAGAAACACAATAGGAAAAACTCGAAACGGAAGAACACTATCTGCGGCCAATAAAAGTATTTCAATCTATTTTGTAGCGTTCGTGATGTTATTCTGGCGCGAAATAAAAATAGGAAAAGAAAGATATGCCCATCATCGTGGCAATGCCTATTTTTGTCGGAATTGTTAGTCGAACCGCATTACTCTCAAGCATGTCTGCACCGGCGTGATTTTCACGCATTTCTGCCCATTCTTCTTCAACCCCAACACCGATATAGTTATCGATATGGCTTTTATGCACGGAATATATCAAACTGTGTGCAGGGACTTGCTTGAACAAATTTAGATGGGATAAATTCTCATTTACGAAATTTTATTTTTTATCACTTAAAATTACATTACTAAATCGCAAAAGTCCATAAATTATTAACAGAATGATATCTGACTATCTTAGCAAAAAACTATATCAAGCCAACTTTTGTATTTTCATAAATATGGCTGATCTTATTGTCTCTAATTTGAGGAAGCCCCTACATAAAAATAATCTTAAATAAATGCTTATACTCTTATCCTAGGCATACCATTATACTTTTTCTGTTCTCTGATGGTAGTTTACATGTTTAGTAAGTCTTCTTTATGAGTCCTCAAAATTGTTATGGTATAAGAAGTTGTCTAATATCTATATTTAAATTGAACTATACCCTGAATATTATTATGTTTTAAATAAATAAATAAATAAAAATAACAAAATACCGCTCAAAAATATAGTATCAAAAAAACAACCATAAAAATCAGCCAAAGAGATGGGAAAAAAACATTTTACAGATCTATAAAAAACCAGCCAAGAGAAATATATAGAAGGAGAAGAAATAACAGATAATAAAGATGCAATGAAAGATGTACCTTTCTATCTAGAATTCATAGATGTCGTAAAGCAACTAAAAGTAAACAAATATCCGACGTCAGATGAAATTAACAACAAACTAATCATAAACGCAGAAGAAGAGCTATTAAAATATATGTACAATCTAATGGTCAAAATTTTGAAGGATGTAATCATGCATGTAAAATAAAAAAGGGACATATCACATTCAGTTTTAAGAAGGGCGATCCAACTAAGTGCAACAACTATAGTGCCATTATATTACTTAACGCAGCAATAGGAAACCGACTAAATTATTACATAAAAACTATAAAACAGTATTAAAAGAGATTTAGCAACATTAGATACAATACACGTACTAACGCAAACCATCAAAAAAATCTGTAAACATGAAAAAACTATACATATTATTTATCGACTTCAATTAGCCTTTCGACAGCATAATACAGATAACAACATTATTAAAAGAAATAAAAGGAATGGAAATACCGGCAACGTTGATAGGACTGACCAGAATGACAATAAATGACTCTAAACAAAAGTCAAAACAACCAAATGAGATACAAAAAATATCAATATAGAATTTGGCGTAAAAAAAGTTGATAGTCTGTAAATGGTATATTGCATAAAAAAATTTTATCAACCATCCACTTCGAGTTTTTTCAAAGTTAATTAATTTTCTTCAGTTAAAAAAACATTTTTTTGCTTATTTCAGATGCTCTAGGTGCGAAAGGGAATAGAAATAAGATGGAATACAAAGAAATAAACAAAACTATTAGAAAAAATATTAAGGAGTGTAAACGGAGAGTACGGGAAGAAAAGATAGAGAAAACAATTGAAAAAAATTGAAACATGAAGTGCTTAAAGCAGAACCTGGGAAACATACAAATTCATAGCATAAAGAACAAAGAAGGAGTGGAGACCAACAATATAAAAGAAATTTTACAGATAACCCACGAATATTATACAAATCTCTATAAAACAGAACAAAAACCAACCCAAGAAATCCGTAACCAGTTACAACTGAAAATATAGAACGTTAACTCTGACCTACAACCAGAAATCAATTAAAATGAAATAAAAAAGTCAACTCAAAGAAATGAAAAATAACAGATCTCCTGGAAAAGATGGAATAACTGTAGAAATGCTAAAAAATGGGGGGAAAACTACAGTAGAAGTCCTTTATGTACGAATGAATAAAATATTGAACACAAAACAAATACCCACCACATGGTACGAGGCAATAACACTATTACTATTTAAGAAAGGCGATAGAAAAGATCTGAAAAACTATAGGCCCATAACGGTACTGAATGTAATGTACAAACTGTTAACTAAACTACTAACAAACAGATTAACAACTAAGTTAGATAATTACCAGTCAAGAGAGCAAGCCGGTTTTAGAAAAGGATTCAGTACAAGCGACCATCTGCTTACGATAAAAATATTAATTGAAAAGGCCAACGAATATCAAATTCCAATGTATATGAAATTTGTAGACTTTGAAAAAGCATTCGATAAGGTGGACCATTGGGCAGTAAAAAAGTCTTTACAAAATGGGAGAATAGACTATAGATATACGGACTTAATTTCTAATATATTTGATCAAGCAACAACATCCATCAAAATAGTTGAACAAACGGAGCCCATTAAAATACGGTGAAGAGTCCGACAGGGTGACACTATATCACCCAAACTATTCAATCAAGCTTTGGAAGACGTTATGAGGAAATTCCAATGAGAAAAACGGGGTATTAACATAAATGGTCAATACTTGAATCACTTGAGATATTCAGACGACATTGTATTAATAACAGATAAAAGGGAAGAATTACAAAATATGATGGATGAATTAAATAGCGAATCAACAAAAATAGGTCTACAAATGAATTATAATAAAACGAAAATTATGACCAACCAACCAGAAGAATTAATAATTACAATTGCACAAACAACTATAGAACAAGTAAAAGAATATGTATATTTGGGACAACTAGTTAAATTAAATAAAGAAAATCAGACTGGAGAAATAAAGAGAAGGATACGGTTGGCTTGGGTATCCTTCGCAAAACTTTCCTATATACTAAAAAATAGAAAATACCTCCAATATTTAAAAACAAGGGTCTTCAACCAATGTATATTTCCTGTTCTCACCTACGGTTCTCAAACTTGGACGTTTACAAAGGAAAACATGGAAAAAAATAGCAAAGACCCAAAGAGCTATGGAAAGGCAAATGCTGAACATCAGGCTATCAGACAAGAAAAGAAATACTTGGATCCGCAACAAAACAAAAGTGACCGATGTATTAACGCGGATAGCAAAACTTAAGCGGAAGTTCGCTGGACATACCATAAGACAGAAAGACGACAGATGGAATAAGATGATTATACACTGGAGACAATATAGTTACAAACGAAAGAGAGGAAGGCCACAAATGAGATGGTCAGATGACTTAAAGAAACACGCAGGCCCGAAGTGGATACAAACTACCTACAATAGAGAGACGTGGAAGAAGGAAGAGGAGGTCTATGTCCAAAATTGGACATCAAGGGCTGTATAGATAGATAGATAGATTATTTCTACGTGAGTGGCTTATTACAAGAGACAGCTGTGGACGTATTGTTTTGGCATCCACAATCTTACCACAGATCAGATACACATGTAGATATGGCATAAAGGCATAGCCTCACGTGGCCCATAAGATATTGGTTCTTGCATTTTACCCTACTTAAAAACGTATGTTAACACACCGGTTTTAATTTTTTACAGCGATCAATGCGGAAGTCAGAATCGAAATATTAAACTGCCATCTATATCTACATACATGACTGTCTGGAATACTTTGTCCCACAGTCATACGTCACAAGTTTCTAGTTTCTGGTTACTCCTATTTTCCATATAACAGAGACTTTGAAATAAACGAAAAACAAAAACTATCTTTTAAAGAGATTTTTTTGCCACACGATTGGGTGAAATTTATTTTCAATTCCAAAAAGAATTATAAATTTCAGGTATTTAAAATGACCTCTAAAAATTTTAAGTGTACGGAAAAACCGAAAAAAGTACTTGAGAACCGAAAAAAGGGGAAAAGATATAAAAGTAGAATGGTTTAAAATATAGTGGCTAATGTTCAAAGCAGAAGAGCCCTTTACAATTTATTTTAAATATTTTAACGAGAGTCTATTATTTAATTGTGTTGACATCTCAAAAAAAAAAGAACAGGCATCTTTCAGATAAAAAGAGGAGATTTCTACTTGGCCATCCTCTATCCTGCTGGAAGACCTATTGAGCAACCTAAATATAAATACCTTTAGAGTCTTCTTTCTTACATTACGCTGATTTATCTATCAGTATAACATAAAAAAAAGTTTCATTTTTAGCTAAATTTTTTAGTTACCGATAGGTATATTACAACATCAATTTTACACTTAAGCGCTTGTGTTTCTGAGCGACTCATATTAGAAATGGAAATTGCAAACTGAAGAGACAATATTTAGGGCACGAGAGAGTGAAAAAAGATAATAGACAGAGTAATACAACATAATATACGTTGAAAAATAGCCTAAAGGACATATCGTCGGTATACTGCGAAAACCAGGTAAATGACAAATTTTAAAATATTGAGTTAAGTATACCAAAATTCTCAACTTTTTTCGCTCTACATACAGGTAAAACCCAATAAATGATACGACTTACCATTCAGCAGATAATTTGTGTAATAAACAAATAAGTTACACCTAACCAACTTTTTATTTTCAAATAAAATAATATATCGCTGCTTACTTCCATAAAATCAAAGTTCTGTTGCATGTAAAACAAAGTAAGCCCACATATATTATTATGCCGGACAACAATATATTTCTACTACTGCATACCATATTCAGTAAAAAGGTGATAAGTGTCTTTAATACATTTTACGTGTATGATTTATTAAAATTTCTCTTTCATATCGACTAGTAAAAACCTTTAAGTACACTTACTTCATTCTACCTGAAAACGGGTCGAGTTAAAATTTAGAAATGATTACTAAGCTAAAACCATAAATGATCTTATAACACATACACAGATAGAATAACTGAAGACAGCAGTTCAATTCTTGATGTTTCTCAGAACAATATAGTCTCAATGATGGAATCCATTTTTGATAGTGATTTTTCAGATGTAGACCCCACATATCAGCCAAGTGAAGAGGGATCGCTCTCTCTAGGAAGTCTATATGAATTACACACAGCTGTCCTTGATAACCTAAATGATGAGAAAAAAGATACTGAAATAGGTGCCCCACGAACAATTTGGTGTCAACTGAAATAGCTAGTTGGATATTAAATCTACTTCTTGACAAAGTATGGAAAGACGTACGTCCACTAAAACGTTGGAGAAAAGCTAACTCAAAAGATTGGGTAATAAATGTCGCAAAAAGAAGGCGTGCTGAGGGTTTGCCTTATGAGATAAAAAAAAAGAATAGACCAGCAAAATTGCCAAAACCAGTTAATTGTGCAGAGTGCTTTTACAAATGTGCCAGTTATTTCAGCAAAGATTACAGACACAGACTATCTCGTGATTATTGAAAGTTAGAATATATAGGCCAGAAACATTTTCTTATTGCAGGTATTAAAACGGAGCCACCAAAGAAAGTCGTTGCAGTTCGTCGAAGTTTAAAGAACGACGTGCATTTTCCAAAAAGTGTTACTTTTCTTTGAATGGTCAAGACATACAGGTACGTGAGAAATTTTTTTATAAGACACTTTGTATATCAGCGTCGTTATTACAAGATGTTGTAAGAAAAACTAATATTCTAGGCTGTTATGCAGATACCGATAATAGAGGCAAGCATACACCGCCAAATAAAACAAGCAGTAAAACCCAAAAAATCGTGAAGGTTCATATTGAGTCTTTTCCAACCATGGGCCCACATTATATTCGCCAAAGTTCAAAGCGTAGATATTTGGACAAAAATTTAAGTATAAGAAAAATGTACCAACTTTATATAAATGACTGTGAGCAGAAGAAACTAAAAGGTGTTAACGAAATTACATATCGAAAAATATTTTCTAACGACTATAATTTAAGCTTTTTTGTTCCTAAAAAAGATCAATGTTTAGTTTGTAATAAATATGGTATGGTTAATCCAACTGACAAATCGGATTTAGAAGACAGTTACAGAGAACATCAGAAAAGAAAAGAAGTATGTAATCGTGAAAAATAAAATAATAAGAAAAGGTCTAATGAACAACAGGATTTTGTTTCAATTACTTTCGATCTACAGGCCGTACTACAGATTCCAAGTGGATTGACTGGACAACTATATTATTCTCGAAAATTATGCGTCTAAAATTTGTGTGTTTATGAAGCCGCAAAGCCAAATGCAGCTTACTGTTTTGCCTGGTTAGAATTTAACGATAGACGAGGAAGTTCTGAAATAGGAAGCATTATATTCCACTACTTATCAAAATGTGTTCCAGAATATGTAAGTGAAATAAGTTTATTTTCTGATACCTGCGGAGGACAGAATCGTAATTAGCATATTGCAGCCTTATTATTATGGGCTGTTCAAAACATAGACCATTTAAATATTATTGAACACAAATTTTTAGAGTCTGGACATTTCTATATGGAAGTTGACTCTATGCATAGTAGTATTGAAACCGCTAAAAACACAGATGTATCTATGGGATGCCAGATTACTTGTCTATTTTTCAAAATACAAGAGGAACTAAAAATAACAAGGTTGATGATAAAAAAGTATGTATAGAACCATACAAATGTAAAGAATTTTAATACTACGACTTTTATAATTTAAAAAATTTGTCACACACTTTAATTAAAAACCGGACAAAAGACCAAAACGACGAAAAAATAATGTGGTTGAAGATAAAAAAAATGAGATTTGTGAAAGGAGAGACAAACAGAATCTATTTTAATTATGACATGTCAACAAGCTTCATTTCTATCCTTACTGATACTGCACGACAGTCAATAAGAAAAAAGCACGCCAAGTTATCAACTATTACAAGCAATCTCGAAGTACTTAAGCGACTTTATGATGCACATTTGCCAATTAGCATAGCAAAAAAAGAGAGATTTGGTACAGCTATGTGATAAGGTAGTGATACCGGAGGAATATCACGGGTGGTATCGTTATTTGAAAACGGGAAATGATGTAACAGACATCTTGCCAGAGCCTGCTTTCAGTGACTAATCGGACGAGGAAGGCTCATAATAATAATATGTTATTATTATATTCAGAATAAATTTGTTTTTTTCTTTAAAACTGCCTATCATTCATATCAATAATAAATATAACTACACACAGCTGTTAATAAAATTTTCAGGGAAAACCAGTTAAATGTCATAAATATCGACTAATACCTTAAAACATTGCTATTACTTAGTAAAAGCCTCATATCTCGATCACAAAACTGAAAAATATTATACTTGGTTTATTATATTTGTGTTAAATTTGTTATTTGAAAAGTAATTGATTTATTTAGATTTACAGGTAAAACCAGGTAAGTGATAGCATTTCCAACTTAAATTTGGGATTGGTCAGATAGGTGTCTCAACTTTTTCAAACTAATGACAGAATATCATTTCAGATAATATATGCATCTATCACTAGAATACCTAATATCAAAAACAAGCTGACTGCTTAATTCACAATAAAAACTAAACTTTAACAACGTTTTTTTTTCGATTTCGGTATTTCGACATTTACCTGGTTTTCGCAGTGTACCGACGATATGCAGACTAATCTACCGCGTTAAAGGGACAAAACAAACTCACGGAATATTGACGGCATGTCATTGTTTACGGAATATCATTTCTGATTTTTCCATTGACTGTAATAAAGTGTATTGAGTTTCTTATCACTCAAGAAGTAAGATAAATTTCTTTAATTGAAGATGATGGTGCCCTTATATAACCATATTGTAGATATAGAAAACAATGTCCTAGATAATTTATTCAAATGTATACAAAAGAATGCGTATTATAAAAAAGCGTATTTTTAAAAAGTTGTTTTTAATGACTGTTTTTTGTGATTAGACTTAAAATCTGTACATATGACTGCTCCTCATATTAGTTCAATAATTTTCTACTAAAACACTGTGTGTGATATTGTAAATTGTATTGGTTAATGTTTGTTGTACCGTCTATGGTTCAAGAGTGTAACACATTCCCAATATATTGCATACTTTAGTTGGAATTTCCACCGATATAAATCATAGATATTACAGCTCGCATTGCATCCTACTATCGTCTCAATATCTAACAGGATCCGATTACTTGATCATTCGATTATTGCGCCTAGAATGAATGAAGCCGTATGTCATTTGATGCAGTACATAATGGCAACATAAATGGTTAGTGCTGCTAATTTCAAGTGAAGTGAAATGTACGCGGTCATCGAATTATGGTCTATTTTCGATCTGTGGGACAGTAAACTGGTAAGAGCTTTTAACGCTGATAAGTAGCGTCTGGATTAACACTATAAAAAAAGCCATAAGTTTCACTTGGAAAAAGCAACGAAGGTGCAGGAAAAATGCAGAGAATTAAATTAAATTTAATTTTAATTTTAAAGAAAAGCTTAAAATAAAAACAAAAACTTTTTTTTAACAAAAAAAATACATTTTATAAACAAAATCTGAAAATGGCAAAAAGACAAATCAAAAGATGGAAAGCATTTTTGATCTTTTTAATCTTTGACACATGTTTAGACATAAATTTTATTTTGTTAAATTTAGGTACTTGTGCAGTGAAAGAGTTAGCAAGCCTGTTATGATTGATGTAACAGCTGTCATATTCTAATATCTCTCTTTAGTTAGAATCTATGGAGAAGCTATGAGCATATTAACGTGTGTATTAAAAACGGCGTAGGTAGGCGTGGCTAACGATGATACCAATATGGCGGTGGATCATGGCCGGACCCAATAATATTAAAACTACTATAAAAATATGACTAGTTATTCAGAAGATTTAATCATAATCTAAAAAAGTGCAATACATTTTTAATAAACTATGATTTATTTATCCCGCGGTAAACAATAAAAACACGATATATTATACATAAAGATAAATTAATACAGTCAAATACTATTAATTTATTCTCTGAAGTACGGGCCATTACTTTGTTTACATATTTGTATACTAACCTGTAGAACGTTATTCCTGAAGGTTTTTTATTAACATTGCTTCTGCTACTGCAACTACGTTGAGAACAAGAAACCATTATTATGCACTATCACAATATATTATTACAGTTTCTATAAAAATATTATCAAACTAAAAATATTCGAAAAACAACAAACGTAAACAAACATATACGATATGTCAAAAGAATCTTGTGATGCCCTCTCCATAGATTCCAACTCGATGCTCTCTTGTCATGCAGCAATAAAATAATTGAAGTTTTTATGTACTTTAATACTAAATGATAGAATCAGGAATATGGTCAATCATTATTGATTAGCCAGAAGTTCATACATAATTAGTGTGGTCCATTTCGAGCGGATGGAATGAATATTTGAAGTAAACAGCGAAAATTGTTAAGTAAAAAGTAAGGTTAAAACGACATTCAGTGCCGAAGCCCATGCCGATTTCAGTTTGAAAGGGTTTATATAAGGTTACGACATTCAGTGCAGATGCCGATGTCAATTGGAAAAGGTTACACAAGGTTACGACATTCAGGCCCAAGAAAGCCGATGTTGATTCATGATACTATAGTAAATTCATTTAACAGAAAAGTAGCGGTCAACAAATGCATGCACATAACACGCGAACCCCTATGTTTATATAATTGTACAGGGTTGTATTAAGATTCTAGCAGCCTATACCATCTGAATTTGAAATGAATTAATTTATAATTTTTAGGATTACTGTTAAAATAATAGTAATCAATCATTAATGATATAAAAAGAGACCTCTTCTTGTGTAAAAGTTCGGGAAAATACTTATACATAATTATAGGGTAGATAGACTTACCTATACATTTAACATTACATTAACATTAATAAATAAAATTTATTAAGTCGACGTTTCGATATCGATTTAACATTTATTTGTGTCAGCAGAAACGAATGTATATTTAGAAGAATTGTGACATCACTATTTTTGACTTGCCGGTTATGTCGAAGATGGTTCGAGATATCAAAATGCCGCTTTCAGATTTTGATTCAGGAGACAAAACTATATATGAATCCATCGATAGATCGTCCCCAAAGTATTGCATAGGCGACAACGCACAAACGAACATACTTTGCGGATGTAAAACGAATTAAGTTAATAACGTTAAGTAACGAATAAGTAATATCGAATTACGAAAAATAAGTACTGGAAAAGTAAGAATGCTGCGATGCTACCTACGTCTTCTCTGTTCTTTTTATGGTGTTGAATCGTGGACCTTGAACGAAGATATGTACAGAAAATTGGAAGCATTTGAGATGTGGCTATATCGGAGAATACTTAAAATCCCGTGGACTGACCGAGTCACCAATGAGGAGGTCCTCAGAAGAATGAAGAAGAACCGAGAGGTACTGACCACCATCAAATCTCGAAAGTTACAGTACTTTGGACACATTATGCGAAATGAATCCACATCCGGACTGTATATAGTTTAAAAATTTGTGGAAGATGGAAAATCACATATTATGCAGTAGGATGTCCTTTTTTTGTTTTTTGTTGTTTTTGTCACAGGTTCTTACAAGGTTAAGACCTAAAGGTCTTTATTTTGTAAGACCTTTTATTTACATACATATATAATGATCAACATATCACCTCACTACAATAATAGTGTCAAAAGGAAAAGATGAAGACAGACAGTACCCTGGATGTAAGCGGAAAACTTCTTATTGGCGATATCTATATTATTGTTTTTTAACAAAACAAACTCTTTGCTGGGCCTGAGGATGAGGCAAATATTGTAAGCCTCGAAACCGATCGCTTCTGTAAAACTTTGAAAGTAAATATTAGATTGTGAGTATTGACCTTTTTAATATATTTGTTCAATTATGGACTCACACTTGCAACCCTTTTATCATCATAATAATTATTATCCATCCATCCAATGGCGCTACAGCCCAAATCGGGCCTTGGCCTCCTTCAACAGGCTTCTCCAACCATCTCTATTTACCGCTGTTCTTTTCCATGAACGCGTTCCCAGGCAGTTCCTGGCATCCTCATCGACTTCATCTTCCCATCTCTTTTTAGGTCTTCCAACAGGTCTTTTTCCCTGCATTCTTGCATTTAATAATTTTCTGGGGATTCTATTCTTATGCATGCGGACCACGTGCCCTGCCCATCGTAATCTCTGCAGTTTAGTATGTTGTGCTAGAGGTGGTTCGCTATATTGCTGGTATATTTCTCTATTGTACCTAATTCGCCAGTTGTTGTTTTCACTTATTGGGCCCAGGATCCTACGTAATATTTTTCTTTCAAACACATCTAATGCATTGGCAGATTTCTGTGTCACCACCCATGTTTCGCAACCATAACTTACTATGGGCCTGATTATTGTTTTATAGACCCGGAGTTTTGTTTTCCGGTGTACTCGCGATTTGAATATGTGGCCCATCGCGAAATAGGCTTTATTTGCCAGCACAAGCCTTCTATTTATTTCCGGTTCTTCTTCATTGCTTGCGACCAGATCCAGATACTATAATAATTATTATAATACAGTCAAAATAATATTAAATTTACTTACTTCAGTTGAGAGAAAACAGCAAACACCTTAAAAATGTTCACAGTTCTAAGTTTATTTAAATAACACTATAATTATAAACCAACACTACAAATATACCAACACACATATATAGAGCTATTAAAAGTAAAAATTATATTTATATAATTCAACAGACATAAATATGATTCGTAAGGATTACTGAATCCATATCTGTTAAAACTGCAAATTATGCGTCTTTGTTTAGAGGTGTAGATTGTCGTTACTTGTGAGTTTCTACTTGTTACTTTTGATACGCTTTTGTATATAATCAGTTACAGTATAAGTGATTTTGTAACAAGTAGATACCTCTTCAGCATCTCTAGATACTTGGAATGAATATATCACGTGTCCCTAGTTTGTTTATTCTACTTTTCTGTTAGGCGAATATGGTATATAACAAACAAGATATGCTCACTTGCCGTTCTAATTTTAATCGACTTTGCGTATGAAGTCATAGCCAGACAAAGTCAGGGAACTTGTGTGTATCTTATTTTAATGGTGCATCATATGGCAACATTACTGTAATGAATAACTTCGAAACTTAAACTGTTAACGGTAAGTATACATCGATGCCATATCTTGCACTAAGAATTCATAACTAGTTAATTTCTGTGAAACCGTGGTTTGAAAATTAATAAGTAATTTGTAAAATTAATTAAATTAAAGAAATATATGAATCTACGATTTGATTGTATGTATTACAAACAAAATAAATATTGCTACAAAACATAAATTAAATATAAAAGGCCGGTAAAATGTAAAGAATTTGAACCATAGAGGAAAAGCGGGTCATACTTGAGACTTTATGAATATCATTTAGACATTAATCTTTAATATTTTTATTTAAAATTCGTTTTTAAAATACATTTTACATCTAAAAAAAGTAATTTTACATATTCGCTAACATTTACATATTTTGCAGCTTCTATTAAGTTTTTTAAATAATTTTTTGTTATTTTTATTGTGTCGCCATTATAACTACGAAAAATATGTTCCAGTTCATGTTGGTTTGAGTAAACCACCCTCAGAAACTTGGTTTACCCAAGTAAACGATTTATCGTTAGCGTCCGGAATATATCCAAGTATTTCTTTTTTTTTTTAACTTAAATGCAATGAAACCGGCTAAATTTTTCAATCCATCCCATTCCAGGTCTTTTATGTTCGAATTAATAAAATCTTGATGAATGTCAATTAAATCTTCAGGGTTAATTTCTGTATCACCACTAGGAAGGTTTAGCGCGGAAAAGATCTCTTCAGTGACAATTTCATAATTAATAAAATTATACTATTAGTAGTAATATTCCATTGTTTGACAGGCAATCTCAATAGTTTTTCTTTTAAACAATAGTCAGCTTCTGTAAAATGTTTTGATCATATTCTCGCTGTTTCTACATTAAATTTGTCTCGCTGAAAATACTTGTTTGTCTCTAGTAAACACAAAAAATCGACGCTTCGAAAAAGTTTTACCTTTTTTATTATAATTGTTTAAACAACCCACCACTGCACGATACATTATGGCCACCAAATAATTAGTCTTCTTTACAAAGTAGCTACAGGTAGTCGAGAGGAAGTTGCGTGTAATAAATAAATTAGGTGATATTAACACAGTAAACTGAATGTTCTCACCACAAAATTTACATAACAATAAAATATATAAAATATTTACTACATCAATGAATAGAACAGCTTTTGAAGCACACAGGATAGCAACAGATAGAGCATTTAACTTGGCATCATTAAAGTAATGCTCAAAAGATAATTACTCAATCAACAGTAAGAAAAATTGAAAAAAAATTAGAAAAACGGGCCGTGTTAAAGATCTTCCCAGTGTAACAAAAAACAAATGAGGAGTGATGTAACAAAACAAATAAATTAATGCTGGCTAGTTAAATGTGCCGGAGAGTGACTACTTAACACTCAAAAGAGGATTCGGCGAATTTGCATGCTCTACAGAGACCGTAGAATAAGAAAATGAATGACAAGGTAATAAACAATCTATAGGTATATAACTAAGGTAAATAAAAATGATTATAGAAGTTGCTCCAAAATGTGAGTGGGCGCCAGGAAATTATTAACATAAACTTTCCAAGGTATCTTGTAAAGCTATTTACTGAAATACAAAAAAAAGGATACAGGTATGAATAATTGAAATATTTAGTTTTCACCAAAAATTTAATCCCCATCCAATATATACAATCTAAATTTACCCTAAAATACCCACCACCAATTATGTACAGTCAACTTAGTTAATTAAATACAAAAAAAAATAAATGCCCTGGTTATACGCAACTGATCCTTGATGATCTAAATTTACCAATAATAAGATATAGGAAAAATTGTAATGATTGACCTAAAAAGGTAATTTACTTGCCTCAGAGATGCTACTCTGTACTTTGGGTTTCAATTGAAGGTTGTAATAAAGTAATGAGGACAATATCCTGAAGGGATAAATGTCCAAAGGTTTGAAAATGTAATAATATTAAAATCTTAATAAATAACTCTCTGATTTTATGTGTACATATCTAATTACTTAAGAACTTAACTGCTTCTAGTTATTTAGAATTTCTTCAGGATTATTTGTTGCCACAGCTGAATCACCTATTTCCAATCACCATAGAAATGATTTGTAGTACCAACATGTTGGGGCTTCCCCACACTACGGCGTTGAGATACGAAATTACCTCAATAACGTTTTCCCAGGTAGGTGGGTAGGTATAAGGGGGCCCATCGAATGACCACCAAGGTCTCCAGATTTAACTCCGTTAGATTTTTTTGTGGAGATATTTAAAGAGCAGAGTGTATCAAAATCGACAGAATAATGTAGAAGAGTTGAAAAAGCGCATCAGAACGGAAATTGCACAAATAAAACCTGAAGTCATCGAAAACGTTAGGAAAGAATTTATTTCCCATCTTACCTATTGCATTATTACTAAAGTTCGTTAATTTGGACATTTTTGTTGTAATTTAATTGTATTAGTAAATATTTATTGTAAGTTAATTGTATTAATAAACCAACAGTTTTGGTTAACCCTGTAGAATTAAATATTTAAATGATTATACCGTTGGAAAGGCAATAAGGAGATTTTTCAAATGAGCTGCCGCGTGACCTCGGTTTGTATTTAAAAAAATCGTCGATTACGTCATTACGCCGACACTTATGACTTAATGTCCAACACATATAATATATATATATATATATATATATATATATATATATATATATATATATATATATATATATATATATATATATATATATATATATATATATATATATATATATATATATATATAATATATATATCAGTTGATGGTCATTCAAAAATTAAAATTGACGTGTTTTAAGATTTTTTTTAAAAGTCGTCTGTTTCTGAAATAATGAATTTATTCCATAGATTTGCATCATACTGTATAAGATCGATGTATTTCTAAAATTAAATGTAAATGACAGACTCTCGGCTGCTAAAAGATTAAATTTGTGTTTAAATTGTTTAAGGAATTCACATCCAACATGGAAATGCAAGCTACAAAAATGTATAATATCTCATAAGGTTCAATCAATAATCAAGTAGTAAAGTTCTGGGAAGTTGAAGAATTGGGTTCGCAAAATAAAATATATTCAAACGAAGAAATGTTTTGCGAAAATGATTTTAAAAAAATTGTTAAAAAGAATTCTTCGGGAAGATATGTAGTTAAAATCCAATTTAAGGATACAATAAGTGAATTAAAGGGATTCTAAAACTATGGCATGGCATAGATTTGACTTATTAGAAAAACGTTTAAACAAAAAGACAGATTTGAAAAATATGTATGTTAATTTTATGAATGAGTATATAGAATTAGGACATATTTGAAACGGATTTTAACAATGATAATCGATATTTTTACCGCATCATGCTGTGGTAAGACAGTCTGGTTTGACGACTAAATGTCAAGTAGTCTTTGATAGTTCTGCAAAATCAAGTTCAGGTCTGTCTATAGGTAAATGATGTGCAGTATATAGGTCTATCTCTTCAACAAGCTATATTTTCAATTTTCCTAAGGTTTCGTCTGCACAAGTATGTAATAAGCAGTGATATCTCAAAAATGTATCGTCAAGTTATGGTAGACGAAGATGATTGTCAATTTCAAAAAATTATTTGGCGTGCAGACTCAAAGGAGGAATTAAAATGTTATAAGTTAAATACTGTTAAATACGGTACCGCATCTGCGCCGTATCTGACTGTTAAATGTTTGATACAAGCTGCTGAAGATAATAAGCATGATTATCCATTACCATCAAATATAATTAAGCGAGACTTCTATATGGACGATTTGCTCAGTTCCTCAGATTCAAAAGAGGAAATAATAAAAATACAAAAAGATGTTTTGAAAATTTTGGGTGATTCGGTGTTTGAGTCACGAAAATGGCTTTGCAATGATGCAAATATAGTTAAAGATTTTAACATTAATATTGATTTAGAGTTGCTGTATTTCCATAAGGTGAGCAAAACAAAATGTTAGGGATCTATTGGGATCCACAGAACGATTTTATAGGGTATAAAATGAATATTGATTATTTTATTGAACCAGGGCAATGGCATAAACGTAATATTCTATCGGTAATTTGTCAGATATACGATCCATTGGGACTACTAGGTCCTATTGTAATAATAATAATAATAGGTTATATTAATATTGAATTT
This sequence comes from Diabrotica undecimpunctata, assembly GCF_040954645.1. NCBI lineage: Eukaryota > Metazoa > Arthropoda > Insecta > Coleoptera > Chrysomelidae > Diabrotica > Diabrotica undecimpunctata. Next base: position 53,396,370 of record NC_092803.1, read on the forward strand.
CAGTGACGCATCTACACGGGCTTATGGTTGCTGTATATATATATTGTTATGATGTATTGTTTGTTTGAATGATGAGCAATGAGTATTTTTAATAATATAGGGTTTTTATCGCGGTTCTCAAAGAATTAGTTTGTAAGTATTTTTTTAAATTATCTTTATTATAACTATTATGAAACACACATATATATCTAACCTAGCCAATGTAAATTTAAAATAAACTATCTTTAAATTGATATTCTTATAAAACTAATTAAATTCTATAGACAAAGTAAAATTTAAACAAACTATCTTCAAAATTGAAATTGTTATGACACTAACTAAATTATATTAACAAAATTTTGTACCTTTCTTTCACTGAATGCCTAAATGAACTGTTTTCCACTATATAGATTCTAATCACCACTGACTGTCTTCGTACTTCGGTTATCCTTGTTTTTGTGAAATTACTTTTTCCAATTATCAGCTTCTACCAATTTAAGATATATTTTTCTTCACCAGCATTAATAAACCACCAAGCAAACCAGCAAAACAGCATTTATATTTATTCTTCTTTTCAATATACCAATATCCAATTATTATAAGTTGATTTATACTAATCTCCAATCATAATACAATTTTAATTTCTTCCAATATACTTTTTTTTAATCTTCAATAATTATTTGTGTATAATTATAAATGTGCATTAAAATATATGCATAATTTTTAATCTTCATTTAACTCACTATATTAAACAATTGGACTATTTGTAACTGATTCACTGACTCCAACTAACTTTCATATTTCTTACTAAACTTTTCTGACTGACTTCTTGAAAATTCTGAACAATTTACTTCACTAACTAAATGTGTCTACTAACTTTCATAATAAAACTGGCCATCTTGAATCCAAATCACGGGTATTTATATCTTTTTGGATGTTCTAGAATCATCTGGTAAGAGATCATGTTCCATTTGTTCTAATACTTCTATATGGATGTTCTCGAAAAAAATATATGTTCGTTCCACAGACATAATCATTATTCCAGAATGTTCCAACATAAACACAGGTCAAATTCTGCATTCTGGAGACTTCGTTAATGTTCTATTGATAATTTTGTTGACATTTAGGCTTTTCAGATCAGAATATATAATTAAATTAGTAACTTAACATTCTAATTTAATAAACTACACATTTTAAACAACTATAACCCCACTTATATTCGTAAAATTCTTAAACGTCACTTCAGAGTATGTATATCTGTCTATCATTCACATGTATAGTTGGTTGCCTAGTCACATGGCTCACTTAAATATATCTACCACATTATAATTACCAAAATACAACTTTTTACAATTATTATATGCTAATTTCTTAAAAATGCCCTCACATAAATAATTTTTATTAAATTCTCTAGTATATAACTTATAAATTATTTTCTTTAAACATTTTTATTTCTCCCATATCATATCAATATATATATATATATATTGATACGATTAGGGTTTATAGAAAATAATTTATAAGTTATATACTACATAATATTAGATATTTGGTTGTTTTAAATAAGTTATATACTAGAGAATTTTATAAAAATTATTTATGTGAGGGCATTTTAAGAAATTAGCATATAATAATTGTAAAAAGTTGTATTTTAGTAGTTATGATTTTGTAGATATTTTTAAGTGAGCCATGTGACTAGGCAACACACTATACCCTCCATTCCTAAGTGACATTTTAGGAAATAAATACGAATATAAAGTGGGGTTATATAATATATTGTTTGAAATGTGTATTTTATTAAATTAGAGTGTTAGTTACTAATTTAATTATATATTCTGATCTGAAAAGCCTAAATGTAAACAAAATTATTAATAGAAAAGAATGGAATTCTCTGGATCTCCGGAGATGGCCATGTTTGCGAAATGGTTTGTTCCAGAAAATTCAGACAAGTATTAAATAGAACAAATTGGAACATGATATCTTACGAGATGGTTCTAGAAATCCAAAAACATATAAATACCCGTGATTTGGATTCAAGATGGCAGTTTTGGAAGTTTTTAGTCAGAAGTCAGGCCAGTTCATTATGAAAGTTAATAGACACATTTAGTTAGTGAATAGTGAAGTAAATTGTTCATAATTATCAAGAAGTCAGTCAGAAAAGTTTAGTAAGAAATATGAAAGTTAGTTGGAGTCAGTGAATCAGGTACAAATAGTCAAATTGTTTAATATAGTGAGTTAAATGAAGATTAAAAATTATGCATATAATTTAATGCACATTTATAATTATACACAAATAATTATTGAAGATTAAAAAAAGTATATTGGAAGAAATTAAATTATATTATGGTTGGAGATTAGTATAAATCAACTTATAATAATTGGATATTGGTATATTGAAAAGAAGAATAAATATAAATGCTGTTTGCTGGTTTGGTTGGTGGTGTATAAATGATGGTGAAGAAAAATATATCTTAAATTGGTAGAAGCTGATAATTGGAAAAGAAATTTCACAAAAACAAGGATAACCGAAGTACGAAGACTTTCAGTGGTGATTAGTATATATATAGTGGAAAACAGTTCATTTAGGCATTCAGTGAAAGAAAGGTACAAAATTTTGTTAATATAATTTAGTTAGTGTCATAACAATTTCAATTTTGAAGATAGTTTTGTTTAAATTTAACATTGTCTATAGAATTTAATTAGTTTTATAAGAACATCAATTTAAAGATAGTTTATTTTAAATTTACATTGGCTAGGTTAGATATATATGTGTGTTTCATAATAGTTATAATAAAGATAATTTAAAAAAGTACTTACAAGCTAATTCTTTGAGAACCGCGATAAAAACCCTATATTATTAAAAATACTCATTGCTCATCATTCAAACAAAAAACACATCATAACAATTTGGCGCCCAACGCAGTGGCTCTCTATTTAAAAGAATTAGTTTGGGAAGATAAGTGCTCTCATATAATTAAATTAATTATCAGTAGAAAGAAAAAATTATAGATTTTATTTTTAATTATATTTGAACAAGTAAAGTCTCAAAATGTCTCAAGGAAAGAAAGGTACAAGAAGCAAAAAGAATGAAGAAGATGTGGAAGTAGAAACACAACCTATACAAGAGGAGAGTTTAGTTCAAGTTCCACAAGATACTACAGAAATGAATCCAGAAAGAGAGGAAAATGTCAATATGGCAGCTTTGATGTCATTAATGATGTAGATGAACAAGACAATGGAAGAGAATTCAAAAGAAATCAAAGAAGACATGAAAAAAATGGAACAGAAAATGGAAGAGAATACGAAAAAAATGGAAGAGAATTCAAAAGAAATCAAAGAAGACATAAAAAAATTGGAAGAGAATTCAAAAGAAGTCAAAGAAGACATGAAAAAAATGGAACAGAAATTGGAAGAGAATTATAGAAAATTAGAAAAGAAAATAGAAGATAATAATAATAAAATTGTAAAACAAATGGATAAAAAACTTGAAGCTGCAGAGAAAAAAGTAGCAAATGAAATAAAAAGTATACGGAATGACTACAAGAAAAGGATAGACAATGAGAGGACAGAAGTAAAGAGGATTATTCAAGATAATAAGATAGATATAGAACAGAAAATAGAGTTACAGAAATGTAACTTAGAAGTAAAAATTAACGAAGACAGGAGAAACACAGAAGAAAAATTAGACGATATACGACAAAATATCCAAATAAATTGTAATCAAATAAGAAATGTGGAACAGAGAATAGATGATATTTCACAAATGAGAGACATAGGGAGACCTTACTTAAATTTAACAAATGAGACTGGGATTAAATTCTCTGGTAATATAAAAAATTTGCATCCTAGAGTATACATAAATAGTTTAAAACATAAATTAAGATTTGTGAATAATATTAATGATATTAAAGATTATATTAGAATGACATTAAATGACAATGCAGCAACTTGGTTTGCTAGTATTGAAAATGATTTAGATAACTTTCAAACATTTGAAAATAAATTTTTAAATTATTATTGGGGTGAATTAGAGCAAGCAAAGTTTAGAGAAATTCTATATTTTGGAAAGTATAATCAAAATTTAAAATCAAATATGGTAGATTATGCATTGAAATTGATAACAGTTGCAAAATATTTAGAACCACCACTTAGAGAGGATGAAACAGTCTTAAATGTATCTAGACATTTTGATGCTGATGTTGTGCAAACCGTAACTGTACAAAATATTCAAACAATAGATAGTTTTATTAATTTTATTCAAAGAATACAAAGAGGCAATATGACAAGTAATAATAACAACAGAAAAAACAACAATACTTTTCAATATAATAAAAATGATAATCAACAATATAGACAATCATATAACAATAATACTAGGTATGGTGATAATTTACAAAATTTTAATAATACTAACACTAATCCAAATAGACAGAACTTTAATAATAATACTAGTTATAATAGACAAAATTTTAATAATAATACTAATTATAATAGACAACATTTTAATAACAGTACTAATAATAATAGACAAGATTTTAACAATAGAAGAAATACAGAACGACCTAACTATAACAGACAGATAAATTGTGTTCGAAGGAATAGAAGCTGCGAAGGCAGGGAACGAAGTAGTACAAGGCAGGAGAATGTGAGTAGAAGTCATAGTAGGGAAAGACATAGGACATCAGATCCAAGTGGTCAGATACAATCTGACAATTCTAATAATCAAAATTTTGTGCAGTAAACTTTCTGAATTACAAGTTAGGCCATTGCTATTATGAAAAACCTTCTGAATTTATTTCTTTAGATGAAGAGAAAATTATTGAATCTATTAATTTAATTTATATAAATGCTTTGGCCAAAAATAAAATGATTAAGATTATGATAGATACTGGTTCAGAAAGTACTTTAGTCTCGGAGAATTTTATTTTTAATACATTAAAACTATCAGATATAATAAAGATTCCAAAAATTAAAATTATTGGTGCAAATAATAAGAAGTTGGGTGAAATTGATAAACTAGCCAATTTTAAAATTAATATTCTTAATAAAGAAATTAATATGCAAGGATTTATTGTCAAGGATTTATGTGTTGATATATTAATGGGAAATGATGAATTGGAAAAGAAGAAAGTAAAGATAGATTTTGAAGAAAAAATGGTAACTTTGGAAGGGCAAATAATTAAATTTATGCAGAAAGATGAGGTAGAAGAAGGAATAAGAGTTGATAGGATATTATTAAAAGAAAATAATGATGTTTATGAAGAAGAAATGTATTTTGATGATAGGGAAATGTCCCAGAAGAATGTAAAGAATAATTATTGTAGTGAATATTTAAGGAATGGAAATTTTAAGCAGATGGATGCCTACGAGGCGGAGTGCGTAAAATTGGAAGCAAGGAATAATGAGTACATAATGAAGAATAATTTTATTTGTAAAGAAGAAGATATAATGAAAGTTTTAAATTGCCCTGAAGAATATAAATCAATAGTCATTTCCATATTGCAGCAACACAGGGGACTTGTCAATAAAGAAAATAGAATTGCACAAAATTATATCCATAGTATAAAAGTTAAAGAAGAAAAAGATTTTAAAACAAAATCATACCCAATACCATATAAATACAGAGAAGAAGTAAACAAAACAATTAATAATATGTTAGAAGATGGGATCATTGAGAAGGCAGACACACGTTTTATTAACCCCATAGTAGTAGTACGAAAAAGATCAGGTGAAATCAGGTTATGTTTGGATGCAAGGAATATTAACAAGATTACTGAAAAGCAATTTGAAGCACCAATGAGTATAGATGGAATATTAGGAAGAATTACAGGAATGTCATTTTTCACTAAAATTGATTTACAGCATAGCTTTTGGTTAATACCTCTAGAAAGAAAAAGTAGACAGTATACAGGATTTCAGATAGATGGAGTAGTATATCAATTCAAAGTAGTACCATTTGGACTTCAATCATCTTGCAGTGCTCTATGTAGATGTCTTCATGATATTTTGGATCAATATGAACATTTTGTAATTCACTACATTGATGATATATTAATTTTTTCTAAAACGGCTGAAGATCATGAGAAACACCTAAAATTTATAATAAATAGATTAGACAAAGTGGGACTAAAAATAAATCAAGAAAAATGTACATTTTTTCAAAAAGAAGTCATATATCTAGGTTATAAACTTAACACTAAGGGAATCGAAATGGATCCAGAACGGACACAAGTCATTCAGGAATATAAAACACCACACAATTTAAGAACTTTAAGAGGATTTATTGGAATAATTAATTATTATAAAAGGATGATACCAGATCTAAGTATAAAAGAAATTCCACTACTTGAACTACTGAGAAAAGGTGTAAAATGGAGATGGGATCAGAGAAGAGAACTAGCATTCCAAGAAATTAAAAACATTTTTCTGTCAAATTTGAAAATATACTATCCTGATTATACACAGCCATTCATATTAAGAACAGATGCATCAATAGAGAGATTATCAGGGGTATTATTACAAATACATGATGGGGTCGAATACCCAATACAATTCATTTCAAGAATTACAAAGCCACATGAAAAGGGTTACTCAGTTTCAGAATTAGAACTAGCAAGTATAATACACTGTGTCACAAAATTAAGATTTTATTTGTTGGGTAATGAATTTACAATAGAAACAGATCACCAAGCTTTAATGTCTATATTAAATAACAAATATGGAAACAGTAGAATACATCGGTGGAGTCTAATACTTAGTGAATACTGCTTTGAAATCAAATACATTTCTGGAAAATCCAATATAGTGGCAGATGCTTTATCAAGGTTAGAAAATACATCACAAAAAGGGCAGCGAACAATAAAAATTGGATTAAATCAATTAGTAGAAAGTACTGGATTATATTCTAAAGAAGAAATTATAAGAGATCAGATCAATTTGAGTGAAAAACAAAAAGTCCTTAGGAAAGATGGGGTATATTATAAAATAATAAATGGCATAGAAGTATATGTAATAACTAGAACTTTAGCAAAGAAAATATTGAAAAATTTACATAACAATTATATGCATATTGGTTCAAGAAAGCTATGGATGCTATTTAGGGACAATTATTTTGCAAAGAATGACATAAGTATAGCAAAAGAAATTACTACCCAATGCCCAATATGTCAACTAAACAAAGAAAAGAATTTCAAAAACCAGAACACATATAAATCTAATGTTGTATATGAAAAACTAAATACAGTTTCCATGGATTTTATTTCAAATTTAGTTCTCAGTCCAACAGGAAAAAAACATATACTAGTGATAGTTGATTTATATACAAAATTTATTAAACTATATCCCTGCTCTAGAACAAATGTTAAAACATTAAAATTATATATTAATCAATTTTTCGAAGAAATAGGACCATTTAGAAATTGCATAATAGATAATGCTACATATTTTAACAACCAAAAATTTCGGACATTTTGTGAGAAAAAGGGAATCAACATTCATTTTACAAGTATCAGACATCCTCAGGCAAATCCTGCAGAAAGATATATTAAAGAAGTTATAAAATATTTAAGGATACTGTGCCAAAACCAACATGAAACTTGGCAGCAACATATACCACAAGTAGAGTATTTTTTAAATAATACACATAATTTGAATACAGAGGAAGTACCAGAATATTTAATGTTTGGCCATATAGGAAACAGAAAGTGGATTAGTGAATATAATCAGGATATGTTAGAACAAGTAATGCAGAAAGTGAATAACCGAATTAGGAGGAAAGCTGAAAAATATATCCGAAGACAAAATCGAAATATAAAAAAACCAATCACATTTCAAAAAGGAGACCTAGTGTTAATTCGTTCACTTAGAAAAAGTAATGTTAAAGAAAACCGTTGTAAGAAATTACAACCAATGTTTGAAGGTCCATATACAATTGAAAATCAGAATGGACTAAATAGTTATGTGTTAATAGATGCAGAGAACAGACTAAGAGGCATATTTCATATCAACGACATTTTTCAATATCATGAAGAGATTGAATAATGATTTCTATACCTTTAACACAAATATAATAACACTAATAACTTACTGATATATCCATTTTATTCAATAGATTTGATTTGTTAAATGGTAGATGGTAGATTTCATTATTTTGAATCAATTTGACATCATACTTGTTGAATTTTGTATATATGGAAATTAATTTGTACCCTAAAAATCATAATTTGGGGTTAGACACAAAATTGATACTATAATTGCTATAAAAATGTCTTTCTAATATAATAAAGTGAAAAAAAAAACTTACCAATTTATATTGATGAAAGTTATTTTGAATGGAAATAATTCCTAGATTTTGTCTATAAACAAACAGAACACCATATCGATTATATTTTTAATTAAGGTTATATTTTATTCTCTGATATCGCATCCATTGTTCCATTTGACATGACAGTTTGACCATAGAATAGCCGAACTGTGCTCCGTTGTTCTCTGTTTTGACATAGACAGCGAACAGGGATGTATTTAACACATTTAAAAAAAAAAATTGATTTATTAAATTTAATAAGGTATGAGAAAATTAATATTTAAAAAAATAATAAGTAAATTATTTATTTTAAATATTATTTTGGGGTATTGATACGATTAGGGTTTATAGAAAATAATTTATAAGTTATATACTACATAATATTAGATATTTGGTTGTTTTAAATAAGTTATATACTAGAGAATTTTATAAAAATTATTTATGTGAGGGCATTTTAAGAAATTAGCATATAATAATTGTAAAAAGTTGTATTTTAGTAGTTATGATTTTGTAGATATTTTTAAGTGAGCCATGTGACTAGGCAACACACTATACCCTCCATTCCTAAGTGACATTTTAGGAAATAAATACGAATATAAAGTGGGGTTATATAATATATTGTTTGAAATTTGTATTTTATTAAATTAGAGTGTTAGTTACTAATTTAATTATATATTCTGATCTGAAAAGCCTAAATGTAAACAAAATTATTAATAGAAAAGAATGGAATTCTCTGGATCTCCGGAGATGGCCATGTTTGCGAAATGGTTTGTTCCAGAAAATTCAGACAAGTATTAAATAGAACAAATTGGAACATGATATCTTACGAGATGGTTCTAGAAATCCAAAAACATATAAATACCCGTGATTTGGATTCAAGATGGCAGTTTTGGAAGTTTTTAGTCAGAAGTCAGGCCAGTTCATTATGAAAGTTAATAGACACATTTAGTTAGTGAATAGTGAAGTAAATTGTTCATAATTATCAAGAAGTCAGTCAGAAAAGTTTAGTAAGAAATATGAAAGTTAGTTGGAGTCAGTGAATCAGGTACAAATAGTCAAATTGTTTAATATAGTGAGTTAAATGAAGATTAAAAATTATGCATATAATTTAATGCACATTTATAATTATACACAAATAATTATTGAAGATTAAAAAAAGTATATTGGAAGAAATTAAATTATATTATGGTTGGAGATTAGTATAAATCAACTTATAATAATTGGATATTGGTATATTGAAAAGAAGAATAAATATAAATGCTGTTTGCTGGTTTGGTTGGTGGTGTATAAATGATGGTGAAGAAAAATATATCTTAAATTGGTAGAAGCTGATAATTGGAAAAGAAATTTCACAAAAACAAGGATAACCGAAGTACGAAGACTTTCAGTGGTGATTAGTATATATATAGTGGAAAACAGTTCATTTAGGCATTCAGTGAAAGAAAGGTACAAAATTTTGTTAATATAATTTAGTTAGTGTCATAACAATTTCAATTTTGCAGATAGTTTTGTTTAAATTTAACATTGTCTATAGAATTTAATTAGTTTTATAAGAACATCAATTTAAAGATAGTTTATTTTAAATTTACATTGGCTAGGTTAGATATATATGTGTGTTTCATAATAGTTATAATAAAGATAATTTAAAAAAGTACTTACAAGCTAATTCTTTGAGAACCGCGATAAAAACCCTATATTATTAAAAATACTCATTGCTCATCATTCAAACAAAAAACACATCATAACAATATATATATATATATATATATATATATATATATATATATATATATATATATATATATATATATATATATATATATATATATATATATATGTATATATAAGATGTTTAATGTCGTCTGGATCTTACGTAATTTGTTACGTGCAAAATCGCAAAGACCGCAAACTCCGAAACTCGTGGATTTGGAAAATGTTTCTGCTGTACAAAAATTCAAGTTACCAAATCAGACCAATCTAGAACCATTAAAATTAACTGCAAATGATATTTTGATATCTCCTGATAATTATAACCCTACCAAACCAGTTTTAAATGATATTACTCTGGAAAACCAGAATAATTTAAATATTCAGTGTACTTTATCAACAGCAACTGATGTCAAAAATAGTATCGTTTCGCTAAAATAGTCTAGCCCTAAGGGAAATACACTAAATCAAAAAGTCAATAATAATGTACCAAGCTCATTTAAGAAATCGTTATTTTGGCCTCATACGCCAAAGCCCAAAAAGAAATCTAAAGAAAAAGTTCCTTCGGTTGCTACATCTCAAGCCTGGAAGGACTATTACAATAAAAAAAAAGAAATGAAAAAAAAAAGAAAGATGAAGAAATTGCAGAACGAAAACGTAAGCGTTAACAAAAATCATCGAAGGCAATTGAAGAAGCTAAAACAAACAAAATAAAGAAAAAGCAGAAAAAAACAACTGAGGTCTCGGATTCTAATTCAACCCAGTCATCTATAATTACCGGACAAATTGAGAAAGGCTTGTATGTCATGGTAAGATATGATAATGATATATTTCCAGGGGTTGTGTTGAATAAAACCGATCGAGAATTCCATGCCTACAATGCGCAGCGATGCATATTTGCGTCACCCTGGTTTTTCGCTTCCACGGTACCCCAAATTTTAAGCTTAGAAAACGACTTGATTCGATTATGTACTACCCGTCCATCTGGCAAATAGACCTAGAATATCGTGGGCTGCACGATAATCTTAGTTATTCAGTGTAAATGGATTCGTTCACGTGGTTGCACTATTTGTGCTTTTGTGGTGTTTTATTTTGCTAATAACTTGTTAATTATTACCAGGGTGAGTACAAAAAAATTACTGAGCTATTTGTAACTTGAATAAAATAATGTTAGTTGATATAATAATTAAAGAATATATTTACTTATTTTATAATTGGAAAAATAACAGTCGATTCATATTTAACCCTTTCGAGACTCCAGGTACATAATGTGTACCACTATGTTTGCATACGATCCTAAAATAATTTTTTGCCGTTAAATTATATTTAAAATGCACCAGTCAGTTTTCTACTGTATCGTTTGAGTCACGTACACGTGTACCCTCGTAAAATATTTTAGTTAACCTCAAATTTTCGAGTTTTAGATTTGTTGGTTGGTGCAGTTAGCATAAATATATTGTTTTTTGATAAAAATAATAGTTAAATTGAATTATGTCATTTCACAGACTGTTTGTTTTTGTGTCTTTTTATAGTAAGTATATTTAGATTGTTATTTATTTACAGTAAAATAAACATTTTACTGTTTACATAAAGTCTATGGTACTAATAAGTACCAATAGTCTTATAGTACGGTATGTAAGTGTACCATTAGTCTTATTTATGTCATTTTTAGATATGGATAAGAAAAGACCACTTACACAAGAAGAATTTAAATATTATGCAGAATTGTCATTTTCCGAGTCTGAGGGTAGTGATGAGATGTATAAACCTTCTGATGATGAATCGGAATCAAACGAGGACTGCCAAGATAACTTTCACGAAACTTCTGATGAAGAATCAGAATCAGAGAGCCAGTTAGAAGTTCGAGATACACAGAAAACCTAAGAAATAACTGACACACCTAGTAGTTCTTTTGTGTTGTGGTCAACACCAAATAAAGGTTTTGCTCCGAAAAAACAAATTTCAAGTCAACGTAGTTGTACACTGGATGCTGGCATACAATCTAACTTGTCGCCATATCAATATTACAAAAAGTTGTTTCCACGTTCTTTGTATACCTATATTGCTCAATGTACTAATGAAAGGATTGAAAGATGTAAGAAGCAGTCAAGAAGAAACGCTCGTCTAAAAGAAACTGACTTAGGCGAGATTTAAATAGTTCTTGGTTGCATGCTAGTTATGTGCTACAACCGTGTACCAAAAATCAGTAATTATTGGTAAACTCATCCTTCACTTGAAAACGTCTCGATTCAAGAGGCAATATCCCGTGCCAGATTCAAAGTTATATCTTTAAAAATGTATTTTGCATCACCATGGAAACCAACAGAAGCTTCAAAAACGTATTACATTGATGACGTTGTACAATTCTTGAAAGGGACCTTTCAAAAATATCGACAAGACAGCAGTTTTTAAAGTATCGACGAGTCCATGATGAAATTCAGTCGATGGTCACTCAAGCAGTATATGCCGCTAAAACCAATAAAAAGGGGAATCAAAATGTTTCTTAGGTCAGACTCGTTTACTGGATATACCTACGACTTCAACATTTACACAGGTCGTGAAACTGAATATGTAGAAGGAACTCTTGGGGAACGTGTAGTGAACAAACTTATTTCCGCAGCAAAAGAAAGAGATATAACCTTTTGCTTTGATCGCTTTTTTACTTCGGTTTGTCTGTTGGAAAATCTACAGTACGCAGCAATAGGTACTTGTAACCAGAGTAGAAAAAGCTTACCAAAAATAAAAGATAAATTGCGAAGAGGTGAATGCTTATTTCAGTGCAATGAAAATGGACTAATGTTTGTGAAATGGCAGGATACCAAGGAAGTCTTGATGCTGAGTAATTGCCATAATGACAATGTTTCATCTATCAATACAACCATGAGAGATAGCTCGAAAGTAAATGTGCCTTGCCCAGAAACGATAGCGTGCTACAGGAAAATTATGGGTGGGGTTGATCTAGCGGATCAAATGGTAGGATTGTACGATTTAGATCGTAAATCAAACAAATGGTGGAAAAAAGTATTCCATCGATTACTTATGATGTCAGTTGTTAACTCATGGATTATTTGTAATGAAAAAATAAGAAAAAAATTCCTCTGATACAATTTCTGGTATCTCTGGCAGAAGAAATGATTGCTGAAGAACAAACAATTTCTGCTATACGACGTTTATCTAAGAAGGGAAGAATTTATATAAAAAGAAAACGTTTCGAGAGTGTGTCATTACATCTTCCAATTGAAGGAAACACAAGAAGACGATGTAAAAGATGCACTAATAATAAAACACAAAAACGTACAAAAAACATTTGAGAAGAATGTGACATTCCTTTATGTACAAAGTTTTTCGCAGTATATCACCGTCAATAATATTTTGTATTTTTGAGTAATTGTTTTATATTTTTGAGTAATAAAATAATAAAAATATATTAATAATATTTGTATGTAGGACTGTTGGTACACGTACATACCATTACACAAGACGAATGGTACGTATATGTACCACCCCTCCCACCAACACCCTAACGTTTTTATTAACATGTTTTGTCAAAAAGAGTATATTTGTGTATATAAAAATAAAAGACCACAAAAATATGTTTTTAAAACCCGTTAAAAAAACCGTCTCGAAAGGGTTAAATCACTGCGCTTTCGGATACATAATTGCACCTAAAAATATAAGGGTTGTAACATTCTATAATACGTTCGCAAAAATGATAGTTTCATTGAAATTATCATTTTTTGTTGCAGATGTGTCTTTTATATAAAGATGGACATAAAACAATTCGGTTGGATGAATTAATTAGACAACGACGGCTTACTTGATTTACTAGTAAACATACCCAGTGGCAGTGAAGATGTATTAGATGACAATTTACAAATATGCCTGTATCTATTTCTGCGGATCTGTTGGATAAATATATAAATCAGCGAGGCACCAATGAAATGAAGATTATGGTATCTGATGTCGAACATATTCAATTAAACGAATACTGTAACGTGGATAACTCAGATGACAGTGGAGATGAAGTGGAAGAAACTGCTCTCAAATTCAACAAGACTTCTACTAATAGTTTTTCTATGACATAAGGTTATTTTATCACCTCATTGACGTAACTGTAATAAATGCTTGACTTCTTTATCGACGATGTAATGAAGGCAAGCCAAACCTTTTAAAACTTGGACAATTTAGAGTTGACTTAGCATGTACATTCATTCATTTTGGCTTTACAACCCTGTGTGGGTCCTAGCCTCCCCAAGAATTTTTCTCCAGTCGTCCCTATCCATCGCCTTCCTCCGCCAAGCACGTATTTCCATATTTCTCATGTCTTCATCGATGTTATCTAGGAATCTTGTTCTGGGTCTTCCTCTTCTTCTTTGACCAATAGGTCTATCAAGGAGCGTTTTTCTAGCTGGGTCGGTTTGCTCCATCCGCATTACATGGCCTACCCACCTCAGACGTCCTATCTTTATGTGTTTTACGATATCTGGTTCCTGGTATATCCTATAGAGTTCGAAGTTGTATCGTCTTCTCCAGACACCATTTTCATTTACCGCTCCATAGATGCGCCTTAGTATTTTTCTTTCGAAACATCCTAACATGTTTTCATTGCTTTTTGTTAAAGTCCAGGTTTCTGAACCATATGTTAGGACTGGGCGTATTATTGTTTTGTAGAGTTTTACTTTTGTATTTCTTGATATAACTGTAGATTTAAAAAGGGGATTAAGCCCAAAATAGCATCTATTAGCCGTGCAAATTCTGCGGTTTATCTCTGCGGTAGTGTCATTTTCAGTATTGACGAGCGTTCCCAGGTATACAAATTCGTTAACTGCTTCGATGACGTCATTTTCTATAACAAGTGGCCGTAGTGTTTGTGGTTGCGTATCTATTTTCATGTATTTTGTTTTGTTGGTGTTTATTATTAAACCCATTTTTGTAGCCGCTTCCTTTAATGCTACGTACGCCTCTCGTGCTGCGTTTTCCGTTCTCCCAACAATATTGATATCATCAGCATATGCTAAGATTTGCACAGATTTGTTATATATTGAACCGGTAGTTGTGATTTGTGACGTACGTATTACTTTTTCCAGAGCTAGATTGAATAGTATACAGGAGAGTGGGTCTCCCTGACGTAGCCCGTTATTTGTTTTAAAAGGTTCAGAGAGTTCCCCCTGGATTCGTACTTTGCATTCAACTTTTTCAAGGGTTAGTTTGGTTAAACTTACCAACTGATTTGGTACTCCTAGGTCTATCATTGCTCTAAACAATTCTCTTCTATTTACAGAGTCGTAGGCTGCCTTGTAGTCTATAAATATGTGGTGCGTGTCTACACCGTATTCCAGTGTTTTCTCTAGAATTTGTCTTAGGGTTAAAATCTGATGAATTGTTGATTTACCACCTCTGAAACCAGCCTGGTATTGTCCTATTATTCGCTCTGCATATGGTGCCATACGATGGCATAGTATATTGGAGAATATTTTATACGCCGCATTTAGGAGCGTAATTCCTCGATAGTTAGAGCATTCAAAGATATCACCCTTTTTGTGTATGGTGCAAAGTATTCCAATATTCCAATCATTGGGAAGGGACTTCTGTATCCATATTTCTTTTATAAGCTGCTGTAGGGCTATTATGATATCGTGGCCACCTTCTTTATATAATTCCGCTGGGAGATTATCTATTCCGGGTGATTTGTTTCTGGCTAGTTTGTTTACAGCGTCTTTAACTTCCAGGATCGTTGGTGGATCCTCCTCCCTCTCGTCTGCTCCGCTTACCTCGCAGCTTTCGTCTCCCGGGTTTTCTTCTTCCTCTATATTAAGTATCTGGTTAAAATATTCCGTCCATCGGTTTAGTACGTCTGTTGTTGTTGTTAAGAGATCGCCATTTAAACTTCTACATTGATTTGTGTTTGCCTTAGCATGTACACTATCTACTATATTGGCTCACAAAATGTGACGAAAAGAAGACGACCATCTGACTTGCAACAACAAATCGATTTTAAAAGAAAAAAGCTAATGTTGCTGCCTTGTCACATCAGGATGTCAGATTGGACAACCAAAATCATCTTCCCATTTGGAACAATACACAGCTACGTTGTAAGAATCCTCTGTGTGAGAATCAAACTTTTGTAGTGTATGAAAAGTGTACTACAGCTTTGTGTTTAAACAAAAAAAAACTGTTTTAAAACCTTTCATAAATTTTATTTTCACCTTACTACTTTATGCTGTGCTCCTTTGTGCGCAATAATGCATATATATGCATCGCCAATAAAATATCAAATTATAAACAAAATTTTAATGGTTGATTTTTTTTACTATTTTTCCCTTACTTATAATCAGTTAATCTACCCTCCTATATTTTTTTATTTGATAATAAAAAATTGCGCATTGTAGGGTTATGGTGTATTAATAAAGTGTGGTTTAGGTGTAGGTGTAGGTGTAGGTATTAATAAAGTGTGGTTTAGGTGTAGGTGTATTAATAAAGTGTGGTTTAGGATAAAAGTGGCCGAGCACACCAGATGTACAATGGTATCCAAAAGACGATATTTTGAAAATCATTAATGAACCTAGTATGCTTAATAAACGAGGTGTATACTCTGTACCAGAGATTAAAGACTTCATTCAAAATGTTTCAAATTCAAAGTTATTACGTACTTATTGTTTCATATTTTTTTTAATAAACTTTTTCAAATATTTTTTTATTAGTTAATTACTTACACATTTAACAATATTATCGCAATTAATTAAAAAAACAAATTCTTACCTAAGTACTTTAAACATGAGATGTCTATTATAAAGACAGTTAAAAACTGCTGGTGTCGATTACTGATACAAATGGTTTTATTCTTATTATTTTATTTTTATTTTTATAGTATGAAATTTTCCGCCATTTTAGATCATACCAATTAAAAGTACAACAACAGAAGCTTATGAGGAGCATAATAGATTATATTAATATTAAAACAATATTGATATATTAAAGCTTAATTTCAAACTTTACTTTAAGGTGTCTATTACTAGGACATTTAGCTTACGAATATTGACGAATTTTGATGTTCTCTTTTTCTCGAAATTTCTTTCGACCTACAATTTCTAAAATATTTGTCTAATAAACTAGGCATCAGTGTTTTTGCATCTGCTGTGTTGTTATCCCGATCTATTTTTAATCGTAATAAAGCTTAAAAATTACTGAAAGTGTATTTTCCTTCAAATCCAGTAAAAAATATGTAAGAGGGACAAAGCTATGTTACAAATATGGACTCATTCCTTCTCATTTATGTAAGTTAAAATATTACCAGAAACAATTCAGCAAGGATGTTTTATGAATAAAAAAAAATATAAATTATATTGAAAGATAATGAATCCAATAAATAAAATTAACATAATATTTGTGGAAAAAATGTTGGTTAGTTTTTAATAATTTTCAGAAGTATTCCATGACGCATTTGATTATCTTATCAATAAAAATATTGACTATTATTTAAATAGTCTGCGTTTATTATAGATAGTTAAATATCTCTCTATTTTACGTCTTAAATTTTCAATCACACTGTGCAACATAACCAGACTTTTATATTTCTTTTTTTTACTAGTTTCTTATGTGTAAAATAGCATAATCAAGACGTGACTGGGATAAAAAAGAGAGTTCGTTTTAGGTAACGAAACGCGTGAACGACTTTGGAATGATTGTCCCATGCGATCCACACGGCTTCCTTAATGTACACCCACGTACCTTTCTTGCAGGCCCGAATGTGACTTTCGTAGAGACGAGCGAAGTTTAACAAGGCACTTGTTGTTTTTTTACAGTAGTAAAAGGTGTAATGTTTATAAAATCTTTTACCAGAATTAAATTTAATATTATTGAAGTTATAAATTTCAAAATAATCACATCTTAGAAATTTTTCTAAAGATTTTTTCCTGTTTATACAGGGTGTTGAGAAACTTCCCTGACAAACGAAGAACGGAGATTCCTCAGACAATTTTATAACAATTTAACTGAATTCACACATTAGCCACTTATTACAATATAACTCTTTTTTACTTTCATTTAGCAGGTTTCTATATCCCACTCAATATACAAACAACACATTTGAACGATCTATCCTCGTTAATTTATTAATAACCCAACATCATACTATATTTAAATCAAATATAACAATATTGTACACTTTTTTTTTCTAATTTGCGATCATATTTTAAAATAATAAAAAAGAAATATATTTTTCTTTTCCCTAATTTTCGAATTAAAAAAAGTTGCTTTACAAGAGTGAAAAATTGACTTCAAAATCTTATTTATAAGATCAAAACTTTGTTTATTTGGTCGCAGCCACATAAAAAGCCAAACAAACCTATAAGCCAGTATCAAAGTAAATTCCGGGAATAAATTTTCCAATTTCCAATTCGAAACAAGCCACAATAGAGGCGCGCGAGCAACGAGCGACAACGGTAGTCTTTCTTACCACCGTATCGAAATAACACAAAGGGCATCGGGAATCTTTTTTGTTCGACATCAAACGAAAGTGTATAATACATAAAGAAAAGGGATAAAAAAAAGCCCTAGAGTGGTCGGTGAGACGGTGAAAATCTCATGTGCTAAATCTCATATACATCAGCACAGAAAATCGAGAAAGTCTCGAAAGATGGATGGAAAGAAAAGTTGGAAGGGCGCATAATTACGTTCGCGATTCGAAAACGAAGGGAATAAATGAATATATTTGTGAATTATGGGAGTAAAAACAACGAAAAAGCGGCTTTTGTTGGGGTAACTAATATATGAGTTTAAAAAGTTTGAAATAATTAGAAAAAAATAATGACAAAGACGTTGATTAGGTAATAAATATTTAAAACCAAGTTCAAAAAGTTCTCAAATCTTTTATTACTTTCTCATATTCACTTAAATTAGAAGCAATGTAATCGGATATATTTATTAGGCTAACTTCAATGAAATATAAATTTTTAAATAGAATAAATATTCAAAATTTTTCTTTGATTCAGAAAATATAATAAAGGAACTTTCTCTACTTTAAAATTTTATACCACTGCATTTTTATCTACAATAGCAATAAACAAATTGTTGGAAAAACTGCTATATATTTGTATCGTTTTTCTTCACACATCCCATCAGCCAGGGGTTATAAGCGTGTATGGATTGTGTTACATAATGGTTAGGATTTATTACAATAGATAATTGAAGACCGCAGTTTAAGAACCGGACAACTCCATTTTTAATCGAAATTGAGTTATTCCATTTAGCATAGGTAATGCGTGTGTTTGTAGTTTCATTTTATGACTAGATATATAATCCATTAGCCTATTATGTTTTGAATTATTAATTAATTTTGTTTTTTAACAATTGTTATAGAGAGAATCCGTACTAACAATAAAATATAATCTTCTATTGACTTACATATAAGTACCTACGTACCTACCTTAATTTTTTTTTATTTCACTTTTTTTATATTTTTAATTTTTTTATTTTTTTATTTTTTTTATTCTTTTTTATATTTATATTTTAATTTTTTTTTTCTTACATTTTTTTTATGTTTTTACTGGAAGGAAAAGAAAAATATAAGGTTTTGCTGATTTATGAAGGAAATAGGTAATAACGTTTTTCGACATCTGTCGGTAAATCGAAATTTCCTAACCCGGCGCCATTTTGGTGGGGTATGACATACCCCAGTGAGTTTAAAATTAGCACCAATGTTTTTATCGGTAAATTAGCGCGACAGGCATTTCAGTACCTTTCGTTAGAACCTTGAAGGAGGTCTGGCAGTTGATTTACTTTAGAAGTGAACGCACGCATCGCTGTTTTGATCCAACCGTCGTTGGGGTATCATATACCCCACCACACAGGAAAGTTAATATATTTATGGTAGTATTGTTTGAGTTGAGCATTCACATTTTTATATAATTTCCGTTGAAATTATTTATTTTTAATGAAAATGCGAAATTTTATACATAAATTATTTATGTTTTTGTTCTAGATTATTGCTTATCGATATGAACAGGAGCAGGCGAGGCTTCAAGCTTTATGGGACAATTCTCAAGACAATGATATAGTAATTGGATCTGAGAACGAATCCGACAATGAAGACAACAGTAGCCACAACTCTGATAGCGAGGAAGATGGTATTGATTTAGAACAGTCAGTGGCTGATATAGAAATCGAAAATGAACTTTTGGGGCAAGGACAGGAGAGTCACAAGAAACATTACGTAGGTAAGAATGGCACTAAATGGTCTTCAACATGCTTTCCCATAAATGCAAGAATACGCTCAGTAAATATCATTACGCATTTACCAGGTGTAAAACGAAATGCAAAAATGGCGAAAACTCCCGTGGAATCTTTCAATTTACTTTTTAAACCTAGTATGATGGATGATGGTCGTAATTTGGACTAATATAAAAATAAGAAGGAAGTCCACTTGCTACGATGAAAACCATCAGTATGCAGTTTTCGAAACCAATGCAACTGAAATAAGAGCACTGTTTTAACTATTGTACTTGGCTGGGGTGTTCAAGTCTGCTCGGCTTAATTTAGAAGATCTTTGGTCTACCGATGGAACCGGAATAAGCTTATTTAGAGAGACGATGTCTTTACAATGATTTATTTCTTTAGTCTTGTCTACGTTTTGAAAATATAGAAAATCGAGAAGAAAGAAAAAAACTCGATAAAATGACTGCAAATAGAGCAATTTTCGAAAAATTTGTGCAAAATAGCCAGGACATCTATACGCCAAGCGAATACCTTACTATTGATAAAAAGCTGGAGGCATTTAGAGGCCGCTGTGGTTTTCGCCAGTATATGCCGAAAAAGGCTGCACGATACGGATTAAAGATATTCGCTCTCGTTGATGCAAAATCATATTATGTTTTGAATTTAGAACTATACGTGGGACTGCAGCCAGAGGGACCCTTCCAATTGAGCAATAAACCTAGCGACGTAGTTCTACGACTTGTAACTCCGATATCTGGAACCAAATGAAATGTAACATTCGATAATTGGTTCACAAGTTATGAGCTGATGCTGAAGCTTTTAAAAGATCCACAAGGAATCTAAGTTCCTGTGGTTGGCTGTATACCATATATAACAAAAAATTTTAATAAAAATCCTTTATAAAAGGTATATAATTTAAAAACCCAATCGGGCTATATCACAAAACGTTTTCGGAATCCATATTCCATCATCAGTGCACTAGGTGGGTATACATGTATTGAGCCACTAAATATGTGGGTAAAACCCGTTAAAAATTATTATTATTTATATTTAGTTTACACTAGATGGTGATACATTCTATGATGTTAAAGTTACCATTGGATTTGGTAACATGGCGACGTATGACTCCACGTAAAGTTGCTGGTCCCGAGACGATGTTTCTACGAGGACCTGATGAAAGCAACTCTGGAAAGTTGCTTTTGATGAGGCAAACGAATGAAAGCAGCCAAAAGATATAATATTTACCCGAGAAAAAATGACAGAAAGACCTTTTATAATTGTGTGATTTGTAAAAAAGCTATATGTTTAGAGCATTCAGTGGTGCATTGTGATTATTGCTATTTAGCTAAAAACAATTAAAATGTATTATGTATGTTGTGGTTTTTCCAAACATTCATTTATTTTTACTATTTCTCTGATCTTTTTTTATAATCGAGAAAAAATTAGTGTGACGTTTTTTCATGCTGTAAAATGAGACTTTTTTGGAATATTCGAGTATTTAGTTTGCAATTTGTTTCTAAACACTAGTTCCTTTTGATTTAAGTTTGTTATATGTTGAAATATAAATCACAATACACATTTTCTAAAAATGTGTTATTTTTATTTCATTTCTTTTTTAAGTTTGGGGTATCTGTTACCCCACCACACAGGCTTTTACATTTTAGTCTACCACACTGGCGCTGAGTTAAAGGATATTATTGTTCGCCAAATCATTCAGTTGACAAGAAAATAGCATATTCGGACTGCTCGCGGAATTCGTGTACTTTTGGGTAAAAAATTTATTATTAGGAACTAGTTCCCCAAAAAAGCAAAAATATCTGATGCTTGTGGCGATTATGGTAAGCATGTAGCAAATAAGCTAAGGACTTATTCTCAGAGAACCAAAGCTGTAGTGCAGTATCATTTTAATATCATACTTTTTCAAACTAACATGGGCAGCTAGCTATGATTAAATGAAGAGACATTAATTCCAGCTAACTACAGTTCACACACAGAATTCGTTTACATGTTTAGCAACTAGCAACATTTCGACCCCCATCCCTGAGCCATCTCCACATGAAATCGTACAAGGTAGGCTTGTTACACTCAAATTTCATCTCCTTTTAGCGAAGTCAACACTTAGGATACTTCAGAGTTAACAGAAACAGCTTACAATTTCCTAATCAATTGTCAAATGTAATTACACCATTTTTTATTGTTATATATAGCATTATATTATTTTGTTGCTTTGTTCGTCAAATAATTAGAATACAAATACTACTTTAAATATAAAAACTTAAAAATTTAAATGTTATTTCTTACTTTTATAACGTATTTAAGGCTCAGGGTTAGAACTTTACATGTTTCTGCTACAATGACAAATACTTTGTTTCTATAATTTAAATAAATATTGAAGACTGATAAAAGAATCACCAGAAGCTTAAAACCTCAATGCTAAGGCCAAAGGATCTTTACCCGCTATCTACGTCCTCCTCATTCCTTCAGCCCTTGGCAGGGCATAGTGACACTCTAAATATTGTTAGCTTGCTGCCTCCATTGCTATTCTGTGCCATATGAATAACTTTATGCATGGAATTTTCTACCAGAGTCTTAATTAGGCCTGCCCATCTTGTTATAGATTTTCTTTCTGGTCTTCGGCCTATTACCTTTCCTTCTACTATCAATAGTTCCATGGTTTCAGTTATTCTAGCTATGTGACCAATTTAGGTATACTCGGATTACTTTTTTTAATACCCTGTCTTTTTTATAAAGCTCTTCCAGAATTGACAGGTTGGTTGTATGGTCTGTCCAGGACATACATAGAATTTTTCTATAGACCCACATTTCAAAGGCTTCGATCTTACTTCTATCGATTTTTTTGAGAGTCCATGTTTCAGCTCCGTATATAGCAATGCGAAAAATAGGAGCATTGAAAAACTTGAGCTTAATATTCTTTGTTATTGTTCTTTATGTCCATATTTTAGTTAATTTAGCTGTTGCGGTTTGGGCCATTGCTAGTCTACGCTTGATTTACGAGGAGCAATCGCCATTATTAGTTATCAGGGAGCTTAAGTTTACAAATCGGTCTACCATTTCGAAATTCGTCACTTGTGTATGTGCGGTAGAATATTATTTGCTCTGTCTATGATCATAATTTTTGTTTTTCCGGTATTGATCTGAAGTCCGACTTCTTCGCTTATCCAGCTTAGCCGTTCGCTGGTGGTAATCATTTCGACTTCATTGGCTGCTAGTATAAGTGTGTCATCTGCGTATCTTAGATTAATGATTTTTCTGCCTTCTATAGTGATTCCTCTATCCCATTCGTCTAGTTCTTTTCTCATTAACCGATATAGCTTTTCGTAATTTTGTGCTCTTCTTTTCTATTACACTTCAAATTCAATTTATTAACTCCTTAAGATCTTCACTATTCGTTCTTCGTTCAAGTGAAATAAGTCAGTGTTTATTTTTTCATGTAGTAAACTTGTAATTTAAAAAAAAAGAGACTCCAAACACCCCAAGTAACTGGAACTTTTTCCGCGAATGCAATTTTTGTGAACCACACGATTTTTGTTCGTACTGTTAATTCTGATTGTTCCTGCGCTCTAAATTTTTTCATTCAGGCTAAAATGTTCTGTCTGTGTTAAGTCTGGACCCACCTTTAGAGTCATCTGATTTTATCACCGAAATGATCGCGTGTAGTGGTAGATGTCGGAGTAGGAATAAAGCTCACTGGTCTGGTGGTAGAGTGGTACTGGTGTTTAGGTGTTTTTTTTCAGTTTTAAGATTTTGTTAAAAATAACACGCTGTAATTGAGTGTTTAGTATCTTACGTGTTATATTGTCGTCAGAGTCGGAAATCGAGAGCGATCCTTTTCAAGATTCGGATACTGAATATACTCCGAGTGATTTGGATTAACCTAGTACAAGTCGTGCATCGAATAGAAGAAAAATTAAAACGAAAGAAAAGCTAGTTCGCAGACATTGTGACCGGACAACATTAACAGAGAAAAGAGGTAGAAAACGAATAATAAACGAAAGTGGCTAAAAAGATTGTACTGAAAAGAATAGTGCAAACATGATGCACTTGCCGACTTAAATATTTTGAAAATATTGATGAAACACAAAGAATGTTTATTTTCTTCTCTTTCATCGAATTAAGAAATAAAGAGAAGCAATGGGTGGACATATTTCTTAAAAACAACTGCAAAGAAAGCGGCCAACATCAGGACAAATAAATCCAAAGAAGTTTAATTTTGCCTAACTTTACTTTAATTAGTGTTTTTTTTTAAGTTTAATAAGAATTTTATTAAATCAGAACATAATAGGTTTACTATTTATTGATACTAATTTACAAATAAAAAAGTAGTCAAATTTTACAGACTTATTGCCAGTATGATACAGTTGATTGTTTTTTTTTTGTGATAAACATTAACTTGATTTGAGTAACATTTTACATAATTTTGTATGTTTGAATGAAATTTAAACATTCTTCATCTTCTTAAAAAAAGAAGTTACGCTTCTTTCACACAATACGACTTTGGTCGTTACGGCAAGAGGTCGTACGACCGTTTATCGTACTCGTCTTGCATTCACACGTTACGGCAGTATTAATCTTATTGTCGCAGAGAACACAGGACTTTTAGTGAATCAGGAAAAAATTTTTCGTTATGGTTAATTTATCGCTGTAAAAAAATACAGAGATGTAATCACCTACATTAGAAGCCTCTAATTAATGAAAGAAGACACGAAGCGGGTTTATCATTTACTTTTTGGAGAATTAAGAAATGACCAATATTTAGCTAATATTGAAGTGATGGACGCCTATAACAAATACTAATATTATCTTTGTTATTTTTATTTCCTTACTCTTTTTGAAGTACCAGAAACTGAACTCACTACGAATTTTGACCCTGATGAACGGCAGGTGGAATGCATATTTTAGATTCCCTTGCCGAGTAATTCATCAAGATGTTTGCTTTGCAAGTTGTAAAAGATACAGTGGTAAAAAATTTGAATTCGGTTTCACCATGTAGATTTCAACATGTAGATAGATTTTGTTTCGATTCAGAGCAGTGGCATATACCGCTCTGATGAGACCTAAAGAGGTCGAAATACGTAAAAGCGGCTTGCCGCTGCCCTGTATCGAAACAAAAATCTAATACCGTCACTATGTTTTATTTCTTTACTCTTTTTAAGTACCAGAAAACTGAATTCACTACGAATTTTGACCATGATGAACGGCAGGTGGAATGCATATTTTAGATTCGCTTGCCGAGTAACTTATCAAGCTGTTTGTTTTGTAAGTTGTAGATGGCACAGTGGTAAAAATTTGAATTCGGTTTTACCAGGTAGGAAATCGTATGATTTCTCTTGTTAATATTTACTTGTTTATTTTTAAGAAATATAAACATACGTGATTTTTTTCCGATATCTGGCAAGTGGCTGCACGTTTACTGAGCCGAATTATACTTATCGAAATGGAATTTCTACTCTAGAAAAATGGTAAAATAGATATGCAAAGCAATCTGGATAGTTCTGTGAGTGGAGTATATACCCACACCTACAAGAGAAATTTGGGAGTATATTTATGAGATTAAATGGCAGCTGCTGACTCCAGATACAGATTTGTATTTGTAGACGTTGAAAGTTATGGTAAAGACATTGACTCTTCGATAACTAAAAGTTCCAGTCTACAGCAATCAATTGAATCAAACTCATAAACACTACCAGAAAAAAAGTATCTAGCGGGAAGGGAAAGCCTTGTTGAACAGAAAATAGTCGCTTTAAAGACTGGCTGCATCCCAAAAAAAAATATTTTTCGTGTTTCTAACTCAATTTGGAATCCCTAATCTACGTGTATTTACATTTCTGTCTTTATATACATCCAGAGTTTTACTCACAACACCGGTCTACTTTGTACCAGCGCAATTAAAAATTTACTATCTTTATTTTCTGCATTATGTACGTGCCACTGGATTCACTGGTACCAAAAGACTAACTGTCGTTACGTGTGCAAGCATTGATTTCATGCCGTGATCACATAAAGATGGAACTACGAATTAAAACAATGGAGACCATGGTTAGGAAAGAGAAGCAGAGAAAAACCACAAATAAGATGGCCTGATGACATTAAGAAGATCAAAGGACATAACTGGAAGCAAGTGGCATAAAATAGAAAACACTGAATTGATTTGGGGGAGGCCTATGTCCAAAGTTGGATTACTTAAGGCTAAAGAGAACAGAGAGAGACCAACTTAATTCATTTAATTCTAACTACTCTTCTTTTCCAATTAATATTTTTTTCACGCATAATCACAAGAGATATGTAAAAAATATTTTAAAGCCACAAAAAGGTAACCGTTAAACAAAAAACAAACCGAACAACAAAAAAAATTGCAAATGTCAGTAATTTGCTTTATTTGCTTCATTATACTCCCTATGTAGTGACTAAATTTTAACTGGATTCCAACAATTGTTCGGTTGGGTCTGTGTTAAAATCCTTGATTGGAGGTTTCATACAACAGAGCAATTACTCAATATGTCGTAACTTGATGACTCGTACGCGTAGTTATACCGGTATCTCGAAATTGCATCTTATTCAAAAATAATAAATCAAAGCCACAACAGAACATAGTTTCGGTGCAATAAATCCATCCATCGCATTAACGCAAAACCGCGGACATGAACGCTCCGGGGATCGTTGGCTGATATCAGCTAGTTGCTGGTAACATTACCTGTTAGAGATGGGCCAACTTCAGGATCATCGAGTAATATATAATAGCGTATTGTATAACAGTCATAGTTTTAAAGCCAGTAAGTTACATTTAGTTAAATATTCTCTTGATCCAAATTAAATAAAACAATCTACTTATTATGTTGATTCGAGACTTGTCTACATTTATAAGTCGATGGTTTAGAACAATAGTGACAAATACAAAAAACACAATTTCTAATAAAGCAAAAAAAAATGATTTTTTTTTATTTAAATTAATGTCTCTCGGCTGCAAAGACCATTGACACTAACAATATTGTGTACAATAATTACAAAAAGCACATGTTACTAATTGCTACAGTTAATCTATAAGCTTAGAACCTATTACTAAATAATACAACAGTTTTATCACTAAGTTATAAGTTAAAGGTAAAGTACATGGTAAACAAGGGGTTATATTCTGTTGAACAACTGGTTGTCTTTCAAAAAAACCTCTGTTTCTGTTAAGTTGTAATTAGGTGGAATAGATGTACTGCATATGGATATTTGGTCGGGACACTAGACAGTTATTGCTATGGCCTCTAAATGGGTAGTTAGGATATATTGTATAGAAAATAAATCATTAGACACGAAGATAGATGTTCCTCTACTTGTTCTTGTATACGTAGTCCGAAGGAAATGGTAACCTTCAAAATTTTTAGGATCACGTCTATGTATTTCCTTGAAATTAGTTTCTTGAAGGCAGATGATATCTGCTTTGGTATTATTGATTAATTGTTGTAAACGTTCTAAGCGAGGGTAGAACCCACCGCAGGGTAAAAGCACTAACGTGAAAATAAAATATATTTAACATTGAGAACGTTAAGAGGTTAGAGAAGATTCGGTTAGATAATCTTCATCATTGTTTGTAGATTGCGATATTGTGCTTCCAATTTCTGAATTGTCTATAATAAGTTGCTGTTTAATTTTCTTAGAAACTCTTGTAAATCTATTCTTGATTTTTCTATCTTCCAGTGAAGGTTATATTCTAAACATGTCGTCGAGTAGTGATCATTTTGAGTCAACTGCTGTGCTTCTTGAAGAGGGTTATTACTGCTGAATGAGTTTTGCAGAAAGGCAAGAAAATTTTCAACCGGTAAAGAGAATAAGTTTGGATTTTCTTGATAAAGATTATTGATTGTGAGAACAGAGGAGGGGGTTAATTTAGATTGATCGGGTGAAGGCATTTTTATGTCTTTGATGGGTAAGTTAGTAGATGTGTTTATTTCTTAGGAGGTAGAATCGCTGAAGTCGGAACAAGTTCGTTTCTGACCAGTGGTAGGAGGAAGAAATTCATTGTTTGCGGCAATAGAAGTGGTGGATATATCGACAGTTTTTATCTGTTGACTGGGAACCGTATTTTGTGTTGTGTTTCGTGGTGCCATATTGTTTGATATTGGGGTAGCAGGAATGGGTTTAGCTGGGGACGTTTGTTTATTTGGGAGAGGATTGCTAGGGGGATTTTGATATTTATTTGCTGTATGTCCATGTTTTTGCATAGAAAATATGCCATTTTGTCGGTGGAGAGAAATATTCTGTAAGAATTATTGTCGAATGGAATTATTAATGAAGTTTCAGTTTCGAGGCTATCTGTGGTTGGAGTAACGTATACCTGTCTTCTGAAGCTCTTAATATGCGTAAATTCATCACCGGGGATTCCAGCTTTAATATATGACACTGATGAAGCAAGTTAAAGACCTAAATCTTCAAGGTGTTTTTCTATAATTTCATGAGGTATTGATGGACAGACGTTAAAGATTATTTGTCTTTTGGCTGGGGTAACCAGTCTTCTTACAGGTAGTTCTACAGAGTTGATTGGAATCGTAGGGTATTCTGTTACAATATGTTAGAAATTCTTGAGGCGAAGCAAATGTTTTTGGGGCTAACAATGTTACCTATGGCTTTGACGTAGTCGAGTAGTAATAAGTTTGGTTCAGCATGTATTAATATGGCTTGATCTTTTTTGGGATATTTCGGTTTAGGTTTTGATATAGTAGCAGTTGCATATGAATTTGGATTATTACTCATGATGTTGTGTCCAGACATGGTGTTGCTAACTGTAGGAGAACATTGATTTAAATTGTTACTCATGTAGTCAAAAGTAACTATTTTTGGTTTTATTGTAATAAAGTTTTGACTAATAGGCAGCAATTGTAGCGCATATCTGTATTACTGGTTGCCTGGCTAATACTTCGCCAAACCAGTCCTTGATAGGACTATCTTATGTCAAATGTGACAAAAATGTCTACACAGCTGAATGTTTTGGTTAGAAAAGTATTAATAAACAATTTCTTACCGAATAATATTACAGATCTTGATGTTAAAATCTCTACACAACTATTACTAATCACTTTTTAATGGTTAAATACTTTTAAAAACTGGTATTTACTGCGATAAACAGCCAATTTTTACAATGATTCACAGAGTGATATGTACTCGTTCGAATCAAAAAAGATTTTAAAACCGGGTAAATGCAAATTACTAAATATTTAATAAATTTATACTAACCGAAAGTACTCTTTAGAATAAAATAACGTTATGAGAAATAGAATTTGTAGTAAAATGTAATATTTTATATTTTTGGTAAAAATGATACAGGTTTTAGTTACTCCTAGGTGTTTACATTTTTATTACACTGCATATAAGATACTATTAAATATTCTCTAAGAAATAAGACAAGTTTACTCAGTAAGTATGTTTGGAAAATACCAAGCCGGATTCACTTCAGAAAAATCAACAATTGACCAGACTCATTCAACAAGACAGATCTTTGAGAAAACAGTAGAATTAAACATGAAACTCTTCACCTATTCGTCGAATTTAAAGACGAATACGACACTGTCAAGTGTGCTATAACACGTTTATGTACTATAAAAATCAATGCGTAAGTTTGGTATACCAGAAAAACCTATCCGATTAACGAGATAGCCTTAAAAGCCAGTGTTAGGATACAAGAAGCTAATTCTCGATCCTTTGAAATAAATGCTGGATTTAGACAAAGGGATGCCCTTGCTTGACTTCTATTTAACATTGCCTTGGAAAAGGCAGTTCGAGACATACGAATTTGAGACGGCGGTACAATTTACAATAGATCGATATAAATCTTAGTATATCGACTGTTTACTACAAATACCTTCTATCTGTATTTTCAGAAATTTTAAAGGAGACACAACAAAATGTATATATCAATAAAAAATTTATTATGTACACGAAATTGTAAAATGTATGTAATAATATACTTGTATAAACGTATTGTACTTAATAAATACTTAAGTAACAGTTAAATAATTTGTAAGATAGGAGATATTGGAACAATAACGGAAGGTATTATTTTTAAGAAAGGAGGTATTAATTTTAACAAATTAACAAATGTAGGTTTACCATCTGTTTATTATACAAAACACTTAAAGAAAACGTTAATTTTTATTAAGTTTTAATCAGTTTTATATGGTAAAGTATCATAGTAATTATGGCAGTCTTCTGGCATACCATTCTTAAGTTCCTAAAGATGCTTAAACTTAGATTTATTAATGGCTATTTTTAAATCATTTAGTGTAGGATAAGCAGGTACTTCAGAAAAAATCTTTCTCTTAAGGGATATTACAATCACGCTCCTGGGTAAAAAAACAAGGCTAGGGAAAAGTATCGCTCCATTTGTCTCCTTCCTTTTATCAGTAAGCTATATAAAAGGATGCTGCGAAGACGCATATACGAAATGATTAGGAGGTCAGGTGGTTTATCTCGGAGGCAATTTTCGTAAAGGGAAGAAGCACGATTGATGCAATCGTCAGTATATTTAAAGCACCGCGCAAAAACAAAGGGGATGAACACCGCTGGATGGTCCGGCTATTTTTCGATGTTAGGAATGCATTTAATACGCTGCAGTGGAATGAGGTAATAAAGGCAATGGAGGAGAGATAATGTTCTGGTTACACCTGATGAATGTGATGGCAGAGTATCTGTTCGAGGAAAAGACTATTCTAGAGAATATCATCGTCGAAGTGACGACCGGGGTTCCCAGGGAATCTGTGTTGGGTCCGACGCTATAAAACCTGGCATATTAGGGGGTTATGGATTATGAATACGGAGAAGGTACAACTCCCTTCGCAGTCGCAGATGACCTCACTGTACTGTTATAGACTCATTATTTTAAATACTGGGTTTGGAACGCATGCGGCGTCATAAAGATATGGATGACGCAGCATGGGCAAAAGAAACAGGCAAAGTGTGAAACTGAAATTTGCGAGGGCATGTCTAATGCCCAAGAAACACGTAGTATCTGGGAGTGAGGTTGCATCAGAATGGAAAATTGGAGGAGCACGTGCGAAAGTTGGGTGCGGAAGGCTGCGAGTAGTGCGACTGCGTTGGATAGGGTGATGTTCATCATTATGAAATCCAAATCCAAAAAGAGTAGGGCCTTACACGACGTTGTGTAGTCGATCGTCCACTACGCGGCACCAGTCTGGAGTGGAGCAGTAGTGATAACGGCATACAAGAAGCTCATAATACGAGTGGACAAAACAAGTCTGTTGCGAATGGCATGCGCTTAGAGTACTGTGTCTGTAGTAGGCTTGTAGACCATCATTAGATGTGTTTCATTACATATTTTGTCAGTGGACAGAAAAGAGCTGTATGAGAAAAGAGACCTTAACCTTACTGTTCTGACGGGAGACAAAACGGGAAAGGTAAATTGAAAGATGGCAAGAAGAATCAAACAACATGGAGGGTGCGGCATATTGAACAAATATGCTGATCCCGACAGTTTTATTACCTAATGCAGGTGTTCACAGGACACGGGAGTTTTAGAGTCTACCTCTCTAGGTTTAAAAAGGCTGACACAGATGAATGCATATACTGCTAACACTTAGACACTGTGACACGTACGATGTTAGAGTGCAACAGATGGATAGTCGAAAGGAACAGAATGAATAGAGAGGTAGGTGTGAATTTTAATACAGTGAGAGAAATGATTGAGAAAACGATTAAAAGAACGCAGTTTGGACTAGTCTACACAACTATATCCATGCAGTAATCAAGAAAAAAGAAAAAAAAGCAAGACATCTAGACCAACTGCAAAGGTAAGAGGAAAAGATGCTGGAAGTTTAAAGTAGAAAAGTGAGGCACACTGTATGAGTCAGACTGTATAAGTTAGACTGTTTAAGCCAGACGTTGGGCCAGGAAGAAATGTCCTTCTTGGAGTAATTCAAGCTGAATTTCGATCGGGGTACAGCATTAACGACCACTTACTAGTGATAAAAAAACCCGATATAGAAGTCTGCTGAATTCAACAAACCAATAATACTAATTTTCGTGGACTACGAGAAAACATTCGATACCCTTAGCCAGCAGAAGATATTAAAAGCAATAACAGAATGCCAAATAGACCTTATCTACATAATTAAATACATCTACCAATATGCCACGGCTAGCATAGGTAAAACTATCTGAACAGGAAACAAATAAATTATGTATTCAGCGAATATTACAGAAAGGAAGTAATGTCTCTTTAATGTTATTTACATCGATTATAGAACATACATAATTGCAAAAAAGCAGATCTGAACAAAGTAGATGACATTATCCTTATAGTTAATCATATATATGAGGCAATATTACTAATGGAAAAATTATCATTGAATGTCGCACTGGAGATTAACATAGACAAGACACAAATAATGACTAATTTGGTGTTATATCATAATATTGCTGTTAATGGAAGGGGTATTAAGTAGGCTGCATCATGAAAGTACTTTGGACATAAAATTCTACTGGGTAGAGATAACCAGGCACGTAAATTTTTACATTGCATAGGATTAGCCTGGGCAGCATTTGGTAAATTAAACTATGTATTTAGATCGGATCTACTCCTATGCCTCAAAAGAAAAATCTTTAACCAGTGTGTATTACCTATACTCACTTATGCAGCGGTAATACTAATTATCACAAAAAGATAGTGAACGAGATTCGCGTGATGCAGAGGGCTATTCAGCACCAAATATTAAGTGTTATCGAGTGGAGGCCAAAACAAGAGGCACTAAAGAGCAGAGGACGCCCACTAACCAGATCGACTGACGACCTGAAGCCTAGTAGCAGTAACTAGATGCAAGCCGAACAGGACACAGGCAGATGGAAAGAGCCGAGGATCCTTTTAAATACCCTTTCACTGCTGCAAAACTCACAGACACATCTTTTGTATTTACTGTTACAATTTTTTCTGACAAAAAGATTTGTGTAGTTGCCTAATACAAGCAAATCCGGTTACCTTACTAACGGATAAAATAACCGTTACATACTAATGATTCGTCAAATCTAATTAATTTTATTTTATTCGTTTTAGCAGCACACTTGAATGCAGCACCCGATTACATTCTAATACCGTTTATTTTTTTGATTTTTCGTCCATCTCTAACACTAAACTAGGTAAAAGGTGAAACGCATAAATTATCCGCTTGATAAGCGTTAACAGTTCATTTACGGATGTATTAATTGTTTGAAGTTATCTATCTATCGACCAGTACCCTCTGTATGCACCCCGAATAATCAATTGATGCAAGCGTAGCCAAATAGCCAGAAGGAGATATTGCAGAACTAATTTACAATATAACGTGAGCGTGTGTCTTACACACCACTCCTGAGGGTATATCATAATAACATAATATTCGAGATAAACTAACATGCTGCTGCGTTTATAGAATACAGTAGACAAGCGAAGAGATTACGAATTAAAAGCTGTATCGTTTGTATACTACACAAAAATATACTATTGTAGCATTCTATGCCCTAAAGTATTTAGTTTATCGTTTTAATTTTTGTATTTTTTTAACTATATGTTTTGGCCTTCTAACGCATTTTTGAATTTATTTTTTTAATATATTATTCTAATATGCTTTAAAAAGTTAGTAAAAATTGTTAAATCGATTAAAATATTGAACATAGGTTTAACCTTTTAATGGCGGCTTTATGAAATATTTGGAATAAACAGATAATATGTAAAAGTTCCTTGTATTTTGACATATTTTAATAGATTTTAAAGTAAAAAAAAATATTGCTTATGTATTTTGTCTTCACCATGTTGTTTCCATTTTGGGAACGTTGGCATGTAAGGTATTATGTATTTTCTGAAAATAAAATACTTAACTGTTTAAAAAAAGGTTCATTATTAGCACCAGTGTCTAAAATAAGTAAAAATAAGATATAATATAAAACACTTATTTATTAGGTATATGAAATTGGTCAAAACATTTATTTTTATGAAGTCGTTTTTCACACTTACTGCACTGAAGTCTAGTATTTTTATAGCATATAGCACAACGCTCTTGGTTAGTCCTTCGGGAATTTGATTTATCCTGTCAAATTTTATGTCGCTTAGAACAGGGGCAGATGGACAGCCTTTTCTTTTTCTTTGACCTGATCCTGCTTTTACAAGTACTGCGGCAACGTTTCTGCGAAACTCAAGGTGTATTATATTTGTTCCTGCATTCACATGTTGAAAAAAGCGAAAAGCTGTCACAACCACCAAATTCGATGCATGAGCAAACAGGTTCCACCACCATTTTTTTAATCTAAGAAGCAGCTAAACGATCAAAAAGGTCAACACCACCCATTCCAATGTTATATTGTCTTATCGAATTTGGTTGAGTTACATCTTTTTTATGTTCAGATTTCTTCTGGTTGTATTTTGAACAGGGGTTACTACAAAATGATTACTTGCGACTATTACAGGAGTCAAAGCCACAGGTGTTTAAATGCCAAAAACCCGACCACTGTAAACCAACCCTATTCAATGTGCATCAAAAAGATAAACCTCAACATCGCCACATATAATGCTCGGTCACTCTCTACCGAAGAAAGATTCGAAGAAATGAAGGAAGAACTCTCAAAAGTGAACTGGGATATTGTAGGTATCAGCGAAGTTAGAAAAAAGGGAGAGAGTCTTACCTCACTCCCATCAGGCCATTTATTTTATTACAAAGAAGAAGAGGAATCGACAGTCGGAGGCGTCAGCTTCTTTATTCACAAAAGAATTGCTAACAGAATTGTGTCAATAAACCAAATCTTAACAAGAGTGGTCTACTTAAACATCAAAATAAACGCCAGATATATCCTAAAGTTCATTCAAGTGTACGCCCCTACTACAGGACATTCAGATGAAGAAGTCCAAATATTCTACGACCAAATATCCCGTGCAATCAAGGAAAATCCTGGCCACTTCTTAATAATAGGTGGTGATTTTAACGCCAAAATAGGCACTAAGGAAGACCCCTCTGAAATAATATTGGGAAATTTTGGAAGCGAAGGCAGAAATGATAGAGGCAAACAACTACTGACTTTCCTTTTGGAAAACAATCTCTATCAAACGAACAGCTTCTTTAAAAAGAAAAAACACAGAAGATGGACATGGGAAAGTCCTGATGGAAAAACAAGGAACGAAATCGACTATTTCTTAACAAACAAAAAAGAATTATTTAAGGACCTAAATGTGCTAAACCAGTTCAGTACAAGCAGTGATCATAGGTTATTAAGAGCTAAAATAACGATATCAACCAAAAAAGAAAGACTCAAAATGATAAATAAGAAACAACCAAAGAAATGGACAAAACCAACTAACATTCAGTAGTTCGAAAAATATATTGGTAATTCATTGAAAGATACAACAACAGCAGACATCAATATATTGAACAAACAAATAGTCAACACAATGCAACAGGCTCAAACTAAATATTGTCCGACAAGCAAAAAAGATGAAAAACTGAGTCAACCCACGAAAACCCTTATAGAACTAAGGCGACAAATGAAAGGAGATAACACTACAAGCAAACAAGCGTTAAATCAAATAAATAAGACGATTACAAAGGCAATGAGAAAAAACATAAGAAACAACAATGTAAAAAAAAACAAAACAGGCAATAAAGCAAAATAAGAACATGAAAGTTTTGAAGAGGAGCGTACAAAAGTGGAAAATAGAAATTACCAAACTGAGAAACCGAACTGGAAAAGAAACAACGAACAGAGATGAAATATTAAGAATAGTCGAAGAATTCTACACACAGTTAAATAGATCATGAAAAAAAGATAACAATACGGAACCTCCAATTACACTAAAAACTGGGGTATTAAACCAAGGATCAGATTTAATGCCCGATATAACAAAATCAGAAATCGAAGAAGCCCTGAAGATAATGAAAAACAATCGAACCCCGGGTGAAGATGGAATAGTATTAGAAGCACTTAAAATTGGAGGGGATGTATTACTTGAAAAAAAAAAATTAAACAACTTTTCAATATCTGCCTTCACAGCGGCAATATTCCAACAGACTGAAACAACGCTACTACGATTCTATTACACAAAGCAAATTTAGAGAATTACAGACCGATTAGCCTCCTCAGCCATATATATAAGTTGTTTATGCGAATACTAGTTAATAGAATGGAAAGAAAATTAGAGACTTATCAACCAAGGGAACAGTCAGGATTCCGAAAAAGTTACGGAACAAATGACCATCTACAAAGTATAAAAACCCTAATAGAGAAAGCAGTGGAATACAATAAACCTCTAGTTCTAATATTTATAGATTTTCACAAAGTCTTTGACACAGTTGAACTAAGCAAAATATTACAGGCGCTTAAAGAATGCAGGCTAGATTATAGATATACTAAATTATTATACCAAATATACCTGCAGGCAACAACCACTGTCAGATTACATACTAACAGTAATCGCATAAAAATAGAACGGGGGGTTAGACAAGGAGACCCAATGTCACCTAAACTTTTTAATACGGTGCTAGAACATGCTTTTAAGAATTTGGATTGGATGACAAAGGGAATAAAAATAGATGGAGAATATCTAAACAACTTACGTTTCGCCGATGATATACTTCTAATAGCTGAAGATCTAGGTATGGCAAGAGACATGGTACAGGAACTCGTTGTGGCTACAGAAAGTGTAGGTTTAAATATAAATATCTCGAAAACAAAAATCATGACCAATTTGGTACCCAACCAGAACATCAGTATTGGTGGGAAAGAAATAGAACTCGTAGAGATAGATATAAATACCTGGTACATGAAATTATGACTGGCAGGGATAACCAGACTCATGAACTGAAGAGAAGAATCGACCTTGAGTGGGCAGCATTTGGAAAACTGAGAGAAACTTTTAAAAGTGAGCTGCCCACATGCCTAAAGAGAAAGGTATTTGATCAGTGCGTCCTCCCAGTCTTGACGTACGGAGCAGAAACACTTACCTTAACAAAAGCAGCAGCTACCAAACTGAGAGTCACGCAGAGAAGAATGGAGCGGCAGGCGTTTTTCCGACAATTGTTTTTAAAAAGTGATGAAAGAATTCAAGCGCAGTATAAAGTATTTACTAAGGTAGTCAATTGGTTACTTTACTTGAAAAAATATAAGCAGTAGAATAATTTTTGCGGACTTGATGACAAAAACTGTAAAAGAAATCAAAATGTTAAATTTTGTGCTTTTTACTTTTTTTTAACAAAATTAACCTAAAAGTAAGTAAATTTTGTTGATAAACTAGCAAGCCTCTTACCTTTACAAAATATATGTAGTGCGATTTACAAAAATAATTGCATAAACAATCCTAAAAAAATGTTTTAATAGGTGTCTCAAAATGTGAACGTTGGCAGTTAACATATATGACATTAATATTTCAAACAACGAAAAACCGTCATCATTGTCAGTGGTGCTACAGCCCTAGTTGAGCCTTGACCTCTATTAGTCTATTTTGCCGGTCGTTTCTGTTCATCGCTAACCGTTGCCAGTTTGCTGCGCCGATCTTCCTCGCATTTTCATCCACACAGTCTCTTCATCTTAATCTAAGTCTAACTCTATCACTATTTCCTACTGGTACCGCTAGGGTAGTAGGTATTTTTGAAGTGCGTAAACATGTATATCCTAGCTGAACGCTTTTGGCATACAAAGAAACCTTAAATACTTAACTAATTAATTTTTATTTGTTCTTGAAGCATGTTCAGTCTATCTAAGCCTACCTGTTTTTATAAAAGTTATTAAACACTACCATTTACTATTTCTTTGTACTTCTCGTACAATTCAAAATTATATCGCCTTTTCTAAATACCATTCTCATATATTACACCGATTTTTCATCTTTATATCTTCGTTCCAAAGACGAGTAGACGATTAGCATCTATTTTGAAGACGTTGAAGTGTTTCTAACCCATATGTCAGCACTGGTAGAATTAGACCTAAAATTAGGAAGTGAATTAGACCAGTGTCAAAGCCTTTAAAAAAGGTAAAAAGTCAAAAAAAATTATAGTAGAATGAAATCTATTGGACAAGGAAGAGAATATGCTAAAAATGGAATAAAAAATAAATTCCACTCCATCCGAGGTCGGGAAGTGGGAGGGGGTGAGTTTTTAAGGTGGATTTTTACTGCACAAAGTAATTTGGCAGAAAAATGAAACGGTGGAAGAGATCATGAATGTATATTTGCGCTATGTCGAAAAACATTATGCAGCAGGCAGCCATTTCGTTTTTGACGGCTATCCCGAAATTGAAAAATCAGTAGCTGTGACACCAGCACCAGCAGCTCATTCAACTAAAAAAGGAGAACGTAGCCGCAGAAAACCCTCAGACAATATTCCAGAGTTTCATTATGAAAATCATACTAAAATACCATTTTTGCAGGAAAAATGTTTATCAAACGAGAAAAACAAAGACAAAATAATCAAAGCGGTAATGGAAATATTACAGTCATAAGAATGTTTCTGCAAACAAGTAGAAGAAGATGCTGATATAATTAAGACTTCGATAGAAATTGCCAGAGATACAAATAAAACTGTCATTGTTGTGGGTCAAGATATTGAATTTTGGTGCTTTTGATTCAATTAAATGAAAATAATATTGACATTTATTTTCTTAAACCAGGTTCTGGAACAGTAAAAGATCAATTTTTTACGTCGAATAGTTTCAAATATGAATCTTGCAAAATTATCATTGCATTTCTGCATTGTTTTTCATGTTGCGATACAACATCTGGATTTGCCGGGAAAGGAAAGAAAACTATCTTAAATTCATTATTAGACGCTAAAAATTTGTCAAATTTGGCTAAAATTTTTTAAGAAAAGGATGCAAATAAACAAGATATCGCAAAAAATGGATTACTCAAATTAGATTATTCAAATCTATTTATAAGTGCAAAAATGATAAGCTTACGCTGAATCAATTACGATTTCAAAAATATCATTTGGCAAAAATCAAATCATCTTTCGTATTTGCAAATCTCCCACCCACAGAAGGTGCAGCAGAACAACATTGTTACAGGGCATATTATGGGCTTCAAACATGGCTGGGCAACGAACTGACAGCAACAGATTTAGGCTGGAAACAACATCAACGATGCATTATGCCCAAATTTAAGAGAAAAGGAATTGATTCCGGAAATCCTGCTCAAAACTATTTGCTGCAGCTGTGAAACTGGATGTAACAATTTAAAATTTGGTTACCGAAAACTTGGTTTGAAATGCACAAATTTATGTTCAAGTTGTCACGGCTCAGAAAAATCCTCTAATGTGAAGGGAAAAGCCTACGAAGAAATTAATGATAATGATTCTGATGAAATTGTGGATGAGAAAGTAACGCAGACAGAAAACAATATTGGAGATGAAGACGGTGATGGTCTTAAAGATTTCGAAGATCTTCTAGAATCAGAAGGCGATGAAGGAATGCCATCAAAGAGGCAAAAATTAATGCCCTAAATTATATTACGATAAATATATACATCATAAATATATAAACTGTAAGATTGCTTATGATAAAAATGTAACTAAACGTTAATAAACCAGCTTTTTAATTGTACAAAAAATCGTATAGCAGACACATTTTTTTGATAAAATTCCCTTTAAATCCTATCTTGAATGTTTTTAATAGCTATTTTCACATGTCTTTTTGCAATCTTAATGTTTTATGAATTTATAATGTTTTTGTTTTTCAATGAATCATGAAATCTTAAGCTACATGACTAATTACAGTATTAATTATAAGAAATATCTCAAAATTGTACATAATTATGAAAAAAATTTTTTTCGATTTAAGTTTTTTGTTTGTTTTTTGAAAACATTTGCCATAGTAATGTATATTTTTTTACACTATCGAAAAGTAGAGATTTCAACAAACAAAAAGCCCGCCGACTTTTTTAAAAAAGCTGATATTTTAAGGCGTGAATTTTAGATTGAAAATTAGTGTGCTTTTTCGACATTAAATCAATATCAGGTAAAAAAATAAATTTTTCAATTCCAAAAAATTACAGTGTGTTTGGTACATACTAAGGCAAGTTTTCACTAAATTTCGTAAAAAAAAAGTTTTTTGTAAAAGATAAAAATAAAAAACCAAAAACTTAGTTTTTTCAATTTTTAACAAAACTTTTGAGGTTATGTGAAAAAAGTGTAAATACAAAAGTTGTAGATCTTTTTGTTCCTTACAACTTTGCTATTTAACTTTTTTCTATAGCACTTGTAGTTTTGCCGAAAATCGCGATAAACCGATTTTTACCTTTAAAAACTCACCCCCTTCCACTTGCCGACCTCGAATGGAGTGGAATTTATTTTTTCTTCCATTTTTAGCTCATTCTCTTTCTTTTCCCATAGGTTTAATTCTACTATAATTCATTTTGGTTTCAAAAATTATCTACCCTGGTCTCAACAGAATAGAATAGAATTGATTTAGTCAATATACAAAAATAGTTTTGTTTTTGAAAAGTCAAAGGAATAGTGACAATTTTTACATATATACATATAAAATTTTTGCGAATTTAAACATTACAAAAAAATATTTATTATTAACAATTTAAGAAACGAAAAACACACTAAACAAAAATATAAGAACATGAAATATCGTCATAACAGGTCAATACCCTGACAAAACTAGCACTATTGTGTAAAAGCTATACTTAGGTACTCCGTTTTTAAAGAATAGAAACAATGTTTTAAAAAGTGTGATTTGATGTTAAGCTAAACGATAATAAATAAATGCTTTTTACTTCATCTGGAAAAAGGTTAAAATAACCAACATCAGTCGATTTTTTTATGCTCTTCGTCAACCTAAAACGTTGTGCTCTAATAGCATATATTTAGATCTTGTATCGTTATCATGGAAGTTGAAGTTTATGTTAAACTTACCTTTGTTGGCATGAATTTCAATCAGGGTTTCAAAATAAAGGTTTACAGTGTCCCCTATACTCTGCTCTTGCAAGTATCCTCATTACTCCTTGTTGTAGTTTAAAAATTCGATCTGCGTGACAAGAATTACCCCAAACAGTTTTGCTCTAATGTAGATGGCTATGGAATAGTGCAAAGTAGCATATTCTAAGGGTACTTTTAGGAATCATATAAACTAAGCTGCGTATTAAAAATATAGTTGCAGCAAGTCTAGAACTTAAGTAATCTGTATGAGAACTCCAATGCAAATTATCATATGAATAGATTCCTAATAGTTTAACACTATTTCTCAAGATACACTTTAAATCGGAACTAAAAATCAAATTGAGATTTTTCTCTTCATTTAGCTTCAGCCCATTATGTAAAAACCCAGTTTTTTGCTTTCTG
This sequence comes from Diabrotica undecimpunctata, assembly GCF_040954645.1. Classification (NCBI taxonomy): domain Eukaryota; kingdom Metazoa; phylum Arthropoda; class Insecta; order Coleoptera; family Chrysomelidae; genus Diabrotica; species Diabrotica undecimpunctata. The sequence continues at coordinate 53,437,881 of NC_092803.1, forward strand.
GGTATAACTATCTATTTTAATTTTTAAATTATGCCGATAAATATTAGTATTAACGAGAGTTGTATAATCTGCAAAGCAAACAGATTTTATAGAAAAAGTATGGTGAAATAAATCGATCAGACAAATAAAAAACAATGGTGTCCTAATATTGAACCTTGAGGAACCTCATATTCGACAGTGTTAAACTCAGAATAGCCGTTATTAAGAAAACCTGCCTGTTTTCTATTTGTTAAGTATGATCTAAATAGAATAAGAGTGTTTTCTCTACTACCGTATTTATTTACCAGTAATTCATGTGAAACACTGTCAAAAGCTTTGGATAAGTCACACAATGTCAAAGACACAAAATGACCTTCCTCCAAGCCATCAGCTACATCTTTCACAATTTTCTATATACAGTAAAGTATTTTGTCTTTTTCTAGATATTCTATCAAACGAACATTTAGAATACTCTCAAAAATTTTGCCGAAAATGGGAATGATTGAGATGGGACGATAATTTCCAATTTCATCTAAAGCTCTCTTTTTGAACACTCAAAATACTTCTGGGAAAATCCCTTCAGTAAGGCAATTGTTTTAAAGTATAATAAATTTGTCAATAATTATATCGATTGTTTTCACAATTATTTTTTTGTTTGAAATAAAAATCCGTACAGTGTGTATTTTTCAATGTATACAAAACATTCCTGATTTCAGGTAATAAAAATAAAGAGTTGTAACGAGAGTGTATATCTTTTAAAAAATCTATTGCGACATTTTCATTTGGGGAATTAAAAGAACTTCTAATATGTTTAGCTACTGAAGTAAAGTAATTATTGAAATCGTTTGATGTAATCGCACTTGGACAGACTTTTTTATTTTAAAATTTATTTTTGTGATAATTTATAACTTTCCAACTATCACGAGATATATTTTTTTTGAATTAAACAAGAAATTCTCATAAGCCAATTTTTATTGAATAATATTGTTGATTTATAGCGCTTTTAAACTTTTTATACTCACTATATTCCTTTGAATTCTCAGCAATTATCTTGATTGTGAAAAGATTTTTTCTCATTACTATTAGTTCATCATCAAACCAAGAAATTGGAGCTTTACTATGAGTTCGTGATTTTTTGATTGGAAAATTAATTTAAGTTAACTTTACATACATTTCGGTAAAAAATTGAGCTAATTCTGTTGCTGTTTTGAGAGAAACAACTGAAACCCAGTCAACGTTATTTAACGACTGTTTTAATAACATCAGGATGCTATTATTTTTATATTTCTTCTGTATGTATTAGCACTATGATTTTTTTCAGATTTTGTATTTTAGTAGAGAAAATGAGCAAGATTATCATAAACACATGGGTCCACAATTCCATAACCAACTATCTCACTGCTTATTTCTGTTAAGATGTTATCTAAACAAGTTGATGATCCAGTTATGATTTTAGTAAATTCATTAACATTTATGGTTAGGCCAAAAGTAGAAATTAGATCACGGAAACTGTTATTATTATTTCTAAAAATTAGCAGAGCAAAACACCAATAACTTTTTAAATAGGTCTAGAAAAATTTAAAAATTCCCATTTCCGGTTGTATACATTGTTACTAAAATAATTTTAATATCTATAATTTCTAATGCAAAAAGTTCACCCTCATATTCACATGATATATCATTTAAGCAAACTGGTCTCATTCAGGTTTCATTATCGCTAAAAATTGCAACACCATCCATGTTTGCTGATATTAAGCTGATCTATTTTATTTAATAAACTTTGTGCGTTTACAAGAAAAATATTAACTAGACTAATCTGGTCAGAGTTTGCTAAAAATTTTTGTTTAATATAAAATGGTATAGAGTTATTCAAAATAACACTTTTACTTCTGTCATTTTCGGTTAATGTATTTGGTTTGCTTAGACGATTTATCGACGGAATGTTTTATGCAAAAAAAATATTCACTCACCTCTATGCCCTTTGGTCGCGTCTGCGTTTGAAAAGGAATATCTTTCAATTCTGTATCTGCCGTAATTCTGAAGGAATTGGATCCATTTACCTTGTTTTCGTACAAAGTGCACGAGAACTTATGTCCGGGGAACTTTTTTTGTAGATATGGTTTTAATTTTTCTGTACTATAAGATTGTTAGTACTTTGCAACATTAATCTACGCTTTGTCTGTTGATGCTAGCTCCTCACTATTGCTCTTATTGCCCACATTTTTTTTTACATCATTAATTTTAAAACTTTGTTTTTCCTGCGTAAATGCGCTTGAGAATTGCTGATTTGTAATTATTCTTACATTTTCACGTGTCTCTTGTATATCCTTGATTTTCTTTCCATCATTTTAAGCGACGGAATTTGGAGGATGAACATCGAAACACCGCTTTGTTTGTTTGCATTTGGCATATGTTTAACCTCCATATTTGTTGGGTTCTGTACTAAATTTGTAATATAATTCTGACTACTACTCGTTCGTTCTCATTTTTTAATAATACGTTTTGAAGCGTCTAATTGAATGTTTGCGATTTTAAGATCACATTTTAATGTTAAATGTCTTCCGGCTTCGGCATGGTCAAAATTATCAGTTATTTCAGTAGTTGCGTCAAGGTACATTCAGCAATTTCCACATACTTCACCACTTAAGCACCTGATTTTATGTCCAAAGGCACTTTCTTCCCAATAAGTATCCTAATTAAATCACTTTAATTTAATTTATTTAATTTCTTTTTGACTTCTTCAACTGTTGCCATGCTACCGAATGTAGAAAGTATTCTATATATTGTTAGTTTGTTTTTTTTTTCTGTTTTAATTTCTGTTTTTTTTTTGCTGAATGTTTAGTCCAAAGTAAAATTTGTTCGTTAACAGTATCCTTCACTTACTTCTTAGGATGTGTTATTATCGCTTGTGATAAGAGAGCCGAGAAAAGTAAACTTATTTATTACCTTAACATTATAGTGGTCTATGCTGAAGTTTTCTTTGGTGCTTCTAGCTTTGACTCTGTTATTTAAAATTAATGCCAACATTTTGGATCTTTCCTCGTTTATTTTAACGCCCATATTTTGTGTGGCCAATAAGAAGGTAAAACCAGCTCTTTAAATCCTCTTGTAGGGCGTGAGAACAAATCCAAATCATCAGCGTAAGCCATAATCTGCGTTGAATTATTAAGATTGTTAGCATATTCTGTAAATTGGCATCTCTTATAGTAATTTTTAAAGTTGACACAGGGATTTCAAAAATTAAAAGTCTTCTTCAAGAAGCTTCATTCCTTTCGATTCAAGCAACCCTGTACAATCCATATACTTTACTACATATTCATATACTATACAATCCATTTGCTATGATTCTACAAAGAATCATAGCAAAAATCAAACTAAAACGCAGAATAACCAGAGTATAAAAAAATTCAAGATCCCCTCATCAAAACAGAATACAACCATCTCTCGGGCGCCAATAAGGCTGGAAGTCAACAGTTTAAAGCAAAAAACGGTGGAAACAAGTTACGGCCAGCCTTGACTACCGAAATGGTTTAACCAAGCAAAAAAGTCAGCAATGATCGCATCTTAAAGTCAATAATACCATCATCAATAATCCACAAGATAAGGCCGAGCTCCTCAAAAACTCACTTTAGGGAGCACTCGTTTTCTCTAATAATTCCAATGTTAGAGAGCGATTTAAAAGAGATACCGAAAAGAAAGCGGAAAACCTAATCTACTACCCTCAGTTCACATAGAGCCTCATCCTCATCCGTTGGTTGCATCTGTGCTAGAGGACACCATCAGGCAGATGTATAACTTACGTAAAAACACATCTTCTGGCGCAGATGGCATTCACAGAAAATGCCTTAAAAAACTCCCAGAAAGTATTATCCCCCTGCTTACAAACATAATCAATGCATGTCTCCAGTTGAATTATTTTCTTACTTCTTGAAAACTAGCCAACACAGTCATGATTCTCAACTTAGGGAAACCCCAAACTAGCACTGAATCATTTAGACTTATCTAACTACTTCCTAGAAGCACGTCTTCTTACTTTCAACTTCCAATTTGGATTTAGAACTGAACATTCCTCACAAAATGCATTAATTGAAGCAGCAACCTATATATCACAAGCCCTCAATTCAACAAATAAATACGCCATAGGAATCTTCTTTGATGTCCAGAAGGCCTTCGATCAAGTTTGGCACACCGGTCTGTTTTAAAAGCTCCACCGTGCTGGACTGTCTACCTTATTCGTAAAAATAATCCACTCCTATTTCTCTTATCGGACAATCCATGTTAAAGTCGCTAACACGCTATTAACACCATTTACTCCATAAGCTGAAGTCCCTGGTGGAGAGGACTCAATTCTAGCACCAATAAAATACAGTCTACAACAGTGACATCCCCTACCCGTTGACTATATCAGAGTCGATATTATTTGCTGACTATACTGCACTCCTTACTGCAGAAAAGCATAGAGAGACGCTGGGAGACGTAACCATTTTCATTTGATAGCGCTCAGGACCAGTTGAACAGAATGGTCAGGTGGTGAACAAATGGAGAGTTACACCAAATCCCACGAAAACTCAATTAATCTTATTCAAATGTTCTCACAGCCGTGATGCTGGGAGGAACCAGATAGTCTTCCAAGGAAAAGCTCTTGATTACAGAAACTCAGTGTCCTACTTAGGATATCATTTTAGTATCTCAACTGGGGCATTAATATCAAAGGCCCCTGGACAGGATAAGAAAAAGAGCTAGATTTCTGGAAGAGTTGTCTGGAAAACTCGGGTATAACTCCAATAGAACTCTCTTGCTCAACTACAAGACTTTCATCAGGCCCATAATCGAATACAAGGCCTGTGTCCACGCGTCACTAAAATGTCGTGAAACCAACGCCATTATGGCAACCGAAAGAAAAATTTTCAGAAAATGCATGAAGAAACGTGTAGATTACCCGTCGGCACTAATTTAGCAAATTGCGAACATTACATCACTAAAGAACAGAGCAAGCACAAAGAACTCTTAGCAAAAGATAAGTCCTCCGCACAATAGCTGGCTCCAACAACAGAGCTAAGCAAAGGGAAGCGTAAGGATTTCCTGTCACCGTCGTGGGCACATACTCACCAAGCTCCCCCTTATAAAAGTTCCATTCTCTACAGCCAAGCTTTTACACTTTAGATCACTGTAGATCACTATACTCATAGTTGTTTCACAAATTTTACTAATTTATGGCGAATATTTACTTCATTCATGTCTCATATAATAATTTACATCTTAGAGTGCTATCATACGCTGACTTTAAGTTCACAAAGAGATAAAACGTATCAATATTAGATTTATTGTTTTTTTCTTAGATTTGACGTAGTACAAAAATCTGGTCAATTGTTAAATTACCTGGCCTAAAACCGTTTTGATATTCACTGTGGAGTTTTTCCACAAAGCAACTTAAACGGATGTACAAGTTGTTGAAGAATGTTGTATCCCTGTAATTTTTACATCTCAACAAATCCTCCTTTTTGTGCAGTGGATATATGAGTCCAGTGCATCATTCCTTTATCAGTTAATCTACTTTCCAGACTTTAACTATTATGCTGTGAATTTGGTGCACAATGCAGTTACCTTCAGGTTTGATTAACTCTGTAGAGATTCAGGCCACTCCTGGTAACTTTAATTTTTGAGGCGTGCGATTGCGTCTTACACTTCCAATATTGAAATGGGTTCTACGTGAGTATTATTTCTTGGCCTTTGGAGTGACGCATGATTTATAACTTTGGTGCCAATTGGTTATTTGAAGTGGTCGATCCATCTGCTTCTTACGCCATTACTGGTACCAACTACATATCCATTTTAGTTCCTACACATTATCATCCGTGTTCTGAATTCTTTTCTTGTTTTATTTAGAAATTTATAGAAGTTTTTAGTTTTATTTTGCATCTTTACTAATTTATTAATTAAAACTCTTGCATAATCTGGTTTTCCAAGGTATGCTTTGTTCTTCCATGGACACGTTTTTCTTCCTTACTGAATTCTTTATACGTTTGCTCCTTATCCTATGTTTATATGCACAATTATTGTACTTTTAGTGATATCTTCAAATTTATAATCGGGCCAGCCGTTGTGCGGAGTGGGTTCTTCTGATACTAGGACATCATCTGCCGCTTCCTTAGTTGTTCTTCCTCATTAATTTCATTACTCTCTATTGTGTTTTAATTTTTAAGGCAATTTTGATACCTCTCTAGTGTGCGTGCGATCTTCTTGTCCTTTTCTGATTTTGAATGTGAGATTCTATTTTAACGCCCACCACAAAATGGTCTGAATCTATATTAGCCCGACGATAAGCATGTGCATCCATTAGATTAGCGAAGTGCCTGGTTTTAATTAAGATGTGATCTATTTGATTTTTTGTTCTTCCATTAGACGAAATAAATGTCACTTTGTGGATATTCTTGTGAGGAAAGTAGGTACTTCCAACTACGTGTCATGAATTTAAAAGTTGTAAATCTTTATTGAATTATCACTATTAATCAATCAAAGTTGTTTTTTTTTTTAATTTGCAAAAGCAGTTATCTTTATGGTTAGCTTTATGGTTTAAATGCACCAATAATTTTTTTTAACAATTTGTGAAATCAAATCTAATAAAGCTTACAAACTGAATATAGCATAAAAAATTTAAACAAAAACTCTGTTTCCGTTATAGCGATTTAACTATATTCGAAATGTGTGAATTAAAACATATAGAACACGCTTTTCTGTTTTAAAGCCATTAATAATCATTTTTCGTTAAATAAATTACTTAAATTTATCAGGATATAATAAATCATATATAAATTATATCCAATCTGAAAATTAAATTATAAATTGGAGGGCTATTTTGATAAAGCGTTTGGAGCTCGTAATTCGTAGCTCGTTCTATTTTAAGTTCGAAGTCCTTCAGTCCCTCTTCTATAACGTCATTGGATATGGAAGGGCAGACGTTTATTATTAATAATATTTTAGCTGAAGAATTAAATCTTATTGACAGCTGAAAGGTATTTATATTTACAGTGGGGTGGTCTAATATAAGCTGTTATACAATCTCGGTTAAATAAATATACGCCTGGTTTTTGGATATTTTAGATACAACACAAATATTTTTTAAGTTAGCGATGATTGCAATTGCTTTTATAGAGTAAATAAGAACGATGCTAACTTAAGAATGTATAACGATTCCTTTCCCTTTTTTTTAACAACAGATTTAGGTCTTCATGTAGCTGTACCAACATATAAAACTGAAGGCATATTATTTCTATTATTATCCATGTTATATTTATTGCTTTTTACTGTTGAAGTTGGTAATTTTGGTGAACAGAAATAAATGTTAGCGACGTTCGGATGGGTAAAATGTTGAAAGATCTTTAGTAAATACTCAAAGACCGGGGAGCGGCCGATCAATAATCAGCCAAGGTGAGTTGGGATATGCAAGCGATCGATCACTCGATCGCAGAAATGGGAAAGGAAGCTAGAATCTGATCTTAGACACCAGGGTAGAAGTTCTTGCCAGATCAATAATCCGAATTAAACTTAGTTTGCGAGTTCTCCTCGCTCTGCATAAAGTTTCATACTCTCGATCGGTGTTCCATTTCCAGCGCGCATCGATAGGGTTAGTCGGTTATTGGTGGGAGTGCGGGTACATAGAGAGCTAGCTATTGGCTAGTGATGACGGCGTTATTGCTTCTCCTCTTCTCGATGAGAAATAAATAAAGTATACTTTGTTATGGCGTGAAGATTACACAGGCGTAATTTCATTCACTCTGCGTGACAACTTAATATTTATTTTCTTGATATTTTTGCAGGTTAATATGTATTTCTTTGTCCCCTTCGCGACCAGTTCTTTCGGTACGATATCCGCTAAGGTCGGAATTGTGTTTAGGCTGCGTCTCTCCAGGATCGACATGGCTGTAGAATCGGGTCCATTGGGTTTATGCTAGACAATGAACCATTTTGTAAGCCGGTATTAGATGGCTATCAAAAAAATATTCCCCTTGTTACCCGTTTTTATTCGGTCTCTATTCGGTGACTATTCTGCTGCTACTATTCGGTTGCTATTTAGTTCCTATTCGGAATTTATCTCAACCTTTTTGGCTTTGTGCTGTAATTTATTTGTGGACAGGCAATATATTCACGACTTACCTATCGTGGAACCACATATTTAGTCTGTGTCTATCCTTGCTAGATAGAACGGCATTTTACTTTTGCTCAGGCTCAGGAATGGGAAAGGATGATGGATTCTGATCACTACTTAGATACTGGAGTAGAAGTTCTTGCCAGATCAATGCTTTGAATTGAACTTAGTTCTTCTCCTTCTACATGGTATTTTATATTCTTGACCAGGGTTCCATTTTCAGCGCGTATAAGTGGTCGTGATTAATTGTTGATATAGAGTACGGGCGCACGAGAGCTAGCTGTGGACGGCGTTATTGTTACAATTTGTATCTAAATATTAGACAATCTTGTCACAGTTACTGAGACACATAGGAATGATATTTTACTGTACACTACTACTTTATATTTAAATCTTTTAAAAAATAACTAAACATAACGTAAATGATCATTTTTAAAATAAATAATTACAATGATCCACAAGAACTCGAATAGACTTCCGTTGTTCAGCTCAAGATCAATCTTTAAAGAGAAATAGATCTAAATTTATTACGTAACATAGTTTTTGACGACATACTTTATTATAAATTAAGTTTTTTAAATCGTTAAATCAGTATAACATACCCTGATGACTCCATCTGCATGTATCTGCTTCTGTTATAAGAATTGTTTATTACATAGATATTGTTCTGTTCTGGTTTTATTTGTGTATCGTAATCACAGTCGCTTAATTCTAATTAGGTATTTTCTTTTGTTGGATATATTACAAAACCATCGTACGGATTAGGTGTTTAATTTTGTAGTTTATAATTCAATATTTCCTACTTACTTTGTTACTCAATTAACAATTGGGTTTTATGTTAGCTTTAAAGTTATGACGTTGTAACTTAGTCACCGCACATTCCCTTATAAAAATTGTCTGACTAAGGAGATCTGCGTAATCATTACTTACAGTGCCAATATGAGATGAAACCCACATACAATTTTAAATTTAATTTGTAAATACATACTATCAAATTTTGTTGTACTGAGATTGACAGCAAATTCACTAAGAAACCTAAGAATATCTATATGTTGTATAGCATGAATATATTATATGCTTTATATGTAGTAAGAGGTTTTTCTTTTTTATTATTTGTTATAGTTGTGTTTGTCAATATTTAGTTATGATAATTGTAAAATTTAAAATTTATGGACGTCACATAGATGGAAACATAACCACAATTTATTAAAATTAAAATAACATATTTGCTCCACATGTTATTTATTTTGTCATTTTTTAAGGTAATATTATTACTAATATATATAATTCCAGTACGTCATAAAACATATTTTTTATATAATCTGTTCACTAGTCATTTTTTGGCAAATACATTATTAATTAAAGTAAATTTTATTTTTCTTGTTTAGTTTTATGGAATATTTAAATCAAACCTTGTCAACCCCCTCAGCATGTTGACATGCGGAGCAGAAACACTTACTTTTACGAAAGCTTTGGATTCGAAACTAATGGTAGAATGGAGTGATCCATGTTATCCAAGTAACTCTGCGAGATACAATAAAAAACGAAGAGGCCAGGAGAAGAACCAAAGAGACTGACGTTATCGAAAGGATAGCCAGACTAGAATGAAGATGGGCGGAACACATAGCTAGAATGATGGATGGGCGATGGGCAAAGAGGTTATTGGAATGGAGATCAAGGGAAGACAAGAGAAGCGTTGGTCGACCACCTACACGATGGATTGACGATTTAAGAAGAAAAAATAAAAACTGGATGACAGTGGCGCAAGATAAACGTTGGAAATACGAGGAAGAGGCCTATATTTAGCAGTGTACTTTTAAGACTGGATAATGGTTATCAACCCAATAAAATCTAATAATTTAATTTTTTTATTGGTATAGTAAAAACAAAAAATAAAATTGAATATGATATACTCACAATGTCACATTTATTCCATTATAATTCTTTTACAATTTAATCTCATGAAGTTAAACGAATATCTTTTATAAAAGGTGTTTTTTTTAGAGGTATAGAAATGTAAGTTGGTACCACTTTTTTAACTGTTGGCCATTTTAACAGCTGTCAAGTGATTTATGTTGGGTTTGGCATTTCAGCATAAATAGACTTGACGCCTGAACAACGGTTCCAAATTGTACAAATTTATTTTAAAAATTGTGCTTCTGTGCTTCTGAGAATACGCTCAGTCTATCTTTCATCGTGTACAGCAGTTGGATACGTATACATTTACTTTATGAAAGATTTTGGGGAAAGATGTTGCTTTGTGTGCTTAAAAAATCCAACTTATGCAAAAATTAAGAGTACATTATCACCTAGCAGCAGCAAGGTGCAGATTCGTAGATTCCGTGAGTGGGTCCAAAAAGAGTTTTCCGTTGATTCCGATTTTCATAAGCGAATTTTGTTTAGCGATGAAGCTGATTTTAGCTATTTGGAGTTAAGGTAATCCTCAAATGTATGTTGAGAAACACTTACATCCAGAAAAACTGTTTCCAAAAGACTGTTTGGTGTGATTTATGGTTTGGTGGAATCATTGGATCGTACTTCTTTAGAAACGATGCTGGTCAGAACGTTACAGTCAATGGTGGCCACTATAGAGCTATAATTACTGCCTTTCCATTCCCCAGTTGACCAACCATGATGCGCATTAGCTGTTATTTCAATAAAACGGCTCAATATGTCACATAGGTCGTGCCACATATAATTTATTAGAGGAAACGTTTGATAACCGCATAGTTTTACGTTTCCGACCGTTAATTTGCCTACTGTTACATAATAAAGAAAAAAAAGGCCAAATGTTACGGTTAAAAATGCCAAATGTTACGGAGACTAACAGTAATGATAAAATGGAACAGTCTGTATGAGAGATAATAAAAACCCTTGTTGGAACTAAATAGTGGTAACAACTGGGTGAAGCAAGCCAAATGTAACCTTTTAAATGGTCAATTATAATTAATAAAGATGAAGTGTAGCGAATAAGGATGCTTATGGTTAAAATAAGTTGTCGAACAACAGGGAATGTAGCCAATACAAAAGAAAATATAAAGCTTACTTGAAACACTACAAGAGAATAAGCTTAGCTCAAGAGAATGAGAGTTGTGCTCAGAGAAGAGGTCGGCACGTTTGCCTGCCTGTAATAACTTAGGGTTAGATCAATCCTAAGATAATCTTGAGATAGGCGCCATTGTGAATTTTGAATATCACTCCAATTTGGGGTATCTATAGTTATATACTAACTAAAAAATAAAAGATTATGGGAAAACAAATTAAAATCTGAAATGCGTTATACACTATATTGTAATCCTAATTTACTCATATCCCAAAACATATACGTATATATACCAAAACAATTTATTAATGAAATATATCCCCCAAAAATATATATTTACAAAAACAGTTACCTAAAACTATGACCCGAAATATAAATATATACAAAAAATAATCTACACAGTCCTCTGACAGTGAGGAAAAATGGTGTGTTATTACTGTTTTGAATAACTCACATGAAGTAAATAGTAATTAAAATATCACATAAAAAAGTTAAATAATTGTACGAGTTAATATAGAGGCAGTTTAAAAGTATGACAATAGTCAGTTAAGCAATTGGAGCAGTACACTCCATCAATTTGACAAGGTAAAGGTACGTACTAGTGACCATAAAATTGGATAAGGTATCCTAACAACTTATTATAAATGTTAGAATATTTATAAACAAATAAATTTAAGGTAGATATGAAATGTAAAAGTTAAGGCAATTGAAAGGATTCAAAAAAGTGAGGATACTACCCAGGGATTGTGGGTACTAACAATTTCAAATTGTTTTAGTTTACTCCTGAGGAAGCTATTAAATAAATAGCAAAATATTGAGTATCTTAGAAAAAAGAAAGATTTTCATTACAGACCACTTTACCCGATAATTTGAACGTATATATATATATATATATATATATATATATATATATATATATATATATATATATATATATATATATTATCAAGATGAAATTTAAAATAATATTAATTTTGACAAGATTGTAATTGTCTTTATTAACCCTATTGGACTTTTTCTGGGAAGTGAGTTCCCTAAACCACTATGTCTAGTGTCCTGGTAGTGAATGGGGCTCTAAGATGGCTCAGCCCACGTTGACCAGTTTAGCCTGCAAGGACTGGCAGACCAACTAGAAAACTCTAAATTGAAATTGCTTCTTTCCCAAAAATTAAAGTTCAAATTCTTCCCAATTTAAAGTAATTCCCAAATTAAAAGTATTCTTCTCCAAATCAAAACAACGTCTAATTCTTTAGGTTGGAGCCGGCAGGCTATAAGAGAACAAAAAACCTTTTTACTATAGGTTCTTGTACTTATTAGATTTTTTGTTCAAATAACAAAAACTAGAAGACATTTGTCATTAAGTGACCATCAAATATGTAATGTTTCTATACTGGAATATGTATATATGTATATAAAAAAAAATAAGAATGATAGCTGGATATTTCTAATAAGGTGAGAAAGTTTAGATGCTTGAGGATTTGCAAATGTAAATGAAAAGTTTGAGGTAGCTTACCAGAATCCATTGGAGGGTCCCTTCCACAAAACAACATAACTTCTCAAAACTTCACATAAACTAAATAACTTCTTGAGACTCAAAAACCTCTTCACATTCCCAACAAAAATAATAAAAATAATTTAAATTTCCTTTGTTCCCTCAGATTCTGCCTGCCGTAATCAAACTTAATAACCCGTCTTCTGGAAGCTCTGTTCCAAAATAGCCAGCCTTTTTTCCCTTTTAATGACAAGAGAATCGATTCTGTTTTATCCTACATATCGATATTCATAAATATCGAAATATTAAATAGTATTGTGGGTGGCCTACTCTACGGTGGCAAATTAGTAGCTATTGTAGGAATTCGATTTCATTATTGGACTTTGATTTTGCTAACTACACTTTTTTTTGTTACACTACAAAATTATGCGATTTAACACTGCTTGACTATTTTATGTGAAGATATGTGAAGGTGCTAGTCTACGCCGATAAGCAAAAAACGATTAATTACTTAGACGACAACATTCGCTGCATTATTGACAATATACGGCAACAAGTATTGGAAAAAGTGATCGAAAATTGGATCTCCAGATTAGAGTACGTCAGAGCCAGCTATGACGGTCATATGCAAGAAATCATATTTAAGGTATAATGCCAAAATATTATCTTTCAAATAAAGTCAATTTTATGTCAATTTATAAAAATCATCTTTATTTTATTCTATTTTAAAGTTCCATACCTCTAAAAACACACCCTTTATTATCCAATTATAATAATTGATTACGGAACAATCTTTTCATACAAAAATAATTACTCCGTAAACAATTCGAAACTTTCTAGGTATTGTCTTAAAAAATTGCCTTGTTTGTTGGAAATTATGTCGACAGCACGAACGATAACTCTCAACTATTTTGTTTTCCACTTATAAAGAACCATATTTGTTTGGTAGTCGTTAAGTTATTTCCACAGTCTGCAAATGAGGCACAACGATTTGGCTCGTTTACTACGGAAGTAGTCGAATGCAATGCTTGAGAAAAATGAAAATGCCAAATGAGTTTCTTATGGAAGGTTTATTTAGAAAATAAATATTTACGTTTACGAAGTTGTAACGAGGAGTTTTGAATTCGACGTTGATTACACTGAAAGCTAGTGTTTTAGTTTGCATGAATTTGAAATCAAAACTTTAAAGAACTTGGAAGTTAGTTACCATAAATACATTTATAGGGAAAAATTAACATGTAAGTAGAGTTTTAAAGAAATTTTGGTTATGACAATAATGTTATACATACAACATAAACATATACCGTATAAAATTTTAAAATAATTAGCAGATTTAAATATAATAATAGGCATCAATTAAAATAGAATACTGCATATTTTGTGCAATATAATATGTAACAGAAATTACTATTTACATATTTGCCAAAGACGCCCTCAACAGAAGCACGTACCTCGGATTATTTGTTCTTCATTTTAGTGATTAGTCTCTCAATCAACGTTCTTAAACCGTGTTGATAGGAACCCCGGGTTCCGTGGAGATCACTCAGGGGTTACGCGAAAAGTTACGTGCTTTTTTATAACATTTATGAAAGTAACATAAAAATAGTAATAAAATTTTAACGGTACAACTAAATTATACTTACTAAACTGGAAAGTCGGTGCAAATGAGACAGTCCAATGTCGCCATCAAGAAATTTTTGGTATTTTAAAGTAGCCGTCCTGGTTAATCACGGAAAATCAGGGCATAAAAATTGCCGATGTTTGTTATAAATTAAGTGATTGAAAGTGAAAATAAAGTGATTGAAAGATAAATAAACTGATTTAAAGTTATTAACAACGTGATTTTGTCTATTGATACACTTCACTGGCTTTTTTTAAAACCAATAAATTGTTTAAAACCAAACTATCTAAAAACTGTGTTAAAACCTAGAAATTGTAATTGTTTGTGTTTAATATTTCACTGTTAAGCTTTCAGAGTTAACATGCGGACTATGAGTCGGCATGTCGAATTATTTGTCAATTTCTGACGATTAATAACGAACTCGGTCTTGAAGTGCTCGCTAGCTTCAAGCAAGAGGACAGGGGACATTTTATTCAATACATTTTTTGTGAGAGTTATCTATAAATTAAATCCTGCTACTATATTGAATTGCAGAGCCTGAGTCCGCACGTAATACAAGTTGTAACAAAAATCTTGAGGTAAGATTTAATTTTAAAATATTTTATTTCTAGATTTTGGGGAAGTACAACATATAAAAAGCGCATTAAAGATTTGTTGTTTTTTAACTGAAGAGACCTTGCAAACAATTCTAGACAACACGAATGTCTTTATTAAACTGTGCTTCTACAATCTCAGTAATAAATCTGCAAATAAAACGGATATTCATAAACTTAGGGCACTATTGAGATTTATTTTATTTTTCGCATGGCACTTGATACATTTACATTTAAATTTACATACATTTTGTATAAAACATTACATATATGTTTACAAACGAACATCTAACTTATTTATATATTCTATTGACTCTGGAGTCGCCATTAGGAAATTCTCTGGCCTGCCTTGATAGGATCTTGTGGGGCACTGTTCTGTAATGTGACAGATGGTTTGGGGTTGTCCGCAGTTACAGAGTGAGGATGGTCATTTATCCCATTTGTGCATCATGTAACCGCATCTGCCGTATTGGGTTCTGATTCGGTTCAGCATAGTCCATGTGTTGCGTGGTAAGTCAAAACCTGGTGGTTTTTGTGTGATGCAGGGTAAGCTGCTATTTTGTTGTTCCATCCATTTTTGAGTCCAAGTGGTCGTTAAGTTAAACTTATTTTGCACAGCAGTCTGTACTGTTTTATTGACAGTCGTCTGGAGCGTAAACGGTTACCGTTGGAAGCATCTATGTCTTGATGATTTAGCAGGATCTCGTTACTAAGTATCTTTTTGTACTCACTGGTGAGGGAGTGTATGCGTTGTAGTTTGGGTGGTGGAATGTGGCTCAGTACTGGGAGCCATTGCGTAAAGGTTGATTTGATAACACCAGTAATAAGTCTCATTTTACTGTTCAATTGGGCATCTACTTTGTATATATGTGGGCTGTTAAGCCAGGCTAAAGAGCAGAATTCTGCGGTTGAGAAAACAAGGCCTGGATGATGTTGTTTCTGGATTTAAGTTTTTTCGCTGTTTTTGACAGATGTTCCTTGAAAGATAGGGTTCTGTCAAGAGTCACCCCTAGGTACTTTGGTCTTTTATTGTAAGCGAATGTGGTGTTTTTGAATTGGATGTTCAGTGTTCTTCCTGCAAGCTAGTTATTTAGATGAAAACTGGAAACCTCTGTTTTGATAGCGTTTGGTTGGAGCCTCCATTTACGGAAATACTTTCCCACTATGTGTAAGTCTGCCGTAAGGATTTCTTCTGTTTGTTCAAATGACTTACACCTTGTTGCAAGGACCCAGTCGTCGGCATAACCAAACTTCTTTGATCTGGTTTCTGGTATATCAGCGATGTACAGGCTAAAGAGAAGAGGAGCTAGGACAGATCCCTGAGGCAGTCCATTCTTCAGTTTTCTTGGAGTGCTGATGTCGGTTCCCATGACTACTTGAATCGTTCGGTCGGCTAGCATGCTGTTGATTATTCGAGCGTAGGATTTACAGGAGATTGTACGGAGGAGCTTGTATATCATGCCTTTTTTCCAGACTGTATCGTAGGCCACTGTTAGATCTATGAATGCGGCTGCAGTTTTAAGTCTTCTCTGAAACTTTGCCTCAATAAATGTGGTAAGTGAAAGAATCTGATCTGCACAGCTTCTCTTCGGTCGGAAACCTGCCTGATCAACCGGTATTGATTCAAGTAGCTTTGGACAAATTCTGTTATAGATAAGTCGTTCTAGTAGCTTGAACGTTGCCGATAGTAGGGATATTGGTCTGTAGTTCTTAGGGTTGTTATCATTTGGCTTCCCTGGTTTTAATATGGCAATAATCTTTAAGCGTTTGAGTTCCTGTGGTATGCTACCGGTCTTCATAATATTTGTGAAAAAGTGGGCCATCCATTCTCTCGCATATTTGCCGCTGTTAATTAAGAATTCTTAAGTATAAGCAAACTATATACTAATACGGTATAAACATCTATGTATTAGTATATAGTTTGCTTATACAGCAAATTTAGATGTGTAGTTTGGACAACAGTCACCCGGTCCATAAAAAGTTGATACGTGCAATATTTCCCGCGTTCCTCGCCGCCTTTTTACAAACCTCAGCTTGGCCGATCTTGTTTTAAACGAATATTGTCTGACTATGATAGGCACTATGAAAAAAAGTAAAAGATAGCTTCCACTTCAATCTACTAATTAAACGAGGCCAGAAAAAAACAAGTACGTTTACTTTTAGAGAAAAATGTATGATTGTGTCATATATTTCCAGAAGAAAAAAAAACGTTATTTGACTCTCAACGATACACCACGACGATTTGCTAGACGAATTTACGGGCAGGTCAGAAATTAAAAATGACTATAATGAATCCAAGGAAGGAGTAGATCTAATTGGTAAAATTTGTGCCGCCTATATTTGCACTCGAGCCACTCGCTGATGGCTTTGGTCATTTTTTATTCTGCGATAATAGCAAGTATTAAATCAATTGTGATAAACAAATTTAAATCTAATGATATGGAAAAAACGCCTAGCAGACTTTTTCTAGAAGCTCTTAATATGGAACTAGTAAACAATCATCTGCAACGTCGACTTTTAAATAAACGTATTTCTAAATTAATTAGGTCACAAATAAAAGAAATTTGCTGTATTGAGGAACAAATTGTTCTAGTCCCAAATCCACAATCTGGTCGTTAAGATGTTTGTTTTTACTGTAGTTGCCAAAAAAATAGGCCAACTAGATATACCTGTCAAAAATGCCAAAATTTTGTGTGCTGAGGACACCCAACATATATTTGCTCCTACTGCCTACAGGGTGGTATTTCCGCAGAAAGCAGCAAAGACTGATTGGCTTACGTTTATTCATGTATCTACTATACAGCCTAGGAATTTGTTTTTTATTTAATTTTTCTTAGCAATAGTTGTTTTGCATTTGTATAATTTGGATTTTTATATTATAAATAAATGTATTATATCTGTTAACTTTGATTTTCAAAGAACGTTGATTTTAAATATATAATTTAAAAAATCGACAAGTTCTCAGATCGTTTTTCCGAAAATATTTGTTTTTTGGACCTTTTATGGATTTGCGAACTGCGAGTCAGACGTTACATTTTATGTAACATTGTAGCGTTTTAAATTTTTTTTAACTACGAAATATTTATATGTTAAAAATTTCTAAAGACGCCCCTGTCGGTGGAATATTTTCATTTTTCTGTTTGTAAATGAATTTTAAAACGATCAATATATTATGGCATTTTAAGTTGAGATTCTAAATATCAAGTTTTGGTATTTAGTTGTTTTTGTCATTTGTTTACATTCGAGTCCTCTAATATAATATTGCAAGTCAGGTAATCCATTTTTCTAAGACGTAGTAAAACTGGAAATATTTCAAGGTTGTTACAAACGATTGTCGAGGGTATTATGTTTGTTTTAAGTTTGTAGGCACAACTGGTTCCGGAGACGTGAAGGGAAATTATTTGGCGTTGAATTTTGTAAAATGTAAGTCATTGAGGAGTCAAGCAGGGGATTTGAGAGTAGAAAGAGCCAGAGCCAATTCTTTGTGTGTAATGTCTTAAGACCGGTTAAGGTGATAATACTCTTTGCATAATGGCAGTTTAGAACAGAGTAATCACCGTAAGATTTGTGCAGTACACCGGAACTGAAGAAATTTTGGAAAAAGGAAGAAACTTTCTTTCCTCCAGCAGGAAGTTTTCTCGAAGCGGCGTCCCATTTAAATAGCTAGAGGTATTTCTTCTTGTCTTTATTTACCATTTGTCCAGGAGATTTATGTAAGTAACCCCTTGATTTCATTATTTTTGTAGTTGCTCCAATATCAACCCCCTTGCCATTTACTTATCCATAACCCCAGCTCTCCAACAACCCCCTGAGTGCCGTTCGCATACGTTTCGATTTATTTTGCTTGGTCTAGCTTCACCCCCATAGTTTCTGTCCCCTATTTCTACCCCTATGTTCTTACCCTGAGGTAGGCAAAATATTATGAGGGTAATTTCTTACTTAACAAATCGATATGAAGGGACCATTTAAGGAATGCTACTGTCTTACCTACGTTTAAAGGAAATAAATTGGAGTCGGACGAGGTTTATATTTTAAGCAGATCAGAAATTATAATTGCATGAAGCGTTGCAATATTAGAGTTCTTCTAGGAAATAATGGTATCATATGGTAATACTGGTATCAATAACAAAAATAAAAATTTTTCCATCGATTTTTAAGTTAGTTATGTCATTTGTAAAGATAAAGAAAAGTACAGGACCCAGTACTGAACCTTGTGGTACTCCTTATAGAATGCTTTTGTGACTAGAGTCAGTATCATTTACTTGAACTAGTTGTTTCCTATTTCTCAAGTAAGATTGGAACTAATTCAAAGAAATACCTCAAATTCCGTAGAAATTTAATTTTTTTTTTTTATCAAAATTTCATGATTTACACAATCAAAAGCTTTGGCATAGTCACAAAAAACAGTGGCTGTATAAAGATTATTGTTTAGTGCTTGATAGACCTCATATAGTACAGAAAACATAGCATCTCTGGTACATTTATTAGATATAAAGCCGAACTGACTTTGTGATAAAATGTAGTTTTCAACGAGAAAGGACATAAGTCGGGCTTTTATAAGTCTCTCAATAATTTTGGATAGGGCAGGTAGTAAGGCAATAGGTCTATATTGATATTTGTACCGATAAAGTACAGGTCGTACGTGGCATAATGGCATAATTAATGGGACTGTACAGTTTGTTAAAAATATAGCTAAAAACTATTTAGTTTTATTATTTTATTATTATATTCCTTAAATTAGATATAATTGTTTACTACTTTGACGATCTATATGTTTATATATGTGTATAGGTATATGAACAGTACGAGGACGGTAAACGCATTTATTTATGTTTTTAGATCTAAATATCTCCAAAGATCACAGAGTATACCGTCCTCGTGTCCCTACATTTTATATGTATTAATGTGAATAGAAGAAAGGTCATCTATATATAGAAAACCGGTAATATATCTTAGTATGCGTAAAAAAGTCGGGATGAGTAGCAGCTGCCACGCTCCAAAATTTCGTCAAAAAAGACTTGATGTTGAACCTTACATAAGAATTCAAATTTTATAAATTAAGCCTAATAATAAGTATATTTGTGATAATAAAAAGCAATATCTTTAATCCCATTAAAATTAATATTTAAAAATCCTAAAAAAACGTTTGGTCATGAACAGTATTACGTGAAATATTTTTTAAAGTTGAAAATATTTTCAAAAATATTGAAGGAATCATTTTGACTGGACGATTTAAAATAGAAATCGTCCTCTTGCCACGTATTCCACTGATACCGTTATATCGTCATCATCATCAGTAGCTCAACAACCCTTTCTGGGCCCTGGCTTGTTCTAGGATTTTCCACCATTCTGTTCTGTTCCTTGCTTTGTTTTTCCAGTTAGTAATCTTAAGTGTTTTCAGATCTTGTTGTTCCATTTGTTCCATGTGTCTAAGTTTGGGTCTTCCCTTTGACCTTCTCCCTACTGGTGTTTGCCTCATTATATGTTTTGGTGCAACATGGCCCATCCAGAACAGAGGTCCGATCTTTATGGATGTTATGACCTCGGGACATATTTCCCTTATATGCGTGTAAGGATTTGTCGTTCAAACGTACCTAATAGGTTATCATCGCTTTTCGACAGTGTCCATGTCTCTGATGCATATACAAGGACCGGTTTTATCACGGTCTTGTATATTTTGCATTTGGTTTTTCTTGTGATGTTAGATATTAAATGTTTAATTAGTCCATTATATGTTTTATTAGCGATATGTATTACCTTATAAACCATTTTGTTATACAAAAGGCTCAATTGAATGTTTGATTAGCATTTGCGATTACCAATTACAAAACTCAAATCCAGACAATGTCTGTTTGCGGCTTGAATTTAGAGAGTTTATGTTTCCCACGAAATTTATTTATATTAGCAAAAAACAAATTACCGAAGAATATTGTGCACCAATTAGCGGTTAATTGAATGTTAATTAATAGGTATAATTTAGAATAATATAATTATTTGGAGTAAAAATCAAACTTTTTGTACCTCATCTATGGAAATAAATTCATATAAAAGTTGGCAATACTTACCAAATTTTATATATAAATTTAAAAATCAAAATTTTTGGTGGATTATGTTTAATAGCTATTATCATAAATTTTATTTTTTGACGCAAACCTCTGATAGTTCTTAGGTATGGATTTCATGATAGTTGTCGCATCGTCTCGGTGATCGTTGCTGTGGGTTGGATTTTCTTTGTTTCATGTTTTCTTGTCCTGCTATAGGTTTTGCACCTCTTCAGGACGTGGTTTGTTTGTTTCTTTGGTTGTGGCTGTAGTCTGTAGTAGTAGTGTACTGGTGGTTGATTTCGTGGACTTGTCGGCCGGGGAGCGTCCTGGACAATCAGAGGCGAAAGGATTGTTGAGTTAAACGGTCTTTTCAGAAATTTTTTGCTAAAAAATATGTTTATGAATAAATGAATTTATGTATACCGTTTACTAATTAATAAGTGTAGTGTATCGCGGATCGCGTGAGGGCAGCTGTGGCTATACCCTCTGCAATAGACAGGTATTATTGTGCAATTAGATCGGAAAACCACAAAAAACCGATCCCTCCCTGTCTAGACAAGCTCGAAGTGAGCATTTACTAATTAATGCGACGGTAGTAGAAGGAAGTTGCCTCCAGGATGTCAATGTATTTATCAGGGAGTTCGTTGCTGGCAAGGGCCAGTAATATTGTGGGTGGGAAGTGAAGTTTGGGTTTAGGTTTTCTTTTGAATACATTGCCGGTGTATGAGCAGGTAGTTTTCAGTATATTTTGGCCACGGATGGTTTTGATTGTATAACTCCTGCTCAGAGAGGAGAGCCTCTCATTGATGGACTGGATATTCGACAAGTGATGAATAAGGGCGGAGGGTTAGTCGCGTTGTTTGTTGTTTACTCTATAGTTACTTAACTCTGTTAAATAAGTTAGTCATAATATGTTAGTTATAAACATAATTTAGTCGTATCATAACCAAGCCACAGTAAAGCCTGGCCGATTCAGCTAGTTTCTTTATAAAAATTAATTGCATGAGCAATAGGTAAGCGTTCTTTGTTTAGTATTTTTTTTTGTTCAGTATTGATTTTTACCTTATTGAAAAACTGATTTTTCTGTATTATTTTTGATAAGAACTTTTTACTTTATCATCAGCGGTCAAACTCTATATCTGAACCTTTATCCTCTTTCTGTTACTGTAATTAATCCCGTGTCATTGCCTTCCCACTTATAAAATCTGCGACCAGTTCCGCATAAATAAATAACAGTTTAAAATCCAGCGCGCCTTCGCGAAGAGACAAATTATACAATTTTTAATATCATCTTCAGGCCACTTGCAATTTCAGCCCCACGAAGATTATAAATAGAGAATATTAATTGTGAGCTTTCGGTCGTCCTTTTGTTCGCTATTCTCTTTCTCGTGCAGTTTATTTTTTATTGTCTCCTTTTTCAATCCGCACATGTATTCCCCGTTGAAGTTGGAACCCTTCAAGTTAAATAAATTGTCACGGACGTGCGTTGGAAGCGACACTTACTGGGTGTACATCCCTAGCGCAACAGAACTGAGGGGTAGACATTAATAAATGACAATTAATCATTTTTATTTTTTTTTTGTGAGAAGTGGGAACATATTAAACAGAAATATAGAAATTTATTTATTTACAATATATTGTTATATTATAATAATATATTCTCTTGAGACCTGATGTCCAATTAAATGGACATTTACAGCGTTTAGTCCCAGGGTCCATCGTAATCTACATACTAATGAACCTGAGAAAAATTATTGCTGAGAACACATTTTAACTTAGTTCACCTGTAAATCGCAAGTGACAAATATGGCAAGCAGTTGTAGAAAAACAATTGATGGTAAGTAGCTAATTTTTATTTCAAATCGTTAGTAAAAGGTATATAATAAAATACCCAAACGGGCTATATCACAAATACATTACAGAACGTTTCCGGAATGTAAATTCCATCATCAGTGTAACAAATTATACATGTTAACAGCCACTAAAATATATGGGTGAAAACCCTTTACATGTTATTAATTTATAGATATTTTACTATAAATTAGGATGTTTAAGTTACCGTTGGAATTGGTAACATGGTAACGTATGGCTCTACATCGGTTACATGGTCCTAAGACAAAGTCTCAGGAAGACTCAGACTTTGTCTGGTGACGTTCTAGTTGAAGAAATAAAGCATAACTTTTTAGTTAGTGGACATTTCTTTATGTCATGTGACCGTGACTTCGGTCTAATCGAGTAAAATAAAAAATATCACCCCAACATTTTTCATGCTAAAGATTGGATCAATGTAATTTCAACGACGAGAAGAAGAGATCCTTTTAATGTAATAGAAATTGAGTCCGAAAATTTTTTTCAACAGCTAATTTGCAAAAAAATACTACACATATGAAAGTCTCGGCAGATGTAACGAAAGTCGAGTGGTTAAAAATTCACAGCAGAAAATTTTACAAGGAAACTAAGCAATATACCCAAGGATACATGACAAGATCAACAGTTTGCAAGGACAAAAATGGGCCAATTATCAACGAGAAAGAGGAAATAATGGAAAGGTGGAAGGAGCATTTTCAAGAGCTGTTAAACACAGAAAAAGAACAAAACGAATATGAAGAGATAATTCATCACGTAGTAGAACAACTAATTGAGCAACCAAGATTGAAGGAAACGATAAACGTCATAAAACATCTAAAAAATAACAAAGCACCCGGCACAGATGGAATAACTGTAGAACTGATAAAGAATGGTGGACATGGACATGCGCTATGGAGGCGTATCCATATAGAGAGTATATCCCGAAGGTTGGAAAGTAGAAATCATACTTCATATGTAGGACAAACGACTCTGCAAAAATTATAGGGGCATAACAGTTTTAAATGTCGTCTACAAGATATCAGGAATTATATACAGCCGCCTGGAATCGTTTTCGGAGGAGATGATTGGTGAATACCAATGTGGCTTCAGGACAAAGAGGTCAACTATAGACCAAATACATATGTTAAGAGGTATACATGAAAAATGTGTTGAATATAACATAACTATTTACAACTTGTTTATCGACTTTAAACAGGCGTTTGATGGAGTAGATTGACGAAAGATGTTAAAGCAACTATCTATGTTAGGGATACCCAATAAGTTGGTTAAACTTATACGAATGACTCTGGAGGGTTCCAAAGCTATGGTGAGAATAGATGGAGATATGACGCAGGCCTTTGGTATTGAAAGAGGAGTTAGACAAGGTGATGTCTTATTAACAACACTTTTTAGTCTAACTTTAGAAGCTGTTATAGAAGATAATAAGTATCAACAAAAGGGTATTAAGCAAAAAAGTTGTAGAACTGAAACGACAAGCTGCTACGTTTGATTTATATATAAATGAAAGCAAAACAAAATATATGGAGTGCACAAAATCGAATCAATATGAGAATCTGAAGGTAGACAACTATACCTAATGCCTCCACTTCTCCCTACCTAGGCTCAATAATAAATGACAACAACAACATCAGTCAAGAAATACAAGCATGGATTCTTAGCGGTAATAAGTGCTTTTATGCATACAAAGACTTAATGAAAAGTAAGTTACTGAATCGTGAGTCTAAGCTTAAAATCTACAAAACAGTAATTAGACCAGTGGTCACATATGGATGTGAAACGTGGACCCTCTCAACCACTGATGAAAATCAACTGAGAATATTTGAGCGCAAAATACTAAGAAAGATATTTGGACCAACCCAATGCAGCGATGTTTCGTGGAGAATTAAAATAAACCACGGGCTGGATGAACTAATGCACAGTGCAGATATTGTTATATTTGTAAAGTCACAAAGACTAAACTGGCTTGGTCCCCTAGAAAGAATGCCAGATAATCGAGCTGTAAAAGTAGTCCAGAGATGGAAGCTCCAAGGAAACAGAACAAGAGGAAGGCCCCGTAAAATATGGATAGACGACGTAAAGAGGGTTCTTAAAACCATGAACATCAGGCAGTCATGCAGTTTGCATCAGCAAGTCTTTTTTTCTCGAGTACTTTTGTCACCATATTTCAAAAATACCGAAATTTGTTCAAATCTGTCCCTAGATATGGCCGCAGTGAAAAATATTCGACGTAAGGATATGTCAGTAGACCACATTTCTCTTGTAGATTCTTTTTTACATCTCTGGGCACCTGCTTTGGTAAGGATACTGATTTTTTCAGTCCATTTTTTTCTTTTGTAAACGGAGTCCAAAATATCTATTTGCCTCTTTATTGGCGTAACAACAAATTATGTCTTCTATTTGTGTTGTTACAAATAAATTGAATATTTCTATAAATGTATTGGCACTATTACTATAAAAAGTGATACCTGGATGAGCATCAACTGTTTTTCAGTAACCTTTTTGCTGAAACGAAGGGACGACAAAACCGTTGCATTCCGGATTTTGCGGTTAATTTAGGTATTTTCTCATTCATGTCACAGTTATCAACTCCTTCCGGTTACTGGTCTGATTCCTTTTTAGTTTGAATTTCTACATTGTGTTCTGATTCTACACTCACTTCCTTAAGATTCACATCATCTTCGTATTCTGCAACTTTATCGTAATCCATTTCTGAGATATCTGGTTCATCGTTCCAATTTTGAATAATAAATGCTTTTTAACTCCTCTTGCGTTAACGGTTTTTTCTTGTCAAATTTACTCATATTTCTAACACAAAATGGATAAAAAAACATCAAATTAAAACAAAAATTAAAACCTCACTTATTTCTTCGTAACATACAATTAACACGCGACAGTTCTTAGCATAAATTAAAAATAATTGAAAAGGCTTTGTTTTAATGCACATATAGACGTGCTGTTGCCAACTTATTATGTTGCAACTTATGTTGCAATAAATATATATTAGGCATTTAAGGTAATGCAATCGTTGACAATATTTAGGGCCATTCATATATTGAAAGAATATATACACATGACATATATTTATATTGCGCAAATATTTTTACAACAAATAAATCCATACAATTCAAAATTTATTTAATTTTTTTTTAACTTCAAAACTGTATTTAAGTAAAATTGAACCGTTTCGTGTTTGCCATCCCGTATGTATTCTAATTGTATGAACTTACAGTACTCGAAAATAAATAAATTGCGAGGAACGCGAATTGTAAGCGACATCTATAACACTTGCCCAATCGCATCTGCGTTGCAGCCCGTTATTAATGGAACTTTTTAATCGCGCAGTGCCGTGGAGCATGGAGCAGCATCCACACGTCATTAATGTTTTACGGCAGAGTATTTAAATAACAATGGGTGGGTGACAATGGGCCTTTGACTGAGCGACGACACATTTCTACTGCAAAACAATGAATATTCCTGCCGTTTATTATCTTTTAATGAAGAGTGAACTGTTAAATAAGACCCCGATGCCCTGCCACCGATGAATATGTTGCAGGCGCAACATAATTGCCGAGATGTTCAAGTGTGTAATTTTGTATGCTATTTTCTATAGCAATTACGATGGTCTGGTTGCGCTGTATGACGATGTTGGGATTAAAACCTTTTTATATAGAAACTTTTGTTACAACAACAAGCAGTGAACTAAAAAGTCTACAATAAAAGAAACAATCCAAACAGACATCATTTATTCCCTGTAGCAATTGTGATGCTTTAATTAAACTGTATAATTTTTCTAGATGAAGCAGTAGTAGTTTTTGATGTAAAAACTTTTATTAGAAGCCGTGCATGAAACAATTATTAATATTACTAGTATATGGGGAACGGGAATAATTCAAAGTGATCTAAAGGTGAGTTGTCAACTTTTTGTTTTAAAATTATCTGTCTAGTCTGAAATTCGGTTTTTTTTTATCAGTCAATATAAGTCAACCAAGCACTTCTGGAATGTCGTTGGGCCAGAGCCAGAAGAGACCATTCGGACCTTTGACTGCACAGGAGATGAATGATCGAATACGACCCTTGACTACCAAGGAATTAATTGCATGTCTTGAAAAAGATTCAGATATAGAGAATGCAGATGAAGTAGAAGTGACATATATCCCTCCTAATGTTGATGAAATAACTGATGACGAAGACCTAGATGATAACCTCATTCAAAAAGATAATATTGATGCAGAAATTGCTGATACATATAAAATTTACGTTCCGACAGTAAGTGATTCTGAAGAATATGGTATCCCACAGTAAAATTCGCAATAAAATGCGAAAACCTAATCAAAATAAATTAAAAATTTTACCAAAGTGGGAAACAAACAGCATTCCAGCATTCTAGACTCATCCTTAAAGTAATAACAATCGTTTATTAGAGAACATCAAACCCAGCCATGGAGAAAAGTTGCCCATCGAAATATTTTCATTATTTTTCCATGATAAAGTCACAAGCCAGATTATACATTTTTCAAATACTTATGCAACACAAAACAATCGTCACAAATTCGATATAAATGAAGCTAAACTAAAACTCTTATCGGTATCTGCATAATATTAATATGACCGGGTTATCATACTTTGCTAAAATATGACATGTATTGGTCAAAAGATCAAGATAAGGAAGTAGCCATTGTGAGGGAAACCATGTCCACAAATAAATTTCGATCAATCAAACAAAATATTCATTTGTCTGATAATACTCAATTAGACAAAGATAATAAATTTGCTAAACTTACATATATTGAATATGAAATTTTTACAATTTGGTATATTCGAATATAACCTTTCAATAGACAAGAAAATGGTTCCTTATTTTGGACGTCATTCATGCAAGATGTTTATTCGGGGAAAGCCTGTAAGATTTAGATTAAAATTATGGTGTCTTTGTTCACATACAGGTTCACATACAGGTTCACATTATTTATACAAATTCATACCATATAAAGGAAAACAACATATTAATTTTGATTTGGGTAATAGTTTGGGAACGAAAGTAGTTTTAGAGTTACTTTCTGTAGTTGACAAACCCCAAGAGCGTCGAGTTTTTTTTGACAAGGCTATCTTGTCACAGGTACTATAAGAGAAAACTGCACTGCAAAGTGTTACAGAATAGCAAAAGGTTAAAAAAGATGGCACCGGGAACATTCGAGTCAGCATTTGATGCTGTGTCTAAAGTTTTACACGTGAGATGGAATGATAATTCTGCTGTTACGGTAATAGCACATATCTACACATTACTACCTCTGATTTAAACAGAACGATAGAGTCGGAAAGAACACAAAAATATTCTCGTATCTAAGCCTAATATAGTGGTCGAATACAATATGTTTATGGGTGGTGTAGATTTGCACGATAATGGCATTGCTAATTACCGAATCAGAATAAGAGGGAAGAAATGGAAGTGGCCTCTATTTATGAATCTTATTGATAGCACAGTCGTGAATAGCTGGAAGATTTACAATATTGCAAATGATAGTAAAATGTTTCAATTGCAATTTCAATCACTTCTAGCAGTATCACTTATGAAATTTGAACGTTGTGCTGAAATAGTGAACACAGAAGTGGCTGCTCACTCGTGTTGTGGACGTCCCTCCAAAGATAGTTTGCCTGGCGATGTAAGATTTGACAAAATTGGTCATTTGATTAGAAGGCACGATACAAGTGCACGAAGGTTATGCAAAAGTCATACTATATATTTATGCAAAAAATGCAAAATTCATTTCCATTCCGAATGTTTCGAATCGTTTCATACAAAATAATTATGTTTTATATATAACAGTATTGGCCAACCAACAGCCGACTGTTGCAACTTTAATATAATGTGTTTGTGTTTTAACCGTGCACTGGTGGCGCCCCATATCGGAACACTAGTAGTGGCGCCAAGTCTGGCAGACCCAAAATTCAATAATTTATTAATTAGAAAATCAAAAGAGTACTGGTGTAGTATCTAGCTTTACTTCTTTATGAATATCATTTAAACAATAAAATGTAATTTGGGACCAATAAATAATATAACCTTCCAAAATAATTAATAAATTATGGATGTTCATGAATTATGAAAAATAAAACAAAGGTTCATGCATATTAACTTTATATTTTATTAAGGCTGTGTGTGTGTAGTTTCATTTTATGACTAGAGACATAATCTATTAGCCTATTATGTTTTGATTTATTAATTAATTTTTTTTAAACAATTGTTATAGAGAGAACCCGTAACAACAATAAAATCTTATCTTCTATTAACTTATATATAAGTACGTACCTACGTTTTTTTTTTTGTTATTATCATTATATTTTTTTTTATTTCTTTTTTGTTTTATTTTTATTTTTTTTTATTTTTATTTTTTTTTTATTTTTTTTTTATTTTATTTTTTTTTATTTTATTTTTTTTATTATTTTTTTTCTTATTTTTTTTTTTTTAACTGGAAGGGAAAGGAAAATATATGGTTTTGCTGATTTATTACATACGCCTAGGGGTCTATCAAGGCGATTTGCACAACACAAAATTAGACCACGGATAGAAAGGTTAACAACTGTGTTAAAACAAAGGACTTATATAACTAACTTTTTATGTTTGAAATATATACACTGTTACCATAATACATTTAGAAATTCAATTTCATTTCACGTATGTGGCGAAAAATTATTTCATATATATGCAAGTTATTAGTTTTTATTAAATCTGATAAATTAAAAGGTCTTTTAATACTAATTTTTTCCTTATTGATATACTCGTATATTTTTATTATAAATTGGTTTATACATCGTGTATTTAATGAGCAATTTAAAACTAAATGCTCAATTGAGCCTTCTTCACCACATTCGCAAAATGGACTTTCGGCTAAATTAATTCTAAATTTATGTAACGGAGACAGAACATGGTTAAATCTTATTCTACATAGTATTCTAATCATATCTTTATTAAAATTTGAGTTTTTGAACCACGTTGAGGACTGTATTTTTGGTTTTATATCTTTATAATATAATCCTTTGTTGGACAAATTGTACATTGTTTGCCATGAATTTAACATTTTTTTCCTTAGATGAGAATTTAGATCTTCAATTACACATTTATATTCTAATTCTTTAGATGGTTCATTACATTTAGCAATTTTATCTACTATTTCATTATTTAATATTCCACAATGAGCTTTTATCCAACAAAATATTACATTAGATCCTCTTAATTTTATTGTACCCACCAGGTTTATAATTTCAGATAACACATAGTTAAATCCAATATTGTTATATTTAGAAATATTTTCAATTTTTTGTATTGAACTTTTACTATCAGAGAATATAACGTAATTAGATTTTGTTCTTGAGAAATTACTAATATATTTAAGTGCTTCTAATATTGCTATTAATTCAGCGGTATATATCGAGGTTTTAATATTTAGATCTACTACTGTACTAAATTTTCGATCGTAAAAGGCAGATGTAACCTTTAAATCTGATTTAGATGCATCCGAAAAAATATATGAATAATTAGGGAACATAGATTTTATGTCAGCTTGGAACATGCTATTCCGGATATATTGTGGAAATTCTGAGTAGTCTCTAAGATATCCTACTTTTATGCTGTCCAAGTCTTCTAATTCTATTTTAAAACATGGTAATTCTCTTGAAGTCGAAATGTCCTTACTAAGTTGTATCCTTACGTATTTGTACGATTCAATAATAGGAATTGTAGGCTTTTTTTGCCAATATTCCTTGACTAGATCGTAAATACTGAGCTCAAAGCATTTTTGGACTACCGGACTTTTCTTTGCATACATTTTTAATAAAAACTTCTCCGTTAAGTAATCTCTTCTGAAATTTAGTGGAGGTTCATTGCATTCTACATTTAAATTTGAAATGGGTGTACTCTTAAGTGCACCTATACTTATTCTTAAGACTTTATTTACTAGCCTATCTAATTTCTTCAGGTGAGTCTTCGCTGCTTGACTATAAAAAATTGACCCATAATCTACTATTGAACGAATATAAGCTTTATAAAAGGTAAGCGTAACATTTGGATCAGCTCCCCAACTTGTATGACACACTGATCTTATTGCATTTAATCCTTTTTCTGTTTTTGTTATTAAGCGGTCTATGTGTTCTTTCCACAATAACTTCCTATCTATTACCATACCCAAATAGTTAATGGATGATTGAACCTCAAAATTAACGTTATTGAATACTATAGATTGTGGTAATCTATGTTTTTTGGAGAATATACATGCTTGGGTTTTCTTTGTAGAGATACTGAGTCCTATATTAAAATAATACTCTTCTATTGTCGAAAACATTTTACTCATTATATTGATACCTTGATCGATTTCAACTTTAGGTACATATATACACACATCATCAGCAAACTGTAGAACATTTCCTCTTGTATTAATTTTTTTGTGTAAGTCTGAGGTATAAATGAGATATAGTAAAGGACTAAGGATGCTTCCTTGCGGTAACCCAACATTAGAAATTCTTGGATCCAATAGTTCATTATTGATTTGAAGTTGTAGATTCCTATTTGAATACAGTTTTATTATTCTTTTACCAAAGTCACTGGGTAGTCCTATCTTCTCCATTTGTTGATAGAGGATATTTAATTTGATATTATCATATGCACCTTCTACATCTATGAATAGAGATACCAGGGATTTACGTTCAGAAAAGGATATATTAATGTCTAGGATAAGGTTAGCTATATTTTCTGATGTCGATCTTAGTTTACGAAACCCATATTATGTATCACTAATTTTGTTATTTTTCTCTAACCATAATTCAAGTCTTCTCTTTACCATCCGTTCAAATGTTTTTAAAATACACGATCCTAATGAAATTCCTCTATATGAATTCGCTGAGTCTATATCTTTATTTGGTTTTAAAATCGGTATAATTACATAATCCTTCCATGAATCTGGAAATTCACCTTTCATCCATATTAAATTAATTATATTTAACAATTTTATTTTCTGACACCTTGGTAAGTAATACAGCATAATATAATGGACATTGTCTAAGCCAGGAGCAGTATTTTTATGACACTTTAAACTATATTCTAGTTCTTTTAGAGTAAATTCATATAACAAATAGTTTGAATTATTATTATTCACTTTTTTAGGATGGTTTACATTTAAATTTGGTGAAACCCAGGGCGGAGCTAACTTATTTAAAAATTCTTCAGTCCAATTATCTTTCTTTACTTGATTTTTTGGGACATTATAAGTATTTTTGATTTTTTTAATTTCTTTCCAAATTTCTTGGACCGGAGTATTTTTATTTAATTTATTACAAAATTCTCGCCAAGAAGCTTTCTTACTTTTTAATATTGTTATTTTCTTAATTGCCTCTGCTTTCTGATATTTTATGTAATTTTCATATGTACTATTTCGTTTAAATTCTAAAAAAGCTTCTTGCTGAAATTTTATAGCTTGTGCACATTCTGGGTTCCACCATTTTTTATTAAACTTACTATTGATCGTCATTTTTTTCTTAGGTATTGATAATTCACAAGCATCATTAATTCTATTGATAAATGTATTATATATGTTATTAATATTTTCATCAGTATTTATATCTTTGGTGTCAATAGTTTCAAGAATCGAAGAAAATAACGACCAATCTGCTCTGTTCACGTTCCATCGGGTTCTCTCATTAACTATTGTTATATTATCAACATCGCTTTCAATTATTATTGGAAAGTGATCAGAACCTAGAGATACATTTTTTACGTTCCAATCAAAACAGGAAGATATGTCACTGGAACATATAGTTATGTCCACAGCTGATTTATTTCTAGTGTATAATCTAGGTATTATAGTTTCGGCCCCATTATTTAAAAAACATAACTCACAGTCTTCTATTGCTGTTAATAGACTAAGTCCAGCCCTATCATTCTGATCGCAACCCCATGCATTATGGTGACAATTAAAGTCTCCTGCCACCAAAAATGGTGTACTTATACTATTAAAAAACTTTTTTCATTCACTCTCTGATACGTTTAAATTTGGTTTTGCATACACTGAATATATATTAAGTACTTTATTTGATTTTAATTTGACTGTTATTGATATACTCATAACCTGATTGATTTTATGATGATTTGGATGACCTGTGAACTGAATGTATTTTTTAGTTAAAATAGCTAATCCTCCATAACCATCATCTCTATCTCTCCGAAATATATTATAACCACTTTAACCACGTTTCACTAATTATAGCTATATCAATATTATTTTCAAAAATAAATTTCTCAAAATGACCTTTATTGTGTACAATGGACCTAGCGTTCCACTGTACAATTTTGAACTTATTCATTATCTGCGAGAATACGACTTAAATTATTTTTAAAATCGTCAAACATTTTTATATTGTCTAAAGTTATTGAGTTATTCTTTAATACATTTTTAGAAGTGCTTATAATCATATCACAAACAGAGTTTATTTTACAGTTTTTATTTGAATTTGAGCTCATTGTTGATTGGGAATAGTTAGGGATATTTCTATAATTTTGATATACCGGTTGACTACTAGTAGATGGAGATGAAAGAATCTCCTTATGCTCGTCAGAATATCCTGAACGGGGATAATTAGGATAACTTTCTAAATTTCGTCTGCGTTTAACTGGTACTGAGTAATGAGTGCTTTTATTTACATTCTTTGTCACCGTTGCGTAACTATTATCATATTTTTTATTAGCCTCACTATAGGATAAATTTTCTGTAGCCATATATGTTTTAATTTGTTTCTGACGATGAAATTCTTCACAATTTTTCCTATCCGTTGCTTCATGATTTCGTTTGCATAAAATACATGATGTTAATTGCGAATTACAAGAATTTGTTTCATGTTTATTGCCGCATTTTCCACATCGAACTTTACCTCTACATTGTGCGCTAACGTGACCGTACCTCATGCATTGTCTGCATTGGATTACTCGTGGAACATATATGTCTATATCGTAAATAATTTTTTCTATTACTACCTGTTTAGGTATCATTTGCCCCTTAAAAGTAACAATAACTGCCGTTGTAGGGAGTAACTCACCATTTACCTTTCGTTTTATTCTCCTTACTTCATAAACTTTAAAATTATTTCCACATTTAGGTTTAATTATGTTTAATAAATCATCGTCTTTGATATCCTTGTCAATACTTTTTATTACACCTTTTTTGTATGCAAAGAAAGTGAGTATATAAGCCTCGTA
The DNA here is from genome assembly GCF_040954645.1 of Diabrotica undecimpunctata. Lineage (NCBI taxonomy): Eukaryota > Metazoa > Arthropoda > Insecta > Coleoptera > Chrysomelidae > Diabrotica > Diabrotica undecimpunctata. The sequence goes on from NC_092803.1 coordinate 53,471,907, forward strand.
ATTTTTTTCCTGAAATACTTTGGCCTCGACTAATTTGTTGGCACTATTGAATGAATTTAATTCGACTTTAACTTTATTTCTACCAGTTACAGAAATATTTAAAATGTTATCCCTGATCTCCGGTTCTGCGTTTAAAATTAATCTAGCAGTAGAAATTTTATGAAACTTACCTATGTTTCCTTCTTTACTTTGCACAAATACATAATATGGACCTTGGTCCGTTGGATTATATTTATTTTTTTGTTTTATTATTTTTTCAATACCACCTGTTTCGTCGCTTTTTCCATTTCCGCTAAATTCCATATTCACTTCATCTATAATAATTATACTTTTTCCCCTATCAGGAGGTTCATATCTTCCGTCCGAATCCCCGATCATAACAATCAAAAAACAAATAAAACACTCGTTCACGCACTGATAAGAACTTTACCTGACCACTGCCAAAAACGAACTGTATTAAGGCTACAAAACATTAAAATATAAGATTTATTTGTCAAACTTGATCCTATGAGTTGTACCTTTAAACACTTTGTGGGTGCAATATACAATCAGGGAACTGAAATTGGGGATGTGTTAAACAAATAAATTTTTTGCACATTTGACAAAAACTTACTGTCTTACTGTCTTTAACGCAAAAACTACGTCGTTTTTTAATCTCTAAATTTTTGGGATTACCTCTTGGAAGTTCACTTGAAGTTCCAGACACTTCTTGGCGTCGGTTGCGAATAGCTGGAGAGATATTCTTCATCATGGATCGACGCTTTAGATGCTGGTCGATTAGTTTTGCGGCCAAACGTTTTATGTATATTCTACGAAGCAAATTATTATTTTGATTATTGGCCAGATATATAATTTGGGTGTTTATTCCAGCCACCTTCATAAGCGAATAAAAAATCACTCACTATTGGCCATCTCCGGGTATATCGAGCTACATGTACGTGGCACACAGTTCGTCAACGGTGTCGACCCCACCTTTAGTTGAGTTATAAACCATTATAATTTCTGGCTTCTATTGATCATCTGTTGATTCGTCTATTTGATCATTATTATGCATACTTAAGGCCAGTAGGACATTTTTTCCCTTCTTGGGTATATAGGATACTATTGTAGTATTTCCTTGGAATCCAAATATACTTGAATAAACAGGTCGATATAATTGGTGTTTATAAACTCCAACTGTAATTGTCTTGTATTTTTTCTCACTGTACCGACGAATGTCAGATTTTGATCACTACGACGTTTTATAATAAGCTCAAAGCTAGTAAACTAATTATCACACGTTAATGTTTCTTCCAGTACCCGATATTGGAACAATTAATCTCTCGACAATACTAACTGAATCATTTTTTAAACGAAAGGGTCCCCTGATTGTAAACCAACATATGGTTCTAGATTTATTGTATATCTAGTTTTTGTATCAGCTAAGGCAAATATTTTTAATCTGTATTTGTTCGGTTTGGAAAAAATATACTGATTAAAACCGTATCTTCACAAAATGCCTCAAGTTTTTCATCTATAGTGCCATACTCGCTAATTGTGTAGACATTTTTGCAATTTTTTACAAAACTTGTAAACGGTTGTCTTATAGGCGCTAGCTTATCAGACAATTTTCTTTCAATGAAATCAATGAAAAAATTCTGAGAAGGTATATATTTTTTGACTTCCTCACCTTTTCTTTTGGCCTGTATCCTGCAGTGTTGACGTCTTTCTTTAATTTAAAAGCACCTTCTGTATTACGACATTAAAAAATTTCCTTTACATTTTGATTTCTTTTTTTTTTATTTAACATTATCAACTCTTCTTCTTCCTCCTCTTCTTGGAGTAATAAAATTATTGCGTTAAGTTTGCGAGAATTCATTTTTCTAAACGTACAACCTAGAGGACACACGAGAAACTAATTTCTAAACTTGCTTTGAGCGCGAGATTTTGCGATCTAATTTAACAAACCGACTCACTCAAAACTGCCGTGAGTCGCGTGCAACAGATTCTGCTGTACGTGTATGCCGAACGCAGCGCACTATTCCAACAAACCGTAGCTTAAGAATAAGGAAAAGAGTGAAAATCTGAAGATTCCTACTTGCTTAAAACCAAAATTTCAATTTTTACTTAAATCTATGCCTTCTACAGTACACGGAGCAATTTACACAGCAAACAGCACGATGAATGACCGACATTGGGAATCTAAAATTGCATTCCACATGATATCGATTTATCAAACTAAAAACCTTTCATGAACTGGCGTCTAGTACTCGAAATACGAGTAAATAAAGTTTAAAAAAGACAGTTAAGGTTTAATTTCACGTGAAGTGCCTCTACAATTCGCTTATACGTATTTCCTCTTCTCCGGACATGTCAGAGCGACTCAGTAAAAAGCTCTAAACGTAAAAAAGACGAAGGAATCTGGGCCGACGAAGAATGTTATGGATGAGAAATCTAAGTATTTGAGATGAGAGTGTTTTGGTTGCACACCAAACGATTTATTTAAAAGAGCTGTAAACGAAGTTTAAATAGTTCTTTTTCCTTTGAGGTAGATAATATCTCTAGTTCAAGACAAAAACGTGCGCTTCCAGTTACCTCCTCACAATAATTGGGTGAGGACACAATAATTGGGTTACTGTGTTATACAAAAATATTACTTCTCACATCGCATTACGTAATTTGACAAAATAGCTTAAGTGATTAACTTAAAAAAATTTGATAAGAACCTTTTATATTTTCAGAAGTATCGTAGTATCTTAAATCTTTTATGTTAATACATTTTTGTAAGCCCTGGCAGGAGTAATATTCCTTATTCTCTTGTTACTTTTTATTCTTTCAAAGTATTACAGTTTACTGAAAAATAGTTTAGTTCCTTAAACCATATTAACTTGTCATGTAGTCTACTCAAAATAGATTTCCTGCGGAGTACAGTCAATATTTGAGAATATTCAGTCCGTGGGCATAAATCTAAGGTGTTGGCAGTTTGCGGGAGAAGGTGTTCGAGCGGAATGGCGGACTCTGAACGCTTCTGGGACCTTCGTCGTCGTGCGAGGCACAATCCCTATACTCCATCGCTCCCAAAATCCGCCGCAGACGGCTGTCACAATTCGGAGCATAACTTAATTTTCTAACTAGTTTCCTTTTGATGCAATTAATAATTTCCATAGTTCCGGAAAATGCGAGTTGGTTGAGGAAAGGACGAAGAAAGCTGGGGTCTTAATGAATTAATTAGAAGCGTCGGTATTTTGAGAATGGTGATAGTTTTGGGATCTTTTTATAAATGTTGGAAGAATAGATTTCCTAATAAAGTATCTAATATATTAAATTAACGGTAAATTTTAAGGATAATTTTTATTATAATATTACATTTTCAGTAAAAAGGGAACACAATAAAATAATTAATATTTTGGTTTAACCCTTTGACTGTCATGTGCGTCATATATACGCATACAACTTTTATTTTAAACGCCGTGTGAGCCTTATCGACGCACAGGCAGTACCGTCAATTTTTGCTTTGTGTGTCTAAGGCGTGCACATTTTACATACATTTTTATGATGTTTTCAATTGCCCTGGCGTAATAGAACTTACATTAGAAATGGCCCACAAAGAAAATTAATAACGAAAAAACAAAGAAAATAGATCTAGTCATGCAATTTTGTGAATTGTATAAAAATAATCTTGGCACATATGTGGTATTTCAAAACATGCAGGGCATTATATCGAATGGTCTTGGCCATATTTAATGCATAATTTCTGCCTTGATATCGAGCGTATCTAGTATAGCAGCTCGTACAGCGACTTCTAATAACTTTGAACTGTTTCTCTGTCATTTTTAGCTTATGTCCAATAGTTGGTAATGGCCCTGAAATATTCTGATCATCATTTCTCTAAACTTTACCACATATAGTTTACGTTGATGGCTTTTATTATAAAGAAACAATTCATTGAGAACCTTTGTCTCCAGTAAACTCTTAACAGCTATTTTTCTGTAGCATTTTAGAGCCTTTCCGGCTGCCAAAATATAAAAAGCTCTCTGGTCGCAAAGGTCTATAACAATTTTAGCTTCCTTACAATCGATTTCAGCTAGTGATTTCTGCGCTGACTTATTTCTACCATATTATTACTTTGTATTTTACTAAGCATTAGGAGATCTCTTTTGTCCTTCCACTTGAATACTGTAATGCCATCATCACTTTCCATTCCAAAAATTTGGTGAGAATCCTTTCCATGGCGTTTTAGGGTTACATTTACGGTTGCTTCGTAAACTACCAACAAGATGTGTAGCTCGCTTTGGTAACTTCTTGACTAAATTCACCCTTGTGTTCCAATTATTAGTAAATATCCTACCAGAGTTACACACAAAGTTTGAACATTTTGATACCGTTATGATGTTTTTTTTTTAGTCCTTTTTTTTAGCCCTTTTTTCTATCCGAATTGTCGAATAAAGGCCTCTCCCATTTCTCGCCATTCATCCCTGTTGTGTGCTAGGCGTTTCCACATTGGTCTTGCGACTCTTTTGATATCGTCGCTCCAGCGCATTTGAGGTCTTCCTCTTGGTCTCTTCGCATCGTACGGTCGCCAGTTTCCGACTTCTTTGTTCCATCTACCATCTTCGAGACGTTCGTTGTGTCCAGCCCATTTCCATTTTAATTTAGCTGCTTGTTTCGCGGCGTCCTTTATTTTTGTTTTGTTCCGGATTGCTTCGTTCGTTTGCCGATCTATTAGTGAGATACCAAGCATCTGTCGTTCCATGGCTCGCTGAGTTTTTCGAATCTTGTCCATGTTCTTTTTTGTGAATGTCCAGGTTTGAGCTCCGTAAGTGAGAACGGGAAGGATACAAGAATCGAACACTTTGGTTCGAAGGTTTTGGGGTATCTTTTTGTCTTTCAGTATGTATGAGAGTTTTCCAAATGCGGCCCATCCCATTCTTACTCGTCTGCTTATTTCGGTAGTTTGGTTTTCTTTGTTTGCCTTGATATTCTGACCCAGATATATGTATTCTTCTACATGTTCCACTTTTGTTCCTTGGATGGTTATCGTCGGTTGATCATCTTTATTCGACATTAGCTTAGTTTTACTCAGATTGATTTTTAGTCCTTTTTTTATGGATTCCGTATGAAGCTCATCGATCATCGTCTTCAGTTCTTTCCAGTTGTCGGCTATTAGTACTACGTCATCTGCATATCTTAGATGGTTTAAATACTTTCCGTTTATCGACAGTCCCTTCGTTTCCCAATTTAGTGATTTAAAGATATCTTCAAGTGCGGCAGTAAATAGTTTTGGAGATATGGTGTCTCCCTGTCTTACTCCTCGGTTGATTTTTATTGGCCTCGTTTTCATTCCGTTATCCATCGTGACTACCATTTCAGCGTGTTGGTATATATTATGTATTAATATCCTATATCATATATGATGTTTACCCTTAATGTATTGAAGACTTATGTCTTCCTTTGAAAGGTATCACCGTTTCATCAAAACATATCGTGTTGAAGGGAATAATAATTTTTTGTTAGTAGCTTGTCAATAAGACTCTAAACCTTATATATATATATATATATATATATATATATATATATATATATGTATATATATATATATATATATATATATATATATATATGTATATATATATATATATATATATATATATATATATATATAACGAGTTTATTACAGCTGCCGCCGTTTCTCGCAACCTAGCTTCCAACGCTTGTGATCGTTCCAGTCATCTACTTGTAGACCCCTATCTTCCATTGCACCTTTTACTTCTTGTGTCCACGATCTTCTTGGTCTTCCCTTTTTCCTGCGGTTGGTGGGGATCCACTGTAACATTCTCTTTGGCCATCGTTGATCATTCATCCTTTCTACATGGCCATACCATTTCAGCATTTTGCATTCTATAGTTTCCAGGACGTCAATGTCTATGCCCATACGCTCTCTGATTTCAGTATTCCTTACTCTATCTCTTCTAGTGAGTTAGCAACATCTTCTCCAATAATATATTTCCATTCCTTTTATTTTGGATGCGTCATTTTTATTTATTTCCCAAAGCTCTGAACCATATGTAGCAATGCTTTCTATGATACTTTTGTATATCCTAATTTTTGTGTTTCGGGTAATGTGGTTATTCCAAAGTATACTATTCAGTTGACGTATTGCTGAATTTCCTTGACCAATTCTAGTAGCTACTTCTTTTGTATTCCGACCATTGTTTGTAATGTTTACACCGAGATATTTATAGCTATCAGTATTTTGAATTTGTTTGCTTCCTAGTTCTAAGTGCTTTCCTTCACCTCCCACTACTACGTACCCTTTTTTGATGGATTAATTGATAAGCCCCACTAAGTATATTCTTCATCTATTTTTCGTAACATGTAGTGGATATCATCTTGATCTTCTGCAAGTATTACTTGGTCATCAGCAAAATGCAAGCTGTACAGTGTATGGTCTCCAATTTTAACACCCATAGGTTCACATTTTCTTTTCCAAATATCCAAAACCCCCTCCAAATAAATCTTATAGAATGTAGGTGCAACTCTAAACCTTATGTAAACGATCTTCTGGAGGACGCACTTTATTATCATTAAAATGTTACGTTTAAAGTAGTAATTGAAATCTGTTTTTTGTCATTATATTTGAAATTTACATGCAGGGCAGTTATGTAGTTCCGAGCAACTTCAATAATGCGATAAAGGGGTTTTTTACCTAAACCCACCCATCAAAGTATACTCAAAAATACGTGCATGTCAAGCTCTCCAGTCATTCAGACCGGACTGTCTAGTTAAGACTAATGTGTAATCTTTTTTATAATAACTTGCTCAGCGCAGCGGTTTACTTCATGAACCATGAGCTCGATAAGGTCATCGTTGACAAACAGTTTAAACATGTAAAGTTCATTTTTTGTTGTTTACTCCACAATATTTTCTTCAAAGATTCCGTCATTTTTGGCAAAAACAACTTTTTTAGATTTCTGCTAGATCACTTTCCGCTAGACCTGAGTTTATTAGTCTAATTTATTAACTATATTTATTATAAAATATTCTAACACTTAGTTTATTAAAGTCTTTATTTGTACAATATCATACTAATTTATTTCACACTATAATTATATAATTTAATTACAACATTTATTACAATTTATTTATCCCGACAATACGCGCGTAACATTTCAAAACTCGACTCGATTATACTTTCAGACTGTCTCGCACAATGAAAGTTCCGCTATATATATCAAACAGCCATTGTTCGGGAATCACTTCGAAGCCCACGGATGTTGACCTATGTTGACCCTTGAATTGTTTCGAACACCATGGAAGAAGACCGGTTTTATACCTCATTTTGTTTATCTCGAAGCTTCTTTGATCTTCGGTCGCCAAGGAATTTATTTGAACCTTCTCTAGAGAGTTCCAATCGCAGGTATAAGAGGGGACCCGTTTGGGTATTACCTGCTAAAAAATACTTGTTAGAACAAGATGTTTACAGTTTGGATGAGTCATTATTTATCGTAACATTATATTATGTTCGTCAATGTGGGGTATAAGTATCAGTCTAAGTACGGTTCTTACTGTGCAAAGTTTAGTACCTTTTCCCACTCATAAATATATGCGTCAGATAAGAGCACACGGCGCACAAACCATTGTGTTCTAGCCTAAGCTGTATGCGTCATTTTGCTACAAAAAAAAAATTTATTTTAAAATGATACCAAATGTGCAAATATAAATTTGACTAACCTCATGAATGAACTGACTGAATTATAAAAAATGTCGATTACCATGATAACAAATTTTGGCGTCAAATTAACCTGTTAAAATTTAGCCTGGTAGTCAAAGGGTTAATTAAAACACCTAAAAATAAGAAGCGACAGGATTTTGCTTCATCCCATAAACTTATACATACTAATTAATGCCATATAAACTAAACAACGAGTTTTTCTAAGCAGAAGAACATAAACTAGATATACTTGGACATCGACTGCAAGAGAATAAAATGCTAAAGATTTTGTAACTTTGGTGAAATCAATTTTAAACGTAAATATTTCCATGTTAATATTTGGTAAATATACAGGCATAAATTCAACTAAAGTTATTTAGGCTTATTTAGAGAAAAATAAAAAATATAAATAGTTTTCTTAAAACCGTAGTTAATAGCTCTAGGTATAAAATACATGACAATTAACACAAATTATGGCCAAAACTTGCACAGTAATATACAAATGAATGTAATAATACTATTCATAGTTCAGCTACATTTGCACCCTGTTAGTTGTAAACGAATAATATCACTTTTTCAAGTAAATAGTCAATTATCTCTTGAAGAAGATCGAGAGATAGGCTCTAATAATTTTTTTAAGGAAACAAAAATCGGATTAATATAAACAAAATAGAACATACTTTTTTAACCCTTCGGAGGTCGCCGTCATAAAGTGTATTGTATAGGTCGCGGTGCATCTTCGAGATATATTCGTTTATATTTAATGTTTTAATAATATTGAAAAAAAAAACATAACTAATAAAAAAAAATAAGCGGATTTAAAGTAATTTATGGTCAAGACAAAATAAAATAAATGCAGTATTGAGAACATAACAAAATAAAAACATTGTAATAACTATTACTATTGTTACTAATCTAAGGCAAAAATAACCCAAACACATAATTAGATTTAGCTAAACTTAATCAGATTCATCAGCGGAAGGATTAGTAAAACGGTTATAACAACTGTTGCAAACAATATTTCTATGCTCAAGACATAAAAATCTGGTACAATATTTACAATAGTATTTGAACAAACGCGTCGTCTTTGACGCATAGCAAGAAGAACACCTTTTTCTTTTATTGCCCGTTTTAGCAACATCTGGATCTGTCCCACTGGTTGAACTTTTCTCCTTATGTTTTTGAAGCTGAAGCTGCAATGGTCTTTGAATACCTATAGTAATATCCGATCGCTGGTTTTTTTGCTCTAACAATAACTGACTTGAAAGGTTTCGAACGAAGAGTCTACGTCGTATTTTTGAATTCTGATTTAGCATGTGAATGGACTTTGCGTTGATCCCAGCAACGTTCAAGATGACGTAAAATATCACCATAGGCCACCTTCTGCTGTTTCTGGCTACATGATCTGAACCAACCATTTAGTTTATAGTTCCTCTGATTTCGTCTGATTGTAATTTACCACGTTATCGTACTAGTGCGTACTAGATACTAAAATTACGTTTTTTTCCTTCTTCGGCGCATGCGATACCAGAATACAATCTTTACTAAAAGCAAAAAAGTTAAATTGTATTGGTCTGTTTGCCGTACTCACTAATTCAGGTACTAGTTGACGTTTGTCTTTTATAATTATGATACCTAGTCTATTATTTTTCAAATCGCTCACGAGAGTTAAATCGGTGAACCGATTATCAGCAGTGATATTTCGAATTATAGATAGGTTCACCTAATGTCTTGACCACATCTACTGGTTTATTGCTGATACGAAACTGATCTTCAGGCTGCAGTCCTGCATAAATTTAGATATTGCCTATGTAAAATAGCTTAGAATCAACTATGGAAAATATTTTAATCCCATATTTGTTAGGTTTTGATGGGATATATTCCCTAAATCCGTATATGTCCCGAAAGCTTGCCAACATCTCGTCTATAGTTACGTTTTGTTACATAGAGTATCCTTTTTTGCAATTTTTTACAAATAGTGAAAGATTTGTTTAACAGCTGACAACTTATCAATCTTCAGTCGATCTGGTCGAGTCGTCTTGTCATCGAATCTTATACAGTTGTGAATAAATTTGAATCTTCGCATTGACATCGTAAGTCTAAATAATTCAATTCCACTACCATCTGTTGCCCATAAATCTTCCAAATTTAGTCGATTACTGCGGTGTAAGCCAGCTAAATACAAAAAGCCCAAAAATGATTTTAGTTCTATGTTGTCGGTTTGTTAAGCATCTCTTTCTCTTGAATATCTATTTGAAATAAAGTCTATATATTTATTTGTATAATGTAAAATTAAATCTAAAAGTTCTTCTGACACGAAACAGCTCCAGTATTCATATTCAGTTTTTGCATTTTTTGCGGTATTCCTTACTAGAAGCAATTGACACAGAATATTTTGTTTCTGTCACCTAATTGTATTTCCGTAAACTGGCTTTTTTCCCCACTTTGTTACTTTGTCTTTTCCGAAAAAATTCTCACCGCTTTCATATACGTTCTCTTCGCTCTCCTCACTGGAAATGTCTTGTACGCTGTCCGAGTTTTCTGATCGCTTTTCGACATAATCGATTAGGTTCACGCCATTTTCGTCTTCAAACTCATTTCCATCGTCAGAATCGAGAAACATACTCTTAAGCTCTTTAACATCCTTTGGATCATCCCACTTATATACCTTTTTCGACATTCTGAATATAATATAGATCTCACAACGAAATAAACGCGAAAAAATATAGGCTTGATCTGCGAGGTCGCGGTATCTGTCAGATACAACTGTTGTTCGGTTACGACAAACGTTCACTTCTCAACCGGTAGAAATTACCTGAAAGCCGAAAGCTAGAATTAGCGTAGCGCTATAATTTTTAATTTTTGCTTTCATAGAATAAAATTACGTAAAAAAAAATTTAGAATATACATATTATACCTTTTTAATGGTAAGCAAAAATTCACATTTTTCGCACAAAATTTTTAATATTTAAAATACAAGGCCGAAATTTCAAACTGAATAGGTAGGTATATATTAACGAAAAAACTCGTAATAACCTGCTATTGTGATTTCCTGAACACAGTTAAATTTTGAGTATTTTCCTGTAGTATCAAATAACATTATTTCAACGTGCAATATAGCGTACCACTATGAATAAAGCCTATCAACAAAGATCTTTAAAATGACCAATAGTATAATAGAATCTAGAAAAATATAAAAATAGAACAAATATTTATGCAATTTCTATGTAAAAAAAGCAACAAAATAATGTCTATAATAAAATTTATTTAAATTCATTTTTGACATTTAATCGATAATAATAGTTTACACCGTTTTAAACTTATTTAGTTTTATTTAAAATTGACAGTAGATATAAATTGTAAAAACATATAAAATGTCAGCGCTAGGCTTTGATTTGATTATATTTTACTTGGCTGTTGTATGAATAATAACTCGAAAATATGTTTGAAAAAGAGCTGAAATCGATTTCCGTGTATGCATCTAGGCACTCAGACGATATACAAATTTAACGGAGCCATTGACGTACTTTCATTGTTTAGAAAAGTAAACGGATATTGCATTTTCATTTTGTGTTTAAAAAGAAACTTTGAAATACATAGCATAGATGATAATAAATTATTACAATTACAATCTTTATAAATAAAAATGAATCTCCGAAATGTTTGTACGCGCTTAACTTTAAAACGTCTGAATCAAATTAGATAATTCTCTTTTTGTTGTGTTTGCTATTTTAAGTCAAGGTTTATATAAAAGATAATTTTCAAAAAATTGTACGGAAAGGCATAAAAACAGTTTCTCTATGACCAATCAAAGAGAGAAAAAGTTAAAATAAATGTTTAAGTATTGATAGATTGACATAACAGTATAACGATACCCTAATGCTGATAGGTCGTAACCCAATTTTAGAAAATTTTACAAGAGGCACAAAAAACTGTATAGCATAATTATAAAAGATTGCTTGTGTAATGTTTTCTTAAATAAATAATTATGTAATAGCTACTAAGTGAGTTTATTGTAAAAATATAAATTTGTTTAATTTTGATCAGGGTACTAAGGGATACGACATATTGTAATTAACGTCATGGCAGCTTACGAGTATATCGAACTCTTATAAAACGTAGTAAGTTATTATAACTCAAGGTGTTCTCATAAAAGTGTGGTTTACGTCATTTTAAATCATAATCCTTATTTTTTTATTTTTATTAATTTCAAATAAAAAAGATACAAATGTGTGTTTACTTTAAATAAAATGTAGCAAACTAAGCGAATACCATTTAAACAGCGTTACAGTTAACATTTTTAGAAATAATTAAAATAAAATAACTAAATAATAAGTTTAAATGTTGGCTTTCTTTTTTTGATTTTTGTTATTGTCTTTGGTGATTAAGTCTTCGTGAGGCAGCGTATCATAGAAGTAGTGCACATCTGCAGGTAATACAGACTTTAGATCTTGAAGGTCCTTCCATTTCTCTGTGGTTATTTTTAATCTATTCAAATAAAGTTAATCGTAAACCAAATCGTGATTGACGGTGTTCTTTCTCTGAGGAAGGAGTTCATATTTTTGATCATGGGCCACTTTGTATATTATATCCCCATTTGGTAGGTATTTTAAGCCTCTAAGATCTGTTACCTTCAAATCTCCTTTTGATTTACCTGGACGAATTGAGCTGTAGCGAAAGTTTTTAGAGTCATTGTGGTTTAGAAAAAAAGTGTGTGAGAGATAGGATACTTCCAAATGTGCAGGATTCTTCCTGGCTTCTGATATTACCGAAATATAGTCTAAGGGGAGAAATATTTGCCGATTTTTTAGTCTTCGTTCAATTAGACTGTGGGTAGAGTCACACTCTACCTCCTGATGGGAGGCCTGAGTGTGGCCTCTTTCTAGAAATTTTTGGTCAATCTCGACTTCATACTTGGAAGCTAAAACCGATAAACCATTCGCAAGGACGACATTCCTATTCTGATAACCACAGCCGTCCGAGAATATTATAACATTTTTCTTTTCAAAGGTCAAATATTGTTCTAGATGTTTTATTAAACACGTAGTGAATACAGATGAATCAAGGTCTGCCTCAGTCTCATTCCAAATGAAATTCATGCTGCGCTGGTTTTCCAAGTTATATACTGTAAAGTTATGTACTTGTAGCTTTGTTTTATAGTACAAAGAACTAGCCTGTAACACTGGACACAATTTGACTGCCTGCACATCAACGACAAAACAGTAAATTTCTTTATGGATGCCTCTGGTTTTATCGGTTTATTTTTCGACACGAGCTAGGTCTTTTGCTCTAATGGGGGATGCATATTGTTCATCTGTAACCTATTACATCTTGTAAGATGAACATATATAACATTGGTCCTTGCGTGGTTTAAACAATGCTAAATTCATTTCGTCAAATTCTGTAGAGAATTTACAATTTGATAATGGTACCTCCCTGTCTTTACATTGTTCTTTATAAAGATTATATACTTCAGTTTTCGATTTGAAATTATGTTCCAGGTATAACTTTCCAGTAGACTTGCGGCAATAGTGGCTCTCTATTTTAGGCAGCCTGTTCAGAAACTCTCGTAAATTCTGTACTCGCAAAATGTCCTGTTTTGATTTTGGCGTAGACTCTCTTTTTTCTTTGATCCTTGTTTGCATCATGTCACAACTTTCTAGAAATCCATCTTTTCGTGCCGCCCTTACCCAGTTCTGTACCATCTTTTCTCCTACTCCTAGTGTGTTAAGAAACATCAATTTGCAGACTTGTAATTTATCGCCTTTTACTGTCAGAAAGTATTCGTAGGTACCACTTCGCCTGGAAGGTCCATCTACATAACATCTTTTTTTCTCCTTGTATGTAACCATATGAGCGAAGAACATCCTTTTTTGTTCCCAGGACATTTCCCAAAATTTTAAAAACATTTCTTTTCTTAAGTTTTCTGATATTGTTTGGCAAAAGCAAGTCGGCGCGGTAGGCAAAACCTCGAGACACAGGCTGGCTTCATTTTACGTTCAGGGCGTAGAATATCATGTTTCACAATGTTTTGTAGCCTTCTATAACCAGTATATTCCCTTCCTAACATTCTTAACTGTTTTGTCTTGTTTTTATCCCAGTTCTCCGGATTCGCAACTTTGCGCCTTTTCATTAATCGGACTTCTTGATCTTCTAAATCTTCGATGTTTTCTTTGAGCCTTTCACTTTCTAAGTCAATATCTTCGGGTTCTTGTACATTTCTTTGACCGCCCAGCTCTGCGTCATTAGTTTCTTCTGATCCTTTATCTTGTAAGTGTTCATTGTTGATTTCGATGTCGTGTTGTTCGTTGTCTAAATTTTCATTGTCAGTTTTTCTTTTGGATCCTTGATCTTCATTTTTATAATGGGAAAATCAATGACTTACCTATTTCAGAGCTGATTTATAAACGAATTTTAAAGGTCAAACGAATTCTACCAACACGCTTTGCTATTCAAGCTACACTGTGGGATAAGATGAGTTGGAACTAAACAAACAACGCGAGCGGGTTAGGACTTGTTAGAAATCGCGGGAATGGCCACCTTACTATTTTATTTAGGTTACGAGAATTAAACAGCATATAGGGATGCACGGTTGGTTGCCTTTGACACAAAAATATGAATTTTCAATTTTTTGTGGGTTTCGATCTGTCAGCATTAGGCTATCGATAATTATCTACACTCCGCGTCATAGAAAACGGGCCACCCCAAATATTTAAAATATTTTCGAAATTATTATTTATGGCTACAAAATTAAGCATTTATTTTTTTGTATATTAAATCAATAACTCGTTTAATATAAAATTTCATCATTATCGTAAAACATCAATCGAAAATAAAAAATTTAAGAAAAATAGGAAATTTATTTAAAAAATCAACTTACAGTTTTTAAAACAACAATGAACTGTATATTTAAAAAAAAAGCTGGTATCCATTTTCAGTAATGGGTATTGCCACCTCGATTCTGGATGACACTCCTCATTTGATTTGGCATGGAATTTATAACCTTTTGGATATCTCTTTGGGGAAAAGTGGCCCATTCATCAATGAGTGCCATCTGAAGCTCTACAGGTGTTGTTGGAGCAGGTATGCGACGCCTAACGCAACTTTTTAGCAGGCTCCATATATGCTCAATAGGATTGAAATCGGGGCTTTGAGCAGGCCAGTCTATTTTTGGAATACCAACCTCGTCAAGGTACTCCGTTACTATCCTTGCCGTGTGTGGTCTCGCATTATCCTGCATTAGCTGGAATTCGTTGCCAATAAATCCAGCATAGGGCATCACGTGATGTTGTAAGATTTCCGTTATGTACCTTACTGCTGTTAACGCACCTCTGTCGATCACGACTAGATCCGAATGCGCATCAAAAGAAATCCCTGCCCAAAACATTACTGAACTACCACCAAAAGCAACCCGTGGTGCCAAGTGCAACCAGCGAAACGTTCTCCAGCCCGTCTGTACACCTTACTGCGTCCATCTTTACCATAAATAGACATTCTACACTCATACGTAAACAATACTTTTTTCCAATCGTCTGCTGTCCAATTGATGTGCTCACAGGCAAAATCGAGTCTTCGTCTTTTGTGAGCTGGGGAAAGTAAGGGCCGTATTGCTGGACTGCAAGCTGTCAAACCTTGCTCCCTTATCTTCGCCGAATAGTAGAAAGGCTGATTGCTGGTCCTTGAGCTTGCTGTAAATGGCCTTGAAGTATTCTAGCGGTTTGGGTCTGATTCCGTAATGCAGCAGGAATGACGACGCGGTCTTCTCTAGCGGTTGTTTTCCTTTTTGGACCTGTATCAGGTCGTCGCTGGTGAGATCCTGTCACAATAAATCGTTGCTGGGTCCTTTGTACAGTCGAACGACTAACATTCAATTGTCTTGCAACTTGTCTTTGACTTAATCCACTTCCCAGTAACGTTACAATTTCAACCGATTTTTGAAAATTCTCCATCGTTATTAAGTCAAGATTACTTCACACTAAGTCGGCTATTGTAATATTGAGATTAGTTTAAAACTCATTAGAACCCTTTACAATATCATACATTTCTCAAAACAATCGCTTCCTTGAAAATTGATTAAGTTGTAAACAATTTTTTTTCAAAACTGTTTTGTTTTATAGGTTCTATGAATATCCTTAATCCAGTTACATGGCCGGTTTGCTTTCGCAACAACCCATTTAACTTAAATAACCCAAGACACATTAAAAATAAAATAATATTAATTCAATATACAAAAAAATAAATGCTTAATTTTGTAGCAATAAATAATAATTTCGAAAATATTTTAAATACTTGGGGTGGCCCGTTTTCTATGACGCGGAGTGTATTTTTGTAAGTGCGGCTCCAAATAATAACGATGCAGTTTCAACATATCAGATGGCCAGATATGTCAATGAGGCGGTTTGGAGAATCTCTTCATTTTCCATACATAATTGGCATCCTACTGTAGTTAATTTAGCTGTTCACCAGGTGAATGGACAACGACTTTATTTTACGAAAGAAAACGCAACGCAAAGAGCTGAACGACCACCAACGATAACGTTGAAATATTACCTTTTCTTAAACGGAGACTTTAAGTTTAGCGATAAGTCAGAAACAGTTTATTAAAATAAAATAAAATACAATAAAATAGATTAAAATAGAATAAAATGAAATACAGTAAAATAAAATAAAACTAAAACAAAATAAATTAGAATAAAATGAAATAAAGTATATTGAAGTAAAATAAAATAAATCAAAATAAAATAACATTCATTTTACCCATTTCCAGTTTAAACGATTTTTGGTGCACGCGCACGTACGTCTTCAAGGCGGAGGGGATATACAGGATACGACGATCGAAATTTTGAACTGTAGCAGTATTTTGGGTAACAGACAACACATAATAAACACAAAAAACACTACAAAAAGCACTACATGTGTACGCAAAGCAAATTTCCAGTTGTTTCTTTCTCATAAAATTTAAGTATCATGTGTGATTTACATCCGATAGCACTAGATATAAATAAAGACATACACAAAATAACATGGATGAGACGAGAAAGTCTGAAGGGAAATCAAATAGATCATATATTAAATAAAAAGACACACAAACAATCGATAAATGACGTTAAATCTCACAGAGGGGCTAACATCGATTTGGACCATATGCTAGTGATTACAAAATTTAAAATAAAAAACAAGGAAGAATGGAAGGTGAAAACCACAGAGAAAATGGGACGTAGATGAATTAAAAGTGAAAGAATTTAGAAGAAGATTTGTACAAAAAGTAAATACAGAAATGCAGTTCAAAGAAGAACAAATCAGGAACAGTGAAAAAAATCAAACAAGGAATAAACAATGCAGCAGAGAAATGGTTGAAAAATGCAAAATAAAAAAAGAAAACGGCATAGTATATACATAAAACGATAAAGCACAAGTCATGAAAGATGAAATTTAAAAGCGTGTAGAAATAAAGAACACCCCGACGAAGATCTCGACTTTACAGAAGAAGTAGAAAGAACTGTCAGAAGATTAAGATAAAGAATAGGCAGAATAAGCATAAATCACACCTCTCTCGACGGAATTAAAGAAATAATAAAAATGACAAATGCAAAGAAAGCTCCAGGACCTGACAACATAACCAACAGAGCTCTGAAAAATCTACCGGCTAAAGCGATAGTCCACATAACAAATATTATAAACAGCATACTTCGGCTGAGATACTTTCCAGACAGATGGAAAGAGGCACATGCCATAATAATAACCAATCCAGGAAAAAATGGCACGTTTCTACCAAATTACAGTCCCATCAGCCTTCTCTCCTCGCTGAGTAAACTAGCAGAAAGGGTAATACTAAAAAGATTAAATGAAGAAACTCAAACCCTGGGAATAATACCAGAAGCTCAATTCGGGTTCAGAAGCGAACACGCATGCGAGTTACAAGTCCTCAGATTAACTGAATATATAACAAAAGGCTTCAACGATAAAATGTATACAGCAGCAGCCTTACTCGACGTCAGTTAAGCCTTTGACAGAGTATGGCACCAGGGACTGCTTTATAAAATTAACGAACAAGAGAACAGCGAGGCAATGGCATGTCTCCTTGCGTCATACTTAGCCAACAGAAGGTTCAGAGTTCGGATCGGGGCAACCCTGTCCGAAGTCGGAACCTTGGAGGCACGGGTGCCTCAGGGGGCACACCTGCAAAAGCAACAAAAAAGATCTAAACGACACAAAACCAAATGATTAGGGAAGTAATAGATCTACCAAAGGATGTACCCCTAAGAAATCTATACAGAGATTCCGGGCAAAAAAGAATATTAAGGAAAATGCATAAAAGAGCCTACGAAATATTTAACGGGCTAAGAAACCACCCAAGCGGATAGGTAATCGAGCTAATAGACTACGACGAAAATCTATGAATGGTACACAAACGACCAAAGCAACAACTAGCTGGATTCAGAGCAAACCAAGAATAGCTACATAGCAACGAATTTTTATACAGTGAACATAAAAAAAATAGGGCGGAGTTATTGCAGCCAATCAAGAGGTGGCTGGTTGGATGAGTTTGGATGGCTGTAGCAACTCTGGCTAGACTAAAACTATGGTATATAAGAACAATATACACCGGGGTATGTGAGGGCAATATACACCTGGGAATGCACACCCCAACACACGCACACATAGTAGTAGTTTAGATGTAGAAAAAATATAAAACCCAAAAAACATATACACGGAGTGTGTGAGAGCAGCATATGGTTGGGAATACACACTGCATAGTTAAGTTAGATTAGTAGTAGTAGTTAGAATAAAAAACAAAAAAAAAATGCTTACTGTCTGAACAAAATTTATTTTGCCAAATCGGCGGCTAAGTGTACAAGCACACACTCTTTTCGGACAGAGAGTCATTAGCCCAAGCTGGTGGCTCTCTGTTCGGAACACACACCTTTCTTTTAGGGACACCAGTCCAGATATCAAGGTAGAGTAACTTCTATAGAGTCATTAAAGTAAATGGGAGAAAAGCCAATATCTGTACTACCCTTACAGTTAGGTGGCTTAACCACAGTCAATAAAAACGGGGGATGTCCCATTACCAAGAACACCCAAAGTAATTTTCAGATCATAAACCTCCTCACGTAAGACACACGCTGAGGAGGGGTGAAGGAAAAGACTGGGTTCAGATAGGTACTACTTCAATAGCGAAGTGTGACTTCCCCAAAAAGTAAGTTATATAAAAAAACAAATATGGGGTTTGATGTAGTGTTTTACAACAATCTTGACTTAGGAGCAACAAATGTATGGATTTTTTATAAAGAAGTAACTGGACTTAGTCGTCGTAAGTTTATTCTCCAGCTGTGTGAAGAATTACCCGCTCCATACCTTGCCTGCCGAAATCTGCTACTACACCCAGCAACACCTGTTCTACCAACAACCAGTACTGCGAGTATTCAGAAACGAAAGAAATGTCAGTTAAAAATATTTTGTAAAGGAAATCATACTTCCAATCAGTACCAGTGCTGCAAACTATATGGTGTTCCAAATGTTTAAACGTTAAAACTAAAAAATAAAATCAGATTCTATCGTCTACAGTTAATATATATTTGAGAAACAATAGTCCATTTTTTATATAATACTGGGTGATTGGTTAGTGTGAGGAAGCTCAGTAGATCTGTTATAGTAACAATTACGAAAAAAAGTTATTGACAAAAATTGTAGGCAGCTTTAAACTCCACATTTTAAAATTAGTTACAATCTTACAGGGTGTTCCATAAGATGGTGGCAGACCAAACTTATTTTTTTTTTAATGGAATACCCTGTATTTTATTTTAAATTTGAAATCTGCTTCACTTCCACATCACAGCAATGTTTTATTATGTTATATTTGGTATCTAAAAAGTTATAACCAATATTACCTGAAAATAGTATTAAGTTTAACTCCCTGTATAGGTAATTAAAAAGAAGTATAGGAATGTTGATCTATTGCAACCATAGTTTTTTAATAATTTTTAAAAATTATAAAACATATTCGTTTTCATAATATTCGTTAAATCAAAAACAGGGTAAGTCAAAATGCAAGTACATTATTTTCTTGGTAATTTTAAAAAGAACACCCTGTATTTTATATCACTATCGAAAAGTACTTATATCGTACTTTAAATTTTATGAAGTACTCCCTATACCTAATGTTATCAGTTTTCTAGATATTTTTATTTTTCCATCAAAGTATTAATTTGGTAGATATTTAAACGTTTACCAATAATTATTGTGAGTTGGCCATCATTGATTTGTCAGAAACTGACAGTTTGACATTATTGTTTATTAATTTAGTAACGAAATAACGACACATAAAAGAAAACAATTTATTTCAAATAAAATTTATAAAAACTAACCGACAGAAAATAAAAAAAAAATAATAACATAGAAAAATAAAACACAACAGTAATTTTAACTTATCTTACTGAAGTAAAGTGTTCAAAATGACCTCCCAAAACATCTATGCATACTTGAAAGCTGTCATTGAAAGATTTGCTTACATTACTAAGCATTTGTAAAGAAATATTTTGAAATGCAATTCGGATTCTATTTTTCATATCATCCCTTGTTGTTGAAGGTATTTTATATACTTCGTTCTTAACGTAACCCCAAAAAAATGAGTCCATTTTATTGAATTCTGGCGAACTTGGGGGCCACCTTACCGGTCCATCCCTTCCGATCCATCTTTCAGCAAACTAATCATTAAGTTCACCACGTGCAGGAGCACCGTCATGTAGAAACCACAAATGTTCACGTACATTAAGTGGGACCTCTTCTAATAATATCGGTAACTGATTTACCTATGTGTTACTATGTGGTATGGATTACTTGTTGAATAGTAGTGAAAGATATGCCTATTAACAGAACCGTTTCGATGGAATGTAGCTTCATCACCAAATAGGACATAATCAAAAAAATCTCTCTGCTCTATAATTTTTTCTAAGACCCATTCACAAAACACTATTCGTTTCTAAAAATCATCATTATTTAATTCTTGGTGCTTTTGAATATGATAAGGGTGCGTCCTGTTTTTAGATAGAATATTTTAAACAGAGTATTAACTATTATAAATAACCATTGTTATATATAAGTTCTTGTTTATTGGAAATACTCCGTATACTTCTGTGTGGGTTTTCGGTAACTGCCATCAACACACTCATTTCGTTTTTCTCTGTCACACTAGTTTTTATTCATTCATGTTTTTCGTAATTCACTGAACCAGTGCGGTTAAATGGATCTTTTAATTTTTCAAATGTATCTTGTCTAGGTTGCCGCTTATCTGGAAACCGTTATATCCAGATCATATCTACCATTTCATCAGTAGTAAAATTCATTATTTTAAATTGAATTAATTACTGAATTACTAAATAATAATTGTTGCTAATTTACGGTGTACCCCAATACTGAATTAATAAACAATATTGTCAAACTGTCAGTTTCTAACAAATCAATCATGGCCAACTCACAATAATAAACGTTAAAATATCTACCAAATTATAACCTTTGATGGAAAAATAAAAATATCTAGAAAACTGATAACTTTAGGTATAGGGAGTACTGTATAAAATTTGAAGTACGATATTAGTACTTTTCGATAGTGATATAAAATATAGGGTGTTCTATTTAAAATTACCAAGAAAATAATGTATTTGCATTTTGACTTACCCTGTATTTGATTTAACGAATATTATGAAAACGAATATGTTTTATAATTTTTAACAATAATTAAAAAACTATGGTTGCAATAGATCAATGTTCCTATACTCTTTTTAAATTATACAGAGAGTTAAACTTGATACGATTTTCAGGTAATATTGGTTTTAACTTTTTAAATACTTTGTATAACATAATAAAACTTTACATTCTTGTGATGCGAAAATAAAGCAGATTTGAAATTTAAAATAAAATGGAGGGTGTTCCGTTTAAAAAAACCTAACTTTGGTCTGCCATCATCTTATGGAACACCCTGTAAGATTGTAACTAATTTTAAAATTTGGAGTTTAAAGCTGCCTACAATTTTTGTCAATAACTCTTTCTTGTAATTGTTACTATAACAGATCTACTGAGCTTCCTCACACTAATCAATCACCCTGTATATTTTAACTACTTGAAGTTGCCATCTTTACAAAAAAATTGTATAAAAATTTGAGAAGCAATAAATTGGGGAAATACTGCAAGAAACAAAGGTTATGGTTTTTTAGTTACTGAACTAAACAATTTGTTAAGCTTCTTGAAAAGTCAAATTTTCGGACTTCTTGTTTTTTAAATAAGCGACTCATTTATACATAATTTTCAGATCGTTTAAAAAAAAACAGATCTCTATTCTACCCATTAAACTGAAAATAAAAAAGACAGCTTTATTTAATTCGATTATGTCGATTGCCCTTTCAACTGTTTCCTACACGTCTCTGCTAATAACAATCTGCAGATGTTTTGAACTGTAAAAAGTCGATAAAGCTCAAACTGAACATGTACCGATGTACGTTATTACGGGTTTTTATTGTGAAATGTAAACGGCATTTTACGAACAAAATCAAAATATATATACCTTCATTCGACATTTTCTACATAAGTTGATTACGGAGCATTTTAAAATGAGACGATGGAAATAAAATAAAAGAAGGTATTTAGTATAATGTCTGTGTTTATTGAATCAAGGTATTGTATCAAGCGTATTTCTGAAAACGTTGTCCTTTTATTTACGAGGATATTAAATAAAAAAATACTATAATGATATACGTACTAAATTTAATTTGAGTAAAAAAGCATGGAAATATTTTTAAATAATTATAAACAAAGTATTTATAATAAAGCTCTTCCCCTTTGAAAGATATCTGTTATACACCGGTCGTACTATCGTCAATTGGCTTTTTCTACATCTTCCACCTCTTCCTGAGTTTGGAATGGGTATTCATGATACTCATTCTTAACTGTTGAATTCTGTGCTCACTTTTACTGGATGGACATGAATTGTTTTTTTAGGTAATTTTGTACAAATTGTACACATGAAAGTAACCGTCGAAACTTAAAAAAAAAGAATTTTAAACAATCCGATAAAAAACCATACAAGAGAGGTTAACCAAATCCTAACATATGCCCAAATAGCATCTAACAAGTCAAAACAATTAGTAGATAATGACCCCGATTCGATATCAAACATGCTACACATACTAATAGAACGCATTGACAAGGAAGAATATATACATATATATATATATATATATATATATATATATATATATATATATATATATATATATATATATATTAGGCCTCTCTTACTCATGGCGTCGTTTACTTCGTTCCTTCAGGATCTTCGGAGTCGTCCTCTTTTCCTCCTTCCTATGGGGCTCCATTCGGTAATTCTCTTCATCCATCTGCTGTGCCTAGTTCTTCTTACATGTCCATAACACTTTAGTCTTTATTGTTCTAATAATGTGTTAATATGTCTGTTTCCTTTGATGTTCTTTGCTTTATTTTATCATTACTTCTCCTATCCATTCTTGTTACTCTGCATCATTTTCTCAGGCATTCCATCTCTGTTGCTACTATTTTACTGCTGTTTTTCGTGTTT
The DNA here is from genome assembly GCF_040954645.1 of Diabrotica undecimpunctata. Lineage (NCBI taxonomy): Eukaryota > Metazoa > Arthropoda > Insecta > Coleoptera > Chrysomelidae > Diabrotica > Diabrotica undecimpunctata. The sequence continues at coordinate 53,495,183 of NC_092803.1, forward strand.
ATAATCCAATTTTTTAGCCCCATATGTCATAATACTTCGCACTAATGTTTGTAATACTTTGTAATACTTTCGCATATAAAGATGTGTTTTTCTCTTCATATTTAGGTGTCTATCCAACTATATTGAGTTAAGTTGTCAAACTACTGTTCTTATTTGTTATAATTTTTGCTTAATTTCTTCCTCTGTTGTTCCCTTTTGCATGATTATAAACGCCAAGTATTTGAATTTATCACACCACAAACAAGAAATAATAAATAAAAAAATCCTAGATTAAAAAATAGCATAGAAACTAATAGAAGATAAAATGGCGTAAGACTTCAGAATATTACATTGGAACTCTCAGATTCAATCATCCTGTAAGATTTTGCGCTTCTATTTCCCGTTGTTGTACCCCAATTTAAGATTATTTGGCTTCAAAATCATCCTATCATCTTTTTCTTGGTCGGCCTACTGATCTTCTACCATCTGGCCTTTTAAAAAACACTGTCTTTAACACTCTGTTGTCCTCTGATCGTACCACGTGACCTGTCCATCTTATTCGGTTTGTCTTGATATGTCTAACTATGATTTTAGTTCCATACAGAGTCACTAATTCAGCATTGCGGCGTCTTCCTCAATCCTCTGTGAATTAATTACTTTGAGGGCCAAATAATATTCTGAGAACCTCTTTTTCAAATACTAGAAGATTATTGATTTTCCGCTGGTTGAGAGTCCATGTTTCACTGCCATATGTAATAATTGGGCGAATAATCGACTTGTACAATGTTAATTTAGATTTTCTTCTTAGCAGCTTCGATCTTAATAATGTTGAAAGGGAGTATAATACTCTATTTCCCGTAGCTATCACTGCTGCCACCTTTTTTTCTATGTGGTTGTCCGCTGTGATTATCGCCCACAGGTATCTAAACTCATTTACTACTTCGAAGTTGTGATCATTAATACTGATGTTCCTAACTCTTGGTCTTGGATTTTTGGTTACTACCATGTATTTCGTCTTTTCTTCATTTATTCGGAGACCCCAGACTTCCTGTTTCCTCCTCGAGCTGTAAAAACACCTCTCTCACGTCTCTTGTAGAATGCGATGCATCTACATCATCAGCAAAGGCCAGCAACAGTTTGGATTCTTGCTCAGCAAATCCTCCTGTCAGCTCAGACGATATTTTACTTATTGCATATTCTAAAGCAAAATTTAACAGCAACGGTGACAAGGGGTCCCCTGCCTAAGTCCTGAATTTATACCAAATGGCATCGACTTTCTGCTTCCTATCTTTACTTGTGCATATGAGTCTGTCACGCACATTTGTGTTAATTCAACTAATTTCTTGGTATTCCCATTTCAAACATTGATATCCACAATTTGCTTCTTTTTATGGAATTATATGCTTGCTGGAAATCTATGAAAATTTGGTGCACATCGCGGTTGAATTCCCAGTTTTTCTCTAATATTTGTCGAATGGTAAATATCTGATCTATAGTTTACCTTCCAGCACGAAAGCCGCATTGGTAGTCGCCTAGAATATCTTCCGAATATGGTGTGAGTCTCCTTAGAAAGATAATTGATAGCACTTTATATGATGTGCTAATAAGCGATATGCCTCTATAGTTTCGGAATTGTTCTTTGTTTCCTGTCTTATATATGGGTATTATACCGCTTCCATTTTATTCTTTAAGCATTTTTTGTTGTTGCCATACTCTCAGAATGATATCGTACAATTTTTGGTGTAAAAGGTTTCCTCCTTTTTCTAACAACTCTCCATTTATGCCATAATTTCCTGGTGCTTTATGGTCTTTTAGAGACGCGATCGCATTCTTTACTTCCTCAAGTGTTGGTGCTGGTATTTCGATATCTGCAGAATGAAACGTAATATCTGCTTCCTCCGTCTCACTTTCAATATTTAGTAAATTCCTTCCATCGTTCGACGATTTCCGTTTCTATCATTATAAGTTCACCTGCTTCATTTCTCATAGGATGTGTTACTCCAACACTTGCACCTTTTCTGACTGACTTTACTTCACCAAAGAATTTCTTTATTTAATTCCTCTCGCCACTTTTATCCATTTCCCAGATTTGCTGTTCTAGGTAGTTCCCCTTTTTAGTTCTGAATAGTCGCATTCTCGCATTATTTGTGCTATTATTCTGTTAAAATCTGCTTTGTTTTCATCTGTGGGGTCTTGTAGCATTTTCAACCTTTTTTTCAATTTTTATTTCCAGAATTTCCTCGCATGCTTAGTTAAACCATTTCCGTTTTGGGCGAGTCCAAATATATAATAGTAGATTAATATAATTGTTATAAAAAGATAACCTAATAGCCCAAATATATTTCACTACACATAACAAATCAAACAAATGTTTAATAAATAAAAAATATAAAAACAATGTATTTCGTTTTATATTATACAGCATATTTTTTAATATATGATTTATTTAATTAAAGTTAACATAAATAAAAAATCCAGCGATTTAAAAATCTTTTACTTTCGCGTCTATTTACCAGATAATTACCCTTAAAACAAGAAAAAAGTACGACTGTTTTTCGTTACAAGTGTACTCTCTCTGACCAGATAAAGTAGATTTCTCTTCCTGAATAAATGAATCTCCTGCGAAAAGCTGCCATCTTGCGGTCGTTGTAAACCAAACCCACTCGGGGTTAGTGCGAACTGCGGGCCCTTAAATTGCTTGTAAAAAGTCACTCTGCTGATTTATGTCGCCGGCAAGGCAAAAATGTCCGCAAAGACCTTGCTACACTTAAAGTTAATTGAACCTAGCGGAAATAAATTAAGTCTCTGTTAGACTTGAAGATAAACTATAAAATAATCCAAATTTTTACGTGTGGCGGATTAATCTTCACAGGGTATATGTCCGGTCCGACTGCGGGGAGATATATTTACCTAAAGAGCGTTTTTTTAAATCGGCTCGGTCGGTAGGATAAGCCCAGGAATTTTTTAAATCGTATCCTGTCCAGGAGCAGCATTAAAGGGATTAGGCCGTATATGTCGCTTTGCTTTGTATGCTATATTTTATGTTTATTTTGTCTACATTTAATTAAAATCACTCGGACTGTATTTTAATTAAAATTCTAAAAAAAAACTTGGATTGTCATATTTAAAAGTTTTATTAAAAATTCATTTCTATTTGGCGAAATCCTCAAATTATCCAGATTCAAACGCTAGGGGCAGACAAAAATTTTAAAATTAATTTATATTAAAAGTGTACAAACCGGTCTAAACAAAATTTATATTTGTAAACGAACTTACTCTTATTACGCTTATTACGTTTATTATTAATAGGTAAAAAGAAATAATAATAAGACATACTCACAAACAATTTATTCTACCACAAACGACCGGTTTCGCATACTATAGTTTGCTATGCATCTTCAGATCAACGGTACATGGTAAACTGAATACTGAAAATATAATAACCCGTATTAGGTTGCTATCTGGTACAGATATATAGCATTTATGCCCATATTATACAGGGTGAGTAACCACTCACGAGACGGAAGATTACAGCGGAACTGTAAAAGATTTTGAAAAAGTTTTAAATGTATAGTATGTACGTTGATAAAGGCTACATTTTAAAATTATTCTGAAATATACAGGGTGTCACAATAAAGGGCGGCGTATCAAAGGTATATTTTTTTTATAGAACACCCTATATTTTATTAGATTTTCTAATTGACTGCAAAAAATAAGGTATAGTAAATAACTTACCTATACCTATGTACAGAGTGTTCTGAGTTTTGTCGAATTTTCTTAAAATGTAAAACTTTAAACCAGGACTCATTCCTAATTTATTTAAGCAATTTTTAATAAAATTACTTATACATCTAAATAGCTGGATATTGGTCGAATGTATTTCATGAATAATAATTATTAAATATTTATTAACAGGGTGTTTAAAATTTGTAGTTTCAATATTGGATTATTCAATATGTAATATAAGGCTTATTTTAAATCAAACACCCTGTATATTAATGAATTATTAAATTAAAAAAAAATTTCTCTTTCGAATGATATACGGATGTCCTATACCTAGAACTGATAGTTTTTCCGTAATTTAAAATTTTCGATTTCAAATATTTATAATTTTACTTCCCATCGATTAATCGACGTATAAATTGACGGCATATCATTGTCATATACAGTTTCCGTCGCGAAGATGAGCATACAAATTTATTTTCAAATTGCTTTTCGCACACTCTGTATTTAGTTAAGTCCTGCTCTAATAAATCCTGCCTTTTAGTGACTTTTAACCATAACATAAGATGTTTTTTAATACAAATTTAATTTGTTATTTATTTCTTTTATATTTAAAGATTATTTTGATTATCTTTAATAACAGAACTATACTAGAAAAAAATTGTATAATTGTAAATTAAAACGGGCAATTGATTTAACCCTTAACCACTGACATGTGGTATGCCATACCGAGCCGAAAATATATTTTGTTGTAAAACGTGTTTTATAAAAGATTCTTAGAACACCATCTGTGTACCTTCAAGTGGGGTTTAATTGTACCTGCTCTCAACTGCTGCAGTTTTCGTACACGTTTAGTCTTTGAGCTACGTTGACATAAAGTTTTCTTGCGGTATCAAGTACCACATGTCAGTATTTACGTCTCTATAGTTAAAAGCAGTGTAGTGTATTCTTTTGCTGTTAGTATGGCAGCAAGTTCATCCAGTTGTTCTAAATTTAGCCGCAAAACTGTAAAGCTTTCAGATGATGATTTTGAGGATGTTTTATCTCAATGGGCTGACGAAGTACCTAGTGATTTAGAATATTTTAGTGATAGTGATGTTGACGATGCAAGCGAAGAAGTATGTATTGAAAGTTCACACGACACCGGAAGTGAGCAGTCGGAAAGTTCTGAAGACGAATATCATTTAAATGATAATGGTAAGTCATATTTTTATGGCAAAAATCGTTTTAAGTGGTCTACTACAGCAACCTCGAAAAATGTAAGAACTCCGTTACACAACCTTGTAACAAAAGTACCAGCTGTGCGGTCCAGAGATGTAAGAAACGAAACTTCATCATTTTTTTAAATTTTCTTATTTCTGAGGATATAATACAAGAAATACGTAAATGGACAAATAATAAATTACGTGCACTTCGTGAAAACTATAAAAGAATGAATAGACCAGAACTAAATGAAATTGATGAAATAGAACTAAAAGCCTTTTTGGGATTGCTTTTATACTCATCAGCTTTCAAATCCAATGACGAAGATATAAATTCTATATTTGCTACAGATAACACTGGTAGAGATATATTCAGATGTGTTATGTCAAAAGAAAGATTTGCAATATTTTTCAAATGTTTACGTTTTGATAACCCTCTGGATAGAGAAGAAAGAAAAAAGATAGATCCAACAGCAGCCATTAGTAACATATTTAATATATTCATATCAAATTGTCAAAAACTGTATTCCGTAGGCACATGTGTTTGTATTGATGAAATGTTGGTCGGCTTTAGGGAAAGGTGTAGGTTTAAAATGTATATGCCTAATAAGCCTGTGAAATATGGCATTAAAATAATGTGCCTGACTGATGCACAAACAAGTTACTTATACAATGCCTATATATATGGAGGCAAGGACACTGACGGAACTGGGTTATCTGAGGAAGAAAAGAAGATGAATAAACCAACTCAATCTGTTCTTCGGCTTGCTAAACGTATTTATGGAACTAACCGTAATATCACAGCTGATCATTGGTTTAGTTCTATAGAATTAGTAAAGCAGTTAGAAGTAAAGAAGTTAACGTATGTGGGAACCCTCAAGAAAAATAAACGAAAAATCCCTCCGGAATTCCAGCCACACCGATGTAGGCAAGTAAATTCAACTACTTACGGATTTACGAAAAGTTTATCCCTTATTTCCCATGTGCCAAAAAAATCGAGGGCTGTTTTACTTATTTCTTCAATGCACCATTCAATAGGCACGGATCAGATTACTGGAAAACCAGAAATTATAGCTCATTATAATCGTACGAAAGGAGATGTCGATACTTTAGATGCCAAGTGTGTCAAATATTCTGTAAAACGTCGTTCTCGCCGATGGCCACTTACTATTTTTTACCGCATCATTGATATAGCTGCTGTTAATTCGCATGTTGTGTACCAATCACTACAAGAAGATAATATGAAAATGCTAAACTACACAAAGAAGTTGGCGAAACAATTAGTTTTACCTTATCTACAAAGAAGACTCAAAACTCCCAGAATCCCGAGAGAATTATTATGTGGTATTGAACGAATACTAGGACAAAAACGCCAAAAAGAAACAGATTTTAAAGAAAAGCTTGAGAAAAAGAAGACGTGTTACTTATGCCCAAGTACATTAAAGCGAAAGACTTTTTATATGTGCTTTTCATGTGAAAAACCAGTGTGCTTACAGTGTACAAAGAAAAATTGCGGACCTTGTGCGCAAAATGACTAGTTATTTTATTGTAATTTTTGGTTATTGTCAGAATTTTGTATTTTAGTTTCTCATTAAATTTAAATCATTAGTCTGTTTCTTTTAACATTATTTTACCATTTGTTAGTCACAAGTAATCAATTTTTCTTGTAATTTAGTTTATAAACGATTTTGTAGAAACGTTTTCTTGAAAAAGTAAAGTTTATTTTACTTGTAGCAGTATATTATGCTACAGCAATGTGAAGAATTATTCCGTAGTTGATATAAAAAAACCAATACAGTGATATAAGATAAATTCATATTAAAAACAAGGAAGAATAGGCAACGGTATGACATACCGCATGTCAGAGTCTACGTCCTGAAACATCCACGTCAGTAGTTACGGGTTAAATCATTTTTACTCCGACATGCATCTGCACTTTACCTTTGAAAATGCAGTTGGGTTGCGATTTACCTATTTTGCTATCAAAAGAAATCTCACGACTTCTTGTTACTTCGTGTAGATGCCGCTGCTAGCGTACTATTCATTTTCCTGAATTTGGCCATCTTTTTCCGCTGCAGCCTATGTTATATGTTTAAGATCATTTTATCTCGTTTAATATTTGCCGCTTTTTCAGCTTGATATATCTCTGGTTCTTATTTTACTTTGTATATCTATTGTGATGCCTTAGTGAAAATAAATTGGAGTAGTATCCATTTGCCTACCTTAAATATTTTTCTTCAGCTTTAAGTTTACTCCTGAGAAACTGAGATATTTGGAAGGGAATATAGATATTTGTGATATAACTTGGGTTAAGCTACGACTTCACCCTAATTAGAGTTCGATGATAGCCATGGCTGGCGTGGATACAGCTGCATTGCTCAAGTAGATCTATCCCGTACTGGAAGCGTCGAAGAGTAGATAATTGCTACCCGCTTATTTTGATTGCCAACCATCATTCAAATAAGGAAAACAATGTATATAATTTAGACAAAAAGATATGCGCAGATAGTTAAAATTACACACTATTAGGTAGAAAGCAAATTGTCATTAAGTTTAAGTAAAACATTTATACCAACTTATAACAAATAAATAATTAAACCTTAAATTTGAAACAGCGATCCAATAATTACTGCCTTTGTAGCTTTTTAAGTATTGTAAGCTTTGCTATATTTATAAGTCAAGAAATAAAATAAAAACTAACGAAGTCTGCACATCCAACTGCTTATTTGAAGTAGCACTGGAAAATAATTAAAATAAACATCAGTGGCATGGAACATAATAATAAGGCCATTAATTATAGTTCTTATATAACTTGTTTTGTAGATTAATAAAAATTTTAATACTTTATGTACAATTAAAATAGCATAATAAAAGACAAATACTCGTTTCTAACATAAAAGTAAAGTACGTGACACAAATACTGTCCTAAAAACGGAAATAATTATATCAGCTCAGTGCCAGGCGCCGTTCTCAATTTAATTCATTATGTTAATTTTGGTAGAAAATTACTAACTTTTGCCAACTCTTTCACAGATTGGCTTGTTTTTAACAGCACAATGTCTAGCCAAAATATCGCGTGAATAAGTGAGTGTCACACAAATATCTAGGTCCTTTTACGAGTAATGCCAAATTGTTAATACGATGATTTGTTTTAAATTTTTTATATGGATACTAATAAACTACGATTAAAATATTTAGAATAAGTTTTAAGTAAGGAACGCCGCCATTATCTCGAAAATGGCTTCCACGATTTAACACGTTCGCGACGAGGGTAGTTTTATGTATCTATCCATAAAAGTGTAAAATTAAAAAAAAATTTTTGCTATATTTGTTTATTTTAATGTAAATAAATGTTATTTCTATATCAACATATTTTTTTTTAAGTTTTGGGTGTTTTTGTGTATGACCCACCGGTGGGTCACAACGTCCCTGAGTTAAAATTTTTCCCCACAGTCGTTGTGACCCACGGGTGGGTCACGGAATTATAGGTACGTATGCGGTAAATACATAAGATTATTTTATTTCAGATAATTGTTAGCAGATCCGAGTAGCAAACCTGTGAGAATGAGTTCCAGATCACGTAGAATAATGGCTCTTGGCCAGCAGAAAGCACATCGACAAATTGTTCAAGAAGCAGCATCCCTGGAAGATCTAAGTTCACCTGCAGCATCCCCAGAAAATCATAGTCCGACTGCTGTATTCACGTCCCTCTACTTCTGAACTACAAGGAAAATTACATCTATCATCCTCAGAATCCAACCCGTTTGAGGATTCTAAAGAAGAGTCGTATAGGCCTTCAGATGATCAGGATATGATGAAAAATGCTCTTTCTGATAATAACAGTTCTGATGATTACTCTAGTGACAACAGTTTGGCAAGCGATGCAGGCGTACAAGGAACAGTAAATCCTGTCAAATGGGGACCATTTACAGACTTACCTCTAAATTTTTAGTTTTTCGGACAAACCGATTTGAAAGTTAACAATTTAGATTTATCTCAACCTTACGCTATCTACAAACACTTAATTACTAATACAATCATTGACATCATAGTAGAAGAAACTAACAGATACGCATATCAGATCATTCAATCGAAGTCACTGCGACCACGGTCTCTGTTGAAAACTTGGACGGATACTAACAGAGCAGAAATTAAGAAATTTCTAGCTATCTTGCTAATAATGGGGATTAATCAGCTACCAAAAATGCACTTTTATTGGTCAAATGATGAAATGTACGCTAATAAGCGAATAAAAGAAATTATGAATCTCAACAGATTCGACCAGTTATTGAAATGCTTGCATTTTTGTAATAATAACGATCCACTAGCTGGCCAAGACAGACTCTCGAAAATAAAAAATGTTGTAAATCTTATTTGTCAACAGTTTAAGGAGACACTTATTCCAGATAAGAAAGTCGTGATTGATGAGAGCATGGTACCTTGGAGAGGCAGGTTGGTGTTCCGTCAATACTTACCAGCAAAAACAGACAAATACGGAGTGAAACTCTATAAAAGATGTACGACTGAAAGTTATACGTACGATTTGCGTATTTATGCAGGAAAAAATGATGCCACTATAGCAACGAACACGCAGGGGCATACATACAGTATATGCATGTAGTTAAAACCCGGCGTCACATACGTGGATTTTTCTGTCATTAGTACACATGTGGGGTGTGACAAACCCCAATTTATAAGAAAATCAGAATTTTTTCTGGCAGTTTTTTTATGTTTTCTAATTTTATGCAAATCTCCATAAGCAAAAACCACAACTTAACTGAACAATCTTACCAAAAAATATAAACACCATATTATCAAAAATACAATAGTAAATAAAAATCTAATAGTAAGATAATACAAGGAAAAACTCTGCCTGGTTGTACAGTGTAAGAAAAAAAAATTATCGCTATTTGAATTCATGCAATTTTGACAACTTATGACAGCATGCTCCAGGCACAGTAATGATTCACAGTTTGAACAGAAATATTTAGTTTTCCGATCTTGTGTTCTTGGACATACTGAACATCTTCCCATGAGTTTTGGAATCTTGGCAGGTGGTACTGCAGGGGCATCTTGGCCAAAATGTGCAATGTTTTGACGAATACTCCTTGGTATTCTTGGATTATTTTTTTCTTTCAGATATGTGGTCCTGGATCAATTCAAAGCCCAACATTTTGATAAACAATCTTCTGGCAAGTTTGAAATCTTGATTGTTTTCTTTGTATATCACCAAAACATTTATGGCGGCTGTATTCAAGAGAGAAAACACGATCGTAAAAGGCCATCTCCGTGAGTTTCTAGATACGTTATATGATGCAGACAGTTCATTCACTACATCTACTCCACTTTTAGTAAAGTTGTAGAAACTTATTATTTCTGGTAAATTTTTATCGCCAGTTGCTTCATCAATAGCTCCATCATGGTGCATGGTGGACAACAGTAGGACGTTTTTATTTTTTTTTTTTTTTTCGGCACATACGATAAAAGTGTAATATCTTTCTAAAAGCCAAATAAAGATGTCATTTGTTCTCTGTTCTGGACTGACAAAAATGGTGCTGGGATGCAACGTTTGTTCTTTCTCAGCATACCTACTGACGTAAGTTTATGCTCGTTCAGCAATTTTATCATTAATTCATAACTAGTGTACCAGGTCAAAGGTCACATTTAGGTTGGAACTAGAAATAGGTTGTATTAGCCTCTCTACTATATCTATTGGGGAATTACTAACACTGTAGGGACCTTCTGGCTGTTTTCCTGCATACACTTTCAAATTTAAAACGTAGTACGAACGGGCATTAACTAGGGCTTGCACTTTGATCTCATACTTTGCGGGCTTGTTGGGCATGTACTGTTTGAAAGCACATCTTCCACAAAAAGACTCCAACTTCTCATATATCGTCACATATTGAGAAGGAGTGTAGGCCTGCTTACAATTTTCAATAAATTTGTCCAAAATTCCACGAACTGGAGCTAATTTGTCAATCGCCAATCTGTCTTTACGATTCCCGATGTTATCGAATCGAAGACAGACCATCAGGAATTGAAAACGATTTATAGAAATCGTATAGACATTTATTAGAATGAAACATACCTGCTAAATAAAGAAGTCCGATAAATGCTTTAATTTCACATTCATTGGTTGGTTTCACCATGCATTTATTTTGATATGCAATTGATTTTTGTTGAATTTTGAGATTGGTCCAGCGCACTATGTCTTCGATCAATTGCTAACAATCTAAAGCACGTTTAGGATTTTTTGCATAATGCTTCACACCCGGCAAATTAGTAATAATGTTCTCTGATCTTGTTCGAACTCGTTTATTATTTGAAGCAAGTTTGTTCCATTGTGTTCCGTCTTTTCCGAGATACATTTCTTCGTTTCTTGGAGGTCCGTCGGTGCTTTTATTTTCCGTTTCATTCTGAAGTTCTGTTTTTAATGTCTCCATGACTGAATCTCCGTCAGAAACTACATCTTCTATTGCGATATCCTGCTCCGAGTCGGTGTTGTGGTCGCTTTCAGAGATATGGTCAATATCGTCATCGCTTCCCGATTCGATGGCATCGTCATCAATTTCAGCCCATAGAGCTTCAAGCTTTTTCTGTTCCGCTTCGTATGACATGATATTTTAGCTAAAAAATTAAACAATTGAATATGCAGATTCAAATAAGTCAAAAATAAAAACTTACTTATAATGTCAAAATTGCAAACGCGAGTACATAGGTGGGGTTTGACACACCCCAGAGCGTTTCAGGCGCGTGTAACTTCACTCACTGCCTACAATGTACTGAGGTAATGCCTGAATTCGATGGTGGGACATTTTTGGGAAGCTATTGGGGTGGACGTGGGCATAAGTCTGGGTTTGATTTATTTTAAGAGCGATATTTGACTTGACATGCTACGATTTAGAGAAAAACTTATACAAGGATTGCTATCTGATACAGAAAAAAATGCCACTAAAGAAATAAGAGTAGTGCATGATGTCCCGTGTAATAGGAGTCCGAGAAAACGAAGTAGAAGTAGCCATAGGCTAGGGAAATATGAAGAAAATGCGAGAAAAAGCAGAAAACGATGTTCTAATTGCTACAAAACGCTTAAAGGTAGGAAAGTGGCATCGGCAAAAGCAAGTAAGATACTTACATTTTGCGAAGACTGAAATGGACAACCGGCATTATGTATTCCGTATTAAGAAAATCCAGGAATAGGCTAAGTAATCTGTATCAATAATGTTAGTGGAATTCTTTGTTATTTTTTGAGATTTGTTACCACAGCCACGGTAAGATGTAATATTAAAATGTGTTTTATTACCTAAACATTATATTATCTACTACCTTTATTTAAAAATAAATTATATTTTATAAAATAAATTTAAGTTTAATCACCAGTATTTTTCCCTTTACTTATATCGTTGTTTTTGGAGAGAAAAACCAGACGTCCTAATGTTTAAGTTAAGTTCTTAAATCATTTTGATTCTTAAAATATACTTTTTTAGACTTCAAGTGTTTTTAGTGCTTACACAATTCCTTTTTAAAAACCACGGTGAATCTAGACATATATGTCATTCCTGCAGCCGTCACTGCAGTATTATTTTTTCCAGAATAAACTGTACAATTTTAGGTTGAATAAGATATGTACTAGACTGTGACACACGGGTGGGCGCGCACGGCTCTTGGCAAGAAACGGTGTGATCCACCGGTGGGTCACATTGTCACGAAGGTGTTAAACAAATTTTGATTTTAGAAGGTTTTGTAATACGACTTATGGTAGTGTTTTAAGCTTCTTCTAATACTTACATTATTGTAAGGTTGCCCGTTTTGTTTTAAATATAATAAACTTCGTTAAATCAAATGGAATACCTTATATATTTTTTCTTTTTAAAATCCTTGAAAATACTACACTACAAATCAATCTAAATTAATCTGTCGATTGCACTGTTGCAAAAGTGACAGCGCCTCAAATTCGTACGATTAATTTCTTCAACTTGTAAAGAAATAGTGCTTTAAATTAAAGATAATCTGCATTAAATTTAAAATTTTACTAAAACAAGATTACTTAACATCAAGATAGTCATGGAGCGTCTGCATTTAACACATGTTCAAATGGTAAATGCTGTGAATATGACTCAGGCTGGTCTTTCACAAGCTGATGTTGCACGTCATTTTGACGTGTCTCGGAGCGTGATTTAGCGATTGTAACGTTTATGTGAACAATATGGTAATGTCACTAAAAGACACGGTGGCCGTTAACATTATACTACTTCTCGACAGGATTGGTATGTGGTATAGTCGGTTCGCTAATCCCCACCCGGACTGTCAAGTGAATTTAGTAATTATTTTTTTGCGAAGTTAGTTACTTTTTGACAGACTAGAAGTGGCTGGAAATTACTATACAACCAAGCATTCGTTCTCATAGCGTATTTTATTAGAGTATTTCGTCGACCTTTTTTATTCCTATCAGAAACTAGTTTTGGTTGACTCGGGATTTTACCTTTTTTATCTAACGTATTTTATTATGTGGATTATATAACATTGAGTACATTTTGTGATTGTATATCATTTAAAATATAGCTTATTCGGCATTATTATCATCACTTTTAATAATATAAAACTTTGATATAACGATTATAAAACGATAATATTAAACTTTATCCTGAGACTTTCAGACATTTGGATGTTAACTGAAATGTTTTTGTTATTAAGAACATTTGTAATATTTACATAATTCGATAAATACATTTTAATGATCAACTTACTTCAACAGGGTTTTCATTCGGCAAATAATTAAACAAAAATGGTAGGCATTTTTAATAAACCTTTGTGCAGTTTTATTACCTTGTAATTTAACAGCATCCTAATTCATCTAAAAATATTAACTTTTAAAGAACATTTTATCATATTTATTAAAGAAAAACTTACCAACGCATTAACTGATGGAACAAAGTGAAAACTTTGAATATCCATAACAATAAAATTCGAAATAGACCTAACAAAAGAATTAAACAAAAATATTAAAACTATATGAAATAAAACAAACAATGCGAATAATACAAATATTTACTAAAATATGAGAAATTATAACAACTCAATTATTATATTTTAAATATACAGGGAAAATTTTATGGGTTTAGTATATACTTCCACTATTTAGAATAATTCGCTTTTTTCAAACGAAGAAGTCTGCAATAGTACTATATTTGGGCTATTAATACTCATCATCATCATCACGTAGCGCTACAACCCTGGGTAGGTCTTGGCTGACTGCACAACTTTTTTCCAATTTGTTCGGTCTTCCATCAACCTAGGGTCAAATGGAATGTTCATTTTCCGGAGATCTGCTTGGATGTTATCTCTCCATCGCATTCTGAGATGTCCGAGTGGTCTTTTGCCTTTGGAAATCTCCTCCCCTACCAGTTTTACAAGTCTCTCGTTATACAATCTGTGCACGTGGCCTGCCCATCTTAGTCGCTGTGATTTAATTTCTTGGATAATATCGGCGTCATTGTAGAGTGATTTTAATGCGATATTAGTTCTGATCTTATACTGGTTCGTGGTGATGTCATGGCGAGGTCCGAAAATTGTTCTAAGGATTTTTCGTTCAAAGCGTGTGAGTTTTTCTTCGTTTGCTTTGGTCATGGTCCACGTTTCGCATCCGTATGTTATTATAGGTCTGGCGATGGATTTATAGATTTTGATCTTTGAACTTCTTGTAAGATTTTTTGATTTTATGAGCTTATCCAGTGCGAATAGACAGCAGTTTGCAGATTGGATTCTGTCTTTTATTTCTTCAGTAACATCGTTGTCAGCTGTGATTACGGCCCCCAGATACTTAAAACGTTGTACTCTTTCAAAATTGAAGGTGTTATACATTTCGTCTTCTCTTCATTAATCTTCAGCCCTTCTTCACTTGTTGCTCCTTCCACTTTGTTGAAGATGTCTTTCGTGGGCAGGATGGAGTTGGAGATGGAGATCTCCAACGAGATCTATGTCATCTGCATATGCGAGTAATAGATTGGGACCTTAAACCGATAGCAATTATGTTTTTATTTCGGCTGACCTCATGGCTTTCTCTAATACAAGGTTAAAAAGTTGTGGAGATAACGCATCACTTTGTTTGAGTCCACTGTTGGTTTCAAAGCTGCCAGTCAGTTTATTATTTACACGTAATTTAGATATTCCACCCTCCATACAGACTTTGGTCATCCGAATGGGTTTCTTTGGTATTAAGAACTCCGCCATGGCATTCCATACTTGTCTTTTTTCTACGCTATCATATGCCTGTCGAAAATCTATGAAAAGATTGTGTATGGGTCTGTTATACTCCCAACTCTTTTCTAGAAGTTATATCAGCGTGAATAGTTGACCTATTGTTCATCTGTTTGCCCTAAAACCAGCTTGATATTTGCTTAGGACATTTTCAGCATAAGGGATTAGTCTACTAAGAATGATGTTTGAAAGAGTTTTATATGCCGTGTTTAGGAGTAAAATTCCTCTATAATTTGCGCATTTTGTTTTGTCCCCTTTTTGTGGATGGGCACTATTATGTTTTCCTTCCATCGTGCAGGTATCCCCCATATTTCAGAAGTTCTGCTTGTATATCGTCCGTACCCGGCGCTTTGTGGTTTTTCAGCTTATTTAAGGCCTTTTGGGTTTCTACAATGGAGGGATTTTTGACGGGCATGTCCGCTGCGATATAGATCTCTTCTTTGTGCTGTTCTTCCTGTATGATATTTAGAAGGTCCCTAAAATACTCTTTCCATTCTTCAGTTACTTCTTTACCGTCGATTATCATACGGCCTTGATTGTCTCTCAGGGTGTGGATGGAATTGGTTCTATGTCCTCTTATCTCAGAGGAAATTGCTTTATAGAATTCTCTGGAGCCTGGTTTGGGCCGGTCTCTCTCCATAGCTTCATATTTTTGTTGTTCATAGTTTCTTCTCTTTGTGCGTATTATTCTTCTTGTTTCTTAGGATTATAAGCGAATGAACTTTAGGATTAGCTCGTCGTAATGTGCGAATAACTAATAAATAAATTATCAGTTGTTGGCCTATTAGTTCGTCATAAAACTCTCTGATACTAGCAGGTATATGAGGTAATAGCTTACCACTATCTTGGAGTTTTACTTTTTTAAGCGGTATTTTACCGTATGGATAACAAATTATTGTGGGAAATGCAATTGATTAATTGTTGACTTAAAAGTTTATAGGTTTGTTTCATGAACCAATTCATAAAAGACCTATAAACAATCACACCTTTAGCTGTTCCATAAGTGAAGTGCATGAAGGAACTTATTCCAAACGTTATCTTATCCTTAGCAGAAACACGTTTTTCTCTTGTTTCCTCAGAAATGCACGTATTTTTATAATAGGTTGGTCACCAGTCTTGGAAATCTAATATATCTTCTTGTATTTTCGAGGATTGTTTGTTAAGAGTTAAGAGTCAAATTTTGTATATGCTGCTTCGTAATGAGATAGTCCAGCAATAATTAATTGTGGAGCGTACACGAAGGGGTGAGAAATCTGAGACAATATAATCAATTATTGTAGATGCTGTTATAGTTATCCTTGTGGGAGAATTAACGTGCATTGTGAAACCATACGATTCGAATATATTGACCAAGGCTAATTGGGTAGCACAAGAACAAGCTTAGTTAATATTTAAGTCACTGCATAGAATTATTCTGCTTTTATTGGAAGGTTGTCTAACAAATTTAGCAGGTTCTGAAAAAATAGTTCCGTCAAAGAATCAGATCTATAAATGAAAAGAATGTATAGATTAAGATTCTTGTTATAAAATAATAAAAACTCAAAAAAGGCTTTATTTAACAGAAAGTCATATTTTATATAATAAATTAAAACATTTTTAATGATACGTATCTACCAAAAAAAAAAACAATTGTCGTTATTATGTATTATTCCTTTGCTCCAATGAATTGTTTTATTTTTTATATTTGAAGTTAGTAGCGAGGAAAGTGAAGAAATTTTTTTTTAGTAATTTTTAAATATTTTATCTTTTTTTATTACTGTTTTTGATCTATTTAACAGGGAGAATAAGTCAATTCAGATAAGTCAGTTATCACACAACTTTTTATGCAAAAATCTGAATGCTAACTCCCACATTTAAATAACGTCGTTTTTGACAGATCCGCATTGGTCTAGTAATATATTTACTAATATTATGCTGCTTTATAAAATTCCAGTAATTACAACTTACAATTTGGACAGATTAAATGCCAGTAAAAGAAAAAAAAATATTTGGAAGAAAAATTACTAACACATAAGGTAAAGTCACCTATTACTGCACCAGTTAAGGAAAGTTAAATATTTCGTTGGATTATTTTTATATTTTTATGGTTACAAAAATCTCGTAGAACTTATGTGAAGATAACTATATTATGTTTCCAAATAATTAAATTATTTTTTCAACTTTCAATTTTTATTTCTAAGAAAAAATACTAAATTAAAATTTTCCAGTAAATTTTCCTAATACCGACCTAATAGTATTTATTTTTACCTATTACTGATTTTTTATAACCCATTACCGATTGTGAGATAACAACAGATGTTATCAACATCGTCTATATTCAGTAAAACACCCCTGACTATAAAAAAGTGTTTATTATATTAAGCAAAACAAATAAAATACAGGGTGTTTCAAAAAAAGGTAGCCCTGTCTCTAGGGCAGGTAAAAAACTGAAAAATAATTGGGGTTTGCTTAGTAAAAAATTTTTGTAACGCCATCCGTTTTCAAGATACAGGGCATTGAAGAAAAAAAAAATTTACGCATTTTTTACGATTTTGCCGAAACTACTGGCAACATTGTAATGAAATTTTATACGAATATGTTTTGGAAGCTAATACAACCCATGAATTTGTTTTTATATTTAATTCTCATAGAGGGCGCTAGTTACACGGATCGTGCTAAGTATTAGTCAATATAACTTTTTTAAGAGGATAATTATTAATCAAAATTTCAAGTAAACTTAAACATCATTCAATTTTACACGAAAAAGGTAGTCTTAGTAAAACTCGATACTGTGTATCGTTTTCGGGATATTTTGATTTGAAAATTATGAAGTAATAATTGATGCTGGTATAAAATAGTTAGTAATTAAACAAAACTCACAAGAAGAAAATTAAATTAATGACTAAGAACATAAAATAAAAGTCAATTACAGTAAGTGTTCAAAATGCCCTCCGTTTTTGTGAATACACAAGTCTATTCTTTTTTCTAAAGATTCCATTAACCTTCTAAACGGTAGGGGATCAGCTATGATGTGATTAAATTAACGTTGAATTCTTTCTTCCAATTCTTGGCGTGAATTTACCTCTGTAGCATAGACTTTTTCCTTAATATACGAAGAAACTGCGTAGTTCAAAGGGTTAAAATCGCATGACCGAGGAGGCCAATGAATCGGGGTTTCTGCACCTCTACTAATCCATCGATTCGGAAAATGATTACTCAACCAATTAGGACACCTTCTATCAAAGTGTGGTGGAGCTCCATCGTGCATAAAAAATAAAGATCTTCGCTCGTTTAGCGTTAAATCTTCTAATATCTCGAATAAGGAATTGTTTAAAAAATCAAGATACATATCACCATTTAAATGTCCAGGTAGAATATGATAACCTATTAATTTGTTACCTAAAGTTGCTGCCCAAACATTAACTTTAAATGAGTGTTGGTAATGTGATACCCTTTTGACTCGTGAATTCTCATCACACCAGTATTGTGCATTATGGGAGTTAAACATACCTTGTCGCGTAAAGGTGGCCTCGTCCGTAAAAAGAATGCATTTTAAAAAAATTGGATTGTGGGCTGTCCTTTGTTGCAATGTTTCACAAAAATCCACTCTAACCGGTAGATGATATTGTCTGTAATGAAAGTATTTGTTTGTCTTGCTAGATTCCTTACGCTAACTGTTGGATCTTGATCAAGTAAATTTAAAATATTATTTTCTTTATTAATTGTTCTTGTTGTTCTTGGTCTACCAGAATTTATTTTATTTGGTCTCACATTCCCAGTTTCTCGACAACGTCGTTCAACGGCTCTAAATGTTTTTTTACTTGGTAAGTTTCTTCTAGGAAACTTTTCTGCATAACGTGTCACAGCTGCACTAGAACATCCTAAACATTCGGCTAAGGTTAATAGCATGTCAGTGTATTCAACTTTTGAGTCCATTTTGATTTGATTTCACAAATAACAAGGTTTCAAAACTCTAATTATTGTAGATTTATCGTCATAACAATCAATAAATGTCAGATTTCCATGGCACACTTGGAGAAAATCGAGGTATACCTATTAGAACTTTATCATTACTACCAGCATCAATTATTACTTCATAATTTTCAAATCAAAATATTCCAAAAACGGTACACAGTATCGAGTTTTACCAAGAGTAGCTTTTTCTTGTAAAATTTAATGATGTTTAAGTTTACTTGAAATTTTGATCAATAATTATACTCTTAAAAAAGTTTTTTTTTTTTTTTTTTTTATTCAGTTTGATGGCCTTGGCCGAGCCAAT
The DNA here is from genome assembly GCF_040954645.1 of Diabrotica undecimpunctata. Lineage (NCBI taxonomy): Eukaryota > Metazoa > Arthropoda > Insecta > Coleoptera > Chrysomelidae > Diabrotica > Diabrotica undecimpunctata. The sequence goes on from NC_092803.1 coordinate 53,514,605, forward strand.
TAGCCAGACAAATTTAAAGACAAACAATTTTTACAATCAGAGGAATTTTTTACAATTAGAGGAATAAACATATAATCATCCGTACAATCTAACGTGCAATTAGTAATAATTAGCAATTAACAATTAATAATTAGTAATTAGTAATAATTCTTGTTTTTTTCTTTTTTCTTTTTTAATTTTTTTTTTTTTTTTTTTTTTTATTTCTTTATGATTTTTTTTTTTTTTATTAATTTTTTTTTTATATTTAATTTTTTTTTTTTTTTTTTGCTATAATACAATATTTACTTAAATATAAGTTAGTTTTAAGCTACAATTTATATTTACAGTTTTTGATATGTTCGTAAATCATTTTTAATATATTGATATCTCTAGAGAAAATCAAATTGTTCAGGTAGACGGGAAGTGGAATTTTTAATATAATAAGATTATCATAAAATTTGTTTATGTTTACTGATTCGTGGGAACATTCAAGAAAAATATGTAATAAGTTACCTTCTTTTCCACACTTGCAATTAGGTGACTCCGCGAGACCCAACTTGTACATATGAAGGGGGGTAAGAGCATGATTAGATCTTAATCTGTTTATAACCCTTATGAAATGGCGATTTGATAGAGTATGAAACCATCTTTTTATGGGTATTTCAGGCTGCATTTGTTTGTAATTATTTCCAGTTCTCGTGTTTCGATAATATGTTTGCCATTTTTCTTTTTGATGCTGTTTACTAATTATATCAATGTCTGAAAAGGGGAGTAAGTTCAAGGGAGCTTCTTCGCCTATGTCTAGGGCAGATTTGGCTAGGCTATCTGCTATTTCATTGCCCTTAATGCCCGCGTGTCCCTTTATCCATGATATAATAATGCTTTTCCCTAAATTTGTAATTTTATTGTAAATAGTCATAATTTCTAGTTCTATATGATTTAGTTGTTTGGACCTATGTACGTTTGTTAGTCTGTCGACGACACTCTTACTGTCTGTAAATATTATGCAGCTGTAGGGTTCGTTACTATGTATATGCCTTAATGCAAGAAGAATCGCTGTCATTTCAGCAGTGTATATCGATGATTCAGCTGGCAATTTCAATAATTTTTTAAATCCGCTTTGAACATTAATTAATGCACATCCTACTTTGTTTTGTACTTTAGATCCGTCTGTAAAGTAAAACTGATAGTTTGGCCATTTATGCCGTGTAAATGATTGAAAAGCGACTGGATCTAAATTACTGTCCATAAAAAAGGTATTAATATGTTTTGAAAAAAGCTCTTCTAATATATGGGAATACATAGGTGAAACTTGATTTTCATACGTATAGAAAGTATGTCGGTATTGAGATATCCTCAGGTAACTATTTACCAGAAGAGAACATTTTTTCTTTGTCCAATATTTATGAGTTAGATCTAAAATTGATAAAATATGAATATCCTGTAGATAGTTAGTATTTTTCCCTATGGCTCTAGTAATGAATTTATCACTTAAAAACTCCCGTCGAAATTTCAGAGGTGATTCTATCGCCTCAACTTCCATTATATTAACAGGTGTAGAATTCAAATATCCAAGACAAAGCCGAAGGCATTTATTTTTTTGTATTTCTAATTTATTTAAATGTGTGTTTGCGGCAGTTCCATATAAATGACAACTGTAATCGAAAATGGGACGAATCATAGTACGGTAAAATAAAAGTGCTACATTTGGATCAGCGCCCCAGTTAGTTCTACAAAAGGCTCTTAGAATGTTCATTGCATTTTCAGACTTTTTTATGACATGATGAATTTGATCCTTCCATAGGAGTTTTCTGTCTAAATAAGTACCGAGATATTTTATACAATTTTTAATAGGGAACTGAATTTGACCTACTTCCAGATGCCCTTGTGGAATTTGATGTTTTCTAGAGAAAATACAAATTTCAGTTTTAGATTCTGATATATCTAAACCAATATTTTCATAGTGATTAAGAACAGCTTTAATTGAGAGATCAAAATTATTTTTACATATATCCAATGATTTGTGGGCTGTGTAAACTACTACATCATCAGCATATTGAATAATTTTTGTTGGGCTATTAATACAATTTTCTATATCCATATTATATAAAATAAATAGTATTGGGCTTAATATGCTACCCTGTGGAAGTCCTATATTCGTAAGACGTGGTGGAGAGATGGAATGGTTGATTTTTAAAAAAGTTGATCTATTAGTGTACAATGTCCTCAGAAAACTAGCTATGGTGATGGGGAAGCCGATGTCTAATAGCTTTTTATGCATAATGTCCAAGTTAACGGTATCGAATGCAGAGGAGACATCAAGAAAAGCAGCCATAGTATACATATTATCAGTAAAGTTTATTAGTATGGATGAGACTAAGGCAGTTATGGCATCTTGGGTTGATTTTGATTTTCGAAATCCATACTGAGATTTTGGGAGAATATGTTCTTGCTCTAACCAATGTTCAATTCTATTTTTTATTAACCTTTCTAACGTCTTTAAATATTTAATAATGATATTTTATAGTGGTGAGGAATATGGTATATCATGGAATATGAAATATTGTCTTTACCTGGAGCACTGCTATTTTGTTGACTAAGTACTCGCTCTAACTCCCACATTTTAAATGGTTCTTCTAAGCCAAACCTATCTCTTGACACTGTTTCGCTGTATTCTGGAAAATGTTGTGAAGGTACCCACTGTGGAGATATTTTCTTATGAAATTCATCTAGCCAGCTGGATTCTGGATCTATTGGAATCTTGTTGGACTGTTTGCGGTTTTTAAAAGTGTTTACTGTCTTCCACACTTCACTGATTTGTGTTTTTGAATTTAGGCTTTCGCAGTATTCTACCCAATTCTGTTTTTTCTTTTGTTTGAAAAGTTTTTTTGCGACAGCGTCAAGTCTCTTAAATTCAACTAAATTATTTCTTGTAGGATCTTGTTTATATTTTCCATATGCAATTTTTCGGTTATCAGCGGCGGTTTTGCAACTTTCACACCACCATTGGTTCGAAATTCGTCTCTTATGTGTTCCGTTAGATGAAAACTTTGGTATTGCTAAATTGGCTGCTTTATTAATGTTTGCTATTAGAGTTTGATAGTTTCCAGGAGGATTTACAGCTTCTAGTACAGATGTGTATAATTTCCAATCGGCCTTGTTAAGATTCCAGATCTTGTGATAGTTTTGAGCTGTAAATGAAGTTATATGATCTGTTTCCATGTTAATGATAATCGGAAGATGATTGGATCCATGAGGGTCCTGTAGGACTCTCCAAGTAAAAAATTTTGAAATATCTTGTGTACAAAAGGTTAAGTCAATAGCGGATGGACTCTTACTAGTTGCTAATGTGGGCGATCCATCATTCAAGCATATCAAATTACAATGATCAATACATTCTAAAAGTTTTTTACCATAGCTGTCTTCAATTTCGCTTAAAAAAGTTATATTGACTAATACTTAGTACGATCCGTGTAACTAGCGCCCTCTATGAGAATCAGATATAAAAACAAATTCATGGGATGTATCGGCTTCCAAAACATATTCGTATAAAATTTCATTACAATGTTGCCAGTAGTTTCGGCAAAATCGTAAAAAATGCGTAAAATTTTTTTTTCTTTAACGCCCTGTATCTTGAAAACGGATGGCTTTACAAAAATTTTTTACTAAGCAAACCCCAATTATTTTTTAGTTTTTTACCTACCCTATAGACGGGGTTACCTTTTTTTGAAACACCCTGTATACGAAATTAAACTGAAAAAAAATTTCTATTACCCCATTCTTAAATTTTGATTATTAAAAATACTATTATACAAAAATACAAAATACTATTATAAAGTTTAAGACAGATTAAGATTTGTTAGAATTTTTGGTCCATTCCTCCATTTCCGGTACGGAATAAATGCCTCTTTTATTTATTAATTTAGGGGGTTCAATTTTGAAAATTATCTCCTTTACTGCATAAGATAATATATCGTCGTTCTCTGCCATTTCCAGTTTGGTCCACTTGCCTCCATAGATTTCACTTCATTTTGTGTTCCATTATATTTATATCACAAACAATTCCTGGGAAACTCGTCCTTCATATTGTAACAACAAAATCGTCTTTTATGTATATGTTTTTTAATTTTTTTAATAGTTTGGGGTTGGTGAATTATTTAGTTTCGGTTTTTTTTTCTCGGGCTCAGTCGCATGCGTTTGTCCAGACTTCTTCGTTGATGTTGCCATGGTTGCGTTTCGGGTTGCTTCTATTTTTTTTATTAATACCAAGCTCTTTTAATTTCGTCTCCTTTTTAGATTTTCGTTCCCTTTTCTCATTTTCTTTGTTTTCACGGTCGATTTCAAGTCTTCTCTGATACTCGATTAATTCGTCAGACGTAGCAACTGTAGGGATAATTCTTTTGGTAACTTTGTTTTTGTCGATTGTTCCAATCTTTTAGGAAAATTAAAGGACTTTTTAAACGGTGTTGGTATATATTTCAAAGGTGTTGGTAAGTTGAATAGGACACTATTTGAAATCTTATTCATTGCATCTCTGGAGTTTGCATTAATGTTGTTGTCTTTATAATTTTGTTGTTCTGATTGTTGTTGGTTTTCCGCGTGCTGTAGAGGAGATACATTGTGTATTTGAAGGTATTCGTTCAGTATATCCTTTGCTTAGTTGTTCAAATATGTCATTTTGTGGTCTCTGGGGACTTTCTAGCACCAGTTTTAAATCTGTTCTTTTAAAGTTAGTCTCAGATCATCTAACAAGCTTTTGAGGCGTTTTTGCTATACTATCGTAATCTTTGAATTCATTTACATCAAAATTATTACCATGTTCTAAATTATTAGTGTTAACAACAGGGTTAATTTCCAGAACAGTCTTATTCGTTTTGTCTGAGAATAGTTCCTGTAAATAATCACTAGTGGAGGAATATTGACACTACACATAGCAAGATTCCCATTTTCCTGAACTTTGAAGTCGAGAACATCCAAGTTATCTTCATTAAAGTCCCCAATACTTGAAATATTATTGATGAATGTTGTGTCATTTAGAGTAATTTGTAAGTATTCATTTCTGTCATCCAGTTCTGCATCTAAATTTTTATCATCTGTAGATTTCCAATACACAAATAATTTTTCGAAAGTAGGGTCTCCATGCCAACAGTTGCCAGACGATTTGAAAGAACAAACTGTCTCAGAAGCCAAACGACTTTCGAATTGCTGTTTGAATTGTTTATATTCTTGAGTTTCTTGATTATTTTGATCTTTGTTAAGAATTTCTAAAGTCCCTGTTGAAGGTTCTGCTACGTTGGTTTTGGTCTTAAAGAGTTTGTTGTACTGAACCTTTGATGCATTAAATGAAAAGAGTCCACGACATTTAAATCCATTTTTTATTGTATCTTCTTTTAAACATTTGTCGAAACAAGTCTTGACTAAACCTGAAAAGTTGGTTCGTTTAATTTTGGCCATTTCACGATTAAGTCTGAAATCATGTACCACGTTTCGCCATGTTGCTTTCACCGGTCTAAATACAGCTACGTCTAGAGGCTGTAGAACGTGGGTCAAATTTGGTAATAATGCCACCAATATTATTCCTTTCTCCTTGCTAAATTTACTTAGCGCTAGAGATATGTGGGAGGTATGTCTATCGAGGAATAATACAATCGGAAGCTGAACTCTATGTTTTTCGAGCCATGGACAAAAACAATTCGAAATATATACATAAAAAGCTTCCAAATTCATCCAGCCGCTTTCTGTATAACCTAAACCTCAAACTTGTGGCACAGTTTTTGGAATATGCTAAGTCTTTTATATTGGAATAATATCATTGGTGGAGTAAGTGGACCATTTGCCGATACATTAGCCAATACTGTCAAACACTCTTTTTTATGATTAGCTATTCTATTATACACCAGCTTTGTTCCTCTTCTTGTTAGGATTTGCTTTTCCTTGGGACATAAAAAGAAAGCTGTCTTATCGCAATTAAATATTCGGAATCAATCCTCAAAAATAATTATAAGATAGTTGCTTGTGAAATAATCCCCAACCTTTCTGAACCACTCTCTTATACTTTGCTCATTGACATTACTTCTACTTGCGGTAAGATTTTGAGACACTCTTGTACTAACCTCAGGATGTCTTTCCATGAATTTTTGAAACCAGTGATTTCCGGGAATACCATCTTTAAATGGATTTGGTCGGTCTAAGTTTTTAATTAAATTAGCTACTGTGTGTATTTATTGGGATTTGGTGACAGGGAATTCTTGTTGCGCCAAATAAAGAATCCCATCCACAACACACTTTTCTTCATTGGCTCCATGGGGGCCATGCACTCCACACTTGGGATTTTTAAATCTTCCTGAACGTTTCTCCCGTAAAGTAGTCTTTGGCACCCCGAATCTTTTAGATTCCTCGTTAATTGACATCCCTTTTTTATAGGGTCCAAGGCGCTAGACAATGTTTGTTTTGAATATTGTACACGTATTTTTGGTGCCATAATGCCTGAAAAGAAATATATAATCAATATCAATTTTAGAATATTAGGTTACTCAGAACATAAATCATGGATCGGAAATTGAAAAAAAGTCGACTTACTATTATCTGTACTTAGGCTATGGCTCCACGAGCGACAGATTGTCGCTAGCAGTAGCAGTAAAACGTAGCTTCATAAATGAAAACAACAGCAGTGATAGTAAGTGGCTCCACGCGCTGTAGATTGTCGCTTCATTTCGAGACCGAGACGCGTCGTCAAGGTCGTGTCGCGTTCGAATAGATCCGGACCTATTTTTTAGCAGTAATTTGCAGCGCGTTTGTGGCTCCACTAGCAGTAATTTGTCGCTTGTAGCGGTAATTGCCATTTAATCGGATATTTTTGTTCTTGTTTGTTTATTTCTCGGTGTTTGTTAAGTTGTTTGTTTGTTTTTATAAATTACTTTGAAGTTTTTTCATACAATTTTATGTCTCAAATCATAACAAAAAATTATAAGTTCTAAGAAATAAATCCAATATTTTCTTTATCGGTATTCTAGATAACAAAAATCAATGGATGGTTTTTTTTCAATCCCAATTAACCGTATCCAACTGTACTTTATAATAGATGCCATTATTAAACAAGAAAAAGTTGAATAGAGAGAATAAACAGTTTTTATTGATTTCCCGAAAATCTATTTTTTGGATTTCCTTCTTCGAACTGGTGATTCATTTCTATATAAGTGGTTGTCTAATCATGTCATTTAAATAAAATTTTAGTAATTATTGTTTATAGTAAAATTTTATTATCCTTCAGTACTAATGTTTCGTTTTCGATAGCTTGGCGTGATTCATGAATAAAAGAATGCAACAAAGCAGATTTTATGTCACATCAGAATTTTTTTAATTATTGTAACATAAAAAAGCAAGTTAGATATTGGAAAAGAAAGATTCATTACATCAACCCAATATGATAAATGAATATAATCGACATATGGGAGCCGTCGATCTACTTGATAATTCAGTAGCTAATTACAGAATACGCAGAGGTAAGAAGTGGTGGCGGCCCCTTTTTATTCTAATGAAAGTTAAATAGTTAAATATTTTGTTTTTTTTATTTTTAGGTAGATACATGTATAGGATTATAAAATATGTAATTTGAAATCTTAATTTGAGGTAGGTAATTGCTAATTTTTCTTCTGGGCTTAGGCTATCACGCATTGATGTATCCTGTTTTCGTACTACATCTTCTATTTCACATAATAAAAAATTAAAAGAAGACACTGACATCCTGCAATATTCAAAAAACTTGTCAGGATATTCTTTTAATTTGTTGTGTAAAAGAAAAAAAATTTCCTCTGTCTGTCTAGGCACTAGAACAGGGTGAATCCACCATTTCCGTTGTTTTTTAACCCTACGTCGACGGCGCAATGCCAATACTAAAGCAATTTTTTGTTGAAATGGTAGATTATCCATACTATATTATTGTATTATCGGTGTAAATTTATTTTACTTATTTATTTATTTATTTTATCTGCTATATACACGGACATTATATAAACGGACAAGATACTACTGATTGTAGCTGCGTCATATTAACGCTCATGGCGCCACTACAAGACCAAAACGCGGCGATATGCGAGCTGTAAACTGTCGCTCGTGGAGCCATGATTTTACTGCTTTACTGCCGCCGTAATTTTACTGCTACTTCTAGCGACAATCTGTCGCTCGTGGAGCCATAGCCTTAGGAAATGAACAATCACGGTGCAACTATATGGTACAGCAAAGCAAAATAATAAATTAATAAAATAAAGCCTTTCAAACCTAATACCGACTTGGGGTCGGTATTAGAAATATCTATACCTATTACCGACTCAATATATTTTTACGATTTTTTTATTAAATACTGCAAAGCTTCGAAAAATTACTACATTATATTATAGACAACATGTATGGAAATGTCTTTAAACTTTATGACAAATATATAAAAATAGCTAGGGTAAAGGTTACAGTGATTGGCCACTGAAGCATTGGAGTTTGATAAATGTGTAAGGCATTAATTTGTATTAAAAACCATATATTTAAATAATACACTAAATATTGGACTAAAGTATCCTCTTTATGACTCCGTATGCCATTTATTGTTTAAAAATGTTTAATATTTATAAAAAAAGTTTTATTCTTGAAAAAGCAGATTTTATAGTGATTGGCCTAATTTTGATAATAATTGGCATAGTAAGTAGATAGTAATTGGCCACCAGTAAGAGGCTAAGTTATTTTAGGTACATATTTTTCTTATTTATGTATCCTACCTGCGTTATTTTAATTTTGGTTATAAAACTAAAAAACCATTAAAAACTATATATAATTTTAGTGATCAAAGACGAATTTGGTTTCAAAAATTTTTAATAAATGCAAGAAATTACAAACCAATTACAATCTTATCTTGTCAAAATAAACGTTACACGAAAAGTTCTCTATTTCGGAGGATTTCATCTTATTTTTAAAAATACATTTTATATCGTATGTTCTGGAACAATTTGAACATTTTACTCCATATTAACTACGTGTTATATTATTAACACACATATAGCACAGTATATAGTTTTGTTCTTAAATGTTTAGAAAAACCAAAAAATTGGCCGGCCGCCCAAAGACTGTTTATATGCCTAAATTATTGATATATTTATTGGCATAATAAATTCGCGCGTTTTTTGTTACCTAAAAATGTTTGGGGCCTAAAATTTGATCAGTTACAATCTCAGTTTAATATATCATGCTAAATTATATCTATATCTACAACGATTAACTTTATAATGGATTAAAAACAAATGTACGATCCTTAAGAAATTTTTAGCTGTTTTAGTAAGATTTTACCTGTGAACAACTGAACTGGCGGCATCAAGAAATAACCACACCCTTTAAGCACTTTATTGTGACTGTAGCCAGAAGAAACTTTAGGTGAACATTAAGCGACGTTGTCAAAATTATTCTGTAGATTTGATTTATTTCAGTACCAGCAGAGATTCTTAATATTTATAAATTTATGTGAACATGGCCAATTACTATAGCATGGTCAACGACTGTATCATTTACCCTACTTGGATTTTATGCTTAATTTCTTTATTTGTGTTGTGTACTTATCCCTTTAATGAATCACTAGCGCACGTAACCTACACTCCAAGAAATCTGACCATAAACTAATTCGAATGACATCAGTTCGGGTACTTTCGCGCTATAGTAGAAACCCTCAATTTAGAAGAGTGATATCATAGTTTAAACGTCGAATATTTTCAAATTTAAATGTACACAGCGGCCCTCGAAAACTGCCTGTTTTCTCGATTGCAATTTGCGTTTCCTCATAAGAAATTACAGAATATATAAAGTAGTACATTTATTTGTGCTTCTCTATAGTAGACTTGACCAGAAGTTGTCGTACAGTGTAGCCAATTCTTGTTCACAAGTAGTAATTATGGTCATACAAAACCTGTATTCTTCCACGCAGCGATTATTACCGTCATAAAAATACAAAAAAACCTGATTTTTTCAATAGTTAAAATTAAGCACAAAATTGTAATATAATAAATTTTATTTATATGTTCCGTTTCGTTACATATTTAAATTTATAAAATAAAAATCGATATTTTAAAACAATATTTTTCAATCGTTTGGCAACTTTGGAATTAGCGACGGAACTCCGTTTCAATTCAGATCCACAGAAAGCCGTAAAACTAGTTTTTGTCGAGCGAGTGCCCATCAACAATAGTTCATTACATTGGCGTTTCTGAGGGTAGGGTATTTTATGCGATAAGTTTGTGTTATTGATAATACGAGTGTTATAGTTTGTCGTTTTATAGTAAATTTTTAGTTATATTCTGTGATTATTTGGTTTGAGTTTTATTGGAGTTGGACGAAAAACCGAGTTGTTCCGGGAGAAGACTGCAAAATTCTGATGTTGATTCCAAAAATGAAATGCCGGAAAAGAGACGGAAAATGTTAACGTCCAAAGAGAAGGTAATAATACGAAACGTTTATGAAGGAATTGTCGGCAAAAAAATGGAATTAAATGATAGCCAAGCGGTCGACATTTGTAGCAGTTTAACAAAAGTATCCGTTAGCTGTATTTATCGTGTACTTAAAAATACATCGGAAAATAAAAAGCAAGAAAAAGGTAAAACTAGAGGTAGGAAAAGCATTGTTTTGGATGACGAGACAAGGAATATTATACGTCGAAAAATTCATTCATTTTATTTTCGGAGTGAAATTCCAACACTGAAAAATATTTCTTAAGAACTCGAAAACGATGACTCCTTACCCAAGATATCTCGTAGAGTCTTAACCAGGACCATGCGTGAAATGAACTTTCGATATGTAAAACTCAACAGAAAAAGTATGCTATTAGAAAAAAATAAAATTATTGTGCGGAGAAGAAAATATTTAGAAGAAATACGCAAAATTCGCAGCACTGGACGCAAAATATGTTATTTGGATGAAACCTGGATTAACCAAGGTTGGAAAAGGTTATACAGTTGGAAAAGTTTGGCAAGATTTAAATGTCAAAAGTAAACGTGAAGCATTTATAGAAGGCTGATATACAGGATTAAAAGCTTCATCAGGAAAGGGACGGCGTTTAATCGTCACCCATATAGGAAGTGATACAGGGTTTCTTGATGATGGTTTTCTTTAATTTGAGTCGAAAAAAACAGGTGATTATTAAAGAAATTGAAAAGGAGGATTCAAGAATGGCTTACAGAAAAGGGGATTGCATACGAAGAATCAATGCTCAAAATTTAGCTACTTGACATTGCACGGTTAAGGAAAATTGAATATCTTAAATATGCTCTAGATAAAACTGCAAAAGATTATGGTGTCAAAGTTCTGCGTCTACCACCTTATCATTGCGAACTTAATCCCGTTGAACTTATCTGGGAGCAAGTGAAAGGAGAAGTAGCACGTAATAACAAAACGTTCAAATTAAACGAAATTAAGAAACTTTTGATTCAAGCAATCCTCCATGTAACTCCATAGAAATGGGCTAAATGTATTGGCCACATAATTAAAGAAGAACATCGTATGTGGGAACTTGACACTCATATCAAAGTTTTACTAGAGCCAATTATAATTACACCAGGTGGTGAAGATAATGACAGCGATAGCAGCACTGCATCTTCAGGTTTAGACAGCGAATAATATTTTCTAATAGTTTAATAAGAACATCAGCATAAAAAAAACCAAAAACAAAAAAAAACGAGAAGAACATAGTAAGTGTGTATAGTGTTTGTGTTTAAACACATCGAACATTATTTTTATTTTGTTTTTATAGAATTTTATTTTGTTTTATAGGATTTTATTTTGTTTTGTTTTATACTGTTTAAGTGTTTTGTTCATTTTATTTAATAAGACAATATGGCTCTTGGCGGACACCCATTTAAAAAAAGTATCGCGCCACAAGACATACCTCTGGGGTGGTGTGGAAACTGTCTTAAAATTCGTTTTAAAAAAATTTCATTGTGTAACTCTTTAAGGACGAGTCACGTCAAAAGACGTTTTAGCGTAACTTCCGCGACAGCCGGTTGGTATCAGTAAACTTTCTGCAAAACTACTTCTTTTTTATAGCTTTTTGTTTGTGGCATTCTGTATTTTTAGGGGAATGAGCCACAAAATATTTATTCATATGTTTATTTATTGACGTTTCGATCTCTATATCCAGAGACCGTTTTCAATTATACAAATGATAGTACTATTTATTTTCTATGGCTTTTCGCTTGTCGTTCTGTATTTTTAGAAATAATGTTGGAAATAAGCCACAATATATTTATTCAAATGTTTAATTTACGGACGTTTCAAACACACAAATGACAGATACTTATATTTATTTTTCTATAGCTGCTTGTTTGTGGCAGTCTGTATTTTTAGGGAGAAGGTTGGACATAAGCCACAATATATATATTTACATGTTTAATACATTGACGTTTCGATCTCTATTCCGTTTTTAAAGATAGAAAAAAAAAGAAAATAAACAATATAAGATTATAAAAATATATAATAATAAACAAATAAAATAAATATAACTATCATTTATATCTTTGAAAGCGGTCTTTGGATATAGAGATCGAAACGTCAGTAAAAACTTGTAAATAAATATATTGTGGCCTATTTCAAACATTAATATTTGAAAAATAAAATATAATTAACGTTAAAATAAAAGTAAGTGTACGTCACTTGATTTCCAAACGGCTTTCCGCATTTCTGGGCCTTTAAACGATGACTTACTCTCTCAAATAGTGAAATTATACTTTAGACATTTTAATAAACTTTTCACGTGATTTCGGCGAGTAGACTGAAATAATTGTATACAACGTTCCTTTCATCCACAAAGCTAAATATTTCGTATTAATCATTTGGTGATCAATAATAGGTGCTATTTTTGTATGGGTCGGTATTGTGTGACTTTACCTTAGTATCAATTATTAATTAATTTTGTTTTATTATTTTTTAGGCAGACCTAATTTACTATCGTATAAAGTTAGGTTTATTAAAAAACTAATGCTCTGAATAATTGATAAATAGTCCTTTAAGTCAAATTTCTCTAAATTACCCCCTAACATATATTATATACTCCATACACGCCAAGCACATCTTTTCATCCGGAAAGTTCTCAGCTGTTGAAATCTTTTCATTTGTAAACTTGATAGAGCTGTGCCGTAGTGTAGCGGCTCTATGGCTGTGTGTATGTGTGTGTGGGTACGTTTGTTTGCTTTGTCAGCTGAGCTACGCCTTGCCATCACCGCTCGCGCTGGCTCGGTCTTCGTAAATATATGCAACACGGCGAAAATTAATATGAATGAATGTGGTGAAGAGCTAGCGATGCGTTAGTTGAGATTAAGCTGTCAGTTTGTGCATCGGAATAGGTGGATTATATTCGCGATATTTCCACTGAGACGTGTGAAAATTGTTGAGATAAAAGTAGTAAATGTGAACTAATTCGAACAAAAAGTAGTTGGTGTCTCGTGTTTTAACTGTTTAACTAAAATACTATAGCAAGATAATAACATAACATAAAATATATTTTAGGCTAGTTGTGTGTGAAACAAATGGTTAAAAAAACTTTTATGTAATGAACAATTTGAATGGTTAATTTTATCTTATTAATAATACCAATTTAAAATTTCAATTTTTTCACTTTTTTTGTTTCAAACTTTAATTAATTCATCTATAATAAGTTAATATAAAACTAGATATCGATAAATTACATTCGAAACAAATAAATTGCTAAGTGTCATTTTCACGCGAGTTTAACCTTCATTTTTCCAGGAATTACAAAGTTAAATTAAGTTGAAATATAAGTTAAAATAAAAAAGAAACAATATGCAACAAAAGTTAACGAAAAAAATAATTTACGGGTGATCTAATGTCGAATAAGCCACAATATGTTTAAAATAAATTAATATTTGACGTTCTATTTACACTTTAAAACTCGTTGTTAAAATATAAAACATTAATAACGCTTGTCCCTAAAGTTTTCGGAAAAAATAAATATATGTACTTTCCAATTGTAAATTAAGTTTAGTTTATTAACACTTTCGGCCTTGAAGGTGGCAATTACGAAGCATATAATTCGGCACAGATATCTGTGATACTTATGACTTATTTTATTTCAACATAATTCTAATAGAGAGCGGCTACAGTCCCTATATAAGATGATTTGTATGTATTTGAGTCACTTGGAATGTAAACAGGTTTTTTGTTGGTCTACTTGAAGTAATGGCTGGTGAATGTGATCCTTTTTCACTTAGTAAGTATTTGTTTTTTTGTTCCAATATTGCTATTGCGTTGAAAAAAACTTTAAAGTTCATTTAAGAATAAATTGTAATTGTTTCTGAATTTGCTAATATTTGGTATGGTCCTATAAAAGGCATACGCAAATGCCACCAGTAGGTGTTAACGGATACAAAAGTAAATTAAATAGATTAGAATGTATGACAAGATTTTAAACAATGAATTGTTTTTAGATGAGGTTCCTACAATTGTATTTTACGGAAAAGAGAAAACTGAAGTTGATGTGACCCTTGTTTAAGCAGAAGAAGCATTAGCTGCCCTGAATGATAATTGTTTGATTGTTATAATATAGAAAATGATGGAGATCCAGATTATGAAAAGGCTGATATGTCAACATCAGATGAGGATGAAGTAGCATTAGAAAAAGAATAAATTCCTCAAAAGACTAAAACAGTGGAAAAACAAAAAACTATCTGGAAGACTGGAAAAGCTGTACCTCCAAATGGTATTTTCAATCGATCAAGTGAAAGTAATTTTAGTTATGATGAAAGTGACAGTTCAGAAGACCATTCACCATTTGATCAGCCAACATCGACCTGTCATAATCGAACTAGGCATACAAATTCCTATCGTTGAATCCACGCCGAGACCCCGTTGGAATTTTAACAAAGGAAATTGGCCCGAATTCACCAAAGAGCTGGACACCTGCATTCGCTTCATTGACCCAAAGGCCAACAATTATCACCGTTTTTTAGAAATGGTTATCTCTATCGCCAAAAAACATATCCCCCGAGGTTTCCGAAAGGAGTACATCCCAGGCTGGACGGAAGAAAGCCAAAAACTATATGACGAATTTTTGAAATCAGAAGATCCCGAAATTGGTGACAACTTACTAAAGTCACTGGACTCAACAAGACTTAATAAATGGAAGTCTACCGTAGAACATATTGATTTCTCACGTTCCAGTCGAAAGGCATGGGGACTGATCCGCAAACTGGGCGAAGCAAGCAGAGCGCAACACTTAAACAAATCAACAATTGAGCCAAATAAAATAAGAAGATACTTCCAAGATAATAGTAAAGAAGCAGGAGAACGAGCTCTAAACGAGGACTTAACTACACTAAGTAACTATTTTAAGAACTGGCGCTTACGTCCTAACACAAGCAAAACTGAAACCTGTCTCTTTCACCTGTCGAATCAACTTGCGGGCGATACTCTCAATGTAACTCTAAATGATACAGCTATCAAACATAACAACAACCCCAAATATCTAGGCGTTACACTTGATAGAACACTCACCTTCAAAAGTCATCTTACAAACACAGCCGGTAAACTAAGAACAAGAAATAACTTAATATCAAAACTTGCCGGAACAACTTGGGGTGCTTCTGCAGATACTCTTCGGACCTCTGCTCTAGCTTTGGTTTTTTCAGTGGCAGAATATTGTGCACCAGTATGGCTAAATAGTGCACATACAAGCAAAATCGATGTCCAACTTAACCAAACCATGAGAATAATCACTGAAACAATAAGACCAACGCCAGTGAGATGGCTGCCTACTCTGAGCAATATTGCTCCACCAGATCTACGCCGTACAGCAGCATTAGTGAGAGAGTACCAGAAAATTGTAGCCAACATACAATTACCAATACATCAAGATATCCCAGACATCTCAAAAGAGCACCAGCGACTGAGATCTAGAAATCCTCCAATACGATCTGCCCGAAAAATTGGTAATTCCTATGATATACATAGGCAATGGACAACAAGATGGATGCCAACAGTAGAATCGGACTATATTAAGATATCCACCCCAACTCAGGGTTTCATCGGACCAAATCTGCCCCGGTTCACTTGGACAAGGCTTAATCGTATACGTACCGGATATGGTAAATGTGCTGATTCGCTGTTTAGGTGTGGTCGTGCAGAAAGTCCACAGTGCGATTGCGGACAATTTAGACAGACCATAAGCCATTGTGTTTCAGACTGCTTGAATCGTGCCTACCGTGAAAACCTCCAGGACTTTGCGGAATGTTCCCCAGAAGCAATTGAATGGCTATGGAAATTGGACATTAATATTTAGTGTCATTCATTCTGTCATCTTTAGTGTTTAAATAATATATTTAATATATATGTATATATTATTGTATTTGTATATTTATCGTACTGTAAAAGTCCATACGCTAAATAAATAAAACCATTTGACTATTTTTCGCGCTATTTTCTACCCGACATATTCAAGGAGTTATCTGAAAAACAAATTCTTATTCTGTTTACAAGAATGGTAAAAGTTTCAGTACTGAAGAAAATGAGATACGCCGCCTAGTTGCACTGCACATTGTAATGTGTGTAAGACTTTATTGGGCTCCCCGTATACAATTCCGTTTGATTAAAGATATCGGTATGTCCCGAAACCGATTTAAAGGTTTACATAATCATTTACATATCTCAAATGTCAACACCGACAAGAATATCAATGGTAAACTTTGGAAAGTGAGGCAACTAATTACTAGCTTTGAAAAACTTTGCAAAGAATTAATGCTTGAAGAAAATAATTGCATAGATGAGACAATTATACCATTCAAGGATTAATTCTCTCTAAAACAGTATGTTAGAGGCAAATCAAATCCTTGGGCCATAAAAGTCTTTAATTTTTGTGGTGAATCAGGAATAATATACCGATCGGTAGTATATCAAGGCGCAACTACATTACCTATGTTTGTAGAAGTCAACCACAATACTACAACTTCACTTGTTCTGTATTTATCACAAAGATGATTGCCAGATAATTCGGGATATAAGCTCTACTTTGATAATTATTTCTAAAATTACTTCACACGGGAGCAATATTTGCTGCTGGAATTATTAGACAAAATCGCATGGAAAACTGCACACTTCGTTCACAGCGGAAGATCATGCAGGATGTGTGAAACGTGTAACGTCTTTCTGTGCTTGTTGAAAGACAGAAATTGTTTCAAAAGTAGTTATCATACAAGACGTCAATAAAACATAATATATTTTTATACATGCTTTTTCTGTAATAAAATGTTATATATAATTTTATGTTTATTTTATGCCTTAATAAACTCTCGGTGACAGTTGCCACCAATTTGTAAAATGAAAAGGGGGGAGTCAAAAATTTTATAAAAAATATTTTTAGTATTATTTAGGTGTCCAGTTAATGAAAATCTCAACAGAAAAATTTTACCTTTGAAAAAAAAAAAAGATTTCGGGGCTGAAAGGGTTAACTAAATAAAGGAAATTAAGTCTACATATTTAAGGTTTATAATGCATTTTTATAGAACAGATAGAGGTCCGTGATCTTTGATAGCACGTATATTTGTTCTTGCTTATGCAATAACACTTTGGACTGTTTCTAAGTTGATCTCACGAAATTTTTGAAAAATTCTTTGCCTCAGCTGATCTTCATTTTGGGCTTTCCACCCATATGACTCAAAACAGCTTAACATTTGGAGGGTTGTCTTGGTTTTCTTTAAATTTATTTTTAGTTCATAATCGTTGCAATATATATTTAGTTGTTCAGCAAGGTGTTGCAGTTCTTCTAGTGTTCCTGCCAGAAGGACGGTGTCGTCAGCATATCTTATGTTATTAAGTGGCTCACCGTTTATTATAAGGCCCTCACTGACCTCAGCAAGAGCTAATTCTAAGATGGCTTTACTGTATAAATTGAATAACAAGAGTGATAAAATATATGGGACACTGCATACCAGAACAAATAATATCTGATAATGGAACCGAATTAAAAAATTCAGTTGTCGAAAAAGTTAAAGTTACACAAGGTAAAAATACATTTGATAAGCTCTCAACAACCAGAGTCTAATGGAATTGCCGAGAGATTTCATTTTACCATCATTGAACACGTTAGACTACTAAATAATCAAAAAGAATATAAAAATGACTATATTGAACATAAAATAAATTACGCCTTATATAAATAATTCTTCTTTTGATATCAATATCAAGCAACAAGTTTTAAATAATTACTATTTAAATGGGAATAAGCCACAATTAAAGGTTAAAGTAAGTTTATTGACGTTTCAATTTCCACTTCGAAAATCGTTCTCAAAATACAAACATTAGTAAATTAAACAAATTTTGTTTTTTTTGTTACTTAGTGAAAAATTCTTTTAATAATTTAATTTTATCTGACTCATCTATATTGACAATTCAGACATACATTATACATTTTATTTAAAGTAGACGACTTTCAAATAAAATTGCCAATATTGTTGAGTTGCGTTCCTGGGATTCGATTACATGAAATCAACTTTAAATTGAGAATATCGGTTAGAAAAGATCATAGCATGTAATTCGTCTTTAAAAAGACAAACACATGCCATGATGACAGTAAAATTCTCCTGTTAAAATTTTCTGACGTTGAAGTTGATTTCACGTAATTGAATGAACTATCTTATAAGTAAAGTCGTCCCAGGAACGCAACTCAACAATATTGGCAATATTATTTTAAAGTCATCTACGTTAAAATGTATAATGTATGTCTGAATTGTCAGTATAGATGAGTCATATAAAATTAAATTATTAGAAGAATTTTTCACTAAGTAACAAATAAAAAAAAATTGTTTAATTTACTAATGTTTGTATTTTAAGAACGATTTCCGAAGTGAAAATTGAAATGTCAATAAACGTACTTTAACCTTTAATTGTGGCTTATTTTCATTTAAATAGTAATTACTTGAAAATGTCACAAGAAAATAGCTTCAGAACAATATCAAGTTCTAAATAATTATATTTCAAATCATAAAGAAAAGATGAAAATATTTTATCCTAATATCAATAAATCTTTACAAAACGTAAAAGAAAAAGTAATCTCAAAAGCTAATGAAAAACGAAAACGAAAAACTGCCTGAAACAATCCCCACTAAAATATTTGTGCGTAACAGACAATTCCAAGGTAAAACAAAAAATAAATACAATGCTGAAGAAATAAGTAAAATTAATAAAAAAAGGAAAACCGCAAAAATAGTTACTCGGCATAAAAATACTGCCGAAAATATCCACTTTTCTAACGTCAAACGACCTAAAAGAAAACCCTAAAAATTTTATGGTTCCTCGTAATCGGATGCGCAGCAATCCAAATAAAAGATGTTACCCATAATTGGGACATAAACCAAATTGGGACCTGTAAACTTTCAAAAATCTAGTCACACATTTGTCCATTACTACAATTTAAATCCGCTTTTGAGAGAACGTGATAGCTTAAATATACAGTATGATCACCTGAAAAATAACCTTTCTAATTGTAAATTTTTCAATAACGAAACAAAAAATTATGTTAATCTAACACAGTACGTTAAAAATAATATTGAGGAAACATTTGAAAATCTAAATATACATACAAAATTGCAAAGAAATAAAAGAGGTATAATCAATGGGTTCGGTTCAATTATTAAAGCTGTAACAGGAAATTTAGATGCCAAAGATGGCGAAAAAATTAATTCAATACTACATCACTTAAAGACGAATAAAGCAAACTTGCAAAGCCAAATCAATAATCAGTATTCGCTAAGTCACGAAATTATCAATAATTTTAATGAAACAATTCAGAACATACAAGAAAATAAAATTAATTTAAAATCAAAAATTTTGGCAATAAAAAATATAGTAGATTTCCAAACAAATTTTGAAAACGTCAACTATTTAAAAGACATGTGTAACGGAATTATAATAACATACAACCTAATACTCAATACAATGGAAATTGTATTGAATCTATTACATTTTGCTACCTTAAAACACTACATCCTAGCATTATTAAGTCTAGTGAATTATATAACGAACTCCAAAAAATTTCATCACATTATAAAACATAACTACCCTTTAAAGTAAAATATGAAAACATTCTGGATTTCGAAGCTATTTTACAAATAACATGTAAAATAGAAAATAACCAAATACAATATTTTCTTTTAATTCCTATTAATTATGAATCTAATTTCGACCTTTATAAATTATTACCAATCCCAACAAAAAGTAAGTCAGAATTTGTTGTCATGTTACCAAACTCAAGATATTTATTAAAAAACGAAAAAATAACAATTCCTCTAAATGACATTTGTACTTATGGTAAGATCTTTCAATGTCCTGGTTATCTTCAAATCAACCACGAGCACTCATGTGAAGATGAAATTCTATTTCATGGCATCTCCACGCACTGCCAATACCCAGAAATTAACCAATATTTAGCTGTCTTTCCTAAAGAAGAAAAAATACTCATTGAATGTGCAGAAGAGACGCAAATAAAAATCCTAAACAAAATTTATCTTATAGAGAGCACACCATGTAAAATTATATTCCAGAATAAAGAGTTAACCTTTCAAGATATCACATCAGGACAACCAATGATGATAAACACACCACAATTAAATCTCGACATTCTTAAAACAGCACCAATGGAAATAACGCTAAATTCATTAAAACTTAAAGGTATTAAAAATCATGAATTAAGACCCATATTACAAACTACGCCTGTGTATCACATTCCAAGTATTTGGACAACTCTATTGTATATTGGAATAATTATAAAAATTATTGTTCTATTTAAAAACAAAATAGCGAAAACAAGGAAAAAAAATTCTATAAAGAAAGAAGAAGAAGGGAAAACAATCGAACTTCCACGACAGGCTTCGTTCTAGAAGAGGAGGAGTTATCAACCCATATATTACGAATTAAGCTTTAATAAGGTAATGACCCAAGTCCAGTGAACTGAAGAACGCTGATTAAGACAACATATGTTCCGAATGTTATACATTGCACTTTTACTATTATATTTCATTCTGTATAAAAAAATCACATTGTAAGTTAGTCTAGATTCTGCTTTTATCATAGTTAAACGTAGTGTTACTATTTATTATTTTTTTTATTTTATTTATTTTAATTTTTTATTAATACAGTTTTGGAAAACTCTAATATATTTTATATATATAAAATAAATATATGTTAAAAAGTGTAGGTGATAGACCACATCCCTGAGACCTTGTGTTTGCTGTGATTGTAGTGACACTGGTCCTTTGTTGAGAAATATTTACCCCGAAAAGCAGGTCTATCAAGGACCGACTGAAGCCAATAGGGTGGATCAGTTGCATGGTTTAGAGCTAAGCTCTCGATATAACTACCTTTGGTTTACTCGTAGCTCAATTAGGGATGGCGGTTTTTGACAAAACACCGGTTTTCGGTTATACCGGTTTTTTTTTGCTTACGGTTTAACCTGGCGGTTATAACCGGCCAAAAAAACCGGTTTTCGGTTTTTTTAATCCAATAGTTACAAAGTTACATTTACAATGCACTTTAGTTTGCGATACTTCATTCGACACGATATCAATATGATCAAAATTAGTACTATCGAAAGAACATCAATATCAATATAAACAAAACACAATTTTTAATACAACCATTTTTTTCTATTAATTATTATATTTATTTATTATTTTATTATTAATATATATTTAGTGATTATTATTAAATATAATATAGCGTAAGATTAATATATACATATTGCAATAATATACAATAAAAGAATATGAAGTAATATTTTAAGTAAAAAAGTATAGGTTAGAAGGTTACAAATAGGTTATATTATATGAAATGGATTTAGCATTATGTTGGCCAGTATTTTTTATGAAGCCTATTGAGAAAAACTCGTTCATATATATGTTCATCGGTTAAGCGGCTTCTCTCATTTGACACAATATCATTCAATGATGACACCAGTCTCTCTGATGCCACCGAACTTCCGACCAACGACATGTATTTTTTTAGCTATAAAAGCCAAGCCGGGCATACAGGTTCTGTTCTGATCCCAGAATGAAAACGGATCACTTGGCAGCAAAGGCCGCTGCAGATATAGAGTCAGTTCATTTGAAAAAGAACTTTGTATTTGTGTGTCCTGAGAACTTAAACTGAAACCACTGTTCACCAACTCCAGATCGTGTCAAGACCAAAGAAGGTTTGATTTTAAACTCACTTTGGCTTTTTCATTCTGGAAGGACAGGAAGGAGAAAGTTTTCTGATTTCGGTAAGGTACGTCCTAACTTCTGAGCCTAAATTGGATGTGACTGTCTCCGCTATATACGGAGTGATTGTAGCATGACAAAGCAGGGGATTTCGTAAAAGCTTAGTGCCCCTCTCTTGAAGGCTAGTTATAAGCTTTTGGCATAACTTTTGAGCTGTACTAAGGTTTCGCTTGAGGTTTTTTAAAAATCTTTCGATAATAGACACAAGGGGGATAACAAGGCTAGCAATAATGTACTGGGAACCCGAGATCTCCTTTGTGGCCTCATCGAAAGGTGATAAAATGCTTACATTTTCAGTGATTAGTTTTATATCTGAACCGGAAATCATCCTTGGTGCTTTTTTAATCGAGAAATTTGCCAATATTGCAGCTATATATGGGGACATTAGTGTGAATCTTTTAAGCGTATGGTAGACAGAATTCCATCTGGTTGTAGTCAGATGCAGAGAGCAGTAAACCAAAATTATTATACTACTGCTCAACAGAGAGCGCTAAAATAATTCAGGTTCTATTGTCAATGAATATAATGAGAGTAGAATATAATATGCAATTATTGTATTCAATTAATGATGCATATTTAATTTACCATTTAAAAATATAATCCTCTAAAATACCCACCAATTTTCCTCTCCTCCCAAACCCAAACAATTCCCCACCCCAACCATTTCAACTTATAAAAAATTTCCCATCATGTATTACTTTTAACACGTTTGTATATTTGTATAATAGGTACATTTTAACTCATTTAATATTTCCTGTATGGGTGTATTGTTTTGAAAACGTAGGGAAATCCTTGGAGATTCGTATTCGTAATCGGTAATTCGATATTTATAGTCAGAACATTATTTTTGGTAATCAGAAAAAGCCATTCACCCACTTTGAATGTCAAGAGTCAAGTGTGAAAAATAGATGATGTACCAGATCACTTCCTATGTAAATATTATGTTTACAAATACCTTTTCAACGAAATAATATAATAAAACTTAATTGTTTCTGGCTGATGAGAGTTTGCACTTTCAGTTTGCTTCTGTATTTGTAAAATAAAATAAAATTTGAATTATGGTTTTGTTTGGAATAATTACTTGAAAATAATAATTATGATTGGGATCCAAAATAATACCTAACCTAATCCTAATCACCGTAAAAACCTAATAACCGGTTTTTACTTTAAAAATAAAAAACCGGTTATAACCGGGACAGAAAAACAACCGATAAAACCGGTTATTGCGAAGTAAAAAAACCGGTTTTCGGTTAAAACCGGTAGGTTTTTCCCATCCCTAAGCTCAATACTGGAACTGGTAGATTAACGGATAGTAGTAATAATTTCTTAATTTATAAATGTGTTAAAAAGTTTTCCGGACTTGAAATTGAAACGTCAAAACCAATTAAAATGTAATTCTAATTACAGTCAGTTGTACTTAAATAATATAAAAAACAATATTTAACTAGAGTAAATAAACAATATTGTTTAAGAGTTGCGTAAGTCAGTAAATCAACACTTTGTATTTACCTCTGCTTTGTATCTTATATTATTTTATCTTTTTTGAGAGCTAAGCCTCTTTTGATACCTTAGTTTATGCTACTTACGCGAAAAAATTCTCTCTCTTATACATATATATATATATATATATATATATATATATATATATATATATATATATATATATATATATATATGTATAAGAGAGAGAATTTTTTCGCGTAAGTAGCATAAACTTTCACTATAATTATTACTTTCACTTTTTCACTTTTTCACTTTCACTATTACTTTCACTATTATTATTAAATTTAATAAATTTAAAAGGACTTTATTGGAAATGGTTTGTATTAGCAAAAATGATAAGAGTTTAAACAAAAGATCTGAAATTCAAAATTTAAGCAAAATTTATAATTATATTCTTTCTTTATGATTTATATATAAAACTTGTAAAATGTCATATTTAATTCTCCATATATCTGTCACATTCTTTCAGATATCTGTCAAGGGTGAATAAATCTTCTTCTTTTTGTTACTAAACAAAAAAAGAATGTTTAAACGAAGTTTTACTTTTGGCAATATAATTGTCAAAAATAAAAATTTTATGTTGGCATTTATGACATTGAGGCTATTTGTAATTGGTTGCTATTTGAACTTATTTATAAATTCAATTATTCTTATATTAAAAAAATGTTTTCAAAATTATAAAAAAATTTTTCAGAGAAACATTTATTAGATAAAAGCATTTTTGTATTAAATATTTTGAACATGTAAGCAGTAATTTTTACTTACCAAACTAATTTTTATTTGGTAAGTTAACAAAAATTGTTTTTTCTTTTTAGTTCAACCTTGTAAGTATTTTGTCTTTTTTAGCTCTTGATAATAATTGTAAACACAATTGAAAGCTCGAGAATAAAAAAATAGTTAACCAATAGCCCTATTATTGACTCCAACCCATCCAAAACAGTTGTATATTTGTTCCAAACGAGTCACAAGTACTTCTTTTTTCTTATTCTTATATATATATATATATATATATATATATATATATATATATATATATATATATATATACATATATATACATATATATAAATGTCCATCTATATAAAAGGGTAGGACGACAAGTCACACTGTTTGTTCCGCAAGGTAACTACGCCACCTGAGAAAGAAATCTGAACTACCAGCATCTGACATTTCAATAATATTTTGATCTAACGATATGGTTGAATTGTTGCTAATTCATTCTACAAATTAATGATTCAAATATTCTTAATCGGAAATTTTACTACTTTACGGTAATTAATTTTTTCGCAAAATTGGTAAAAATCTAGGGTACTGTAAGGGTAAGGTAAGATCAATGACGTATAATATATGTTTATTATATGGCATTGGTTAAGATACACATAATACACTTACTTACTATAAAAATATAATAAAGTTTAACAAATGTCAACATTTGACCAAAATAAAATAAAATTAAAACTAAATAAAAATAAATTAAATTAAATAAAGGTAAATAAAATTAGGTAAAAGTAATTCAAGTTAAACAGAATTCCGTAAAATTAAATAACTTTAATTAAGGAAAATTAAATAAAATTAAATAAAAGCTATCCCTGTAAAAAGGCTGCTATACCCTTTCTGCTTAATTTCATTTATACAGGGTGAGTCACGCTCCACGGGACGGAGCCTACCGGGGAAATGGCTAAAGATATTAAAAATTCCTTTTGTAGGAATAGGGTGTCCCAATTTGGCGTAATGATATAAACTTATACTTTTTTAAATGGGATAACCTATATTTCACTTTAATTTTGAATTCTACTGAACAAAATAATCTTACTTTATTCAACATTCCCTATACCTATTTTTGACCGGTTTCGATTTATTTGGGTTTTTCTGAAAATGTACTATTCGCGAAATTAATTAATTACACAATATCGCATCAATTATAATTAACGCCTTTTTGTCAATTAATTTTCAAGTGTCCATGCTTTACATCAGAATAATTACCAATTGAAATTAATCTACATAGTGTTCGCAATACGAAGTGTCAATGCTGTATAATAGTTTGTGTAATTACTTTCTTAACTTAAATGGGACACCCTGTATTTTACTTTAATTTTGAATTCGAATCAAAAAAATAATATTACTTTATTAAACAATCCCTATACCTATCCTTTATAATTTTCGATTAATTTGGGTTTTTTTGAAAATGCACTATTCTTGAAATTAATTAATTACACTTTATTACATAAAGTTAAACAAAACACACTGGAAAAAAATTAATTTACATTAAATGTTCAAAATGGTGTCCATTTTCTTCAATACATAACCTCACTCTGTGTTCAAAATTTTGTTTTACTCTTCTTAGCATTTCTGGAGTAACTGTTGCAAACGCATTACGAATACGCGTTTTCATGTCTTCAGCGGTTGTAGGTGGAGTTTGATAAACCAAACTTTTAATATATCCCCAAAAAAAAAAGTCCATTGATGTTAACGGAGGTGATCTAGGGGGCCAATTGACAGCACCACCCCTACCTATCCACTTTCCAGGAAATTTTCTGTCTAAATATTCTCTAACGTTACGCGTGTAATGTGCTGGAGCACCGTCTAGCTGCAGAAACATTGTTCTTCTAAAATTTAAAGGGATATTTTGCAAAAGTATCCAAAAGTCTCTTCGTAGAAATCTTAAAAACTTTTGTTCATTTAAATGGCCATTAAAAAAATACGGTCCTATCACATGTTCTCCTATTATTCCACCATATACATTAAGGGACCATCGGTTTTGTCGATCAGTACATCTATATTCATGTTGATTTTCCGTATTACAATAGTGAAAGTTATGTCGGTTCACGAGTCCATTACTATGGAAAGTAGATTCGTCAGTGAACAAAATTTTATCAAAAAAATGTTGATCTGCTCCCGTTTTGTCTAGAAACCATAAATTCTAACCTACGTTCAAAATCAGTTCCATACAAATGCTGATGCATTTGAATATGGTATGGGTGATATTGATATTTTTTAAGAATTCTGCATATACTAGTTTGGCTTACTTCAATCTCCTTGGCCATCGTCCTTGTACTTGTATTTGGATTTTCAATAACTGATTGAATAACTTCTAATTCGGTATTTTCATCTTCAGTTATCGGATTTAATAATTTTCGTTTAGTATACACAACACTGCCAGTTTCACGAAACCTTGTTAAGACTCTGTCAAATACTTCTTTACGAGGATGACGTTTTAAGGGAAATCTCTCAGCATAGACTCTTGATGCTAACAAACTGTTTTGATCACATTCACCCAGTATTAAAATCACATTTACTCGGTCTTCAATTGAATAATCTGCCATTTCTATTTAATTGAAAGCAATACAGTTAATAGTTTGACAATTAGTTTGACAGCTAGGTATCTTTTGTTTTTTCATGACATTCTTTATAATAACGAGCTATGTAATTAGTGACATTTAATGTTCCAGGTAACATAATGCAAATAGATTTGAAGATACTAGATATTAATATAAAATTTTATAATAGTTTGATTATAATAATTGTTACAACATTCAAATACAGGGTTTTTGTTTAAGTTAGAGTAGAACTTTATGTAATAAAGTGATAAAAATTAATTAATTTCAAGAATACATAGTGCATTTTCAAAAAAACGCAAATAAATCGAAAATTCTCAAAGATAGGTATAGGGATTGTTTAATAAAGTAATACTATTTTTTTAATTAGAATTCAAAATTAAAGTAAAATACAGGGTGTCCCATTTAAGTTAAGAAAGTAATTACACAAAATATGGTACAGCATTGACACTTCAGATTGAGAACACTCTGTAGATTAGTTTTAAATGGTAATTATTCTGATGTAAAATGGACACTTGACAATTAACTGACAAAAAGGCGTTAATTAAAATTCATGCGATATTGTGTAATTAATTAATTTCGCGAATAGTACATTTTCAGAAAAACCCAAATAAATCGAAACCGGTCAAAAATAGGTATAGGGCATGTTGAATAAAGTAACATTATTTTATTCAGTAGAATTCAAAATTAAAGTGAAATATATGTTGTTCCATTTAAAAAAGTATAAGTTTATATCATTACGCCAAATTGGGACACCCTGTATATATCTCACAAATTTTAATTTGTAGCCAGTACTAACCTACGTATTTCTGCAAAAGAAATTTTTAATATCTTTAGCCGTTTCCCCGGTAGGCTCCGTCCCGTTGAGCGTGACTCACCCTGTATATGCAACGGACAAAATCATATATATATATATATATATATATATATATATATATATATATATATATATATATATATATATATATATATATGTAAATATAAATAAAGCAATTTTAAAATTTATTGTCGAATCGTTAGCGTCAGAAGTAAAGCAAAAACAAGTCTTTTCTCTTACAGATATTAGACACTTATTTCAGGATTTCCCATTATCTTCCTCGTGACCTTAATGACGCTAAAAACAAGGCATTAATTACAGTACGTTTCGGAATTGGAGCGCACTCGTATATTTTATGCAGCAACTGCAAGAATTTAAAGAATCCGAAGCGTTCCTTGTCTTCTGGAACGAACGGTTGTAAGCCGGAAAGTTTCCCAGTTTAGTTTTAAAGTTTTCGAAACAGTGAAACTGTAGTTGTGGACGTGTGCTTTTTATTATATACAAGTGGGAAATTAAAAGTTTTGGAAGGGACAGGATGTGAGTGGACGGGGTATAAAAAGAATATACAAATGCTTTGAGTAAAATTTTACTAACTTCATCAAAGTTTTAGATTACTTTTTAAACATGAAAAAAAAAAAATAGCGTAATTGTTTAATTAGAGCTTAAATGTTCCCGTCCAGTTCATACATAAATTACCCTTTAAGATGTTACTGAGGGCAGTAAACTACTTCTAGCCAGAAATATAGGTAATATTCTTTGGACTGGCATAGAAAATAAATACCTTCACTTTTGAAAACATCACGACTTTGCTCCTGCACTCAACGGCATGAAAAACTAAGCACTTGAATTTTTAAAACAAAAACTTAAAATTTTAATTTTTTTTAAACTTTTACTATTATAATAACGTAAACACCAACGAAACAAACTGATTTAAGTAATTTCTAATAGAAATTTAACTTTTAAACAAAGAACTGTTTCAGTAGATAACAATTTAAAATTAACGAAAAAAAACATAAGTAAATTTTGTAACAAAATGACGCTCAATTTATGAAAACTTAAGTCACGTGTCCGGACAAACTGATTTAGTAATGAAATTTCCTCGACGTGCTCGAATGATTGCCTGAATTCTCCTTGGCATGCCTAAAATCAAATGACAAATGCCCTCGTGAGGAATAAGTTCCCATTTCTCTAAAAGGATCTATGCATCGAGTTAGAATCTATGGAGAGGGCATCACGTGACTAAAAACGACCTCACTTCGGCCATATTGTTTTGCCACTTTTGACAGATCGTATATGTTTATTTACGTTTTTGTTTTTCGAATATTTTTAGTTTTATAATACTTTTATGGAAACTGTAATAATATATTGTGATAGTGCATAATAATGGTTTCTTGTTCTTAACGTATTTGCAGTGGCAGAAGCAATGTTAATAAAAAATCTTCAGGAATAACGTTCTACAGGTTAGTATACAAATATGTAAACAAAGTAATGGCCCGTACTTCAGAGAATAAATTAATAGTATTTGACTGTATTAATTTATCTTTATGTATAATATATCGTATTTTTAGTGTTTACCGCGAGATAAATAAATTATAGTTTATTAAAAATGTATTGCACTTTTTTAGATTATGATTAAATCTTCTGAATAACTAGTCATATTTTTATAGTAGTTTTAATATTATTGAGTCCGGCCATGATCCCACCGCCATATTGATATCACAGTTAGCCACGCCTACCTACGCCGTTTTTAGTACATACGTTAATATACTCATAGCTTCTCCATAGATTCTAACTCGATGGATCTATGTAACTGATTTAAGGTTAAAGGGGCAGGAACATGACTTCGTATCCTTTGCAGTTTGCGTATGGACTTAATGCTGGCCAGTCTATTACAGGAGTGTTTACTCCATATAAAAACTGATTCTCGCGCTGTGAGGCATATTACGCATCAGAACAAAGTCATTTTCAACAAAACCAGCACAAAGCATAATAAAATCTTTAATAATTTTATCAATGTACCTGGCAGCTGTTACGGAGCCTCTTGGAACAATGTACAATTCTATGCGTGCCTTTAGACAAATTCCAGCTCACACCATAATTGAGCCCCCTTGATAGCCTACCCTAGGACTGAAGGTACATTCTGCAAAACGCTCGTGTGGTCTTCGCCATACTCTCCCATGGCCATCTGGAGACCGGAAGGTAAACCTGGACTCATCGGTTAATAAAACGTGCCTCCTATTATTTACAGTAAAATGAGCATGGTTTCTGGCAAACTGAAGTCGCGCTACTAGATGGCGTCTGAGAAGCTGTAGGCCTGTTGAAGGTCTTCGACTGCTTAAATTTGCTTCTCCTAGTATATTTTGTATATACATAGGGCCAACATTGACCAGAAGGAGATCAGAATTATTCAGAATCTATACTGGAACCAAATGACAAAGGTGAGGATTGATCAAGACCAATATACAGATGAATTTGAAATCCGGAAAGGTGTCCACTAAGGCTGCATACTCTCTCCGATGCTTTTTAACTTATATGTTGAAAATATATTTGCGGAAGCATTAGAAGATACGGGATTAGGCATTAAGGTGAACGGCATACCAATTAGCAACCTACGCTATGCGGACGACACAGTGATTATAACTGATAATTTGGAAGATCAGCAGTTATTACTTGATAAGGTGAATAGCATAGGTAAAAAATAGGGCCTAAAAATCAACATTTTGAAAACGAAATATATGGTCATTAGCAGAAACCCTCTAGAAAACCCGATAATATGCATAGGTGACGATCGCATAAAACGCGTGAAAACTTTTAAATACCTTGGCACCACAATCAATGACCAATCGGATCCACAACAAGAGATAAAAACCCGAATACAAATGGCAAGACAAGCTTTTGTGAAATTCAGACCGCTCCTATGTAATCAAAACCTAAATTTCGAAATACGCTACAGAATGGTCAAGTGCTACATATGGTCCATCTTGCTTTATGGCATGGAAACGTGGACTTTGAAAAAAACATCTATCTACAAACTTGAAGCATTCGAAATGTGGTCATTGAGAAGAATGATGCGCATACCTTGGGTGGATAGATTTCGAAACGATGACGTCCTTAAGAGAGCCGGCGTGGAAAGAGAACTCTTTGAATTAATTAAAAAACGCAAGATTGGTTACCTTGGGCACATATTGAGAGGAGCAAAATATGAAATACCACAGTTAATCCTAAAAGGGAAGATCGAAGGTAGGAGAGGAGCCGGCCGCAAACAATTATCCTGGTTAAGGAATATTAAAGAATGGACAGGAATACACAATACAGGCGAGCTGTGTCACGCCGCTAAGAACACAATTCTAGTAATGAAATCGCCTACGCACTTTGGTGTATGGCATGTTAAGAAGAAGTAGATTTTGTAAAAGGATGAAGTGGTCAAGCGTTTTTCATTGGCAACCGGTTCCAGGTCGTCTAGTGTAAGCTCCTGTTGCCAAGAAACTTGTATAAATACGATGCACAGTGCTATTAGATAATTGGTAATTTCAGCAACATATCACTCACTTCTTCCGTCTTGAAGCAACGCAACAATAGCAGCCGGTGTTTCGGGATTTACAACCATAATTCTTGAGATTTAATTAACGCAATTTAATTTTAAATTATGTTTGACACTTAATTCGACTTGACAGTTTACTCACATCAACAGGAACAGAAGAACAACAAAAAAATACCAACAGCTACCTTTGCACTTTTAAGAGTGATAAAAATAGTGTATTCTTTATTTCTGATTTTTTATGCATTTTCTTTTCGGAGAAGCACTTAAGTTTTATTAAAAATTACTTATAACAGTTTGTTTCGTTTGTGTTTATGTTATTATAATGAAAAAAGTTCAAAAAGAATTAAAATTTTAGGTTTTTGTTTTAAAAATGCAAGTGTTTCGTTTTAATTACATTATATATTAATTATTGATATTGATATAAAAGGCAAATAGGTAAAAAGAGGTAAATAATGTCCACTTTATTTTAACACAAATGTTAAGGTCATCACTCCCCTCCATTTTCCTTTACAGCATACTTTACTTCTCCTATCCACACATGCTCTCCCTAGGTTATGGTTTCGGACCTCTGAAGATCTGTCTTTTACCGAGTTTACTCTTTTCTCACAATAACAACAAAACATCACATTCTACAACTTTAGCTGAACAGAGCTACCATTCACCCATCAATTTTGTTGGTTGTACATATTATGTTAACACACAATAATTTTTAATGAACTCTTTCCATCCTTATGGTCATAAACTTATAACTTACACACCTCATATTTTTCAGGTACCAAAGGCTGTTTTTTAAGATGTAGGGCCTTTTCTACAGTTAAGTTTTATATCAGCAATACATTTCAACATTTACTTTGTTCACATTCCATATCAATAATATACTAAAACAAATCAATTAACATATTGCCCTGTAATAACAAAGTTAAAAAACCCAACTTAATACACATATATTTGCTTTCCATATTCCAGGTACCAAATGTTGAAAAAACATATAGGGCCTTCTATAAAAATCTTTAGTTCTCCACCAATAAATTCAGATGTCTGTATAGTTCGTTGCCTACCTATATTCACAACGTTTATCAACCATTTAGTGCACCTGTCACCTGTCACGTTTAGATATATACCTCCGGTAACATTGACTGCTTTGTCAGATTTCCGTCTTAATATGTCATTTTAACTAGTTGCTACAACAAATCCTCACAGACGCTTCGTCTAAGGACCTAGCAACCTCAGGAAAGTCTTACGTTGCCATGTAGTCAATTACTATTTTAACTTAAACATCCTAAATTTTAATTTTCAAAAATATAGCTCAAAGTTAATCATATAACATTTAAAGGGTTTTCACCCGTGTATTTAGTGGCTCTAAACATGTACATCCAGTAAGTATTAACCACACTTTTTGTAATTACCTTGGTCAAAATTTTAACTTTTACTTTTGATTTAATTAAAGTAGTTATATTTTTTAGGATAGCACTGATGATGGAATAGTTATTCCGAAAACGTTCTGTGATATAGCCTAATAGGGTTTTTTATTATTATAGCTTTTATAAAGAAATTTTTAAATACATTTTTTATGATACATGGTATACAGCCAACTACAGGAATTTAGTTTGCTTGTGGATTTTAATATTTTAATCTATAATGGTGTTAATTTGTTGTAACTTAAAATGGTAACAACAGTTACTAAGAATAAACTGTTACTCTACTTAAAAAACCTTCTTGCAAGTTCCACAATTATTTGTAATCTGTACCTATTGATATATTAGTTATTTATCAATTACAAAAAGAACTTGTTTTCATATGATAACTTATTAATCATTTTTGTGTTACAAATAATTGCAACCATAAATTTATAGCTTATTAAACTTCATTTTTAGGACGATATAAAATATAAGTCATAAAAAGATGGGTATAAAATATTTATAGTTAAAAATTTACAACTGAACTAAAAGAAGAAAATGAAAAGTTAGGTTATGTATGTAAGAACAATATCGGAAATGGAAAAATAGTTTGACACACCTAATCACTGTTTGACGACATGTCGTTCTTATCGTAAAAGAAGTTTCTAGTGCATATTCTTAGAGGAGATCGGTACAGAATCCTTAAAATTGTAATGCAAGGTAACAAGATAAAATCAAGAGCCGCAGAGGAATTGGAAGGAAGTAGATGACATGGCTCAATATGTAATTAGAGAGGAATATGCAGTGCCTAACAACTATTCCAATTAGCGGAAGACCGTGAACAATTCGCCAATCTAGTTACCAACGTTAAGAGAACCTAAATCGCACCGGAAGAAGAAGGGCGTTTATTATAAAAGAAAACTAGTGAGGATTTTAAAGAGTTGTCTGTAACTACTATTTTAAATATACTATTTAAATTAATCAACAAAAAAATATAAGATCATATTTACAATGTTAAATTTAATCCTGTTACTGACGACGAACTTAAAACAAAATAGTGAATAAAAAAAAGATCAAAATAGGCAGCTATGGCCAGATTAGCATAAAGGTAAACGAAGTACTGTATCATTTAAATGCAAGAAGATCGAAGCTAAGGATACAAGTAGATGAAGAAACACCTGATTGCATACAAAAAAAT
This sequence comes from Diabrotica undecimpunctata, assembly GCF_040954645.1. Taxonomy (NCBI): domain Eukaryota; kingdom Metazoa; phylum Arthropoda; class Insecta; order Coleoptera; family Chrysomelidae; genus Diabrotica; species Diabrotica undecimpunctata. The sequence continues at coordinate 53,548,658 of NC_092803.1, forward strand.
TGTGTACGAATTAACATACGACAAGAAGGAGGGACAGTCGAATGTTGAAGTTTCTGTTTTAAGAATGATATGATCGTTTAAGTGGATTACAGTTCAATATTTATTAAAACAACAAAAAAATTATACAAACCTCAGGAAAAGATAAAGTAAGGGATATGTATTAATAAGGCTAACTCCAAAATGTTTTTTGAAAAAAAAGGGTACAAACATTTCAAGATTGTTTTTAACCAGTAAGTATTTTTGAAAGTTAGGAAAATGGTACAAGAACATATTTTTAGGAAAAAAATATAATTAATAACTGAACTTTAGTGCAGCAAAACAAATCAGTTTTGGTGACTGACGGACTTTAACTCGTCAATCATTGGCGTCAATCAACAGCTGCTTTGAAAATAGCAAATACAAAGAAAATACGTCTAGTACAATTAATAAACATTCAAAGCTAAAGTCTATAGAGTCACATATTCAAATAAATGAGGAACATTATTCAAATTGTTTTAATGAGGAAGAGCAATTAAGGCTCATACTACAAAACGCAGTGCAGCACGCTCTAAAAATACTTATTTTATAATCGTGCTTTTTACCATAATTCACATATTTTGAGTTTGTGTTATGATTATAATTTTTCGTAATGAACCAAAATACTACAAATTTTGAATTTTGTTTGATTTATTTCTTTAATAAAAAAAAAATAATCGGCCCAATTGCACCTATGTATCAAAATAAAATTGGTAGTTTTTTATTTAAGCATATTTTCAGAGTTTATTAAAAAGGTAATTCTCTTTTATAATATTATTTAACAAGGGAGATAATTTTACAAGGAATTACTAAAATTTTAATTCCAAAGTAACCACGTGATGGGCCGACCGAAAAATACGAATCTTCGGAAAGGTTATTATCATTTTCTACTATTGTTCTACTACCTGATAAGAGAAAAAAGAAAGACTGGATGACTGCAGAAATCCTTGACATGATGAAAGAGAGATGGATATATAAAACTAAAGATACTGCCAAATACCATGAAACCCATAGACGAATAAGAGCGGAGATAAGAAAAACTAAAGAGAAATGGTTCTCGGAGAGATGCGAAGAAATCGAACAGTGCGAAAAGGTATATGACTATCACAATATGCATAACAAGATAAAAGAACTCACAACAAAGAAAAGCTACAATACTTTATCGAAAGGGCTGTGCGATGATAATGGAAATCTACAACTAGACCCCGACAAAATAGTTAGAACCTTGGAAATTTATGTGGAACAACTGTTTAATGATGACCGTCCTAGTGGGTATACACTGAGCAATGATGATACTGGCCCTTCTATTCTAAAATCAGAAGTGAAGAATGCTATAAAGGGTCTTAAAAATATCAAAAGACCAGGCAACGATAACATATACGGGGAAGTATTGAAAATTCTGTGCGAAACAAACAGTCAATTTCTAGACTCACTCCTTAGACTCTTTAACAATATTTATAACAGCGGAGAGTTTCCTGAAGACTGGCTAGAGTCAACTTTTGTTGCCATACCGAAAAAACCAAAAGCAAAGTCTTGTGATCAACATCGGATGATAAGTCTAATTAACCACATTTCGAAGGCATACACCAAGGTTATTTACAACAGAATAAACAAAAAATGCGAGGATAACATTAGAGATTCGCAGTTTGGATTTCGAAATTCTCTTGGGACAAGAGAAGCACTTTTTAGTCTACAGGTACTCATCCAGAGCTGCACAGATATAAACAAAGACGTGTACATATGCTTTATAGCCTACGCAAAAGCATTCGATAACGTAAAGCATGAAAAGATAATTGAAGTTCTCCATAAGATCGGAGTCGACTACAGAGACATTCGAACACTAGCGAGTCTCTATTGGGGTCAAACAGCTAAAGTGAAAGTAGGATCTACATTGACCAATAAAATTAAGATCAAGAAAGGGGTACGACAGGGCTGTATCTTGTCTCCTATTCTCTTTAATATATACTCAGAAGAAGTATTTAAGACAGCGCTGGAGGAAAGCACAGAAGGTATAAAGATAAATGGAGAAATAATTAATAACATAAGGTATGCTAATGATACTGTGATTCTAGTAAGTAGCATGGAGGAACTGAGTTGCCTAATGAGTAAGATATAAAAAACAAGTGCACAATACGTGACTAAATATCACTAAAACCAAATGGATGTTAGTAAGCAAAACCCAACAGCCACCACAGCAACTGATATTAGACAATAAAAGATTTGAACACGTGGATTCGTACATCTACTTGGGAACAACAATTAACTCAAATTGGGATCAAGCGAAGGAAATACGTATAAGAGTAGAAAAGGTAAGAGCATCGTTCACTAGCATAAAGCAAATTTTCACCTCTAAAAGCCTCACCCTACCTCTCAAAATTCGACTTCTGAAATGTTATGTATTCCCGGTTTTGTTATATGGAATGAAGGCGTGGACAATGACCGCAACATTGATGAAAAAAGTAGAGGCCTTTGAAATGTGGGCTTACCGACGTATATTACGTATATACTGGACTGAGCACGTGACCAACGAAGAGGTACTACGCCGGATAGGTAAAGAGAGAGAGGTAGGAATAAGTATAAAGAAAAGAAAGTTGGAATACTTGGGTCACGTTATGAGACATAATAAATATAGAGTACTACAGCTAATCGTTCAAGGGAAAATAGACAGCAGAAGGGGTCCAGGGAGGAGAAGACACTCGTGGCTCCAAAACTTGCGGCAATGGTTCGGATTGTCATCTGCTGAACTATTCAGATCTGCCGTAAACAAACTCAGAGTGGCCATGTTGATTGTCAACGTTCGGAACGGACAAGGCACATGAAAAAAAAGAAGAGTATTGTTCTAATACGATTACCACTTGCCTAAGTAATTTAAGATACGATGCACCAGTTAAGTTTCCAGTGATAAAGAAGGGTCAGATAATGTAATCACCTAGGATACCACACCATATGTTTAACCTTTGAGGATGCATTGTGTCATTAATTCGCAAAATCAGGACGACGATCTAAATCTTCTTCATTTAACTCTTGTACTAATATAATTCTATATGGATAAAACTTATATTTATGGAGGACTGCATCACTTCAATCACATACTTATAAGTTGCATGTCTATTGTGTTGTTTCATTAAAAATTCTAGCAGCAGCTCTTGCATAATTATTATTTTTTTAGTACCAACCTTTAATTTTTATTCATTCTTGCAAAGTGTAAACCATTTCAGCGATCAAATTGCATACTTATCAAAATAGGCTGTTACAAGTTATAACAAATTGTCTTTGGCTATTAACCGATTAAAATAAATGTCCACATAATATCGAAAATCTTTCTTAAAACTTTAATAAAAAGTGAAGTTTTTTGTTTTTTAGTTTTTGAAGGTACTACAAATAGTACGGTTAAATACTTAAAAAGTTTGAATTATGCTATAACCTATTTTGTTACAGTTAATTTGTAACGAAATATATTTTGCCTACCTCAGGGTAAGAACATGGGGTAGAAATAGGGGACAGAAACTATGGGGGCGAAGATAAGGCAAGCAAAACAATCGTTACTTGTGCGAACGGAACTCAGGGGATTGTTGGAGAGCTGGGGTCGTGGATAAGTGAATGGCAAGGAGGTTGAGATTGGAGTAACTACCAAAATATATGAAAACAAGGGGTTACTTGCATAAATCTACTGGACAAATGGGCAAAAAAAGACAAGAAGAAATACCTCTAGCTATTTAAAAGGGACGCCGCTTCGAGAAAACTTCCTGCTGGAGGAAAGAAAGTTTCTTCCTTCCTAAAAAGTAAACATACAAAAAGGTTGGGAGATTTTCTAAAATAAAAACAAAAATGGATCAGAGAAACAAATCAAAATTTTTATTTTTGGCTCATACAAACAGTTATCGACACATAAATGGCATAAAAAATATACTATATAAATAGTTGCCAAATACAGAATAAAAAAAAACTAACATGTGTCCGTTTACAAACTCCGTTTACAAAGGGGTTGGAGATACTACAAAAACTTACAAATGTTACCGCACAGAGATTAATCTTATTTTTTAAAACAAACAAAACAAATAAATATCGAAACAAATGAAGCTAGCTGTCATATATTAGCATTAAATTAAAAAAAAACAATTAAAATGACAACTAAGTTAAACCATAAAATTTACAATTTATTATTTATTACAAATCCTTTTAAATATTAACGAAAGCAATTATTAATAACTATCAAAAAAAAGAGTCTGTCTTTACTTTAAAATTTAAAATGTTAATTGTTACCTTAATTACACTTGTTTCGCACTTAACTTTAAAAAAAAATTGTTAACATCTATGGAACACCTATCTGGACATATTCTCCAACAGGGCCAAAACAACCATTTCCATACTGACCATACTCAGGGACGAACAATCAAGAGATGTAGAATTATGTTCTGTGGAGGAAGCAAGATGACAAGAGGAACATCCTATATAAACATTTTACAAAATTTCTTCAGTGCCGGTTCACAAATCTTATGGTGATTACTCTGTTCTAAACTACCATATTGCAACGAGTATTATCACCTTAACAGGTCTTAAAACATAACACAAAGAAATTGAATCGACTCGCGGTTCTTAATTACTCAAACATCTTTCCTGTCTCAGATCTATCGCTTCACTCCTCGATGCCTTGCATTTTACAAATTTCAACGCAAAATAAATTTCCCTTTACGTCTCACAGCTATATTTTGCCTACAAACTTAAAACAAACAATCTACCCTTTTTTGACCTCGCTCTTAGCAACGAACCGACAAAAAAAAACTTCTTGATTATTTACTTTTAAATTGGTTAACTGGCAATTTTTTACCTCACAATACATACAGAGAATAGGGGAATATTAATGTAAACAAAGACAAAAAAAATATTCTCAGTTAATACGTCTTAGAAAAACCATATACCTGACTTGCAATATTATATTAGGGGACTCGAATGTAAACAAATCGTTGTTCAGCGACAAAAAAAATCTTAAAAACTGAATACAAAACTTGTTATATTATCGATCGTTTTACATTCCCTTTTAAAAGACAAACGCAGATTTCCTGGTAATTTTTAATGCGTACTAACGAGATAAACAAAATAGGGACGGGCTACAAAACTTTATACATAATTTATATTATTATATAGATAATATAGACACAAATTTAAAAACGCTACAAATTAAGGTGAGAGAGATACTATCTTGTTAAAAGAAAAATTGTCTAACTCATAAACTAATCACTTCAAGCCAATTGTATTATACATTTTTGAAATCAGTACAAAAGTTAGGATCCAAATATATAAAAAAAGGGGGAAGTATTTAAAAAAAATAAAGGGATGATACGGGGGGTGAGAGGGTGCATTTCCCAGTAACCTTAAATATGTTATAATGTCTCCCCTTTCAAATACTAATTGACGTGTTTTTTGCGTTTTTCTTAAAAGTTAAATGTTCAAAAGTGATTTAAGGTGGATAGTTTTATCTGAAAAGCACTGTATACGTTTCTAATTCTATTTGTTTACCTATTTATTTTTTTATAACACACTAAATTTTTTCGATATCTATTTTTTTGTTTATATTTTTAGTTAGGTGTTATTCTTTATATTTTTGCATTTAATATTTTCATAATTATTTTGCTGTTCTTCGTTTTTTTTTCTTGCATTCTGTAAAGAATTATTTTCATTTTACTTGTTTTAAAAATTATAAGTTATAATCCGCACCTCTTCTATTCCTATTTATATAGTTTTATATTGCGTGTCTTTAACAAAAAATTATAACAAATTCTTGATATCTCTGCCCCGATGGAACATTGACGTAACTGCAAATTTATGGTAAATGAGTTTATGTCATTGGGTCCAAACTTGATTACCCCATTTGTTGACAATAACAACATTGACGTAACTGTATTCTGTGTCATTTTTCGTCTAGATTTCTCCTTATTGTGAAGCAACATTGACATAAGTGCATTTTATGTAAATAAAATATACACCAAGATCTCCAAACACCAACTCTTGGAATGCTCTCTTAGTCAAGAAGGGAAAAAAGACAAAGGAATGTGGATAATTGGTTGAATGAAAAGAAGAAAAGACTAAAGAATTCTGGACAGAGGTATACTTCTAGAACAGAAAAACCTGTAGCTGCTATAAAAATGGGACCTGTGTGTACCGACAAATGCCGTTTGAAATGTACAAATAGGTTATCGGAAAAGCTGAAAGAGACACAGTTTAAAGAGTATTGGGCATTAGGGTCTTTGTAAAGACAGCGAGATATTTTGGCCTCTTGTATTCAGCCAACCGACCTATTTCTACATCAAAAACCACTTCCAGAAATACAAATTGTGCATTTTTCATTACAGGTAAGGGAAAACAAGAACGGGTATGTAAAACGTTTCTCATTAATACTTTTTTAATAACTGAATAAGCTATTCGCTTTATAATTAATGCAGTTTCAAGTGAATAATGGTACCTACTATTATACCAATAGATAAACGTGGGAAGCACAAGAGTCACAAGAAAATAAGTGACAAAATTTTGGATACTGTTCGTAGCGATATAAATTCAATTCCACGAATTGAAAGTCACTATCTTTGAAGTAATTCTTCGAGGCAATACATAGACGGTGGTTTAATTATTGCGGAACTTCACAGGAACTATATAAAGGAACGAAAAGAACCAAAATAAGAAGAGTCAGCAACCTGTGTTTGTTATTCTCGTATTTTCAATAGCGAATTTAATATAGGATTTTTTACTTTGAAGAAAGATTTTTGTGACCAATGCGAATCTTTTAAAAATGCTGGAGCAGAAGAAAAAGCAAACAACCATTAAAAGTCATTTAGAGGAAAAGCGACATCTAGGTCGTAAAGAAAAAACTAACGATAAACTGAAAACAAAATATTCTGATAACAATATACATCTGGCTACTTATGATTTACAAGCAGTATTACCTATACCAATAGGACAAAGTTCAGCATTTTTTTACAAATCTCGCTTAAACTGTTATAACTTTACAGTAGTAGAAGTAAAGGCGAAAAGAGGCCAAGTCTCCGAAACAGATAGCACTTGTGAAATTGATAAAGCTAGCTGTTTCTTTTGGAATAAAGTGATCGGGAATAGAGTAGCAATGGAAATCGGATCTTGCGTTTATTACTATCTAAAATAAATTGTCAATAACCAGCCCAGGAGTTGATGTAATTTTTTATTCCGATAACTGTGAAGGCCCACAAAAAAAATAAATTTCTAATAGCCATGTACCTGTTTGCTGTCAATACTTCAATTCTATTACTCACAAGTACCTTGTTGGCGGTCACACCCAAAATGAAGGTGCTTCAGTCCACAGCATAATAGAAAAAGCAGTGAAGAGGGCAATCAAATCAGAGCCCATATATATTCCCGAGCAATACGTTGAATTAATTAGGAAAGCTTAAAAAACCGGAGCACTTTTAAACGTTAAAAAATGGATTTTCCTGAGTTTTAGGATGTAAAAGTACTATACAATGAAATGGGACTAGATTTTACCAAAGGCGAGGAAGGCTGTGACTTTAAAATAACTGAAGTAATGTTACTTTAAAGCTTAAAAGGGAAAGATTACTTCCTGTATAAAAAAAGTTATAAACAATCAACGTGGACGAAAGTAATGATGTTTGCCAAAAAATAAGGGGTCGAAGTTCGTCCGAATTGTTATCACCGAAATGCCAGCTGCGTAGGGCTTACTCTTCAAAAATTTCTTTAGGTGATAACAAACTAAAAGATTTTAACAGCTACTTTCAAAACATATAATTCCTGGATTTTGTAAAGCATTTTACGAATAAATTTTTCGTTAATACTTTTTTTGCAATTTCAATTTTATTTTTAAGTTCCTTTTCTTTTTATTAAAAATGTTTGCTTTTACTACTATTTTCAATTTGTTTAATAAACTTTTTCAATGACTTTTTGTGCTTATTTCGGTTCCACCTTGCAAAACTAGCTAGGTAACCAAAAATTTTACAAAATCAGTATGTCTGTGGAAATTTTATATTTAAAACTAAATTCTAAATTTTTCTTTCTAAAACCAAATTATAAATTCTTAATTTTTGATCCGTAAATTTAATCCCCAATTGCAATTACGTCATTGTTGCCTCAGTTGTTTTGTGGCAACAATGACGTAATTGCAATTGATGATCAAATTTAGGGATGAAAAATTAAGAATTCATTTCGAGTGTGTAGTAGAGTTACAGCATATCACGTAGGCAACACTAATTCAGTACCTTTATTATGTTTCATTTTATAAAGTATTAGGTAAAATAATTTTATATCTTTGGCTCTCCTGAAAAGTTACACTTTTGTAATTGCGTCATTGTTCCACCAGGACAGCGATATTAGGTTTTTTTAGCTTCTTAAAAAAAGTTCAACAACCTTTCCAAATGAGTTAATGATGAGTAATCAATACGTATACACTTATTCTCGAAAATAACTGGCGTGTAGAAAAATAAATAACAATATCTAAGTGTATCAAAAAAACATCTCGTCTCATCCAATATTCGGCCATTATACCTAAAAAGCAGTCATATTTCCTAAAATCTCTTGGATTCATTAATCTGTCGATAAAAGTTATAAGCAATTGTTTTCAAAAACTTTTCCTAAGAAGTTTTCCTGTTTCTTTTCGTTCCGCTGATTCTGCTTTATAGGAGAGGTGTACGTGTTTAAGGAACACACAATTAAAAGCAAAGTTTTCATTGTTACAAGTTTTATAAAAGTTCTAGAGTTACAATAAGACAAAAAGCTCACTTTACGAGCCAGTATATAACCAAATCTTGGCGAGAAGTGATTTTATCAGGAGCAGGAATCATCTGACAAATGAGCGTCTGCAGTGGCGCAGCTTTAAATTTTGGGATAAAGCAAAAATAAAATGGCGTACGTGAGTATATTTTAAAGATTGTAACTGATAGTCACTCATGCAGATATCCTTTGCGAATAAAAGAAAGAAAACAAAAAATAAAATTTTTAAGATAATGGCAAAGAATATTGTTGGGAATTTCATTCAAATTCCAAATAAACCTAAATAATTTCTTTTCATAATTACACTCAATCGTAATCAATATATCCGTAAAGTATGGTATTTAATAAAAAATTGACTATTTCCTAAAATATAAACTTTTTTATATAAATTATATAAAATTATATATATTTTTATATATATTATTTTATATATAAAATATAAAAAAAGTTATTTTAGATTACGCCGATATCTAATTTTAATTATTTACAAATTAAAAAAAATTATAGAATATTCAGGAAGATACACAAATATAATATCAATTTTAAAAATGCAATTCTCTTTATTTAGTGAAAAAATCGTTCTTAAGCAGCTGATTTTCATTAAGTACAATACTTAGGATCTATTAGGGAGAATTTGCAAGATACGTGCATAGGCACTAAATTCATTTTTAAGTACCAAATACGATAATTAACCCTTTAACGCGCGGTATTTTTTTTGGATTTTGTCTATTATGATCGATTTGGTGACTTAGAGATACCTTTGGAAACACTTAAAAATTATTTAAAAAAATTATTCTTGATTTAGTTACGATTTAAGAAGTGGTCAGGTTAGAAACCACTGACCGTTTATGTACTTGAAGTGAAAGAAATATTGGATAGTATCAATAAATGACCACTTATTTTAAAAACAAAATATATTTATTTTTTATGAAATGTTTCGAAACATGATAAACATAGTCCTACACTACATTGTTTAAATTCAATTTTTGTTCTCTTTACATTTTTTTTAGAGCTACACAAAGCACATCGCCGTTTTGTTCCTGGTGTTGGCATATGCTCACCTACATCATATTTTCGAGTTAGGTTTAGTACAGATAATTTGCGCCTGTCGATTTTATTTATATTCCTCTTGACATTGAAGCACCATCGATTGAAAACGATGTAGCAAAACTTCTGCATCACTGTCTCCGCCAAAATCTGAATTATATGCTTAATTTATGTCTTCTTCGTTGTTTTCAAAAAAACATATTTTCAATCTCACCTGGTCCCAAGTTTACCCTACTCCCTCCAACTCCCTAAATGACCACTGTTTTCTAGCCATTCTAACTGAAACAATTACAAATTCATAGGACCGCAATATAGTAGGCTAGTGTCACTTATCGAAGAATTATCGATAAATATTATGTCGCTTGTACCATCATACTTTGTGTGTAAAAGAAATAAACTGAACTTTATCCGTAAATGTTCGTACCCGACAGCTTAAAACATGAAAATAATACTATTGTCCCCAGTCACATTTAGGATTTGGTATTCAGTTACTATTTTTTTTTTGTTAACTTTTAACCTTTGCATATTTTCGCTGCCTACTAGTTCTTGAATTACTTATTGTGTACATAATGTAGGATGATGATAAAGATCACATAAGTTTATCATTTAAAAGTTTCACTAGTCACCGGTCTATAACAAATTAACGATAAAAAATTGAAAAACTGTCGTATTGGCTCTTTGATCTAATAATAATGTTAATAAGATCTGAGCGGTAATTTCTTTATACAAATTGTAACCGTTTGTGTAAAGTATGACTCTTGTATTAACGATTTATAACAAAAAATAATAAATTGTTTATAATTTTTGTATAAAAACAAGAGACTGAAAAAATTAGCTTTTGGGTTAGAAACGTAAATTACAAATTTCGTGTAACTTCGAATTGTACAGAAAAATTTGCGTGTTTCAAATAATAGTACTTACCTTATATTGTGTTAGCTTCACAAAGTAATAAGGTTTGTTTATTTGTTCAATGTTTTTTGGCGTAAAATAAAAAAACTTGTGATGCACGTCAACCTTGTACAAAACTTAGGTACATAAAAACGTTTATAGTCCATACCAGGACCACTTATTACAGGTTGCCGCGAAGTTTGTAAGCATGACCCTGAAGCAGTCCCAACGAGACCCAGAGAGCTTTGAGAGAACGAATCAGTATGTTACGGTGTATATTACGTGGAGATTCGAAATATTGTGCTTATTTCGGAGGTGGTCCCAATAGGGATCACCAAGCGTTAAAGGGTTAAAGAAAACAATAAGCCAGTAGGGCAGTTGGCGGAAAAAACACGCAGTTTCCTTATCTCCTGTCGTCTTCAGAAATTATAACAGTTTAAAACTTTTCCAATGTTATTACGGGAAAGCTTACATATTGTTTTTCCATTTTAATTATCGACAGTATTACTAATGAGCGAACAAAAAAGTTTTTAAAAAATCTTCATTTGCCTACTCTTGCCCCTACAAATGAGGCAGTAGTAGGCAAGTTCGTATTTTTGCCTCATAACTAAAACGTATAAAACCCTAAACAAAAAAAAAATGGTAGGCGTTTAAAATAAATCAATCTTTATTGAAAAACACCAAACATAAAATACAAAACGTTAATCTAAAAGAGAACTGTATTCGGCGAGGTCGTCAAAGAATCCTACTGAATTTGAAAATCTAAAAGAGCTGTTTTTTTGGCCTCGAAAGCTTTAAAACAATATTGTCCTTTTGAAAAAAGGCATATTCCGTTGTCTTACGAAAACGAACTGTTGTGGACAGTCGCTTAAAAAATACGCCTTCATAACCATCATCATTTACTTGGCTTACTATAATCTGTATGATTTTTTTCCAAAAATCTTTACTACGGCAAAATCATCAAGTAAAATATTTGGTACAACATCAATGTCTTGCTCTTAATCGTTATCGGAAAAACGAATGTCAAAAAAATCAATACTTTCTTGATAGGAGAGTGCTGCTGATTCACCAGATAATGATTCGTCGAAAACTTTCCTTTTGGCAGCACGAACTTTAGCACTTTGAGATTTGATCCTTTGATTCTTCAGTAATGCTTTAGTCTCCTTTTTTTCTGCTTCCTTCTTTATTTCTTGTTCTTCTAAAAGTCGCTCTTTATTAGATGTCGATGTTCGTAGGGTTGACTTCAAAGTTTTCCTGGTTTGTTTCCTTCTTATCTTTTCTTCTGATTTTGATGACGGCTGGGGCTCTTTCGTGTCAGTAACAGTTTCTTTTTCAATATTTGAAGGACCAGGTACAGAAATTCTGACTTCCGATTTTGACGACGGCAGGGTCTCTATCACATCAGTAACAAGTTCTTTTTCTTCTTGCTAAAACTAAATATAAACATAACTTCCATCGTCAAAATCTTCATCTAAATCTTGCTCTGTTACTTGCGTTGAAAATAGATTCCTGTAGGCCGAAAGCTTTCTTCTGCTATATCTAGAGTAGAAGTTTTGGATAGAAATGGATGGCATAGAAATGGGATAGAAATGGATGGAAATAGACTTAGAAATGGATAAAATTATCTTTTGCAATGTTACTGCTCGAAGACTTGTGTGCGATATATTATTATCTACAATCAGAAAAACGAGGTTCTTCTTTGTTGGACTTGTATATTTTTTAAAATACTCCAGGTACTGATAAACGTGGGAGTGTTTATGTAACCACTATGAGCAACAGCAATGTTACAGGCAGTGGACCCGCCTTTGATAAGAAGAAGATTTATTCATTTTCGAGCAAATAAAAAAATGGAGGGGTATGGTGACAATCTGCATTCACACAGCAAACAGTCGTAACTGTTTGTCCCTGCTCGACAGCTACAGCTTTTGCTACATCTCTCTTTCCAACTGGAGCAACATATTTGGGCAGATGGTTTGGGACTATCTGAATGCCCGTTTTATCGACGTTACAGATACGGTTGGGAGGTAACTTATAATTTTTTTATAGTGTTTTCCAAAATTTCAAAATACTGAGCTAGTTGCACCCTATTGAAGCCCATGGTTCTAGCAATACTTGTTTTTCGTGGAACTTCTAAAGATAGTCTGTTTCTTTTCATGAAAGATTTAGTGAAGTCCCGATTAGCCAACTGATTTACAGGCGAAAATGGATGCTAAATACAATTTCTTATACAATAAGAGTAAATTAAAAAACGCAATCACTTCTGCGTCATTCAATAAAATCGTTTGTCGAGTTCTTTGCAATGCTGAACTATTTCGTTTACTTGGATCTTGTTTAGACCTGCTTTAAATCTGCCTAAAGACTGGACACCATTTCCTTTTTTTAAACTTTGCCGTAGTGTCGCTTCATGAAATCCCACAGCTTTTGCTGTTTGACGTAAAAAAATGCCATTATTGATAAGTTTACGAGGTTCGCACGAAATAACTTCTGTCAAAGGGTTGCGCTCTGATTTTATTTTGTAGTTTCTGGAAAACAGAGACCAATATTTAGATAAATTAAATATTTAATTCCGAAGTTAGTAGAAACAAAACTAATTTATAGTAATGAGGAAAATATACTCATTCATAGTTTTGCCTCATAACTCTCGCGTATTTTTGGCCCATTCGGCAACACTGTCAAAACCATCTGTTGAGATTTTAAGGACCTAACCTCTTTTTCTTGGTCTACCAATACTTCTTCGTCCATTTGGTGACTTATCTCAAGCTATTCGTACCATCCTATCCTCTGTTATTCTACTACTCGTAATGTGTTCGTTCCACTCCTGTTTCCGTTTTGTTACCCATCCATTTGTGTCTTCTATATTGCATGCTCTTCTTATGTGTAAAATGCTGTAATTTTTAATATGATGCTATTTCAGTTCTTAATTGTTTATTAATTAAAAGATGTCGTACATACGGCACTCTTCCTTAGTAATGTGACTGGCTATATTTGTCGTATGTACTGCTTTACATTTTTAATAGTTTGTTGAAAGAACACTGCATTTAGTTATTTTTAATTCTGTTAATATTAGATAAAGAAACTTAACATAGCCTTTAATTGACCGTAATAAACAATATAAAATTAGGAATGGATTAACATATTTTCTAAAAAATTAGTAGATGGAATGTTACAATATCTTCAGTCTTTTGGCTAAGATGTATAAATAATCAAGTCTTTCCAAAATTTTTCTTGATTTACTGGCAGTACTTCGTTTAATGGCTGAAGGATATTTTCCTTCTTAGCTTCTGGCAATCCACATGGAGCAGTGTGATGGCTGGAAAGTTTAATACCTTTCTTTGATTTTTTTTGTAAGAAGTCCAGTTGGTTGTAGGGGCTCATTTTATTATGGTTTGTCTTTCGCAACAAATTTTAACTGGATCGTTCAGCTTTAATATTAATAATGTCACTTAAGTACAAATGTGATGGTGATTTTAGCTTTTGTTGGGACATGAAATTGGGCCACTAGTATAAATCAAAATGTTGCATTTTGTACATTGAAATTGCCAGATTTAGATTTTTTACTGCAAACAAAGCCTTTAAAATAAATCAAAAGTTTTCTTTTGAGCCTTTAAGGATTGCTTTATTTTATGGTGAAAACTGTCTGTACTATTATATACACTAACGTGTGTAAAGGCACAAATTTTTGTTTTGGGAAGAGTAGTTGTCTAACCAAAAAACTCTTTTTCAACATCTTTGTGTTGTTCTAAAAACATGTACAACGCACTAACATTGTCTTCTTTCTTGAGGCCTGAAATTTCTTCATGCCACAACACGGAGTAAACTTTTTTTTACTTTTTCTCCCTACAGATGCAAATTTTTCATGATAGGCTACCAAACGATATAAAAATAATACTTTTTTGAACATGTCCACTCTTGGCAACATGATAACATTATTTGATCTTTTCTCGTCGGAAAATCTTTCATATGAGTTTCTTGTTTCTATAACTAATTCTTTATGAACTTTCCATTGTTTACAAATATCACACGATATATCAAGGTTTTCTTTTTTGTTGGCATGAAGAGTAAACTGATCACATTTTTCGCACTCCTCATGTCCCATGTGTGCAAATGATATATGTTGTTACTTAACAATTCGCCTGTATAAATCATATGATACTTTAAACTCTGGCAATTTTTTGATGAACTCACTGTTCATAAGTATTTATTAACATCACCTGGAAGGTACCGTATATTTAAAGCATGCTGTCTGTAATGGTAAATCATGGGATAAAATGATTCGATGTGTTCAATGATTATGTGAGGGGGCCCTTTATTTTTTAATGGCTGTCTTTCTCTCTTATCACAAAGTGGAGTTAAAGTACTTTTATGAGTATTTGTGAGTGTGTAATACCCATAGATGAGTGTGTATAGACAACAACAAAGAATACAAAATAATAATATTGGGAGACTTTAACGCCAAAATTGGAAGTAAGATTGAAGAAAGCAAGATTGGAAATTTTGGATTCGGCACAAGAAACACAAGAGGAGAAAAACTCATGGAATTCCTGGAACAAGAAAACATGTATGTTATGAATACCTTCTACAAAAAAAAACCTAACAGAAAGTGGACATGGGTCGCACCTAACGGAACTACAAAAAATGAAATAGACTATTTTCTTTCAAACAACAAAGGAATATTTGAAGACGTCACAACAATAAACAACGTAACAACGGGTAGTGACCCTAGATAGGATAGATGCCTTTAAACTAAGAACAAATGAAGAGCAATTCCGAGAGTTCTTAGCGGATAAGTTCGAATCCGATCCTTCACATAATCAAGATCAAATTGACGAGATTATTAAAAACATAAATAAAAACCTTCTCGCAGCAGGACTACAGGTCGCAAAGAAAACAAGGACTAAAGAAGACAAAATAAGCAATGACACTAAACAGCTAATGACGAAAAGAAGACAACTACTAGAGCAAAACAAACGCCATACTCAAGAATACAGAGAACTTAATAAAACAATTACAAAAGGACTAAAACGCGACATATAAAAATGGAACGAGAACTTAATAGAGTAAGTCATTGAAAACAATAGAGGCTTAAAATGTCTAAGACCCGCACTGGGAGTTCAAAAAATCATCAAAATTAAAGACGCCAACAATAAGGAAGAGAAGGACAATTATAAAATAACAAATATTGTCGAAGACTTCTACACATCCTTGTACAGCTCGAAAGGCCAGCCTAATGAAACAACAAAGGAGAACGTCAACAGGAAAATAAAAAACGTGGGATCAGAAGTACTACCAAATATAAAGGGATTCGAACTAGAAAGAGCTTTAAAAGAGCTAAAAAATAATAAAGCTCCAGGACACGATGGTATAATTGCCGAGATCTTAAAAATAAGCAAGACATTAACATAGGGTGTCCCGAAAAATGGCTTTTTGTTTTTGTTTAATATTAGACCTCTTGAAATTGGGGTAATTGCTAGTAAATTATCACAATAATTTAAAAAAATATATAACAATATATCTTTAGGGTTCTACCGAACTTTAAAGTTTTGAAAAATTGTCATTTTTATGACAATATTTCACTATACTTAATTTCGCATCCCGAACTAAATATAAAACATTATTTAATGCAAGACCTCTTAAAATTTGTGTAATTACCAATAGATTATTACAGTATTTTTAAAAATAAAATGAAAATATATCTTAAGGGTTCTACCGATCTTCAAAATTTGGAAAAATTGTCATTTTTGTTATAATATTTTTTCGGCTCCTGAACTAAAATAAATTGAGATTGTACATATACGATTGTATAATATTGTGTCGTATTATATGTTCCGTTAAAGTTTAGAGAATTCTGTGAACTTTGGGTATGTCAAAAGAATCAATGAGGGCAACAAAAAAATTGTGTGCTACTCAAACGACCAATTCTATATCAGCAAATTGTGAAGAAGAAGAAGAAGCAGTGCCTGACTCTTTCTCAACAGAGACACCCTCGACTTCCACGTTTAATAGAAATACGTTGCGGTTGCCAAAAATTGCTAAATACAGTGATAGATACAGTTTATCGATACGATCTGCTGCTGCTGTTGCTTCTGCCGTTTTGGTTTACGTGGGTTTGGTTTCTACCGAAGATCTGACACTGGTTGGTTATTAATAAAAACAAAATCCACAGAGCTGTATGTAAAACCCGAAGAGATGGTTCAAAAGATGTTGCAGGTATTGCAACAAGTTGTAAATAGCATTTACTTTGATGCACGAAAGGACAAGACCCTGATAAATGAGAAAATGGGGAATCCTTACCATCGCAAAGAGATTTTGGAAAAATACATCTCATTGTTATCAGAACCCGGATCAATTTATTTGGGACATACAACGCCTAGTCGTGGCACTGCAAATGGAATTTTTACTTCGATCACAACTTTTTTTGAGGGTCAAAGTTTGAATTTAGATGATCTAATTTGCGTTGGATGTGATGGAACTGCAACTAATATTGGCTGGAAGGGCGGTGTGATTTAATATTTAGAGGAGTATTTGGAGAGACCGTTACAATGGTGCATTTTTTTGCTTCATACCAATGAGTTACCGCTTCGTCACTTGTTCCTGACCATAGATGGTTCTACTTTGGGTTCTAGAGAATACTC
Organism: Diabrotica undecimpunctata; assembly: GCF_040954645.1. NCBI lineage: Eukaryota > Metazoa > Arthropoda > Insecta > Coleoptera > Chrysomelidae > Diabrotica > Diabrotica undecimpunctata. The sequence goes on from NC_092803.1 coordinate 53,565,988, forward strand.
CGGACCTATTATTGGAAAACAGTTAGTTGCTTATGAAAATAAACCCACCGTGACTTTTTGTGCTGTGAATGCTAATTTGCCTGACTTGCCAAAAAATGTGGTCAATCAATTAAGTACAGATCAAAAATATCTATATGAAATATGTCAAGCAGTATTAACCGCTTTCTGGACTCCTGAATTGGCAAACCGTCAACCTGGAAAAATGGCGCACTCCAGATGGCTTACTACTGCTAATCGTCTACTCAGACTTTATGTAAGTACGCTTAATCCATCAGAAAATTTACAATTCCTTGTAAACTATGTTGTTAAAGTATATGCTCCGATGTGATTCAGAATTAAGCAAAAAGCGTCTTTTAAGGATGGAGCGAAGCATATTTTTCAACTAATTATGTACTCTCGATTTCTACCCGAAAATCTTAGATCTGTTGTGGATACCGTTATCGAAAGACATGCCTTTTTTGTCCACCCAGAAAACTTACTTGTGAGTATGTTTGATGATAGAGATCACATTAGGGAGCTGGCATACAAGAATAAAAAAAGCTAGAGACACTGAAAGTAGCGATAAACGCAGAATATTTAAAACACCAAAAATTAACTTCTCTGCTAAAGATTACACCGATATTATTATGTGGCACGAATGTCAGGATTGTCAGGTTACAACACCGCCGGTTCTTCGACATATTTCTACTGAGGACCTTCACATCATGGTAAAAGATAAAAGCTTGTATATTTTTGACTTTCCCTGCCACACACAATCTGTGGAAAGATGTGTTAAACTGATTAAAGAGACCTCGCAGAATGTAACTGGTGCTACTTCTAGAAAAAAGTGCTTTATCAGAATCAGGTTTGAGTCTCGGGAAGAAATGCCAAATTTTTGACACCAAAATAAGTTCAAATTTTTAAGTTTTTGTCATCTATTTTGTTTGTTAGGTTGTTCTGAACCTTTCTCATTAATTTTAATAATAAAATACCTTTTAAATTTAATTTCTGTATTATTTGAAGTATAGGATTTAGGTCTGTACAAATGTAACATTTACAAAACTTTAAAGTCTAGTAGAGCCCCAAAGGTGACATGCTATCGTATTTATTTTACATTTTTCATATTCTCTGGAAAATTACGCAAATTTGGATACCTCTTGCGATAGTGTAGCTCAAAAAAAATTTTTTTTATGCAAAGTCGGGACACCCTAATTAACAATCCCTGTACTAACAGAGCTATTTAATAGATGTCTCCATAATAGCAAGATCCCTAAAGACTGGAACGAGAGTCTAGTAATACTCTTACACAAAAAATGGGACAAATGTGATCTACAGAATTATAGACCTATATCGTTGCTCAGTCAAGTATACAAACTATTTATAAGAATTATTAACAACCAGTTAACCTACAAAATGGACAATTACCAACCGGTTAAAGAGGCTGGCTTCCGCAAAGGATATAGTACATCAGACCATCTGCTGACAATGAGAACATTGATACAGAAGGCACATGAATACCAACTACCTGTATTTCTTGCCTTCGTCGACTATGAAAAGGCGTTGATAGTATCGAGATGTGGGCCATAGAACAAGCTATTGTTAATTGTAGAATAGATTCGAGATATAGGCAACTAATACATAATATATATGAAAATGCAACTATGATAGTACAACTAGACGAAAATACAAATCCCATCCCCATTAAGAGAGGAGTGAGACAAGGAGACGTAATATCGCCAAAACTTTTCAACCTAGCCCTAGCAGACGTCTTCAAAACTACAAATTGGTCAACCTATGGCATTAACGTTAATGGCAACAAGTTAAACCACCTCAGATTCGCTGACGACATAGTGATTATAGCGAGCACATTTGAGGATCTGCAAATTATGATGGGGGAACTAGCAGCCAGCTCCAAATACGTCGGCCTAAAAATGAATATGAAAAAAACAAAAATAATGACAAACACAGATGACACCAGACGTATAATTATAAATGGAAGTGAGATAGAACAAATCCAGGAATATATCTACCTAGGCCAAATCCTGAGACTTGACAAAGAGAACCAAACTGCGGAAATTACTGGAAGAGCAAGACTAGCATGGGCAGGATTTGGAAAACTTAGTTGGATGATTAAGAACCGCAAAATACCCCAATACTCAGGGAGCAAAGTGTTCAAGCAATACATCCTTCCTATCATGACATATGGATGTCAAACCTGGACCCTAACCAAGGCAAACATGAATAAACTAGCCACAACAGAAAGAATAATGGAAAGGGCAATGTTAGGTATACGAACGACTGTCAGATAAAAAGAGGAACGACTGGGTAAGATCCAAAACAAAAGTGGAGGACATAGCAATAAAAATTGCCAAACTTAAATGGAGCTTCGCGGGCCACACTGCTAGACAAAAAGACCAACGTTGGAATACTACAATACAACATTGGAGACCTTACGAAAGTAAACGACCAAGAGGAAGACCACAGATGAGATGGGTTATTGATATTAAAAGAATAGTCGGAACAAATTGGAAATATGTTGCTCAGGATAGAGACCGATGGAAGGAGTTGGGAGAGGCCTATGTCCAAACATGGACGACACAAGGCTAAGAAGAAGAAGAAGTAATACCCAAACCTGTCATTATTTTTCGTAAAGCCTAATGTGGTCAGGAAAAAACTCTTACAAACCTCTTGTGTACTCTCAGAGCAATCTTTTAGTTTGTATAGAATAGATAGTGATCACCTTTCTGTATCATTGTTTCTATTTTTTCTTCGTTTCACATCATCCTTATCACATGATATAAAAATGAAATGCCTACGTTCAGACCACGCTATTTCTCAAAACTTTTTGTTTATAAACTCTCTTTTTTCTGCAGTAATTTTCTATCTACACTTTTTTTTTAAGAAGCATCAGCGTTTTCACACAGTATGTGTTTTACTGCATTAAATATTTTCATTTCTTTATCTTTAAGTTTTTTCTCTTCTTCCAGGCTGGTTTCAAACCTTTTTCTTTTCTTTGTGACGGGGGTTAATTGATTTTCTATATCGATATTGTCAATATATTGGTCTGCATTGTCATTACACTAAACATTCGTTTGTTTATTATTTTCACTTGCAGTTGGTAGAAAATCAACACTAGCAGCTGGCAAACCTAAATCTTCTTCCAAGTTTCTATTGTCATTGTTTGGTGGGACCACATTTATAAATAGATTCTCAAATACTTCAGGTACATCTATAACTTGGACGTTAGTATGTGATTCTTAATAAACAGATTTACCAACATCAAATTCTTCCAGTGGACGAGATATCAGTGTATTTGCACCAAGGTCATAAACTAGTATATGGTTGTCTGTTACCTGTTGAATTATATTATCAGGTAATCTTACATCTCCAACATTATCTGATAACGTTACAGTGGAGCTGGATGGTCCTTCATTTCTCTCTTGTCGTTTCCTCATTGCTGAGGATCGTGATTTCCTACAATGCGGGCTGTCAATTCTCTCCATCTCTTGCGATTTTGGGCTGCTCTCATGGACTCGGAGAACGTCTCTCCAGTGGCTTTCTGTACTTGATCTGACCATCGGATAGGTGAGCGTCCTCTGCCTCTACGTCCTTCTACGTTTTCACACACAATTAGTCTTTCTAAGTTGTCATTGTCTCTTCTCGCAATGTGGCCAAAAAACTTTAAAACATTTGCAAGACACTGAGAGGAGAGTCTGGTCTGAATGTTTAGCACTTCGAGAATCGACTGATTGGATCTGTGCTCCGTCCACGAGACGCGTAGCATTCGTCTCCAGCACCACATTTCGAATGCGTCAATCCTTTTCCTATCCTCTGATTTTATTGTTCATGTTTCGGCACCGTAACTGAAGATTGAAAAAATGAGTGTCCGTACCAGTCTCATTTTGAGTTTTTTGGATAAAGAGCGGTCCTTCCATATTTTTGACAGTCGACTCATCGCGTTCTTGGTCATCCCTATTCTTCTGCGAATTTCCGTATGTGAGGGGGCTGCATTGCTTAAGGAAGATCCTAGATACGTGAACTCGTCTACTTTCTCGAATTGATTTAGGGCGCCTATTGTTTGGAGGATATTCGCGTGGTCCACAATCATGATTTTTGTTTTCTGATTATTAATCTTGAGCCCACACTTGTTGCTTTCGGATTCTACTCTCTTTATCAGTCTCGACATCTCCTCTTCAGATGTTGCTATCAGTCTTGTATCGTCTGCGAATCTTAAGTTTGAGATCTTTTTTCCTGCAATGGAGATGCCGCCTCTCCATCCATCGAGTGCGTTCCTCATTATGTATTCTCCATATAAATTGAACAGGTCTGGAGATAGTATGCACCCTTGTCGTACACCTCTGCTGGTTTTGAAGGTATCAGATTGCTGGTTTTCAATTCTTATTTTAACTGAGTTATCTTCGTAGAAGTTTTTAATTAATATTGCAAATGATCTGGAACTCCCATCTCATGAAGAACTGTCCAGAGAACTTCCCACTTTACACAATCAAATGCTTTTTGGTAGTCTAGAAAACAGATTATTATTGGAATTTTAAATTTGCGGGCCTTTTCTATGAGCTGCCGCATATTAAGGATTTGCTCTCTCGTACCCTTCCCTTTGACAAAGCCTGCTTGTTCTTGGGGAATTTGTTTGTCTAAGTATTATTGTTGCAAACGGCGTTTAATGATTCTTAGTAATATTTTGCTTGGATGGGAAATCAGTGAGATGGTACGATAATTACTACACTTTGTAGTTGTTCCTTTTTTATGGATTGGTATGCACAATGATGTGCGCCATTCTCTGGGCCACTTTCCGCATCTCCAAATTTTATTACAAAGTTTCCACATTATGTAACATCCTTTGTCTCCCATGTTCTGAAGGAGCTCTCCCGTGATATCATCGCAGCCAGGGGATTTATTCTTCTTGAGGTGAGTTACAGCTTCTTTAATCTCAGACAGCAGAATTTCAGGTTCAGGGTTGTATGCGATGTTTTCGAGGGCTGAAGTGTGGCCTAGATTTACGTGTTTTTCCCTGTAGAGCTCTGAACAATAGTTTTTCCATGTTTCCAACACTCTGTCGATATCACTTATGATAATACCATGTTTGTCCTCTATTGCATAGTTCTTGGGTTGAAATTCTCTCGCAAGAATTTTCACTTTCCGGAAGAGGTCTTTGGTTTCATTTCGATATCCGTGATTTTCTATTTCTTGACAGATTTCAGAGATGTATTCTTGTTTGTCTTTTCGGCATCTTCGTTGAATATCTCTGGAGAGAGCTTTATATGTCTGTTGATCACAGGAGCCAACTTTAAGTTGCTTTTTTTGTTCAATCACTTTCCACGTGTTTCTGCTGATCCACGGTTTAATGCTATTATTTATAGATGGTTGGCGACATTGGTTCACTGTTGTTACGATGGTTTCTTTAATATCTGTCCAGGCTTCATCCACACTTTGTTCTGCCTGATTGTTCTCTATTCTGGTTAGTACTGGTTCAATTCTCTTTTTAAAGGTAGCTAATTCGGGGTCCGTTAGCCTAAAAGAACGGGGAGAAGCTTTGCGTATGTTCTTGAAACGTATTCTGTAATCAGCCATCAAGAGCTGGTGATCGCTTCCGCATTCTGCTCCTGGAAATGTTTTTGCGTTGGTAATTGAAGACTTCCATCTTGAACTGATCAGAATAAAGTCTATTTGATTTCTTGTTCTATCTCCAGGTGATTTCCAGGTATAGAGTCTACGCGGATGATGCTTGACGCGGTCCTTCATTAGCTTCTAATAAATCACTGGAAGTACATTTTGTAGGTAAAATTAGCTGTAGTTTTTCTATCTTTTCCATTCTTCTTTGCCAATACAATTGGGCTTGCAAAATCTACACAGCTCTGTATTGTTTCTTCGTCTCGCCATATTTGTATCTGTTCCCACACGCTTTCTTGCTCAGGCATTGATAATGTCTAAGGACTCTGATATATTGATTCTTTGTCTTTTAGAACTATCTTAATTTCAATTTATTTTAGAAATATTTTCTAAGATTTTCATTCCTTTTTTATCATTTCAACTTTCTCTGTGCAGTGATTATCCCCAATTTGCCCAGTTTCATTAGATTTATCATCTTCTTTATCTAGTCATATTTCCATACTTTTTTAAACTAATGTTTCACCATTTTTGATAACAACATCGACTTTCCTGGTCAAATCATTGCTTACAATTGCCTTGAATCGAGCCGGGTCGGTGTCGGTTGGTATAACATGTACTTTCAACTCCATCTCTTCGTCTTTAATATGTACTACGTATTTATAAGATCACACCGGTTAGTCCCTATTAGTACCGACTTCTTGCAGATATTTAATGTCCATAGTCAGTTCAGTGTCTTGAAAATTGTTTTCATAGACGGAATCAAAGAGAAATGGTTTCATTTCTTTGGATTCTATGTTACTATGAGTTTACCAAATTTGGGTATCGTCAGTTAAGTAATAAGGAAACAGAAATAAAAACACAAATCTGCAAAGAAACTGAGTTAACAACAATATATATATATATATCACATAAATAAGCTGGACTATACATTATACACAAACAGAAATGAATCTGTATTAAAACTATATAATTCTGATCTGATTTGATCATTTTCTGTTTGTTATAAAATTACACAATACTAAATCACGGTAAGGCTGATCACTGATGTTGTTTGGAAAATAAAGTAAATAAGTTTGTGGGTTGTTTATATAACCCCTATACCCTGGATTTTTTTATCGGCGAACGAAACATTTCTGTGAAATAAGGGGATTTGCACGAGCGCCTTCGGTACCTTGGAAAACTTTGTGTGTAACCGACGAAAGCATCGCATTTCCAAAGTCGATGAGACGAAAGAAATCCAGCACCTCCCTAAACTTTGCTTGTCGGGGTCATTTCGCTTTATCTTAATGGTTAACAGCTTCAGATATTGGCGTCACAAGGCCCGAAGCCGTTCGAATCCCCCATAAATCATACTTCTATAAATCTCGCATTCCGGCGAAGGTTTATTGCCGAATGGAATTCCCCTATATCTTAAAATGTAATAACATTGAGCCATAAAACATCTCGCTCCTTGCGTTTGATATAATTTGTCAATTATGTACAACAACAACAAAAAATACGGGCTTCGAAATGGTCGGTGAAAATTGCCACGTGTCATTAAGCTGTCCTAGTGATAGATTGTTTTTTAAAAGTTTTCCATCGATTCTTTTTTGTTTAATTGCCATTTCGTGTCCGTCGTCTTTCCAAAACCGTGTCATTAGAGTAAAAGCCAACTGTCTTAATAATAATTATTGGGGGACAGATGGTTTCGGAAAAGATTTATGGCCTAAAGGGAGCAGTTTAAGGCACAATCGGCTACAAAGCGGTACGTAATTACTAACGATATTAATACCGCACTTAGAAGCGAGTAAGTTTGGTAAAATATTTGAACAATCTTACAAAAAACTTTAGTATGTTGTTAAAATACTTTCTTTTAATTATAAATAATAATAAATAAATTAACACATACTTTAGTATTAGTTAATGAGGAGTATTTTTTTTCCGAATTTCTTTTAACAAAAAGCTCAACAATTTCAAGTGTTGTTGAGAACATCGAATACCGACAGTAACAATATTTAATGATAATTTTTTATGGCATGTACTTTCATTATTCAGCTAGTTTTAATAGATTGGTAAATCATAAAAATGAAATGATATCTCTAAAACTATATGAAAATTCTCGAAGGAATATATCGAGCCCTTTCAGGAAAAACATCGTAACCAGCAAAAGTGCAATTTTACAGGAGGAGGTTTTTTTTTTAATAAATATCCGTTCCCATCAGTATTGAAAGTTAAATATTTTATGTTATATTATTTGGTAGTGTGCTTTACACATCCATACTTTAAAATAAAGCTTTGTAGGTTATCTTTATTAAACATGGCTATGTGAAGTTTGTTATGTTCATTTTTAATTTATTTGGTATTAATGTTTCAGTGAAATCTTTCCAATTTAAAAAATTAAAAAAATCCAATGACTCACTAACATAGTTAAAAGGATTCGTTCTTGAATTGCGTATAATCGTTGGCCATTCTCTTGGAGACCACACAGTTTGGAGACGGCTGAAAAGTTCAATGCTACTGTGCACAGAGTTTACGGGAATCATTGTATGTCCTGGTAACAGAAACGTTATTTTTATATTTTTTATAAATGCACTCCTTTTAATGAAGTAGGAGAGTATAGCCAGTATTGCTTTGTTACGATTCTGTCCCGAACAGCTGTCGCAATATGGATGAATTGTTTCATGTGTGGCTTCAATATCTTTCTTTTTTAAATACATGTAAACTATTGTACAAATTTTGTTGCAGCCTCGTTTTGCAGCTGATTTACCCCACAAGTAACAATAAACATTTACAGAATGCGCACTTTCTACAATAAAATAAATTTACACTTTCTCCATAAGGAGTGTTACGTACTTGCTCCAGATCAAAGCTTACACACAGCACAGATCCTTCTTTTGAAAGATTTTGGTCTTTCAAAAAAATTTTAAGGCTGCATTTTTATCTTTATCTTTAATGTGTTGCCTGTAGGATTCTGTCTTCTTTTCTTCCTCTTGTTCAAGGCTAGATAGATATTTAATCTTCTCACAACGATTACATTTATCTTTCTTTGTCAGATGAAAACCAATATGAAAATCTGACCGAAATACTTTGTGATACAATACAATTTCAGTTAGTTTTTCACAGTTAACGAAATATTTATTTGTATAAGCGATACAAGTTTGTAACATTCTCAAACTGGGCTGGAACATATAATTTATTGCTTTTGTGTGCTTAGTTATAATTTATTGCTTAACCAAAGAGAATTGATTAGAATGAAATTTATTTTTAGGGCTTCTTTTTCCCCTTTGGTCTTGTTTAGCCATGTTATTGGTTAGGGCATTTTCTTTCGTATATCGTAGCGTCATTTGGGAAATATTAAGCGTTTTAATTAAAAATTGTTGGCAAACTTTTACTTTTTCATTGCTAGTTGGAATATTATATTCCATGGTTTTTGATCTTTGCGTAGACTCAGCCTTTTTTCGTTTAATTGGGGTTTCCATCATACAGGATAAGATCCAATCTCTTTGCCTTTGTGAGCTTGCTATACCCCAATAGTTTTCAAAAATCAAAACTCTATCTTAACATTTCAGCACATTTATTAACACATTTTTCTTAAGACAAGGGTTAGGTTGTACTGCTTTATTTTTTCCTGTGCATTTTTCAATTCTCAAAGTGACGTTTGCTTTCGGATTTCTCTTTCCCCTTTCACTAAAACATCTTCTTGTTCATCAGAGCTATCTTCTTTTTGATTTTCTGGACTCCATGACATTTCTTAATCTTCCATATAACTACTTGGTGGACCGACATCAGTATTTAAACAAGATTTTGTGTTGGGTGTAGTAGTTATAGCATGCGGCAATGATGCTGAAGGCGAAGATAATGAATAAAATCTACAAGTTTGCTGATATTTTGTCGTGTAATTTTTGGAAAACTATCTGGTACTTTACTATTAATCCACTTCTAAACACGTTTATATGTACTGTTTGTAAAAAATCTCTTTGTGAAACGGTTTCATTTAATACAACTGGTGGGTCTTCCTTCATTTGATACTCATCGTTTTTCGAAGATAATACCATATTCAGCATTCTTGCACTTCGGTTTGCCTTTTCGCTCTGAAATACCTATGAATTATTTATCCAACATACATAATTTTCGTCATTCTCATTTACGATATAAATAACCAAATGTATGATAAATATTTATAACAAACACATTTGGCAATAAAAAGGAGATTTCCACTTGGCCCAAGAAAAATAAGTAGATTTTTTAAAGAATTGTTTTCCTATACGATTATATTTTTTTGTTTTCGATTAGGATTTGCTGCAAATTTTACATAATGCAGTTACAGGTTAATTAAATTGTACAATAATAAAAATAAAAAATACCAAAAAAAAACAATTTGTTTTCAGTTAATTTAACAATAGGAAGAAGAAACAAGAACAAGAATTTTAGGTTCCGTTATGAATTTGTAGGTAATCCGATTTATGTACTGATTAAAATAAAAAACAAGCAATCATTAATGCACAATAAAACTTAAAAACTACTAAAACTTAGTAGTTTTACTTACACTGTACATAGGATACACTGTATGGGTGTGTTGAGGTCACCATTCACCAGCCGATAACGGTAAATTGCACCCCTGCACACGTCCCTCCGAAACCACCGAATTGTCTTGATCCTTGATAACTTAATGTTATGTAGGCATGTTGACCGATCAGACAAGTTTTTAAAAAAAGTTGTCACATCCCGACTCGACACAGTTTTGCTCAAAACATCGTAATCATGCAAAATTTTTTATGCGGTGAAGATGTTTTGGCTGTCACTAATATGGACTTTTGTTGGTAACGATAAAATACGGTTATGCGGTTACGATGTTTTGGCTTTCATTAATGTGGACTTGTGTTGGTAACGATAAAATGCATTATTACTTTTAAATTAAAAGCGGTGTTCGTTTGGTTGACGATTTTTTGGTCAACGAAAAAGCTTGTTGTTAGGATCATTTTCCATGAAAAATCAAAAATTCGAAAAATTGTTGGTTACGATGTTTTCCTGGAAGGACTCGATATATAAGCTTAGTCGGTATTGGTCAAGAGACGTCATATTTTTAATAAATTAAATACACATTTTGGATAAACAAAGGCAATAAATCTGAACTTACACAAAGTCATGAAAAATTTTATGTACGTATACAAGTTGCATATATATTGCAATTTTTTTTAGTAAACATCCATTTAATTTGAAATTTGTAAAATTTCACAATAGTCAAATGTTAATAACAGGTAACAAAACATTTAGGAAAACTGTTACAAAACTGTCCATTTCCTTTAATCTATGTAAAGTTGGGTTTGGGAAACTTAATTACTACACAACACCACACTATAGAACAGTACTAAGGTTCGAAAAATCTGACAGGCAGATCACATGGAAGATGTCTTCTTAACCTTAGCTGGATGGGACGTCTCATTAGGGGTTGAGCCAATGCTTAAGAGTGATTTTCTATGCATTCGGTATACTTTTGTGAGAAGTAGGCTATTACTTTTTTAAAAGATTTCAATGATCACGAGCAATAACACTATTAGTTACGTAGTATGAAACGTTTACAATATTCCTTGGACTGAAATCTTTAAAGAATTTTAATATTTGAGTTGGATTCTGTTCCCGACAACTGATTTCCGTAGCTCCATATTGGTTTTAGGATGACTTTGTAAATTAACATTTTGTTGGTGACTGTTAATTGCGATTTACGACTTAACATTGTAATAAAAATATTTTGCCTACCTCAGGGTACGAACATAGGGGTAGAAATAGGGGACAAAAACTATGGGGCGAAGATAGGGCAAGCAAAATAAACGCTACTAGTGCGTACGACACTCAGTTGGTTGTTGGAGAGCTGGGGTCGTGGATAAGTTGAAATAAATGGGTTGGATTGGGGTATCTACACAATAAATGAAATAAAGGGGTTCTTACACAAATCTCCTGGACACTTGGCAAATAGGGACAACAAGAAAAAGAACTTCTAGCTATTTAAAAGGAAAGGACGCCGCTGCGAAGAATCCTAAACTTGCCGGATTTAGGAAAAATATCCCTAAAATAAAAACACATAAAAGGGTTAGGAGATTATTCTAAAATAAAGCAAACAGGCAGTGGCGAAGGAAAGTATCCGACAGGGCAGAATGGAAGAACATTGTTAAGCAGGCCAAGGCTCACAAAGGGTTGTAGCGCCATTAGAAGAAGAAGAAGAAGAAAGCAAACAAAGTAGTTTAGAGAAATGGAATAAACATTTATTTCTGTCTCAAACAAACAGTTATCAAACATAAGTGGTATAAAAAATATATTATATAAATAGTTGCCAAATACAGAATAAAAAAAACTTACATGTGTCCGTTTACAAACTCCGTTTACAAATAGATTGGAGATACTACAAAACTTACAAATGTTATCGCACAGAGATTAACCTTTTTTTAAACAAACAAAACAAATGAATATCGAAAAGAACAAAGCTAGCTGTCATATGTCAATTTCATTACATAAAAAAACAATTAAAATGACAGCCGTTAAACCATAAAATTTACAATTTATTATTTATTACAAATCCTTTAAATTTTAATGAAAGCAATTATTGTTTTAGCAAAAAAATGTCTGTCTTTACTTTAAAATTAAAATGTTAATTGTTACCTAATTTCACTGTTTAGCACTTAACTTTCAAAAAAAACTTGTTAACATCTATGGGACTGGAGCTGCAAAGGACATAACTCTCAACTTGAATAAAAATAAACCATTTCCATACGTAGGCAGGAACGATTGGAACAGAAACTTGATGGAGGAAATCAAGCTGTCGACGGGGACATTCTATATAAACATTTTCCAAATTTTATCAGTGCCGGTGTACTGCACAAATCTTATGGGTGATTACTCTGATCTAAACTGCCACATTGCATAGAGTATCATCACCTTAACCGGTCTTAAGATATTACACAAAAAAATTTGAATCGACTCGCGATTCAAAATCTCTTCTGTCTGCTCTGCTTGGGGCTTAAATGTCGACTCCCCGATGCCTTACATTTCACAAATTTCAACGCAAAATAAATTTCCCTTTACGTCTCACAGCTAGTTTTTGCCTACAAATTTAAAACAAACAATCTACCCTTTTTTGACCTCGTTCTTAGCAACGAACCGACAAAAAACTTCTTGAGTATTTACTTTTAAATTGGTTAACTGGAAATTTTTTACCTCACAATACATACAGAGAATAGGGGAATATTAATGTAAACAAAGACAAAAAAATATTCCCAGTTAATACGTTTTAAGAAAACCGTATACCTGACTTGCAATATTATATTAGGGGACTCGAAACAACTTTTAAATATTCCAGTTTATTGCGTTTTAACGACAAAAGACAAAAGCAGCTGAATACCAAAACTTGATATTTAGAATCTCAACTTAAAATGCCATAATACATTGATCGTTTTAAAATTCATTTGCAAACAGAAAAATGAAAATATTCCACCAAATTTAAAACGCTACAACATCCAGTACAATTTGTTAAGTTTTAAGCCCAGTTGCTTTCTCTTAGCAATTATATGTATTGTCTAGGCTAATTGTTATTCCAGATAAATTTCCACATATTTTGCATCTTATTTTTGTTGCAAGAGCTAAACATTTAATGCCGCAGTGGGATAGGCACCGGTTCATAGGGGATGGATATGTTTAATTTCATTTGCTTTAATTCGTCACGTTGGGCAAGAGCAAATAACATCCAAGTGAGATGCCGTAACAGCGGTATTATCTGCATATGTTGCAATGGTTATATTTATGCTAGTGGCAAGATCAGCTGTGTAGATCATATAGAGGATTGGACCAACTACACTCCTCTGGGGAACGCCAGACCTTATTGGGTGTAGGGATATGATTTTTTCGTAATACCTTGCTTAAACATATCTATGTTCTTCTTCTTCTTCTTTTTCTTTCTCGTTATAAGCAATTCTGATTGTTCATTGGCGGATTAATACCTCTATGGAAGGTTGTCACTCCATCCTTTGCGCGGTCACCGATACTTCTTCTGCCGATTGGTGACTTATCTCTTGCTATTTTAACGACACGGGTCTCCTCCATTCTGCTTATGTGGTCATTCCATTCTTTTTTCTATTTTATGTCCATTCATTTATACACTGTACGTTACATTTTCTTTTAATGTCTTCACTTCACTTTCGATCTCTGTGTATTCCCTGTAACTCTTCTCATTACTTTCATCTCTGCTGTTTCCAGTAGCCTTTGCGTTGTGGCTGTGTCGGGTCTCGTTTCTGAGGCGTATGTCATTATTGGTCTTACACTGGCTTTATAAATTCTTGACTTCATCTTAGTGTTAATGTGTCTGTTTCGCCATATAGTGTTATTAAGGTATCCTGCCAGTGTATATGCTTTTTATACTTGACCTCTCACTTCTTTGTCTAGATCTCCAAAGCTAGACAGTGTAATTCCCATGTATTTTATTTCCATTACTTGTTCAGTACTCGGGAAGAAGACGCATTTCCTGGCTTCAAAATTTACGAAAGTGGTATAACACGACTACCACTGAACTGTTCCGCGCTGCAATAAATAAAGTAAAGATAGCCGTGATGATCGCCAACATCCGGAACGGATAGGCACTTTAAGAAGAAGTTCAGTACTAATGCCATCAATTTCTATTTTACATCTGGTTGGTTCTTTGCTTACTACTATTGTTTTAGTTTTCTGAGATGAGATTGTCATATTCAATTCTTTTGCTCTTATGTTCAATCTGTGGACCAGTCTTTGTAGACTATCTTTATCTTGGGATATCAATATTGCGTCGTCTGCGTAACAGAGTATTTGGATTGCTTTGTAATTATGGTATGTCTCTTGTGTTTTGGTTGGCATGTATTTCAGGTAAGCTTTTCTTTTCTTTACATTTTTACTTCACTTCTGTACAAAACCATGAAGTTCTTCGCCTTAGGAACAATTTATTTTTATTTATATTTTTTTCACCAAGAACTTCCTTGGCCGAGACTAAGATATTAGACTTAATTTTTGGCCAGCTTTCTTCGACTCCATCACTTTTTGTGATATATGTGTTTCTGCTTTTTTCGGTTATTCTTTTTTTGGAATAGGTTTACAGCCAGGTTTGCACCCTACTGATAAACTTTAAAACCATAAAGCTCATAGAAACAGGATTATACCTCGGAACAGGAATGATGATATCTATGTTGAAGGTAGGATTTAAGGATAAGGAAAGTGTTATTTGGTAAGCTCTTTCTGATTTTGTATAATAGTCCATCGTGGCAAACTTTGTCAAAAGCTTGGACGATGTCTAAAATGCGGCAGAACTGTCTTATTGATCTTTAAATAATTTATATAATGTTTTATAAGTTGATGAACTTGTTCGATGGGGGCATGTTTCGCTCTTAATCCAAATTGATGGTTAGGATTTAATTGATTAATTGATTTGCTTAGTTTATTTTATTTTATTTTATTTTATTTTATTTTATTTTAATATATTTTATTCTATTTTAGTCTATTTTATTATATTTTATATTAATTTATTTAATTTTTAAATTTTATTTACTTTACTTTGATTTATTTTACTCTCTTTTTATTTTATTTTAACCAATAGGTTCTGACTTATCGCTGAACTTAAAATCTACCCAACCATATATGTGTTACACTTTAACAAAAGCTAACATTCAGCCTCATCTGATGTTGAAACTTCTAAATACTAGATATGTATCTATGTCGTTATGTCAATTTATCAGTACTAACATTTATTTTGTTCACCATAGCTTCCTATTGTTAGTCATTTTATTGACAGAAAATCTTTCCATCCAATTTTTAAAATTAATATTTTAGACAAACCTTCTAATGATAAGAACAATCACAGCAAAAAAGAATTATCTAATTTGGAGCAGTAGTTCTGAAGTAATGCTCCTTCAAACGTTTCGGCGAATAATTTTTATTATTATAGATAGGTATAGTTATTTAGTGTCCAAAATAATCTATTTAATTTTTTTTTAAACCTAATAGTATAAAAGTTATAAGCTTTTATTAGAACATAAAGACACACCATATAAAAAGACAAACACTTTCTTTTTAAGAAATACTCAACGTCATTTATGTATTGACAAATAAAATACAGTATTGTGAAACACTTCTGATATTTTTAACATCGACATATACACACATTCCATATTTCCGTCGATATTTCCACGCTCCCGTCTCTCCTTGTCCTCGTTGATGGACAAACATTTATCACTTTCCAAAGGGGTGCAAGATAAAAGACTTCTGCAACCAGGAAGATCTTTTATTTCATGGCTTCTAACGTAGCTTAAGTTTGTCAAGTTCCTCTATCGATATATCACTCTGATCACTTCGTTGACAGGTTTGTGGCACTGTAGTTGGTAACACTGCCGAAAATAAAACGCAAAAGTGAGTGGGATGCTTGGGTAAGGTCTACAAATCGTTAATCATCTAGTTGAATTAATCGGTCTTATAAATGTTTAAATTTAAAATTTTTTTTTAATGAAAATATGGAAGAGTTAATATTATATAAAAGATAAATAATTAGATTGATGGACCATAAACTAAATGAACAATAAACTATAGTATATTAAAATAAATTCTTCCATAATTATTAATAGATAAAGTAACAAGAAAATTAATTATATTTCGATCTCCTACTAATAAGGTTAAACTCCTTTAAATGTACATACACTAGAAAAAATTTATCGTATTGCAAATATGTTGCGGATATTAAACACCATTCAAATTTTGAAAAACATAGTAGAACACACAAACATTTAGGCAAATAAGGGTATAAAGTCAAAAATATAAATTTTTAATTTTTAAAGGATTTTATTAGCTTTGTATATCTTGCCATACTGTAACCTGAAGGATTTTTTTGTATAATAATAATTATGTATCCCTGGTACTTACTGAATGCAAGAGACATACCTCTAGGAATAATCAAATCGATCGAAAATATCTACCAAAACAACACAATAAAAGTAAAAGTAGAACAAGAACTAACCGACCCTATTGAAGCTGGCAATGGGATAATACAGGAAGATTTTCCTGAGACCTCTATTGTTCTATTGTTCAACCTGATTATGGACAAAATAAAAAAAAAGTAAGAACTAAAAAAGGATACCAAATGGGAGAAAAACAACTTAAAATAATCTGCTATGCAGACGACGCAATACTACTCTCTCAAAGTAAAGATGATTTACAACGTATGCTGCACCAATTTAATATAACCGCCAGAAAATTTAACATGTTAATTTCTCCAACAAAGACAAAATGCATGGTTATAACAGCAAATTTACTAAGATGTAAATTGGAGCTGGAAGGTCAGATAATAGAACAAGTGATGGAGTTTAAATATCTAGGCATCACATTATCTAGCTACGGAAAGCTCGAAACCAAAGTGGAAGATCAAGTGAATAGAGCAAATAGAGCCGCAGGCTGCCTAAACGAAACAATATAGAGAAAAAAAAATATCGGGAAAGAAACGAAAGGCAGAATTTACAAAACAGTCATCAGACCAATAATGACATACGCGGCGAAACAAGACCTAACACAGAGAGAACAAAAAGGATGTTAGAAACAGCAGAAATGAAAACACGCAGAAAAATTGATGATAAGATAGTATGGGACAGAGCTAGAAGTACAGATATACGACATAGATGCAAGGTGGAGAACATCAAAAACTGGGTAAGAAATAGAAGAGTAGAATGGAACGATCATATAAGCCGAATGACAGCAAATAAAGTAGTAAAGACGGCAAGAGACCTATTGGTTCCCCAATAGGAAGACGATCAGTAGGAAGACCACGCAAACGATGGAATTGCAACTTACTGGAGGCACATTGAAAAACAGACAGAGTCATGTCCATATAAAAAGAAGAAGAAGAAGAAGAAGAAGAAGAAGAAGAAGAAGAAGAAGAAGAAGAAGAAGAAGAAGAAGAAGAAGAAGAAGAAGAAGAAGAAGAAGAAGAAGAAGAAGAAGAAGAAGAAGAAGAATAAGAAGTATCCCTGGTATAAACCAAACAATCTGGACTTTTAAGAAATTAATTACGACTATTTAGGAAAAAAATGACAGATGGGACAAAAGTGGATATATATCACATAGATACACAACGCTATTCCACCAAAAATTTATGGTTTACCTAAAACACACAAGCAGAATATACCTCTACGTTCTATCGTTTCCTGCATTCAATCACCTTTCGAAAATCTTTCAAAGTTCTTGAAAAACATTATCTCTAATGCCATAAATAAAAATCCTTATTATATTAAAGATTCCAATGACCTTATTTCTAAAATTAAAAACATTCACAAACCAGATAACCATAAATTAATATCTTTAGATGTCATTTCAGTGTACACTAACATCCCAATAAAACTTGCCCCTGACATCATTAAAAAGAAGTGGAATGACATAAAAGAGTACACTAACATCCTATTCCAAGAATTCCAATCTTCTGTAGAGTTAACGTTAAACTCAACATACTTTTTATTTAAGGACAAAATATACCAACAAATGGATGGATGTGCAATGGGTGCAAGTATTTCTAGTGTCATTGCCCAACTGGTTCTGGAAGATTTAGAAGAATATGCCATGAGACATTTAGATTTTAATATACCATTTTTCTACCGCTATATCGATGACTGTATCCGTGCTATCCAAACAAATAAAATAACCGAAATTTTAGAATTTTCAACAGCTACTATCCAAAACTAAAGTTTACTTAAGAAATTGAACAAAATTATAAGATAAATTTTCTGGATATCACCTTACATGGCATAAACAATACAGTAAAAACCATGCGGTTTACAAAAGAAACATGGTCTTTACCATATCTTAACTACAATTGTCATCATCCATTTTCCCATAAGAAGTCTGTAATTATAAGTCTTGCAGATAAATCTATACAACTAACAGATCCAAAATACAGACCAACTGTAATAAAAAAAGCAAAAGATGCCCTTCTAAAGAATGCATATCCCGAACACCTAATCGAAACTATTTTCAAATCAAGACTTAATAAATTTTATAACAATACAAATAACAATAAAAAAAACAGCATCAAAACTAATTACACACCTCTTCCATATATAAAAGGTTTATCCGAACAATTAACACATCTTTTAGCCAAACATAATATAATAGTAGCCCATAAAGGCAACAACCTTTTAAATAAATATTTCACAAAACTAAAAACAGAAACTTCAAACCTTAAAAAATCACATGTTGTTTACGAGATACCATGTATTAACTGTGAAGGTGTCTATATCGGTCAAACTAGTCAACTGCTTCAATCCAGAATTCGCTCTCACAAATATGACAAGAACAACGTCACTGCGCTCACAAAACATGAAAGTGAGAAGAAGTATAAATTTAATTTTGAAAACATCAAAGTTTTAACAACAGAACAAAACAAAAAGAAGAGGGAGATATACGAATCAATAGAAATAAAAAGAAATAACAACGCAGTAAATGACACAAAACCCAAATAAAATATATTTCAATCTGATTTAAATAATAATAAATATAACACCATAAAAAGCGCTTAAAGTCATAACATATCTCCATTTTAACTCTGTCAAAAACAACAATGATACGCTCATATAAAAATAATTATATACTAATGACAGTTAACCATGAGATATCAGATATCAACTTTTATTTGTCAGTTCATTAATGTCTGTGTCCCGTTTTACGTTTTGGTAAGTCATATATATACATATTTTACAATAACTGTTTGTCTTATACATGTACATTTTAGAATCTTGACAAAGGCAAGAGTTTCCTGCCGAAATATTGATTGCAGTGGAAATTAAAATCTAGTTCCATGTAATATATATTTTATTGAACGTAAACCCAAGAAATACTAAATTTATATGGTGCAGAAAATACAGTAGCACAGAATTACACAATGATTTTACGTCATTTTGCCTACACAATCTGTGCAACATGCTACAATATGTTTCATGCATAACCAATTTTTGCAAAACTTACAGAATTGTCTTGATTTCCGTTGTTTGCAATACTTACAGTGTCTCGTCATGCGAGGATATATCTGAATAAGAATTTAATTGATTCTCCACAAATTGTGTAAACGGTGACCAATCCTCTATTTCTGTATTCCATCTAGTGTATAATTAAATTTTTTGTTTTTTTTTTTCAAATGTATCACTATGGGAAAATGATCGATTTCATACAATTGTGTACTAGCTTCCCAAGTTATGCTTTGTACTAAAGAAGGGTCTACAAGAGATAAGTCAATACAACTAGTGTTTCCAGTAAAATAATTAAACCTTGTTGAAGATCCATCGTTAAGTAGGGTAATGTTATTAATGACCGTTTCTATTATGTGTCCTATTTTGTTATATCTATTAAATCCCTAAAGTGGATTGTGTCCATTTAGATCTCCTACTATAATCTTAGGCGATGGAATTTGTTCTATAATATGAGTTATTTCTTTTATACTTATATCAGTATTAGATAGAAAATAAATGTTACAGATGTTAATAATCTTTGGAGTCTTTATGGTTACTGCTACTGCTTCAAGGTTGGTCTTTAAAGATATTTGTCTAGATTCCAATGAGTTATTAACATAAATAGAAACCCCTCCGCTGTCTTTTTTAAAATCACGTCTGTTTTTATGATAACCTGCAAATGCCTTTAGTTTTGCTAATTTTTGGTCAGTAAAAGAGTTTGGTTTCTTGGAGACATATTATTGAAGGTGATTGTTCAGTAATTAATAATTTAAACATTTCTAGTTGTGTATATTAACCGTTTATGTTCCACTGAAGAATTGACATTTTTGTTCTATATGTTAATTTTTATTCTTGTACTTAAACGCTATTTAATTCAGAGGAGAAATTTGTATTCAGCAATTTGGATATTTTGCGCTTAATCTTTGTGCAACCTGTTTTCATTATTTTTTCATTGAACATTGGGTAGATGTTGTCTAATAATTTTAGTAACCCCTCAATATCTTTTGTAAAAGTTTGAGCAACACTCAATGGGTCGGGTGAACCATAGGCGTCTTCAAAAAAGTGTATTGTTTCTTGGTAATTAAGAACACTTTCGTTTGTGTCGTCGTCAAAAAATACTCTTGTTGGCTGCATCAATTTTTGTATATCGATAGGATCTATTGTTGGGATAGTTTTTTTTTGAACGTGTAACCCTAGCAGGCCGTATAATGCATTCAGGGGTTTCAGGTAGTGTAACTGTTTCAGAGAAAGCTCTTTTACTCTGTGTTTGCAGTGTAAGTTCTGTGCTAATTGGTAAAGTGATCAATGACTCATTAGTTTCTAATCCTATTTCAATAACGTTTATACCTTCATTTGTAAGCGGGTTATTGTTTTTTCGCCTTGGTTTATTTACATCTACATCTTTATGTTTGTATTGTTTAGATTGAGTGTCTTGTACCAAATAATTTGGTTCTGAATAAATTTTTAATAAGAGTTTTGTATTACGTCGGTTATAATGTTTCCTGTAGTCACTGTGTTATTTATTATTGAACTGGAGTTATTGTTTTTTTGAGGACTGTTTGGTCAATCTTTTTACAAATATAACAGGAGTTTTGGTCTACAGACATAAAAATTCTATAGTTTGTATTGTCATGACAAATTAACAAGGATTCAGGAAGTATTAGGTCCACTAAAGGTGAAATATATACCTATCTACGAAAACTTAATACGTGTTGAAATTCGAGACACGATGTGCCAATCCTAAGGAACGATAAGGGAGACATAAGTTTAAAGCCTAGTTTCTGTAGTTCTGATTCTAGAATACTATGTGAAATTGTTGGACCTACATTGGATAATATTAGTCATTCACTAGGAGTAATTATTCTTCTTCCTTGTATTATTTGATTGTTGACTATGATTTTTCCTTGATGAACATTTATAAATTTGTCAACTAATTCTTCCTTAGATAAATAAATACAAATCCTGTTGTTAGCTATATGAGAAGAGAACAATATATCTTTTGAAGAAATAACTGATCCTAGTGATACAAGGTAATCTTCTAATTTTACATTTTCTAATGAACTAAATACAATAGCTTGCCTTTTGGATGGAAAATTAAGAGTACTGGTTACTGATGAGTACGATTTTTTAAGTGTTGGGGGTGAAATACAGCTCATTTCCTAAGCTAATTCGGAATTAATATCATCCATTTAAATAAACTTTGAAACTAGTCATTAGATCTGAATGCGGTCCTGTATCCAAACTATAACAAGGCAATTAAACCGGTGCAAAAACAAGAAAGATAAGAAATTCTTGTTTGTATTTTAAATATTCGATGGTTCTTCTTATGTTATCAAATATATATTTTTGTTTATTACTAATAATTTATGTAATATAAACTGATTTACAGAGTCTCTGATGTTACTCCTACTCAGAAACTTCACCAACTCACTCTTGTAATTTTTCAATGGGTATATTTAATTTAAATTCACTTAACTTAAGAGCCGATATTGTCCTATTATACTGGTTAACTTCCAGGTCAGCAATCCCATTGATATGTTTTCTAGGGTGTGTTTTTGGGTTTTTTAATGCTTTTGGGGCAAAAATTTGTTTAGTTTATTTATTTTTAAGTTCCTTCATACTTCATACTATACTCAGAGGACATCTTTGCACATGCTCTAGATGAAGCACAAGAAGGAATAAAAGTAAATGGAAAAATCGTGAACAATATCAGGTATGCCGATGATACAGTATTGATTGCTGGCAGTGAAGAAGAACTACAAATTCTGTTAACCAAAGTAGTGCGAGAAGGAGAACAATACGGCCTTAAGGTGAATGTAAAAAAAAAACAAAACAATGGTAATTTCAAAAAAATACACACCAGTTATAAACATACTAGTCAACAACAATCTAGTTGAACAAGTGAAAAAGTTTAAATATATAGGCTGTTGGATACATGAAATCTTAGACCAAGAACAAGAGGTTAAATGTAGAATAGAATAGGCAAGAAACACCTTCTTAAAGATGCGACAGTTACTCACTACCCGTAATCTTGATTTGTCACTACGATACCGCATGATAAAGTGTTATGTATTGTTATGATTGTTGATTTTGACTTTAATCTTAGTTTATTTAGCCAATAAAAAATAGTTATAACTTATTTGTTATCAAAAGTAAAATAATGCTTATATTACCTGTGTTCGATGGATTCAAAAGATTTTCTAGTTGTCTTTTATCGGGAGAGAGAAGAAAGGATAAGAATACAAATATATTATATTACAAAGATTTACGTTTGTTTATTTTATATGAACGAATAAAACAATTATTAAAATCTGTCGTTATCTTATCAATCAGCATACAAGAAAATAAATCAAATTTTTATAATAATAAGAATATAAAACTACATACATTTGTATTACGTGAAAAACCAATTTTACTTAAAATTTTCTTTACTTGAAACAAGAAACAACAAAACTTTAAACTTTTGATTAGCCTAACAAAACCTCAGTTCTTAAATTTGAATGCTAATAACCATGATGTCGAAACGATCCTTCAAAGATATAAAATTCAATTGTACAAACACTTACAGCTTATTTTCTTCTTGAGTTGTATGTTGGAAAATACCCAGAAAAG
The DNA here is from genome assembly GCF_040954645.1 of Diabrotica undecimpunctata. Taxonomy (NCBI): domain Eukaryota; kingdom Metazoa; phylum Arthropoda; class Insecta; order Coleoptera; family Chrysomelidae; genus Diabrotica; species Diabrotica undecimpunctata. The sequence continues at coordinate 53,589,174 of NC_092803.1, forward strand.
TCCAGTCGCCTCAACGATGTGATCTCTCCTCCTTTGCACCTCGGCTCTTTCTTAACGTCTCTGCAAACCTCCTGCAGACTACACAAAAAACACCTGTTTCACTTCTTCAAACTCAGCTACTTATTTATGACACCAGGACCTCCTTTTGTCAACTTGATGCCGTAAGAATACTTTCACATATACTTTATAAAATGCCCACGGTAGATACACGGACCTCTTTTAATCTACTTGTTATCTCCTTCTTCAAACTATTCACTTCTTTTCGTTACGCCGGTATCCAAACTCACGAACCACACCCTATCTTGAGACGAACGACTGTTTCCTTTCGATGACCAAAATATGACTAACTTCTTCTGTCTCATGATCGACTCACAAATTCCCATTTAAAGACGACCGTCCAATCAAAAGCTCAAATTGTGTTTACCATGATTTTGGAAAAGCCTAATTTCGGTTTCAGAGAAAAACTAAATAGCTTACTTTAAAATTGGTTTTTTCAATACATCATTTATACATATTTCAAAAGATTAGAATATGGTCATTTAATACTCGACTATACAAACAATGAAAAGATTAACTTACAGGTAAAATGTCGTCTAATTCTAAACAAAGGTTTTTTTTTTGATAATTTTGTTTGAAACGGAAAAAGGTCGTTTGCCAAACAAATTTCTATTCTTATCTACACTAAATCTTACCTTAAATTAATATATACATTTTTGTTTATGATGATATCTTAAAATTTTATTCCGATGGATATTTTTATTTATTTTTCTTTGGTTGGGAAAGAAAAAGTATGACAGTATATAGTGTACTATTACATGGCGTAGAAGCTTGGACATTAACAGTCAGCTCGTTATGACGTTTAGAGAGACTTGAGATGTAGGTATTTCGTCGTATGCTGAAAATTCCATGGACCGACCGCGTTAGAAATGAAGAAGTTTTAAGGCGTATGAATAGAGAACGTGAACTCACAGAAATTGTCAAAAAGCGTAAAACGTCTCATCTTGGATACATATTTTGACACGACAGGTATAACTTCCTTCAGCTTATTATAGAAGGGAAAATAGAAGGCAGACGCGGCCCGGGTAGACGACAAATGACCTGGCTGCGCAACATCAAAGATTAAACAGGATTAGACTTTCAAAGTTTAATAAGGAAAGCCCAAAATAGGGAAGACTTTGCAGAGGTCATCGCCAACCTTCGCTAAGAAGACGGCACCTAAAGAAGAAGAAGTTCCTTCATAAGTTTCTGGTTAAAATTTATTGACGCACATTTTGTTTTACAGTTGTAATTGTAAGTTGTATTTAGTGTCTTTCTTTGTCATACTGTTAAATTTTGTTATCTAATTATAATCTATCGTTTTTAATCTACAATGTTTTACCACATATATATCCTTACTCACCTTAATAAAGGTCCCTGACCAGAGCAAAGTGGTCTTCGTTGAGTATTGTGTAAGAAAAGCTTTTCAATATCAACTTTTGTCAGCTTTTTCGCCACAGTACTTATAAACATTAATAAAATGAAAATAAGAAAAGTGATTAAAGACTTCTCGATTATACAATTCTACCTATGTAAAATAATTTACTATTTAATTATAAACTATTTTAATGCTGAATTCCTTTCGCAGATTTTGCTGTACAGCCTGTTTTATTTCCAATAAACAATTTTAAGTAAAAAACCAGTTTTTAGGATAATATTTTATGTAATATTTTCTTTTAATTTTATAATCAATTTTAAGTCATTAGACACGAAAAGAATATTGCTAGAATTAAGAAATAAAATTTCAACATAATGTTAAAGAAATAAATGTCTTAAATAATTCTCTTGTATAATGAATAGAAGTCATAAAAATAAGTTTTTGTATTTCAGCGCACTTTGTTTAGAATTGTTCGCAAGAAGCATAACAAGAGACTTCTTTCGATTCCTTTCACATCATTTTCCCCTAAATAGAAAACAATGCAAAACCAGATTCGCGAACGGCAACTAGATGTAAAATATTTTAATGAATAATTGAAAGCCCACGTTATTTCTTTTACTGTCGATATGCAAAGTAGACTACTTTGTAAACACCGCGCAATCTAGCCTACCCGGAGAAGACCTAATAAAAGTACATTCCAATTAAAATGATTTTAAAGGCAAGAGAACAGAACGTAAAAAGTTTTAATAGTTTTTCTCTCGAGCGCATCTCACGTACACTGTTCAAACTAATTTAAGATACGAGCTTTTTCTTTCGTATTTTCAATTGTATTCTAATAAGAGTGTTTAAGGTTGTAGACTGTCTTTTTTATTTACGGAAAATTTTAAAAGTGTATGTAAAATTCAAAAGCTTTAATCGAATTCTTGATTTCCTGTAATTAAATTCTTTATTTATTTCGAATCGGTTCAATCATGTCTTTTACAGGTTAAGATCGAAAAATAGATACAACTTTAGTTCTATCGTTAATATTACCTGTATAAATCATATTGTAATGTGGAAAGAGTAGAAAAAACCAATAGCTATGTTAGATATAATCAAAACTAATAAAATTAATTCATATAAATTTGAAATATTTTATAAAACATCATTATCTATGTATCACAATACATAATCATCCCTGCAATAATTTAAACAAAAATTAGCTGCATAATTTTATAATATACAGATTTATAGATACTCCTCTGCCACAATATAATATTATTATTTACCTACGCTCCATTTATCAAATGGTAATAAGTAAAAAATATGAACCTAAACTAATACACAATACATAAAAAAATTTAAAACACGAAATTAGTATTCTTTACCCTGGTAAATTAGATAAAAAAAGATCATATTTCTATGATTTTGAAACGAAAAATTATTTGGATAAAGACATAAAAAATAATAAAGAAAGAGATACCAGAAACCGAATATTCGGAGTATATAAGATGGCTTGTGGTATCTGTCCAAAAGTATATACATAACATATGGACTACAGCTAAATAGGAGTAAGACAAAGATCATAATAGTAGACAGAGCTCGGAATAATCTTCAACACATTAAATCAATTGGGGGCTTTGAAGTAGTAAATAGTTTCATATACCTGGGGCAAGGTTAGTAGATGTTAAGTAGGTTGTCGCGTAACTATGTGGGCGAAGCGAGGGGAAGGCAGAATGCTTACGTCACTCATACGACAAAGTCAAATTTGACAGTTGATGGACAGTTGTCTGCACGTCTGAGTTTAAGTTCACGTTTGTTGTTGATCATTAGTTCGTTTATTTGTTTAGTTATTGTTTAGTTTTTATTTTTAAGTATAGGTATAAGAACAATATTATTTATAGAGACTTATTATTTAGTTATTTGTGTACATAAACACTTGTGAAGTGTGTTTTCGTAGCCGTGATATCAAGGTTTGTCTAACAATTATATGTAGTTTTGTACGTTATAATAATGATATATTTTTTAGATGAGATAAGTATATATAGCCTGAAGATTTGTGCTTGAAGGACTAATCATTTGTATTTTAATCTAATAATAAATTATTTATATTACCTATTTGTTTTATTTTGCCTACCACTAGATATGATAAGAATGCTGCAAATTCCAGGAAAAACATAATAAGTAAGTTCCTACATATTTAGTATTTTTGCTTTTGAACTTTTTCTACTGTTTTTTTGGGCTTTTGTGCGAAATAAACTGTTATTTCCATTTAAAACACACAATATTATCAATATAATCAATTCTATTTTTTGTCATCAGACTATTAATTTTAAAAAAAATTGATATCATTACTAACATAAGAACCACTTAACATCCCTATACCCAAGAAAATCCCAAAATATATTGCAAAACCTAAGTTTTTGAACCTTTTATTAGCATTGAAGCTTATGGCAATTTTAAAAGTGTCGTATGGGTGACGTATTCCCGCCTTTAAAAAGCGAGCATTTGATTGGTCTATAGTTACGAGACAACCCAAGGTTAGTAGATATTTAAGTAGGTTGTCTCGTAACTATGTGGGCGAAGCGAGGGGAAGGCAGAATGCCTACGTCACTCATACGACAAAGTCAAATTTGACAGTTGATGGACAATTGTCTGCACGTCTGAGTTTAAGTTCACGTTTGTTGTTGTCTCTATTCTATAGTATCATTAGTTCGTTTATTTGTTTAGTTTTTATTTTTAAGTATAGGTATAAGGACAATATTATTTATAGAGACTTATTATTTAGTTATTTGTGTACATAAACACTTGTGAAGTGTGTTTTCGTAGCCGTGATATCAAGCTTTGTCATAACAATTATATGTAGTTTTGTACGTTATAATAATGATATATTTTTTAGATGAGATAAGTATATATAGCTTGAAGATTTGTGCTTGAAGGACTAATCATTTTTTGTATTTTAATCTAATAATAAATTATTTATATTACCTATTGGTTTTTTTTTTGCCTACCACTAGATATGATAAAAATGCTGCAAATTCCAGGAAAAACATAATAAGTGAGTTCCTACATATTTAGTATTTTTGCTTTTGAACTTTGTCTACTGTTTTTTTGAGTTTTTGTGCGAAATAAACTGTTGTGTGCATTTAAAACACACAATATTATCACTATAATCAATTCTATTTTTTGTCATCAGACTATTGATTTTAGAAAAAAAAATTGATATAATTACTAATATAAGAACCACTTAACATCCCTATACCCAAGAAAATCCCAAAATATATTGCAAAACCTAAGTTTTTGAACCTTATATTAGCATTGAAGCTTATGGCAATTTTAAAAGTGTCGTATGGGTGACGTATTCCCGCCTTTAAAAAGCGAGCATTTGATTGGTCTATAGTTACGAGACAACCTACTTAAATATCTACTAACCTTGGAGACAACCTACTTAACATCTACTAACCTTGTACCTGGGGTCCCTAATAACAAATGACAGAGGGTGTGACAGAAAGATACGTAGAAGGTTGACTATTGCTAGAACAGCTAGGATGAAACTGGTAGCAATTTGAAAAAATTTTAGCATAACAATACTCACAAAACTAAGGCTGGTAAGGGCGCTCATTTTTCCCATAGCGACATATGCATCCTAAACGTGGACCTTAAAGAAAGCGGATAAAAATAAACTGGACGCTTTTGAAATGTGGGTATACCGCCGCATGTTGAGAATATCCTACTAACGTATCGATATTAGAACAACCTAAAGTAAAGGATAGATTGCTTAAACAGATACAACAGAGATATTTGCAGTATTTTGGACACATTGCTAGAAGAACAGGTGCGATGGAAAAACTGATAGTCGAGGGTAGAGTTGAAGGAAAGAGACCTAGGGAAGATCTCTAAGCCGTTGAGTAGATCAAACAAAAATACTGATTAACTAAGGGTTACATGAAGCCGAACAACTAGCCCAGGACAGAGAAGGATGGAGAAAAATAGTGACAAGACTGTAAAGGCCTGATGGTATCACCACATCCCAAATGGGATTAGGACTGAGGAGGAGGAATGTACTATGATCAAGGATCGAATCCCAACAGAGGCCAGTTAGGAAGTTAAAAGAAAAAAAGTTAAACATAGTAGTATAAAATCACTGGATCTCTAATGGATCTGCGACTTAAACTAGAATAGCGTCAACTAGTTCCCTAAAAGTTGTTTGCTGTTTGGTGATTTTTTGTCCTATTTGAAATTTTATTAAAATTTATTATAAAATATATATAGAAACAATTTGCGTCTCTGAAAAGTTCTGGATACAATTTAGGAAATTCTTCCTGTTGCTAGCCAAAATGTACCCAAACATCTATTCTTTTTCTGCAAAATAAACTCCATAAATATCTGCATTTGTAAATGGAAAAAATATAAGGCATACACATACCTTTCATTAAATTTTTGCAATGCTGTTTCTTCTTGTAAATTGTATATTTTATAACCTATATGTTTAACTGGCATGTTATATTGCAGTTCGGAAAGAGCTGACCGCCTAAAACTCGGGATTACTTATTAAATTGCTCTCTACCATAAAGGGGTTCGAACGCTAGAAAAACAGGAAAATACATAAAACCTCTTATTCCGCCATTTTCTTTCCAACTTTTCAAGAGAAAAAACATCTTCAGTGGTCATGATGGACATGCGTTATGCATTAGCTAAGGATTTTTGTTTAGCCACGGTGGGTCACGGATATATATCAAAGCAATGAATAATCAATTTGAAGATGTTTATAAAGCATAAAAAAATGTTCTACAGTTGTTTTCTGTTTTGCATATATATGAAAAGCCCATACAAATGGTCAATTTTTTTCACAGCCTAACTCGTTTTTACGAACAAAACTAAGTTTTAGAAAGAAATAATTAGAAAAAAAATAAGCCTCGTTTGTTTTATTCTTGGCTGACTTCCTATACTTATAGCATTATATTTTTTAAGCAATTTGACCAAAGTTTAATAAGACATATTTTCAGTTAGAGGTAAGCTACTTTTCTCAAAAGGTATTTGAGAAGAGTAGTTTAATATCACAACACGAGTTATGATGATTTAAATGACGAAAATCTGGTTAGAATCTTTAGTTTTCCAAATATTTTCCAAATTATTATTCAACTAACTTTTTTCAAAAACTTCAATCAAGACCTTAAGTTGAATATATAAAAATATTTTGCTATTTTTTTGTCTTTTTATTGGCATTTAAAGTCTGAACTATATTTTATCTTATGAAGATTATCGTTTCCACACGTGATTAATTCCAGAAATCAATTTGAAAAAAAAAATATTTTTGATTTTTTGCTAAACTCTTTTAGTTCAGTACTCAAAATAGCTCAAAACATAAACTATATTTTTTTATCGCTGATGAAGTATCCGGCAAATTTCAAACTGATATGTTAATGATAATTAAAAACTACAGTTGAATTTATCATAACTAACAAAATAATAAACATGTTTTTCTACTTTTCCATGACAGTGCGTTATCAATAGCAATGTTTTACTCTTATTTCAAAAAACTTACGTTGGGAAGAAGAGATGTTTTTTTTTTCGAAGATCAGGAGAGGCAAATTGTTCGTACGGTATTAACACTGTCCCAATTATTTTATGGATTGGCTGCTCAAAGTATAGGCACGTTGGTGTTCAATTATCCAAAAATAATTAAATAAAACTCAACATTCTCTAAATACGGATAAAGGAATTTGTCCCAACGATTGGCTCTATTTTTTTATGCAACGTTATCCGCAACTAAGTTTTCAAAAACTGGAAGCACCTAGCATCAGCAGAGTTATCGCATTCAACAAAGACGAAATGGATATATTTTTTAATGATCTAGAGTTGCTATTTGAAAATAATATTTTAAATTTTATCGATACATGTACGATGTGGATGAAACAGATTTTTCTAATATTTACAATCCAGGTCGGATATTGGCAAAAAAAGGGGAAAATGTTGGTGCGAAAACAAGCAAAGAGAGGGGCAAAATACTAACGTAGTATGCTGCTTTAGTGCATTAGTCCAATGTTTATTTTTAATAGACATCCAAAAAAAGGTCCCTCAGGTGCGATATACAAATCTTAGAAATCTATATGGATTACAGAAGAGCTGTATTGTTGCCGAATTGTTGCAACAAAATTTGCTGGTGCTACTCCAGAGCAACCTATTCTTCTAATGCTTGATAATCATTTCACTAATTCTTCGTACAATTTTTATATAAATTCTTGCACCCATTTATCATTACTCCCGCTACACATATCTCATAGGATGCAACCTGTATATGTAACTTTTTTCAAGGCACTAAAAACTTATTACCATCAAGAATGAATGAATCAAAAATTTAAGATAGTGATATAGCCGAACCTTTTGGAAATGCTTACAATAGGAATACCTAGATAAAAAAGACTAATTTGATTCAAAACTACTGGAATATTTTTCATCAATCATGATACGTTTTGTGAGAAAGAATTTGAAAATGTGTCCAATACAATGGCTTCAGAAAATTTACTTTTTACTAGGAAATCACCCTATGATATTTCACAATCAATACCACTGAGACATAAGACTCCTTCTTCAGAATCAGGAGCAACTTATAAATCTCCTTTTCCAGAACCTGGTATAACTAAATTCGTTCCAGAAAGATTAAACGTCTTACGGAATAGATGGTCATTAAATTCGTCCGATTACTAATATTCCTAATTTGGTTTGGAAGAAGTTGCTGAAGACAACTTAACCTTCCAGTACACTTCGGATTACATACGTAATCCATTGTATTTTATAATATTGCTATTCGGACTGTACTGTATATAAAGTTGTCTATCTCCTTATACCTTCAGGGCAGAGTATAAGGAACTGTTTAAGTATGCGACTTTAGCTTGATGTGTGAAGGTTTAAGTAATATATTGTGTTCTTTTATCATTGTAATTCACGCGTGTACTTACGTAAACCTAAACTAAAAATTATATTTTGTATCCGGCGGTTAAGGTAAGTTTCCTGCTTGAAAAAGAGTAACAAATATTTATTTTTTATTTTTGTTTAAGTTATCGACAATGTTTCGACTAAAATGAGTAAGATTCGGCGACTCTAATTTTGATATAATGCTGATTCTTCTTCTAGTTTCATGACCGTTATCGATCGTTGGATATCAAGTTGGCTACCATATTCGCTATCGTGACTTTATTGACAGCAGCTCTAAATAATGATGTAGTTGATTTTCCATACCATTGCCTTAGATTTTTCAGCCATGATGTTCTTCTTCTACCAGGACCACGATTACTTTAGATCTTTTCCTGAACGATCAGATGTAAAAGATCATATTTTTCAGGGTGTCTCATAATGTGACAGAAGTATTTCAGCTTGCGTTTCGTTATTATATTGACCAGTTGTGCTGTTTGGTTTAGCCGTCTAAGTACCTCCTTATTTCTAACTCTGTCGACCCAGCTTATTTTCAGTAGTCGTCTGTATACCCACATCTGAAAGGCTGTCAAGCGTCTAAGGATAGCCTCAGTTAGAGGCCACGCTTCTACTCCATACAGCAGGACAGGAAAGATGTAGCAAGATGTCATTCAAACTCTAAGGCCAATGCTAAGATCGTGACTGCAAAGTACGTTTCTTATTTTTACAAAGGCACCTGGGGCTTGTTCTATTCGACTTTTAATTTCTGCGGTTGGATCCCAGCTCCGATTGATATTACTGCCGAGATACACGAGTTTTTCTACTCTGTCCAGTGTGGCATCTTCGACTTTTATACCGTCATCCTGTATATAATGTTGTTTGCTAACTATCATATATTTAGTTTTCTTAACGTTGAGTTTTAATCCATACTGATCACAAGTCTGTTTTATTTCGTTCATTAGATTTTGAAGGTCTTCTCCGCAATTAGCAAGCACTAAGGTATCGTCGGCATATCTAATATTGTTGACTGTTACTCCATTCACAATAATACCTTCGGCTGTCTCCATTAAGGCTTCCTTAAATATTTCCTCCGAATATAAGTTAAAAAGTAAAGGCGAAAATATACAGCCTTGTCTCACTCCTCTTTTTATATTTATTTCTTCCGACAGTTCTTGTTGAACCTTTATTCTTGCCACTTGATGGCAGTATAGATTTGTAATTATTCCTAGATCTTTATCGTCCAATCCAGCTGTTTTCAATATTTCTAGCATTTTGTTATGTCGGACTTTGTCAAAAGCCTTTTCAAAATCGATTGCATAAATGTACACATTTTAATTTATATCTCTGCATCTCTGTACTAGCATCTGTATACTAAACAAGGCTTCTCTTGTACCCAAGCCACTTCTAAACCCAAATTGAGTATTGCTAATTCTGTCCTCTAACAGCGTGTAAATTCTGCTGTGTATTACTCGCAGGAAGATCTTCAAAACGTGACTCATCAGACGTATTGTCCGATAATCACCGCATGTCTTTGGACGATGTTTCTTCGTCCAAAAAATTCGTCAAAAAATGCTGATAGAATGGAATAATAAAATAGAGAACGAACAGGAGCCAAAGATAGATGGTAGTGACGACGACAGCTGCTCAGATGACTATAATGTTGAGCAATATGTATCTGATAATGTTCTAGAACAAGAATGTACCATGTCTGAACAAGGATTGAAACAAGATTGTGATGAAGAGGTTCAAGGGGAAGAACATGAAGAAAAAATAATTTAAAAATACTATCTTGGCAAAGACAAAAAAACAAAGTGGAGTAAGATGTGTCCTGCGCCTACTTCAAAAACTCGTGCAACAAATATTGTTTTGAAGTTACCAGGACCAATAAGAGAAGCTAAAAACGCAAAAATACAGTTTGAATAAAAAATTATAACGCGTAAGAAATTACGCGTTATACCAACATCTATATTGAGAAGGTAAGAGCAAATTTCCAACGCTACAAAGATACTAAAATGACCGAAGTCGAAGAGATTTGGGGACTTATTGGTATACTCTTTTTAGCAGGTGTTCTAAAATGTGGAAGACTAAATGTTTTGCAAATGTGGGATAATAAGAAAGTTACTGGTGTTGAAGTTATTTACTTGACATTGTCTTAAAATCGATTCCAATTTCTACTGAGATGTTTGAGGTTTAACGACTTTAATTTTAGACAACAAAATAGAGAGCTGGATGAACTTGTTCCTATACAAGACACTTTTAGACTTAAATTAAAAAAAAAATTTATACCTTCAGATTATTTAACACTTGACGAGCAATTACTTGCTTTTAGGGTAAAATGTCAATTCCGTCAATACATCCAGTAAACCATCCAAATATTGTACAAAAATATTTGCGTTAGTAGATATAGAGCGTTCCAAGTTAAGAAAATAATATTGCGGAGATAGGGCCATGTATTTCTTATGGACGATAGAAGCGCAGCGATGCCACGATGAACACAAGCACGATTCAGGGTTGTATAATTATTTGTATTTTCGTTTTCACAGACATGAATTAAATTAATGTTTTTTAACGTAATTGACCAAAAGTGCCCATTCGAAACAAGAGATGAAAAGTAGGGAAAATGATTTTAATTAAATAAATAGTATTTACAAAAGATAATTTTATTTTATCTCTTTTTAATTTATCTTATTTTAATTATAGTAACGACAGTTTATTTGTTTTTCGGTAAGAATATCATATATCATGAATCATAGAAATCAGTAGAAAATATTGCTTAGTTATATCATACACTTTTCCGGCTATTAAAGATTTAAAAGCAAATAAACGGACCGCTTGGAATGCATATATCTAATTACTAATTGCAACTTAAAATAATACGGTGTACGTATGTCAGCGATTTTATGTCGTTCTCTGAGACTACATAATGATAATAAGGCTTTGTGGTTTTTCAGTTGTTATTCTGACTTTACAGTTACTTAAATGTTAATTAAAAATGAAAATTCGAAAAATGTATCGACAATCTAGTAAATCGCATGCCTGAGAGTTTTGGCAACACTGATCTCCATAAGAGTAATGTTATTTTCTTAACGTGGAACGCTGATATACATCTACCTATAATATGGAGATTTACTGTGAAACACAACCAGCTGGTCCATTTGAAACTGATTGAAGTAGCGTAGAGGTTGTTAAAAAAATGGTTAAACCCATAGAAGGAACGGGCAGAAATGTAGCCATGGATAACTAGTTTACCAGTATACCTTTGGCCATGAACTTGCTTCAAAGAGATTAACTATTATTGGTACAATTCGTAAAAATTAGAGGGAGCTACCACAAGAATTTATAACGCCTAAAAACAAAGACATACATTCTTCTCTATTCGGATTCCTTCAAGAAAGATGTACATTGGTAACGTAAGTCCAAACAAAAAATAAGGTCGTATTAGATGTTTCAACTATGCACCATGATGACAATGTTGATACTGAAACAGAAAACAGGAACAGGCCCAAAATAATAACGGATTACAAAAAAAAACAAAATTAAGTGTGGATCTGGAAGGCCAGTTGTGTGCACAATATGATGTTTCCCGAAACTCTCAGCGTTGGCTACTCACCGTGTTTTTTGATTTATTAAATATATCAGGAACTAATGCATTTTCTCCGTATAAGGCTAATAATGTCACTGCATCACTCCCAAGAAGCACTTTTCTTCAGGACATTTCTTTTGGGTTAATAAAAGCACTGATGTTAAGGCGACTAGACAACACTCACACATCAACAGAAATAAAAGAAAAAATTTAATTTCTTTTAAAAATAAATAAGAAAACTTCTAAAGAAGTTTCGACTCGATCTTGGGTCCTTGAGCGTTGTCATATTTGTGGACGAACAAGGAGTAAGAGCACAAGAAAATGATGCTGCAGCTGTGATCAGTGGACTTGCCAAGGACATTTAAAGCAAATATGTTTATATTGTGCTGAGATAAAACAGAACATGCAGTGTTAATCAGATTAGAATGTTATATTTAGGATATTATAGAACCTAGTTTGGTTTGTGACGTTTAGTGATAGGTAACTTTGATTTATAGTATTTGTTTTAAAATTTTCATTGTGTTTTATTTTTTGTAATTTAATGTACATTGTACTTATAAAATAAAGCCAATTATAGATTGCAGTGGTATTAATAAAACCCCATTAAAACAATATCACTAGTTTCAAATAATATTGCTATTCCAAAACTCCAGTACGTATGGATTACTAATGAAATCCACGCGTGTAGCCACGTAAGAAAATAGAGCGCGTGTACTGGAGGGTTAAGCGATGATGATAAAACCCTTAAAATTAGAAAAGAACAGAAAATGTACAGATTGAACAGTCAATTTAAGATTTGTGTTTAGGTTTAGTCTTTTAACTTCAAACTTCACAGCAAAAAACACAAGATTCGCAAATATTAAAACATCTACTCTATTAAAAGCCGAGCTCAAAATAAAAAACCAAAAAAAGGTGAAAAATACTAAAAAACTACAAAAAGTTACAAGAAAAGTTGCAAATGAAGAAAAAAATTCAGTTAAAAAGAGAAAAGAAGGTAATGAAATAATTATCTACGTTTTGTGAACAATTTTGATGTGATAATTATATTTGGTGGCGGTGCAATTCTTGTGCAACTTGGGCCCAAGCTGACTAGTGCTAGCGGTGAAAAAGCGTCAGTGAACCATGCTCAATGTAAAATATTATTATTTTTTTTTATTTTAAAATATGTTCATCGATTGCTAGTGGTTATTTAAACAGGTACAATTTACATTTCAATTTACATTTTTAATACTTTTACATTGGAGACAATATTGGCTACAATACACTTTTTGTTTTAATGTTGTTTTTAGGTTGTTACCTAAAGAGAGAAATATGGACATGGAATAACAGCCAACGACAATTAGTAAAAGATAAAAATGTAAAACCAAAAAACTAACAGCAAAATTTAAACAGGCTAAAATAACTAAGATGACTTGGCAAGATAAAGGTACAAGAGATGAACAAAATGTAAAGATCATTACTGGAAACAAAGTAATAAACGAGTGCATATTAGTAGGGACATGGAATGTAAGAGGAACGTACGAGGAAGAAAAACTAAAACACATAATCGACGAATGCAAAAAATACAAGTTTGAAATAGTAGCACTACAAGAAACAAAACAATTAGGGCAAAACTCAATGGAAATAAACAACTATTTATTTTTCAACAGCGGGGGAGAAAATAGAATGTTAGGCACAGGCTTTGTGGTAAATAAAAAACTGAAAGATCTAATCGTTGACTTCAAACCAATTTCAGAGAGAATATGTGTATTAAGAGTAAGAGGAAAATACCAAAAAATAACATTTATAAATATACATGCACCGACTGAAGACAAAAGTATAGAAATAAAAGAAGACTTTTATAATCAAATAGATACAGTATTCGAAAATATCCCCAAATACGATGTAAAAATAGTGCTAGGTGATAGTAATGCAAAAATAGGAAAAGAAGAAATATATGTACCCACCATGAAACAACTTATTCCAGTACTTAGAAACCAGCGAAACAAAAAGTATAAAGCAACTAAACCTGTGAGACTACTGACAGAAGAGGAACAAAATAAATATGAAAGAATAGTCAGTAGAGGATTAGATAATATTGCAGAAAGTGGGGATATTGAACAAACATGGATGCAAATAAAAGTATGTATGACCAAAGCAGCTCAGGCCAGTAATAGAAATATAAAACACGAATACAAAGAATGGTTCGACGATGAATGTAAAATGGAACTAGATGAACGAAATAAATTAAGAATGAAAATGATGCAAGAAAAAACAACAGAGATAGAAAGAAAATACAATGAACAAAGGAAAAGAGCCAAAAGAATAATTAGATCTAAGAAAAGAAAATACAATGAAGATAAAATTAAAATGTATAGAACAGAGCTATAAAAATAGATAAATTAGAAACTTATATCAAGGGGTGAAAAATGAGAAAAAGGGGTACCAAGAAAAACCTGTACACTACAAAAACAAAAGTAGAAGAAATCTAGTAAGTCACGAAGAAATATTGAGCAGATGGAAAGAATACTTTGAAGAACTTTTAAATGAAATTCTTACAACAGAATATGAAGAGGAAGAAGAAGTGAAGGAAAATGTCGATCAAGAACGAATAGAGGAAAGACCGCCTAACGAAAAAGAAATAAAAGAAATAATAGAGAAACTAAAGAATAATAAGAGCCCAGGAAGAGATGAAGTAACAGCTGAAATATTTAAATATGGAGGACCAGTACTAATTAAGCATTTGGAAAAGTTGCTAAAAGACATATGGGAACAAGAAAAATTACCGAAGGAATGGACCGAAGCGACACTGTGCCCTTTTCACAAAAAAGGCGACAAAAGTTTATGCCACAATTACAGGGGAATAGCCCTACTAAATGTTGCATATAAAATACTTGCAGTATATATAAAAGATAAGCTATCTCAAAATATAGATAATGACATAGGGGAATATCAATGTGGATTCAGAAGAGGGAGCAGCACAGTGGATCAAATTTTGCTACTGCGCGAAATACAAGCAGAAAGCTACGAATATGGGAAACCTACAATGGCCCTATTCATCGACTTTAAACAAGCATTCGATAGAATAGAACGCAAAGAAATATACAAAGCACTACGTGAAATGGGAATTAGTGAAAAACTGATAAGAATGGTAAAAGTCACTCCGAAAAACAGAGAATAGGGTTAAAATAAATGACGAAGAAACAGATAAGTTTGAGGTCAGTGAGGGGGTGCGACAAGGAGACCCACTGTCATCGCTGTTGTTCAGTATCGTCCTCGAAGTTACCATCAGAGAAGCTGGAATCAACAGGTCAGGACTTATATATCAAAGAAAAAACCAATGCTTAGCATTCGCTGACGACATTGTACTGATAGCCAGAAGTAAGCAAGAATTAAAAGAAATAATAAAAAGATTAGAAATGAAAGCGAGAAAGATGGACTGGACAGAAAGAGATTACCTACAAGAACAATATCTGACAGTAATAACAGATGAAAAAACATATAAATTCGAAGAAGTAGAAATATTCCAGTATTTAGGAGCGACATTCACGAGAAGACCAAATATGAAGGAAGAAATCCAAGCGAGAATTATGGCCGGTAACCGTTGTATTTTTGCACTAAACAATTTATTAAGAAGCAAAAACATATCTAGAAGGGCTAAGATAAGAATATATAAGACAGTAATAAGACCTATTGCATTATATGCCAGTGAAACATGGACAATGAACAAATCCGAGCAAGTCTTGCTGCAAGTCTGGGAAAGAAAAGTCCTCAGGAAAATATTTGGAGGTAAATTATGGAATGGTATATGGATGAAAAGACCAAGTATGGAATTAGAGGAGATGTGTGGAGAGCCAAATATCGTAGGGATCATAAAGTCACAAAGACTGAGATGGTTGGGACACATCCAAAGGGTGGAAAACACGAGACTGCCAAAAAGAATGCTAATGAGAGGAATAGGAGGGAAAAGGGAAAGAGGCAGACCGAAAACCAGGTGGAAGAAGAATGTTGAAAAAGACATAGAAAAACTTAAAATACCAAACTGGAAAAATAAAGCAACAAACAGAAAAGAATGGAAAAGAATAGTAACCCAAGCCATGGGCCTTCTAGGCCTGGAGAGCTAAATTATATAGTATATATATATATATATATATATATATATATATATATATATATATATATATATATTATATATATATATATATATATATATATATATATATATATAGGTTGTTACCAAGGTTGTATTTACTTCTGGCTGTTAAGTAGTGTTCTTTCTAATAAGGTGTTAATATTACTCCTATAAATTATTTGGTCATTTACAGTGGCTATGTTGAGAAGACTACAAAATAGAGTAAATGGCCATCTGTTACTAATTCTGGTTACATTGTATTCTGACTTTGTCCTATCTACAACATTCACACATCCTTTAGTTAAATTATAAAATGTTATCATTTATGGTTTCTTCTCACTAGACTCTATATCAATTGAATCGTCAAAGTACATCGTTGATAACATTACGGCGTTTTTTTGGGTGTTCGAGACTGTAGTGCAGTGATTTTCATTCTGGCCATATGCAAACATGCTGCTATGAATTAGTCGACCTTTTACAGTGACAAAGTCTAAAGATAAACCCCTTTTATTTTTTCTTATTGTGACTACAACAGTAAGTCTGTAGTTCACAAACAGATCATTTTCCAAAGGAATAGATGTAAAATAATTGTCCATTGTAATATTTCGACCAGTATTCATCATCATCATTGATGCTACAGCCCTATAAAAGAGCCTCGACCTTCCCAAGTCTATTACGCCAGTCAGTTCTATCCATTGCCAACTGTTGCCAGTTTGCTGCGCCTATTCGTCTACCATCCTCATCTACACCATCCCTCCATCTGAGTTTTGGTCTACCCCTTTTTCGACCAGTATTATCAATGGGTTTTATTAATCTTTTTACAACGCTCGATGTATCATTTTGCAGTACGTAGAGGCCTTCTGGTTGTTTCCTAGCGTAGATCCCAATACTGTGGCAATAAAATGTTCGTGCATCAACCAGCGCGTAGATTATAATGGCATACTTATGAGGTTTATTTGATATATATTGACGAAAACGGTACTTACCACGAAAACCTTCCAACATCTCGTCAATTGTGACGTATAACCCTGGAGTATAATATTAAGAACATTTATTTTCATAATTTTCAAATAGCTCTCTAATAGGAACTAAATTATCAACAGCTGTCCTTTCTGGTCTGGTTTGACGATCATCAAAACAAATACCTCACACAAGGACATGGAAGCGCTTTTGTGTCATAGTGGCAGCCAAATATGCAGGTGCTGTTTCATCGTTCGCCCACAATGCATAAGTGCTGCCTCTTTTTTATTTAAGCTACATATAGAAGTCCAATAAATGCACATATTTCATGGAAATATGTGGCCGGACAATCTTTTTCCAGTTTATACGATTTCCGCATAACCGCAAGTTGTTTATTTGTATGTTGTAAATTTTCTAGAGTACTATCAGGAAAAAAATATTTTCAACAGTCCAGAACAGTACAACACTTTGATGCTACTGCTTTTAGACCTGGACGTTGTATAGCAATATGTTGTCTTTTTGTTTTTGATACAGGTTTTGTCATTTTATGTTTTAGCCAAACTGTTCCATCTTTGCCAATAAATTGGAGAAATTTTTTAGGGAACTGTAGTTATTACTATAAGTTCATCAATTGCGTCACATAATTCAAAATTCTCATCGTTTTCTGACTGTCCGTGTCCGTCTTATAAATGCTATGTGCAGAAAAAGTGTTATTTTTTTAGTCAAAATATTCTGATATCGGTTTTGCTTCTACTTTTTCGTACCACTGTAAAAGTTAATTCCTGGTTTTAATATCTAAAATATCCATTATGGAAAAAAATTAAATTTATTTATACTATAAGCATAGATAATATTGAAAACAAATAACATATCCATAAAACAATAAATAAATAAATAAAAAGTATGTTAAATATATAACAATTGTTAACATTAGGTAATCCTAGAAATGTTAATTAAAATCTTACCTGCTGTCCTCTTCAATCAGATTTTTGTGACAAATCGTTTACATAATAAATTTAAGGCACTAAATAATAACGGCCGTCTTCCCACCACGTACCTGAGACATTGCTGAAGGCCCAAGACGTTAAAAAAATTATTATCAAAATTATAGCAAGAAATAGTAAAAAGTGAGATTTTTTCTCACCAGCGGACCGATTCCGGGTTAAAAAAGAATAATAAATATTAAAATTAAATATATTTCCATATATTAAAGCTTCGTCAATCCTGGTCGATATAATCCTATCAGTTGAAATTATCCGATTTATTTCCCCTTTCTAAAATAGTACGTTATTAACAAATATATTTTTGTTTATAAAACCGGATGAAAAAACCAAATAATGGATAAAATAAAAAAAGCACACATCCTGTGTTGGCCCTCTTATTACAACTATTACTACTTAAAATTTTTAATAGCGCTTAAGTGGTCGATACTCCCCCAGTCTCTTCTACTTTTAATAACAAAATTTCATTAAAAAACATGATACTACAAAAATTGTGTTTATTTATGTATAAGCACAATGGCGAACTCTGTTCTTTAACTAACAAAATTACACTTTGCAACATTTTTTTTCAGATTGTGAATTTGTAATTAATAAATTATTTTTTTATAAAGTACAATATAAAAACATTAGATGTACATGTTATAATCTTAATTAAACATCTAGTTGGAGGTGGGATTTAAATGTTTCTGCTTATTTTTCTGTCATTAAAAACTTTAAAAATAAAACATATTAAATCGTTTCTCTGGTGGTGTCTTATTAAACTATAACTAGTAATACCCATCTTGCAATTTTTACTCGAATTGATTTATGAATAAATTAAGTATATCATTGTGATATTGTTCAATGGTAAGTGTGCCATGAAGAAAGTATCAACTAATATCTGTTGTATTGACTATCTTCAGCTGTACACTATTCTTAGTGTAGAAAACTATTTACTCAGTGCTGTCCTACGAGAAAGTTGTCCATAATCGAAGTCGTATATAGTCGTCGACTCCACTGTAAGTCAAGCGTAAACGAGATCACTGAAAATCTAGAATGATATTTTTGTTAATAAAATAATATATTAAAAAAAACTCGACTGTCCCTTTTTAGAAATTGAGAAAAATTCAGAAATATTTTTGTTATAATAAGTCACTTTTAAAAAACGATTTGTAAACGGCAATGAGACAAGTACATTGAATGCCAATATATTATATCTAAACTTATATTAAATACTAGCGGACCCGACAGACTTCGTTCTGTCAAATAGATTTGGAATGTGGCAGTTAATTTGTTTAATTCTCCTTAACAGGACCGCCACCATGATGATAGGGCGGTGTGTGAGGGTCAGCTTGCGTGACCTAATTGTCTTCGCTTCCACGAATTTTGGCCACCCTTTTGGATCCACTAAAAACCTAGACTGGGATGTCTGCCAGAAGGCTTCAAACTAAGAGGGGAACTAAAGGTTCAAACCTGATTAAAAAATAATCTAAAGAGATAGTGGGAACCTAAAGGTGACAAATATTTATAAAATGGGTGCTTTAATGACAAAACATAGAGATAATTAATTATATTATATTATTATTATTAACGTATATACAATATATACGTACAACGTATACGTACAATAACAATTATGCCAGAGTTAGAATAAATGGGGAACTAACCGATAGTTTCAGGGTCACAAAGGGCGTGAGACAAGGCTGCATACTAAGCCCAATTCTATTTAACATCTATGGTGAATGGATAATGCGGAAAGCTACTGAGGGCTGGAACGGTGGCATCACCATTGGCGGGAAGAAGATTTGCAACTTGAGATATGCAGATGATACTACTATCCTCGCTAGTTCTGAAGCTGAATTGATTCACCTGCTACAACGGATAGAAGACGTAAGCTTAACGATGGGTCTTAAAATAAACAGAGATAAAACGAGAATCATGATAATTGACAGAGCTAACAACAATCAAAATCATCTGGTCATGATAAACAATATCGCTGTTGTAGATAAATTATAATAATACCATAGATAATAGATAATACCATGACAAGAAGTATCCTCACTTATGGGTGTGAAAATTGGACAATAAATAAGAAAACCAAAAACAAAATAAGAGCAACAGAGATGGAATTCCTAAGGAGAAGCTGCAGAGTAACAAGAAGAGACAGAATAAATAACATGGAGATTAAGAGGAGAATGGGAATGAACTCCGACATAATAGAATACATCGAACAGAAGAGATTAACATGGTACGGACATGTCAGAAGAGCAGACCAAAATCGGTGGATAAATAGAATGACAGAGTGGAGCCCGATAGAAAGAAGAAAGAGAGGCAGACCCCGAAGATCTTTCAGAGATGAGGTGGACGAAGCAATGAGTAGAAGAAACCTACAGGAAGGGGACTGGCTAAACAGGAAAACTTGGAGAAAACGGTTGAGTGAAGGAATACAGTGAAAACTGTGAAAATCCTTGTATATATATAGGAGGCTGTACTGAAGAAATAAAGCGGCGGTCAGCAATCGCAAAAAGCGCTATGGCAAAATTAAGGAGGTTCTTAGATGCACCAGGTGCATCTAAGAACCTCCTGTTTTATCATTTGTTACTTTCATACGTGTATCTTCTGTTGTTCATTCAATAGTGGAAGATTTGTTTGAATTAATTTTTTCAAAGTATTGAGATCATACAGTTTTTCTCGGTGCAACCCTTAGTTAAAAGCATCATGCATAAGACGAGTAGGCGCGGTCAGGAATAATTGAAATAATAGTTTGTTTGACATCATGAAGCACATGTCCTCAATTGAAATCAATGCTTCATTGTAAATTTCTTCGCTTATTTATATATTTGGATTTCCCCCTATAATCCGTATTTGATACAAAATATCATCACACAATATTATCTTTGTACTTGATCCACAAATCATTTGTATTGATGGAAAGCATGTAGATATGATTATAGAAAACAATGTTCGTATTTAATGAGCTTGTGATGATATTACTCCATCATTGAGAGTTTGATCCCAATGAGCATCATTTTTTAGCAAATCATGAATGTGTTGCTTGTGTGAGTCCATTTCAAAAGGTAGAAGAAATAATAAATTAGACTTACTCACAATCAATTTAATTTAACTAATCAGACAACCGGTTTCGCTTTCTACAATATGCAAAGCATCTTCAGGTCACGATAGAAAGTTAAATAAATACTGAAAATAATAAACCCATATTAGGGTGTTGTCTAATAAAGATAAAATAAAGATAGATAATATAAATTATATAAATTACAGTAATTATGCCAATATTACATGTCTGTGGTTTTCCAAAATGAATAAGATGTTTAAGCAGACAAGGTAAGACCCACAAATTGGTAAAATAGTCTATTAAACTGTAATGAATTAATAAATAAACAAATAAATAAAACATTACTTACATGCCGGTACTCTATTAATTGATGGTTGAAAGAACATGGTTCAAACTATCTTGTATTGTTGATTGGAGAACTCAAGTCCACTATTGTAATTGTTTAACAGTAAACAGGGAAGTTCTTGAGGAGACAGATTTAATCCAATGAAGTAGAGATAGGTGAAATGTAATTGTTTGTTTGATGAAAGTAATGTTCTGTACCATTAAGTTCTTAAAAAGTAATTTATTTTTATTCTGGAGATATATTTATGAAATGTGTGTTATTTATTGAGATTTTTATATTTGTTTTTGTTTTGGAAGGTGACAGTTGTAAGACAAAACAAAAAACAAAAATAAAAATCTCAATAAATAACACACATTTTATAAATATATCTCCAGAATAAAAATAAATAACTTTTTAAGAACTTAATGGTATAGAACATTACTTTCATCAAACAAACAATTACATTTCACCTATCTCCACTTCATTGGATTAAATCTGTCTCCTCAAGAACTTCCCTGTTTACTGTTAAACAATTACAATAGTTGACTTGAGTTCTCCAATCAACAATACAAGATAGTTTAAACCATGTTCTTTCAACCATCAATTAATAGAGTACCGGCATGTAAGTAATGTTTTATTTATTTGTTTATTTATTAATTCATTACAGTTTAATAGACTATTTTACCAATTTGTGGGTCTTACCTTGTCTGCTTAAACATCTTATTCATTTTGGAAAACCACAGACATGTAATATTGGCATAATTACTGTAATTTATATAATTTATATTATCTCTCTTTATTTTATCTTTATTAGACAACACCCTAATATGGGTTTATTATTTTCAGCATTTCTTTAACTTTGTATCGTGACCTGAAGATGCTTTGCATATTGTAGAAAGCGAAACCGGTCGTCTGATTAGTTAAATTAAATTGATTGTGAGTAAGTCTAATTCATTATTTCTTTTACATTTTCTAGCAGTTGCAAATATTGGCAGGCTTCTCTGCCTGATCCACACAAATCACCATCAACAGTTCGTAGATGTTGGAATCATGTTGGGCCACGTACATTGACTAATAGCAGTCGTAAATAAAAACATTTATCATTGCTTGGATGTACTGAATAAATTCGACCAATCGCATCGGTAGAATATGTATCTGTGTATCCAGGAACTGGTTTTCCTTGTTTCCGTCGTATAAATCTCCTTGAGGATTGATTCCAAGTATAATATTTTGGCATTTCAGAATATAACAATGTTTAAGCAAAAGCATCGTTTTGTCATATCTCAAAAAAACTGGTTATTGTAGTAGATGGTGGCAAAGCAGCTCTTTGTACTGCGTTCTGTGCTGTAAGATATATTCTGTGTCCATTTTATAAATGCGCAGCTAAATGAACAACAGTAGGGTGTCTCTCATGAACATGAAAAGAAAATATACGCCAAACTGCTTCATTACTACTAACATAGCGACCCATTTGGTATTGGATAACTTCATCATTGGAATTCTTTGAGTATTTATGATCTACGTAGATAACTAAATGAATTTTGATATTTTGAGTGGTGGTTCCAATAGATGCCACTAGACCGATTAGGAACTAATAGGTATGTTCTGTTGCATAATTACAAAATGAAAAGACGTCTTGATTTGAGTAAAGTAACAAGTAATGACGCTTACGCTTTACTAACAAATATTCCATGGGATGGATATGACGTTCCGATTTTGATGAGAACGAGGATGAAGATATCGACATGACTTTGAAGTCAGCTGTTTCAGATGAACAAAACAATATTTCAGACAATGAAGACGATGTGCATGACAGCAATGGTGAAGAAGAGGTATCAGCTGTTATTCTTGATGAGTTAAAACGGACCATCGACCCAAATAATGCCCTTTTACTCTGTCCTTACTCATAAAACGTTAAACTAAATGTTCCTGATACTTTAGAGACTCCCCTTGATTTTTTCCTTCATTTTTTTAGTGAGAACCTGATATATGCACTTGTTTTCCAAACTAATATATATGTAGTCCAAGAAAATAACAGAAACAACACTCCCACAACAATTAAAGAAATAAAGTGTATCGTGAGAATAAACCTTTTGATGGGTGTGAAAAAGTTTGTCCAGTTATAGAGATTTCTGGTCTGTAAATTTTGTTATCAGGGATCAATTTATTTCTTCATGTATGTCGCGTGACAGATTTGGATGGTTGCTAACTCATCTTATAAATATTGATTACGTTTTACTCGCCTATGTGTTCCACTTGAAAAACACATACTGCAGATTAAAAATCAGGGTCTAAAAACTATTATCAGATTAATAGTATGTTATAGATGCGAGACATGGATAATGACAGAAGACACAAAACGAAACCTGGAAGTCTTCGAACAAAAAGTTCATAGGAAGATATTTGGACCGATTAACGAAAACGGAGTATGGAGATCCAGGTACAACCATAAACTCTACCAACTGTTTAAAGAGGCACCGACCCCAAAATCCGTTAAAGAGAGTTCGATGTGCTGGTCATATAGTTAGAATGGAGACTGGAAGATTGCGAAAAAGAGCCCTAGATAGTAAAATGCAGGGCCCAAGACGTGAGAACCTAGAGAAGATCAGCGCGGTATTGGCAAGGTTGAAGGCATAGTTTGGAGGAAACCAAGGCTCGATGGGGGCTCTAGAGCCATTCGAGAGAAAGAAAGATTTATAGCAGTTTAATTTTCGTACTGACTTTTTATTTAAATATTCTTATATTTCAGATACCATGTATTTTAAAATACTTCATCTTTATCTAGCCTCAAAAGTCCACTGCTACACATAGGCTTCTTCTTCGTGTTTTAAACCCCGTCTATCTTGACCCACTCTCATCCAGTTTTATATATTTTGTTTTGCTTTTTTTAATTTTGAGGCCGCTCTGCTTAGCTAATTTCTCTCAAGTAGAAAAAACAAGATATAAATGTATCTTTTTTTCACGTGCCATATCAGAGTAATTCGACGTTGCCGATCACCATTGCAAAGCTTCTCGATCTTCTGCTACATGGAATAATTGTCCTGCATTTGATATCTCCGTCCATTCAGGAATGATTTTTAACCAAAAAACTTGTGTCCTTCCTAGACCTCAAATACCTACAAAGACAAAAAATTTGGTTTTGTTTGAGTTTATTTAAATGCCTATTTCCTCTTCTTCTTCGTCAATATGATCAAGCAGAATTTAGAGACCTTCGATATTTTCTGACAAAATTACTGTATCGTCCGCGTACCTGATTTTGATTTCATATGGCTGTCTCTTAAGTGCCTTCTTAAACAGTTGGTCGTAGTAAACATTAAACAATGTTAGGGACAAAATGCAATCTTGTCTAACTCCTCATTGTATGGAGATTTCGGTGGAATAATTGTCTCCAATTTTTACGATAGCAGTTTGATTTCAGTACAGATGTTTAATAACACGGATAAATTTGTCATCTATTCCTATATTTTTTAGGATCTGCATTAATTTTACATGCTGTACTTTGTTAAATGCCTTTTAAAATTCAACTATATAAGAATAAAATATACCTAATAAAAACTGTCAAGTCAAGCCACTACTATGAGTAATGACGCTAGACAATATTTACGACAATAATATATAATTATAAATAATGACAGATGGCAATATTTTTTGACTTGGTAATAGGGAAAGTTTACAGTTAGTTATAGATTAAAACCAACAGAAAACGAGAATTGCTTTAGATAATAGTATTGAAAACAGTGTTAAATACATAATAATTTTGTTTTAGCAGTGTAGTCACCACGTCTAATACATTTTAAATAAGATTCTTCTCTTAGTCGCCCAATGTAATTTTAATTTTCTGTTTATCATGCCGTTAAACTCAAGTTTTATAAATTTTCGAGATGTCTTCTCTTTTTCTTTTTAAAATTATCCTGTCAATAAAACCACCATTTTATTTTGTGCTCCGTTTTACTTTAAACTAGGAGTTTATTGGGTTAGCTAAGGACCGCTTCCATCGTAATTAAATTTGTAGTTAAATTGTTTTTTATTATTCCACAAAACAAATGTACTGTCACATTAACAATAACGTGTATGTCTAGAACTCTAGAATTAAAAATTCCAATCTAGAACTTAAATTTTCTCTTATTAGCACAATATTTAATAAGACGCTCTTCTTCTTCTAGTTCCACGACTATAATCGATTGGATATCAAGTTGGCTACCATATCTGCTATCACGATAGCATATTTGCTACGGTGACTTTATTATCAGCAGTTCTAAATAATGATGTAGTAGAGGTCTTGAATTTTGCAGCCATGACGTTCTTCTTTTACCAGGACCATGTTACCTTGGATCTTTCTCTGAATGACCAGATGCAAAAGTTCATATTTTTCAGTGTCTTATAATGTGACCGAAGTGTTCCAGCTTGCGTCTCTTTATTATATTAAGCAGTTTTGACGTTTGCTTTAGCCGTCTAAGGATCTCCTCATTTTAGTCTTTATCGACCCAGCTTATTCTTACTAGTCGTCTGTATAGCCACTTCCCAAATGCTTCCAAGCGTTTAAAAATAGCCTAAATGGGGTTCACACTTCCGCTCCATATAGTGACACTGAAAAGATAATATAGAAATATGTCATTCGAACGCGAAGGTCACTACTAATATTGCGGCTACAAAGTACGTTCCTTATTTTTACAAATGTAGCTCAGGCTTGTTTTATTCTGCTTTAAATTTCTATAGTTAAATCCTAGCTCTTATTATTATTAGTGACATGAGTCTATGTTCAACATCATAATATGAATAAATGAAATGGGCCAATGGTATTTTCAACTTTCTTCTAAAAAGCCACATCTCAAAAACTTTCAGCTTTCTCATCAAGTCAACATTCACAGTCCAAGATTCGGCACCTAAATATAACCTTTTACCATACGGTATCCAATTTTCAAACTGAGACTTTGGTTACATAGAAATATTCTTACTTTCAAAGATGCTGCTCTTGATTGCTTTATTCCTAATAACATTTTTGATTTCGGATATATATCTTCAATAATCGGGACTCCTAAGTACTTTATTTTGTCCACTTGTTCAATATCTTCATTTTTTATCTGGATTCTGGTTATCACATTACCCTTCTTACTGATAATTATGGTTTTTGCTTTATTTATGTTTATTGTTAAACCAAACTGTTCCGCTGTATCACAAATTGTGTTTAGTAGCGTCTGCAGGTTTTTTTCTCTTTCAACGATAGTGACTGTGTCGCCGGCTGCACGAATGTTATTTATATTGTAACGAATATTTTGCCAACCACACGGGGCATTAATACAAGGGGTAGAAAATGGGGGGAAGAAACTACTGGGGGTGGAGAAGGCCAAGCAAAATAATCGAAACATATGGGAACGGCACTCAGGTTTTGGTAGGAGAGTTGGGGTCGTGGATAAGTAAAAGGCAAGGGGGTTGGATTGGGGCAACTACAAAAAAATGAAATAAAGGGGTATGAATCTCTTAAGACAAATAAAACGAAACAGGAAACACCTCTAGTAATTTATAAAGAGCGCCACTTCAAGGTGCCTAATTATAACCATCACAACAGCTAGTTGTAACTGGAGATATAATTATTAAATATAAAAAACATATCTTTTTCAAATAAAACTCAAAAAGGGTTAGTTAAAAAAATAAACAGATGTTAAGAAACAAAATTTAACATTTATTTTTGTGTCACCACAAACAGTTACAAAACATAGAGAACACAAGAATGCTCAAAAAAGACAATACAAAATATTACCACAATAGTCGCAAAATACAAAAAACCTGCTACAAAAACTTACTAATGATACTGACGTATAAACTGTGGTAAATATAAAAATTTTTACAAATAATAAAATTATCCTTTTAAACAATGAAAGCAACTATTACTTTAGCAAAAAAATGTCTGTCTTTACTTTAAAATTTGAAAGTTACCTGGATTTCAAAAAAATTACACTTGCGCTGTAAACTGAACTTCTTAAAAACTCAACAATGGCTGGGAATCTCTTGTCCTTTGGAGGCGTGTCAGCCGGAGCTGACAGCCGTGCCGGACGCATCAAGGAATTTGACACACTCTGACACACGAACAAAAAGGAAAATGGGTCACTGGAACACAAACCTTGGAAACTAAACTGGACTTGGCTTTCTAAAAACAGGAAAAGGTACAACTGGATACAATGGCAACATTTCAAAACTCACTTAAAACTGTAACTGAACCATTAAACTGCTACTATATTTTACATATTTTTCATAAAAAAAGACGAACAACGAGGAACATTTTAAATTTGACGTAAAATTTGGACATAACGCTGAAGACCACCGCTCTTTACCGCGGCTCCAACGAAAGTGACGAAATTATCTTAAAAAAGTTATCGCATAAGTTGGAATAAACAAAACACTTTGGGTCTAAGACACATAAACAAGACACAACGGAAATTAAGACGTAAATTCTTAATTTAAAAACGCAATATCGGGCGGTTTGAACAAAGAAATATCGAAGAAATTTGCGCCTGTGACATAAACAAACAATAAAATGATTTATTATCGACGGTGGCGACCTAAAAAGAACGAAAGATTATTTGGGTTTTAAATTGAAGGATACGAACTAAGAAACATTGAAAAAATTCTTCGTTATTATAATGCATATATAAGGAGATTTCAATTAACACATATACAAAAGGATTCCAATAAATTTTAAATGCTACAATATTCCTGTTTGTTCCAACGGAGATTTTTGACTTTGTTAATTAGCGGACTCGCAGAGAATAGGACTCCTTTTAGGAGTCCTTTTCACTTTCGAAATTCGATGAGAATATTATGTTTAACTTTGTAGAAAGCTTTCCACTGGAATTATAAATCGATTATACTTTGGATTATACTGTTGGTTTAGTCAAACTTTAGTTTAGTTTAGTCAATGGGCAAACTACAAAATTAAAAATGTTAATGCATTACTCTAGACCAACTAACCAACAGTGAGAGATGTTAAATGTGGAAATGGTAAGTGTATCTATATTGCAAAAAGATATGGAGACTGTAATAACGCCAATTGTAGATCAATAGATCACAAACAAGCTTGTTTAGCAAATTGTTAATGATTAAAAAGTTATTTAGTTAATAAGTTAAAAGTTAATTAGAGTATGAAATAAATAAAACTCTTATTGGATATACTTAGTGTAGGAAATCTAAACAGTCTATCAAGGTTCCCTGCGTGGCGAAGCTGTAATAACATTTTTAAAAATTGGTTTAAAGTTAGTACAATTTAAATTAATTTGAGTATTAAGAGAGTTTTCATTTTTTCCCATGTAATTTTCAAATATTTTAATAAGTCTAACTCTAAGTAGTTTTTCTTCCTACGAATGTCATGGAAAATAGATAAACTAATATTGAGTAGTGGTGGAATATAAACTGAGATGTGATGATTCCTATGCCTGTTATGTAGGTAGAACCATTCGAAAGTAATCTACTCGAATCACAGAAAATGTAAACAAACCAAACTCTTTAAGTTTTTGTCACCAGTCACCAGTGTTCAACAAACAAAATTTTAAAATCAATACAGGTTCAACTATTTTACCTGACATGAGTAGGCAGAAAAACTACTTAGAGTTGGACTTATTACAAGATTTTGAAATTTCAGTATGCACACTTTGTTTCCAACTTTAATCTTCATTTTTTTAAGCACTTTAATTTCATATTTTAATTTTTTTTTCTATAGTATCGGTAGTGCTTGGTGGACCTTTTTAGTGTAGTTAACCAACCACTCTCTAGCAGATCGTTTAGTCTAATTCTTACATTCACACTCTTTGTCCACCACATTTGCCCACAAACTAACATTTAACTTATCACTGACAGGTATGAGTATGAGACCTTGATTATACAGTCTACATAGAGTGCTAGTCAAAAGTCCGTTCCCCCCCCCTCGTGTCTTTTATTTGGAGAAAAACTTAAAAAAACCAAGTTCATGGTATTTACAAAAGCACAAAACATTAAAGTTAAGCTAGTACTAGATAATACATAAATTGAACAAATTTAATATCTTTGTACAAATACCTTGGAGCATGGATCACAGAAGATAATGATCAGACAAAAGAAATAAGATGCCGCATTGAAATTGCACGGTCAACTTTTAATAGAATGAGAAAACTTTTTTGTAATCGCGATATCAATATATCGCTCCGAATAAGAATGCTTCGATGTTATAATTTCTCTACCCTTTTGTATGGGGTTGAAGCTTGAACACTTAAAAAATCCAACATTAAAAACCTATAAGCATTCGAAATGTGGTGTTACTGACGTATTTTGAAAATATCATGGATTAATCGCAAAACAAACGAACAACAAAAACAAGTTCTCGAACAACTAGGAAAACAATGCAAAGTTTTTAATTCCATAAAAATCAGGAAATTGGAATACTTGGGGCACATCATGAGAGGTGAAAAATACGAACTACTAAGGAATATAATGCAGGGTAAAATCAAAGGCAGAAGAAGCGTAGAAAGACGTAAAATTTCGTGGCTACGCAATCTTCGTGAATGGTTTGGATACAGGTCAATTGAACTATTCAGGCGCGTAACCAACAAAATTATAATTGCCAGAATGATTTTTAATCTCTGATAGGGGCGAAACTTGAAGAAGAAGAACATCTCCAGATACACTTCACCGATTAATTTATTATTGAGAAAAACAGGCTCAACTATGTGGTTTCCCAAAATACCTGCCCAAAACATTTATTTTTTTTTTGGGGAATTAAGTATGTGTTTCACGAAAGACGTGATAATTTGTGTCACTCCAATACCTCACATTGTGTATGTTAACATTTCCATTGAGGGAAAAAGTACTTTCGCCACTAAAACAAATTGTGTTTATGTTATCGGGCTGTTGGTAAATTTTATTGGACATATTTTCACAAAATTCTAGGCTTAGGTCGGGGTTATCATCTGAAAGTTGATACACAATTTTTAATTTGTATCGATAAAATTTGTTCTCAGCCAACACTAGGTGTACTGTCTTTTGACCGAATTAGTAGATAGATGCAACTTGGGCAGTAGAAGAAATAGGGTTTACTACCATTTCTGAAGTTATGTCAATTTTGTTGTCATCACTAATTTTTGGTTGACCAGATCATTTGACATCTTGAACACTACCTGTTTGTTTAAACTTCCGAAGAAGCTTCTTTAAAAAGTTCTCGATGTAAGGCGATCGGGGTACATCTCATTAAAAAGACGTTCCGCTGCATAAAAATTATTTCCACATTCACCAATTATTAACACATTTCTGCTAAGGTAAATGTAGCTTTCACCGACCACTTAAGGTTTTCCTTATAAGCAAAATCAATAATAAGAAGAATACATATTTATTTTTCTTTGCATAATTTTTAAAGATAAGTTTTAATCTTTCCGATTTAGCTAGCAATATAGAAAAAAATAACATTATACAAGTTTAATTCATTTTTTTTAATGTTTCAGTAATTATGTACAATTTCATTAAAATGCTCCCTTCACCGACCGGTCTGAAAAATACTAACTTATCACCGACCGATTTTGTTGCTATTACCGACCATAAGCACCTAATTACCGGACATTTTAGTCCTATCAGCTACCTGCTTAGGGAACTACTATTTAAGTAATTATAACAACATAATATTAACTAATTTATTTAAAAATAATCATATCTAATTAATTGGCTTAATTAAATCTCTGGCTTAATTGAAAAAACAAACTTAGTTGAAGATTTTAATATTTTTAAAAATATAAATTCATAATACAACAAACAAAAAGTTACATAATATATTGGGCATGTATAATAGATTCAACTTTGGTATGAAATCATTTTATTTTTTTAATATTATAGTTTTTATTGCATCCATCTCCGGAATTGCATAGATACCCCTTTTATTCACGGGTGGCGATGTGGCGACTGTAGGAGTAATTTTTTTCACTACCTTTTTATTTGTTTTAATATAATTTTTTTCAGGCCAGAATAAAGCTTTTTTGAAAGGAGTTGCAACATTTTTAAGAAAAGGAGGAATATTTTTCGTGAGCGCCTCCGGCGTAGATTTTTTCTTTTCTGAAGGTTCATGTTCAATAGTGTTTTCTTCTGGGATAGTATTATGCTGCTCCAAGAATGGAAGCTTAATAGTTGCTAAAGGAGAGCCACTCGTTCGAGTTACTGGAATATTTTTCGAGGGCGTCTCCGGTGCAGTTTTTTTCTTTTCTAAAAGTTCATCTTCAATAGTTTTTTGTTTCTGGTATTGTATTATGGTGCTCCAAGAATGGAAGCTCAATCGTTGCTTAAAGAGGGCCCCTTGTTTTAGTTACTGGAAACAGAGTATCTTCCGAAACAATGGAGTTTTCACATTCTGCTTCCTGTACTAAAGTACCATCAGGCTGTACCAGCATGATTTGCTCTTGGTCCCAAATAGAACTATCTAAATCCAAATTGATGTTCGAAATCTCATTATATTCTGGCATATTTGCTTCTAGAGTTATGTCATAGATATTATTTTCATGTTGGTTGTTCGGTGTTTCATTTTTAACTTTTTTCCAGAAATCGAACAATCCTTCGTTTGAGAGACTTCCTTTTCAAATATCGTCACAATTATAAAATGCTCCTAGACGTTGTCTGTCAATTCTTTTCTTTAAAACACCTGCCATTTCTTCTTGCGTTTTTGACTCAACTTGTGCCAATAAGTAGTTTGGTGTAGTCAAAGTTATTCTGATTATATGGAAACAATCTACAAGTTCTAAAACCATTTCTTACTGTATCTTCAGTAACGCTGACCCTAATACATTTGTCCAGTTCCTCTGCAATATCTTCGCGTTTTAGTTTTTTGCCATTATTCTCAATACGCCAATTATGAATCCTGTTTTTCCAGAAAAGTTTAAGAGGTCTAAAAATAGCAACATCTAATGACTGCAGTAGATGTGTAGTGTTGGGCAGAAGAGCAATTAGTATAATACCTTTGCTTTTGCAGAACTCAGTTAGATGAAGCGTTAAATGTGAAGAATGCCCATCTAGAAAAAGCACAACAGGTAAAGGAACGTTCTTTTCAACAATCCATTTTTTATAAAATACATTTGTAATTAATTCATAAAAACATTCTCCAGTCATCCACTCGGAGTCTGAATGGCCAATACCCCAGCCCAGAGGCATTTTCAAATGAATACTGGCTGGTACTCTTTTATAGGGAAAGAGAACAGTAGGTTTCACAACTTATCCTTCTGCCGAAATTGTTGAAAGTACCGTGAGGCATTCTTTTTCGTCATTAGCGATTCTGGTATAAACTTATTTCGAACCTTTTCTTACGATTACACATTTTTCTTTTGGTGAAAGAAAAACGCTGATTCGTCGCAATTAAAAATTCTTTTTGGGTCTGATAGAACTTCCTCTAAATTATTTGTTTTTAAATATTCTGAAACTCTATCAAACCAACCTCTTACACTTTTTTCTGTTATATTTGCCCGAGGTTTGGTTAGATTCTGGCATACTCGATGAGAGAGCTCCGGATGCCTGGCGAAGAAATTTTCGTACCAATGACGACCTGGAATTCCGTCTTTAAATTTATTTGCTCGTTCTAGACGGCGAACTAGTTCTGAAACACACCCCAACAGTTGATTTTTTGTTACAGGAAAACCAACAGTTTCTAAATATAGAATCCAATCTACTATGGTTTGTTCTTCAGCTGCAGTCAGGACACAGTGAGCCCCACTTGTAGTACCTTGTTCATATTTGTTATGAATTTTATCAACTAGAGTGCTTTTTGGAATTTGAATTCTCTGAATGCTTCTCCAAACGACAGTTTTTTCGTTCTTCAGACATAGCTCAAAGTTTGTCTTGAATCTGGAAAGAAAACGTTCATAATATTCTCGGTCGGTAATAGGTCACAATATATATTTCTTGCACTCTATTACCGACCGTGAAAAAACTATTATTTTAGGAGACCACTTTTTAATATGTTAAAATTCATATATTTCATTCACCTATAAAGCAATGAAGTATCATGAATATGATTATCGTTTTTTGTTTAAAAGCAGACTTTTGGAAATAAGACACTTAATACATTATTCTATTTAAAAGTAATTCTTCCAAAAAAAAATACATTTTTATTCAACTTTCATCTTACTTCTCTTAATTGAAAATTAAAATCTAGTCGGTCGGTAACTACTCAAGTGCACCGTTGGTTTATTACCATTAAGAAAAAAAATATATTATGCATAATTTTGTGCTAAAATATATTAAAAACTTTACAAAATTCAATGACTACATTCCCCTTATTCCGACCGCCTGGTCGGTAAAAGGTTGATTTTAAGTTTTAAAGCACCTTTTACCGACTGTTCTTTAATTGTAAATAAATTTTAATTGAAAAAAATAATTAACCAAAGAACACATTAAATTTAAAAAAAAACGTGGTTTTGTGCTATTTCTTACTATAAAGGTACAATACTATACAGATTTTTGGAAGTATGACACTTAATATATTATTCTATTTGAAAGTAATTCTTTCAAAAAAATACAATTTTGTTCAACTTTCATATTACTTCTTTTAATTGAAAATTAAAATCTAGTCGGTCGGTAAATGCTCAAGTGAATCGTTGGTTTATTACCTTTA
Organism: Diabrotica undecimpunctata; assembly: GCF_040954645.1. Lineage (NCBI taxonomy): Eukaryota > Metazoa > Arthropoda > Insecta > Coleoptera > Chrysomelidae > Diabrotica > Diabrotica undecimpunctata. The sequence continues at coordinate 53,623,115 of NC_092803.1, forward strand.
AGAAAAAAAAATATATTATGAATAATTGTACGCTATAATATTTTTAAAATCTTACAATATTCAAGAACTACATTCCCCTTATTCCGACCGCTCGGTCGGTAAAGGGTTCATTTTAAGTTTTAAAGAATTGAAGGAAGAATTAGTTAATTGGAGAAAATAATTAACCAACGAACACAATAAATCTTTAAAAAAAACGTGGTTTTGTGCCATTTCTTGTTATAAAAGTGCAATACTAACCTTGATATATTAACAAATGCTTAATAATGCTAACACACGTGCATAACGATTCTTATAACCTGCCTTACGGAGTCTTACAACACTACTGCGAAATCCGTTAAAATTTGTCAAATTTAGCATTAGTCAGCGGCTGGCTTATGTTTGTAATGTTGCCATATCTATGGTTTATTAAAGGAAACTGTTAACAGTTTTAGTAGTTATATGGACTTTTCATAATGCGTCTAATACTGAAAAAAATCATTGCGGTTGGTGATAGGAAATGGTCGGTAAAGAGTACAGTTACCTTACTTTCTCGGCTACGCTAAACATCTAACTTAAAACTAGTTGACTAAACTAAGCCGAAACAGAAACTAAATATTCAGGTACAAAAGCGTTTGCAAACTAAAAATAACTAGAGAATTGACTAAACTAGGTAGAAACAGAAACTAAATATAGAGCTACGAATGCTTTTAAAAACAACTAGAGAATTGACATACGTCAACTTTTTTGACAAATAACAAAACTAGAATTTTAGTATTTAGTTCATTTATTCGTCAAAATCATCTTAAGTATAAACAAAATTAGAATGATTGAATAGGTATAATAGAATAATTATTGTAGTTCGCATTAAATTAATAAATATTCTAACGTTCGCCTCTGTTTAATTGTCAAAATAGTTGATTTGACGAATAAACAATTAGAGAATTAAAAAATGTCAACTTTTTGACAAGTAACCAGAGGCGGAGATTTTAATATTTATTAACTAAATGCGAAACTACAATTTTAGTATACTTGCCATAAGGTCCTATTTAAATTATCTGTCACAGTGGCGCTGTAACGTCATCTGTTACTATTCGTCACTTGTTGTGACTATTTAAGAAGCCTTCGTCTGTTTATTACCTTCTTTTAAATTTCACTATTAGTATAATCCTTCAAAAGATATATATATATATATATATATATATATATATATATATATATATATATATATATATATTTTTATAGCCCTTTTTCTATCCGAATTGTCGATTAAAGGCCTCTCCATTTCTCGCCACTCATCCCTGTTGTGTGCTAGGCGTTTCCACATTGGTCCTGCGACTCTTTTGATATCGTCGCTCCAGCGCATTTGAGGTCTTCTTCTTGATCTCTTCGCATCGTAGGGTCACCAGTTTCCGACTTCTTTGTTCCATCTACCATCTTCGAGACGTTCGTTGTGTCCAGCCCATTTCCATTTTAATTTAGCTGCTTGTTTCGCGGCGTCCTTTATTTTTGTTTTGTTCCGGATTGCTTCGTTCATTTGCCGATCTATTAGTGAGATACCAAGCATCTGTCGTTTTCCATGGCTCGCTGAGTTTTTCGAATCTTGTTCATGTTATTTTTTGTGAATTTCCAGGTTTGAGCTCCGTAAGTGAGAACGGGAAGGATACAAGAATCGAACACTTTGGTTCGAAGGTTTTGGGGTATCTTTTTGTCTTTCAGTATGTATGAGAGTTTTCCAAATGCGGCCAATCCCATTCTTACTTGTCTGCTTATTTCGGTAGTTTGGTTTTCTTTGTTTACCTTAATATTCTGACCCAGATATATGTATTCTTCTACATGTTCCACTTTTGTTCCTTGGATGGTTATCGTCGGTTGATCATCTTTATTCGACATTAGCTTAGTTTTACTCAGATTCATTTTCAGTCCTTTTTTTATGGATTCCGTATGAAGCTCATCGATCATCGTCTTCGGGGCTATTAGTACTACGTCATCTGCATATCTTATATGGTTTAAATACTTTCCGTTTATCGATAGTCCCTTCGTTTCCCAATTTAGTGATTTAAAGATGTCTTCATGTGCGGTAGTAAATAGTTTTGGAGATATGGTGTCTCCCTGTCTTACTCCTCGGTTGATTTTTATTGGCCTCGTTTTCATTCCGTTATCCATCGTGACTACCATTTCAGCGTGTTGATATATATTATGTATTAATATCCTATATCTAGAATCTATTCTGCTGTTGACCAGTGCCTCCTCAATAGCCCATAATTCTATGTTGTCAAAAGCATTCTCGTAGTCTATAAATGCTAAACAGATTGGTTATATATGTATATAGTAATTAATATAATTTTTTTTTATATTGCATCATTTGGCTTGTTTTATATTACTGGTCTGTTGGACTTGTGGTCACTGTTAATTTTACCATACCATAGATATATTTTTTAAATATGCAGACTACTGTAGTTTAACTGCCCATCTTAGTTGTCATACGACAGATGTCACTTTAACATTTCCGTCAAATTTAAACGTCTAGGGGCCATTATGTCTTCTGCCGTTGCCCACAATGTAGCTTGCAAAAAATTTTTAAACGATTTGTCCTTTGTTTAGTGTTAATGTTTTTGTTTAGATTTATTTAGATGCCTACAACATTCAATGGTGTGCTGGATAACCAACATTTTTGACGAAGTATGTCTAAAACGTTATACAAATTTTTTAATAACCATCAATTTCAAGTATTTTTTTTTTTCAAAATTTTCTTTTCCCTCACTTGAAAACACGTTTCTTGGCTTATTTCAAATGCCCCTAAAGATGCTCTGAGAGTAAAAATACTTGAGCAAAATTTAATAAAAAAACTGTGCTTGATATCTGCTTTTAATTTCTAAAGTTGCTTATTATATCTATTGTCTTAAAGAGCCTTATTTTGATTATAATTTAATTTAAATGATATTGCAGGAAAAAAAATGGAAAAAAGATTAATATGCAACTTTGTAGATATTAAATTGAAGAATAGGTTCTAAAGCTAGTGAAAACTTCAGATAATAAATAAAAAATCTTTAATAATCAGTAACTAGTAATAATCAGTAACTAGTAACTCAGCTAGAGGTTATTAAACCGAATGAATGCTATTTAAAAATAAATGCTACATTACTAATATTGAATTTAAGAAGCAAATATTAATATTGTGTTAGTTCTAAATATGAAAATATTAGTGAGTTTTGTCCACAAACTTAACAAAAACAATTATTGTGTTGAATTCTTTAGCTCTAGTCGATAAAAAGATTTCTCAGTTGGCTGAATATATTATTATATCTTTTACCTTTCAAGCAGAAAAATTCAACAAGGATATTCAGGTCTTTCCAGAGTACATCATTGCCCAGCGAGTAGACACTAACTTACAAAAGATAAAGTATCAGGCCTCGGTCATCAAAGAATCTTGGACGTGTTTTACAAGGATCTCATCAACCGGACCCAACCATCCGAAAATTTATACCTTCCGACCTCTTAGCGGTCACTTTGTGCCTTCAAATTATTTACTAAGTTCTAAGTAAGAATTTGGGCGAGAGTCTCGATGCCAGTTTGTTTAGGGATGATATTATCTGAAATTGAGATTGTTTTAGTTTGCGATCATTCAATACCATAGTACAAAATTTTATTTTCCTAATATATTTTTCCAATAAAGTTAAATTACCATAATAAAGGACTAATCTAAAAAACATATTTGCTCTTTTTAGTAGAATCACTTCAGTAATTATGACGATAGCTTTTTTGATAGTGTTCATATTGGCTTATAAATGGTAAATGCCAAAAACATCAATTGCTAAAATAATATGTTGAAAAATATTTCTTTAGTTTGGTCTGATTGTAAAGAAACTTAATTATTAGATGTTGTGTTTAGTTGTATTTTTTGTACACATTCGCTTATTTGAAAATATGTTATTTTTGGAATGTTGTCAAATTTTATATTAGTTTTTGATGTTTCGGATGCAAATCCGGAAATCGTTTTTAAATTTTTTTTATGATTAAGAAATTATGTTGACCTCTTAATTTTCATAATTATTCATCAAAATATTCTAAACAAGATTTTCGGATTTGCAACCGAAATGTAAAAAACTAATGTAAAATGTAATTTTCTGAAAAATCTGTAAAATGTGCTAAACAAATTTAACACCGGCAGTGACCATAGACTAGTTCGTGCCGATATACGTATAAACGTAAAGAGAAAAAGACGAAAACTATTAACAACAAACCCTTTACCGACGGCAGACATCTTAGCCAGTCAGAAAGAGCAATATCAAGATGAATTAGCACGGAAACTAGTAGCAAATACCTTCTAGCACAAGAATATAGATGAAGTAGTTGGGAAAATAACTAAAGACATACAAACAGTCACTAAGAAACTTTGTTGCAGAATAAAAAAACAAAAAGAAGCTAAAACAAAACCCAAAACTCTAGAACAGATAGTAAAAAGAAGAAGAACGAACAGAGATAACCCGGACTATAAAGCGATCAACAGAAGCGTTAAGAAGAATATTCGAAAAGACCTCAGAGCTTATAGAACAAACCAGATTTTTGAAACCCTAGAGAACAATAAGAACATGAAAGTACGAAAAACATGTAAATCCACTGACAGGAATAAAATCATAAAGATAAAAGACGACCGTGAAACATTGTGCTCGCATAAGGAAGACATCGTTAGAGAAATCCGAAAATTTTATGAGAAGCTGTATACTTTTACTATGCCGAACCCGGTATACCAACAAATCATATCTTAAATGTAGGCTCAGAGGTTCTCCCTGAAATAATAGCATTACTGAATAAATGCCTATTGGAAAGACAAATCCCAAAAGCATGGAAAAATGTGGAAGTAATTTTACTCCATAAAAAAGGGGACGTCGCAAATATAGAAAACTACCGACAAATAAGCTTATTGTCACACCTTTACAAACTACTAACCCGAATAATAACAAATAGATTAACAGCTAAGCTAGATGCATACCAACCAGTGGAGCAAGCAGGCTTTCGTAAGGGTTTTAGCACTATCGATCACTTGCAAACAATCCGGACAATTATTGAAAAAAACAATAGAGTACAACATACCATTACATCTGGCATTTGTCGATTATCACAAAGCGATCGACAGTATCGAGAAATGGGCTTTTTTAACAGCATTGGACGGCGCCAGAGTAGATTAAAGATATGCTGTCCTCCTTAAGAATATGTACGATGATGCTACTTTTCACGTAAAAATAGATGATGATCTGGAAACTATGAAAATAGACCTTGGCAAAGGTGTGAGACAAGGCGACACCATCTCACTTAAGTTATTTAACTTTGGCATTAGAAAATTTCTTCAAAAAACTAAATTGGGCCGAAAAGGGATTAATAATAGATGGAGTATATCAGCTTAACCACTTGCGTTTCGCAGACGACATAGTACTAATAAGCACATATATCCATGAACTAAAATCAATGCTACAAGATTTAAATCACAAATCGAATCAAATAGGATTAAAAATGATCAAACATTAGTAAATTTATTATTGTTATGAAATAAAATAAAAATTTTATTTCATAACATTAATAAATTTACTAATTTTTGTATTTTGACAACGATTTTCGAAGTGGAAATTTAAACGTCAATAAACGTACTTGAACCTTTAATTGTGGCTTATTCCCATTTAAATAGTAATTACTCTAACATGCCACAAGAAAATAGCTTCAGAACAATACATTTAAATTGGTATCACTATCATCGCTATCGTTTACATCTATAACTGTTCTATTTATAATGTTTTTGAGCTGTAAGTATTTTTCTTCTAGTTTTTTGACATGCTCTATACATTTTTTTCAATTATCTGCTGTAATAATACATTCGGTCTTAATTAAATCTACAACAGTCGAAAATGATTTAGGAGCATTATTATTTTTGCTCACATTACTTTTTAATTAAGACCACAACAATTCTATTGGATTCAGTACACAATAGTAAGGAGGTAATCTTAATACTTTATGGCCATTATTCTCAGCTAGATTGTCGATAACATAACTTTTTTCACATTTAACTAGTTTTAATAGTTCTACAAATAGTTTTTTTGTGTAAGAATCCATAAAATATATTTCATGTTTTGATAAAAATTCTTGAATTTCAGCTTTGTTTGAATTAGTGTTTGGAATTTTACTCTTTAGTCTACAATGATACGGAGCGTTTTTCAAAATAATAACGCTATCTCTTTTTCATTTAGGTAGTAATTGCTGCTCAAACCACTTTTCAAGCAAAATACTGTCCATATCTTGATGATAGTCTAAGCGACAATCACTTACACTCTTAGCAGAGAGTAATAAAGCATCTTCTACCCACCCTGATTCTCCTCCATAATGTAAAATACATACAAACTCTCTTCCCTCTAGAGATAGGAATATTGGTGACGCAATATTTACTACCATGTATCCAACATTTTTTTATCTATTATACTATATCATGGGTGTCAAACCAAGTTTCATCCAATTAATACAAGTTCTTCCCTTCACTTCTAAAAGACCGTAGACTCTCCAAATAATCAAACTTCTACTTTATTAAATGGCTGGATTCCATAATTGCCTGCCGTTTATTCACTGTTTTAAACATAAAACTATTAGATTTTAAAAACCTCCAAAAAGTAGTTATATGACACTCGGGGATTATTTCTTTGTTTCTTAGTTCACTCAAAAATCTATTTAAAGTTGCTAAGTTATTCACTCAATACATATGATCGTTATATGATATATCGTGTCCCGTATAGCTGATAATAAATATTTGATAATACTCGATGGGCACCATAATATTTTCTTTTGTTCGCAACACTGGATAGTCTTTTATAAGTCCGTACACAGTGGATCGTGGCACTTATGTCAAAAAATCCGTCTTTTTGATGGCTACTGATCTAACCATCGTCGAAAAAAAAAAATTAAGAAATAATATGTAATTTTACTTTATAAAAAATTCTGCTCGGAATTCTGTGTTTTTTATGAATTAATTAATCGGTAAATATAATTAACCTTCCTAATACCAGGTAGGCCGAATTCTCGCCCCAGGTCTAAAGTTTTTAGTAATACCTGTAATTAAGTTTAATCAATCGCTTTGACGGTTTAGGACAATGGTCGTTGATGTATTAAGAGCACAAAGAAGTAGTAAAACCCATGTTGCCGCGAACAGAAAATTAAATATTCTCGTCGGATTTCGCGGAAATGTATGTGGGGCAAGAATTCGCCCCACGTGATATCGAATGTTTTCACGTTCTACAAATCTGATTTTATCAATTTAGGCGGAAGTTTTGGAAAATGGTTACTAATGACTGTACTAATTACTTGCCATTATGCGCAGTCGTAGTCTTTACATATTAGCAGTTGATTGTAATGCATTTCCTTTATCTTTGAAATTCAATTCTTGCTATTATACAGTGGGAAATTTTATAATTCCCCTATTAGTATACTTTTGTCAAGATTCTTCGAAGCATTACTTTCTTATTGGTATTGTCTCTCTAAGAATTTGTAAAGTGCAATTAGCCTTGAGTACGTCTGATATCTGATAACTGCAAAAATTACCTGTTTATTTGGAGAATTTCTGAATGTGACTGTCTTCTGTCAAACAAAGTATACAGTCAATAAAGAAAAAAAAAATGGTAAGATTAATAAGATACATAGAATACTTCCGCTTAAAAGTGAACCAAACTACTAGGAGGACTAGTAACCTAGTGCTGGTCGTTTTAAAATTCGCCCGGTATTGGATAGGTTAACTAAAGAGTATTTTTAATGAGTTATTACCGTTGTAAACGTTAAGCACGATTTGCTTTGCATCCTGTGTGAGATACACAATTATATGAAAAAGCAACATAATTTGATTAGTAGCATTATTAATTTTATAGTTTTGACAACAAACTACTATTTTCAAAAAAGCATTTAGTGTTGCAGAAGAGAAGCAACTATTTGATTATCTAGAAAAAGCTGCCTATCTTCATTTGGGATGGACTAAAATCCGAACTAGAAAACTGGCATTCAATTATGCCACAGTCTTAGTAAAAACTACCAGATTTTTAGATTACCAAGCAAGTTGCAGACCAAATATGGCTAGTTTAATATAGAAGTAGATAGCCGGCATTATCTCTAAAGTAACCGGAGGCAACAAGTTTATCTGGAGCCACTAGTTTTAATAAAAATAATGTTAAGCAATTTTGAATAATTATACTAATGTTATGAAGACAGTTTAATTTGGACCTTTAACCCAGATACATTGGGGTAGCAAATCCTTCAAGATGATCGATAGTAACGATTTATTTGCAAGTTTTGGAACACATTATATCTTATATTATACCTTCCCAGAATTGTTCCAGGATATGTCGAAGGTCGACTGGAGACAACGGTGGCTGGTAAATTTACGTCATCTAGCGCTCCTGATGACCCAACTTTCAGTTATTTAACTATATTCTGAGTTAAACATTTATCTACCCTATCTATTTCTGTTTCCAGTCATATTTCGTCAAGTTCTTTTTAAACTGATGATCTTACTTCAGACTCTTTAGCTGTAATACAAAGTAAACAAACGTTTCCTGTAACCAATCTACCTCTCAAAATATCTGTAAAGTCTATAGCTTCGGTTTTAATGCGTAAGAAAGGAAAAACTAGAATTTTAACCAGTCTACCAGAGAAACTTGCGATTATGTCAGAGCGGCTAAACACAAAGAAGAAATCAACGCGAAAAGAAAAAGAACCTAAGAAAAAAGTAAAAAGGAAGCTGTTTAAACTTCCTTCCAGTTCTTTATCGGCTAGTGACGATGACGATAAAATATTCTTCTGTGACAGGATTGATGACATGAATTCTAAAAATATGGTTGCAGAGCATGATTTTCCTAAGTTTCAATCAGAAATACATCTTCTAGTAGGAGACTTTATTTTAGTTAAACTCTGCTCTAAACAGTTAGTTAAACATTACGTTGCTAAAGTGTTGAAAACGATTGATAATAATGGTAAAATTGTTAAATTATATTGTAAAATTTTATGAGAAAACGCAACAAAACTTTCATTTCATAGAAGGAGATGAAGAACCGTATATGCAGTCGATTTCCAAGATATAATATTTAAATTATTACTACGTGGGAGAATCAGAAAGGTTTATCTCTATACGCTTAGTACAATTAATAAATATTAAAAACTGATGTCTATAAACTCACATATTCAACTAAATGAGGAACACTATTTAAATTGTTTTAATGAGGGAAAGCAATTAAGACACATACTTCAACACTCAGTGCAGAGCGCTCTAAAAATACTTATTTTATAATCGTGCTTTTCGCTATAATTTACACATTTTGAGTTTGTGTAATTATAGTATTTTCTGAAGATTAAAAAAATATTTCTATTGTTCAATTTAATTTAATTTATTTCTTTTATAAAACAATATTCTGCCTAATTGCACCTTTCTCCATCAAAATAAAATTGATAATTTTTATTCAAGTGTATTTTCAGAATTTATTAAAATGGCAAACTATTCTTCTACAGAGTGATCATTATAATTTTACAAGTTACTACTAAAATTCTAATGCAAAGCAACAACATAATGGGGAGTAATGATAAAATTCTGTTTATATTGCACATGTTCAATCACAAATGAAATCCTTAGTTTGTAATCTCACATTATCCTTAAGCTATTTTTAAGGAAGCAATATCAGAGGAACAACAGAGTATATTAATAAACGGAAAAATATTCAAAATAAGATTCGCAGACGACACCGCTGTTTTGCAGACAGTTTAGAAGCACTGCAACGCTTAGTAAATAGGGACTGCAAATGAACGTTAAGAAAACCAAGTGCATGATTATTTCTAAGCAACATACAGTAAAAAGGCTAGATATCGAGGGAAACAAGTAGAAAGAGTGAATGATTACAAGTATCTTAGAACCTGGGTAAATAAAAACAATGACCAAGGTAGAGAAATAAGGACACGCATTAAAATTGCAAGACAAGCATTCATAAAAATGAAAACAATGTTAGTTAATCGAGACATTCCTCTGGAGCTGAGTATAAGAGCTTAAGATGATACGTGTTCTCGACTTTGTTGTATGGAATGAAAAGTTGGACACTAAAAGTATATATTATAGAATAATCAGAAGAATCTTCAGAAGTTGGAATCATTTGAGATGTGGTGCTGTAAAAGGATTTTAAAAATATCATGGACCCAACGAGTTACAAATGCAGAAGTTTTAAGAAGGCTACAAAACGAGATATTAAAGCTGATAATGCAAGGTAAAATCAAGGGTAAAAGATCCATAGGAATACGAAGGATTTCCTGGCTAAAAACCTATCAGAGTGGTAAAGTTGCAATCAGTAGATCTTTTCAAATCAGCCGCCAATAAGATACGGCTAGTTGTGATGATACCTAACCTACGATAGGACAAGGCACTACAAGAAGAAGAAGAATTTACCTTAAAGTAATAGATAACTATATAATTTTTTCCAATATAATTTAATTTTATTAGATTATTTACCTTCCGGTAAAATTAGATAAATTATTGCTACATAGTGGTCAATAATTTCCTAGTTCGAATTAAACTTGTTAACATATCAAAAAAGAAAACTCCATGGTGTTTAGAAAGAGAGAGAGAGAGAGAGAGAGAGAGAGAGAGAGAGAAAGAGAAAGAGAGAGAGAGAGAGAGAGTTCACGAACGGGTTTAAATTACTACGCCCATTAATAAAACATGAGGAAATCCCAATTACATTTTATTCATACTATTTTTGTTTTTTCTTTCTGTTCTCTATGGATCAGTTAAACACTAAATTTTAAATTTTAAAATGTATTTTGTTCATTATTTTATATGTTAAATTTTAAATGTGTGTGGTATTAATATATATATATATATATATATATATATATATATATATATATATATATATATATATATATATATATATAAATATATATATATATATATATATATATATATATATATATATATATATATATATATATATATATATATATATATATATATATATATATATATATATATATATATATATATATATATTGTTATGGATCAGTTTATCGATCAGAAATAGAATAAAGAGTTTTTTTATTATTTTAATATACCGCGGGCATATAAGTTAAAATACAACCCTGTACTTATTTGTAATCGTTAAAATAAGCGAAGACATTGTTTCCGTGACGGACTAGTTTTTCCTTGAAGGACTAAGTGAATAGTGAAAGGACAATGGAATTCGTGCAATTATATATTTAAGCAATAAACTTTGTAATTGTATTTTGCGGTGGACATTTTTCGAAAGTAAATAAGAATTAGATTTAGATATGAGATAACAAGAATTTGGAAGCTTATTTCGGTTGAAAAAGGCAAAATTGTTAATGGTTTCTGAAAAGTAATTTGAGTGAAATTAGTTTATTTGTTTTAAATATTATGTTGGAAATTTTCTGAATCGAAAATTAGTGGGAAAGATGAATGCTTATGATTGGTTAAAAAGGAATGATGGGGGATGAGAGAGTTTGAGAAGGTTGTATGGGGAGATTGAAAAGATTATTATGTTACCGGCAGACCAGAAGAGAAGGTGTTTTTTCGTGTAGTCAATCGAAGTAGGAGTGTTTTTCGTTTGTTAGTGAAAAAGGTGGAAGCTGAGAGCAGATCAAAACGAGAAGATTAATACCTCTTTTTGAGTCTGTATAGTCCACGAGATCTAATTGAGAAAGAAAGGAGAATTTGTGAATAAAGAGTACCGGTCAAAAGAGGCTTGGGCTTGTGTTTTCGGAGGAGTAGTTTGCTGGTATGCGGTTTTGGAGCGATGCTGAGAACGGGAAAGATTTGATGGTAGCCGGACATAATCAATCAAGGAAGGAACTGTGGTTTGATCGAGAGGAGACATCATTGGTGTAAAAAAATTAAAGGTCGGTCAAATAATTTGAATGAAAGAAAACTTTAAGACATTCTAAAGATAAAATCAAATATAAGCATACGAACTAAGATTCCAAGTTTTAAAGAGTAATTTTTTTGTGAATAAATTATATTTTTTATATGGTAAATTTTTTAGTAGATATTATTATAAAGCAGATCAATAGATAGTTTGTTAATTAAAATTAAATTTAGAGTATAGGAGTTTGTTGAGAAAGATAATTGCCCACAAAAAGTTATTTATTAACATTCACCGTATTGCTTATTGAAATAAATAATAATTTGTGTGCATATTTATGTTGTTTTAATGTTAGTTCCGTTTCCTGTTTTATCCCGATTATGAGCAACTAGGAGATACTAAACCCACTAGAAGAGATATATAAAGTAAACTGATTAAAGTAAAATTAAAAAGGCACCCTGAGAATTTTAATAGTAATTGAATTGTATGACTCTGCATAAATTAGTGAACTAATTAATTAAATAATTGGATTAATTAAATTAGTCTTAATCAATAATAAGACATCATAAAGCAGATCACAACAATATATACATATATATATATATATATATATATATATATATATATATATATATATATATATATATAAACTAAGGTACACTCGAAGAGTGGTGGGTTTTTCGGTCAAAGTTATGATCTTTGACCGAAAAACCCACCACTCTTCCAGTGTACCTTAGTTTATTTTGGATTGACGGTCGTACTCCTTTTCTCGATATATATATATATATATATATATATATATATATATATATATATATATATATATATATATATATATATATATACATATATATATATATATATATATATATATATATATATATATATATATATATACCCAGATTTAAAAAAACTTTAAAAGGATTGTGAGCAGTCACTCTTCTGTCCACATCAAATACAAAATCCTTTATTCAAGACTAAAAAGTAAATTTAAGCTCTAATTTAAAAGTTTTAGTATTTTTATTTGAAAGTTATTAAACTTTTATTAAATTTGATTATTTCTTTTTTACTTACGGTAATCTACTTTTTAAGTGGTCACTTATCCGTCGGGACTTTTATTTTTAATAAAACGTCCCCAAATCTATAAACTTTATTCATTTTCAATAGAAACTTCCACCTCATATTCCCGGAAAGCCTGGAAAAATAAAAGAGATCGCGGCATAAACTTTAATATAAAACTTCAAAAGCATTTACTATGTATGAGATAAAATCAGAAGAAATACACAAAAAATGAAATCCCCTTCGGTCGTCCAGAACTGGCGGGCCAATATGCGAATGCAAGCACAAGCTCAATACTTGGAAATGACTTCTATCTCGAAATAAGCCTGCAACTTAACTTGACCCATTTATTGACAAAGTTTCAAATATGTTTTCAGGAGTGACTATGCGAACGTACACAAGTCAGTGTCTATAAATAATATATCATCTTAGATGTTTACAACATAAATAAATTTAGTTTTCAGGATTCTCTACTTCTACCCTTAGAAAACCTGTTGTCCCCCAAAATTTTTGTGACAGATTAATATTAACAGTTCAGACATTATCCATAAGTAATTACTGTTTTATTGGGAATTAGCCTAAATTAAAGTTTAAAAAAATATTTTATTGACGTTTCCATTTTCATATATAATTACTTGTTCTAAAGAAAAGTCGTTCTTAAAGGAAAAACGTTTGTTAACATCTATTTTATTAAAAAATTTATTATCGTTTATTATTTATAAATAAAAATTTTCAACAATTGACCAAATAGAACAGAACAAAATAGAACTAAATCCTACAGCAAAAACAAGGAATAATACGAAAGAAATAACAATGTCATACATAAAACGATTATCAAAAAAACTTAAAAAGATAGGAAATAAATTCATCAATTCAACGACATTCAAAATAACAAATAAATTTTTGATATTTTTAATCTAAAAATAAACCTAACAATGAACAAGAAAGAACAAAGAATTGTATTTATATAATACATTGTGAATGTGATCAGTTTTATTTAGGTAAAACATCAAGGCAAATAAATGTTCGAATAAGTGAACATCTTATATTAAAAGTACTTTGGTACAATGGAACGATTTAAGTATAATTCTAAAAGAAACAGATGGTAAAAAAAGAAAAATCAAAGAAGCGGCTTTAATTATGCAAAATGCGACCAATTGGGTCGCAAATTCCTTGGCAGAATGCAGTAGGATCTGGTTACCTATATTAAAAGAGGAAGTTATCCTTTATCATTTAAGTTAAGTAAATCATTTAAGTTTTTTAAACAACAAACATAAAATCATCATGACAGGTGATCTGACAGGTCATCTTTTAAAGACAAATCAGATGCTATGCTTTTTTGTGACGGATATTTTCAAGTTAAAGTTGATTCCATGTAATGGAATAAACTATCTTACAACGAAGTCGTCCCAGGAACGCAGCTCAGCAATAGTAGCAATATCATTTTAAAGTCATCTACTTTAAAATGTGTAAAATATATGTCTGAATTGTCAGTCAATCTGAGTGAGTCATCAGAAAAAATTTTCACCAAGTAACAAAAACAAAATTTGTTTTTTTTTGTTCAATTATGTTAAATTACAAAATTTTGTAATTTATTGTTTGTATTTTGGAAACCACATCCGAAGAGAAAATTAAAACGTCAATAAAGTTTTTTTAAAGTTTAGTTGTTGCTTATTCCCATTAAAATAAAAATTACTTCAAGATGCCACAAGAAAATTGCCTCAGAATAATATCATCTATTGGATACGATATTTTTCACTCTGTATATTTTTATAAATCTGGGGTTAAGACTTCAATGGCTAAGTAGGAAAGAGAGCGGTAGACGATATTGTAAGACATTTGGATTGGAATATAGAAATTAACGAGGAGATCTGTTTTTACATTTTTATCAGGAAGAAGAACTAGTGAGTAAAATACTTACTATAATCTACCAGCCAGAAAATTATATACATAGAAACAAACATAGGAAAATTGGATCACAGAAGAAATTATAGACATGATGGAGGAAAAAAGAAATTTAAAATGGAAAGAATACCAAATAATTAAAAGAAGAATTAAAAAAAAAGTAAAAAGACAAAAGGGCATAGAGAGTTAAAAATCTTAAAAAATAATCAAATCGTTTAGAAAAACAAACTTTTTAAAAATGAGCGAATTAAGCCAAAGTGGTGTAAGTCATATTTTTGAAATTTTGATGTTAGTCTTGCTTTATAATCTTGAGATACAGATTGTTTGGGAAAGTATTTAGTCTTTATTTTCATATTTTAGAAAGGTTTTTCTTTTACTGTAGTATAATATAGTCTTATTTAATGATCTATTCTAACTAGTTATTTATTTTAAAAGATAATAAATGGTGTAAGTCATATTTTTGAAATTTTGATGTTAGTCTTGCTTTATAATCTTGAGATACAGATTGTTTGGGAAAGTATTTAGTCTTTATTTTCACATTTTAGAAAGGTTTTTCTTTTACTGTAGTATAATATAGTCTTATTTAATGGTCTATTCTAACTAGTTATTTATTTTAAAAGATAATATTTTTTGCTGTTCAGTAAAATATCATTGTTTTTAAGGTTTTAAGTTTAGAGAATTTGACTTCTTTTGTTATTTTTGGAATTTATATCACCAGCACACATAAGCCGCTGTAAAGTATCATATTTCAGTGATCATTAAGTTAGATGATCGCCAGTCAAAAGCGCCATACAATAGCGCTGATTTATGGGAGAGCACTTGTCCAATACTTGTACGTGGTACTATTCTACTGCCTGCTATGATCAATACACCAATATTTCAAAAGGTAAGTCTATTCTTTGTACAGATAACAGTAATGAGTAAAGGCAGTTAATTATCGTTATTTTTTTTACAATTAATATTTGCTATTTTCGCTAATTTATTTACAATCAGAATATTGCATTTTTTCTTCCGTTATTATTCTAATATCATTTAACCAGCGACCTCTCTAGTTTCACACAAAACACAAATCTTTTAAAACAAGAAGTCGTGTACCTTTCAATTTCATTTAAACGTTTATAGATGGCAGTAGCAATTTCACTAATGAATGAATAGTTTTTTTAATAGACATTCTGGTGAAAGTAAGAGATACACCACTATTCTTACAACTGTTTCTGAGAAATGGGGTGTACTTTATAAATCAGTCAGAGCTACATTGTATTTTGTTAAAGGCAGATAATAAATTTGATAAAGCTACAAATAGTAAACCTAGTATATATTAAAATGCACGATCTAGTGCTGAATATGAACCTTCACAATCTGAAATGTCTGACTCTTTAGGTAAGGTTAAAACTTTCTTCCTACCATTAAATAGGTATATGTTTTTTACGTATGCTTCTTATTATGTATACAAAAATTCAATGCCAGAAGGTCTACACAAATAATTTCACTTAACAAAATAAAAGAAAATAACCTTACAATATATTTTAATGGGCCTAACCTAAAAATATACCTGCATAACCATCTAATAGGCTTATTTGGTTACAGAAGGAGATGTTAAAACACAGGATGGATTGCCAAAACGACCTTAAAAGAGACAAAAACGTAAGACAAAAAATCCAGAAGGAAGGAGGAAAAACCTCTTCTGGCGTAGCATATGAAAAGAGCAAAAAAAACTACTTCCTAAAAAGACATTTAATAACGCATACTGTAACTGCAGGTTGAAAGGTGTGGAAAAGGTATCAGAAGAGTCACGCAAGCATGCATTTATAACGTTTTGGAAATTAAGGTCATGTTTTTGTCAGAACGTATTTTTGGGTGTATTGATTAAACAAATGGCGCCTAAAGGCTATAGCGGGATAAGATGGTAATATCTACACTCGGCTGGATTTTTATTTCTGGTAGGGCACTTCAGTACATCTTTAGAAATCCATTTAGTCAAATTTGTAGGTCCCTAGGTGTCCGCTGAGTTCCCCTATCCCAAAAAATATGTTTTTAAAAAAAAAATTCCTTTACTTTAAAAAATCTTAATATCTTACGTCTGCGAAATTATTCCACTGTGCCATTTTAAGTTTAAATCTTCACTGAAACCGAATTTAAATTGCTTGTATTGCTGTGTGCACCTCTATTTAAATGGGTTTATGTTGAATCTTTAAGATTAGTTTATAGACATTTTAATTCAGCAGTTCTTAATGTTAAATATTACAATTCTTACGAAGTAGTTGTCTAAACTGTAGCTATGCCTGTAGATTTTGCTAGTTAAGAACCTAGGTAATTCTGACACTTGCAGTAATGTTAAATTATTAGCTATTATCTACTCCAGAAAACGTACATTACTCTCCATTTCGCTAGAAAGGTTTCTCCTTAGAGATGATATGGATATTATAACTCCTCAATGCAACCTTTGTTTTTTCTGTTTTTTTGAATTATAAATTTTGTAGAACCTAAATGATTTTATTTGAAAAGTTATAGACTGACATTACTGTCTGATGAGAGCACTGATAGATCTGGTTTTGTGAAGTTTGCTACTATTAGATTTGGTAAAACTGCCATACTTATGATGTGGCTCTACGATTATACCGTTCATCTATCCTTGGTTCTCGTGCATATTTGTCTGTATGAATTGTCTAGAGGCACAAAATATCTCAGTTTTTGGTTCGTGTAAGTTTGGGTACAGTAGCCTGCTTGTTCTCCGTCAGCTCCTCGATATTTTTGTTGGTTATATTGTTGATTGCGTTAAGTTTGCAGTTTTCTTCTGGTGGATGTCGCTGGTTAAACCAACATTTTTAGGGACTACAGCGTTTAAATTTTAAAATTAAACGAACTCATTGTTCTTTTTCCTTTGTCTCCAATGGGAGCAGAAATGGACATATAATGCTTAAAATATATCATATAAATAATTCGTTACTAGGTAGCACTTAATGGGACCAAGTTTAAGAAGAAAGATATACTTTAGCAGAGGAGAAAAACGCTGATGATACTCTTTAATTTATTTGTATTTTGATAATTATTATTTCATCGTCATATCACTGCATATACTTTTGGATCTGTTCAAAAAAGTATAAACAACAGGAGTAATACCCGAAGATTGGTTGCTGTCCACGTTTGTAACACTACCAAAGTCAGTACATGCGACAGAATGCTAACAGTATAGAACAATTTCTTTAATAAGCCACACACTTAAGATATTTCTCAAAATAATACATGGAAGACAATAGAAAAAAATAGAAGAAGATATAGATGACACCAAGTTTGGATTCAGAGGACTAGGAACGAAAGAGGTTCTATTCGCTTTTAACGTTCTCGCGCAAAGACGAATAGATATGAACCAGGATCTCTATGTCTGCTTTTTAGATTATAAAAAGCTTTTGATACATTACGACATCAGAAACTTGTAAAACTGTTAAAAGAAAAGAATGTGGATAGTCGAGATATACGGGTTAGTGTCAATCTGTACTGAAATCAAAAAGCAAAAGTTAGAATCGAAAATGTCGATACAGAAACTATAAAAATCAAAAGTGATGTTAGACAGGGGTGCGCGCTGTCCCCACTGTTATTCAATCTGTACAGCGAAGCTATTTTTAACGAAGCAATATCAGAGGAACAACAGGGTATATCAATAAACGAAACAATCTTAAACAACATAAGATTCGCAGACAACACCGCTATTTTTGCAGACAGTCTAGAAGCACTGCAACGCTTAGTAAATATGAGTAGATTATATTAAGTTAGTATAAAATATGGACTGCAAATGAACGTTAAGAAAGCATGATTATTTATAAGCAACATACAGTAGGAAGGTTAGATATCGTGGAAAAATAAGTAGAAAGAGTAAATAACTACAAATATCTGGGAACCTGGGTAAATGAAAACAATGACCAAGGTAGAGAAATAAGGACACGCATTGAAATTGCAAGACAAGCATTTATAAAAATGAGAACAATGTTTGTTAATCGAGACCTTCCTCTGGAGCTAAGGATAAGAGCTTAAGATGCTAAGTGTTCTCCACTTTGTTGTATGGAATGGAAAGCTAAACACTAAAAGTGGATAATATAACGAAGTTGGAATCATTTGAGATGTGGTGCTACAGAAAGACTTTGAAACTACCATGCATCCAACGAGTTACAAATGCAGAAGTGTTAAGAAGGCTACAAAAGGACTGCGAGGTCATAAAGCACATCAAAGCTAGAAATCTGAAATATTTAGGCTACATTAATAGAGGTGCGAAATATGAGATATTAAGGCTCATAATGCAAGGTAAAATCAAGGGTAAAAGATCCATAGGAAGACGAAGAATTACGTGGCTAAGAAACTTAAGAGAGTGGTATAGTTGCAAATTTTAAATACCAACGAATCAAACGAAGGTTAGGAATAGACCGCCTGTGTATGTAACGTTGAAATATTTGTATATTTAATCACAGACCTACCGCTTTTTTCGTCACATCTAACTGAATGCGTAAGAAAGAAATCGAAAAACTGTGGCGCACTGAACGAAGGCTCTGAGAAGAACTTTATATACAGATACCTACTGGGCCTAGTAAATTAATTTTTAAGCACATTTATTTTACACTTATTTATTTAACAAAATTTATTTAGTTTTTCTGGCTGGTACATAATTTTCTCTTAGATATTGCAAACTTACTTTCATTATTTTTAGGCACTCTTTTTCTAAAAATTTTATACGACTTCTGGTTCCTCGTGATCAAAGTACGATATTCTTATTCTGTCAAAGCTTGGTGACCAAAATTCATGATTGATAAAAGACAGTATAAGTGTAAGCCTTTAACGTCATGATTTTCATTTGCCTTTTGCATCCATATATGGTGGACTATTTATTTAGTTTATTCTATTACGTGGTTTATTTATGACTCTTCTTTTTCTTCTTTCTTCTGTAACGAAATATTTTGCGTACTATAGGGTAAGATTATGAGGGAAGAAAATTGGGACAGAAATTATGGGGGTATAGATTGGGCAAGCAAAACAAATCGATACTTGTGCGGACGGCACTCAGAAGTTAATTGGAGAGCTGGGGTCGTGGATAAGTTGAATGACAAGGGGTTGGATTGGGGAAACTACAAAATGAAACAAAAAGAGGGTACTTACATAAATCTCCTGGACAAAGGGGTTTCAAACACAACAACAAATACTTCTAGCAATTTTAAATAAGGGCGCCGCTACGAAGGATCTTAGTCTTACTGGATGAAGGTAAAAAAGGCTCTTTCTTCCTAAAAAAGTAAACACAGAAAAGGGTTAGGAGATTTTTCTAAAATAAAATAAACAAAATATTTCGAAGAAATTAAATAAACATTTATTTTTGTCTCAAACAAACAGTTACACAAACAGCTAATCAAATTACATGGGTTTATACCAAAATAAAATATAAAAGAAACTTACATAATAATATGTCCTATCTGTTTACAATTGGGAATCACTACAAAAACTTTTAAAATGATTATTAAGTTATTTATAACTCTTGCAGAAATATATATTATTAAAATTAAAGATATCTTTTATTTAAAATGAAACATCATGAAAATAACCTCTTCAAAAAAAATAAACAATCGTCATAGAAAATGTAAAGCTAGCTGTCATATGTCAACATTTATACTGACGACAACGAACAAATAAATTGACAGCATAACCACACCCTTGATTTACAATATATAATACATATTACATTATTTAAATTGTTATAAAAGCAATTATTGTTATTTAAAAAAAAATGTCTACTTTACTTTGAAAATTAAATAGTATATGATACCTGGGTTTTCACATAAAATTTTACACTGAAACTTCTGGGGTCGGGAACTGATTCTAATAAATTTTCTGGGGTTAAACTCTCTGTCACAGGAACAAAAGAACTGCTTCTATAACGACGACCACGTACAAATAAAGTGAGGTTGAAATGGACGGCACTGGATACATACTTCAGACTGGAACTCTTAACACTCAACAATGGAAGATGTTGTTATCTTTCAAATTTGTTGTACTCGCCGTATTACAAATGTCTCATATGAGGGACGGCTTACAAACAAACAAAACAGTGATTACCCCTATTAGAGTTGACACATTACTTTGGGTGTACATCACTTATTCTTCGACAAATTTGCCGGTTTTTCGCAAAACTACAGAACAATCGTTTCCATTGACCAAATCTTTCAACCTGCCCTCATTTCCCCTCGGCCGATCTTTCTGTCTCCACCGACCGACTGCTATCACCCTTTTTTACCTAAAAACTCGTTCTCGCAACCAAATTCTTGACAAACAGGGTATCTAACCTTGAATCAAAACAACTCTTTTAAATTGTAGTAAACCCGTACCAATCGATAAAATCATATTTTCGTTGTAGTTAAAAATTGGATTTTGGAATTTGGGGTGTTTTCTTTACATAACAATATAACCAGAATCGGCGAAATATTATACTTGGCCAGGAACGTACTAGGAAATTGTTATACCTTAAATATTGAATAGTTTAGGAATTTCAACATGCTACACTTCTTATTCTTTTTATATAGACATGACTCTGTCTGTATTTCAATGTGCCTCCAGTAAGTTGTCGTTTCATCGTTTTCGTGGTCTTCCTACTGATCTTTTTTCTATTGGGGAAGCAAGTCTTGCCGTCTTTACTACTCTATTTGTTGTCATTCGGCTTATATGATCGTTTCAATCTACTCTTTTATTTCTTACTTAGTTATTGATGTTCTCCACATCGTATATCTGTACTTTTAGCTCTGTCCCTTAGTGTCTTATCATCAATTTTTCCAAGAGTTTTCATCTCTGCTGTTTCTAATATCCTTTTTGTCCCCTCTGTGTCAGGTCTTGTTTCTGCCGCGTTGTGTCATTATTGGTCTGATAACCTTTTTGTAAATTCTGCCTTTCGTTTCTTTTCCGATATTTTTATTTCTCCATTTTGTTTCATTCAGGCAGCCTGCATTTCTGTTTGTTCTATTCGCTTGTTCTTTCTCTTCCGTTTTGAGTTTTCCGTATCTACATAATGTGATGCCTACATATTTAAACTCCATCACTTGTTCTATTACCTTACCTTCCAGCTCCAATTTACATCTTAGTAAATTTGCTGTTGTAACCATGCATTTTGTCTTGTTTGGGGAAATTAACATGTTAAATTTTCTGGCGGTTATATTAAATTGGTGCAGCATACGCTGTAAATCATCTTCACGTAGAGAGAGTATTATTGCGTCGTCTGCATAGCAGAATATTTTAAGTTGTTTTTCCCCCATTTGGTATCCTTTTTTAGTTCTTCCTTTTTTTCTTATTTCATCCATAATCAGGTTGAATAATAGAGGACTCAGGGAATCTCCGTCTTATCTTATTACCAGCTTAAATAGGATCGGTTAGTTCATCTTCTACGTTTACTTTTATTGTGTTGTTTTGGTAGATATTTTCGATAGTTTTGATTATTTCTAAAGGTATCTCTCTTGCATACAGCAAGTGGATAACGTCTTTTAATTTGACTTGTTCAAATGGCTTCTTAAGGTCCACGAAACATATATATGCCAGTTTGTTTTATTCTAATGATTTCTCTTGCACTTGCCTCATTATAAATATAGCGTCGGTGCGGTAAAACCTTGTTGTTCTTCTGCTAGTGTTATAATTCCATTCAGTTTATTTGTTATCATTTTGGTTGTTAATTTTAGTGTTAGTTTTAGTGTTGTGTCAATATTAGTTAACAAGCCACAACCACAATAAATTATAAAAATTTGAGTTAAAAACCTACAAGACGACTTAGACTTGACTACAAGACAAAAGTACTTAGACGAAAGAAGACTAACAGAAGAAATAAACAGCAACCAAAAATAAGAGTGGTGAAAAGCTAGATACAAATAAAAACGAATACTCTAAACGCTACAAAGCAATCTCTTAGCAAAAAGACAATAACTTGGAGTAAGAAATTACATAATAAAATACCATGATCCTGTAAGGAAATAAAAGAAAAACGCAAAGAAAAGAAATTAGAATATCTGAAGTACATGAATAATTAGAGGTAAACTATAATAATAATTTTTTTTGCTCACATTTTTTAAGACGCAAAAATCCAAATCCACAAACATATTTTCCTCTTTTTATACAGTTCAAAGAAAATATTATGGCTTTATAAATTTCTAATTTTAAAAACAAGAAATAGAATAGTAGACTTTATCGATTTAGTGTTTCGGATAATTCCTTTCAGGAATACGACAAGGATTAAAAATGTATTAAGTTGTAAAAAGTTTTAAGTTGTTTCGTTCACGACGGTTCTTAAAAATTCATAAAATTGTCAGAAAATGGCATGAAGTAAGACGGAACTGAATTATACGTCATTTATAAAGTTAAAATTGCTCGATTTCTTACAAATAAAAAATAATATTTCAATTATTAGGAAAGTGACACAGAAAAATAGTCCGTAATAAAGGCATTGCGCAATAGTCGATCTAACTGTTAGATATTATTATTTTATAGATTCCAATAGTTTAACTAGAACAGCAATACAAGAAGAAACTACTTCTTTGAGAAAACAGTTGAATAAAACCGTGGGAAATATAATTACTTACTTCTTCTTCTTCTTTTAGTACGTTGTCTGAATATCGAACATTGAAGATCATACTGGCAATAGTAACTTTGTTTACGGCAACTCCAAACAGATTAGCGGATGTCTTAATACCACTCTCGGAGATTTCAGAGCCAGGATGTTCTTCCGGCGATCTACTCCTGTATCATGAGGTCTAGAAGGTTTCTCTGGATGTTTTATTATATGGCCGAAATATTGTAACTTTTAAATTTTTATTGTTTTTGTTATTTCTGTGGTCTTTTTTTATTGGCTGTAAAACTATTTCATTTGTTATTCGATTAACCCAACTTATCTGCAATATTCGTCGGTAAATCCACATCTCAAACCCACATCTCAAATCAACATCTACATACCAAAAGCCTAAAGTTTTTTTATTAGTGTTGCCGTAAGAGTCCCGCTCTTAAAGTTTACTGTAGTAAACTTCAAGCATCAGCCAGAAGCGCTACTACCTGACTTGACAATGGCAAGTGCGACCTTGCCGAAACGTCGTCAAAATAAATTAACGCGGAGTCAAACCCGGAAAACGAAAGAAAGCTTCTTCTTTTTAGGGTGCCGTCTCCCTACGCAGGTTGGCAATTACAATGGCTATTTTTATTTTTCAACTTGCTGCTCTAAACAAATCAATCGATCTGCATTGATATCAATCACATAGATTCTTCAACTATGAGTTCTGCCCTTGGCCAACAGATCTTCTTCCTTGAATTTTTCCCTGTATTATGAGTCCCAAAATTTCATATTTTGGTCCCCTCATCACGTGGCCTAGGTATTCCTGGCCCATGATATTTTTAATACTCTGGGGTATAACCAGAGTTCGAAAGCCTCGATTCTTTTTAAATTGCATTTTTTTAATCTCCAAGTCTCAGCTCTATTTAATAATATTGAAAATATATAACAGCGAATGGTACGTAGTCTGATCTGCAAATTTAGATTTTTGCACGTTAGGAGGTGCTTCATTAGTATAAATGCTGATCTGGCAATCTCTATTCGCCTGTTTATTTCTGCAGTATGATCATTGGTTTCATTGATCAAAGTTCCCAAGTACTGATATTTTTCTACTTGTTCTATCACGTTACCATTGATTGTCAATAGGTGATGTATATTTTGTGGTCTTTTTGTAATTAGCATGTACTTCGTTTTTTTTAGCGTTTATAGTAATTCCCATCTCAGTACTATTCATACTTAAGCTTTCTATAAGATGTTGTAGATCTTCTATACTCGTTGCTTTGATCACAGTGTCGTATGCATATCGTAAGTTGTTAATTAATTTTTCATTAACGGTACTCCCACTTTGATATTATTGAGCGTGTTTTGGAAAATTTCTTCAGAATATAAGTTAAACAAAAGTGGCGATAAACACATCCCTGTCTAACTCCTCTACAGATCTTTATTTCTTTTAAATGTTGCCCATAAATTTGAACTATGGCACCTTGGTTCCAATATAATCTTTGCACTATATATATATATATATGATTTTACTGTCAATGCGCTTGTTCATAAGTAGTATTGATATTAGTTTTTCATGTCTTACTTTATCGAAAGCTTTTTCGTACTCAATAAAGCATAAGTGTAGATCAACGTTTACATCCCAAAATCGCTGAATCAATATATTGATGGCAAATAGTCCTTCTCGAATACCCACTCCATTTCGGAACCCGAACTGCGTCTCGCTAATATTCTCCTCTAGCCTTTCGTATATTCTATTATGTATTGCTTTAAGCAGTACTTTTAAGGTATGACACATGAGGCTTAGTGTTCGATAATCAGAGCACTTTTTTGCTGCTTGTTTTTTAGGGATGGTTATAAATGCTGACTTCAGCCACTCTTGTGGTATTATTCCCGTATCGTACACCGTGTTGAATAAATCTGCCAATACTTCCAAATTATCCTCTTCCACTAGTTTTAACATTTCTACTGGTATTTCATCTAATTCAGCTGCCTTATTGTCTTTAGAGTTTTTAAAAGCATATTTGATTTCATCTATCGTGATCTTTTGTCTCTCTAAAGGATTTAATTCCTGTATTTTCTGAATTTCTCCTCTTTCATCTTAGAAAAGTTCTCTAACGTACTTCTCCCATCGTCTTAATTTCTCTAATAAATTTATTAGTAGTACTTCTTTTTTTGTCTTTTATATGTCCCTGCTGTTTATTTAGACCCATTCCAGTTACTTCTCTTATTTTTTTGTGCATATTTCTCATATCATATTTTGTTTCTAGTTCTTCTATCTCTTTACATTGTTTCATCAAATAGATTTCCTTAGCTGTTTTGATTTTTTCCTTAATTATTCGTTGTATTTTTTATACTTCTGTAGATCTTTTCCTTTATATTTCCTTCTTTCTTCCATCTTTTATAGTATTTCTTTTGTCATTCAAATTTCATGTTATTCATTTTGTCATATATACTGCTTGTTCTATATCCCTATATATTTAAACCAGGACATGCAAACTGAATATTTCGTTCAATATGAAATTTTGGTTCCAAGGCTGTTTCTGAAACCAAACTTAGTTGTAGGGGAGAGTGGTATACATTATCATATTATAGTACACAATAAAACTCGGATCCCATGCACTCTTTAGAGCCACACAAGACCGAGAGGAGTATGCCAAAATTGTCGCCAACATCCACTAATTGGATAGGGCACCATAAGAACAAGTACAGTTTAAGGTATTAACCCTGTTTCAGGTAACTTAGTGTCAATTCATAGTAGCCTAGGGGACCGACGAGGACTATTTTTAGAAAGCAAAATGTGTTGGTACCAAGGATCGAACTCATGAGCTCTGGCTTAGAATGCCAGTAGTTTATCTGCTGAGTTTCAGCCGTTCCTAGTCCTAATAAATAAATATTTATAAAAAATTACCGTACATTATTTAGTAAAAGCCATAAAAAGGGATGTCTCTGGCTCTTTTATCTGATCTTTGCTGAGCAGTGTATACATACATAAAAATCCAATATTTTCATACCACTTTCTGTGTATTGCCATTACTTTGTACATAAAACGAAACCATTTCATTGATATTTAGTGTTCGCCGCTGTACGAGATGAGAATGCAGGTTGCCAGTTGTTTTGTAAAAAGGGCATTCATCACGGTAAATAACAAGTAAATTTATTTTCTTAACGTGTGGAAAGTGTAATCGTCGAGTTTGAGTTTTATGATCTTGCGTTTCGAGAATTTACGATGCTGCTGAAAGAAAAGGATATAAAAATAAGTACAGCAAAATTTAGAAGTACGTATATTTTGCCGTGACAGGGTCATATTTTTCAGACAATTTGGCAGTTCTCGAAAGATTTTTATACGACTTTTATGTTTATAATTTCTCTTAACGGACACCTCTCCTCACTGGACATCTTCTTTATATGAACAATTTTTTAAAACAACATTTTTGATATTTTAGCCTGTAAGCTTAAAGCTCTCTTTATGAGTATTCTCAATAATGGACACGAACGTGAAATTATACACAGTGTGTCTACCTAACTTGGAATCATAGAGAAAACTTTTTTATTAATATATTTTTTAAAAAAGTTATTCTTTATAAAGATTCCTTCGTGGTAAAACATAAGATGCAGCCATGAGATATTATCAAGTTTTTTTATTATTATACGAGCTTTCTCAAAAAATTGTACAAACAATTTATTAAACAATGATATTAGATTATACAGGGTGAGTCATAAGGAACTTTACATACTTCTACCATATCGATACGTCAGTTCCAGTCTATTACAAGTCCGAATTTTTTGATTTTGAGTTAAATATGAAGAAATGTGCCTAATCATCGTTTCTATCAGTTTCAAAGACTTACAAGTCGATTGGATATAAAACAAATCCATAAAATCAAATATTCTACTTTGGAAATTAAAAAAAATATCAGTTTTGTCAGTTTCATACGATTACATTTCGAAATAGTATGCTACGAATCCAAAATTTATGTTTAGTCTCTCAATTCCAAAGAATGACAACTGGGAATATTACGGTCTGGGACTGGCAACACTGGCACTGTCATTCTGATGCTGCCCAATTATTGAAGGTCGAAGTGTGTTGTTTTGAGTTTTCTTTCATGGTCTAGTCTAAGCTTTATAGTGTTTAGTGTTCACAATTTTGTGAGATTATTGTTATTTCTAAATCTTTTATTTAAAACATGGACATCCCGAAGTGGAAACGAAATATCGGAAGAACTGCTTACATGTTATCCCTTGTAAATGGAGAAAAATACATCGCGGTAAGTAACACGTGTATTTTTTTGCTTTCATTGGGCAATTGTTTTAAATAACGTCCTTTTTAAACTAACTTAAAAAATTAACTGGTAATATTTAGATACTTAGAGGATCAACACACTTTTTGATAATTTTCTTTTTCACGTAACTAAATATCACTGTTCTAATGCCGATTGCAATGGAAATGCACAGAAATAAGATATTTTTCTAGTTTAATTTTCACTATTTTCAATGGCAACAGTTTTCACACTCTCTTTTTTTTTTAGCATATAAGTACATAGGATGTCTATCTCTCTCTTCTTTCTGAAATGGCTTATTTGGTCTGTTGAAGTGAATGATCATGATGACATATAGCTTAACAATGTTACCAGAATTGTTTCAATTTCCCTTAGAAAAGTAAAACTTACTGAACCACGGGGGAAAGACTGTTGCCAACAATGAAACAATACATGTAAATTAACGTAAAAATACATATTTAGGATAGTACGTTTATCAGCATTCTGCTCTACGAACATACCTTACTAACGATCACAACAACCTTAAATATTTAAAATAAACGGATCTTTACAGAGCATGTCTATAAAATAAAAATATAGTTGAGCAGGCATTTCCCTTGCCATTTAACAATGTTTTAAAATTGTTTTTGATCACTCCACCTCCCATAATTTTTAGCATATTATTATGTTCTTTGAACTGTGTCAAAATTGTAAACAGAGAATCCTTTAGGTTAGACTATTGTTTTTAAGGTGTTAAAAGAAAAAAATCATAAAAAGTGGGTTTGCTGGGGATCTGCTGGTAAAATTTTCCCTCTTTTTTATGCTAAAAATTCTGTTCATTATTTTCAGCCCTGCCCATTGGAGACAACACCAGATGAATGGAACAGAGTTTCATCATCAGTGGAGCTCACAGAAGCAAACAAGTTTATGCCAAACACAGACATGGACATCGATATTGAGGTACTTAAACTAGACAATAAAATGTTCACTTATTTTTGTTTTTAATATATAATAGACTTTCTAAATCTTCATCACAAATAAATGCCCAGCCGTGTGGTGCTGATCACTTGATACAACTTGAAATTAAATTTACAATTTTAACTCTAGAATTATAACAACGAAAAAATGATTTACGTAATAAACAATAAGGAAATACCTACAATACCGTTAAGGTTTTACACCTGTTGATAGGAAAACGATTAAGTTGTGATGGGTAACTCTTTCGGGGCGACAGACTCAGTAAAACACAGGTTTGAAATAAAAATAAATCTATTAAGTATATATATATACAATAAATAAAAAAACTAAAAAAAGAAATTCTACGTTGTATATTTATAAAACAAAAATAAAATGAATTCTACGTTTCCGTCTGGGTCCCGCGATGAATGAATATTCCCCGGCAAACGTCTATAAAAGAAAAGAAACTAATTAGTACTACTAATATACTCGCTTTCGCTTCAATTCAGAGAAAGCTCCGTATATGCTCGCAAACAAAATATTTAGCTGTGCAGACCCACGGCAATGTTCAATACACAATGCCGACGGGTTCCGCTTGGCTAAGGACAGAGTATGATCCTCAATACGGAACTATCTCTGTCCAGAATGTCTCGCTGGTTCACTACACCGGCGAGTCAGGGAGCCTAGAGCGCTAGCTACAAGACTGTCTAATTCCGCTATTCACACGCCTTAAATAGCCGTTTGAATCCCACTCCACCGTCAGGTTGTAGAAGTGGATGCGCAAATATTGACACTCCCACGGTTCGAACTGTTAAACGATGATAGCATCGTTACACCCCCTTCTCTTTGAAAAAAAAAAGTAACATACCTTTTTTTTGTGTATATGGTGTCACAGCCTCGTGATGCCATCTATCCCTCTCGGTATCTTTATTACAATCTTTCTCCCATTGTTACAGCATATCCTGTATCTTTTGGTCCCCCTCTCGACCAGGTGTTTTGGGACGATCTCTATAAGGTCGGCGTGTTTCCCGGGTTCCGGTTCTCCTGGAGTGGACGCGGATTGGGCTTCTTGTCCCGTTTTGGTATCAGGTACGCTCTTCTTCCTCGGTGGGGTTGGTGGTGTCCCAAAAAGTTCGTGGAACCTTTTCATGATCCTCTCCGCGTCTTTTCCTGGTGTCACGGGTAGTTCGGGTCTCTCTGGCGTTCCCAGAGGGGTCATCTCTTCCGGTATCTCTAATATGTCTTCCATGTTTGATGTTGATGAACTGAATTCTGCTTGCTAGCATTGCCACTTAAATACCGTTTGGCTGTGGTGGGGATTGGATTTCTGTAGTAACATTTCCCCCCTCCCATGGTTTTAAATCTTTTA
Organism: Diabrotica undecimpunctata; assembly: GCF_040954645.1. Classification (NCBI taxonomy): domain Eukaryota; kingdom Metazoa; phylum Arthropoda; class Insecta; order Coleoptera; family Chrysomelidae; genus Diabrotica; species Diabrotica undecimpunctata. Next base: position 53,653,070 of record NC_092803.1, read on the forward strand.
CATGCGCCGTCATCTGCTTGCGGCTACTACTATCGGCCAATTTCAGTTTTACTATTACTGGTGATATTACTGACGTTACTATGTACGGTCCTGAGTACTTCGGCGCTAGTTTGCTGGTGAAAGCTGCACTAGCTGATGATAGATGGTGTTCCTTTTTCATGACTCGATCTCCTGGATGTGGCTGCCAGTCTCTTCGTCTTAGATCGTAATGTTTCTTTTGGTCCTCGAAAGCGTGTTCCATGTGCACTTTTGCTAGTTCTCTTAACGCTTCTAACTTGTTTAAGTTTTCTGCATACCCCTGTATATCTTGTCCATTTGTTGCCTCTGTTATGTCTAATTCCCTTCCGAAATTAAGAAGCGCTGGTGAAAATCCTGTTGAATCGTGTCTTGACGAATTTATGGCGTAGCAGAATTCTGGTATGAATTTGTCCCAGTCTTTATGGTTATCCTCCACGTAAGTAGCTATCATCGTTTTCAGTACTTTGTTCATTCGTTCTACTGGATTGCATTGAGGTGAGTACGGCGGTGTTAGAATGTGATTTATGTTATAGGATTTTAGGAACGCCTTAAAATTTCCGCTTGTAAATTGCGCGCCGTTGTCCGAGATGATTTTCTTCGGGATACCGAATTGCATGACTACTTTTGATCGTAGAGTGTCGATGATTGAGTTCGTAGATGCTGCTCTTATTGGCTGGGCGACGACCCATTTGGTAAACCGGTCTTGCACGACTATTAAGAAAATGTTTCCTTTTGCAGATCTTGGGAATGGTCCCATTAAATCAACTGAGACAGTATGCCAAGGCTTTTCTACAGTGGACGGTTGCATTTTCCCGGCTGGTTGCATTTGAGACAGTTTATATTGGAGGCACTTCGTACAGGCTCTAACGTAGTCTGCAATTTGTTTAAACATCTTAGGCCAGTAGTACTTTTGCGCTATTCGGCAAATTGTTTTTGCAATTCCTAAGTGGCCTGCTGTGGTCGAGTCATGATTTTCCTCCAAAATATCTTTCCTTTTATATCTTGGTACGCATAATTTCCATGGGTTATTAAACTCTGGGTCGGCTAAATTACGGCTGCTCCAAACGTGTTTATATAATTTCCCGTTTGATATTTGTAAATCCGGGAAATCGTCTGGGTTCTGGAGTACATTCCTATATAAATTATCGTACCAACTGCATGATTCCAGCTCTGATGCTAATAATTCCGACTCTGGTTCTTCGCTCTGGTTTTCTTGTGGTTGTCGTGACAAAGCATCTGCTACCTTGTTGAGGACTCCCTTTCTATATATTACCTCGAAATCGTACTGTTGCAGTTCTAAGCTCCACCTGGCTAACCGACCTGACGGGTTTTTAAGGTTCTTCAGCCATTTGAGGGACTGATGGTCTGATATGACCTTAAAATTGTATCCTTCTATATACGGCCTCATTTGCTTTATCCCGTACACGATGGATAGACATTCTTTTTCCGTTGTGGAATATTTTGTCTCGGCTGGTGTGAGGGTTCGACTAGCATATGCAATTACTTTATCCTGGCCGTCGTATTTCTGTGTTAGTGCAACTCCAAGTCCACAGTTCGACGCATCTGTTTGCAGGTAAAATGTTTTCGAAAAATCGGGGCATGCTAATACTGGGGCCGATGTAAGTTTTGATTTTAGCTCTTCAAACGCGTTTTCCTGCTTATCGGTCCATTTCCATCTTATCTTCTTCTTCAGAAGCATGTTTAGCGGTCCTGCTATTGTCGAATAGTTCTCTATGAATCGGCGGTACCATGATGTTATTCCTAGGAACCGGCGGAGTTGACGCACATTTCTCGGTGCTGTAAGTCCGGTTATAGCGTTGGTTTTCTCCGGGTCGGTTTTTATTCCTTCTGCTCCAACCACATGTCCTAAGTATCTGAGTTCTGACTGGCAAAACGTGCATTTCTCGAAGTTCAGCTGTAATCTGGCTTCTTTTAGTCTTCGGAAAACTTCATGTAGGTGATTTAAATGCTCTTGGAGCGTTTTAGATATTACTACGATATCATCCAAGTAGGCAAACGCGAATTCCATATCGGGAGGTATTACCTTATCCAGTAGGCGTTGGAAAGTGGCTCCTGCGGAATGCAGTCCGAATGGGGTGGTTTTGAACTGAAAATGGCCTTTTCCGGGTACGCTGAATGCTGTCACTGGGCGGCTTGTTTCTTCTAGGGGTATTTGAAAATATCCCTGTTTCAAATCGAGGGTCGATATAAAATTTGCTTCCTTAAGTCTATCCAGAATTTCCGATATTCTGGGTAACGGATATGCGTCCTTATCTGATAGTTCGTTGACTTTTCTAAAGTCAATGCAAAATCTGTACGAGTTATCCTTTTTCCTAACTAGTACAATCGGTGAACTCCAACCACTTGTGGAGGGTTCGATGGTTCCTTCTTTTAACATTTTGTCCACTTCTTGGTTGATGATCTGTAGCATTGCGGGATTGTGCCGCCTATAAGGCTGCTTGACTGGATCGCACTTTTTCTTCAATTTTATTTCGTGTCTTATTAAGTTCGTGGGTCCTGTTATATTCTCAAACTCCCTTAGTTCTTCTCTTAGGAACCTTTCTAACTCCGTATTTTGAGTGGAGTCTTTTAAAGTGTTACAATCCTCTTCTTGATGTTGTATGTATTGTTGGGTCGTATGTTTATCGAATTTAAGTTCGATAGAATGGTTCCTGAGGAATTCCACTCCTATTAATGCATCTTCCGTCAACCCTGGCATTACTATGAATGTTTGTCGGGTTTGTAACTTATCGATCTCGCATTTAATTGTCAACTTCTGGTTAAGCTCCATTGACGCTCCATTTGCTAGTCTTGTTCTCCCGCTGTAGCTATCTAGAGAGTCCTTGTATATCTGAGCTATTCTATCCCCGACGTAATTTTTAGTCGTTCCTGTGTCGATGAGCGCTCTGTATGTTCTTTGCCCTATTTTTAGTGATGCGAACAGTCGAATGTCATTGCTTGCTGGCTGTGTAACGGCGAAAACGAATGGAGTCGAATCTTGTTTTACAGACTGGGACGACTCCTTGTTTCTCCAGTCTGTAATTCGTTTCCCTGACGCCTGAAACAGCAGTCGCTGCTGTAAACCCCTTCTCTGCCGCAACGCGAACAAAACTTTTTCCATGGGTTTTTGCAGTTTTTACGGCTGTGACCTGGCATCTTGCATCTAAAGCATGTCGTTTTCGCATCGTACTCTGCTTGCTCCGTGCGTCTCCAGTTTCCACGGCAAATCTGATTTGCTCGGGTCTTTTCGTCTTCTAGAGCTTCGTATTTTTGGGCTAAATCCTGTAATTCGGCTAAGTTTCCGAAATCCCGGCGGCGAGCATAAAGCTTATATTCTGGTAACAAATTTTTGTATATCCTTTCGAGTTCTTGGTTTTTAGAAAAAGATCCTTCTCGTCTGATTAATGTTTGAATCTCCGTGATATATCTATCTACTGGTTCGTTCTGTCTCTGTTTTCTGTTTCGGATTTCCTCTTCTAGTTGTAGCAAATATCCCCTGGGATAGAAAGCTTTTTTAAAATCTTCGCTGAAATCTGTCCATGACTTCCAATTTTTGTTATTGTTTCTGTACCATAACAAGGCGTGGTCTCCTAATAATTCTGGTAATGCTCTTAGTAGATCTTGTTTATCGATCTCGTAGGCCAAGCTTAATTCGTCTATCCTCTCTAAGAATTCTATTGCATCCGAATGTTTCTTGTCGAAGTGTGTGTTCCACTTTCGTACTTGACTTAGCAATTCTGGTTGCCCCATTTGTTTCGTTATTGTTAATTCCTGTAATTGTCTTCGGATGCCCGAAATTTCCTGGGCCAGTGTGTCGGATTCTGTTCCCTTGGAAGTTTTTTCTTTTGGGATTGTTCCTGTAGCTTCCTCGCGATTTTTAAAATAGGTTCTGAGTCGTGCTCTCAATTCGTCGACGGTTCCCTTGGGATCTAAGCCGTATTTTTCGGCCTCGCTCTGCAATTCCTCTTTGCAAAGTCGGTTTATCCACGACGTACCTGTTACTGAGTCTGTGTCTTTATCTGTCGGCATGTTATTAATTTTGCTCGGGCGCCAGTTTGTGATGGGTAACTCTTTCGGGGCGACAGACTCAGTAAAACACAGGTTTGAAATAAAAATAAATCTATTAAGTATATATATATACAATAAATAAAAAAACTAAAAAAAGAAATTCTACGTTGTATATTTATAAAACAAAAATAAAATGAATTCTACGTTTCCGTCTGGGTCCCGCGATGAATGAATATTCCCCGGCAAACGTCTATAAAAGAAAAGAAACTAATTAGTACTACTAATATACTCGCTTTCGCTTCAATTCAGAGAAAGCTCCGTATATGCTCGCAAACAAAATATTTAGCTGTGCAGACCCACGGCAATGTTCAATACACAATGCCGACGGGTTCCGCTTGGCTAAGGACAGAGTATGATCCTCAATACGGAACTATCTCTGTCCAGAATGTCTCGCTGGTTCACTACACCGGCGAGTCAGGGAGCCTAGAGCGCTAGCTACAAGACTGTCTAATTCCGCTATTCACACGCCTTAAATAGCCGTTTGAATCCCACTCCACCGTCAGGTTGTAGAAGTGGATGCGCAAATATTGACACTCCCACGGTTCGAACTGTTAAACGATGATAGCATCGTTACAAAGTAAATTGAGTTGTTAACTCATAGCACCACAAAAAAGGGCCTAGGTCACTAATCCGAGATAATTGTTACTGACAGGTCCGGTTTTACCTTATGTATGTGTAATTTGAGATTTATAATTCTTGACTTTGTTTCAGAGTTCCCTGAGTGATGCAACCTACACAGAGTTAAAAAACGTTGAAATCAACTGCCCGTCAATGACTCCAGCTTCTAATTCCCAAACTCTGTGCAACTATACAAAGGCTATACTAAATCATGATGATTCTTCAAGTTACGATTATTCATCAGGATCAGATGACGTCTTCATTCCTGAGAGTCCTTATGAATCATCAGATGAGTATGAATCATTAGACGAGATCTCCAATACTCCGCATACAGTACGAAAGCAGATCTTCAACACTCCATCGCCACCACCACAATCAGCACACATGCACAACCCTAATACTCCGTCGCCGCCACCACCACATGCAGTACAGACGCAGATCTCCAATACTCCTTTATCACCACCGCATGCAGTACTGACTAAGAGCTCCAATACTCCGTCGCCACTACCAAATGCATTACAGACACAAGAGAGAGAACAAGAAAATACTGACCAAACAAATGAACCTACAAAAACTCAAAAACGGCTTAGAAACTCTAAAAATTGGGCTAAAAATATAAAATTAAATAAAAGGAATCATGGTGAGGCATATGTCAATTCTACAGGGAAAGATGTTTAAGATAGACAAGTAAGAGATGCCTGTACTGATAAGTGCCGTCTAAAATGTAAAACCAAAATTGATGACGAGACGAGACAAAAAGTGCATAAAAGCTACTGGAACCTAGGAGACATCAGTCGTCAACGTGATTTCCTGGTAAAAAGTATGCAGCCCGTAATACCAAAGTATTCGATGATAAAGCCAGAAAGCACACGGACAAACAATTTTGCATATTATTTTGATATAAACCACGTCAAAGTGAAAGTATGTAAGTTATATTTTATGAACACACTAGATATAAATAGCGCTGTAATTTCAACAGCCCAAAAAAAGAAGACTGACGAAGGATTTGTTGACAAAGACAACAGAGGAGGTAATCCCAATACGGGGAGACCAAGGATTCACGATGATGTCAAGAATTTTGCTCGAAGGCATATCGAATCTTTTCCAATAATGGATTCCCATTATTGTAGAGCTCGAACAGAACGGAAATATTTACAAGGCGACTTGAATCTGACGGAGATGTACAGACAATACTGTATAAAATGTACTGAGGAAAATAAAATGCAAATGAAAAAACATCTTTATGAATCCATATTTAATACCGAATATAATATATCTTTTTTTACTCCAAAAAAAAGATGCATGCTGTACATGCATGAATTACGAAAATTTGAACGCAGATGAAAAAATTGCTCAACACGAGAACTTCAATGTACATATTCAGGAAAAAAAGAGGAGTCGTATTGAAAAAGACAATGACGTCAAAATTCATCGGAAGATACGATGGTGAGCTGTTTCGATCTTTAAGCGGTGCAAACAATTTCAGAGGGCAGCAGAAGTGACTTCTTCTACAAGAGAAGATTATCATGTTATAATTTCACCATATATGACATTAAGAAAAAAGCTGGATTCAGTTACTTCTGGCACGAACGAGTAGCTCGTCGCGGAGTAAATGAAATAGGGAGCTGCATCTTGAATTATTTGAAAGAAAATCCAACAAATAAAATTGTATTCTATTCTGACAACTGTCCCGGGCAAAATAAAAATAAATTCATTGTGGCCTCATTTATGTTTTGTGTGAGGAATCTGGAAATTGAATCGATTACTCACAAATTTTTCGTGGTCGGGCATTCGCAGAACGAAGGAGATGCAATGCATGCTCTGATAGAGCGACAAAAAAAAGAGCTCTCAAGGCTGGACCATTGTACGTGCCAACACAACTCCTGCCAATAATCTCCCTGCCTAAAAAGACCGGCCAACCATACACCACCAAGGAAATGGTAGACTTCTATGACATAAAGTCCTTGGTGATGAAAGGGGACAATTTCACCATAAATGAGGACGGTGCAGCAGTTAAGTGGAATGATATTCATATAATAGAAATACGGAAAGAGAGTCCACATCTGATTCTGTACAAGAATTCATTTGCTGATGAGAATTTCAAAATTATAAACACCCGTAGAAGAACTCGGCGACAAACAGAAATGTCAACACTGAAACCAGCGTATACTCAGCCACCGGGCGTTACTGCAGCAAAAAAGAAACATTTACTATCACTATGCAAGACTGGAGTGATTCCAAGACCTTACTGGGACTTCTACAATAGCCTATCTACCAATGAAAGACCGACGGAAGAAGATTCAGACTGATTGAATAATTTTTTAAATAAAGTATTAAACCTAGATGCAGTTTTCTTCTTTTCTTGTTAGCGATGTTTAAAACAGACTTTCTTGGTTCACAAATTTGGGTATGGGTCTCTCCCACTGACTTGGGTTATTAGTCATGCTCTTCGTGGTCATTAACTATATTGCAAGAGGAAAACCCGATAGCACGATGGGAGGCGGGACCGAGGTTCGAACCCAGAACCTCCGGATTACGAATTTCCTATGCTAGCCATTACACTACCGGTGCTTTGCTAGCGTATTGCTCTCTTAATACTTTAAGGAACAACTCACCAAGTAGTGTTGTTGTGTCTCCCCATTGTTTGGGAGGTTCGCAGAGACCTGTGCCCCTCAGTGAGGATATAAATGGAGTAAAAAAAGGTTGCTCGATAGAAATTTTTGTACTATTGTTAGTCACTCGTACACAAACCTATGAATACATGTCAAAATTACTCTGCAAATTGGTAAAAACGTCAGTTCCAAACGCTAACAACTCTTAATAATCTTAAATTTACTCTGCAAATTGGTAAAAATATCAGTTCCAAACGCTAACAACTCTTAATAATCTTAAATAACATTAATTGTGGTAATAAAATCATTTCTATTTTTATATCAAATTCAAACTGAAGTATAGTTCCATGGACTTTAATAATTTCAATAAAATCTGTCCACTACTAATAGATGAAAATTAAACTTACGAAGCAACGCAAAACTTAATTTGCAATTATCTCCACAATTTGATTTTCAGACTTGTAATAGTCTGGAACTGAGGTATCGATATGTAGAGTCCCTCAGGGAGCATATCATGTGGCCACTAAAAAATGTCAACTCCTCTTCTCTATTAATTAACAGGGTGATTTGTGTAATTGACCATTTATTTCATTTTACTGTAGTGTTTATAAGGCTCATTTGATTTTTTTAATTTTTGCATGATACAGTACACTACTATCAAGCATTCGACTGGTATTAGCTAAACTAAAAAATTCCAGGACTGGCTTTGGAAAAATTTATTTAGGGATTCGTATTAAATATTACACCCTGTATAATTTTTTTTTGAAATGCAATAAGTGATTTTCAAACTACATAAATAGCCAATGAAAACAACATATGCGACAATGTTGTCGCACTTTTATTCAATTTTTAGTGAACGATCAAAGGTATTAATTTAAACAAATGTTATAAATTTCAAACATTTTAATTAAAATGAGTTCCTACAACATAATCTATTACGTAGAAAATTAACATCTTTACTGTCACTTTGTATTATCTCTACGATAGAATCAATTGTTTTTCAATTTTAAATTTTTACTCATAGATCGTATTGGGGCATTATTTTCGATAAATAATAAATTAAATTGATTAAAAAGTCAAACCTCTTGTATGTGTTAGTTTTTGTTGATTGTAAATGATTAAAATTTTATGTCAAATAATAATACATTGCATCAACTGTACTAAATAAAAATAAATCTAAAAAAGTTTAAAATGAAGGTTGGCGTTGACCGTTTGACGTTTCTTGATATTTTATACCCTTTGTCATTATTGTCATTATCAATTGATATTTATGTGTACAAGAATACATATCTTTTCTGTCATATCTACGTTAAGTACATTGTGTTAGTTTTGGTAGAGCTTTTGTTACTTTCGTTAAAAATGCCACATCAGTTTTCGACCACAGAATATGCAGACATAATATTTGTTTATGGATTCTGTAATGGAAATGGTAGGGCTGCTAGTAGAGAATATCGCAGGAGATTTCCTAATCGTCGAACTCCCAGTCATCCAACATTTGGGTCAGTTTTTAATTATTTGCGAGAAAATGGTACTTTTCCTAGTAGAACAACAGAGCGACATGTAGATGAAGCGCAGGAAAATGACATTATGGACGCCGTTACTATAAACCCTACAATAAGCACTAGACAAGTAAGTCGAGAACTCAATGTTACTCAATCAAAAGTAAGTAGAGTCTTACAAAAAAATAATCTATACCCATATCACATTCAAATGGTTCAGCGACTACATGCTGGAGATGAGATCGATAGGTTGGAATTTTGTAGATGGATTAACAATAATCGGCCAACGCTATAAAGGACACTATTTACAGATGAAGCCCAATTTACCAGAGACGGGATAAATAATTTACGAAATTCACATATGTGGGCAGAAGAAAATCCCCATGCTATTCGAGAACGTCGTTCTCAGTTAAGGTTTTCGGTTAACGTGTGGATTGGTGTCATAAATAACCAATTAGTAGGTCCTCACTTTTTTGATGGTCCTTTAACAGGGCAAGTCTATTTGAACTTTCTACAAAATATTTTGCCGAATTTGCTTGCCAACGCGAACGTTGCTATCCGAGGGATGTATTTTCAGCATGATGGGGCACCCCCACACTTTTTACTGGCAGTGAGACAACATCTTAATAATGTTTATGGCAACAGGTGGATAGGACGTGCAGGTCCTATTTCGTGGCCTTCAAGATCCCCTGATTTCAATCCCGTTTATTACCATATTTGGGGACGATTGAAGCAACTAGTTTACGCAGTGAATATTAATAACCGACAACAATTAATTGATAGAATTATACATTGTTGTAATACTATTAGAAACGATCCCCAGAGTATCCGTAATTCAATACGTCAATTAACAATTCTCCAACAAAAATGTGTACTAATTAATTAATGTGTTAATGTGTATTAATTACCTTATAATTTGGTACTTCATTATGGTTGTTCTATTTTTGGTAAGATTTGATCGTTCACTAAAAATTTAATAAAAGTGCGACAACATTGTCGCATATGTCGTTTTCATTGGCCATTTATGTAGTTTGAAAATCACTTATTGCATTTAAAAAAATATATATACAGGGTGTAATATTTAATACGAATCCCTAAATTAATTTTTCCAAAGCCAGTCCTGGAATTTTTTAGTTTAGCTAATACCAGTTGAATGCTTGATAGTAGTGTACTGTATCATGCAAAAATTAAAAAAATCAAATAAGCCGTATAAACACTACAGTAAAATGAAATAAATGGTAAATTACACAAATTACCCTGTTAATTAATAAAGAAGAGGAGTTGACATTTTTTAGTGGCCACATGATATGCTCCCTGAGGGACTCTACATATGGTAGAAGTATGTAAAGTTCCTCATGATTCACCCTGTATTTTTGGAAATATTGTACTACCTTTTATTACATATTATTATAATATATCACATACATACAGTAAGCGCCACGCTTGTAGTCATTCGGGCACATTGCAATGATACATTCCTGATCCCTTCCCCCTTGTTGCATTATTGCAAGCCGCGAAGTAAACCGATCATAAAAGTAAATAAGCAAAAACTTCTTTAGTTAGTTTAATGGACATTTGAGTCCACTGTAGGTCGATTATTTCTATTAAAACATCATACTGCTGCAGATTTTTTTGTTTGGATATTTTTTGCTCCTAAAACCTATCAGAAAAACCATTCAAATTTAATATACTATTGTAACTTCACAAAAGACGTCAATTATTAATGATGCTTCAAAAGTTTGTATTGTAAAATATGTACTTTATATTATTTTAATAAACAAAACGTATTTTCGAGGTGATATATTATTTAATAGTACATTACAATAATTAATTAATCAAAAGAATATGAAAATAAGCGTTCTAATGTGTTTAGTTTTCGGAACAAAAACAACGAAATTATTTCAAACTAAAAATATAGATTAAGAAATGAAAAGTAATAAATAAATATCAATAAATATATATATATATATATATATATATATATATATATATATATATATTATATATATATATATATTAATATATACATATATATATATATATATATATATATATATATATATATATATATATTTATATATATATATATATATATATATATACATATATATATATATATATATATATATATATATATATAGATATATATATATATATTGTTATGATGTATTGTTTGTTTATGATGAGCAATGAGTATTTTTAATAATATAATATATAGGGTTTTTATCGCGGTTATCAAAGAATTAGTTTGTAAGTACTTTTTTAAATTATCTTTATTATAACTATTATGAAACATACATATATATCTAACCTAGCCAATGTAAATTTTAAAATAAACTATCTTTAAATTGATATTCTTATAAAACTAATTAAATTCTATAGACAATCTAAAATTTAAACAAACTATCTTCAAAATTGAAATTGTTATGACACTAACTAAATTATATTTACAAAATTTTGTACCTTTCTTTCACTGAATGCCTAAATGAACTGTTTTCCACTATATAGATTATAATCACCACTGAATGTCTTTGTACTTCGGTTATCCTTGTTTTTGTGAAATTATTTTTTCCAATTATCAGCTTCTACCAATTTAAGATATATTTTTCTTCACCAGCATTTATAAACCACCAAGCAAACCAGCAAAACAGCATTTATATTTATTCTTCTTTTCAATATACCAATATCCAATTATTATAAGTTGATTTATACTAATCTCCAATCATAATATAATTTTAATTTCTTCCAATATTCTTCTAATATACTTTTTTAATCTTCAATAATTATTTGTGTATAATTATAAATGTGCATAATTTTTAATCTTCATTTAACTCACTATATTAAACAATTGGACTATTTGTAACTGATTGACTGTCTTGAAAATTCTGAACAATTGACTTCACTAACTAAATGAGTCTATCTTCTACTAACTTTCATAATAAACTGGCCATCTTGAATCCAAATCACGGGTATTTATATCTTTTCAATCTTCCAGAACCATCTGGTAAGAAATCATGTTCGATTTAGTTCTATTTCTTCTATATGGATGTTCTCGAAAAAAGTATCTGTTTGATCCACCGACATAATCATTATTCCAGAATGTTCCAACATAATCAAAGGTCAAACTCTGCATTCTGGAGAATTCGTTAATGTTCTATTGATAATTTTGTTGACATTTAGGCTTTTCAGATCAGAATAAACACTTAAATCAGTAAATATATATAAATTAAACATTTTAAACTAACATTATTATTATAATCCCACTTTATATTCCTAAAATGTCACTTGGGAGTATGTATAGTGTGTTGCCTAGTCACATGGCTCACTTAAATATATCTACAAAATCATAACTACTAAAATACAACTTTTTACAATTATTATATGCTAATTTCTTAAAATGCCCTCACATAAATATATTTTTATAAAATTCTCTAGTATATAACTTATAAATTATTTTCTATAAACCCCAATCGTATCCATATATATATATATATATATATATATATATATATATATATATATATATATATATATATATATATATATATATATATATATATATATATATATATATTGTTATGATGTGTTTTTTGTTTGAATGATGAGCAATGAGTATTTTTAATAATATATAGGGTTTTTATCGCGGTTCTCAAAGAATTAGCTTGTAAGTACTTTTTTAAATTATCTTTATTATAACTATTATGAAACACACATATATATCTAACCTAGTCAATGTAAATTTAAAATAAACTATCTTTAAACTGATATTCTTATAAAACTAATTAAATTCTATAGACAATCTAAAATTTAAACAAACTATCTTCAAAATTGAAATTGTTATGACACTAACTAAATTATATTAACAAAATTTTGTACCTTTCTTTCACTGAATGCCTAAATGAACTGTTTTCCACTAAGTATATAGATTCTAATCACCACTGAATGTCTTCGTACTTCAGTTATCCTTGTTTTTTTGTGAAATTACTTTTTCCAATTATCAGCTTCTACCAATTTAAGATATAGTTTTCTTCACCAGCATTTATACACCACCAACCAAACCAGCAAACAGCATTTATATTTATTCTTCTTTTCAATATACCAATATCCAATTATTATAAGTTGATTTATACTAATCTCCAACCACAATATAATTTAATTTCTTCCAATATACTTTTATAATCTTCAATAATTATTTGTGTATAATTATAAATGTGCATTAATTATATGCATAATTTTTAATCTTCATTTAACTCACTATATTAAACAATTTGACTATTTGTACCTGATTCTCTGACTCCAAATAATCTTTCATATTTCTTACTAAACTTTTCTGACTGACTTCTTGAAAATTCTGAACAATTTACTTCACTAAATGTGTCTAATAACTTTCATAATAAACTGGCCTGACTTCTGACTAAAAACTTCCAAAAACTGCCATCTTGAATCCAAATCACGGGTATTTATATCTTTTGGACATTCTAGAACCATCTCGTAAGAGATCATGTTCCAATTTGTTCTATTTCATACTTGTATGAATTTTCTGGAACAAACCATTTCGCAAACATGGTCATCTCCGGAGATCCAGAGAATTCCATTCTTTTCTATTAATAATTTTGTTTACATTTAGGCTTTTCAGATCAGAATATATAATTAAATTAGTAACTAACACTCTAATTTAATAGAATACACATTTCAAACAATATATTATATAACCCCACTTTATATTCCCTTATGATTAATTTCTATCTGTCAAATTACTCCGAGAGTATTTTTGGTTGCCTATGCACATGGCTCACTTAAAAATATCTACAAAATCATAACTACTAAAATACAACTTTTTACAATTATTATATGCTAATTTATTAAAAATGCCCTCACATAAATATATTTTTATAAAATTCTCTAGTATTTAACTTCTTAAAATAATCAAATACTTAATATTATGTAGTATATAACTTATAAATTATTTTCTATAAACCCTAATCGTCACAATACCCCAAAAATAATATTTAAAATAAATAATTTACTTATTATTTTTTTAAATATTAATTTTCTCATACCTTATTAAATTTAATAAATCAAATTTTTTTTTTTATTTAAAATGTGTTAAATACATCCTTGTTCGCTGTCTATATCAAAGCAGAGAACAACGGATCACAGTTCGGCTATTCTATGGTCAAACTGTCATGTCAAATGGAGCAATGGATATTATACCAGAGAATAAAATATAACCTTAATTAAAAATATAATCTATATTGTGTTCTGTTTATTTATAGACAAAATCTAGGAATTATTTCCATTCAAATTAACTTTCATCAATATAAATTGGTAAGTTTTTCCACTTTATTATATTAGAAAGACATTTTTATAGCAATTATAGTATCAATTTTGTGTCTAACCTCAAATTATGATTTTTAGGGTACAAATTAATTTCCATATATACAAAATTCAACAAGTATGATGTCAAATTGATTCAAAATAATGAAATCTACCATCTACCATTTAACAAATCAAGTCTATTGAATAAAATGGATATATCAGTAAGTTATTAGTGTTATTATATTTGTGTTAAAGGTATAGAAATCATTATTCAATCTCTTCATGATATTGAAAAATGTCGTTGATATGAAATATGCCTCTTAGTCTGTTTTCTGCATCTATTAACACATAACTATTTAGTCCATTCTGATTTTCAATTGTATATGGACCTTCAAACATTGGTTGTAATTTCTTACAACGGTTTTCTTTAACATTACTTTTTCTAAGTGAACGAATTAACACTAGGTCTCCTTTTTGAAATGTGATTGGTTTTTTTATATTTCGATTTTGTCTTCTTATATATTTTTCAGCTTTCCTCCTAATTCGGTTATTCACTTTCTGCATTACTTGTTCTAACATATCCTGATTATATTCACTAATCCACTTTCTGTTTCCTATATGGCCAAACATTAAATATTCTGGTACTTCCTCTGTATTCAAATTATGTGTATTATTTAAAAAATACTCTACTTGTGGTATATGTTGCTGCCAAGTTTCGTGTTGATTTTGGCACAGTATCCTTAAATATTTTATAACTTCTTTAATATATCTTTCTGCAGGATTTGCCTGAGGATGTCTGATACTTGTAAAATGAATGTTGATTCCCTTTTTCTCACAAAATGTCCGAAATTTTTGGTTGTTAAAATATGTAGCATTATCTATTATGCAATTTCTAAATGGTCCTATTTCTTCGAAAAATTGATTAATATATAATTTTAATGTTTTAACATTTGTTCTAGAGCAGGGATATAGTTTAATAAATTTTGTATATAAATCAACTATCACTAGTATATGCTTTTTTCCTGTTGGACTGAGAACTAAATTTGAAATAAAATCCATGGAAACTGTATTTAGTTTTTCATATACAACATTAGATTTATATGTGTTCTGGTTTTTGAAATCCTTTTCTTTGTTTAGTTGACATATTGGGCATTGGTTAGTAATTTCCTTTGCTATACTTATGTCATTCTTTGCAAAATAATTGTCCCTAAATAGCATCCATAGCTTTCTTGAACCAATATGCATATAATTGTTATGTAAATTTTTCAATATTTTCTTTGCTAAAGTTCTAGTTATTACATATACTTCTATGCCATTTATTATTTTATAATAAACTCCATCTTTCTTAAGGACTTTTTGTTTTTCACTCAAATTGATCTGATCTCTTATAATTTCTTCTTTAGAATATAATCCAGTACTTTCTACTAATTGATTTAATCCAATTTTTATTGTTCGCTGCCCTTTTTGTGATGAATTTTCTAACCTTGATAAAGCATCTGCCACTATATTGGATTTTCCAGAAATGTATTTGATTTCAAAGCAGTATTCACTAAGTATTAGACTCCACCGATGTATTCTACTGTTTCCATATTTGTTATTTAATATAGACTTTAAAGCTTGGTGATCTGTTTCTATTGTAAATTCCTTACCCAACAAATAAAATCTTAATTTTGTGACACAGTGTATTATACTTGCTAGTTCTAATTCTGAAACTGAGTAACCCTTTTCATGTGGCTTTGTAATTCTTGAAATGAATTGTATTGGGTATTCGACCCCATCATGTATTTGTAATAATACCCCTGATAATCTCTCTATTGATGCATCTGTTCTTAATATGAATGGCTGTGTGTAGTCAGGATAGTATATTTTCAAATTTGACAGAAAAATGTTTTTAATTTCTTGGAATGCTAGTTCTCTTCTCTGATCCCATCTCCATTTTACACCTTTTCTCAGTAGTTCAAGTAATGGAATTTCTTTTATACTTAGATCTGGTATCATCCTTTTATAATAATTAATTATTCCAATAAATCCTCTTAAAGTTCTTAAATTGTGTGGTGTTTTATATTCCTGAATGACTTGTGTCCGTTCTGGATCCATTTCGATTCCCTTAGTGTTAAGTTTATAACCTAGATATATGACTTCTTTTTGAAAAAATGTACATTTTTCTTGATTTATTTTGAGTCCAACTTTGTCTAATCTATTTATTATAATTTTTAGGTGTTTCTCATGATCTTCAGCTGTTTTAGAAAAAATTAATATATCATCAATGTAGTGAATTACAAAATGTTCATATTGATCCAAAATATCATGAAGACATCTACATAGAGCACTGCAAGATGATTGAAGTCCAAATGGTACTACTTTGAATTGATATACTACTCCATCTATCTGAAATCCTGTATACTGTCTACTTTTTCTTTCTAGAGGTATTAACCAGAAACTATGCTGTAAATCGATTTTAGTGAAAAATGACATTCCTGTAATTCTTCCTAGTATTCCATCTATACTCATTGGTGCTTCAAATTGCTTTTCAGTAATCTTGTTAATATTCCTTGCATCCAAACATAACCTGATTTCACCTGATCTTTTTCGTACTACTACTATGGGGTTGATAAAACGTGTATCTGCCTTCTCAATGATTCCATCTTCTAACATATTATTAATTGTTTTGTTTACTTCTTCTCTGTATTTATATGGTATTGGGTATGATTTTGTTTTAAAATCTTTTTCTTCTTTAACTTTTATACTATGGATATAATTTTGTGCAATTCTATTTTCTTTATTGACAAGTCCCTTGTGTTGCTGCAATATGGAAATGACTATTGATTTATATTCTTCAGGGCAATTTAAAACTTTCATTATATCTTCTTCTTTACAAATAAAATTATTCTTCATTATGTACTCATTATTCCTTGCTTCCAATTTTACGCACTCCGCCTCGTAGGCATCCATCTGCTTAAAATTCCCATTCCTTAAATATTCACTACAATAATTATTCTTTACATTCTTTTGGGACATTTCCCTATCATCAAAATACATTTTTTCTTCATAAACATCACTATTTTCTTTTAATAATATCCTATCAACTCTTATTCCTTCTTCCACCTCATCTTTCTGCATAAATTTAATTATTTGCCCTTCCAAAGTTACCATTTTTTTTTCAAAATCTATCTTTACTTTCTTCTTTTCCAATTCATCATTTCCCATTAATATATCAACACATAAATCCTTGACAATAAATCCTTGCATATTAATTTCTTTATTAAGAATATTAATTTTAAAATTGGCTAGTTTATCAATTTCACCCAACTTCTTATTATTTGCACCAATAATTTTAATTTTTGGAATCTTTATTATATCTGATAGTTTTAATGTATTAAAAATAAAATTCTCCGAGACTAAAGTACTTTCTGAACCAGTATCTATCATAATCTTAATCATTTTATTTTTGGCCAAAGCATTTATATAAATTAAATTAATAGATTCAATAATTTTCTCTTCATCTAAAGAAATAAATTCAGAAGGTTTTTCATAATAGCAATGGCCTAACTTGTAATTCAGAAAGTTTACTGCACAAAATTTTGATTATTAGAATTGTCAGATTGTATCTGACCACTTGGATCTGATGTCCTATGTCTTTCCCTACTATGACTTCTACTCACATTTTCTTGCCTTGTACTATTTCGTTCCCTGTCTTCGCAGCTTCTATTCCTTCGAACACAATTTACCTGTCTGTTATAGTTAGGTCGCTCTGTATTTTTTCTATTGTTAAAATCTTGTCTATTATTATTAGTACTGTTATTAAAATGTTGTCTATTATAACTAGTATTGTTATTACAATTTTGTCTAATTTGATTACTGTTATTATTATTAAAATTTTGTAAATTATTACCATACCTAGTATTATTGTTATATGATTGTCTATATTGTTGATTATCATTTTTTTTATATTGAAAGTTATTATTGTTTTTTCTGTTGTTAGTATTACTTGTCATATTGCCTCTTTGTATTCTTTGAATAAAATTAATGAAACTATCTATTGTTTGAATATTTTGTACAGTTACGGTTTGCACAACATCAGCATCAAAATGTCTAGATACATTTAAGACTGTTTCATCCTCTCTAAGTGGTGGTTCTAAATATTTTGCAACTGTTATCAATTTCAATGCATAATCTACCATATTTGATTTTAAATTTTGATTATACTTTCCAAAATATAGAATTTCTCTAAACTTGGCTTGCTCTAATTCACCCCAATAATAATTTAAAAATTTATTTTCAAATGTTTGAAAATTATCTAAATCATTCTCAATACTAGCAAACCAAGTTGCTGCATTGTCATTTAATGTCATTCTAATATAATCTTTAATATCATTAATATTATTCACAAATCTTAATTTATGTTTTAAACTATTTATGTATACTCTAGGATGCAAATTTTTTATATTACCAGAGAATTTAATCCCAGTCTCATTTGTTAAATTTAAGTAAGGTCTCCCTATGTCTCTCATTTGTGAAATATCATCTATTCTCTGTTCCACATTTCTTATTTGATTACTATTTATTTGGATATTTTGTTGTATATCGTCTAATTTTTCTTCTGTGTTTCTCCTGTCTTCATTAATTTTTACTTCTAAGTTACATTTCTCCAACTCTATTTTCTGTTCTATATCTATTTTATTATCTTGAATAATCCTCTTTACTTCTGTCCTCTCATTTTCTATCCTTTTCTTGTAGTCATTCCGTATACTTTTTATTTCATTTGCTACTTTTTTCTCTGCAGTTTGAAGTTTTTTATCCATTTGTTTTTTTATTTGCTTTACAATTTTATTATTATTATCTTCTATTTTCTTTTCTAATTTTCTATAATTCTCTTCCAATTTCTGTTCCATTTTTTTCATGTCCTCTTTGACTTCTTTTGAATTCTCTTCCATTTTTTTCGTATTCTCTTCCATTTTCTTGTTCATCTGCATCATTAATGACATCAAAGCTGCCATATTGACATTTTCCTCTCTTTCTGGATTCATTTCTGCAGTATCTTGTGGAACTTGAACTAAACTCTCCTCTTGTATAGGTTGTGTTTCTACTTCCACATCTTCTTCATTCTTTTTGCTTCTTGTACCTTTCTTTCCTTGAGACATTTTGAGACTTTACTTGTTCAAATATAATTAAAAATAAAATCTATAATTTTTTTTTTCTACTGATAATTAATTTAATTATATGAGAGCATTTATCTTCCCAAACTAATTCTTTTAAATAGAGAGCCACCGCGTTGGGTGTCAAATTGTTATGATGTGTTTTTTTTTTGAATGATGAGCAATGAGTATTTTTAATAATATATAGGGTTTTTATCGCGGTTCTCAAAGAATTAGCTTGTAAGTACTTTTTTAAATTATCTTTATTATAACTATTATGAAACACACATATATATCTAACCTAGTCAATGTAAATTTAAAATAAACTATCTTTAAACTGATATTCTTATAAAACTAATTAAATTCTATAGACAATCTAAAATTTAAACAAACTATCTTCAAAATTGAAATTGTTATGACACTAACTAAATTATATTAACAAAATTTTGTACCTTTCTTTCACTGAATGCCTAAATGAACTGTTTTCCACTAAGTATATAGATTCTAATCACCACTGAATGTCTTCGTACTTCAGTTATCCTTGTTTTTTTGTGAAATTACTTTTTCCAATTATCAGCTTCTACCAATTTAAGATATAGTTTTCTTCACCAGCATTTATACACCACCAACCAAACCAGCAAACAGCATTTATATTTATTCTTCTTTTCAATATACCAATATCCAATTATTATAAGTTGATTTATACTAATCTCCAACCACAATATAATTTAATTTCTTCCAATATACTTTTATAATCTTCAATAATTATTTGTGTATAATTATAAATGTGCATTAATTATATGCATAATTTTTAATCTTCATTTAACTCACTATATTAAACAATTTGACTATTTGTACCTGATTCTCTGACTCCAAATAATCTTTCATATTTCTTACTAAACTTTTCTGACTGACTTCTTGAAAATTCTGAACAATTTACTTCACTAAATGTGTCTAATAACTTTCATAATAAACTGGCCTGACTTCTGACTAAAAACTTCCAAAAACTGCCATCTTGAATCCAAATCACGGGTATTTATATCTTTTGGACATTCTAGAACCATCTCGTAAGAGATCATGTTCCAATTTGTTCTATTTCATACTTGTATGAATTTTCTGGAACAAACCATTTCGCAAACATGGCCATCTCCGGAGATCCAGAGAATTCCATTCTTTTCTATTAATAATTTTGTTTACATTTAGGCTTTTCAGATCAGAATATATAATTAAATTAGTAACTAACACTCTAATTTAATAGAATACACATTTCAAACAATATATTATATAACCCCACTTTATATTCCCTTATGATTAATTTCTATCTGTCAAATTACTCCGAGAGTATTTTTGGTTGCCTATGCACATGGCTCACTTAAAAATATCTACAAAATCATAACTACTAAAATACAACTTTTTACAATTATTATATGCTAATTTATTAAAAATGCCCTCACATAAATATATTTTTATAAAATTCTCTAGTATTTAACTTCTTAAAATAATCAAATACTTAATATTATGTAGTATATAACTTATAAATTATTTTCTATAAACCCTAATCGTCACAATATATATATATATATATATATATATATATATATATATATATATATATATATATATATATATATATATATATATATATATATATTGTTATGATATGTAAAATCGAGAAAAATATTAGTTTGTTTAAAAATATTTCAAAATTCAAAAAACATTAAAATAATTCAGATAAGTAGGATAATATCCAACAAACATTTCGAAGAAGGAGAGTTATTAATTTCTTGGATTATCTGTACTAAACAAAATGTAAGCTTTGCATAAATTATTTCTTTGTTACACTTGAGTGACCCGCATAATTTTAAGTGAACACAAAAAGACAATTGAACGGGGTTTTCCAAAATACATTAATGCAGTGATTAGAGACAAATAGAAGAGATTTTAGAAAGAGGTTTTTGTTAGTTTTTAAGAATTATAGAAAATATTATTTGTAAATAAGTTTTAGGAAATTTTATAATTATAGGTAAAAATTTGTTTGTTATCGAAATGAAAAAATGGGGGAATTGTGACGAGTTTTGATTGGCGGAGATTGAAAAAGGTGGGATAAGTATGTAGGAAAAAGTTTAGCGAGATTGAGGAGAGAGAAAAGAGATAGTCAGTTGATTTTCCAAGTCTAGAGAGGAACAGTGATTGTTCTCTGGTGGTTCCAAAGAAGTAGCAAGCAGTAGTGTTGAATGTTAGTGAGTTTTTGTGGAGTTAGTGTATCTGACAGAAGCTGAAGCAGCAAAATATTGTAAGTCATATTTTCCTACTTATATTCCAAGAGTCACTGTTCAGGCCAACGAGAGATTCAGTTTATCGTAAAGAGAAGATATTCCAAGAGTCATTTTTCACTCGGGCCAACGAGAGATTCAGTTTATCGAGAGGAGAAAGGCTATCATAATTTGAATGATTGTTGCTTTTGAAGGAGATCATTAAGGACGATATACTTGCAACAATCTGTTGTAAGATTGCTGATTACATAGGGAGCGGTTGAGAGGAGATAATACAGTCTACAAGGAACAAGGATTTGGACCACTCATCATCAGAGAGAGATATTTTTGTTTTCTGCAGTTTTTTTTTCTTTTATTGATAACACAATTTTTACACGTAATTTAGGAAGGATATAAATATTTTGATTAGGAGAGTTAGAATAGTTTGGGATTTTGAGTTTTCAATTAATATTGTTTGTACCATTAACTTTGATTGTTCACGTACGGAGAACAAAATTTTGAGAATCCTTATATGAGATTTGTTTATTAAAAACTTTTGAGTGTGAATTATTTCATTATTTTTATTTCAATATATAGTGTTAGATCATATGTGTTTTTTATTATTCCGGTATTCTCTGGACCTTACCTTTCACATGTAATAGCATAGATATTGAAGCACGAATTTAACCCTGAGATAAAAGAATTAAAAATTGTGATAGAATCATAATCATATCATTTAAATAATTTTAATTAATCAAAAAAAATTAATTAGCTAATTATTGATTGGCGCACCAAGACTTTAAATATCACAATAATATATATATATATATATATATATATATATATATATATATATATATATATATATTGATCCTCTCTTTCTGATGGCTTTATATGTTATATAAAAATCGTTGTATGTGTAGAAAGCTACATTACAGCTATTTAATATTTGAATAATGGGATTATGCTTATTTCTCCATGATCTTGTCTTTATCCATGATAGTTCACGTTTAGGTTTGTGTTTGTATTATACAACGTTAATTTTTAAATCCTTTTAAGTTTCGTTTATGTTAGATATATTTTTTTATGAAGTTTGTTTCTTTGTCTCATTATACTTCACTGATTCTTGATTTTCAATATTTCCTGTTTTAACTTTTTCTCTCACGTTTTTCATTTGGATCTCTAAGTATTTTTTTAAATTCAGAAATTCCCATTGCACCATTTTTAGCGTATTATAAATTTTGTGTTAGTGTTCAGTTTTTAATTCTGTAAAATATATTAAAGTTTTTCAATAAACTGCAGATGAGTTGAGAAATGCCAAATTCGTAGACTTATTTTAACGATACATCGCAAACAGTGGCCTCTAATCCAGAACAAAAGCGGTAGAATTTTAATAAAAGTCCCATACGACCTCATCCAAGTCTAAGTTATTTAGGAATTTCGCTCATATTCCATGCATACGCCATAATTCTCCTCCAAACAATGGACCTCCATAGCGCGCGGATTTTGTTGTTTGTTATCGTCTCTTTTTTACTAAATTAACATTAAAGTCAATGAACCATGACGACCATACAAAAGTTTAATGGTCTTTTTAGCCGCATTTTGTAATATATCAGTCGTTATTAAACTAATATTGTTGTAAATATATCAAGCTTTTTGTGTTTGGCCAATGTGAATATGGTATTTCGTTAAATTACGTTGAAAGCACGACGGGAAATGTTATCTGATTAGTTGTATCTGCAATTTTAATATAAATTTTAATACAAAATAACAGAATCCTCTTCATTTAAATATACTTATCATTAATAATTATAATAATTGTAAAATGGCATACCATACCATTACCGATGCGTGAAAGCTAGGTTTGGATCAGTTAGAATGTCATATACAAAGTGGATCAAAATTCTGGAAATACCTAATTATATCTTAAATAGATGGTCAGAATTGAATAAAAACCGAGATACGCCTATTTTGCAATATGTAGGTTTTATATGCGATGCTTGCAATATTGCCAGATTTACTATTTTTCTGATATCATTAGTCACTTTAGTTTTTTAACTGCTGCAGAGTAACAAGAATGGACAGGAGAAGTAATGACGAAATAAAGCAAATAACATCAATAGAAATAGACATACTAACATATATAGAACAAACAGGACTAAAGTGGTATGGACATGTGAGAAGAACTAGCGACAGCAGATGGGTAAAGAGAATAACCGAATGGAGCCCCATAGAAAGGAGGAAAGGAGGACGATCCCGAAAATCCTGGAAGAACGAAGTAGACGACGCCATGAGTAAGAGAGGCCTAAACGATGGAGAATGGGACAACAGAGAGAGATGGAAACAGTTGAGCGAGGGATTGCAGTGAATACTGTAGAATCCCTGAATATATATATATATATATATATATATATATATATATATATATACGGTTCGGTTTGAGTTCGGGGTCTCAATTTGCCTACTCCCCTCACTCGAGACATACCAGTATCGTGTTCTATATTGCAAGAACTGTCTCTCTTCACTGAGGTCTCAATCAGCCTACTCCTCAGTGTCGAGTAACAACCGGTCTTACCCTGTGTGGCTGCTTTTATACTCGCTGTATGCGCGGGAACGGTATGCGCTGACATGGTCTGAACTGACGTGGCCTGAGCGGTGTGGGCGGGAGGTCGCTGAAGCAGGGGTCGCCATGTTGCCGGCAATCGTTTCGCATCATCGCGCGTGTTCAAGCTGTTAGGCCATTTTTCGATTTCGATAGCTTCACGAATGATTCTCGATTTTAATGAGCGGATGGGAGCGATGGTTTTTGCTTTTTCGAAATCTATTTTATGGCCTGTCTAAATATGATGTTGGGCTAGGGCTGAAGTGGTATCGGAATGTTTGACTGATAGAGAATGTTCGTAAATACGGTTATGGATTCGTCAGTTTGTCTGTCCTACGTATGTACGTGGGCAACTGGAACAAGATACCTCGTAGACACCATGGTCTTCATTGGGGATTTGGTCTTTTACGGATCTGACGAGATTATACAATTTGGAGTGAGTGGTAAAGATGGTTTTGATATTAAGAGGGATAAGAGTTCTACTTATCTTATCAGTGACACCTTTAATGAAAGGTAGGAAGATTTTGGGTTGATCCGGCGGCAAGGTTTCTTTTTTGGATGGAATGGGGTTTAGAAGTTTTTGAATGTTTTTATTGATTTGGGTTTTGTGGTAGCCGTTTTGTAGGAGTGTTTGTCTTATTGAATTGATTTCGGATGACCTGTGATTGTTGTCGCTAAGTCTTATGGAACGGGAAATAAGAGTGTTGATGACTTAATTAAGTTGGGCGGGGTGATGATGTGACTGGGCATTGAGATAGCGGTTTGTATGAGTGCGTTTCCGGTACATGGAATAGGAAAAACTGTGAGGTGGATTTTTCTGAATAAGAACATCAAGGAATGGCAAAGACGCTTCAGACTCAACTTCCATCGTGAATTGAATGCTGGGATGAATTGCAGTCAGGTGGGAGAGGAAGAGATCTAATGTGTCTTTACCATGGGGCCAAATGACAAAGGTGTCATCAACGTACCGTAACCAGCAGGTGGGTTTGAGATTTGACGAGGACAAGGCTACTGTTTCGAAATGTTTCATGTATATATCTGCTATTACGGGAGAGAGGGGCGATCCCATTGGGGCACCTTTGATTTGACGATAGAAATGATTTTGGAACGTGAAATATGGATTAGACACGCAGTGTTTTATAAGAGATAATGTGTCTTGGGGAATTTGATGTTTAGAGTTCAAGATGGAAATGGTTTCATCGATGAGAATGTTGGTGAATAAAGAAACAATGTCAAAACTGACTAGTATGTCTGAGGGTGAAATAGAAAAGTTTTTCAGAAGATCAATGAAATGAAAAGAGTTTTTATCAAAGGACGGTTCGTTTTCGGCTAATGGCTGTAATGATGAAGCGAGATGTTTTGCCAATTTTTGGCCAAAGGCCGTATATCTTTGAAATTCGGGATGATTTTTCTCTGAGTATAAGAGATTTTTTGAGGTCTGGAGGTAGAGTAGACTTATTTATAATGGATTTGGTCGTTTTTTCTAGATATGTGGTTGGATCATTTGGGACATGTTTGTATTCTGTGGAATTCAGAAGTTCGGACATTTTGTCGAAATAGTTAGAAGAGTTGAGAATGACGGTGGCATTACCTTTGTCGGCCGGAAGGATGACGATGTCAGGGTTGTTGTAAAGTTCTTTGAGGCCACGTCTTTCTGAAAGACTGATATTTGAAGATGGGGGTTTGGAAGTACGGAGAATTCTGGCGACATCTTCGGCTTGGTCGGAAGGAAGATGGGAAATAGCTTCTTCAGTTTGACAAATAATTTTCTCAGTTGGAATGGAAAGAGGAGTGACAGAGAAATTGAAGCCTTTTGACAGAGCTTTGGTAGCTGAATTGGATATGTGAATATATCTAAGAAATTGTGAACAACAGTAGAAGGTTGTTGATTTGAAATGGGCGGTGGATTTTGCTGAGAGATAAGTTGGTCCAGTTTGCTTTTCTCTGTTTGGGTTGTGTTGTCAGAAATGTATTGGGCTTTTTGTATATATATATATATATATATATATATATATATATATATACATACATATAGTTTTTTAAATAAAATAATTTAAATAAATGTATTATTATATTATTATTGTAATCCTTACTTCAATACGAGTTCAACCATATGTAACACTTTTATTTTATCTAGTCACGGTGTTAAATAAATAAAACTTCTTTGTTCCAAATAGTTTTCAAATAATTTAGGAAATATAGAATGCTGTGATTTTGACATTGATTCTTAAAACTAACAATAGCTTGATATTTATTAAAATTTTTGTAAAATAAATATTATTAACTAAAGCTGACAATTGTTTTATGTCTTGCTAAAGGCTCTAGTTTTATTAAAGTTTTTAATGAAAAAAAATCAAATTAGTGTTTTAATTATGAGGGGATATGGCGATAGAAAAAGATCTTATAGTGAAGTAGCCAACTTGTATAACGATACTTTTCCAAACCATTATCCCATGCATAAGCTGACGGTTCAAAAACTTGTAAAGCCCATTGCTACATTTGGTAGATAAAAAGATAAATATAAATCGCGAAGGACCAGTATAATTTACATAATTTATAATTTACATAAATAAACTACAGTATGGGAATTTTGAACAAATCACCCTTTTTATTGACAATAAAATACATAAATGCTCATATAAAATGTTATCAAAATACACAAATGTTCATATTAAGTTTTCTTAAAACTAAATAAATGAGATGTGTATAGCAAAAAAGTTTAGTTGTATATTCGGCAACTCTATAATTTGTCGGACCGGCATTTAAAGATGATTGGCACAAAAAATTGACGATTTTCTTCAGTATTAAAGAATATTTTATTTTATTTTACTAAATTTGATATAATTTTACTTCATTTTATTTAATTTTGTTTAATATTATTTAATTTTATTTAATTCTATTTACCCTCACTCACCCTCACTCAATTTTAATTAATTTTATTTAAATAAGGATATTTGAATCATCAGGTTTTGGTAAATTATTCATGGCCAACACACAATAATTATTGGTAAACGTTTAAAGACCTACCTAATTAATACTTTGATAGAAAAATGAAATATTAATTACGTAATTAATAATAATTTTACAATGTTTTTATTTATGATATAAAAACCAAACTAAAAACGACATGATTAATTTTATTTTGTTCAACTTACATGTTATTTCCATATTTGTTCACTTGTTGACAAGAAACAAAACACAAAACAGTCACCGTTTGCTGTATACAGTTGGTGCAGTATAAATCATGATGCACGTAATTTGTGTCATAGTAAGTGACATCACATGATACCAATCCAAAATCATAACTTACTTCATTTAATTTGCATAAGTGAATTATAAAACGTTTTTATGAACGAAGGTGACTTTTAGCATAAATTGGTAACACTTATTTGACAGTTGCGGTGTTGACACTTCAGATTTGTGTCTATTATTTCCTTTAAATTAAAATCTTTTCTTTTTAGAACAAAACTAATGTGATTCAATTGCAAAATGTCACATAAAAACTTAAATAGTCGTTGTAAAGAGATGGTAGCTTATATTCTAAACAGAAACGAGATAATAACGGCACGATTCTACCGTTGACTGCTATTACGTAAGGGAAGTATGTAATGTATTTTTTATATGTTTATGTAGATTCTTAAAATATACATTCTTGTTTTAGCGTGTAGCTGCAGATTTAAATTTACATGTTTTAACTGTGAGATCTATCTCTCAGGCCACAAAAACTAATACACCTCTAACATCACCCCCCAAAAAATAAAATAGGACTAAGAAATATACCAGTACGAAAATAATAAATGCAAGCAAAACTCCTAATACAATTTACAGCAAGTGTTAACGAGGTAAGTATACTTTTCGTTAGATATAAAGTGTATGAAGTTAAACATATTTGTATATTATGAGATCTAATTTATTTATTTTCAGAAGAACATGTGACGTTGATTACATTATGGATTCAATTAAAAAAAAGAACTGTTTAGTGGTAGTGTGTTACTTAATGTTGTACTAAAAGATATTAGTTTAAATAGCTAAAAGATAATCCAAGTTGAAGACCGATGGAACAGTCTCACATTGCTGCGAAGAGAGCAAAATAAACATGAAGAACTATATAAGTTTGTTTTTATAGATGAATCTTGGATTTTTTATTATGGATCTATGTCGCTCATAGCAAGATGAGACTAAAAGAAGTGTGAGATCTATTAAAACTGATGGAAAACGGTATGTATATTGTATTCTATTTAAAATATAAAGATGTTGAATTTTTTTTATAGATAGATTATTCTTTATGCTTGTAATAATAATAGTTTTATTGAGGATACCGAGGCTATATTTTCCTTTAAATTTGCTTTAATGGACTACAATGGGGAAATAATCAAGTAAATTTTTTATCGTAATTTGAAAATCAACTATTACAAAGTTTAGTTGAACCATCCCTACTTATAATGCACCAAACATGTCGTGATGAGAGTTTAGTTTAGGTTACCAATATTTATTTTTTTTTTATTTATTTTTATTCAAGTTCCCCTAAATATTATAAAAACTATCGAAAACATTCACCAAAACCGCAAAATGGATGTCAGAATAGATGGACAATTTACAGAACCTATAAAAATAGGCATAGGATTCATTAAGCCCCATGCTCATGCTTCAATTTGATCATGGATGAAATCGTCAAAAGCATTAACAAAGAAAGAAGATATAGAATGGGAAACAAAGAAATAAAAATAGTCTGTTACGCAGATGACGCAATATTAATAGCCCAAGATAAAGATTGTCTGCAAAAACTAGTCCACAAATTTAAGATACGAGCAAAAGAATTGAATATGACAGTCTCATCTCAGAAAACTAAAACAATAGTAGTCAGCAAAGAACCAACCAGATGTAAAATAGAAATTAGTGGCATCAGTATTAATAAAGTAATGAAAATAAAATACCTGGGAATTACACTGTCTAGCTATGGAGACCTGGACAAACAAATGAGAGCTCAAGTACAAAAAGCAAATAGACTGACAGGATGCCTTAATAACACTATATGGCGAAACAGAAACATTAACAATGAGATGAAGTCAAGAGTTCATAAAGCCAGTGTAAGACCAATAATGACATTTGCCTTATAAACAAGACGCGACACAGCGACAACGCAAAGGCTACTGGAAACTTCAGAGATGAGAGTACTAAGAAGAATTACAAAAAATACACTGAGAGATCGAAAGAAAAGTGAAAATATTAGAAGAAAATGTAACGTAAAGTGTATAAATGATTGAACAAAAAATATAAAGAAAGAATGAAATAACCACATAAGCAGAATGGAAACGACCCGTGTCGTCAAAATAGCAATCGGCAGAAGAAGTATGACGGCGCAAAAGATGGAATGACAACTTAAAAGATGGAATGACAACTTATGTTATTAATCTGCCAATGAACAAGCAGAATTGCTTATAAAGAGGAAGAAGAAGAAGAAGAATATTTATTTTTATTATAAAACTTTTATCAAAATTGTAATTTGAAGAATGCATGCGACTATTTAGAGATATATTTTTCTGAGACTATTTGCTTGTAGGATACGAGTTTGTTATCAAATATACTGTTCTATTTTTTAAATGGAAATTGGTATAATTCGACACCTCATTTGAAGGAGAATTTAATTTTCTATTTAACGACATTACATTTTTAACTAAAATATTTTTTTATGGGTACAAAAACAATTTTTTTAAATTTAAATTCAACTAAATTACAACTACTGATTTAATTCATAATGTACTTTAAAGTAACCAAATTATGCATAACAATTATTTTAAATTAAATTTTCGAAATGCTATCCATCGGTTCCTGTCATGATTTTCTGTAGTAAATACTTAAAAAAGCAAAAATAAGTAAAAATAATAATGGACACAAAAAGTTTTCTCATAAACACTGAAACTTTTTGTCAAATGTTAATTCAAGCAAGTGATAGTGGCATAGTTACTGTAATATTTATTGACATAAATGTTTTGATTGTGTGAATTGTCATCAGTTGTCAATTGTAATTTTTACTTTTGAATACTGAATTATGGCTCATCTAAATGAAACACAACGCATGGAAATATTAATTCTTAGCGGATGAGGAGATAAAAAAAGAAGACAGAACGATATATGCAATTTATTCAACGCAAAATATCCAGATAGACCCATTAGACAATCAACAGTAAGTAAAATAGTCCGAAAATTTGGAGAACCTGGGCACGTTAAACATATTCCAAACGCTGGGCGTCCTAAAATTGAAGACAATGTGAAACTTGATATTTTATTAAATGTACATGACAATCCTGACAGTAGTTCAACACAAATGGGTGAATATGCTGGAGTTTCTCAACGATCGGTATTACGTATTTAAAAAAAAATACCATCCCTACAAAATTCAACTACATCAGGAATTAAATGACGACGATCCCGATCGCCGGCTTCAATTTTATAAAATTATGCAGGATTTATGTATCCACAATCCGCATTTCAGCAATCAAATCCTTTTTTACGATGAAACCATATTTTTTATACATGGTACCGTGAATCGTCAAAATTGCAGATATTGGAGTCAAGAAAACCCACATTGGATGACTGAGTCACACACGCAATATCCTCAGAAAGTAAATGTATGGGCAGGGATCATTAATCCCAGAATCATGGGCCCTTTTTTCTTTGAAGAAAATCTAACAGGAAAACGTTATTTAACTTTTTTGAGAAATCAACTTATACCTGTCCTTGCTAACATGTATCCAAATGCCAATAATCCAAATTTACCTAGTGAAAATATCTAAATTCAACAAGATGGAGCTCCTTTCCCATTACGCACGTGAAGTACGTCAATTTTTAAATCATTGCTTTCACAGGAGGTGGATCAGAGGACGAGGTTTTATAGAGTGGCCAGCAAGGTCGCCAGATCTAACACCTCTACAATTTTTTCTCTGGGGTTACATAAAATCAAAAGTTTATGTCAATAGACCCCAAAACTTACAGGACTTGAAAGATAGAATTAGGCATGAAATGAGTCTAATTACTCCAGAAGTCATCCGCAATGTACTTGATGAATGTGTCCGTAGATTGGCATATTGTCAAGAAACCGATGGATGGCATTTCGAACATTTAATTTAAAATAAATATTATGCATAATTTGGTTACTTTAAAGTACATTATTAATTAAATCATTAGTTATAATTTAGTTTAATTTAAATTAAAGAAAATTGTTTTTGTACCCTTAAAAAATATTTTAGTTAAAAGTGTAATATCGTTAAATAGAGAATTAAATTCTCGTTTAAATGAGGTGTCGCATTATATCGATTTCTATTTAAAAAAAATTAACGATTACGTCACTACACCTACACCGGTGACAACATCCCTACTCCATGTACGTTGACCTTGACTCTGAAACTCTGACTCTGACTCTGACTTGAAAATTGACCTGTTTCGGGATTTCCCTCAAAACTCGACGGTTCTCGAAATAATGATAATATTCCATAATTTAGCCGTTCACTGTATAGTTCACGATACGCAACAATAGTAAAATAAATTAACTATTAGAAAGTTTTTATTCTTAAAGGTAATCTTAGAAGCCAAGCTTTAAGTTACCTAAAAAAATATTTTGTTCTGAAATTCTGGTTTTTTTCTATCTTTATTTGTATTCAGAAAGGTATGTTTATTTACTAAAAGTTTATTCTACCAAATTTTATGTTTAGTTAAGTAACATCGCTTTAAATCAAAAAGCTCAAAAATCCTTTTTTCTCTTTTACTTCGTAATAAATTTTTCAAAGACATAAAGTCAAGCTCAAATTTTATCTCCCCATTCTGATATGTAATTTACATGCTCCATTACCAAAGACGAACACGTACTAAAAATCTATCAAGACTTAATAGTCTTCTCCGAGTCGATTTCAATATACGGAAACCATTTTCAATACAGCAAAGACATTACAAAGGGAATCCGTACATGAAAGACTTAATAACCTCTGAATTATCCAAGTTACAAGACCATCAAGTATTTAAAGCCTCGATATGAGTATGCATCTTTGCGGTTCAGCTGCAGAACTGTGGCTAATCCGGGTTGATAATGTTGTAGTGAAGTTTGACCTGTGAATTTGGTGGAACTCTGCAACTTTGGTCGGTATCATTTGAACATCGGCGCACAACGAAAATGTTATTTTGAAATTTGAAAATGTAAAATTTGTTTATGCTGTAACTAAAATAAAGTACAGAGGATGTTATAAATATTTTTTATTTTTAATTGTATATGAAAAAATTTCAAAACAATATTACCTATCAAAAATATATTATCCATTGCTTCATATTAGACACATAATCTCCTTAAAAGGTACTTATCTTCTATATTAGGGGAAGGGTAGGCAAAACAGCAGAGGCGGGAAAAATTATTTTTCTTTCTTAAAGTCAAGCTAATGGTTCTACGTCACAGAAATTCTGTATACTTATTGTAATTAGTGGCAACACTGTCCACATCAAGTCTAATGCATCTAACTTAACGGCCAACCCCATTGTTGGTGTATTTGTGAATAAGTGCTGTTCAAGTTCAATACATCGATGGAAGTTTTATTCAATAATTTATTAAGTGCAGTTAAACCATCATCCGGTTAACAACAACTATTCGTAGCATTATAGAAATCACCAAATAACTCACAAATCAACAGTTTAATAATTTGTTAAAGTTTGCAAATCTTAATTTAACAGAATTTCATCAAATCATTTTCTGAAAATAAATTCACAGCTAATTATTGAAAATAAAATAAATGAAACAGTTGACAGTCGTTATCAATGTTCTGATGGGAGACAACCAACTACACAAAAGAATAAAAATTTAATCATAAATAAATTTATTTCCTTGCACCAACAAAAAATCATACACCAAAACCAATTAAAACCCTTTCCTAACACATCTGTTAATAAATTCAACCTTCAGCCACAATTAACTTTACCAGCTTAAGTAATTACAAATCCAATACCCTTATACACTGACTTAAATGAAATACAACATCCTCAGAATTCAGTCGAAAACCAAAATTACTCTCCACAGCAGATATCGAGCGAAGAAGAAATGGAAAGTCATACAAATAAACATGAAACTCACTCGTTGCAAAACGTAACCAAAAAAAGGAATAAATCGCAAATCAGTAGAGCTACTAAGCAAATAGAAAAACCAAACAAGCAACAGATTACAAGAAGATTACTAGAAGAACAAGAGACCGATAGAAACCAAACTGTCAACAACAACACTGATAACCAAAAATCAATTATTCAATCAAAAGGTTAAAGTCCACCTCTAATCTATGTCTACGGAGTGACCGACTATATGGAAATGATTGGCTCACTGGTAGAGATCACCCTCGCGAAAACTTATACTAAAACACTCCTAGATAGTGTAGTAAAAATAATCACATTAAGTCCATAAACCTACAAAAAACTAGTAAGGTAAATGAGATAAAAGAAAATTGTATTCCACAGCTACTAACCTCAACAGGATAGAGCATATAGAATTGTAGTAAGAGGACTCCATCACATAATTGATACAGACGATATAAAAACCGAACCTGCCAAAAAAGGTCACCATGTCAGAAACTTAATCAATGTTAAACAAAGACAAATAAAGGAATCTCTTCCACTATCTTTTATCGATCTTGAACTGAACACAAATAATAAAGAATCATAAGAAATAAAATTTCGATTAAACTTAAAAATCAATGTAGAGGATTCAAGACAAAAGAATAGTATAATCCAGAGCACCAGATGCTAGACCTATGGGCACTCCGAATTAAAATGCTTAAAATCATACAATTGCATATGCGATTGGTTGCTGCACTGTTTTCTGGGCTCTACGCTGTATTGTAGTCTTGGTATTTTTCATGTGTTTTATTTATAGTATTTTTGTTTCTGTTTTTTACTAGGTCTCTATATACAGTGCAATATTTGTAATTGGCTGAATGGCTACCGTTACATAAAGCGCAAATTGCAGGAGTATCTTTAAGTTTAGTACATGGTTTTGTATCATAGAGATCACCGCATTTTAAGCAATTGTATGTTTTTAAGCAATATAATTTGTAGTGCCCATAGGGCTGGCATCGGTTTCATTAAATTATATTGTTCTTTTATCATGGAGCATCTACGTTGATTTTTTTGTTTAATTGAAATTCTATTTCGTATGTTTTTTTATTATCTGTGTTGGGTTCAAGAATAGTGGAAGAGGTTTTTTGTTAGTATATGCTTAACATTGATTATGTTTCTGACATGAGGGCCTTTATTTACAAGTTCGGTTTTTATAATATAAAGGTATTTATCCCAAGTTGCTTCAGGAAATCCCCAAAGACAAAACGAAAACCGTAATAATAAAGATATAACTACGACAATGTCAGATTTTCTTAATTAATTTAAAATGTTATTTAATCAGTTGTTTAATTAGAACAGCATTATCCTGAACATGCTGACAACATTCACAAGTAAAATAATAGATTAATAGCTAAGAAAATAAGAACAGTAACCTGGAACGCCAACGGCCCAACAAATCCTATGCAAGAATCAACTAATATAACAGTTGTCAAAATTCCGTTTTTCACAACATATTTTACCCTTCATCTCGAAGGTACAGCTCACGTAGGATTGGCAATCATAGTTAGATCATCTGTTAAACCTAACATTTAACAAAGCTATTTGACACCTTAAACTCAGAGCACTGTAATCAAAATAGAAAAGTAGTTTTCGTGGCCATTGATTGTCGCATTTATTTATTCACCTCCTAAACATAATATCCTAGTTGAAGAATACGACAGCTTCTTCCAAAGCCTTGGCTCGCATTTTCTGGTAACAGACGATTGAAATGCTAAAAGTACTCCATGGGAATCACGACTAACTACAACGAAAGTTGATAGAAACCTACATCGATACTTACAGAAAAACAATTTATTCCTCTTATCTACAGGGCAACCAAAATACTGGTCAGCAGATAACAACAAAATTCCGGATCATCTAGATCTTGCAATATATAAAAATTTACTTTTAATTTTTAATTTTAAATTTGAATTTAAAAATAGAGCCTAGTTTCGACACAAGTTCGGAAAATAGCTCCATAATAATAATATTAAGCACAACTATAATATACAATCAGCAGCCATTAAGACTATCTAACAAAACAACCAACTATAAACAATTTGAAAACATCAATAAACAGAATATAATGTTAGATCACCGAATAAAACAATCTGATGAGATGAAACTATCAGTACATAAGCTAAAGGCTGTAATACAGAACGCTACTTGAGAATCTACTCCACCAAGTAAAAACGGTAATCCTGAGGACACCAATGTGCCAATACACATCAAAGAAATTCTAATCAAAAAAAGAAAAGCACGTGCAAAATGGTAAAGGTGCCCCAAAATCGTCTCGATAAGATACAGCTAAATAATTCCTTCAATAAGAGAGCCTGATGGAAGTCAAAACATAAATGATGATGTAGTTAGCGAAGATTTTGATGCACCCTGCTAAAGATCACCTTCAATAAAAGCATTCTCCCCATTCGAAGTTCGCATAATATTAACGAGTACCAACCCTTACAAAGCCCAAGGATACGATTTAATTGAAAAGATAATCCTAAATAATAGAAATCAGAGGAGAAATATAACATCAGCTGATGTTTATAAGTAAAATCGAATGTCGACAGGAAATTTGAGAAAAAAACAACTATCACGACCACTCCGAAACATTCCAGAATGGACAAGGATAAGAAGTGCTGAACAGGTTTTCTATATGGCAAAAAATAAAATAAGTCCTGCGATAGTGATCGCCAATGTCCTGGACACCGGAAAAGGTACTTGAAAGAAGGTATATATATATATTAATTACTATTAAAATGGGAATAAGCCACAATTAAAGGTTAAAATACGTTTATTGACGTTTCAATTTCCACTTCGGAAATCGTTCTCTTTTTCGAGAAAGCGCACTGAAACAGCGTGGTAAGGTACGCCTCACAACCTCTAACATGGAAGGCACATTTAAATCAGGGTTCTGTTCGTCCGTAGACCCAAATGGCACTGAACAGCAAAACAAAATGGCCGAACAAAGGGCTATCCATAGATTTAAAATACCTCAGCCATCTAAGATTTGCAGACGATATCGTTCTGATTGCTTATGATCCTGAGCAACTACAAGAACTTATAAGCGACCTAAATGCAGCTAGCAATGAAGTTGGCCCTAAACATAAACTTGACAAAAACAAAACCATGTACCTACTAGTGGGTGTCCAATGTGTAATAATAAACAACACTGTACTTGAGACACTACACGAGTATGTATACCTAAGATAATACTACAAAAATCTGGTTCCTTACTCTCAGATATCAGCAGAAGAATAAAACTGACTTGGGCATCTGTTGGTAGAAATACACTTATATTTAAATTCAAGATGTCACTCCACCTGAAAAAAAAAAAAAGAATTTTATCAGTGTATACTACCGATCATGACATACGTCTGTGAAACTTAAACACTAAATGAAGAGATAATAACAAACATTTTAGTGACTTCAAGGTTAATAGAGCCATGCGTGCTAGGTATAAGAAATAGAAATCGAAAAATAATAGAATAGATCAGACAGAAAACCAAGATCACTGATGAAATCTACAGAATTAAATCTTTAAAATGGCAGTCAGTGGACGGAACATTTAGCGAGAAGAACTGATAATAGATGGTCCACTAGAATTAAACTGTGGTATTCAATAGGCGTCAGCAGACCAAGAAGAGGTCCAAATTTGAGATTAAACTATGATATAAGGAAATAAGCTGGTACATTGCACAGAAAAGTGAATATTAGAAAATCGTGGGCAAAAATGAACAACAACTATTTAAGGAAGGTACTGCCATAATTGGTAAAACGCTGAGAATGATGGTGATGATATATTGATGGTGATGAGAATCTAAATCGGAGCTTAGCAAGAGTGAGCTTCTGCTGAAGCCAAGAGGCAGAAATTAGCACATCAGCGAATGGTAATACGCTGTAACAAAATCAATCCTAAACCATCTATTTTATTTTTAACTCCAGAAAAGTTGCCATTAGACCTCCACATATGAAGGGACTACTATATTTTTCCTTGGAGAAAATCTGCTTGAGTTGTTGTAAACAGTAAGAAATTATCAGAGAAAGCAAGAAAAAGGAACACACTATATGCTCTATGTAGGTCGAAATGGGACTTCTCTTTTAAAAGTAGTAATAATAAGTTGTAACAGAATATAAAAATTAATAAAAAAATATATGAGCACATCATAAAACCTTACATTCATCGGCTTAGTGACACAAAAATGTATCTCAAAAATGACTACTTTTCAGGAGAGCTTATTTAAGGTTTTTAACAAAATGATTTGCATTTTGTAATAACCTGTAGTTTATTCTTAACTTTTTTTTCGATTTATTAATCTTAGAAATGTATTCTTTACGGTAATACAATCAACGCAACATTGGATAAATTGTGTTTTCAAAATATCAACAATTAGATAAAGTAGCGGAGATACATTTTTGTGTCCCTAACAAAAAAGTCTATTATTATAGATACTTATAGTTTATTTTTATGAACGAGAGAGTAATTAGCATAATTTTAACTGGTATCTCCGACCACTCCATGGGCGTGCTCAAGATTAATTAAAAAATTACTTTGAATAATTGTAAAAATAAATGAATTATTTCAGTGTTATAAAGTGTTATGTGTATGTAAACAAAAGTGACCTCTTTTATTACACACTATATTAGAACTGACTGGCCTACATTAAAAAGGGTTTTAAAAAATTCACATTTTTTTTTATTTTTAAAAATTACAAAAGAGAAAAAGAGTTTTTAAAACCGTCTAAGGTATGTTAAATAGATGAATAAAAATATTAATATAAAACTTACAGCTACTTGTTACAAATCCAAATCAGATTCAGAAGATGAACTTTCAGAACCAAGATTTATAATAACTGGCTCGATCATTTTATCAGTAATATTGTCCAGCTTCCACATTTTTTCCTCTTCTTTAATAGTGTGATTTACTGCCTTTTCCCAGTTTTCAGGTTTTACATTATTTACGGCCTCCAAAAACAACTGTTTAACATCATGAATTTTAAAAGTGGTATTTTTTCTTGAAACTTCACTCTTTATCTGTGCCCATACCAGTTCAATCGGGTTTAATTCACAATGATATGGTGGGGATCTAAGTACTGTCATTCCACGATTTTTGGCAATTTCATCAATTTCGTATTTTTAAAATTTTTTTTTTATGAAGGGCACACAACGAATAAAGTTCCTTTCTTATAGATCCGTGATGGTACGTAATATTTTTTGAACTCAGCCAATTCTGCAAGTCTTTTTTTAACCACTTGGTTGTGGGCAGTCCTTCTATAAGTCTGGAGTGATAACTTGCATTATCCATTACTATTACACAGTTCTTAGGAAGAAGATCTATCATTTGTTCGAACCATTCTTGAAAGACATCAGCGTTCATGTCTTCATGGTAGTCACCGGTACGAGTTGATTCAAAAGTTAATAAACCACCTTCAACAAAACCGTCTGAACTGCCAATGTGTACTATTATCAGCCTCCGTCCCTTTCCTGATGGTGGGTTTAAACCAGTAGATAAGTTATTTACAAAATCGTGCCTTTGACTTGTAACAGTTTCATCCTGCCAAAATTTATTTGGTGTATGACCCTCGTTGATCCATGTTTCATCAAGATAAAATATTTTTCTTTTTTGGTTTCTCATTTCCTTTATGGTTCTTAGAAAATGTCTTCTCCATATGACAATATCGCTTCTTTCTAATAAAATAGACTTTCTGGGATTCTTTTTCCAGCGGAAGCCTATTTCTTTTAAAAGTTTCCATAACGTACTTCGACTCATTTCTGGGTAATCCTTATCATCTCAAACTGAGACAAGAGCTTTATCCAATGTTGGAAATTCTTGTCTAAAGAAAAATTCATGCACTTTCCGTCGAAGTCCTTCTTTAAAATGATATTCTATTTGAAATTTTGGTTTCCCTGGAGCATTACGTGGCATTTGAAAACTACCACATTTCTCTTCTTTAATAACTCTGTAAATCGTAGATTTCCCAACACCAAGTGTACTGCTAACTAACTCAACGGTCTCATCAACACTTTCACATAAACGTTTGTCTGTAAATGATTTAAAACAATTAAATATTAATGTTTTTTCATTAACTGTTAGAGGACCAATTTTTGGGCGTTTACACGGCACTTCCAAATTTTCCATAACACTAGTATACACAATAAACTGCACCTTGCAACTGAAGTACCTACTTTTAGTGAACTGTTAAGAATTTTGCATACGCCACTTGGACCTTCCTATATACAAAATGGAAAATCCCACTATCACATTTTCTGTGGAATAAGTTTAGAAGGTAATTATCTAGTCAATTACTGTCGTAGATTCCTGGAATTAAAGAATTAAATGTTTGATTGTTGAAACCCTTACTTCGTGGAATGCACTCATTTCAGATAAAATAAAACGTTTTATTTTATCTAAAGAATTAAACTTTATTTTGCAAATAGGCAAAGAATTAAACTTTATTTTGCAAATAGATAAAATAAAACGTTTTATTTTATCTAAAGAATTAAACTTTATTTTGCAAATAGGCAAAGAATTAAACTTTATTTTGCAAATAGATAAAATAAAACGTTTTATTTTATCTAAAGAATTAAACTTTATTTTGCAAATAGGTAGGTACTTATTAAACTTTTATTGGTTATATATAACCAATAAAATAAACATCTTATATTTCTTGCAAATTCATTAGTACCTGTTAACCTCCATCACTCCGACACTGGCAACCTTATTTAGGGATTAGTAACCCTCACAACTATTGTATTCTATTCTGCTTCAACCTTTATACCTGATGGTCATACTCAATTTAAAATTGTTTTCCTATATACTTCTGTAAACTTGTTGACAAATATCTGTTTTTCATTGAGTCACCCGTATCAACAGTTTAGGGATTTGCATACATAATTTATTGTTTTATTACTCTCTCATACATAAAAATACACTATAGGTAGATACCATTTTATTTTAGAAAAGCTTAATCTTAATCCTGTTAGAAAGTCATTTGTATTTGAGTAATATCGATCAATTTCAAGAGATGAACATACTGAGTGGCACGTATAATAATTAAAAGTACAATGGATTAAAATTTATTAATCTCTACCTGGTCCGAAAACTTAACCACGCAATTTAAATACAAATTAATGACTTGTAATTCTTTGTTGCTGTAGCATTATAATCTAATTTTACAACTGAGGATTACCCAATTTACTAATAATAATAATAAAAATAATAATCATACTTCATTGTATAACTTTATATTTTTCTTAAGCTATTTTCTTGTGGCAATGAATATTTAAATGTCTCGATGGGAATAATCACAATATATTTATTAATAAAAAAAACTTTATAAAATGTTTAAACAACAATTTCTGAATTAGAAGTCGAAACGTCAATAAAGATTATTTTTTTAATAAATATTGTGGTTTTTCCCATCGAGACGTGTATAACTTTATTTAAAATCACAAAATATTTTTTTTTAATCAAACATAAACTTTGAAAACATTTTCAAACAATAAATTTAATTGTGTCAATCACTTTGCACATCTGATTGTTTGTCCTTATTGTTGGTGAGTAACGACTTATAGAAAAGATGATACTGGGAATGAATAATGCCTTTATTGCACACCTCTTCCAAATCCTTATATTTTTCCTCTTTTATTGGCCCTTGTCCTTAATATGCCGTTTTTAAGTTTGGCATGGAAAATTTCCTAGTTTCTTTTCGGATAACCTCAAAAGACCCGAAATTTTCATTTTCCTTGTAGCCATGTTAATTTTAGCCAATTTATACTACTACCATCGTTGTCTCCTTTTTGTTTTTTATTAGAATTGTGGCAAAAGCTTTGAAGTCATAAATTTCTTCCTGTCCAATCTCGTGTACAGTGTATTTTGATTTCTTTGACGCCATTCTTACAATGGAGTACCACCCAGTGGGGTCAAATATGTCAAGATTTTTTTATGCTTTCTCAATATAACCATGGACCGAGTCACACTCTGTCATCGAATGGCCGGGTTCAAAAAAGGAATGGTCAATTTTTGGAATCTCTAATGTCTGAACAGCGTAAAGCAATAGCAGATACATTTACGTTGCGGTTTTGGCCACCACACGTGTCATTTATTCTTAATTGTCACCAAAAAATATATCCTCACATTGTTCATATCCTGATACATTAGGTTCACTGGCAGAAACATGGGAGGCACTGTCGGAATATGTCACTTGTTGTAATGAGAGCGATAAATTATGACTATGTGTTGTATCATCTCGTACCGATTTGTTTAAATCTAACAAAACTAACTTCTTCCCTCTTGCATCTATTATTGTGTAATAATAAAATTATAAAACAGTATTATAATGATTATTATAACAACCTCTACAACAATTAACTTAAAACTGATTCAACGTATTTACGTCTTCACAGTTGTAACAGAACTGGAAATGCAACGGACCACCCTGCTAAATATAATAAACAAATTATCAACTGATTCACGTGTTTCACAACTGTAGCAGAACTGCAAATAGAACGGACCACCCTACTAAACATAATAAACAAATTATCAAATCCACAGTCGCTACCTGCAATCGCCATTCAGTGCAATAAAATTAATGCCACAAAAATGTAACTCAATATCAGCTTATTTGTAGTACGAAAACATAGTATCACAGAAATGTAACAGCACTTACATTTCTGTGACACTAAAAGATTACTAAGAAATATAGTTACAAAAACTCCTTACTGGGGTTTTAGGTGTTCGGAGAGATACAGTTTTGTGTCACTCAATAGAACTCACTAAAGTAAGTTCAATGGTGAAAATATGTAGTTGTATGTAAAAAATGTAGTTACATTTTTGTGTCACTAAGCCGACGCACTATTAGTATTAAAACGTAAGAAATAGAATGTATATAGAAAATAAATTTAAGTGGAAATCCTATAATTGTGAAAAATTAGTTATTGAACGACAAACTTTATAAGAAATCTATTGAGAAATATAGAAAAGAAAAGGGTTTAGATAAACCCGAGTGCTTGTTATAAGAAAAACGAACAGGATATATTATTTCTTTCATTGTTTTACATTAACGCTAATTTTAGAACTCATCCCGTCGTAGTTGCGCTTATGAATGTTGCATTTGCCTGAACACCAAGCGGTTTAACCTTTAATGTTCTAGTAGAGTGAATTTCACGACTTTAAATGAAGGTACATTAGGATTTGTGCAGCCATTGTTGCCTTATACTGTTGATGTCAAATATAGTGCAAAGTTAATATTTTTGGAAACTGTTATATTGTATCGACTATTTGAATATCCATTTTATTATTAAGTTGTAATTAATTGTCGGCTAAGACTAATCACAAAATAATAGTTACAAGAAACGTGATAATTTAATTTCAA
Source organism: Diabrotica undecimpunctata (assembly GCF_040954645.1). Lineage (NCBI taxonomy): Eukaryota > Metazoa > Arthropoda > Insecta > Coleoptera > Chrysomelidae > Diabrotica > Diabrotica undecimpunctata. The sequence continues at coordinate 53,695,687 of NC_092803.1, forward strand.
AACAAAGCGTTTGTTTTGGAATATGTAATATTCAGTAAAATGAAGCACTAAAAAGCACTAAACCTACCAATTTTACCTCCTCCTGGAACTGGACCTCATCTCCTGGAGTTTTACGTCATCATCATTCAAAATTAGTCGAAAGTCTTGAAGATTTTTGAGGTCGCTAGATATGAATATTCTGACGGCGATGGTGTACAATGTATCTGATGGCCAGGATGACCTCATCTATTATTGGAGTTTTACGTTATTTTCATTTGAATTGTCATAATCGTCATACTATTTGTATCCAGAGACCTCAAAAACCTTTCAAGTAATGACTTGCGACTGCTTTCGAATAAAAATAATATAAAACTCCAACACTCAAGGTCAACACTAGGCTCTATGTAGCTCTAGAATTATCGCCGTTATAATATTCGTGTTTAGCGACCAAATCTAAATCATCTAAAACCTTCTAAGTCAAGACTGTCGACTAATTTTTAATGAACATAACATACATTGCCAGGAGACGAGGTTCACCATTTGGTGGTTTATTCCAGTGACCTAAAATAACCCACCAGTTATAACTGTTAACTAATTAAGAAAAAAATTAACATACTCCAAAAAAAGAGGTTCACGCTGACCACCAGGTAACTCGAAGACCATCGTCGTTATCATGTAAATATTCTTATTGCTGTAAAGCATAACGATTGGTTTCATTTATAATAAATTTAACTAGCTCATCCGAAATGAAAAATTTATAGAAATAATATGGCGACTTATCATAGTTGTCATACAATGACATTGCAAAACCAGAATTAGCAGTAAATGTAAAATTTCGTGAATTCTCATCAGTCACAGGACCCCATCTAAAATTGCTGGTTTCATCATATACATTTTTAGTAATCATTGAATGTTTTGTACTGTTATCAAAACTATCAGATGCAGATGCATATTTGGTAATCACATACCTACTCGAATTACATTCAATGTATTACGTGCACGAGAATCTGACGGTGCAGTAGAAGTGGTCGATTCTTTAGAAGTAGAAGGTGTATTATTACTGGCCTAAATACTATTTATTTTAATTTCAACGTCAGAATTTCCAAGGATAATTCATCTTCGCTACTGGGATAATTAATCGGAACAACTCGCCGAAAAATCTGATTCTTCTGAAAGAAACTCATTCCACATATCATGAAAACACTTCTGTTCTTTTTAAAAAGACATCATCAATACTTTCACAAATCACAACTAAAAGTTAACTGAAAACTAATGAAGCTCATTTCCAAGGCAAAACAGCTCTTCGGCACGTGATAGCGGTGTTCTCACACACTCGAATAGTCTGAAATCATTGGTGGAAACCATGGTACAATGAATACACAAGGTATGATACATAATGTTCCAAAATCGGTTCGCTTTCACGCATGACGTAGTCAAGATCGCTTATTCCCGCAACATTTGAATGTAGTTGTATAGGAAAGACTTTTAATTTTAAGTTTTTTTATATAATTTGGCTAATTTAATTATAGTAATTATAAAGAGATGATAAAATTATATTATTATAATATTTATCCTTTATAAAATATAGATATCCTTTATTTTAATTATCTTTTATTACACGTAGGTACAGGTTAATTAACTTATACTCCAAAGTTCGATATTTCAGATGTTTAAAAAGATACAGAAAAGTGGTAATGGAGGTATACAAAATTTGTACGTATATATACCTACTGAACTAAACACAAAATCAAAATAAATAATGACAAAGTCAACTTTATTTATATCTAATGTGCTAGCTGGCCATCGAATATGAGTGTAGTGAGGGCACACAATATTGCACAACATTTAAAATGACATTTTTGTAATATTCACACATCAAATTATCTTGGTATTGTTTATAATAATGATAACATTGTATATTTTAATAATGATAACATGATTTAACAAAGAAAAATATGTTATTTTGGAAGATGCTAAATTGATTTCCTCCGAAACAGTTCTTATTGCAAGTTGCATAGCAGGCTGAGGCTAATTTCTTACTTAACAAATCGATATGAAAAAACCATTAAGGTTTCATGACTAATAACTAATAAAAATAAAGATATAGACTTACGTCGTTGACCTAGAAGTAGTAAGAAGCTGCTCAACATACTTTTTGGACTCTCTGTGTTCGCCTCCTTGTACGCGTTTCTTTTGGTTGGTTAAAAGGGTAGCCGATGTTGATTTAGGCAAATAAAGACTAGGTACTGCCTCAGGTTTGAGTTTTAGACCCTTTTTAGAAACGTAATTTAAAAGTTCCTGTTGTAGATTTCTTTGGTAATCTTCAGTTTTAAAATGTGTATAACAAATTCTTGCAGTATTACAATTAAAATTATCCTATCTACAACCAGATATAATCCACAGTTTTCTGGTCACGCTATCTTTAGAAAATGTATGAAACCTAAAGATTTTATCTTCATTGTCACTATTGCAACAAGCAATTGCACAGCGTACTTTGAAAAAGGTACAAAACCAGATATACAATGACAAATAAAAACTTTCAGTTTTACAAATTATTTTAAATTATTTTTCTATTATAAAATAGATGACTCAGTCAGTATTGAGATACTTTAAAATATATTTATTATCTCATAACTTGCAATTTGCAATAGTCACCATTGATAACCGATATTATTGCTGAACTTTTGTTTTTATACAAGCTTTCTGTCTTGCCGGTGTAAAGTCGTCTGAAGTCGATATTTATTGTGTTTTGCGTTTGAACTAATTTGTGTCTTATTTTCATATTATTATATTGTGTGGTAAGTAAATTTTGCATATAATAATCGGTAGGTTATAGTAATGTGTATATTTTTTATTTTACTAAATTTCATTATAACTCATCTAAAATACCATATTGAATTGTAAAACAGATTTTTCTCTATTGTACTCTATTTTGTTTTTATTTCAGTAAAACTGCTTGGAAGTGAGTGACAGTGAATCAGAATAAGCAAATCTACTATTTACCTATTCACAGTATTTCCTCTGCAGAAAGTTTTTAAATTTCAAGGGATTTGCATACAAAAAGAGTACTTATATTATTAGTATATGTATGAAAACAAAAATAAATATTTTGCCTGAATCTCTAGGAGAAGTAAAGGTTTTACGCTACTGAAAATATATTTTTTATTCAATTATAACCAAAATAAAACATTTAAAAAAAAATTAGACCACTTTTTAACCATAATTTCAAAATTAATGTGTACGTTAAGCTGTAATAATGGGTTCGAGGTGGTTCAGGCGATCTTAACTACGTCACACTCCTGGGCCAGCTGTCAAATGTCATGCGCAATATCATACCTTGTGTATTCATTGTACCATGGGTGGATACAGCTTGTCCACCATTTCCCACAATAAATATTTATTAGTTTTGGGCGTGGTAGATACCCGTTATCCACTAACAAAAAAAATTAATATTATCTAGGAGACATATTTTTTCCAACAAAGGTTGCTTATACATATTCATAGACATTAAAAAAAAAATAATATTTGCGAAAAAAAAATGTTGGTCCTGGGGACTGATTTTTTTTTTATACATGGTGGCACTCTATGTATTAAAAACGAATTTAAATAACATTTTTAACCTGCTAATAATGCCGAATTCGTTGGAAATTATTCAAATGAAAAATTTCATAATCGGGGATTAAAACTTATGGTTTTTGTTCACCGTTGGCATCATGAACTAAATCCTCCTAATTTTTTTATTTGGCGATTTAGAACAAAACAGTATTTAAAAAACTGACTTTAATACTAAGGAAGAATAATTCCAAAGCATTCACAAAGCATTTAGAAAAATTAAGTCAATGCATATACTCAATTGGGTATGATCTGCATGAAAAATGTGTCAATTATTAATATAACAAAACGGGGGCATTTTGAATATTTATTATACTTTTTAAATTTTTGTTAAATGAATAATAATAATTGTTTTTTCATGTAATATTGTTGTTTTTATGTTTTTTATATTTTTATTATTTTCGTATAATTAATTCTGATTGTTAAGTAATTTTTCATATTGATCTTATTTCTGATAAATTAAACTGTAAAGGATTATTATCCGCATAATAGAATGTGTTACTGAAAATTTTGTTTCTATAGTGTCTATAACATGATGTCAAATAAAGAATTTATTTGCAGTGTAGCTCCAACGACTGAAAATAGATAATATAATATGTCTTATTAGGTAAAAGAGAATTAAACGTGTAAGCGAAAAATGTGAAAATATATAGTTTGTCTTATATAAAAAAACCGTTGGTATTATATTTCCTTAGTGAAACCCTTAAAAAAAATTTTCGTACGCCACTGAACGCTTCCATAATACATCTATCATACAGTTTTTTATTTTATTTTAATAAGGAAATTATTTATTCTTGTTGCTTTCGAAATTTTTCATTAACCGCCCTGTATCTCGCTAACGTGGGGATTTATTGACGATTTGATTAGGCAGTCGTTACTTTAACGAAAAAAGAAGTTTTATTATATCTTAATTACTTTTTTGTATCTCCCTTAGTTTTTTTATACCCTCTAAGACATATTAATGTGGGACACCCTGTACTGTGAGTTCTACTGTATTTTGGTGTGGCTACAAAATTACTTTATGATATTTATTATTCTGCATATTTCTTTTGCATCATATAACATCGCAATATTTGGTGTATTTAAGCAAAAATGAAAATGATTTTTATATGATTTATTAGATTTTGAATTAACCTTTCTATACCAATAGGAGCTTGTGTAGAATGATATTTTTTAATAGCTACTGCAATTCCTATTTAGTTATATCTATAGGGATGATATTTACGGGAAATTAGCAAATTTAACAATTCAAAATGTCGACGAACTATATCACAACATTCCACTGATAAATTAAACTTCCGACATAAATCACATCTCACGCCACTTTTAAATCCCAAAGTACGGCATTAACTTTACCGTACAGTATTTTTTTGGAGAAAAACCAAAAATAAGGGCATTGCTCGAGCCCCGTATCCCCAGATGCTCGTCCATATCAGTTTGAAATATTTACAGCGTTTTCATGCTAACTAGAACCCCATAAATTGCATAAAAAACAGGCTCGATTCAATTCGCTGTTTCAAAAACTAATATTCAACTTCCAAATACAAGAGCTCCCGTCCGCTTGGGAGGCAAATACATTAACTATTTTGCAGATTGACTAAAAGTTATGCTGGATGGTGAGCTGTGGCGATGGTTTATGATTATTTTGCTCAGTGTTTTTGCTAATTGAATTGACGAGTGTAATGCGACCCCTCGTTTTATGTGACACCGGGGTGGTAATTGGAAATATGAGTTTTTTGCGGTTTGTAAATTGTGTAGGGGTGAATTTTTAATACGTAGAGGTGACAAGGATGTAAATAAACATGGAATATTTTATAAATATGGACTTAATAAAACATGGAAAGAAAAGTAAATACTATATATATATATATATATATATATATATATATATATATATATATATATATATATATATATATATATATATATATATATATATATAAAGAAGTAAACGTTAAATAGTGGGTTTGCAGCAATAAAAATGAAATGTGTACTCTTTTAAATTTTTATTCCAAGCTTTCGGACATTGGTTATTTAATTGTCACATAACCAATGTCCGAAAGCTTGGAATAAAAATTTAAAAGAGTACACATTTCATTTTTATTGCTGCAAACCCACTATTTAACGTTTACTTCCTTACGTTGTCAGCAAATACTTCTGGTTCATTATATATATATATATATAAATATATATATATTGTGACGATTAGGGTTTATAGAAAATAGTTTATGGGTTATATACTACATAATATTAGATATAAAAAAGTATTTGATTATTTTAAATAAGTTATATACTAGAGAAATTTACAAAAATATATTTATGTGAGGGCATTTTAAGAAATTAGCATATAATAATTGTAAAAAGTTGTATTTTAGTAATTTTAATGTTGTAAATAGATGTAAGTGAGCCATGTGCATAGGCAACCAAAAATACTCTCGGAGTGATTGACAGATAGAAATTAATCATAATTGGGAATATAAAGTGGGGTTATAATAATATATTGTTTGAAATGTGTATTTTATTAAATTAGAATGTTAAGTGACTAATTTAATTATATATTCTGATCTGAAAAGCCTAAATGTAAACAAAATTATTAATAGAAAAGAATGGAATTCTCTGGATCTCCGGAGATGGCCATGTTTGCGAAATGGTTTGTTCCAGAAAATTCAGACATGTATTAAATAGAACTAAATAGAACATGATATCTTACGAGATGGTTCTGGAATATCCAAAAGATATAAATACCCGTGATTTGGATTCAAGATGGCAGTTTTTGGAAGTTTTAGTCAGAAGTCAAGCAGTTTATTATGAAAGTTAGTAGAAGATAGACACAATTAATTAGTGAAGTCAATTGTTCACAGTTTTAATAAGTCAGTCAAGCAGTTTAATAAGAAATATGAAAGTTAGTTGGAGATAGTCCAATTGTTTAATATAGTGAGTTAAATGAAGATTAAAAATTATGCATATATTTAATGCACATTTATAATTATACACAAATAATTATTGAAGATTATAAAAGTATATTAGAAGAATATTGGATGGACATTGGAAGGAATTAAAATTATATTATGATTGGAGATTAGTATAAATCAACTTATAATAATTGGATATTGGTATATTGAAAAGAAGAATAAATATAAATGGTGTTTGTTGGTTTCGTTGGTGGTGTATAAATGCTGGTGAAGAAAACTATATCTTAAATTGGTAGAAGCTGATAATTGAAAAAAGAAATTTCACAAAAACAAGGATAACCGAAATACGAAGACATTCAGTGGTGATTAGAATATATATAGTGGAAAACAGTTCATTTAGGCATTCAGTGAAAGAAAGGTACAAAATTTTGTTAATATAATTTAGTTAGTGTCATAACAATTTCAATTTTGAAGATAGTTTGTTTAAATTTTACATTGTCTATAGAATTTAATTAGTTTTATAAGAATATCAATTTAAAGATAGTTTATTTTAAATTTACATTGGCTAAGTTAGATATATATGTGTGTTTCATAATAGTTATAATAAAGATAATTTAAAAAAGTACTTACAAGCTAATTCTTTGAGAACCGCGATAAAAACCCTATATTATTAAAAATACTCATTGCTCATCATTAAAACAAAAAACACATCATAACAATATATATATATATATATATATATATATATATATATATATATATATATATATATATATATATATATATATATATATATAAGGAAAAGAAGTCTTAGCTGACAACGTTAGAAAACGGAGCTTTGAGGTTTATTGGGATTTGCAGCGGTGAAATAAGTGTACTCTTTTAACTAAGTTTCAAGCTTTCGAAAATGTTTATTTTCATTATCAGGAAAAACTGAAATAAAGTGCTACTGTTAGTAAAGCATCCTCGAAACCTATTAAGAATGTAAAAGGTTATAAAAACTTACGTTTATGAGATTTGTCTTTCGTGGATGTTCTACTCACATGTGACAATATCACACACCACTCATTGATTGAGTCAATAATTAAATAATCTATAAATTGCATGGTGTAAAAGACCAAACTTGACAATTAGGTATATTTACTTTTAACACATAAGATAAAGACGATTACAACGATTTAAAACGGCCACGTGTGCCGGCCAACAGTGGAGTGTTAGGTTAAGAGTAGCTGTCATTCCTGGAAATGGCAAATGACAGAACTTCTTCTTGTTTTCTTTGTCTTATGTAGTACTATTATATTACACATCAAAATTTAACAAAGATTGTATTTAGGTTGAAAGAACAATTTTTTATTTTTTTTTAAGATGAAAAAATACTAAATAAAGAAACCTGGAAACTTTACAATGACTCAGATGTTGAAACATCATTGACATGTGAATGTGTATCCAAATATAATAGGTAGGAGTAAATGAAGCTTAACTGATTAATGTCACTCCTTTTGTTCATTGCGTTTGAATTCTGAGCAATGAATGCCATTTCTAAGAAGATTCTTTTTTTGTAATTGGTTTCAGTAGCTAAAACTTTGACTGATTCATAATTCATTATGTGATGTTCTTTATTTACATGTTCTGCAAGGGCAGATCTTTCCGGATATAGTCTGCTGTCGCTTCGATGACTGATTAAGCGACTACCTAGGCTACGCGTGGTTTGTCCCACATATACCAAATTACAATTGTTGCAAGGAATCTGGTACACAACGTTGAAACAATCTTTGATGTCACTTTTATCTTTGACTTTGGAATATATTGATCTCGCAGTTAATGAAGTTTTAAAGGCTATTTTTAAATTAGTGAAATCTTTAAAAAGTCTTGTCAGTCTGGGTGTTATGCCTTTTATGTATTTTAATGAAGTATATGAGCAATTGGCATTTTGTTCTCCACTTGTGACAATAATTTTTACCTCATAATTATGGCGTGCTATGTTCGGGGTCAAACTAAATAAGATCTTGGTGACTAGGTGTTGTGGGTATGAATTGTCGATGAAAAGGTTAGAAAGGATTTTCAGGTTCTTCTGATGGAAAGAAGGATCACTAATTGCTATGATCCTAGCTTTCATTTGTTTAAGCAAATTGATTTTAATTGAATGTCTATGATATGACCAATAGTTAAGGAAGCGTCTAGAACTATGAGGTTTTCTATGCCAGTCGATAATCAGAGAGTTGTTCTGGGTTCTGATGAACCGGGTATCAAGAAAGGGGACTGAGCATAGATCATCCTCATGTTCGATTGTGAACTGTAATAGAGGGTCATAACTATTAAATACATTCAAGATTTCTGTGGATCCATTGCTAGGAATAGCTAGGATTAAGTCATCCACATACTTTTCTACAAAGGGAATATGAAAGGACAATTCTGGAATCACCATATCTAGTAAATAATCCATCACATAACAGGCCAAAATGGGAGAGATGGTACCTCCCATAGGGGTTCCTTGTGTTTGTCTGAACACAGTATTGTTGAATGTGAAATAGGTGTTGTTGAATAAAAAAGAGATAAGTTTTTTGAAGTATACTAAGCTGATATTGCAATGAGAACTAATAAAATTCCAATTGTTTTCAATAGCTATTAAAGCTGCATCTAGATGTACATTAGTGAATAATGAAACTACATCCAGACTGACAATCACATAGTTTTCAGGTAACTGATAGTTATTAAAGTTGTTAAAAACATCAAAAGAATTTTTTATGTAATATTCATTAGAAACATAAGCATTGGTTAAGATCTCTGTTAAAAAAGATGCTAGTAAATTAGTGGGAGCACCAATACATGCAACAATGAGACGAACCGCAAGCTGTGGTTTATGGATCTTAGGTAAAGCGTAAAATTTGGGTATAACACCCTTATAGCTAGTTAGTTTTTCTTTGTAGCTTCATCTATTTGTCTTGCGCCACATAATTCCCTAATGAGATATGTATATATATATATATATATATATATATATATATATATATATATATATATATATATATATATATATATATATATATATATATATATATATATATATATATATATATATATTATATATTATATATATATATATATATATATATATATATATATTGTTATGATGTGTTTTTTTGTTTGAATGATGAGCAATGAGTATTTTTAATAATATAATATATAGGGTTTTTATCGCGGTTCTCAAAGAATTAGCTTGTAAGTACTTTTTTAAATTATCTTTATTATAACTATTATGAAACACACATATATATATCTAACTTAGCCAATGTAAATTTAAAATAAACTATCTTTAAATTGATATTCTTATAAAACTAATTAAATTCTATAGACAATCTACAATTTAAACAAAACTATCTTCAAAATTGAAATTGTTATGACACTAACTAAATTATATTAACAAAATTTTGTACCTTTCTTTCACTGAATGCCTAAATGAACTATTTTCCACTAAGTATATAGATTCTAATCACCACTGAATGTCTTCGTACTTCAGTTATCCTTGTTTTTTGTGAAATTACTTTTTTCAATTATCAGCTTCTACCAATTTAAGATATATTTTTCTTCACCAGCATCTATACACCACCAACCAAACCAGCAAACAGCATTTATATTTATTCTTCTTTTCAATATACCAATATCCAATTATTATAAGTTGATTTATACTAATCTCCAACCATAATATAATTTAATTTCTTCCAATATACCTTTCTTTATTTTCAATAATTATTTGTGTATAATTATAAATGTGCATTAAATTATATGCATAATTTTTAATCTTCATTTAACTCACTATATTAAACTATTGGACTATTTGTACTTGATTCACTGACTCTAACTAACTTTCATAATAAACTGCTTGACTTCTGACTAAAAAACTTAAAAACTTCTGAACAATTGACTTCACTAAGTAAATGTATCTATCTTCTAACTAACTTTCATGATAAAACTGCTAAAAACTGCCATCTTGAATCCAAATCACGGGTATTTATATGTTTTTGGATTTCTAGAACCATCTGGTAATAGATCATGTTCCAATTTGTTCTATCAAATACTTGTCTGAATTTTCTGGAACAAACCATTTCGCAAACATGGCCATCTCCGGAGATCCAGAGAATTCCATTCTTTTCTATTAATAATTTTGTTTACATTTAGGCTTTTCAGATCAGAATATATAATTAAATTAGTAACTAACACTCTAATTTAATAAAATACACATTTCAAACAATATATTATTATAACCCACTTTATATTCGTAAATATTCTTAAACGTCACTTCAGAGTATAAATATCTGTCAATCTCCGAGAGTATTTTTGGTTGCCTAAGCACATGGCTCACTTATATATATTTACAATATTAAAATACAACTTTTTACAATTATTATATGCTAATTTATTAAAAATGCCCTCACATAAATATATTTTTATTAAATTCTCTAGTATATAACTTATTTAAAACAACCAAATATCTAATATTATGTAGTATATAACTTATAAATTATTTTCTATAAACCCTAATCGTCACAATACCCCAAAAATAATATTTAAAATAAATAATTTACTTATTATTTTTTTAAATATTAATTTTCTCATACCTTATTAAATTTAATAAATTAATAATTCAATTTTTTTTTTATTATTTAAAATGTGTTAAATACATCCCTGTTCGCTGTCTATGTCAAAACAGAGAACAACGGAGCACAGTTCGGCTATTCTATGGTAAAACTGTCATGTCAAATGGAGCAATGGATGCGATATCAGAGAATAAAATATAACCTTAATTAAAAATATAATAGATATGGTGTTCTGTTTATTTATAGACAAAATCTAGGAATTATTTCCATTCAAATTAACTTTCATCAATATAAATTGGTAAGTTTTACACTTTTTATAAAGACATTTACACAATCAATTCTGTATCTAACCCCAAATTATGATTTTTAGGGTACAAATTAATTTCCATATATACAAAATTCAACAAGTATGATGTCAAATTGATTCAAAATAATGAAATCTACCATCTATTTAACAAATCAAGTCTATTGAATAAAATGGATATATCAGTAAGCTGTTAGTATTTTTATAATTAGTGTTAAGTTTATAATATATTACTTCTTTTTGAAAAAATGGGCATTGGGTAGTAATTTCTTTTGCTATACTTATGTCATTCTTTGCAAAATAATTGTTCCTAAATATCATCCATAGCTTTCTTGAACCAATATGCATATAATTGTTATGTAAATTTTTCAATATTTTCTTTGCTAAAGTTCTAGTTATTACATATACTTCTATGCCATTTATTATTTTATAATACACTCCATCTTTCCTAAGGACTTTTTGTTTTTCACTCAAATTGATCTGATCTCTTATAATTTCTTCTTTAGAATATAATCCAGTACTTTCTACTAATTGATTTAATCCAATTTTTATTGTGCGCTGCCCTTTTTGTGGTGTATTTTCTAACCTTGATAAAGCATCTGCCACTATATTGGATTTTCCAGAAATGTATTTGATTTCAAAGCAGTATTCACTAAGTATTAGACTCCACCGATGTATTCTACTGTTTCCATATTTGTTATTTAATATAGACGTTAAAGCTTGGTGATCTGTTTCTATTGTAAATTCATTACCCAACAAATAAAATCTTAATTTTGTGACACAGTGTATTATACTTGCTAGTTCTAATTCTGAAACTGAGTAACCCTTTTCATGTGGCTTTGTGATTCTTGAAATGAATTGTATTGGGTATTCGACCCCATCATGTATTTGTAATAATACCCCTGATAATCTCTCTATGGATGCATCTGTTCTTAATATGAATGGCTGTGTGTAGTCAGGATAGTATATTTTCAAATTTGACAGAAAAATGTTCTTAATCTCTTGGAATTCTAGTTCTCTTCTCTGATCCCATCTCCATTTTACACCTTTTCTCAGTAGTTCAAGTAATGGAATTTCTTTTATACTTAGATCTGGTATCATCCTTTTATAATAATTAATTATTCCAATAAATCCTCTTAAAGTTCTTAAATTGTGTGGTGTTTTATATTCCTGAATGACTTGTGTCCGTTCTGGATCCATTTCGATTCCCTTAGTGTTAAGTTTATAACCTAGATATATGACTTCTTTTTGAAAAAATGTACATTTTTCTTGATTTATTTTTAGTCCAACTTTGTCTAATCTATTTATTATAATTTTTAGGTGTTTCTCATGATCTTCAGCCGTTTTAGAAAAAATTAATATATCATCAATGTAGTGAATTACAAAATGTTCATATTGATCCAAAATATCATGAAGACATCTACATAGAGCACTGCAAGATGATTGAAGTCCAAATGGTACTACTTTGAATTGATATACTACTCCATCTATCTGAAATCCTGTATACTGTCTACTTTTTCTTTCTAGAGGTATTAACCAGAAACTATGCTGTAAATCAATTTTAGTGAAAAATGACATTCCTGTAATTCTTCCTAATATTCCATCTATACTCATTGGTGCTTCAAATTGCTTTTCAGTAATCTTGTTAATATTCCTTGCATCCAAACATAACCTGATTTCACCTGATCTTTTTCGTACTACTACTATGGGGTTAATAAAACGTGTGTCTGCCTTCTCAATGATTCCATCTTCTAACATATTATTAATTGTTTTGTTTACTTCTTCTCTGTATTTATATGGTATTGGGTATGATTTTGTTTTAAAATCTTTTTCTTCTTTAACTTTTATACTATGGATATAATTTTGTGCAATTCTATTTTCTTTATTGACAAGTCCCTTGTGTTGCTGCAATATGGAAATGACTATTGATTTATATTCTTCAGGGCAATTTAAAACTTTTATCATATCTTCTTCTTTACAAATAAAATTATTCTTCATTATGTACTCATTATTCCTTGCTTCCAATTTTACGCACTCCGCCTCGTAGGCATCCATCTGCTTAAAACTTCCATTCCTTAAATATTCACTACAATAATTATTCTTTACATTCTTTTGGGACATTTCCCTATCATCAAAATACATTTCTTCTTCATAAATATCATTATTTTCTTTTAATAATATCCTATCAACTCTTATTCCTTCTTCTACCTCATCTTTCTGCATAAATTTAATTATTTGCCCTTCCAAAGTTACCATTTTTTCTTCAAAATCTATCTTTACTTTCTTCTTTTCCAATTCATCATTTCCCATTAATATATCAACACATAAATCCTTGACAATAAATCCTTGCATATTAATTTCTTTATTAAGAATATTAATTTTAAAATTGGCTAGTTTATCAATTTCACCCAACTTCTTATTATTTGCACCAATAATTTTAATTTTTGGAATCTTTATTATATCTGATAGTTTTAATGTATTAAAAATAAAATTCTCCGAGACTAAAGTACTTTCTGAACCAGTATCTATCATAATTTTAATCATTTTATTTTTGGCCAAAGCATTTATATAAATTAAATTAATAGATTCAATAATTTTCTCTTCATCTAAAGAAATAAATTCAGAAGGTTTTTCATAATAGCAATGGCCTAACTTGTAATTCAGAAAGTTTACTGCACAAAATTTTGATTATTAGAATTGTCAGATTGTATCTGACCACTTGGATCTGATGTCCTATGTCTTTCCCTACTATGACTTCTACTCACATTCTCCTGCCTTGTACTACTTCGTTCCCTGCCTTCGCAGCTTCTATTCCTTCGAACACAATTTACCTGTCTGTTATAGTTAGGTCGTTCTGTATTTCTTCTATTGTTAAAATCTTGTCTATTATTATTAGTACTGTTATTAAAATGTTGTCTATTATAATTAGTATTATTATTAAAATTTTGTCTATTATAACTAGTATTATTATTAAAGTTCTGTCTATTTGGATTAGTGTTAGTATTATTAAAATTTTGTAAATTATCACCATACCTAGTATTATTGTTATATGATTGTCTATATTGTTGATTACCATTTTTATTATATTGAAAAGTATTGTTGTTTTTTCTGTTGTTATTATTACTTGTCATATTGCCTCTTTGTATTCTTTGAATAAAATTAATAAAACTATCTATTGTTTGAATATTTTGTACAGTTACGGTTTGCACAACATCAGCATCAAAATGTCTAGATACATTTAAGACTGTTTCATCCTCTCTAAGTGGTGGTTCTAAATATTTTGCAACTGTTATCAATTTCAATGCATAATCTACCATATTTGATTTTAAATTTTGATTATACTTTCCAAAATATAGAATTTCTCTAAACTTTGCTTGCTCTAATTCACCCCAATAATAATTTAAAAATTTATTTTCAAATGTTTGAAAGTTATCTAAATCATTTTCAATACTAGCAAACCAAGTTGCTGCATTGTCATTTAATGTCATTCTAATATAATCTTTAATATCATTAATATTATTCACAAATCTTAATTTATGTTTTAAACTATTTATGTATACTCTAGTATGCAAATTTTTTATATTACCAGTGAATTTAATCCCAGTCTCATTTGTTACATTTAAGTAAGGTCTCCCTATGTCTCTCATTTGTGAAATATCATCTATTCTCTGTTCCACATTTCTTATTTGATTACAATTTATTTGGATATTTTGTTGTATATCGTCTAATTTTTCTTCTGTGTTTCTCCTGTCTTCGTTAATTTTTACTTCTAAGTTACATTTCTGTAACTCTATTTTCTGTTCTATATCTATTTTATTATCTTGAATAATCCTCTTTACTTCTGTCCTCTCATTGTCTATCCTTTTCTTGTAGTCATTCCGTATACTTTTTATTTCATTTGCAACTTTTTTTTCTGCAGCTTCAAGTTTTTTATCCATTTGTTTTTCCATTTGTTTTACAATTTTATTATTATTATCTTCTATTTTCTTTTCTAATTTTCTATAATTCTCTTCCAATTTCTGTTCCATTTTTTTCATGTCTTCTTTGACTTCTTTTGAATTCTCTTCCAATTTTTTTATGTCTTCTTTGATTTCTTTTGAATTCTCTTCTATTGTCTTGTTCATCTGCATCATTAATGACATCAAAGCTGCCATATTGACATTTTCCTCTCTTTCTGGATTCATTTCTGCAGTATCTTGTGGAACTTGAACTAAACTCTCCTCTTGTATAGGTTGTGTTTCTACTTCCACATCTTCTTCATTCTTTTTGCTTCTTGTACCTTTCTTTCCTTGAGACATTTTGAGACTTTACTTGTTCAAATATAATTAAAAATAAAATCTATAATTTTTTCTTTCTACTGATAATTAATTTAATTATATGAGAGCACTTATCTTCCCAAACTAATTCTTTTAAATAGAGAGCCCCACGTTGGGCGCCAAATTGTTATGATGTGTTTTTTTGTTTGAATGATGAGCAATGAGTATTTTTAATAATATAATATATAGGGTTTTTATCGCGGTTCTCAAAGAATTAGCTTGTAAGTACTTTTTTAAATTATCTTTATTATAACTATTATGAAACACACATATATATATCTAACTTAGCCAATGTAAATTTAAAATAAACTATCTTTAAATTGATATTCTTATAAAACTAATTAAATTCTATAGACAATCTACAATTTAAACAAAACTATCTTCAAAATTGAAATTGTTATGACACTAACTAAATTATATTAACAAAATGTTGTACCTTTCTTTCACTGAATGCCTAAATGAACTATTTTCCACTAAGTATATAGATTCTAATCACCACTGAATGTCTTCGTACTTCAGTTATCCTTGTTTTTTGTGAAATTACTTTTTTCAATTATCAGCTTCTACCAATTTAAGATATATTTTTCTTCACCAGCATCTATACACCACCAACCAAACCAGCAAACAGCATTTATATTTATTCTTCTTTTCAATATACCAATATCCAATTATTATAAGTTGATTTATACTAATCTCCAACCATAATATAATTTAATTTCTTCCAATATACCTTTTTTTATTTTCAATAATTATTTGTGTATAATTATAAATGTGCATTAAATTATATGCATAATTTTTAATCTTCATTTAACTCACTATATTAAACTATTGGACTATTTGTACTTGATTCACTGACTCTAACTAACTTTCATAATAAACTGCTTGACTTCTGACTAAAAAACTTAAAAACTTCTGAACAATTGACTTCACTAAGTAAATGTATCTATCTTCTAACTAACTTTCATGATAAAACTGCTAAAAACTGCCATCTTGAATCCAAATCACGGGTATTTATATGTTTTTGGATTTCTAGAACCATCTGGTAATAGATCATGTTCCAATTTGTTCTATCAAATACTTGTCTGAATTTTCTGGAACAAACCATTTCGCAAACATGGCCATCTCCGGAGATCCAGAGAATTCCATTCTTTTCTATTAATAATTTTGTTTACATTTAGGCTTTTCAGATCAGAATATATAATTAAATTAGTAACTAACACTCTAATTTAATAAAATACACATTTCAAACAATATATTATTATAACCCACTTTATATTCGTAAATATTCTTAAACGTCACTTCAGAGTATAAATATCTGTCAATCTCCGAGAGTATTTTTGGTTGCCTAAGCACATGGCTCACTTATATATATTTACAATATTAAAATACAACTTTTTACAATTATTATATGCTAATTTATTAAAAATGCCCTCACATAAATATATTTTTATTAAATTCTCTAGTATATAACTTATTTAAAACAACCAAATATCTAATATTATGTAGTATATAACTTATAAATTATTTTCTATAAACCCTAATCGTCACAATATATATATATAACTGAGATTTCCTGATTTGCAATATTAGCCTGTGCAAATTTCAATAAAATGTCGCGATGTTTTATAATTAATTTATTTGTTTAACTGGACTCCCTTTCGTATAGTCAATATCCTACTACCTCACCGCACCTTACCAAACGCAAACGATCATGTCAAGTTGCCAAAAAGGTACAACTTTTTCAGTTGTACCTGTAAAATCAGTAAATAAAATACATACCTGGACCAGAAAATGGCGAATAATGTTAAATAAGACTAAATCTGAACACATTAACTTTATAAATAAAAAAATTGAAAATTTCCCAGTTAGAATAAATGATACCCAAGTTCCGTATGCAACATCAGCAAAATACTTGGGTAACACCCTAGACGCGAGGCTGTGCTGGAAAGTCCATGTCATAAAGAAAAGAGGGGAGCCTGATATTAGATATAAGAAATTATACTGGCTGATTGAAAAACATTCAACATTATCCATTCATAATAAATTATCCATTTACAAGGAAGTACTGAGGCCAGTGTAGGTATATGGATGCTAACTTTAAGGCTGTACCAAAGCTAGTAATCTACATATTATCTAGAGATTTTAAAACAAAGTACTAAGGAACACTGTTGATGCTCCTTGGTATCCGTAACAGCAACCTCCACCAGAACCTGGGTATGAAAACTGTGACCGAAATAATCAAGAGAACAGCAACAAGTCACGAGCAGAGGCTGCAGTCATGTGAATGTCGAGACAATCCAATTTCTTGACAACACTAAACTAAAGAGAAGACTCATTGGGGCAAAACCATTTAAATTAGTGTAAACGTACAACAGTTAAGTGTAAAAAGCAGAGTATGTCAGAGACTAACATCACAGTAGTGCTGTGATGTTATTTCATGTTAGTTGTAGTGCACTAGTTGATAGATAAAATAAGAGTAAGCCATAGGGTTAGCCTTAGATTTAAGTAGTTGCTGTTTATTAAGTTAGGTCAGAAAATAACTGATAATTGGTCCTTAAACTAATTTTTCCAAACCAAATTCAGATTTATGCTTTAGTCTGTGCCTTATAAGAGGCAAGAGGCAAAACAGATGTTGATAAATATGTTATTACAGACATGGGGAATCTAAAATTGCATTCCACAAAATATCTCTTCAACTAAGCAAAAATCATTAGCAAATTGGTTTCTAGTACTCATAAAGATATAATTGGTCATTTGTGACCAGATGGCAATATACAAACACCGTACAGGTGTTATAAAAAAAATTACAATTTTCTACTGTATGGAAGGTGTCTATATTTTTATATCTACTTTTCTTGTTTTTTTTTTCTAAAGTATTTCTAATCGTTCTAGGAGGTTTAAGACTTTTTTTTAATAGGTTGTACTTAAGTTTTAATATTTTTGTAATGAACTTGTTAAAATTCCTACTAAATACGTTACCGATGTATATTAAAAAGAGGAATGTGTTTTGGAGACCCCTGTTATATGATTGAGCAATACCAAGAAACAATATAGGCTTAAGCTTCGGTTATGGTGTAATATCATGGTATAATTTATATAACCCTTAACCCGAAACATTGGTCTAACCGCATGAACTGTCCTCTTAAATACCTTCTTAATAGTGTATAACACAAGCATAGTTCTGCAGTATCATAGCGATCGCTTTAGTGTTTACGTCGTAGTAACAGTAGTTTTCAAAACGTGTAGGTCTAGTAAACCAGGTGTTTCGAATTGCAGTGTTTTTATGATAGGTCTAGGAGGCCACTTGTTACGGATTTTGTACTAATAAACAATAAGGTATTTCATATTTTTTTGCATAATAAACATAATTACTCTAAAAAATTTTAATTTTGTAGTAATGATGGATAGAGCAGGACCTAGCGGAACTGGCCGTAATAAAAAAGTAAATCTGGCTGATCCAGATTTTGAAAAAAATATACAAAGATTACTAGTTGCCGACGATCAAGATTTATATTTATCAGAGCAAGGGAGTGACGAGGACATGAGAGATGTTATAGATGATTCGGATGAAGATCATGACTATGTAATTTGGCAAAGTGAACCCTCTAGCAGCGAAGAATCGAATTCAGATCACGAACTTTTGGAATTAGATGAACCGTCAAATGATTTACAATCCAGAGCCGACTTTTTACAAGTAAAAGGGGCTGTAAACATATTCAAAGGAAAAAACGGTTTTCAGTGGCAGGGAACGGAGCCTCCGAGAAATACAAGGACAAAAATACATAACATTATCAGAGAATTACGAGGCCTAACAGCGTTAAGCAGGACTCTGGGAAATAGCCCTTCTAAATCAGATATTTGGAAGTTGTTAATTAATGATGAAATGTTGGAACAAATTGTAACATGGACAAACCAAAAAATAATTATAATGAGAGAAAAGTTATCTGATTCGACTAATACATCAAACTACAGAAGCACAAATATAGTTGAGTTGAAGGCTTTGCTGGGGCTTTTTATGCTATTTTTAATTATAAAATCTTCTCATGAAGATATGCTTCAACTGTTTTCTAAAGATGTTTTGGGTCGGCCAATATTCAGAATGACGATGTCTTTGAAAAGATTTGAAATACTTTTGTCGTGTCTTAGATTAGACACATAGCATGGATCGCGGAAAGCGGAAGAAAACTGATAAAACAGCGGCCATTTCAAATATTTTTAATAATTTGGTGACTAATTGCCAGAGGCTATACACGTTGTCAGAATGTGTGTAAGTAGAGAATATCGGCGACAATGTTAAAGATGATAAGCTTCCCAAAAGAAAATTGTGTAGCATTTGTCCATCATCAAAAATGAGGAAGACAAATTATAAATGTGTGCGTTGCTCAAATGCTATTTGTTTGGAGTGTAGTAGAAAGGTTTGCGTTACCTGTCTTTAAAATTAGTAGGTAGCTGTAGTATATTTTTTGTTTGATCTAGAAATATATATGTTTGTTTACTTAATTAAGCCTAATAATGTTGTTTTCTATATTACACATTTTGTTTTATGTAAGTATTATGTATGAACAAGTTTTTTTGCTCGTATATACCTAATAAACCCTTTAATATTTTGCTTTTCTCTTCAAATGCTACATTTGTTTTTGATTTATTTCAATTTTTACCTATACTGGTCCTATAGACCATATGTTTCGCAAAAGCAATAAAAGTACTATGTTTCAAGTTAAGGGATAATCTTGCTGTCCAAATTGTAAATCTTAATGTCAGCTTAATCACAGTTCAATGGTTGCTATATATCTCTTACAAAATATATCATGTGCTTGCCTAATACACGCAGTAACATAACGAACGTCATAAAACTTCACAGAATTCGCTACGCACCCATCGATCAGCCATCAAACGTCTTGGCCATCCTATCCGGATATTTATCTCCGCCTAACACCATTTCTGTCTATATATATATACGGCCGATAATTATCCTTTACAGTAGTTCGTTCGCCAATCCCAATAAAACGACCATATTGTTAGGACCATTCGAACATGCGGACCCTATTGAACGGTTTCCCCGCTTGGTCTCGATATCCTGCTGCTTCAGAAAAATGTGTGACCGAATCTTGGAGTAATAGCCTTGGACGTTTTATGATTTAGAGGTGGGTAGATAAAAATTCTAAGGACCTTTAATATAGATAACTTCAAGACGATTTCTTGAATTATTTTATTTTAATTCCTTGATTTCCATGGAATAAATATTCCATTTAAATGTAATTTGTAGTGTGATAAAAAGTTTATCACACTACATAAATAAAAGAAATTTAAAGTGTGTCGTCATTCTAGATTTTTTAAGAACAAAGTCTTTCTTTTACATCTTAGAGTGTTTTTCATAGCATGCCTCTCACTATTTTGGGCAAAATGTCGTATGGTACCAGTTAACCCTTTAAGTCATAATGAATACCTCAGTGTATGTCTACTTACATTGTCGCTAACTGATCTTTCTACTTTTTAAAGGCTGTAAGTAATATAACCCGCTACAGTACTATAATCTATATTTAACTCGGTAGATGTCGCATGTAGTACACATCTCAATATCAAAAAATATTTATATTTTTGTAAACACTTGCCCGGCATGTTTATTATTAAATGGTATTCATATTTTACCTGTATTCATTATTATGCAAAGTAAGTAAAAATAATAGTTTCTGAAATAAGTATAAACAGATAGTAAGTTACCAAAATATGTTCTTTGCGATGTACATGTACATCATGAGTGACAGATTCTAAAAGAAGCCATTGACGGAAAGGGGGTAGTTTAAAGAAGATGATGGAATTGGAGTTAGAAGATGATGATGGTTAGAACGAAGTGGATAACGTGTTTTTTTCAGATGAAACTGCTTGCTGCGTCCACTCATTCTGTTTGATGAAGGTTAAGAGATTCCAATAATAATTGAAACCATTACTAGTTCAATAGCAAAGTTCAAAGAATCAGTAATTGCATCTTATCAGATGGCCGATGAGAAGGACGATACAAAAAAAATAAGACGAATTTGTTAAACGCCATCCACAATCTAGTTTTTCTAGCCTCTTTGCAAGTTTTAAGATTTTTATTTATTTTCTTTTTAAGAGAAGGCAGGAAAGGGAAAGATCAGTTGAAAGATGGCAAGAAGAATGGAACAACACTTAAGATGTGGCACAGTGGACGAAAATGCTGATCCCGAACATAAGAGATTGGGTGGACTGTGGCCACAGGCGACTGGATTATTTCCTGACGCAGGTGCTCACAGGACACAGGTGCTTTAGGGCCTACCTCTATAGGATCGGAAAGGCTGATACAGATGAATGCCTATACTGTGGATACTTGGACACTGTGACACATGCGATGTTAGATTGCAGCAGATGGATAGTGAAAAGGAACAGAATAAAGGTTAGGTTGAACTAACATACACAGCTATGTCAGCTGGACCAACGCTAAAGGTAATAGTGAATAATGCTGAAAGGTGAAGCTAGAAAAGTAGGTCAGACTGTGGAGAAGGAGGAAATGCCCATCTGGGAATGATGCCAAACTAGGAGCGATGAGTATCTTCTACGCGCTACCTGGAACGCGACAGGGAGCCTCCTTGTTGATGAATAGAGTGTGGCTGTGTATGAATGGAGAATGAATGAATAAAGGTAGTGCTTCGAAAGTGATGCCGGCCTTACAGCGGCTATTCCGCTTCTGGATCGCTGAATAATAGAGGAGGGTCTAATTTAGCAGGTAGGCGTTCGGCGTACACTCGGCGACGAGAGGGCATTTTAAAGTACTTCTGGAATTATCGCCGGGAGTACGAAGAACGAATCCTGCACTAAAGTTAGTCAGGCGGCGTCCTAAACTAAGACGTATTTTGAAGATTCCAGACGCCCCCTCTATAAAGACGAAAAAAAAAGCCTCTTTACAAGTAATAAAGTCGTCACCTCTGTAAAATATTTGTTTTACAAATATTTTACAAATGAAGTTCTGTGCAAAAAAAAACAAATTTGTATGCTGTGCAGAATTATGTACAAAACGTTCCAGTAATCAACTTATCTATCCGAGGATATTTGATGGATTTTTTATAGTAATTGGGAAATTGGATAATCCATCGTGCGTGCGCATGAACTACAAAAGTATGAGATTTACTGTTTTCAGATCTCTTGGGAGAAACAGAACTCATTCTGTGCCCATTCTGTGTCCATTGTACTTTCTTCTAGATGATGATTTTATCTCGGCTTCTACCTTATTATGTCCAGGCGCTTTTCCTACTTTAAGCGTTTTGTCAGCTTCCGTCACTTATTTCCTTGTAAATGCAGTCATAAGTGTCTCCACTTGGAGTAGCATAAACTTAAATTATATCCTCTCTCTGTGGAAAAAGGGCCTTGACCAGTTCTTCCTTCCGGCTCTCCTCAATCTTAAAAAAGCCTGTCCCTTTAGAATTTTTGAGAAATTTTTTATTTGTTGAAAAACTGTTATAAATAAACAGCTTCCTGTGGTAAACTTTGGACTAACTTTTTACTGTAATGTTGTAGCATAATATTTATTCTTTCGATTACAATAAGATTTAGCTTATGGCTAAAAAATAAACAATGTGTTTTTAATGTTAAAGTTTGGATGTTTGCCAAGACTATAATATATCCCGAAGCGCAACGATATATTAATTTTTATTTTCATGAATATTTTAAACTGATTTATGCTATGACTTGGCGCATTTTAAACCTATTTTGTAAACTTTCACTAATATTTTTGATTTTCTAATTTCGTTATAATAAAACCTATTAAAAAATGGCCTTAAAAAACGTTAAAACCGACATTTTTATTCGTCTAATTGCATTTTAAGTTTTAAATACGTATTTTACGAAAAAAGTACAAGAATAACGTCTTAGAATAATCCAAGTTATTAAAAGAAAGTAATTTTGAAGCAAAAAATCTCTTTTTTTATAATACGTATAAAAAGTGTTAAATAAATAAATAAATAAATAAATAGGTTGCCATGAAAAGTTTTTCGTTGAGATGATTTTTCCATTGAGGAAAATCTTAAATTTTTCTTGGAGATTTTTTATTTTTAATCAAATACTAGTAAGTACTTTAAAGTAGAAAAAACTGAATGGGGTAATTTGTTTTTTTTTTTTTCATAAAATCTATTAAAAATAAAATATTTAAGAAGTTTATTGGGAAGTATATATTATTCATATTTATTTATTTTCTACAATAAATTTACCTCAAATATTACTAAAAAATAAAAACTAAAAAAATTGTTTACACAAATTAGATGGTTTATTTAACAACCTAATTATTTAAATAAAACATATTCGTAATGTACGCAAAAGTACATACACGTTAAAAAAAGAAACGTCGAAATCTATAAACAAGAAACGAAGATACAGTTAACAGCTCCTTCTCCCTCCTGCGCTCTCCTTAGTTTCAAGGCCGATCATTTTTCAGGTCCATAATTTTGAAGCTTTGTGAACGATTCCATCAAAATGAAATCTTTTTCGAATATTTTATGTTAAAACCTTAAAGTATGTTCTTTCAGATGACCCTGATTAGGTTTCTTAATCGTTATAAATAAAGCTGCTATCAATTTATAAAAAAAGGCACTAACTTCGTTCCAAAGTGTCATATGTCAACTTTATTTCACTTTAAATTTGTAAAAATATTCAGGCTGTCAAAATATGAAAAAAACTTCTTTTTGCAGTTAATGTTTAAACAACAAAACTTTGTCAATGTTTTGCTTAAAAACAATTAGACTGTTTTTTCTAATCTATCTTAGCTTGTCTCATCTTTAATATTTCTTCTGTTGGATCCATTCTCGATTCCAAAAGCTAGTTTCGAATCCCCGACTCGCTCTTTACTAACCATCTAGCTACTTTCGCACTGTCTCCATTGATGATCTTTCTAACACCATCCAAAAAAGGTTTCCGGGGTTACAGGGTCATTGAATAAAAAGGAAGAAAACTAAACATAGAAACAGTTTAAACACATATATCAAGACACTACATATATTAAAATACTCATTATTAATGCACAACATTTGGAATTGTTTTTGTAAAAATTGGGAGCAGTGACTATAAAATGACATTTAAAAATGATTTTATTAAAAAAATTTTAAAAGTAAAAATTAACACTGCCAGTAGGAATTGAGGTTAAATGTAACTTTTTTGTTGGTATAGTTGTTGTATATGCCCATTATGATAAAAATTTTGCAATAACTTAACCTGATTACCTGTTTTTTTTTTAATTTCAAAGTGAAGAGTTTTCATAGTTTTTGCTGGTGTCTTTAAATTTATTGGTTGAAATAATGTTTTAATTGTTAACTGGATATTACTATAATAAGTTATAATTATTTTATATTATTGTTGTGCTTCTGGAATACTGTTATATAATACAAAGCTTAAAAAGTTTAGTCCACTGCGCCTGTTCCACCTCTATACCGAATCTTGAACTAATGGCATAGGACTTTTATGATGGAATCCCGTTCTTTATGGATGACTTTCAATAAGTATATAATTAAGAAAAGGATGTTTGTTCCTTTTGTGGAAAAGACAAGTGCAGATGGGCGTGAAATGGGTTAGATACCAATAGAGGAGAAAAGTGGGGAAAAGTGTATTGGAGATTTTATTTTTCAATTAGTACGAACAAAACTAGAACGATGGTTTCTATGGAAAGCTATTATTACCATAAGATGCTTTTGAAATCAAAAGCAGACGGTATATTTTTATTACGATTCGGGCTATTAGGGAATATGAGAGTTGGAATCTCTGCAGAAAATAGTTTTAAATACACCGTATGTAAGTAAATGATACCGTACTGATACCGACAGTTTGTTGAAAAATTTAAAGATCTGAGAAGATGCCCAAATCATATTCTACACTATTGACAAATTGATTCTTCAGTTACATACTAAAATCAGTTCCAATAAAACACACACACTTCATTGGCGGGGTCTCTCAAAAAACTTTGTGATGTTTGGCCTGAAACATATAAATATAGTAAGTGAAGTAAAATACCTTAATCCACTATTTACCAAGGTATGAAAATATACGAAAAATGAGGATTTATTTTTTTTTAATAACTTTTATTACCATAATGTAATTAAACTAAACAATCAAGAAAAAAAATTAAAACATATGTTTTTTGCAAAAAATTGGGTGTTGGATAAACGCATCACCGGTCAATGGCGTGTACTATGTGTGGTATTTTTGATAGCAGTCAATATGAAGGCAGACGTTACATTTTTTGTAGGTGTAAATTGTCTGACTGTGAAAAATTTGACATCTTCTTCGTACTTTTGTCTTCTGTGGCGTGTGAGTACTATTTTAGCATACTTGGATTTCACGCGGTCGATTTGTTGATGGATTTGCTATTTCCATTTTTAGTAGGCATATAATAATGAAGGATCTAAAATCCAGCTGTGACTTTTTTATGTGCAGTGTTATAAATAATTTACCATGAATTTACCAGAATATTATCCTTGGTATTTGTTAACAAGAGCCAGCACCATTTTTTCCTTTAATATTTATTCGATAATTGGCTACTCCATTATCGTGAAGGTCAACACCTCCCATATATTTGTTGTATTTGGACACAACATAAGGTTGTGGTACTTCAAGTAACTTTTTTTGTTGATAATTTACCTCGTAGCTTTTTTCTGAAAGTGTAGTGGTGGGAAGTGTCATGGTAGTGTGTACTTATAAGCGTTACAATTGAATTGTCATACCATCTTACTAGCGAGATGTATGTATTTTTATCAAAAAAACTGTTGTATTACCCATTTATCTCTTTTTTTATATTTTTTGCAGTTTGCATAAAACATTTTTCAGTTCTGTCGCCACGAATTGTTGCTAAGGCAAAATAACCTTTTTCCTTTAGTAAGGCAAACAACTGATAATTGGAAAAAAATTATGAAAAAAAACTTCGTGTTGATTTTTTTCGGTAATAATGGACAATAAGTCACTCATAAGTGGACTCACTTTTGTTTTATAGTGGAGAAGCTTCTCCATAAGGAATCAATTTAAACATATACCCATCATCGGAACAAATGCACCACAACTTGAAACCAAACCTCACAGGTTTATTTCTAATAAACATCTTACAAGGATGGCAAAATAAAGCACCATTTCTTCATCAATTGCCAAGGTATGAGCAAATACGCAATACTACATAAATTTTTCATACATAAATTTTTCATTTACTTTAATAAAAAATAACCTTAGTTTACTGTATCGGTCTTAATTGTCAAGTTTTTGGTTATTAGCAAAATGCAAATTTTGTTTTATACTTATAAACTTATTTTTACTTATGCAATCTTTTACAATTTGTACTCCTTTATCTTCTTCTGAAGACCAGTACATTGCTGTCTGAGGCAAGGTATCATAACCTGATAAAATCAAGATTCCCTGTACCTATTGTTATCTCGAGCCTTTTTTTCAGAATACTCAATAATCATATTCTGAATACTGCCATCAAAAAATTTGAAAAATATAACAAGAGGTGATAAGTCGCCTAAATTAACAATAAGTTGTTCTTTTTTCTCAGATTTTTTAGATTCAGGAAATATTTTTTGTAAAAAATGCTCTGCTACCCACTCTGGCATTTTCTTGTTTTTATTAACATGTTTTCCTTTCTTACCTGTGATTTCTTAGGTATGTTGTGACTCGTGTATCTATTTCGTAATATATCGTGACTACTTTGTATCAAATCTTCCTCCCGTTAATTAACCCATTTTCTACCAGAATATCAATAAATATATTTTTTCATAAATATAACTGCAGATGACAATGGAATGAAACTAAATAAACGTAAAAATATGTTTTTATTAATTTTTTTTTATAAACATAAGAAAAAAACGCTGTGACCATATGGTCACACAGGGAGGTTACCTATATATACATTATGTATTTACTACTGTGTATGAAAAATTTCAAAACACTCAATGCAAAGTCCTAAATTACATTTTTTACACTGTGTACGTATCACAGAAGAACATCCTTCTCCTGCACACCTACGTCTTTTGCCGTTAGGAACTGGAACAACAAGATGGTCAATTTTGTCATATCGTAGATTGTCGGACACTCATTCATTTCCGCAAATACATCTGTGCAATTTCCCGTCGGAAAACTATATTAGGTGTTTTTTTTCTTTCCTTTGAGGACTTCTTATAAAGCACCCATGCATTACGTAGGCATACGTCAACAAGACAAATAAAAAGAGGCCAATACCACTTTTTACTTCTGATGCCAATTCTGTATCGTGCCACATCTTCATCCATTCTATCCGTGCCACACGTGAATGTATTATATTTTGCAATAATCAAAAGCCTTTGTACTCGAATAATTTTCTTCTGTTGCTTAGAGTATCTCTTGACGTAACTTTGAGGATTGATGCCGTAGCAAGTTGATGCAGCCGTAACTACAGCATTATCTATCCATTTGACCAAGATAATTCCGTCATTTTTAGATATAACATAATCAACAGAACCTCTAGTTTTAGTAGCCATTACTTTGTTGTCCGGCAAAGGGCAACACTTAGGAACTCTATTTTGTCTTATTGTTCCAGTACAGTCATATCCCCTCAGTTTTAATTCTGCAAGTAAATTGAAACTCGTAAATAGATATATCAGTATAAATATGGTAATTTGGCATCTTATTTGGTAGATCGTTAAGCATTTGAATAAAAGGATCTGTTGCACATCCAAATTTTTCGACATAACTGTTATCAGTTGAAATCTGTTTACCTTGATATAACTGAAAATGAATCAAATAACTGTCTTCAGAATTCAAACACCAAGCTTTACAGCCAAAGCGTCTTGGCTTACCTTTGATAAACTGTTTACAGCTATGTTTCCCAAAATACTTGATCATTGATTCATCATAATTCATGTGCTCGGTTGGTTAAAAGTACTTAAGACATTTCATTTGCACCTTTTCTATAATGGGGCGTAGCTTCCACATTTTATCAGTCCTTCCAATTCTGCTGTTATCGTCAAATTTTTACATTTCATGATTTGATCAAATCTATTCCTGCGCATAGAATTTTTCACCATGTGTACTGCCATGTCATCCTGTTGATCCTAATAATATGTTCTGCCCGGTAAGGGATGGTAGCCGGATAAAATTAAAATTCCAAAAAACATTTTAATTCATCAATGGAGAGATTTAGATCTGGAAAATTCTTGAACGCAGCATATTTTTTTGTTTCTTGTAAAATATGCTCAAACATATCGTTGATAAAAAATAGTTCCAATAGTTCTAATGGACTCATTTCATAACATTCATAACTGTCAGATTTATTCCCGTTTTTAAATTTTTTATTATATATCAAATCTCCCTCTATCCATTGCTTGATCTCAGTTTTTTTAGAAATTCTACATTTTTTATTTTTTCCCTTATTTATTTGACTCACCTGTTCATCAGGTTCTGTTGTCTTTATTTGATCCACAGAGTCTTCCTCTCCTTGTTCCATATTTTCGATACGATTTATTCGAACTTCAGCTGGCGCTAATAACTGTCTATGAGACAAATTGTCAACTAAACCACCTCGTTTTCGTCGCCGGAATCTTCATCCGTATCCTCATGAACATTTGGAGGAGAAATAAACACCAATGTTTCATTATTTTCTATATTTTCGGCATCATATAACATGGTCAATGCTTCTTGTAGTGTAAAACCACGTCTAAAGAGAAAAAACAGAAAACCTATTAAATATCACATATTATCCCTGTGTGACGTTATGGTCACAAACAAATATTAGAAGCTCTACCGCATTTGATACAATACTTTTGTGATAAATTATATAAATATGTCTTAAACACACGTCTCTAGATCCTATTTGTTCAAAAATATTTTTGGTTTCTTTAAAAATAAGATTAAAACATATTACTTACTCAAAGCGAACGTCCATTTTGATGCTTTCTCATTGTAACACCAACAAACAATAACTATAACACGACTTTGCCAGCGAATAGATCAGGTACCGGGTATGTCATTCGTTACATAGATATCTCTAGTCCGCGTGGTAGTATTACTAGTTGCATATATCGCTGTATGTGTTAAATGTTGTATATTTAAAAGGGGCCATTTAGTGTGACCATTCGGTTACGCTAGCAGAAAACGGGTTAATTTCATAGGTTCCAGCAATCTCAGCAGTACCAAAGTTGTAGTTATTGTCTTCCGGTATGTCTTCCTCATCAGTGAGTTCATACACTTCCGGTAAAATATACACCATATCGACATTTCCTGAAAAATAATAATAAAATGTAACAATATTGCCACATTTTCATATTTATTTATCTTACTTCTAGAATCCTTCTTCAACCCTGTAACAATTTCCTCCAGAGCTAATTGAAGTTCAATTTTCGTTAAAGATTTATTTATATTTATAAAACAAACCGATTTGTTTCACACTATAACAACGCCGACATCAGAACAAGCACAGGCCTGACTGTGACTGGCAACTAAACTCATCATATTTGAGGTGGATACACCACGTGCAACTAGCAAAAACTCACAGTAAATAGCGATAAATATCAACCAGCACATAACAGATTTGCAGATCAGGCCTTAAAAATTTCGTTCTTGCTTGTATTACTATTTGATCGGTGATTCGTTTACGCAACACATAAATTTAAAGTTGATTAGAAAAAAAGTTATTTCTTGTATATACTTATTTATGTAAAACACATCACTTTTAACATCCCGAGTCGAGTAAATAAAAGCAAAAAACATACTTTTTTATTTTACAAAATAAATTACGCTTTTTTGTATTTTACATGTTCAAAAGTTCAAATTATTATCAAAGAGAGCGGAAAATAGGTCATGAATGAATGTGAGTTTTTAATTGCGGCTCTAGATCTATTGTGGCTCATATCTAGATTACAGTTGTCCCTCAAGTCCAGTATTTTCAGCAAAATTGAGACCCATTTGTTCGTACCATTGGTTACATTTCATTCGTTTTACCCAGTCCGATATTGATTTTTTGGCTGCGCTTCTTGATAACCACGTAGGTCCGCTTTATCGTTACTTCCAATACCAATATGTCCAGACACAATGGATATATAATGGTAAAAACAACAACTACCAATGCAACAGAAGTATGGTGACCAGTAGTGCAGCAAATACGGGACATCCTTAAAATAAGCATAAGCCTAATAATTAAAATAGGCCAGCTGCAACAAATTGCTTGCTTGGAATGACAGATGCTCTAAGAAGCACACCAATGAAGGTCCTACAGAAGCTCTTTCTTCTGCGCATTGCTCTAAGGAGGAGATAAGGTCTCTTCATTCCTGATCAACGTAATCGTAAGAACAGGACACAGCAACATCATAAATGAAATTAGAGATACTGAATTGATGATGACTTCTGAACGTATGCATAAACTCGTTGCGCATACACGGACGCCAAGTTGCTACACCGGCTATTGGATGAAAATAAAGCAGTATCCCGCTGTGCTCAAGTAGAGATTTGGGATTTGTTGAAACTTCTCTTGTAAAGTAAATGGATGTAAATGCAAATTTACCTTACAGCCCCTGCCTAAAGTAGACTACAACTCCAAATCTACCAAACTGTTGCAGCACTAAATAAATGTTATATGAAACAAGGGAAATAAAACTATACCACACTTATAAATTATATATTATTATTAAGTAAACCAAAACCATACAAATGTAACACTACTTAACAAATACTATGATAACCTATACAGTAACTAGTCGTGCCAAAAAAAAAGTTTGCCCACATTCTTGCCCACAAAAAAAAATTGCAAGTTATACACGTCACGTGAACTCAGACGTAAACACTGTAGAACATATAAAACAATAAAGAAAAACGAAGAACTCAAAACGCACGAGGCACTACTTAGAAATAAAACTAAAATTGGTATAGGGCGAAGATAAACAAATAACAAAGTGCAATAAAACTAGCAGACGTATCCAGGAATGTATTCTTAGATCAAAAATCTTAGAGAATCTTAGAGAAGAACAACGTAATAAAAAAAATAAAATGAAATGAAAACAAAAACCCTACAAAGAGAAACATATTAGAATATCTCCCTGTATATTACACTAACACGTAAAGTTAAATCTAAAACTAATAAAATAACCTAAACTATCCCAAAATTATAGAAGAGGAATTAATTTTAATTAAGAGGAAAGCAACTAAAATTTAAACTGCGTAAGACGCATAATTCAATTTTTATAGCAACAAAAATTAAAATTACTTAACACGCATATCCACTGAATATAACACTCCAATGGATGCTTTTATCTCACGTTTTTCTATTTTCAGGCAATGGTTTTGTTGCCCTACATATCGATTTGATTCGACAACTATTAGGTCCAATATTTTGTCATCAAAAAATAAAGAATACAAATCTAAAGAGGTTTGCAGAGGTACTTTTTCTTCATCGTTACTAAATTCTTCACCACCATACACCAAATCTTCGGTTTCCTATTTATAAATCTTTTTTCTCTTTATTGTTTTTGTTCTCTTTGATGTTTTGCCTTGTATTATATTTATGAAAATTAATTTCAGCAGGCGCTCTATTTGGCAGGTAGATTATTTATGATAATTGTGTCTTCGTCACCAGAATCTTCATCAGTTTGAGAATCCGTGGCATTTTCTGGCGGAGAAATAGTCAATGACTCAACGTTTTCTACCATATCTTCCTCGTCCTCCAGCATAGCCAGTGCATCATTTAGAGAAAAATATATCTGACATATGCTAAATTATTGATATATTTTGTATAAAAGCATGTAATTGAAGCAAAAATAAAGTTCTGTATGTAGTACTGTTATGTGTCCAACGTTCTACATGTAGGACGCTGTTGAAAAGAGGTTCAAAAATATATCCTAACATATTTGTACATTACTGTTGATCCTATATTGCTAAATATACTTCTTTTTACGATAAAATGCACATCCCAGAATATTATTTATATAGTTTTAAAAATACAAATTTTGCTTACCTTGCGAACGAAATACCATACTCGGCCATTTTCAAATTTACACAATTTTTGATGTTAACTACACAAATATTATGGTGTAACTTATAGTCGTTTTATATTTTATTACATCGGGTGGTTCCTAAAGATCCATTACCTGTAGTCAGCATTTAGTTACTGGGCAAGAATAACACAGGATCGGACTTGCTTCAGGAGTTCTATTATATGTAGGACGTTGGGCATATCTGGGCTTAAATCCATTTTCCAATAATTAGCGCAAAGTACCTGTCGCAGTTCCATTGAAAAATGCTCAGCACATTTATAGATACATTCGTCACAATTAACTGGTTTAAGGCTTTTGCCATCACGTAATATAATTTTTAGTAATATAGGGTAAATACTCTGAACGACGTCTTTTAGCCACATTTCTTTTCCATTCACTGGGATTGCCTGCTTTTTATCTTCTTAAACTGTTTATTTTAGCAACCACTGGTTTGTTAGAAATCAAATCTGTGTATTGGATGAAGTTGGACAACTTACATCAATATTATTCGGTAATAATACATTTTATAATACTTGAATTTTTGGAGATGAAGAAGGAAATATTTAACTATCTGGTAACATCGTAGGTTCTGTCACACAATTTGAGTCCTTTAATGGGTGCACTGGACGTTGTTGGATGTCTGGTATTACATTTTGCAAAAAAGTGTAACCGCAAGAGATATCACCAATTTCATCTTAAACAACTACATCATCTACTACTCTTTGAGCAGGAGGTAACTAAGACAAATCCTCGTCGGAAAAATCAGATCGCAAAACTGCCTCAATCTTTTGTTACTTATTTTTTGGTTGTTGTTAGTTGTTGAAAAATTAATTTTATTATAACTTTGCTAACATATTGCGAATAAGTTGTTGGTTTTTATCAGAAGAAAAAAGAGTACAATTTTTTATGATTGTACAATTAACTTCATTTTGAACTTTTTGTCGGATGTTGGGTTTTGACAGTAAGCCGAGGAAATACGGAATCCACGGACTACTTATACAGAAAAAAGAATATGCTACGAATAAATTATTATAAAACGATAACATCGAGGAAAGCCAACAAAACTAAAAATAACATCATTAACGCAGCAACAGACTCACTTGGAGAGAGGAAAGTAACAAACACTAACATATTAAAAAAACCCATGGTTTAGAGAGGAAGTGAAGATAAAATGTGAAGAAAAGAAGAAAGCCTTTATACAGTACAGATAATAACAAACAAAACAGTCATGCAACCACTATAAACAGGTCAAAAATGAAACGATTACTTTAGTCAGACAAATAAAAAGGAAACACTTGCAGAGCTTCTCAAAACAGATAGGACACGACTTCTACGAAATACAGAAATAAATATAGAGAATGATCAAAGAACAAAGGGTCACGCTATAGTTATAATGAGGCAATTGAAAGAGAAATCATTCGAATACAACAAACCGACATATCAATATTTCATGGACCTTAAAAATCCATTTGAATGAGTCGAATTACAGGACGTTATCCACTTAATGTACGCAAGAGAGATACCTTTAGGAAAAATAAAAACGATTGAAATTATCTACCTATCTATCGAAGTACTAACTGACTCTTTTGAAGCTGGCAATCGGATAACACAGGGAGATTCCCTAATTCCTCTATCGTTCAACCTCATTATGGAAGCAATAATATAAAAAGAAAGAACTTAAAAGGATACCAAATGGAAGAAAAACAACTTAAAATAATCTGTTACACAGACAACGCAATACTACTCCCTTAATGTGAAGATTATTTACACCCTATCCTGCAGCAGTTCAATATAACCACCAGAAAAATTTAACATGTTAATATTCCCAAAAACGATAAATTGCATGGTGAGAACAGCAAATTTACTACGATGTAAATTAGAGCTGGAAGGTCAGAAAATAGAACAAGTGATGGAGTTGAAATATCTAAGCATCACATTATTTAGCTACATAAAGCTCGAAACAGAATAGGAATATCAAATAAATAGAGCAAACAGAGCCATAGGTTGCCTGAATAAAACAATATATAAAATAAAAATATCAGGAAAGAAATGAAAGACAGAATTTACAAAACAGTCATCAGACTAATAATGGCATACGCAGCAAAAATACGATCTGACACAGAAACGACAAAAAAGATGTTAGAAATAGCAGAGATGAAAACACTTAGAAAAATTGATTGTAAAACACTATATAACAGAACTAGAAGTATACGATATAGATGCAAGGTTAAGAACATGAAGGACTGGAAAAGAAATAGAAGAGTAGAATAAAACGATCATATAAGCCGAATGGCAACAAGTAAAGTAGTAAAGACGGCAAGAGACGGTTCCCCAATAGGAAGACGATGGAACGACAACTTATTGGAGGCACATTGAAAATTGAACAGATTCATATCTTCGTAAATAGAAGAAGAAAAGAAGAATTTTGTCAAATCAGTAATCATACCAAGTCATAGTCAAAACGCTGAAAAAATATAACACAAAAAATAAAATCGATTGAAAAGCTTGAACAATGGACCTAAAAAGCTGGCCTACATGAATTTAATGACCCAAAAAGTATAATGGAAGAACTACAAAATAAAGACATTGAAGTAAAAGTCTCAAATATAATTTCCAAAAGAGCCGACAGGAATGACTCCCCCTGTTTTTGGTGACAATAAAAGCAGAGGAGAAAGGAACTAACAATATATGCTTTATGCCAATATTCATCAAAGATGAATTTAAAAACAAAGACATCATTTAGTACTACAACTCTGTGGAAAGATGACGAAACCATATATGTCAATTTTTGATAGTTTTTAGGACAGTACTTTTAAGGTTTCAAACTTAATATTAATTCGGTGATAAAAGGTATTGTTATGTTTTTTGTGCAATAGTACAAAGAAGTGAATGTACTTCTAATGTGTGAAACATGAAGGAAGATTATTTGCTAGTTTTTGGAATATCTTAGATATTTTAGATATATGTGGTTTTGCCATCTTATAAATTAATTGTTTTATGTATATATTGTTTTGAAAGGGAAATGAAAAACAAAACATTTGTTTTTTATATTAATGCTTGAAATCTTACAAATTGGATTTGTATAACCAATTAGTCTTCTGAATCCGAATCCAATGTATCATCGCACAATTCGTCATATTCTTTTGCATTGGATGTGGTTGGCAAATTTTCATAAAAGGCATGGCAGTCTTTGTCTATCAGGTCTGACATCGATAAAAGGTCCTTCTGTTTCTTTGGATTAATACTCAAGGTACTATTGTATGATCGAGGAACAGTTATGGTAGCCAGTGACGGTCGACCTCTTCTTTTTTTCCCTTCTTATAATCTAGAGTTTTAAATGGCGCTTCATCGTCAAGGGTATACTTAAACTGCCAAGGTATCCTTCATGGATTCAAATCCTGTCACTGTGGCCCCAAATGTGTAAAATGTGTGGAAGAGTATCCAAGTTGTAAGTCTCAAAAGACAACAGCGCAGATCATAAATGTGCAAACTGCGGTGAAGTACACACCGCAAATTACAGGGGCTGCTCAAAAGTGCCAAAATGCAAAGCAAATAACACTCCTACAACATCATGGAGTTAAACTATAGTTATTTCCACTCCGAAGTGTCTAGTGAATTTAGTAATTGTTTTTTGCGAAGTTAGTTACTTTTTGACAGACTAGAAGTGGCTGAAAATTACTATACAACCAAGCACGCGTACTTATAGTCAATATTTATAGTAAACAAACGTAAACAAAATAGAACTTTACGAATTACCGAAAATCATTATTTATTTATTTGCTGCATATAATAAATTCATAACAAATAATAAACTTATTTAGTGTACAAAATAAAAATATTTTAAGGAAATAAATTTCCTCACCACCAGTCACCAGTCAATCAGAAAAGGTCTTATGGTACAGAATAATCTGTGCTTATGGTTGTTGTTGATGGTTTACTAGGATAAAAGCAACATAAACTTTGGTTTTATTACCTTACAAAATAAGTATACTACCCTATACAAAGAGGATTTAGCAAAGCAAATACATGATACTATGCGTGATTAATAGGTACATATATTTACTAGAATATGTTTGAATTGAATTATAACTGAAATATATTTTTTAAATATATACTAGGTACTCAAAATTTTATTTGAGTACCTAGTATAGTGGGTATTAGTGGGTTTAGTCTCTTTCCTTGTCTAAGGGTTTAGTATACACTTCTACTATTTGTAATATTTCTTCTTTTTTAATAAAAGAGTGTATAATAAAACATAATGACGGTATTACATTTTTGTTTTGATACAGGGCAGCGACAACCGCTGATACGTATTTTGACCTCCTTAGGTCTCGTCAGAACGGTATAGTCACTGCTCTGAACCAAAACAAAAATCTCTCCCGTCCAGCTGTTTGTTTCGCAAATTTTAGGAAACACAGTGGTAAACATTTGCATTCGGTTTCGCTATGTAGAAATCGTTTGATTTTTCTTTTTGTTTTTAGATGGCGTAGTTACGTCCGTATATAGTTATTTTAATAACTATTGTCTAGGACGGGAGAGATTTTTGTTTTGGTTCAGAGCAGTGACTATACCGTTCTGACGAGACCTAAGGAGGTCGAAATACGTATCAGCGGTTGTCGCTGCCCTGTACCAAAACAAAAATTTAATACCGTCATTATGTTTTATTACTTACTTCGTTTGGAGTACCAGAAACTGAATTCACTACGAATTTTGACCAGGATGAACGGCATGTGGAATGCAATTTTAGATTCCCTTGCCGAGTAATTTATCCAGCTGTTTGTTTCGCAAATTTTAGGAAACACACTGGTAAAACTTTGAATTCGGTTTCGCTAGGTAGAAATCGTTTGATTTCTCTTTTTGTATAATAAAAGTTTATTCAAGCTGTTAAAACTGTGAGATAGGAACTTTTGTTTTGTAGGTTTCCAGCTATTAATCTGTTAAAATATGCCCGAACTAAGCAAATGGACCTTACTAATGCTCAAACTGCACAAATCACAGAAAGCTTGCAGTTGCTCCTAAGAGCAACTGAAAGCCAAAGAAAAAGATGAAACCAAAAAGATAAATAACGAAACAGAAAAACTATTAGCGTATTTGAACGAATAAATCAAGAACTTCGCAACATTGTTCGAAAAAAGTATAACAGTTTTCAGTGCCACCGATAATACAGGTAACTTGTACTGGATAAACAGAGGCATAATATTTGAATTGGGTCATGGAACTCAGCAGGGCTGAAACAGTTATCTAATAAAATAATACATATAAGTAAAAAGTAAATACAAATTTTTGAAATTTTATATAAATTTGTAAATTATTAAGCTTTTGATTAAAGTCTGGAGGTATATTTTAGAAAAATGTTTAGAAATAACTGTTAATATATTGTATTGTTGTTATATTTTTAATTAATTTAAATATTATTGGT
Organism: Diabrotica undecimpunctata; assembly: GCF_040954645.1. Taxonomy (NCBI): domain Eukaryota; kingdom Metazoa; phylum Arthropoda; class Insecta; order Coleoptera; family Chrysomelidae; genus Diabrotica; species Diabrotica undecimpunctata. The sequence goes on from NC_092803.1 coordinate 53,733,803, forward strand.
TTTACCATTAAAAAATAGAAAATGGCCATTTGTTTTTTGTTCTAAACTGTATATAAATATTAAATCTCGACCAATGCCATCTTAATAAACTAAGGTATAATATACTCTACGTTGTCTTGTCGGGATCTAAAATGCCTTAAATTTATTTCGAAGAGGAAAGACAGTAAACGCTACAGAAGTGGGAAGTTCTACAAAAAGCTCTAGTAGACACTTAATTAAACCCTGAAAAGTATTTTCCCTGAAATGATTTATATTTTACAGAATCTGGAGATTTTTACCGCTAATTATAACAGAATTGAAATTAACGGTTTTGAAGCAATATGCAAAAAAGCATTCCTTGGATCAATGTTTAGTAAGATCGTTTGATCGTTTCATTAATTATTTTTGTATTTTTAATAAAAAGTAATATTTTTTTTTATTAGATTGAATATTTTTTTTATAGTTACAAGTTTTGCTTGCCAATTATAACGAAAGTAATTTATATATATATATATATATATATATATATATATATATATATATATATATATATTTATATATATATATATATATTATATATATATATATATATATATATATATATATATATATATATATATATATATGTTGGAAATGTCGGGTATGTGGTCTATATTAAATAAAAATCTTTGTTTTTTCTAAAGCTCAATATTTCGCCATTTATTTATTAGCTTCATCGGGAGTAAAGAAATTAAAAGATTATACACATACATAAATAAAATTGAATATTAAAATAACATTATTGTTGATGAAACTGCACATTTAATAAAATGCATGTTAAAATTTAAAATATCTTTGAGCACGTTCGTTAACAATAAATAAGATGGAACAAGTGTTTATTGTTAACGAACGTGCTCAAAGATATTTTAAATTTTAACATGCATTTTATTAAATGTACAGTTTCATCAACAATAATGTTATTTTAATATTTAATTTTATTTATGTGTATAATCTTTTAATTTCTTTACTCCCGATGAAGCTATTAAATAAATGGCGAAATATTGAGCTTTAGAAAAAACAAAGATTTTTATTTAATATAGACCACATACCCGACATTTCCAACATATTTATAAATTGTTTTTTGGTCGAAATAATCATGTTAAATATATATATATATATATATATATATATATATATATATATATATATATATATATATATATATATATATATATATATATATATATATATGTTTTTTATGGGTTGGAGTCAATAAAAGGTGCTATTGGTAAATTATTCTTTATGTCAAGCTTTCAATTGTGTTTACAATCTTTATCAAGAGCTTCTAAAAATTTACGAAAAATCTTACAGACTGAAACTAGAAAAATAAATTTTAACTCACCAAATAAAATTAGTTTCGTTAGTAAATATAAACTGTTAAATATCTTAAAAACTATTTTAAAAAATATCCAATGAATGTTTCTCTAAATTTAGTAATTTTGAAAAACTTTTTTAACAAAAATAAATAATTGAATTTATAAATAAGTTAGAATAGCTACCAATTACAAATAAGCCTCAATGTCATGAATGCTAACTTACAATTTTCATTTTTGACAATTATATTGCCAAAAAATAAAATTTCGTTTAAAAAATTCTTTTTTATTTGGTAATAAAAAAGAAGATTTATTCATCATTGATAGATGTCTAAACAATGTAACAAGTATATGGAATATTAAATTAAAAGGTGATATTTTAATGAATAAACTATACAGAAATAATATAATTATAAATTTTGCTTAGATTTTGAATTTCTGATCTTTTGTTTAAATTATTATCACTTCTGCTAATACAAACCATTTCTAAAAAAGTCCTTTTGAATTTATTACTTTCATTACATAAAATTTTATTGTTATCAAAATCCATAATATAATGGTCTTTGTCGATTACATGCTCTGCTAAAGCACAAGATGGTTTTTTAATTCTACAGTCACTTTTGTGAGAAATAATACGGTTTGACAGATTCCTTCCGGTCTCACCAACATACACAGCTTCACGCTGAGTACAACGAATGCTGTATTATACTACATTTGTTTTATCTAATTTATCTATAGGATACTTAGTTTTGGAATATAAAGATGAAATAGTTTTGATGTTCTTTGTTGCTATTTTTATATTGTCAATAACCTTTAGTGTTTGTATAATTTAGGTGTTAATGATGGTATAAAAGGTAGTGAATGATAATAGGTGTTCTGATTATTGGATACAATGTTCTAAGATTTAGAAAAAAAGGTGTTAAGTTATTTATATTAAAAATATTAGAAAAAAGCATCCTATGTAGCATATCTGGAGGATAAGAGTTATCAATTAAAATATTTTTTAACAACTGAAGATCTTCTGTACAATATCTGGATAGGAAAGCCTTAAAACACGTTCTTTTAGTCCTGTTATAAGGTTCATTTTCATCTTATTTGGATGATGTGAGTAATAGCCTATTACTACATATGGGTTTTCTGAACCATCTAGTTTTCAACACTTGGTCTGTAGTTCTTAGAATTCTCATGTCAAGGAATGGTAGAGAATTATCTACCTCCTCCTCGACTGTAAACTGTATATGTTGATTACAATGTGTTGAAAACTAGATGGTTTAGAAAACCCATAGGTAGTAATAGATGATGTAGTTACCCTGATGTAGTAATGATATATTCTAACTTTTTTGCTTTAAAATATATTGTTTCCTGTTATTGACTAAAATCTCATTATTAAACTGGCTTTGATCTGATGAATGATGAACTGATTTAAATAAAAACATTTAGTTTGTTCAAAGAATTTAATTTCTTTTGTTGTTTTGAAGATAATTGTGTCGCCCACACACACACAAAACGTGTACCGTATCATATTTCTGTGGCAATTAAGTTAAATTATAGCCATTCAAAGCGCATTACAATAACGCTGATTTAAGGGAGTACACTTGTCCCATGAAACACCTAACGGTCAGAGTGTTCTTTCTGACCATGTCAAGAAAAATTTACCAAATATACCAATATTTCAAAAGGTGAGTTTATGTTCTTTGTACAAATAACAGTAATGAGTTCTCTTCTTAGTCGTTGACCTGATGCAGGTATCGTGATATCATGAAACTATTAGCTAAATTTTCCTATGTTCCTCCACGTTTTTCTATCTTCTGCCATTCGAGCACATTCTGACAATGGAGCGCCAATGGTAGCAACAATATGGTCCGTGTATCGTGTGGGAGATCTACCTCTATTTCTTTTGCCTTCTACTTTTCCCTGGATGGTAAGTTTTTCAAGACCATTTCTTCGAAGCACATGTCCAAAATAGCTTATTGTTTGTTCTGATATTTGTGTTCTTAGTCTTTTCTTTACGTTTAGCTATTCCAGTATGGATTCATTTGTTCGTCGGGTCACCCATGGTATTCTCAGCATTCGTCACCAGCAGTACATCACAAATACATCTATGTTCTTTTTGTCTTTCTCAGTAAGGGTCCAGCATTCCGATGCATAAGTAAAAACTGGAAAAACTAGACTTCTTACTAGTCTCATTTTTGTATCGGTAGTTATTTCGTAGCTTTTAAAAATTTTTGTTAATTTTGCCATAGCGCTTAGTAATGAGTTAAAGCTAGTTAATTCTCGTAATTTATTCACAAATAAATATTTGCTATTTTTGCTACTTTTATTTACAGTCAAAATATTGCATTTTTTCTCCATTATTATTTCTACATTCGTCTAACCAGCTACCTCTAAGTTTTATACAAAATAACAACCCCATTTTATGTAAAAACTGTCATTTATAGTTATACTCTTTATAAAATGCAGGAATTCAAAATAATATCAAAATTTAGACCTTAATAATTATTATTACAATTATTGAATTAACATATGTAATCATTTGTTTGTTGGTTGTTTGTTTATTTTATTATTTGTCTGTCATAATAAATATCATATATTGGCAGACCAATCAAAACCACTGCTCAAAATGATCAAATCTTACTAAGAGTCGTATCAGTTTTTTTTTAGGAACCAGCTGTACATCCACGTGTCTCTGGTTTCTAGTTTTAATCAAACTAAATATTATTTATTCATTCTTACAGTTTTTAATTATACGAACATGTAGCATCTTCAAAAATAATTTGGGAACATGATCTATTAACCTAACCTAACATGTTTATCCAGCAATTTTTTGAGAATCTAGTTGTTTTGGAGATAACCATTTTAAGTTATTAGTTAAAATAAATAAATAATATAATAATGATAACAATATTGATTTATCTAACAACTGAAAAAATGAAAAATAACAAAACTTATGTACATTTACGTTTAGATTTAAATGGAATAAATCTGTCGATATAAATCATTTTCTGCCACCACAATTTCCCAACGCTAAACATATTTCCTCAAAGAAACAACAAACATAAAAATTGAATAAGTTATGGAAAGCAACGATTTTTCATTTCCGAAAGAATATTAGAATAAAATAGAAACTACCGGTACGCTGAATATAAAGCATAATACAAATTCATACCATAACTCTTTATGTTTTATATTTATGGTATCGAGGAGATACCGCCACAAATCGCGAGAGATGCTTTCGAAGAAAAAGATGCCGGTTTGTGATAAATGGTAAGTAACATCGACGGATTCGACTATAGACCAAGAAAACTAGAGTTAAAAATTATCAGACTGACACAAAAATGCATCGGTGAGCAATAAATTTATGTCATTTCGAAATATTAATGTTTCCTTAATATCTCGTGTAACGTTATAATATAAACTAGTTGTTATTAATTTTACGAAATGATCCAAATTTAAGTCAATATTTATCAGGAGACTAATATGGTCATATTTTAAATTAAAAAAAAAAACTAATTTAGGTACATCCGCCAGGGAGACCCTCTCTCCTTTAAACTGTTCAATCTGGCTCTGGAAAAAATAATACGTATGTCACAAATCACAATCACTGGTTTAATATTATAATAAATTAATGCAAATCCTGGCCTATGCTGATGATATCAATATTGTTTGGAGAACGAAAAACAGTGAAAGAGAGGTGTATGTAGCATTAAAAGATCAGGTACAAAAATGGGTTTAACAATAAACACCAACAAAACGAAGTATATCAAGATAAGCACACAACCACAAATCCTACGACCACTTGTTATAGAAAACGACGTCATTAAAGCAGTGAACGAATTTTTATATCTGGGAGCGCTCCTTAACACTAAAAATATTACTACCGCAGAATTTGCATGGCCAACAGATGCTATTTTGTGCTCAATCTCCTCCATAAAACCACAATTATATCATAAAATACAAAAATAAAACTCTACAATACAATAACACGTAAAGTCCTAACATATGGATCAGAGACCTGGATTCTAACAAAAAATAATGAAAACATGTTGGGATGTTTCAAAAGAAAAGTACTAAGGCAAATCTATGGAGCATGAATGAATCTATGAATGACAATGGAGTGTGGGGAAGACGATACAACTTCGAACTTTATAGAATATCAAAGGAACCTAATATCGTAAAACATATTAAGATAAGACGTCTGAGTGGATAGGGCATGTAATGCGGATGGAACAAAATGACCCAGCTAGAAAAACGCTTCTTGATAGACCCATTGGCCAGAGAAGAAGAGGAAGACCCAGAACAAGTTTCTTTGATAACATCGATGAAGACATGATAAATATGGAAATACGTGCTTGGAGGAGAAAGGCGATGGATAGGAACGACTGAAGAGAAATTTTTGAGTACGCTAGGACCTACGCAGGTTGTAAAGCCAGAATGATGATGAATTTAGGTAGATTTAATATGGTCATTTTACTTGTTTATAGTTCTTCTTGTATTTTATTTAGATAAATTTTATATTTTTTTTAACGTTACCGATTATGAGGAAAGCCAGAAGAAACTGAATTTATGGATATTTTAAGAAAATCACTCATCATGGCAAAAAAACTCAACAATTCCCTCGCTTCTTAACGGATCGATTGCGTTCATAAAATATGGAAACAATGACATCATGCGTTACCGACCTCGAGGACCGTTAATGAAGTAATAAGTTTTTATATTTGTACAGTTTTATAATTATCATCCGTTGTTTGATCAGGTTTTCTATTAAAAATGTTTTAAAGTGTCAGACAGCTTACTGCTTTTTACCTATGCAGATTAAAACATCAAATTACAGAAAGCTTCTTAACAGGTTGACTGCGTTACCGGTCCCCTGGGTCCGGTGTTCGTTATTACTAAAATGTGCTCTGAGAAAACTGCAAACTTTTAAAAATTCCTAAAGGCATATCTTTATTAACATTCATTTGTTTTAAATGCTAAAAACAGCATTATACCTGTTTTAAGATTCGAAACATTTCTAAAAGAAAAAAAAATATACCGGGGCCGGTAACGCACATACATTACAATTTGTTACTTGAGTGCGAGACCGGTCCTACGGGATCGGCGCATATTTATATATGCATTCTTGTGCAGTCAATTAACGTTTAGTGTCGTTTGTATTTTAATAGCAGGTGTGTTTACGTCCGTCTTTTACTAGTCTAAAAATGTCATAACTAAAAAGATTTTTTTTTTAAGTTCAAACAGCTGATACCAACATGACAAAACAGTAGTGTGTAAGAAACCGAGCACTTCAGTTATTAAAAAAATATATGACGAAGATAACCCAAGTACAATTGTAAAAGCACGCCAAAGTCCAACTGATCCAAGGGACCATGTGCTTGCGTAGTTGCCAAATAGTGACAGTGAAAATGAACTGGACGATCCTGTTGATTCGAAAGATTCTGTAATTGACAAAAACTATGTTCTTTCTTCAGATGAATCGTACAGTGGTTTAAGTGCGAGTAATTTATTCAATGACGATAAGGTCACAGAAATTGAAGGCGAAAAAATATCAGAATCTGATAGCTGAAGGATTGAAATAATATCAAGATATACCTATATTACATTCTAACGTTACCGAAATAAAAAATCCTATAGACGTAGATGATCTTTTTCAGAAAATTGCTACTGAAACAAATAACTTTGCTCGGGAAATATTGTTAAACATACAACCATTAAAATCACGTATACGTTTCTGGGTTGACAGCGATATAGCCAAACTTAAAAGTTTTTTTTAATATGTAGGGTTAGGGGATTAGCTGATGGTCCAACAATAAATTTATATTGACCGAAAGATCCCATGTTCAGGAATGGGTTTCTTTCCAAATACCATGAAACGCGACAGGTTCCTTTTATTGATGCATTGAATTCATTTTTGTACTAATGAAAAGTGTGTTAAAGCTCTATAAGTTAGATGAAATTTTAAAGGTGTCGACCAACAATTTTCAAGCTGCATTAACTCCAAGACAGATTCTGGTAGTCGAGGAAAGTATAGTACCTTATCAAGGTAGACTGCAAATAAAGCAATATCTGCCAAATAAAACATACACGTATAGAATTTTATTATATAAGTTATATACAGTGGATGAATATACTAACAACATAATCGTTTATCGTGGTAAAAATACGACTACTAATGCAAATTCTTCTCCTAGTGAGCAGATAGTAGATGATCTTCTTAAACATGTTAAATTATAAAATGGCTACTATCGCTAGTTTTATGCTGATAATTATTACTCGAGTTTACCATTAGTCAAATCATTATTTAAAAAGCATATAATTTATTGTGGAACTCTGAGGTCCAACAGAAAAGGTTTTCCCAAAACGGTACCTAAAAAAATTAAAACGGAAGAAATTAGGGCTACTCAAGACAACTTCTTCATCATCATCATCAGTGGCGTTACAGCTCTTTATAAGCCAAAGCCTTCTTCAGAACAATCCTCCATTCGCCCCTGTCTCTGGCAACTCTTCTCCATGCTCTAATTCCAAAAGACTTCAAATCATTTTCTTGGTTGTCTTGGTACCTAAGTCTCGGTCTTCCTCTTCTTCGTTGTCCAATCGGCCCTCTTCGGTCAAAAACTTTTCTGACTATGGCATCTTTCACTCGTCTGATTACATGACCTATCCATCTGAGGCGTTCTACCTTAATGAATTTTACAACGTCAGGTTCTCCAAATCTTTTATACAACAGAACAACTTCTTACGTATTATAAAAAGGATGAACAAACGGCCAGTTCTGATGTTAATTATGATCCAACTTATACAACTACCTTAGAACCATCAGGAAAGCGAAACTTGAACATTCCTTTAATACACCGAAACAGCAAGTTCTCTCATTTCGGAAAATGCTAATTTTTAGTTTAGTCAATTACAATCCGATGCCTGAACCTATTATTACTGTAAAGCATACGCTTGTTACAAATGACGCCAAAACTACAAACAATAGGAGGAAGAGAAAACGTTGTAACCAATGGTTTACTAAAACAATTGCAAGAAAGGGAAGTAAAGAAGCTTAAAAGAAACCCAAACTTGTTTTTAGATTTTTTTTTCCGATAAAAATTTTACTGTGCTACATGTTTTACTAAAAAGCATTAAGGTGTTCACGATCACCGGTGATACTAGTGGCACATAAGTGTGTAATGTTACTGCAGTGCCATTACAATCTTACTTACGATTAATTTACTTTTTATTGTTAACCATTTGTATGAATAAATATTGTTTTGTAAACATTTTCTGGTTTTGCACCTGGGAAACTTACCTAACACTCTTATGGTGGCAGCTAATGTGTTAAAAACCGAATTTACTTTTTAATAATTCTAATTATTAAACTAGTTTTTTAATTTTGAATATATAAGCAATATTGTATGTTGCTACTTTTAAATCATTGAAGTTAAAAAATGCCGAATCTAAACTGTAGGATTTCACTATATTTGCATTTGGGTGAAAAGTTTGCAAGTCCTGTTAGCAAAGTTTTTTCTTAGAGTACTAGAGGGTATTAAGTGATAAATGTTAATTGATTAAAGATGGGCAATTAAACAGATCATTATGCTATTTTCTATATATATTTATTTGATAAAATATTTTGTTGTATTCTCGAAAAAAAAATTTATATCTTCTCATTTTTATCCGTTTTCATTATTATTTTATTACGTATTATTTGAAAAACAATTCGAATATTTATTAGTTATACATTTCACAGTTTATTTCAAAAAATAGCTAAAGAGACAAAAACTTGTAGATAAAGAAATAACTTTCCCTAAAATTAACAATTTCCACTTTAAATTGGTAATTCTTCGTTTTATAAGACAAGAGCTTCCCTACTTTTGCAAAAGACCCAATAACGCAAAAAACCGAAAAGAGCCAACTTCTTGATTGAAAAGTGTAAATGGACAACCGACCAAAAAGTTGAATATTCAGATAATCGTGATAAAAGTTTCACTAGCAGCCGTAGACCATCTTTGTTTGAAAATCTAAATTTTCATTATATTCCAGAATCGTCTGCAACCGAGAAAAGAATGTGATATAACGGCCTAATCAAAAGTTGATTCGGAAACTTTGCCAATTTACAAAATACTCGCCTCATTTTCACTTCATAATGGGTTTTTTGTATTAGGAAAGCTTGCGAGATGTTGTCGTTCGTCTTTTCCATCATTACCTCCTGGCTTCATCTCGATTAAGCACAAGCGACAGAAGCTATTCTGGTGTTATTCATGAAAGTTATCTTTAAATTTGCTGGAACTCTTAAAATAAGGACAATCAATAAGGCAATAAGGAACTTGAAGAACTCAATAACTTTACTAGTAGATACTTGATATTATGGGTTATTCTCACAAGACTTTACTGTATGTTATATATATATATATATATATATATATATATATATATATATTGTTATGATTGTTTATTTTGACTTTAATATTAGTTTATTGAGCCAATAAAAAAAATTATAACTTATTTGTTATTAAAAGTAAAATAATCCTTATATTACCTGTGTTCGATGGATTCAAAAGATTTTCTAGTTGTCTTTTATCGGGAGAAGAGAAGAAAGGATAAGAATACAAATATATTATATTACAAAAATTTTTGTTTCTTTATTTTATATAAACGAATAAAACAATTATTAAATTCTGTCGTTATCTTATCAATCAGCATACAAAAAAATAAATCAAATTTTTATGATAATAAGATTATAAAGCTACATACATTTATATTACGTGAAAAACCAATTTTACTTAAAATTTTCTTTACTTGAAACAAAAAAAAACAACAAAACTTTAAACTTTTGATTAGCCTAACAAAACCTCAGTTCTTAAATTTGAATGCTAATGACCATGATGTCGAAACGATCCTTCACAGATATAAAATTCAATTGTACAAACACTTACAGCTTATTTTCTTCTTGAGTTGTATGTTGGAAAATACCCAGAAAAGTCCAGTCTCCTCAACGATGTGATCTCTCCTCTTTGGCACCTCGGCTCTTTCTGAACGTCTCTGCAAACCTGCAGACTACACAAAAACACCTGATTCACTTCTCCAAACTCAGCTATTTATTTATGACACCAGGACCTCCTTTTGTCAACTTGATGCCGTAAGAATACTTTCACATATACTTTATAAATGCTCACGGTAGATACAAGGACCTCTTTTAATCTACTTGTTATCTCCTTCTTCAAACTATTCACTTCTTTTCGTTACGCCGGTATCCAAACTCACGAACCACACCCTATTTTGAGACAAACGACTGTTTCCTTTCGATGACCAAAATATGACTAACTTCTCCTGTCTCATGATCGACTCACAAATTCCCATTTAAAGACGACCGTCCAATCAAAAGCTCAAATTGTGTTTACCATGATTTTGGAAAAGCCTAATTTCGGTTTCAGAGAAAAACTAAATAGCTTACTTTAAAATTGGTTTTTTCAATACATCATTTATACATATTTCAAAAGATTAGAATATGGTCATTTAATACTCGATTATACAAACAATGAAAAGATTAACTTACAGGTAAAATGTCTTCTAATTCTAAACAAAGGATTTTTGATAATTTTGTTTGAAACGGAAAAAGGTCGTTTGCCAAACAAATTTCTATTCTTATCTACACTAAATCTTATCTTAAATTACTATATACAATTTGTTTATATTGATATCTTAAAATTTTATTCCGATGGATATTTTTATTTATTTTTCTTTGGTTGGGACAGAAAAAGTATGACAATATATATATATATATATATATATATATATATATATATATATATATATATATATATATATATATATATATATATATATGTATTGTGTACATTTTTTATTTATGTTTTATTTGCAGCTGCAGATAAAATAATTTTGTCGTTTTTGTTTGACTTGTTATAATATATATCACTCTTGAAACTGTATTTAGTTTTATTATTTTGCAGATCAATATTTGAAAGTTGGTCAACTTTTATATCTTCTAGATTGATCAGGTTTACTACTTTACTTTTAATCAAGTAGTCTTTTAAAGGTTTTATGATACTATTTTCTATTATCTGTCCTAAGTATTTTACTGATTGTTCTGCAAAGGTACATTTAGAAAATTTCACATTTTTACCTGTAACTTTTTCTATCACAAATTTTTCGTATACTTTGTTTTTAGTAAAGGATTCAATACATTGTTTTCCATTTGACTTTGTAACTCTCTCTAAGATCTGTTCTAATGCATCTAGTGGGATACCAGTTGTGGATGTTAGAGATTCTTTCTTTGGATATCTTGTTGTTCTAAAAGAAAATCATTGAATTTTATATTCCCATCTTTATCCATATAAACTTTTAAAATAATTTCTCATTCTCAATTGTGGTTATGCTAATATTTGTTTTAGCATCAGTTTGTAATGATTTAACAGTAAATTCAAATCTCAGTTTTGTCATTTTAATAATTAAAAATTATTATATTTCGGTTAGCAAAAATATTGTTTTGTAGTTATGTTTTTCATCAGCAAACTTTTGTAAATAAACTCAACGTTTATAATAAACTGCGTTTCTCTGTAAAAAAGTAAAAATATTAATTATTAAATACATTACCTGTAAAAAAAACATTTAAAGCTTATATTCTAGTTATAAAAATTACAGGCAACAAATAATAATGGTCAAGAAATTGACAATGGTCTTCTTCTTCTTCCATTCATTTGCTTGGCCTTAGCTGCCAGGACTATTCGGCCAGGATCTGTGTATTTATACTGAATGTTCAAGAGCCGTACCTAAGGTACATTTGGGATTAAGCTCATAGCTCCTGAACCTGCAACAATAATTAAAGGAGAAAAAAAACCAAATTAAAGTCAAATGTTCAAAAGTTCTTTCACATAAGTTCTATTGATCTAGTCCTATAATACTGCACCAAACCGCACTAAGCACATGCAATCCAAGCAAGCAGATTAAATATTATAATGTACATTAACGAACTACACTTGAGACCTTGTTAACGCTAAAAACTTTTGCACTGCAAACAGAGTATTTGAGTTTAAGTTTTTGAACAACACATCAATGAATGTTGGAACACCTAGAAATTCACTTCTTAGTAACTGGGACTCCCTTTGATATCTAGTACATTTTGACAACACATGCTGTAAGGTGCCTAAACTGCCACATGGACACAGATTTGTATTGATCACTTTCAATCTAAATAAATGAACCGGAACGCTGCAATGTCCACTTCTCATACGACACATTTGTGCAATTATGCCCCTCCCCAGGTTAGGAAACCTTGTAAACCAGGCCTTCGTATATGGAACCGTAACATTTATACAATATGTAATTCCTTTTACCAGTCCTATTTGTTGGAACCGATTTTTCCAACTGATCCATAGTTTTTCCTTATATTTAGTTTGAAAATCTTTAAAGGAAGCCTTCGGTTCTTTAGTAACAGGTAGCTTTCTTCCAAGTTTAGCAAGATAATCAGATCTATCATTCCCCACTAACCCAGTGTGACTTGAAATCCAAGCGAATTTAATTTTTTTATTTTGGTCATAAAGTTGACTAAGTTTTTGTTTTAATTGAAGAGTTTCTGTGTCTACTGCAGCCTTATAATTTGGTCTTCTAATTTTCTCCAGAGCACTTTTTGAATCACATTACAAATAAGGCTTTTTTCAAAATCATTCTGATGGATTAAATCTAATGCCTTTTTTATCGCAAATAATTCTGCTGAACAAATTGAATTAGCGGATGATAATCTTGCTGTTAATTTGGTGATTTCATTAAGGTATATACCAATGCCCAGGTTACCTTGTTCATCTTTGGAACCGTCTGTGAAGATAAGTTTATATTCAGACCAGTTATCAAGGTACCAAGAATTGACAATGGTAAAATTAATGAATTTTCACTGTCAAAACACCTCACAAGTATGTCTAACATGAAAATAAAAAGAAGAACTTAATATTTAGACAGTGGCGTAACAAAATGAAAATATGAGAATATAAATATGTTCATTTTATATTATAAGAAATAGAAATACTATTAAAGAAAAACAAAACAATAGTTTTCTTTACATATATATATATATATATATATATATATATATATATATATATATATATATATATATATATATACATATAGCAGTATATATTAATATATTAACTCAGTAAGCAGTGGTAAAACAATGGAAAGGGGGTTGAATCCCTTTCACGCTGTAACTCTTGAAGATCTTAGTCAAATAAGAAGAATAAAGAAAAAAGCAAGATGTTACTATTTTGTATATTAGCGGACATGTTTTGTTTTGTACTTACAAAATAGCATCAGTCGAAATCTGTGCGAGTAATACTCTTTTAGAAGGATTAGTGAAGCTCTTTAAACTAAAGAGACGGGCAAAAACTGACCTCTCATGTTGATTAAAAGGAGAATAGTATTGTAAAATGTGACTTATATAAGGGGTAATACAATATCGATGGTAATTACAGCTACCACTGGTACAAAGAATTGTTCAAAATTTTTTTAAAAATTCACATAGTGTAATATTCTTGGTTCTCACTCAATCGGACATGATCTTTTTTGATGCTGGTAGAGATTGGCCTTTATTATCAGTGGTTATAAAACAAAGATATTGGGGTTATACTCCCTCTTTCAAGCTGCTAATTTGAAAGTGCCTTTGTCCTTAGCGTCGAAAAGGAGGTGGATATCATGTTCTTCTGACCACTCCAAAAGCAGCAAGCCATTTTTGTCATTGTCAGACTACTTTCATATCTCACCATGGTGGCTGTTAAAATCCCATACTTATATGACTGGGTGTTCGTAGGGTTTAAGAACATTTGCAGGTCAGGTGAGAGCAATGGGCTTATAAATATTAGCTATTGTGATATCGCCTATTTTCACACTTACTTCGCCGATGTTGTTCTATGTATATCATAGATTATAAAATAAATATGGCAAAAAATCTACTGATATATTATTTACCTAATCAATAGTATATTTAACCCTTATCCGGGCAAGTGGGTCCAACGGGCCTGAGACGCCAATTCTTTTATCATAAACAGATGAAAAAATTTTTATTGAATTTTATGCATCATTGAATTTGTTTAAAAGTATGTTTCCTTCAACATAATCATCAGCTATTTAATATATTCATTATCATATTTGAAATTATTGCGTCGAAAAAATTTTGTCACTTAAAGCGGCAACACGGGCCGGTCGGACACTATTTTTATTTATACCTAAACTGTAAAACCGTAAAATAGTTTCGAAACACAATTCAGATTTCTGCCTTAATCTGAGCCTTCTAAAAATTCTAGGATCTACTCTGTATGAGTACAAGAAACCAATTCGCTATGGTTGTATACCATGTCTCTGTTAACATCTTTAGCAACGTCTGCTTTGCCTTGCAATTTTTAGAAGGCTCAAATTAAGGCAGAAATCTGAATTGTGTTTCGAAACTATTTTACGGATTTATTATCAGATGTCGCTATTGCGCCCGTTTCGAAGCCATGTTAGTGTTGCTTCTTAAAGTCAGGAAAGATTTATTTTTCACGTTGAGAACGCCAATGAATAGCTGTTCTGATGAGCCTTATTAAGGCTAAATACGTATAAACAGATGCATAGACGCTTTGTACGTAAAATCAAATCTTGACTGTATTTTTCATTTTATTCGGATCTACTCTGTATGAGTACAAGAAACCAATTCGCTAATGATTTCTGCTTAGTTGAGGAGACATGTCGTGGAATCCAAATTTTAGATTCCTCATGTCTCTATTAACATCTTTATCAACGTCTGCTTTGCCTTGCAATTATTAGAAGGCTCAGATTAAGGCAAAAATCTGAATTGTGTTTCGAAACTATTTTACGGATTTATTATCAGATGTCGCTATTGCGTCCGTTTCGAAGAAATTTTAGTGTTGCTTCTTAAAGACAAGAAAGATTTATTTTTCACGTTGAGAACGCCTATGAATATCTGTTCTGATGAGCCTTATTAAGGCGAAATACGTATAAACAGATATATAGACGCTTTGTACGTGAAATCAAATCTTGACTGTCTTTTTCATTTTATTCGGATCTACTCTGTATGAGTACAAGAAACCAATTCGCTAATGATTTCTGCTTAGTTAAGGAGACATGTCGTGGAATGCAAATGTTAGATTCCCCATGTCTCTATTAACATCTTTATCAACGTCTGCTTTGCCTTGCAATTTTTAGAAGGCTCAGATTAAGGGAGAAATCTGAATTGTGTTTCGAAATTATTTTACGGATTAATTATCAGATGTCGCTATTGCGTCCGTTTCGAAGCCATTTTAGTGTTGCTTCTTAAAGACAGGAAAGATTTATTTTTCACGTTGAGAACGCCAATGAATAGCTGTTCTGATGAGCCTTATTAAGGCGAAATACGTAGAACAGATACATAGACGTTTTGTACGTGAAATCAAATCTTGACTGTCTTTTTCATTTCAAATTAAACTCTAAATCTTTGTTTTAGAAGTTAATCTGACAGTCAGGTAATGTTGTTGTGGATTATCTAAACGACTTTTATGGTTCCGGATATCCAATAATAAAGTAAACATGAAATGTAAACATCTCTTTGATGTGAACATCAGAGATATACTTACAGTAAGTGTTATATTTATTCTAAATGAATTTTATCGATGTTAGTGTCGACAACTAAGCTCTTAAAATTATATAAAATTACAGTGAAAAAAAGATACAGTGCAAATAAAATGTCCCAAAAACCATTATCAGCTGCAGAACTGCAAGATATGGTTAATAATTTATGCGAATCCGATGATGAAGAATCTCCTGAAATATGTGACATTGAAAGTGACTCTGAAGTTGAAGATCATCTTTCGGAAGCAAGTAAAGAGGATGATCAGCAAGAAGTATTGAGTGATAATGAAGAAACTTGTGTAGCTTCAAGTTCCCAGAGTGTGTAGTTTTTGAAACTAAGTATGGAATTAACTGGAAGAGTCAACCACAAGCGGCAGGATGTATGCCATCCTGCGACATAATAAAAAGCAAAGTGTACAAAGTAATGAGAGCCTCTGATCAACTTGTAGATGATCCTGTTGATTCCTTTTGTTTGTGGACGAAAAAATTGTGAACGAAATAGTGAAGTATACAAATAAAGAAACCGAAAAATCCTGGGATAGAGAACTGGAAATATTCTACAGAGCTATATGCCTTTATTGGACTAGTACTAACTGCAAGGCACCTAAGTTCCAACATCCATAATGTAGACATACTTTGGAGTAAGTTTTATGAGCCTACTATATTTAAAGCTACCATAAGGTTAAAACGATTCAAAAATTTGCAAAGATTTTTTCGATTTGAAAATACGGACACGAGGTCTAAACGAAGAAGGAACGACAAATTAGCAGCAATACACGATGAGTGGAATCAAGTTAACCAAAACTTTCAGAAATACTATTTACCAGGAAAAAACATAACGGTAGATGAGCAACTTGTTCCTTATCGAGGTAGGTGTCCTTTCAAGCAGTATATTGGCCTTCAAAGCCAGATAAGTATGGCATGAAAATATGGTAGGCGTGTGACTCGGAAACATATTACCCATTAGGTGGAATACGATATACAGCAAAAAATGGAAATACAGTAGCCAAATGTCTTACATCTTAAGTTGTAAAGCAACTTGTTGAGCCTCATTATAAATCCAAGAGAAATGTGACTTGCGATAACTATTTCACTGATCTTGCTCTTGCACATGAATTACTGGCAAATGCACTAATTCCTGTGGGCATAGTGAAAAAAAATAAGAGATTAGTGGCACCTTTTTTCATTCTAGACAATTTAAATTTAACTTTAATAAAAAATCAAAAAAGAGTAATAAAACTAATATGGGTAAATATGAATAGTACATTCAAGAACAGTGGTAGGCACAACGGAGCCGAGTTTCCCGGTTACGTAGGTAAAATGTGTTCCTCTGATAAGGGTTAATAAAACAAATTGAGAACAAAACCAATAGCAACTAATAGAAACAACGAGAATAAAGCTTTTTATTAGGATTATATTAAAACAAGTATTTGTTTTATTATTCCTATTTTTAATATTGATAGTAATTCTCACTTAAATTCTAATTTAACCTGTGTATCTTTTTTTTAATTTAAACGGAAATTATCTTTTTATGAGTAGGAAAGATATATAGAGTTTCAATATGATCGATCAAAAATTCCAAAGTGCGTGCTGTACTTTCATATGGGTGATGACTAGACTTCGGCAAATATGCATATTGCATATTTTGCATATTGTGCATATTTTATGCAAATATTTCATATTTTGGCATATTTGTATAAAAGTTTGCATAAAGTGCATAAAAGTTCAGATTTTTATACTGTATTTGAAAATTTTTAAACATACCAATTTATTTCAATTCTTGTATAAAATTTTGTAGTCATTTTAATCAAGAAATGATCTAAGTACGTAATCTCTACAGGTACAAAACATTTACAATTTCAAAGAAGATCAATTTAAGTAGCCCTCAACATTCTTAGAAAGTCTCGGTCACTGAGGCATTCAGTTATTGGATAATCGCTAAGGGTTCGCTCATTTGCATTTTATGATTTAATCCCCAAATCTATCTACAATTTATTGTATCTTAACAGCAAGTAAACGGCTAATAGTTTTGTTCTTAATTTAGGGATTTTCCAAAATCTCCCAGTTTATTGAATTAGGTACCTAAACATTTCTAATTTGATGCTCAGATTTGTAAATCATTTTTGTTTTGATATTCAAAGCGTAAACACTCGTTGTGCGTAACAAAAAGGAAGATTGTGATTTTATAATGCCTAAAACAACCAGTGCTTCAACTTGGATTAAACCTTATAAAGAGCTGTCAATGGATATGGGAAAAATCTACTGTTCAGTCTGTGGCAAAATTGTAAGTATCTAATATTTTCTATTAAATATCTAATATTTCATACATACAGGGTGTTTCCAAATGACACTTACAACGTTTGACTGTAGATACTTCTCGAAAAATTGAACAAAACGATATAGTTAATGAGGGGTCAAACTTATTTACTTTTCGAGATACAGGGTGTTAAAATTAAAAAAAATTAAATTCTTTTAGTTAATAACAACAATAACTTTAAAACCAATAAACGTATTTACTTGAAATTTAGTACT
Source organism: Diabrotica undecimpunctata (assembly GCF_040954645.1). Lineage (NCBI taxonomy): Eukaryota > Metazoa > Arthropoda > Insecta > Coleoptera > Chrysomelidae > Diabrotica > Diabrotica undecimpunctata. The sequence continues at coordinate 53,752,261 of NC_092803.1, forward strand.
CGTAGGTTGTTTTTAAATGAAAAATAGCTTCCTTTAGTGAGAAAAAATTGTCCATGGTACAATACAATGGTCTGTATTTAGAAAAATTTTTCACCTTTACTTTTTTTTATGAAGTCAGCTATTCTAAAACACAATTATTTTTATTGTAATTGAATTAACAAAAAAAAAACTTTTGTTGAATTTTAACATAAGTTATATGATGTACTAATGGTTAGTAACAAAAACTAATTTGTGGATTAATACTGCATTTAAAACACTTAGCGAGTGTTTTTTTTTTCCAAACCAGTTATTTGATTAACCAAAAACACCTTGTATATTTTTATATTTTCAAGGTTGGGTTAAAATAAAGGTTTTTATTTTTATTTATAGATAGCATGTGAGAAGAAATTTCAGATAGACCAACATGTGAGAACTGCTTCACACATTGCAAAAAAAGGAAAAATAGGAGGAAAACATCAAACTTCAATGGCTAAATGTTTCCAATCTACTTCAAAAAAATTAGATGAGCAAGAAACTTTTAATGAAGACTTGTGTCGCGCATTAGTGTCTGCAAACATACCGCTTTCAAAATTAGCAAATGTAAATTTTAGTTCGTTTCTAAAAAAATATTGCAAACTTAATGTTCCAAGTAATCGGTCTCTAAGAAGAAATAATGTGAACGGGCTATACTCGTCGATGTTAATTAATATTAAGGAAGAAATTGCAGATAATTATTTTTACATATCTGTAGACGAAACCACTGATTCCTCAGGAAAATATATTGCTCATTTATTGATTGGTGTTCTTAAAGAAGATACCTTACCAAAATCTCATCTTATTTCATGCCAGCAACTTGAGAAAACAAATGCTTTAACAATTTCGCGTTTTATACAAGAAACATTAGCAACTTTTTTTCTTCCGACAACTATTCCTTCTAATAAATTACTGCTTATTTTATCGGATGCTGCTCCTTATATGGTGAAAGCAGGACAAAATTTAAAAATATTTTTCCCAGATTTAATACATGTTACTTGTGTAGCGCATGGATTAAACAGAGTTGCAGAGGAACTACGAAAAATGTTTCCTCTTGTAAATACCATGATATCCAGTGTCAAAAAAGTATTTCTTAAATCTCCTATAAGAATTCAACTTTATAAAGAAATGCTACCTAACATTTCTCTTCCACCACAACCTATTTTAACGCGATGGGGAACATGGTTAGAAGCAGCTAATTTTTATGCAGATCATTTTGTTAAAATAAAGAACATAATTGATACGTTAACAGATGAAAGTTCCCAATCTCTTTTGGATTCTAAACAAACTTTTCAGAGTAACTTGCTTCAACAAGAACTTTCATTTATAAAATCAAATTTTAGTTTTGTTCAAAAAACAATTACTCAGTTAGAATCACCAAAACTGTCATTGTTCGAAAGTACAGCATTAATAAAAGAATTTGAGTCATGTTGTCGGAACGTTAGAGGTAATATTGGAAAAGATATTTTAAAAAAATTTGAAGCTACTATGGAAAAAAATAAAGGTTACCATATTCTTTCTGAAGTAGTCAGTGTTCTAGCTGGAAATATTTCGGAAACAATTAATTTAGAACCAAATGTTTTGGTTAGTTTGAAAAATGCTCCCGTTACATCAGTTGATGTTGAACGAAGTTTTTCCATATATAAATATATGTACTCAGACAGAAGCCACAAGTTTTTGTTAGACAATTTTGAACACCACTTGGTCATTTATTGTTACCATAATTCTAAATAAGTTTATTCATACTTAAAAATGATGTACTTACTTAAAATAAATGTAAATCTTAATGAATAGTAGGAAATATTTAGTTATGTACACTTTTTTTTTAAATAAAATTGTTACTATTTTACGATTTTTTTATTTATTTGTATGCATATTTTGTAAAATATTTGCATATTTTCGGGTAAACACGTGCATATTTATGCGCATATTTTCTACATTTTTATTTGCATATTTGCCGAAGTCTAGTGATGACTAACAAGAATTGCCCGTCTGCTGGAGGGTTAATTTTAACTGTAAAATTTGAATTCTTTTTTGCTATTAATTTATCTATTATGGTTTTAAAATTTGGTGAACGATGAAATGTCTACGGTGGTTGATTTCTTGTACCAATTTTTTGTGTACATTTACAAGTTTGTTTTCTCTTGATTTAAAGATTTATTAAAATATTAATACAAAGTTGTTGATTGAACCGACATATATCGAGTACGTGTATTAAAGTTTTATCCATTACAAATGTAACGTGCTGTACTTTGAAATTTCTAACTTAATATCGAATAGCGGAAAGACACGTAAGAAATTAGTTTCTTAAACAGAAATTGCACAACTTTCGTGATTACCAACAGAAACTTTAACAGGTTTTAAAGTAATACACTGAAAGTTTTATTGGACTGATAAAAATTTTATCGAAAAGTGTAACAAGGACGTGATCTCTATATTAAAAGTAAGAAATGCTTATATTAAATTTATATTTTACTTACTACATTATAATAATTATTGTTCCGTATAAATTTTTATTTTGGAAGGAGAGTTTTGAATCAAAAGTATTTAGATTCAATAAGGAATCTTTTTAAGTAATGGAAATTTTTAACAACTTTTGCCAATTTTACGAATAAATCTATATCTAGAAAAATAAAAATAAACCGAAAGTCAATAAAAATTTTCGCTGAAAGTGAAAAATTTGTATGACCGGAAGTTATAGTGTTTATAAACTGTTTTTAATCTAAACACGTTTTTAAATATAGTTCGTCTCAAACCCTTCTTTCAGTGCGTGATAGTTGATCGAATTCTTTCTAACACATTAAGCTAGAAGTGACAGAAAAAAACGTGAGTCTTTGATTATTATACACAGAACTTAGAATATTAATTATCGTAAAGCTAATTCTACTTACGGATGTATAATTGGTTGAAGTTTAGAATACGCTAAATAGATATCCAATCAATGATGCGCATGTGACAGTACTTTCACAATGTCAATTGAAAAAATGATAATTGTCATTCCAGGTTAGTATTATCTGACATTTTACAGTGAAAATTTAATTTTGTATTCATTGTCATAAAAATATGAAAGAACAAAGACTAAAATTAAAATTATTAAATTATTTTCAATTATAAAAAGAGAGGTTACAATCCTTCAACTGTCAAATTTAACTAAAATGTCATGCAATAATTCTCGACATTCTTAAAATCCTATATGACGTCAAAATTAGTGACGCACTGAAAGAAGGGTTTGGGACAGACTGTATGTAGTTTTTACACGGTAATCACGAAACCGTTGTCAAAATAAGTTTATCTATCGTACCATCGTATCTGCCATTTCCATTTTTATTATGTCCTGCTATTTTTATTACCAAACCGTCTTAATAAATGTTTCCGTAATAACTTTAAGTGCTACATCGAAACATGTCGTCAATTTTTCAATTTACAATTCAACAATTTTTATAGTACCTCAGTTCCAGGGCGCACATATCCGAAGACCATCCCGTTACACTCCGTAATGGAGTAATACCTATCTAACCCCCAATCTATAAACAACCGCCTCTCCCCATCGCAGGACATAACGAAAGGAGAGGCTTTGTATTGAAAGTTACTTTGGATTCCCTGGGTAATGTGGAATCCTTTGTTTTACTTTATATGGTTAAACCACCTGATTTTAGTGATAGCTAGAAGAGCTTCTTTTTTAGAAGGGCTGAAGTTAATTTTTACATGACGTGTCCCAAAATGTGTCTTCCGGACAGCGAGTCAACGACCTAAGTTGGTGACTCCCCGCAAGGATCGTGTGCGCTCGGTCACTCAGCCAACAAATTTACAAAATAATTTTTGTTCTCGTCGACTGAGCACTCGAAGTATCTTGCCATCAAGCTCACATTTGAAAGTCCGTAACCTCGATGCTTACGCTTACGATCTTAGTCTTTTTGACCTACCTAAGGGGTATTACGTCTCTGAACGGCTTTTCTGTCTGTGCGGCTGATCAGCCTTCACTCGATATACTTTTTTATATTGTATAGGCGCCGCTGCATAACTGCTATAACACAAGGTTATTAGTACAGGGTTAAGACAATATATATTAGATTAGATTAAGACAGGTGGCCTTTCGGCCTATTCCACTGCGACCTTTTCAGATCTATTGTGGTCCTCTAGTCCTAGATAACATTCTCTAGCCTGACCCTTTTTATAAAGTCTAGTAGCTTCGAGACTGTACCTTCCATATAGCTATTTGCCCGTGGATTTTCTTCTCCTAAGGCTAAGCACCGCATATTTGCCAGACTGTCACACTGACACAAATTGTGCCAAGACAATATATATATATATATATATATATATATATATATATATATATATATATATATATATATATATATATATAAACTACTAAATAAAATAAATAAAATGTAAGGAAAGGGTATTTTTTGGGCCTTTTGTTACTGCGTTCGTTCGCATCATTTGTTTACTGTTCTTCTAAGTCTTACCTATATCGAGCTAGCTATTGTCTGGGCATCCTAGGTACTGTCTTCTGGTTCAGAAAGGTCAGCTTTTTGTCCAACGTTACGTCTAGATATTTGGCTTAATTTGAAGATTCGACTAGCGTGTCAAATATTGATAGAACCCCATTTTGGTACGGTCCTACTTTTTTGGTACATGGCAGTCTTTGTTTTATCAATGTTGGCAGCTATCTTCCACGGTACACACCAATCTTGTAGTTCGTTAAGTGCTCTTTGTAGATCTGGGAAATAAAACTATTATCATATATGGGTACCCTCGAATATAGCTATAAAGGGGAATAACAAATATACACAAAAAGCAGCACTAGAATCTAACAATCTAACAATTGTAGCTACGATCAAACCCATTTCTGCATATCTGAGATTATATGTTTAACAACTCGTAAATAATTAAAACAGAAACTGTTATTAACACAAAATTAAAAGAGAATAAAGCCAGCTTTGGTCCAATGATCAATTCTTTAAAAAGTTGTTACAGTTTATATTGACAAAACTTAGATTTGACCATAGCAGATTAATGCAAGAATATTTAATCAAGAAAGAATTTTAGCCGCAATGTCAAATATGTAAGTGATATTATCGATAAAGCATAATATGTTAGTAGACTGTCCGACATACTCCCTGGAAAGACTGAATAACAACTTATCGTCAAATGTAATATTTATGGGAACTTTTTTTATCACACATTGATTGCTTCTTCATGAAACAGTAATATCAAATAATATAATAAACTTTTTACGCCACACCAAACTACTACACCGTATATAATGTAGGTTGTAACTTTATATAATATTATATCGCTTAGCGCTAATAACCGTTGTGGTTGATGTGGTAAATAAAAAAAAATATATGTGAAATGTGGTTGATGTGGCAAATAAAAAAAAATATATGTGAAATGGAAAAAAATATAATATTTATATATATATATATATATATATATATATATATATATATATATATATATATATATATGAAAATTACTGAGTTCTCGGGAAGAACCGCGTTGAGAATTTTTAAATTCTCAACGCGGTTCTTCCCGAGAACTCAGTAATTTTCATTTATCTGACCGCGGAAACTTATCCGAATATATATATATATATATATATATATATATATATATATATATATATATATATATATATATATATATATATATATATATATATATATATATATATATACGCGTTGAGTTTCAAACTTTGGTCAGAAGATGTGTGATATTATTACTGATAATACGTTGGTCTGTTGATCTGCTTGGGTTGAAAACAACTTTTAAAATGAATGTATTTTGTTTAAAAGGAAAAAGACAGTTAAGATTTGAATTTGATTTCGAAAAATTAGTTAGTTATTACAATTTTTTTTTTACATTTTTGGATACTTAATATACTGATTTTGACATAGATTTTTACATACATAAATCGAGTTAAACTAAGTACATTGATTAATAGAAGCATTGCCTATTACACATTTATTTGTACACGCACCGATGTTTATATTTGGTTGTATATTCCTATTGATTTTAGAAAACTTAAAACTGACGAATAGACCCAGTTTTCTTCTAGACATTCGCGTAGCCTTGTCGGTAGGTTACACTTTTTTCTCTTATTTGAATATGCAGGACATTTGATTAAGCAATATTGGACACTTAAACTGTTAAAACACTTACTGCACATTGGATGAACACTTCCAGCAATATGTTATTCATATGTTAAGCGTGTATGTCCTAATCCCAGTCTGTTTATTATAGTTTGGTCTTTCCTGTTGCTACACTTATTCGTCCGTCTTGTAACTGTTGTTTTTATGTCTCGTAGTTTTTGTTGAGATTGATACCATTCTTGAAGCCAGCGTTCTTTCAATGTCGAGTTAATCCAGTGATGAAAAACTTTCTTATAGTTGGGTTCTGTCAAATCTTCGTTGTTAACTGAAGATTTCGCGGCAGCATCTACATTTTCATTACCATTTATAAATACTTATATGTGATGGAATCCACATATATTTTACAATTGCATTATTTTGCTGAAGTTGGTACAAATGGTTCTTTATCAATCACAGCAATGGATGAGTTGGGTAAATGTTGCCTAACCTACTCATGGAACTTAAGGAATCTGTCAGTATTAGGCACCTCTCTAAGTTGGCGTTCTGTCGTTAGCACTCTATAGTGCTAAAATTTGAGATTTTGTACGAAGCAGTGTAGTCGTTGTGTATAAAGGCATATCCCACTCGTTTTTCTAATTTGGAGGCATCAGTATAAATATGTTGGTAATTCTGGTACCTATCAATCTTACTGTAAAATTGTTTAACCATAGAGGAAGCATTTAGTTGATTACTAGTCTTTGTTAAACTCAAGTCTAGGAAGGGTTTTGTGACCATCCAAGGGGGAGCGGTTAAAAGGATGGTTCTTATATTCTCGAAGATTTTCTTGTGTTTTTTGTTTTTTGTGTTTATTGAATTCTCTGTATTTTTTTTTCATAGCATCCTGACAGTGATTGTTCCACCACGGTACTCACAATTACTTACTATTTCTTACTATTTTCTTTTTTCCGATGATATGATCTGCTGCGGAAAGTAAGACGGAGGAAAATTTATTTACTAAGTCAATTATATTGTCATGCGGGGATGGATTTGAAAAATAATTCATTTAATTCTCCACAAATTGTTTAAACGGATACCAATCCTCTATTTTTGTATTTCATCTAGTATATGGTTGAATTATTTGTTTGGTTTCGATGGTTCACTATGGAAAAATAATCACTTCCATACAATTGTGTACTAGCTTCCCAAGGGATGTTTTCTATTAAAGAAGAGTCTACAAGAGATAAGTCAATAGAACTAGTGTTTCCAGTAAAAGAATTAAATCTTGTTGAAGATCCATCGTTAAATATGGTAGTATCGGTGTTATTAATGACAGTTTCTATTATTTGTCCTATTTTGTTATATGTATCAGATCCCCAAAGTGGATGTTGTCCATTTAGATCTCCTGTTATAATCTTAGGCGATGGAATTTGATCTATGAATTATCTCTTTTATACTTATATCAGTATTCGGTGGAAAATAAATGTTACAAATGGTAATCATTTTGGAGTTTTTATGGTTACTGCTACTGTTTCAAGGTTGATCTTTAAAGGGATTTGTCTAGATTCCAATGAGCTATTAACATAAATAGAAACCCCTCCACTGACTTTTTCTAAAATTACGTCTGTTTTTATGATAACCTGTAAATGCCTTAAATTTTGCTAATTTTTGGTCAGTAAAATTTGTTTCTTGGAGACATAGATTGAAGGTGAGTGTTTAGTAATTAATAATTTAAACATTTGTAGTTGTGTATAATAACCGTTTAGGTTCCACTAAAGAATTGACATTTTTGTTCTATATGTTAATTTTTATTCTTGTACTTGATCGCTGTCTAATTCAGAGTAGGAACTGGTATCCAGAAATTTGAATATTTTGCGCTTAATCTTTGTGCGACGGATTTCCATAATTTTTACCTTGAACAGAGGGTAGATGTTGTCTAATAATTTTAGTAACCTGTTAATATCTTGTGTAAAGTTCTCTTCTTTTTTGAACGTGTTAGCAGGCCGAATAAAGCATTCGAGAGTTTCAGGTGGTGTAACTGTTTCGGAGAAAGCTCTTTTGCTCTGTGTTTGCAGTGTATGTTTTCTGTTAATTGGTGAAGTGATCAATGATTCATTAGCTTCTGATCCTATTACATTAACGTTTATACCTTCATTTTTGATCAATGATTCATTAGCTTCTGATCCTATTACATTAACGTTTATACCTTCATTTTTAAGCGGATTATCGTTTTTTGGCCTTGATTTATTTACATCTACATCTTTATTTTTGCATTATTTAGATTGAATATCATGTACCAACTAATTTGGTTCTGAATGGATTTGTGCTTAGTGTTTTGTTACGTTGATTATAATGTCTGCTGTAGTCAATGTGTTATTTATTATTAAACTGGAGTTATTATTTTTTTGATGACAGTTTGAGGCGATATGGTCAATATTTTTACAAATATAACAGTAGTGTTGGTCTATAAACATAAAAATTCTACAGTTTGGACTGTCGTGACAAATTAACAAGGATTTAGGAAGTATTAGGTCCACTAAAGGTGAAATATATACCTGTCTACAGACACTTAGTACGTGTTGAAATTCGGGACGAGATGTGCCAATTCTAAGGAATGATAAGGGAGACATAAGTTTAAAACCTAGTTTCTGTAGTTCTGATTCTAGAATATTATGTGGAATTGTTGGGCATACATTGGATAATATTAGTCGTTTACTAGGAGTAATTAATCTTCTTCCTTGTATTATTTGATTGTATACTATGATTTATCCTTGATGAACATTGATAAATTTGTCAACTAGTTCTTCTTTTGATAAATAAATACAAATCCTGTTGTTAGCTATACGTAAAGAGAACAATATATCTTTTAAAGAAATAACTGATCCTAGTGATACAAGGTAATCTTCTAATTTTACATTTACTAATTAACTAAATACAATCTGGAGGGAAAATTAAGAGTACTGGTTACTGATGAGTACGATTTTTTAAGTGGTTAAATATAGCTCATTTCCCGAGCTAATTCGGAATTAATATCATGCCTTTAAATAAACTTTGAAACTAGTCATTAGATCTGAATGCGGTCCTGTATCAAAACTATAACTAGGTAATTAAGCCGGTGCAAAAACAAAAAAGATAAGAAATTCTTGTTTGTATTTGAAATATTCGGTGGTTCTTCTTATGTTGTCAAATAGATATTTATTACTACTAAATTGATGTAATATAAGCTGACTTACAGAGTGTCTGATGTTACTTCTACTCAGGAACTTCACCAACTCACTATTGTAATTTTTCAACGGGTATATTTAACTTAAAATTCACTTAACTTACGAGCTGATATTTTGCTACTATACTAGTTAACTTCCCGGTCAAGATCTATCATGAATGTATTAGATACATGACACTTGTGAATCTAAAAAAAATACGTTATTTTAAAATTAATGAACATTGATATGTATGCTTTATTTATTAAAATTTTACCAAAGCAATCATAAAATGTGTAATATTTAAATTGTTTTTCGATAATAAACTTTCACGATTACCCTTTTGTTCGATAATTACTCCAGACTAGTCTACCTGCCTGTTTTACATTTTCGAATGCGTAATTAAACAAAACCAATCTATTTTCAACAGATAGAATGCATAAATGATTCATTATCGCAAATATCATTTAAAATAAAGTATATTAACACTCGTTATAATTATACCAAATCGGACAAACATTATAGCACAATATATTATTACGAAACATGCTCCTATTGTCATTGTGGTTTGGATTTTCATATTACAATAATGTAGGCTTCATTATTTCATATTTATTGTCTTGTATGCTTTCAATCAACAATTATGTATGCCTAAATTATAATATTATTTCGATTATATGTCAAATAATATTCTGCGATTATATTTCTATTTTGGCAAATGTCATTCTTTTTTTTTAGTTCCGAACTTTCTTAAGACATTGTATAGTGTTATATTTTTTATACAGAGGTACTAATAAAAACAAAATAAGTCTTGATGTGATAAAATACACTCGCGATCATAAAATCCGGGTCACCTGGAAAATTTCAAGTTTCTGGAATATTTTTGCCTCTGGTGGAGTAATAACCTTTTTTTAGGTTAACGTAATTTTTATTTGTCATCAATGTTTGTTTTGAAAGAAAAAAAAAACGGTTTTTTATTGTTTTTATTGAAAAAGCTGAAAACAAACCAAATTATTGATAAAACAGGCATACGAAAAAAATGGAAAATACAGAACGTGGTAAAATGTCAGTGAAATTTCAATGACTAATATCGTGTATTGCCTCCATTTGCTCTAATGACCTCTTGCAGACGACGGGGCATACTCTCAATTTTTCTCCGGATTACATGTTGTGGTATGTTATTCTCACTAACAGATCCTTAAGCTCCTGTCCGTTGTTAGGAGGAGATGTTAGGGGTTGAATACGTTTTTTCAAATCGTCCCAGATATGTTCGATGGGATTCAGGTCCGGAGACCTAGCTGGATAGGGTAACCTCGTAATTCCAACCTCGTCCAAGTATTGCATACTGATCGTGGCAACGTGCTTTCGCGCATTGTTCTGCATAAAAACAACGTTTTCTCCAAGCCTTGCCATGGTATGCATAACATGTTCTTCCAGAGTCTCAGTAATGTCCCTTCGTGCAGTTAAGGACCCATTTTCGATAAAGAATAATTCTGTGCGGAAGTCGGAAGATACACCTCCCCAAGCCATGACTGAGGCTCCACCAAATGACATTCTTGGAGCAATGCAAGCTTATGAAAATCATTCACCGGTTCTCCTCCAAACTCTTACACGTTCATCGGATCCAGTTAAGCAGAAACGGAATTCATCTGAGAATAACTCTTTGCTCCAATCGGTAATTCCCCAATGCGCGTATTGTCGAGCAAAAGCTAGTCGTGCAACTCGATGCGCCAGGCGAAGTGGTGGTCCTGTAGCCATTACCCAAGAAGATAGTCAAAAGAACGAAGTCTTCTCCTGACTGTTGCAACGCTAACATTGCCATTTCGGACTTCCTGTAGACGTTTTCGATGCATAATCGTAGTTGAGGTCCGGTTTCGTAAAGCCTGAAACACAAGAAAACGGTCATCTCGTACCGTGGTCATTCTTCTTCGTCCAGAGCCAGGTTGTCTGGATAGCAAACCCTTCTCCTGAAAGCGTTGAAGCACTCGTTGAACCGTAGAAAGGCTTACGCCAACAGTTTTTGCGACTTGCCGTTGAGTGTGACCGCCTTTCACAAGAGCAACAATTTGTGCCGTTTCAACAACAGTCAAGGGTATTTTTGGCAAAAAATAAACAATTATAAACACTAATATTGGCACTAATAAACACTAATGGTGGCAATAATAAACGTTTGTTCGTTGCGTTTGAACAGAAAGTCGAAGCACAAATGAGACATTTAAAACAAGCGGCAGTTACAGGTACTGTTTATTTTGGGAAGTGTGCACTTTCCCGCGAAATCGGCACTATTGAATATCTTTGTTGCAAAGGAAACCGCTAAGACTACAACAATTCTCAGAAACATGCATTAGTTTGTATTTGTGTTATTATTATTTACGATAAAGCTAGATGATCGCGAGTGTAGTATACTGGATACCTGATGGTAATAGCAATAAATGTTCGGATGACGTTGCAGATTGGGTGCGGGGGCCAACCAAAATAAAAATGACACATTTATGAAAAATACACAACATTTTTTAAATAAATTATCAAATATTGAATTTAATTCAAATAATATTTTGGTAAGTTTTGGCATAAATAGTTTATTTACGAATGTGTCATCAAAATTTAAAACCCACAGTATAGTGGAGATACGTAGATGATGTGTTCTCAATATGGCCTCATAAATCAGAGTTGTTGGACACATTCCTAAATGATATAAACAACAAAGAAGAGACAATATAATTTAACATGGAAAAGGAATATAAAAACACACGACCTTTCCTGAATGTTTTAATCTCTAAGTACGACTCTGGATATGAGTCTCAGGTGTATAAGAAACCAACACACACCAACAAATATATAAATTTTAAATCAAATCACAATATTAATATTAAAAAGAAAATCATTAAATCCTAATACGATAGAGCCAAAATTGCTTGTTCTAACGAAAATTCGTTTTTGGAGGAAAAACATTTGTTAACATCTGTTTTATTAAAAAATGATTATCCTTTATCGTTTATAAATAGGGAATTTTCAACAATCGACCGAATAGAACGAGATCCTACAACATATACAAGGAATATTACCATGGAAATAACAATACCATACATAAAAGGATTATCAGAAAAACTTAAAAGGATGGGAAATAAATTCAACATTTCAACAACATTTAAAACAATAAACATATTAAGATTTATTTTGTCTAAAACCAAACCTAACAATGAACAAGAAGGGACAAAGAATTGTATTTATAAAATACCTTGTGAATGCGATCAGTTTTATTTAGGTGAAACGTCAATGCCATTAACTGTTAGAATAAGGGAACATCAATCTTATATTAAAAACAGAGAATTTGATAGATCCCAAATATGTAAACACTCATGGGATAATGAACATAGGGTTCAATGGAATGATTCAAGTATAGTCCTAAAAAAAATGGATGTTAAAAAAAAATCAAAGAAGCGGCCCTAATTATGGTAAATGAGACCAATTGTGTCGCAAATTCCTCGGCAGAATGTAGTAGGATCTGGTTGCCCATATTAAAAGAGGGGGTTATTAAAATGAAAATACAAGTATTAGTAAGTCAGTAACCTATCGAGAATACATCATTTATGTTTTTTAAACAACACACATATAAAATCAGAATTTGGTGTTTATTGAAAGTAAACTAAATATAAAACCAAATATTATGAGGTTTTTTTCCTGGTTTTTCCCCCATGTCTTTTTAAAGACGAATTACATGCTATGATTTTTTCTTACGGATATTATAAAGTTTAAAGTTGATTTCATGTAATCGAATTAACTATCTTACAAGTAAAGTCGTCCCAGGAACGCAACTCAACAATATTGTCAATATCATTTTAAAGTCGTCTACTTTAAAATGTATAATGTATGTCTAAATTGTCAATATAAATGAGTCAGATGAAATTAAATTAGAAGAATTTTTTCACCAAGTATCAAAAAAACAAAATTTGTTTAATTTACTAATGTTTGTATTTTGAGAACGATTTCAGAAGTGGAAATTGAAACGTCGATAAACTTATCTTAACCTGTAATTGTGACTTATTCCTATTTAAATAGTAATTACTTACTAATTACTATTAAATAATTATTAATTAAATTATTAAATAAACCATTTATTTTGTTTAAAACACTTTTTTCAGTTTTATATCTTTTTAGTATTATTTGAGGTAGATTTTATTGTTAAACATAAATATTAGTGATTAAAACAAAAACACCGTAAATAATTTATTTATAATAAATTTTATGAAAAACTGAATTATTCTAGTCAGTTATTTCTAAAAATATTATTAGTCAATGTTCCGATTTAAAAATAAATAATCTCAAATAAACTAGGTTTTATTCCTTGTATAAATTTTATTCCTTGTTTATCATGAGAGTTTTCTGTCGAAAAAGGTCGATTTCATACCATCATGCCGAAACTTGTTTTAATCAGTATATTATTATGTCAATATGTTATAATAAAGAGTTTAAAGAAAATTTACCATCGCAACTTGTATGTGTAATTCTTAAACAAATTATAATAAGCACTTTTATAATAATTTGGGTTATTTCAAGACGGCGGTGTCGGCCACCGTGCGGCCTATGCTGAATACCATGCGCCGTCGGCGGTTTTATTACTTCTGGCGGCGCATCAGTAATAGATATCTTGTGCATCAACAGAGACGTGTGCCTGTTTTGCAACGGTTTTATTTGATTACTTTTGTGTTTGCCAAATTTTGTATATATTATGGAAGCTATAGATATCGATAAATTAATTACCGAAATCTACACACGGCCAGCAATTTTGGATATTCAGATGAATATTCGAATAACACAAAGAAGAAACATACTTAGTAAGAGGTTATTTACAGTTTTATTTCGAAAGAAATAAAACTACAGAGGAAAAGAAAAGACAGTTAGGTATGTAAATGTAAAATCTATTTTCTATTAGATAAGTATATATTTTTAAATTTGCGTATTTCGCCATTTTAACAAATCAGTATTAACAAAACAATATTGGTAAAGTTTTCTCTTGAGGTTAGTGTTCTTGGATTTCCTCTGCCTAGCGAATCAGTCTTTAAGGTGTGAAAACTTTTTGCTGAAATCGTGATCGTTGTTAGTATACCTTACTACTATCACACATTGCAAAAAGTACCATGGAAAAATATTGTTTATAGTTATTGTAGAACATAGAATAACTATTAGCTGGTCGGATCAGTCGAATGTGTTTTCCATCAATAAACTACTATGTAATTGGGAAAATTTGTCTTTTTTTTCTCAAATTCGTCGGCAATTTTAAGCCACTTCTCAGTGGTTGTAATATGTCTAATTTTGGAAAAGTAATATGTCTAACATGTGTCCATATTATTTTGCATACATCTTCAACAATCACTCTTGCTGTAGATTTTTCGATTCGAAAAGCGTAATGATGTTCAACAAATGAACAGCCAGTTGCTAAGTACCTTCATAATAAGTACATTTTGTAGGTTTGTACAAATAATAATTAATAGTTTTGTATAAATATACAAATAATTTATAAACATTTAAGTAGAATACATAAATGATATAACTAATATTCTTCTTTCAGGTAATTTGCTTAAAAAAGTGGAAGAATGTAAGAGATAAATATACCAAAGAGCTGTAAGATATAAAAGGAAAATCAGGTCGAGGTAAAGCTCCTTACACGTATGCCAACCAATTAGCTTTTCTAGGTGATGTTCTTCAGCACCGTCCAACAGAAACATCTCTCTACGATAGATACGGTGGAAAGACAACTAGGGGATGTGCTTTACAATCACAATGTTCGAAAGAAATAGAAAACACGTAATGATACAAACCAGAATGATGACGACAAACATTTTTTGTTATCATTACTGCCATTCTTAAAATCAATTCCAACACATCTTAAATTCGTCTCTCGAATGGATGCCATGCAGAGCATAAATAAATATATTGTAGTATTTTTATTAATCTAATTTATTGTCTTTATTTATTATAAAAGGTTCTACATTTATAAAACTTACAAGTTTATTTAAAGTCTTTATTTGTACAATATAACTAATTTATTTCACACTAATAATTATAAAATTTATTTACATTTATTACAATACGAGCGTTACATTTTAAAAACTCGACGCGATATTATCTTCAGACTGCCCCACACAATGAAAGTCCCGCTATATATACCAAAACAGCCGTTAGCGTGGAATCTCTCTCGAAGCCCATGGATGTTGACCTGAATTGCCTCGAATGACTGGGAACCCAGACTGGTTTTTATAGCGGCTCGGAGAAAATACTAGAACAGAAGTGAGAATAATCAACATGTTTGCAGGTTTTTATTATGACTCATATTTTATCGTAATAATATTACTGTACCACAATCTTCTAAGCATCACCAAAAAACATACAGTCCAAATAATCTCCCGTTTTTTTAAGCAGCTACTACAAGTCATCAATCAAGACCATAACAACTGGAATCGCAATCTTCTTCTCAGCCATTTTCCAACCATATTACTTTCATGAAGCATGAATGCAGCAATGTCGCCTACAGACTCTCTTTACTCTTAGAATAGTGCAGACATTAATTTATTATAGTTTTAAATTTTTTCCTATTTTCATGTAAAAAATTATATTATCTTTCTTCTACTTTGCTAAATTTATTTATAATGTTCTCGTATACCTTTTTTGGAGTTTGTTTTGTTTTCCTATTAAAATTGATCACCTTCTCTTATTATTTGTGTAAGAAAACGATGTTCCGCTTTTTTACTTTAGCTTATAGGTTCACATATTATGGCTTCTCCTACGAAAATTACTACCGATGTCACAAAACCACACTTGGGTCATTATTTTTGCGTGCAATTAGACAAATATGTTCCCCATTTCCAATAACAATTTTCCATCTAAATGAATTATTATCCCCATTTATGTCACCGCCGTATTTCCATCCTCTTTATATTCATATCGTCCCAACCTTTCCACCCACATATCATTTTACTAATAACTTTGCCAGTAGCCATCCTATTTCATATTATTCGGACTATTCATTACAATGTGTCGCTCCTATTTATAATGAATGGTCAACTATTAGGACTCGTTTCATCTTTCGTATTACAGAGAATAACTTTTCGCAAAAATCGATTTTAAAATATTAAATTTCACTATTTTATTCCTGTGATACATAATATACCAATTTAATCATGTTTTCGAAAATATATCAGTTAATTTAACATTAATGTAATTAATAGTTAAACCGGGATATAAAACATTCATAGTGCTGATACTAACATAAGGTTGGTAATGCAGATAATTGTTTTTATTTTTACAAACACCTTTATTCTGCCTATTTATATCCTGGCCTTTATTTATGTTGTTTTTCATATTATTTATGTTGTTATCATATTATATATATATATATATATATATATATATATATATATATTTATATATATATATATATATATATATATATTTATATATATATATATATATATATATATATATATATATATATATACATATATATATATATATATATAGTAAACTCTTAAATATTGGGGAAATCTGCAAGAAATACTCTAATGTGTATCAATTGTTTCGCCGAACGTTTTCGCCAAAGAGAATTAATTTGGCTTCTTCAGGGCTGAAAGAGAATAAATTATAATTAGCTACCATATATTATCTATTAAAACATTATTGATCTTACCGTAACTTAGAATTGTAGAGTTAGAATATTAAAAAACTTTGCTAGTAACATAGTGGTGTTTTTTTGTTACTATGTGCAAAAAAAGTTTTTTATAAGAATTGAAATGTATGGTAGCTTCGAACTTGACACGTAAAGGCTTACCCAAGGTTAATCGAAAAACCCAATGCAACTACATTTAAAAGGAGGTAATTCTTTGAAATGTCGGCAATAACTAAATTTTGATTTTAAATAGTTAAAAGTGAGGTTCTGTTTAAGCCAGAACGCAAGCGCTGACAACTTCATTATAATTGGTATGAATCTTTATGTCATTAAGGTTCATTGGTAAAAAACGAATAAATTTAAATCCCAGTAAAGGGAAATATTATTTTGATTTTCTTTATTTAATTATATTATATTGTTCATGTATTATTGAATCTTATTGAGACGTATCTAAGAAAAGCAAGGGAATGTTATATATTTTTTGTTAATGAAAATTAATTATAAAGGTATGTTAGTTGTTAATGGATATATCAGTCAAATTAGTAATCTGTGATATAGTATTGTTCTTGGTATCTGATTTAAGTAACAGGTGGTATATATCGCTTAGATTCTTGATGTCACTCTTAACATTAATGGAGAAATCGTTAAGAAAAATATAAGACATTTCAATGAACTCTCTTTTAGATTTATTGTTCTCACGGTGGAGAATTGTGGTGTTGGTATAGTCCATGAGATGACCAGTGGAATGGACATGTTTGGCTAATGCACAACGGTCAGGGTGAAGTCGAGAATCACTTTTGTGTAGTGTAATACGTGATTTCAATAATTGAGATGTTTGACCGATGTAGGAATTGTTGCAAGAGAGACATGGAATGTTGTAGACAATATTACTAAGCCTATCTATGGGAGTCTTATCTTTTATCTTAGAATAAAGATTATTAATTGTTAGGGCTGATCTACAAGCTACATTAAGTTTAATGTTGTTATTATTATTGCCAAAGCTATTTTCAACACTTTTCAGAATCCTTGTTAACCCCGGAGTGATATCTCTGAAATATGGTAATGAAAAATATTTGTTTATAGGAGTATCAGAGACTGGGTTCCCACTTAAGACATCAGGATCAGCATTGTTAGTCGCGAAGGAAGGTGAAATATCTTCGTCATGGATAGTATTAAACAAAATCTTATTAACTAATGGTGTTGGATAAGCGTTTGAAATAAAAAGTTTCTGTAGGATTTGTAGGTTTTTTGTATGAAATGAAGGATCTGATAGTTTTGTTACTCTATTTTTCATCTGTTTGATTAAGTTGACTTTGGTAGAATTATTATGGTATGAGTTGTAGTTAAGGTATCTACCAGAATGGGTCGGTTTTTGATACCAATCTATTTTGATGTTGTTGGTTTCCCTGATCATCCTTATGTCGAGAAAGGGGACGGACCAATTACCATCTTCCCTCTCTATAGTGAACTGGATGTAGGGGTCATAACCATTAAAAGTGTCTAATAGTTCATCTACCTTGTCATTGGGTATAGCCAAAATGATATCATCAACATATTTTTTAATAAATGGAATATTAAAGGATAGTAAAGGAATGACTGAGTCTAATACATAATCCATAACGTAAGTTGCAATGATATCATTGCAACTTACGTTATGGATTATGTATTAGACTCAGTCATTCCTTTACTATCCTTTAATATTCCATTTATTAAAAAATATGTTGATGATATCATTTTGGCTATACCCAATGACAAGGTAGATGAACTATTAGACACTTTTAATGGTTATGACCCCTACATCCAGTTCACTATAGAGAGGGAAGATGGTAATTGGTCCGTCCCCTTTCTCGACATAAGGATGATCAGGGAAACCAACAACATCAAAATAGATTGGTATCAAAAACCGACCCATTCTGGTAGATACCTTAACTACAACTCATACCATAATAATTCTACCAAAGTCAACTTAATCAAACAGATGAAAAATAGAGTAACAAAACTATCAGATCCTTCATTTCATACAAAAAACCTACAAATCCTACAGAAACTTTTTATTTCAAACGCTTATCCAACACCATTAGTTAATAAGATTTTGTTTAATACTATCCATGACGAAGATATTTCACCTTCCTTCGCGACTAACAATGCTGATCCTGATGTCTTAAGTGGGAACCCAGTCTCTGATACTCCTATAAACAAATATTTTTCATTACCATATTTCAGAGATATCACTCCGGGGTTAACAAGGATTCTGAAAAGTGTTGAAAATAGCTTTGGCAATAATAATAACAACATTAAACTTAATGTAGCTTGTAGATCAGCCCTAACAATTAATAATCTTTATTCTAAGATAAAAGATAAGACTCCCATAGATAGGCTTAGTAATATTGTCTACAACATTCCATGTCTCTCTTGCAACAATTCCTACATCGGTCAAACATCTCAATTATTGAAATCACGTATTACACTACACAAAAGTGATTCTCGACTTCACCCTGACCGTTGTGCATTAGCCAAACATGTCCATTCCACTGGTCATCTCATGGACTATACCAACACCACAATTCTCCACCGTGAGAACAATAAATCTAAAAGAGAGTTCATTGAAATGTCTTATATTTTTCTTAACGATTTCTCCATTAATGTTAAGAGTGACATCAAGAATCTAAGCGATATATACCACCTGTTACTTAAATCAGATACCAAGAACAATACTATATCACAGATTACTAATTTGACTGATATATCCATTAACAACTAACATACCTTTATAATTAATTTTCATTAACAAAAAATATATAACATTCCCTTGCTTTTCTTAGATACGTCTCAATAAGATTCAATAATACATGAACAATATAATATAATTAAATAAAGAAAATCAAAATAATATTTCCCTTTACTGGGATTTAAATTTATTCGTTTTTTACCAATGAACCTTAATGACATAAAGATTCATACCAATTATAATGAAGTTGTCAGCGCTTGCGTTCTGGCTTAAACAGAACCTCACTTTTAACTATTTAAAATCAAAATTTAGTTATTGCCGACATTTCAAAGAATTACCTCCTTTTAAATGTAGTTGCATTGGGTTTTTCGATTAACCTTGGGTAAGCCTTTACGTGTCAAGTTCGAAGCTACCATACATTTCAATTCTTATAAAAAACTTTTTTTGCACATAGTAACAAAAAAACACCACTATGTTACTAGCAAAGTTTTTTAATATTCTAACTCTACAATTCTAAGTTACGGTAAGATCAATAATGTTTTAATAGATAATATATGGTAGCTAATTATAATTTATTCTCTTTCAGCCCTGAAGAAGCCAAATTAATTCTCTTTGGCGAAAACGTTCGGCGAAACAATTGATACACATTAGAGTATTTCTTGCAGATTTCCCCAATATTTAAGAGTTTACTATTTAACTAATCTGCAAAGATTAAATTTCTTTTCTATATATATATATATATATATATATATATTGTTGTGATCTGCTTTATGATGTTTTATTATTAATTAACACTAATTTAATTAATCCTAATTTAATTAACACTAATATATATATATATATATATATATATATATATATATATATATATATATATATATATATATATATATATATATATTGTTGTGATCTGCTTTATGATGTTTTATTATTAATTAACACTAATTTAATTAATCCAATTATTTAATTAATTAATTCACTAATTTATGCAGAGTCATACAAATCAATTACTATTAAAAATTCTCGGGGTGCCTTTTTAATTTTACTTTAATCAGTTTACTTTATATATCTCTTCTAGTGGGTTCAGTATCTTCTAGTTACTCATAATCGGGATAGAACAGGAAACGGAACTAACATTAAAACAACATAAATATGCACACAAATTATTATTTATTTTCAATAAGCAATACGATGAATATTAATAAATAACTTTTGTGGGCAATTATCTTTCCCAACAAACTCCTATACTCTAAATTTAATTTTAATTACAAACTATCTATTGATCTGTTTTATAATAATATCTACTAAAAAAAATGACCATATAAAAATATAATTTATTCACAAAAATAATAACTCTTTGAAACTTGGAATCTTAGTTCGTATGCTTATATTTGATTTTATCTTTAAAATATCTTAAAGTTTTCTTTCATTCAAATTATTTGACTGACCTTTATTTTTATTACACCAATGATGTCTCCTCTTGATCAAACCACAGTTCCTTCCTTGATTGATTATGTCCGGCTACCATCAAATCTTTCCCGTTCTCAGCATCGATCCAAACCGCATACCAACAAACTACTCCTCCGAAAACACAAGCCCAGGCCTCTTTTGACCGGTACTCTTTATTCACAAATTCTCCTTTCTTTCTTAATTATATCTCGTGGACTATGCAGACTCAAAAGAGGTATTTATCTTCTCGATTTTGATCTGCTCTCAGCTTCCACCTTTTTCACTAACAAACGAAAACACTGGTACTCAGATTTACTACACGAAAACACGTCTTCTCTTCTGGTCTGACGGTAACATAATAATTTTTTCCATCTCTCCCAGACAACCTTCTCAACTCTCTCATTTCCACCATTTCTTTTTAACCAATCATACGTATTCATCTTTCCCACTTATTTTCGATTTAGAAAATTTTCAACATGATATTTAAAACAAATAAACTACTTTCACTCAAATTACTTTTCAGAAGCCATTAACAATTTTGCCTTTTTCAACAGAAATAAGTTTCCAAATTATTGTTATCTCATATCTAAATCTAATTCTTAAATCTATAATTATACGGGTTCCATTGTCCTTTCACTATTCACTCAGTCTTTCACGGAAAAACTCGTCAGGATCCCGTCACGAAACAATGTTTTCTCTTATTTTAACTATTACAAATAAGTACAGGGTTGTATTTTAACTTATATGCCCGCGGTATATTAAAATAATAAAAAAACTCTTTATTCTATTTCTGATCGATAAACTGATCCATAACAATATATATATATATATATATATATTCGTTTTTACTCCATATCTTCCACAGAAACGACTTTTCTGGTAAATTAATAGTTAAAGTTGTTGTGTTATCTTCATATTTTATCTTGTTAATAGTTCTTTCCTCAAACTTTCAGGAATAGTCTGACATAATGTTGAACGTTAAACTCGCAGTCCGCAAATCCAGAAAAATTTTCGGAAAATGGTATGAGAACTTGTTGATTCTTTAAATATATAGTTAGTTTAGACAAAACAAAATTTGCACACACTTTGAAAAAAAGTATGTCAATGAAATCGTATATACAGTGTACTTGTTAGGTTTTTATAAACATAATCAAGGGAAGTTGTTACCTCATAGCTATGAAAGAACCGTCTATTACCAACATATATTATATTCTTACCGGAAAGCGGAAGTACAAGCACAACGTAAGAAAAAAATAAATTACTTGTTTATCGTAAATTAAATACAGTATTCAGCTCATTACGGTTTCCACATGTGCGACAGTCTGGCAGTCTCAAACCGCTAAACAGCAAAATATGTTTGTTACCATTGGTCGGTAGTTTCGTTCTGACATTAGCTACAGAAAAAAGAAGAATTAACGTGACAGCGGCCCAAAAAGAAGATGAGATGACAGTTGACAAATGGTTGCGGTCTTGGCTAAGTTTCATGATTTGCTGGTAATGCAGATATAGCGCTTACCGACAGTAACGTCACACTGTCTGTCTCAAGTGCGCCATACTTTGCTTAACATTTATTATAATTTGTGATTAAACTCATGCTTTGAAGATTTGTGGTTAAAAGTTAACAGATATATCTTTTTCACATTTTAGTTATTATAAAACACAAAACTCAAATTGTACAAACATAAAACAACTATTCCTAAGAAATTAAACAAAAACTAAATACAAAACAAATGTTTGAGCTACATAGTAGATACATAAATGGATATAAATAAATATTTGTTGCTTTCTTCGGAAATAATATCCTGTAGACAGTCGAAGCAAATGCATATTACGTGTTCTAATCACATAAATTTCAGGAATTTTTACAGGTATATCTGATTGTTTTTTTTTTTGACCTACTACAGTAAAAACAACGACCTTGACGATCAGTTGCAGATCAGGGGCTGGAACAATTTGTTCTTCAATATGGCAAATTTCTTTTATTCTTGACCTAGTTGATCTAGGAATACGTTTATTTAAAACGTAGACATTGCAGATGATCGCATACTAGTTCTATACCAGAGTTTGTGGAAAAGTCTTCTAGGCCTTTTATCTATATCACTAGATTTATATTTGTTTAAACAAATAAATTAATACCGGCTATATTCGTTGCAGAATAAAAAATGACCATATTGGGGGCACACATTCTATCAACTAGATCTACTCCTTTGGTTTTATTATGGTCAATTATGTCAATCGTTATGGTGCATCGTTAAGAATTTTTTGTAGTAATTTTTTTGTTTTTTCTGAGTATATATATGACACAATTGTACATTTTTAGCTTAAGGCAAATATACTTGTTTTTGTGGCCCCTTGGTATTAGTAAATTAAAGTGAAGGCTTTCTTTTGTTGTTTTTCATAGTGCCTATCATAGTCAGATGATGTTCGCTCAAAAGAAGATCAGCCAAGATAAGTCTCGTTAAAAATTGTCCATTGTTACATTTCTGTGAGAACCAGATAGTTTGCAAAGGAAGGAACGAGGGAAATATTGCTCGTATTAATTTCATATAGGCTAGCTGGTTGTTGTCCTATGTACACGTCTAGATTTGCAGTATAAGGAAACAGCGTCTACTAATGCATAGTATTTATGCCATATTTATTAGGTTTATTGGGCATATATACTATAAAGTTACTCCTACCACGAAAAGCTTTTGGTTTTTATCTACCGTTGTATGTGCTGATAATGAAAAATGTTTAGGTAAATTTACATTATACTAATCAACGAATTACAGGAGAATGTGGAAAATACCATGGACAGAAAGAGTAACAAATCAAGATGTTCTGCTGAAGATGGGGAAGGAATGCGAAGTCATAAAAACTATACAAACAAAAAAATTGGAATATCTAGGCCACATAATGAGAGGAGAAAAGTACTCTCTGCTTAGACTCATAATCCAAGGAAAAATCTCGGGAAAGAGAAATGTGGAACGTAGGAGGATTTTCTGGTTGCGAAATTTAAAGGAGTGGTATGAGTGCAGTTCAATACAGTTGTTCAGAGCTGCAGCCAACAAAGTAAAGATTGCTGTGATGGTAGCCAACCTCCGATAGGAGACGGTATTGTAAGAAAAAGAATCAACGAATTCTCTCACAGCTGAAAATTTTTCATATTTTTACCTTTCTAACCGTATTGATTTATCATCAAAACGTATGTATCTAAGGAAAAACTTGAAAAGTGCAAGGGACATTGTCAATCTAAAAATATTTGGCGATAAGCCATCTGTCATGTGATCAAAGAGATCTGCGTTTCTTGGTTATAGTAATATTTTAAAATATTTGTTTTATTTGCAGATTTATTACGGAGATTGTAGGAAGACAATTTAATAAAGATTCATGTCTTCAATGGTCTGCAAAATCTGTTCAATAAAAAAACAACCCCAAATCTTTGATTCGCTTTTTATATGTCGTACTTTGCCCGCTACTCCAGAAATTTTTACCTTTCCTATATTTTCACTGGGGTGTTCACACTGAAGTTCGTATCCGGTGATTTCCTACGTGGTTCTTTCATTGACTTATTAGTATCCTTACCAAGGAAATGCGACACTCTTTGTAAAATATTCAAGACTTCTGAGATTGGCTACTAAATTTCTTCTTTCATGTCAAACTAGCATGGTCATCGTTAGGTTGAATTCTTGGCTTAGAATCAAAAAGCAATTTCGCATGAATATTTTCAAAATTTTCATATTTAACCCTTTTACTCCTGATTTGTTTATTTTTAAATTTGATGTATTTGTCTGTAGCTTGTTGTTCTAGAGCATTTAAAAGAACTAAGAATGTATTCAAAGCAGCAAAGAAGCAGAATGTAAGAACAAAAGCAGCAGCTACCAAACTGAGAGTGGCGCAGAGAAGAATGGAGCGGTCCATGTTAGGAATAACTCTGCGAGACAGAATAACCAACGAAGACATCAGGAGAAAAACCGGAGTGACTGACATCATCGAGAAGATAGCCAGACTAAAATGGAGATGGGCAGAACACATAGCCAGAATGACAGATGGGCGATGGACAAAGAGGTTATTAGAATGGAGGCCAAGGGAAGACTAGAGAAGCGTCGGTTGACCACCTACAAGATGGACTGACGATTTAAGAAGACTCAATAAAAACTGGATCAGAGCGGCGCAAGATAGACGGGGTTGGAAACATGAAGGAAGAGGCCTATGTTCAGCAGTGGACTCTTGAGGCTGGATGATGATGATGATGATGATGATGATGAAGAATGTATTTAAAAAAATTTATTATTTATTTTTTTTTTGTCAAAAATGCATGGGATATGCCAACAGTATTTATGGGAGATATAATCCCAACAGTATACATGAACGATAAATGTTTATACACGATATGGGGTAAAATAATCGCTACATAACCGAACATCACACATTTTACAAATAAATTTAGTACGTTTATCTTTCTTATGTTGTGTACACCTTATACACCTCAAGCGACTGAATTTTCCTAATATGGGTAAATGGTCGCCAACATTACTCATTACTGTGGCTGACATGCTTAGACGGCCAATATGCTTGGTTTTTTTTTCTTCTTTGAAGTCATTGTTGGCTAGAACTAATAGATAATAATCTCAGCTAAGTCAACCAGATAATTTAGAAAGGGTATTTTCTTATTTCTGGTATGTAACTCAGTATATAGAATGTATGAATTGTATACTGCCATCATTAGAACTTTGTAGTAAACCTCCGTTCACCATTTTTAGGATTTTCTATTTAGATCGTACACAGATGTCATTTGATCACATCTATATACACCTCCCATGTAACGGTTATAGAATTCAATCGTTACAGGACAACAAATGTTGGCTTTTGAACCATCTCTCAGTTTTCTAGATACAGTTGTTTCTTCTGGCTTATGGCAGTTAGTTAGTACAATAAAATCTTTTGTGTCCTGCCATCGTATAGCTAATGTTCCAGTTTCATTAACTTTTACTTGCGATTCTCCTCGATTTAGCTTGCCATGAGATTTGGGTAAATTTTTTCTGGTACTCATGCATGTACCGACAACAGGAAACATAATGGTATCCATAAGATGATTTTTTGTAAAAAATCTGTCGAAACAAATTAAAACATTTTCATTAAAAATGTTTTAATTTGTTTCTCCCGACACGTTCTCCCAAAGTACCTGCCATTTTATTATCATTTTTGCCTGCATACACATTTATATCGTAAACATAGCCAGCTTCCGAATCGTATCTTGTCCATAACTTTATGTCAAGTTTTGTGGGTTTGATGGGCAGATACTGTTTCAATGTAGATCGCCCTTTGAATTCTGCTATAGACCCATCAATTGCTTGATAGGTAGAATTACTTCTAGCTCTCATAAAACTTGTCTTCAAGCAGGAAATAACATAATCTATATAATAAGTTTTATTTGCTGTGGCAAGTTTATTGGGTTCGACAAAATACAATTTTGATAATAGTAGTTAGCACCTATCCCTTGATATTGCACTACGAATATAATCGTTTCCAAGCGATTTATTATTAGATTAGTACATTTCGAAAGAAAGAACTCTATTATAATGCATAACTAACGTAACACCAGTAAGTAGCATCATTTCTTTTTGGCACGGTATGACAAAAGTTTTCTTCTTTTCTCTTCTAAAATTTCAAAGCCTACGGTTTGTACACTGGGCCACATACATAAACAAACTTTTAGGAAATACTTTTAGAAAACAGTCTAATGCAGAACTACGTCGATTCAATTGATCTGTAATAACTGAGCCTGTTCTGGCTGGTAGATCATATCTCGGAATAAAATTTTCTGCATTGACATCAGTCTAAACACCAGAAAATTCTGTACTAGTTGGCGGCAAAGGTTACATAACCTCGTCTGCATCTTGGATATGTTCATCATCATCAGGAGATTCCTGATCTGAAATTTGAGCTATGTTCTCAGTTTCATTACCTATATTCACTTCACTTTCAAGTAAACTAGCCTCACTTAGTTCATCTAATGACAAAATGAAGTTCTTATCCACCATACTATCATTACTACTATAGTCTATACTTTCAATTCCATCAATGTTAATAACCTAGTAATCAAGTTTATCTTCGGTAAGTTTATCTTTCTTTCGATTCATGCTAAAAAAGGAAGTTGTTTATACCTGTTATGATAATATTTCCCTGAAATAGGATTAAATATATCCCAACAGGTGTAAAAACACCTGTTGGGATATATTTAATCCTTTTCAAGATTTATTGCCCAACGATAAATTTCGTACTGAACAGCAATATTAAATTATGTAATAACCTATCTTAATCTTTATAAATTAACAATCAGCAACCAAAATTGTCCTTACGCCAACAGAAATATGTTATCATCACAGTTTTATCAAATATACAGAACACATAAACAATATATCACTTACAATTATAAATCGCATAAACATTTTTTATTTAGATATAGTGCAAGTACTCCTGACCACGGCGCAGTAGACGAAATTTGGTTTAGCCCACACTTCCATGCAAAACGCATTGTACTATGCACTGTATAATTCCACTTACAATAGAACCTTTCAGCCTTTATATAAATTTGACTCCGCCTTCGCGCAACTCCATGGTCAGGAATGTTTGAACTATCTTTACCATAGAAATAAAATATTTAAAAAAATAATCTTACCTGAAGATTTGTTACAACTTGTATAACATGCGGACCCACGCTCCACAATTCAATGAAGCAGCAGAACTAAATGAACTAGACAACTTCTACAACTATGCTGCATAAAGTACTCCCTTGCTTGAAGCTGGCGAGCTTGCCACAACCGAGATCGTAATCGTCAAAAATAGACAAATAAGTCAACTAGAGGACTCACAGTCCGCACGTTAACTCTAAAAGGGTAATTAATATTTCTCCACTTTCAGTTGTCCTCCAAAATTATGTCAAACAAATTATATTTTTATCCTTACACTTTTTCTTATAAAAGAAAAGAAACTTTTTCTTTAAATATCTTAGATCATTTAAAAATCTTTTTCAACAATAATACTTTGGGCGTTGAATAACATCAGCTCGGTATTAACAATTACCTCTAAGATTGGAGATTTTATCTATTCTCTGTGTGCAAAATATCTTAATATATTTTAACTTTGAAAGATGCATATTTAAAGCGTTAAATGTTTGAATATTATAGATTTACATAAACCCTTTGAAAAGCGGGGTTTAAGTAGATTTGATATCGTGGCTACATCGGTAATTGGGTCAACTCTGTATACATGCAAGTCGGTGAACTTAAGACATCCTTTATGCTAGCAGTGCCTCATTCGGTGCTAGTACCAACAATTTGGGGTTTGGTTATCATTTTCCTTTTTTGTTTATTCTTTTTTCACTTTCATTTCCCTTTAGATTCTGTTAAAGGTAGATTTGTGATTTCTTGTCATTTTCTCTGTATTTCTATTTTTAATAATTCTATACAGCTGATTGTATGTTATTTTGTTGTGGTTTTGCTTTTGTTTACAAATGGAATTCCCATAGTTTTTACTAATACTGGGTACTACATTGGTTAGTTTAGTAGTTGTAGAAAATGTATCCGTTTTTTTCTTTGTTTCTGCCAGGCTACTTTTATATTAGGTATCTTATCTGTATTTGAGTAAATCTGGTTAACTCTGTTTAGTTTATTTATTAGTTCTATTTGACAATTTAGAATTAGTATTTTATATTTAAGTTGATTACCTAAATTATCCGTTTTAAGATATAGATAAAAAAGATGATGAGGAAGGTGGTACAGTAGACTAGCGCGAAACTTCATACTATGTTTTCTTTTTTTTTTAAATTTAAATAATATTTTTAAAATTAAATAAAGTAACTTTGTCATTTATTTTATTATAAATATTTTAAAAAATTATATTAAAATATTTTAATAAATTAATATGTTATAGCTGCTAACGTCGCCTGCTAACGTATTAACAAACCATTCGTTGTTTACACCTGACAAACCTGGCAAATTCAGACGAGATATTTCTATGATATAAAACACAATATATAATTAATAATAAAATATAAATAAATCCCATTTGATAGTAAATATAAATATTATATAAACTAAATAAGATATTTAAAAAATAATAATTATATTTATATGAAATTATTTTAAAAACAAAAAATTAAAAACTGTGTGTCATGATAATTTAAACAGATAATGCAATATTGTTATTAATTGGATGATATTTATGACATTTAAATTTTGAACAACTTTAGGAATCAAACCTTTTATTGACATACATTCTTTTAGTTTTTTACTTCTCATTTAATGTCTATATTTCCTTAGTTATTTTTCATACAGTTTTTAATTTAAACCTACTAAAAATTAATATCTGATGGCTGGAACTAGACTGCCATAAAAATGTAAAGATTACCATAAAAAGCTTTGGGAACATGTAGTAAAGAAAATTGGAGATAGAGGTAGGGTACAATTTTGTTATTGTATATATATATATATATATATATATATATATATATATATATAAATACATATTTAGGAATTCTACTATTCAATGCCTTCCCTGGCTCAACCGTTTCCATCTTTCTCTGTTGTCCCATTCTCCACCATTTAGGCTCTTTCTTACTCATGGCGTCGTCTACTTCGTTCCTCCAGGATTTTGGGAGTCGTCCTATTTTCCTCCTTCCCATGGGACTGCATTCGGTTATTCTCTTTATCCGTCTGCTGTCGCTAGTTCTCCTTACATGTCCATATCACTTTAGTCTTTTTTGTTCTCTATATGTTAGTATGTCTTTTTCTATTGTTGTTCTTTGCTTTATTTCGTCATTACTTCTCTCCATTCTTGTTACTCTGCAGCATCTTCGTAGGCCTGTATTTGTAATATTTATAATATACTGTGTCTGTAAAATTTAAATAAAGTTAAATCTGTAAAAATAAAAATTTAAAATTAATAAAGGAATCAGACAAGGAGACACGTTATCTCCCAAATTCTTTACGGCAGTTCTGGAACATGCTTTCAAAAAATTGGAGTGGGAAGCCCAAGGAATCATGTCATCGCCCAATGTCGATGGCGAAATGCTCTTACACCTAAGATTTGCGGATGACATTGTTCTGATTACAGATGACTTGAAGGAGATTGGAACTATGCTTACTGAGTTAGATGGCGCCTGTAACGAAGTTGTTTTAAACTTAAAATTTTGGAAAGACACAATACGTGACAAATCTGGTACCAAGCGAAAATTCAAAAGTTGACTGCAAAGAAATAAGATTGATCTATAAATATAAATACTTAAGTCAAGAAATCCAAATTACTGGCGACAACTGCTGAACTTAAAAAAAGAATTACTTCAACATGGGCCGCATATTAACCTCTATAAGATATGTTCAAGAGCAACATTCCAAATTATTCGAATAAGACGTTCGACTAGTGTGTATCTCTGGTGAGGACTTACGACTTCGAAACACTTAGGCAACAGCAACCAAAGTCATAGCAGCCCAAAGACGAATAAAACGCTCGCTACTTGGACTGACTCTCAGAGACAGAGTTAGAAACGAAGAAATAAGAAGGACAGGCGTCACTGATGTCATAGAGCGCATAGCATGGCTGAGGTAAAAATGTGGCCAGAATGAATGATGAGCGATGCACCCAAAAATCACAGTTTGGAGACCACAAGCTGACAAAAGAGGCAGAGATAGACCACCTACACGATGGACAGACAACGTCAAAAGAATCGCCGGGAATTGGATGCAAGAAGCACAAGACCGACAGAACTGAATAAAATTTGGGAAGGGAG
The DNA here is from genome assembly GCF_040954645.1 of Diabrotica undecimpunctata. Classification (NCBI taxonomy): domain Eukaryota; kingdom Metazoa; phylum Arthropoda; class Insecta; order Coleoptera; family Chrysomelidae; genus Diabrotica; species Diabrotica undecimpunctata. The sequence goes on from NC_092803.1 coordinate 53,783,156, forward strand.
GTCTATGTCTAATTTTGGACGCAGAGGGTTATATGATGGTGATGATGACTAAATGCCAGACAATAATTTCTAAATGAATATAAATATAACCCAACTTTTGTGAAGAATGTAAATAATTGTTTATATTATATACTTTTTTAATATATAAGGTGCATTTCTTTGTTATAGATGTAATAAACCTCATATTCAAGGTATATATATATATATATATAAATATATATATATATATATATATATATATATATATAAATATATATATATATATATATATATATATATATATATATATATATATTATTATGATGTGTTTTTTTGTTTGAATGATGAGCAATGAGTATTTTTAATAATATAATATATAGGGTTTTTATCGCGGTTCTCAAAGAATTAGCTTGTAAGTACTTTTTTAAATTATCTTTATTATAACTATTATGAAACACACATATATATCTAACCTAGTCAATGTAAATTTAAAATAAACTATCTTTAAACTGATATTCTTATAAAACTAATTAAATTCTATAGACAATCTAAAATTTAAACAAACTATCTTCAAAATTGAAATTGTTATGACACTAACTAAATTATATTAACAAAATTTTGTACCTTTCTTTCACTGAATGCCTAAATGAACTATTTTCCACTAAGTATATAGATTCTAATCACCACTGAATGTCTTCGTACTTCAGTTATCCTTGTTTTTTGTGAAATTACTTTTTTCAATTATCAGCTTCTACCAATTTAAGATATATTTTTCTTCACCAGCATCTATACACCACCAACCAAACCAGCAAACAGCATTTATATTTATTCTTCTTTTCAATATACCAATATCCAATTATTATAAGTTGATTTATACTAATCTCCAACCATAATATAATTTAATTTCTTCCAATATACCTTTTTTTATCTTCAATAATTATTTGTGTATAATTATAAATGTGCATTAAATTATATGCATAATTTTTAATCTTCATTTAACTCACTATATTAAACAATTGGACTATCTCCAACTAACTTTCATATTTCTTATAAAACTGCTTGACTGATTTACTAAAACTGTGAACAATTGACTTCACTAATTAATTGTGTCTATCTTCTACTAACTTTCATAATAAACTGCTTGACTTCTAACTAAAAACTTCTAAAAACTGCTTAAAACTCTTCTGACTGCACTATCTAAAACTTTTCTGACTAAAAACTTTCAAAAACTGCCATAAACTGCCATCTTGAATCCATATCACGGGTATTTATATGTTTTTGAATTTCTAGAACCATCTCGTAAGATATCATGTTCCAATTTGTTCTATTTAATACTTGTCTGAATTTTCTGGAACAAACCATTTCGCAAACATGGCCATCTCCGGAGATCCAGAGAATTCCATTCTTTTCTATTAATAATTTTGTTTACATTTAGGCCTTTCAGATCAGAATATATAATTAAATTAGTAACTTAACATTCTAATTTAATAAAATACACATTTCAAACAATATATTATTATAACCCACTTATATTCGTAAATATTCTTAAACGTCACTTCAGAGTATAAATATCTGTCAATCTCCGAGAGTATTTTTGGTTGCCTAAGCACATGGCTCACTTATATATATTTACAATATTAAAATACAACTCTTTACAATTATTACATGCTAATTTATTAAAAATGCCCTCACATAAATATATTTTTATTAAATTCTCTAGTATATAACTTATTTAAAATAATCAAATACTTTTTTATATCTAATATTATGTAGTATATAACTTATAAATTATTTTCTATAAACCCCAATCGTCACAATACCCCAAAAATAATATTTAAAATAAATAATTTACTTATTATTTTTTTAAATATTAATTTTCTCATACCTTATTAAATTTAATAAATCAAATTTTTTTTTTATTTATTTAAAATGTGTTAAATACATCCCTGTTCGCTGTCTATGTCAAAACAGAGAACAACGGATCACAGTTCGGCTATTCTATGGCCAAACTGTCATGTCAAATGGAGAATGGATTTTATCAGAGAATAAAATATAACCTTAATTAAAAATATAATGGATATTGTGTTCTGTTTATTTATAGACAAAATCTAGGAATTATTTCCATTCAAAATAACTTTCATCAATATAAATTGGTAAGTTTTTTTACTTTATTATATTAGAAAAACCTTTTTATAGCAATTATAGTATCAATTTTGTGTCTAACCCCAAATTATGATTTTTAGGGTACAAATTAATTTCCATATATACAAAATTCAACAAGTATGATGTCAAATTGATTCAAAATAATGAAATCTACCATCTACCATTTAACAAATCAAGTCTATTGAATAAAATGGATATATCAGTAAGTTATTAGTGTTATTATATTTGTGTTAAAGGTATAGAAATCATTATTCAATCTCTTCATGATATTGAAAAATGTCGTTGATATGAAATATGCCTCTTAGTCTGTTCTCTGCATCTATTAACACATAACTATTTAGTCCATTCTGATTTTCAATTGTATATGGACCTTCAAACATTGGTTGTAATTTCTTACAACGGTTTTCTTTAACATTACTTTTTCTAAGTGAACGAATTAACACTAGGTCTCCTTTTTGAAATGTGATTGGTTTTTTTATATTTCGATTTTGTCTTCTGATATATTTTTCAGCTTTCCTCCTAATTCGGTTATTCACTTTCTGCATTACTTGTTCTAACATATCCTGATTATATTCACTAATCCACTTTCTGTTTCCTATATGGCCAAACATTAAATATTCTGGTACTTCTTCTGTATTCAAATTATGTGTATTATTTAAAAAATACTCTACTGGTGGTATATGTTGCTGCCAAGTTTCATGTTGGTTTTGGCACAGTATCCTTAAATATTTTATAACTTCTTTAATATATCTTTCTGCAGGATTTGCCTGAGGATGTCTGATACTTGTAAAATGAATGTTGATTCCCTTTTTCTCACAAAATGTCCGAAATTTTTGGTTGTTAAAATATGTAGCATTATCTATTATGCAATTTCTAAATGGTCCTATTTCTTCGAAAAATTGATTAATATATAATTTTAATGTTTTAACATTTGTTCTAGAGCAGGGATATAGTTTAATAAATTTTGTATATAAATCAACTATCACTAGTATATGCTTTTTTCCTGTTGGACTGAGAACTAAATTTGAAATAAAATCCATGGAAACTGTATTTAGTTTTTCATATACAACATTAGATTTATATGTGTTCTGGTTTTTGAAATTCTTTTCTTTGTTTAGTTGACATATTGGGCATTGGTTAGTAATTTCTTTTGCTATACTTATGTCATTCTTTGCAAAATAATTGTCCCTAAATAGCATCCATAGCTTTCTTGAACCAATATGCATATAATTGTTATGTAAATTTTTCAATATTTTCTTTGCTAACGTTCTAGTTATTACATATACTTCTATGCCATTTATTATTTTATAATATACCCCATCTTTCCTAAGGACTTTTTGTTTTTCACTCAAATTGATCTGATCTCTTATAATTTCTTCTTTAGAATATAATCCAGTACTTTCTACTAATTGATTTAATCCAATTTTTATTGTTCGCTGCCCTTTTTGTGGTGTATTTTCTAACCTTGATAAAGCATCTGCCACTATATTGGATTTTCCAGAAATGTATTTGATTTCAAAGCAGTATTCACTAAGTATTAGACTCCACCGATGTATTCTACTGTTTCCATATTTGTTTTTTAATATAGACGTTAAAGCTTGGTGATCTGTTTCTATAGTAAATTCATTACCCAACAAATAAAATCTTAATTTTGTGACACAGTGTATTATACTTGCTAGTTCTAATTCTGAAACTGAGTAACCCTTTTCATGTGGCTTTGTGATTCTTGAAATGAATTGTATTGGGTATTCGACCCCATCATGTATTTGTAATAATACCCCTGATAATCTCTCTATAGATGCATCTGTTCTTAGTATGAATGGCTGTGTATAGTCAGGATAGTATATTTTCAAATTTGACAGAAAAATGTTTTTAATTTCTTGGAATGCTAGTTCTCTTCTCTGATCCCATCTCCATTTTACACCTTTTCTCAGTAGTTCAAGTAATGGAATTTCTTTTATACTTAGATCTGGTATCATCCTTTTATAATAATTAATTATTCCAATAAATCCTCTTAAAGTTCTTAAATTGTGTGGTGTTTTATATTCCTGAATGATTTGTGTCCGTTCTGGATCCATTTCGATTCCCTTAGTATTAAGTTTATAACCTAAATATATTACTTCTTTTTGAAAAAATGTACATTTTTCTTGATTTATTTTTAGTCCAACTTTGTCTAATCTATTTATTATAATTTTTAGGTGTTTCTCATGATCTTCAGCCGTTTTAGAAAAAATTAATATATCATCAATGTAGTGAATTACAAAATGTTCATATTGATCCAAAATATCATGAAGACATCTACATAGAGCACTGCAAGATGATTGAAGTCCAAATGGTACTACTTTGAATTGATATACTACTCCATCTATCTGAAATCCTGTATACTGTCTACTTTTTCTTTCTAGAGGTATTAACCAAAAGCTATGCTGTAAATCAATTTTAGTGAAAAATGACATTCCTGTAATTCTTCCTAATATTCCATCTATACTCATTGGTGCTTCAAATTGCTTTTCAGTAATCTTGTTAATATTCCTTGCATCCAAACATAACCTGATTTCACCTGATCTTTTTCGTACTACTACTATGGGGTTAATAAAACGTGTGTCTGCCTTCTCAATGATCCCATCTTCTAACATATTATTAATTGTTTTGTTTACTTCTTCTCTGTATTTATATGGTATTGGGTATGATTTTGTTTTAAAATCTTTTTCTTCTTTAACTTTTATATTATGGATATAATTTTGTGCAATTCTATTTTCTTTATTGACAAGTCCCTTGTGTTGCTGCAATATGGAAACGACTATTGATTTATATTCTTCAGGGCAATTTAAAACTTTCATTATATCTTCTTCTTTACAAATAAAATTATTCTTCATTATGTACTCATTATTCCTTGCTTCCAATTTTACGCACTCCGCCTCGTAGGCATCCATCTGCTTAAAATTTCCATTCCTTAAATATTCACTACAATAATTATTCTTTACATTCTTCTGGGACATATCCCTATCATCAAAATACATTTCTTCTTCATAAACATCACTATTTTCTTTTAATAATATCCTATCAACTCTTATTCCTTCTTCTACCTCATCTTTCTGCATAAATTTAATTATTTGCCCTTCCAAAGTTACCATTCTTTCTTCAAAATCTATCTTTACTTTCTTCTTTTCCAATTCATCATTTCCCATTAATATATCAACACATAAATCCTTGACAATAAATCCTTGCATATTAATTTCTTTATTAAGAATATTAATTTTAAAATTGGCTAGTTTATCAATTTCACCCAACTTCTTATTATTTGCACCAATAATTTTAATTTTTGGAATCTTTATTATATCTGATAGTTTTAATGTATTAAAAATAAAATTCTCCGAGACTAAAGTACTTTCTGAACCAGTATCTATCATAATTTTAATTATTTTATTTTTGGCCAAAGCATTTATATAAATTAAATTAATAGATTCAATAATTTTCTCTTCATCTAAAGAAATAAATTCAGAAGGTTTTTCATAATAGCAATGGCCTAACTTGTAATTCAGAAAGTTTACTGCACAAAATTTTGATTATTAGAATTGTCAGATTGTATCTGACCACTTGGATCTGATGTGCTATGTCTTTCCCTACTATGACTTCTACTCACATTTTCTTGCCTTGTACTATTTCGTTCCCTGTCTTCGCAGCTTCTATTCCTTCGAATACAATTTACCTGTCTGTTATAGTTAGGTCGCTCTGTATTTCTTCTATTGTTAAAATCTTGTCTATTACTATTAGTACTGTTATTAAAATGTTGTCTATTATAATTAGTATTATTATTAAAATTTTGTCTATTATAACTAGTATTATTATTAAAGTTCTGTCTATTTGGATTACTGTTAGTATTATTAAAATTTTGTAAATTATCACCATACCTAGTGTTATTGTTATATGATTGTCTATACTGTTGAAAGTTATTATTGTTTTTTCTGTTGTTATTATTACTTGTCATATTGCCTCTTTGTATTCTTTGAATAAAATTAATAAAACTATCTATTGTTTGAATATTTTGTACAGTTACGGTTTGCACAACATCAGCATCAAAATGTCTAGATACATTTAAGACTGTTTCATCCTCTCTAAGTGGTGGTTCTAAATATTTTGCAACTGTTATCAATTTCAATGCATAATCTACCATATTTGATTTTAAATTTTGATTATACTTTTCAAAATATAGAATTTCTCTAAACTTGGCTTGCTCTAATTCACCCCAATAATAATTTAAAAATTTATTTTCAAATGTTTGAAAGTTATCTAAATCATTTTCAATACTAGCAAACCAAGTTGCTGCATTGTCATTTAATGTCATTCTAATATAATCTTTAATATCATTAATATTATTCACAAATCTTAATTTATGTTTTAAACTATTTATGTATACTCTAGGATGCAAATTTTTTATATTACCAGAGAATTTAATCCCAGTCTCATTTGTTAAATTTAAGTAAGGTCTCCCTATGTCTCTCATTTGTGAAATATCATCTATTCTCTGTTCCACATTTCTTATTTGATTACAATTTATTTGGATATTTTGTTGTATATCATCTAATTTTTCTTCTGTGTTTCTCCTGTCTTCGTTAATTTTTACTTCTAAGTTACATTTCTGTAACTCTATTTTCTGTTCTATATCTATCTTATTATCTTGAATAATCCTCTTTACTTCTGTCCTCTCATTGTCTATCCTTTTCTTGTAGTCATTCCGTATACTTTTTATTTCATTTGCTACTTTTTTCTCTGCAGCTTCAAGTTTTTTATCCATTTGTTTTACAATTTTATTATTATTATCTTCTATTTTCTTTTCTAATTTTCTATAATTCTCTTCCAATTTCTGTTCCATTTTTTTCATGTCTTCTTTGACTTCTTTTGAATTCTCTTCCAATTTTTTTATGTTTTCTTTGATTTCATGTGAATTCTGTTCCATTTTGTTCGTATTCTCTTCCATTTTTTTCGTATTCTCTTCCATTGTCTTGTTCATCTGCATCATTAATGACATCAAAGCTGCCATATTGACATTTTCCTCTCTTTCTGGATTCATTTCTGCAGTATCTTGTGGAGCTTGAACTAAACTCTCCTCTTGTATAGGTTGTGTTTCTACTTCCACATCTTCTTCATTCTTTTTGCTTCTTGTACCTTTCTTTCCTTGAGACATTTTGAGACTTTACTTGTTCAAATATAATTAAAAATAAAATCTATAATTTTTTCTTTCTACTGATAATTAATTTACTTATATGAGAGCACTTATCTTCCCAAACTAATTCTTTTAAATAGAGAGCCACCGCGTTGGGTGCCAAATTGTTATGATGTGTTTTTTTGTTTGAATGATGAGCAATGAGTATTTTTAATAATATAATATATAGGGTTTTTATCGCGGTTCTCAAAGAATTAGCTTGTAAGTACTTTTTTAAATTATCTTTATTATAACTATTATGAAACACACATATATATCTAACCTAGTCAATGTAAATTTAAAATAAACTATCTTTAAACTGATATTCTTATAAAACTAATTAAATTCTATAGACAATCTAAAATTTAAACAAACTATCTTCAAAATTGAAATTGTTATGACACTAACTAAATTATATTAACAAAATTTTGTACCTTTCTTTCACTGAATGCCTAAATGAACTATTTTCCACTAAGTATATAGATTCTAATCACCACTGAATGTCTTCGTACTTCAGTTATCCTTGTTTTTTGTGAAATTACTTTTTTCAATTATCAGCTTCTACCAATTTAAGATATATTTTTCTTCACCAGCATCTATACACCACCAACCAAACCAGCAAACAGCATTTATATTTATTCTTCTTTTCAATATACCAATATCCAATTATTATAAGTTGATTTATACTAATCTCCAACCATAATATAATTTAATTTCTTCCAATATACCTTTTTTTATCTTCAATAATTATTTGTGTATAATTATAAATGTGCATTAAATTATATGCATAATTTTTAATCTTCATTTAACTCACTATATTAAACAATTGGACTATCTCCAACTAACTTTCATATTTCTTATAAAACTGCTTGACTGATTTACTAAAACTGTGAACAATTGACTTCACTAATTAATTGTGTCTATCTTCTACTAACTTTCATAATAAACTGCTTGACTTCTAACTAAAAACTTCTAAAAACTGCTTAAAACTCTTCTGACTGCACTATCTAAAACTTTTCTGACTAAAAACTTTCAAAAACTGCCATAAACTGCCATCTTGAATCCATATCACGGGTATTTATATGTTTTTGAATTTCTAGAACCATCTCGTAAGATATCATGTTCCAATTTGTTCTATTTAATACTTGTCTGAATTTTCTGGAACAAACCATTTCGCAAACATGGCCATCTCCGGAGATCCAGAGAATTCCATTCTTTTCTATTAATAATTTTGTTTACATTTAGGCCTTTCAGATCAGAATATATAATTAAATTAGTAACTTAACATTCTAATTTAATAAAATACACATTTCAAACAATATATTATTATAACCCACTTATATTCGTAAATATTCTTAAACGTCACTTCAGAGTATAAATATCTGTCAATCTCCGAGAGTATTTTTGGTTGCCTAAGCACATGGCTCACTTATATATATTTACAATATTAAAATACAACTCTTTACAATTATTACATGCTAATTTATTAAAAATGCCCTCACATAAATATATTTTTATTAAATTCTCTAGTATATAACTTATTTAAAATAATCAAATACTTTTTTATATCTAATATTATGTAGTATATAACTTATAAATTATTTTCTATAAACCCCAATCGTCACAATATATATATAAATATATATATATATATATATATATATATATATATATATATATATATATATATATATATATATATATATATATATAGTAAACTCTTAAACATTGGGGAAATCTGCAAGAAAGACTCTAATGTGTATCAATTGTTTCGCCGAACGTTTTCGCCAAAGAGAATTAATTTGGCTTCTTCAGGGCTGAAAGAGAATAAATTATAATTAGCTACCATATATTATCTATTAAAACATTATTGATCTTACCGTAACTTAGAATTGTAGAGTTAGAATATTAAAAAACTTTGCTAGTAACATAGTGGTGTTTTTTGTTACTATGTGCAAAAAAAGTTTTTTTAAGGTTTGAAATCTATGGTAGCTTTGAACTTGACACGTAAAGGCTTACCCAAGGTTAATCGAAAAACCCAATGTAACTACATATAAAAGGAGGTAATTCTTTGAATTGTCGGCAATAACTAAATTTTTGATTTTTAGAAAGTTTAAAAGTGAAGTTCTGTTTTAGCCAGAACGCAAGCGCTGACAACTATATATATATATATATATATATATATATATATATATATATATATATATATATATATATATATATATATATATATATATATATATATATATATATATATATATATATATATATAATATATATATATATATAATATATATATATATATATATATATATATATATATATATATATATATATATATATATATAGTTTGAGTTTAGTTCTTGAACCTTAATATATATTTTTTTAGTGGATTTTCTTGGGCTTAGGTTCATAAAAAAATTTGATTTGATACTAAGGAATTTTTATATATTTTTTCGACGTTTCGGCAGGAAATCCATGCCTTTTTCAAGAAGTAATATTGACTAAAAAACATTTTCTGATAGACATAATACGATTTAAAAGTTAAACTTTTGACTTACCAAGCATGTAAAAATTTGTTACTAACAAGTAGACGTCACAATTAAAATATAATTAAAAACATAGGACATACCCACTAAGTCACTACATGTAAAATATATTTTAGATCTAATGTGTTGTTTATTGAAGTTAGTTTATCGTTTAAACAACCAGTTATTTTAACATCATAGGCGTTCTGAGATTGTCTTTTTATGTGTTTTTAAAATAAGTTAAAATATATTTTGTTCAAATTTTTGACATCTTTTTCATCATTTATTGCATTATTATTTTTTTTTATTTGTATAGACTCTAGAAGCTCTCTCTTTTTCCTGTTGGGTTCACTTTTTAGGATCTTGGTTTTCTCAAAATCAAATTTATGTTTTTTTTCGTTTTCATGTTTTGTGAGGGCGGTTGAGTTTTTTTTGTCATATTTGTGGGAACGTATTCTTGAGTTAAGTAGCTGACTGGTTTGTCCAATATAAACTCCATCACAATTCGAGCAGGGAATTTCATATACAACATGCGATCTTTTTAATAGAGGGGTTTTTGTTTTTAATCTTGTAAAATTCTTTTTCAAAAGATTGTGCCCTTTATGAGCCACCATAATATTATGTTTGGACAGAAGATTTGTAATTTGTTCTGATAATCCTTTTATATAGGGAAGAGACATATAGTTTTTCTTTACCGTGTTGGTTTCATTGTTATTATTGTTATTGTAAAATTTATGCAGTCGCGATTTGAAAGTGTTGTCGATAAGGTGGTGTGGGTATGAATTAAGTGTTAGTGCTGTTTTTGCTTTTTTAATGGCCTGAGGTCTATTAATAGGATCGGATAATCTAATAGCTCCATCGGCGAGTCCGATAACTACTGATTTCTTTTGAGACAGGGGATGATGAGAGTTGAAATTCAGATATCTCGATGACCAGGTTTTTTTGGTGTACCATGACGTAGTTATAGTGCTGTTTTCTCTATGTAAGGTCAGGTCCAGAAAATTAATTTGATGATTTTTTTCAATTTCTAATGTAAATTTTAGTTTTTGGTGAAAGTTATTGAATTCATTTAGTAAAATATCCATTTTATCCTCTGGTGCTGCGCTCAAGCAGTCATCTATATAGCGATAGAAAAAAGGTATATCAAAATCTATTTTATTTAAAACAATTTCCTCTAGATGCTCTAAAACTAATTGAGCGATGGCACTGGATATGTTAGCACCCATAGCACATCCATCTGTTTGTTGGAAGATTTTGTTTTTATATAGGAAATAGGTTGACTTTAATGTTGTTTCGACTGCTAGCAGAAATTCTTCTAGAGGGATGTCTGTGAACGCTTTGATTTCGTTCCACTTTTTTTTAATAATGTCTTTCGCTAAAGCTATTGGAATATTGGTGTATAAAGATACCACATCGAGAGAAACTAATTTATAATTTGGAGGTAAATGTATATTTTTGAGTTTTAATTTCAGGTGATAAGCGTCTTTTAAATAGTGTGGATTTTTATTTATTACGTTGGAAATAATGTTCTTCAAATATTTTGAAAGGTTTTCAAAAGGAGACTGAATGCATGAAACAATAGGTCGCAGCGGCACACCCTCTTTATGTGTTTTGGGTAGACCGTATATTTTTGGAATTACAGCATTATGTATCTTGAGCGAATTAGCAGTGTTAGGTGAGATGTAGCACATCTTTTCCAACGTAATAAATAAAAATCCACACTATTTAAAAGACGCTGATCACCTGAAATTAAAACTCAAAAATATACATTTACCTCCAAATTATAAATTAGTTTCTCTCGATGTGGTATCTTTATACACCAATATTCCAATAGCTTTAGCGAAAGACATTATTAAAAAAAAGTGGAACGAAATCAAAGCGTTCACAGACATCCCTCTAGAAGAATTTCTGCTAGCAGTCGAAACAACATTAAAGTCAACCTATTTCCTATATAAAAACAAAATCTTCCAACAAACGGATGGATGTGCTATGGGTGCTAGCATATTCAGTGCCATCGCTCAATTAGTTTTAGAGCATCTAGAGGAAATTGTTTTAAATAAAATAGATTTTGATATACCTTTTTTCTATCGCTATATAGATGACTGCTTGAGCGCAGCACCAGAGGATAAAATGGATATTTTACTAAATGAATTCAATAACTTTCACCAAAAACTAAAATTTACATTAGAAATTGAAAAAAATTATCAAATTAATTTTCTGGACCTGACCTTACATAGAGAAAACAGCACTATAACTACTTCATGGTACACCAAAAAAACCTGGTCATCGAGATATCTGAATTTCAACTCTCATCATCCCCTGTCTCAAAAGAAATCAGTAGTTATCGGACTCGCCGATAGAGCTATTAGATTATCCGATCCTATTAATAGACCTCAGGCCATTAAAAAAGCAAAAACAGCACTAACACTTAATTCATACCCACACCACCTTATCGACAACACTTTCAAATCGCGACTGCATAAATTTTACAATAACAATAATAACAATGAAACCCACACGGTAAAGAAAAACTATATGTCTCTTCCCTATATAAAAGGATTATCAGAACAAATTGCAAATCTTCTGTCCAAACATAATATTATGGTTGCTCATAAAGGGCGCAATCTTTTGGAAAAGAATTTTACAAGATTAAAAACAAAAACCCCTCTATTAAAAAGATCGCATGTTGTATATGAAATTCCCTGCTCGAATTGTGATGGAGTTTATATTGGACAAACCAGTCAGCTACTTAACTCAAGAATACGTTCCCACAAATATGACAAAAAAAACTCACAAAACCTCACAAAACATGAAAACGAAAAAAAACATAAATTTGATTTTGAGAAAACCAAGATCCTAAAAAGTGAACCCAACAGGAAAAAGAATGAGCTTCTAGAGTCTATACAAATAAAAAAAAATAATAATGCAATAAATGATAAAAAAGATGTCAAAAATTTGAACAAAATATATTTTAACTTAATTTAAAAACACATAAAAAGACAATCTCAGAACGCCTATGATGTTAAAATAACTGGTTGTTTAAACGATAAACTAACTTCAATAAACAACACATTAGATCTAAAATATATTTTACATGTAGTGACTTAGTGGGTATGTCCTATGTTTTTAATATTATTTTAATTGTGACGTCTACTTGTTAGTAACAAATTTTTACATGCTTGGTAAGTCAAAAGTTTAACTTTTAAATCGTATTATGTCTATCATAAAATGTTTTTTAGTCAATATTACTTCTTGAAAAAGGCATGGATTTCCTGCCGAAACGTCGAAAAAATATATAAAAATGCCTTAGTATCAAATCAAATTTTTTTATGAACCTAAGCCCAAGAAAATCCACTAAAAATATATATATATATATATATATATATATATATATATATATATATATATATATATATATATATATATATATATATATATATATATATATATCCCGTTCATAGCGTAATTCGGCTTTGGGTTCCCGTTCGCCAAGCCTTTTCTTTCTGACATTACTTTTGAAATTCCTTGCATCCATGTTGTTGGTGGTCGTCCTCGTTTCCTTTTTTTTTTTTGGTGGTATCCATTCTAATATTTTTTTGGTAGTCTTTCTTCCTTCATACGTCTAACATATCCGTACAATGTTAATTGCTTTTTTTTTTGATGTCTTCAATAATTGATCTTTGTACATTCATTTGATTCCTTATGTCAGCATTTCTCATATGTTATAATCTAGACTTTCCCGCTGCTCTCCCCAAAAAATCCATTTCAACTGCCAATAGGTTTCCTTTAAGTTTTTGTGATAACTGTCATACTTCTGAGCTATAGACGATTACTGGTTTTAATATGGTATTATATATTCTTTTTTTCGTTTTTCTTTTCCTTTCCCTTTTGTTATTTTGTCTTTTATGGCTTCATCAGTTCTTCCTGCCTTTGTTAGTTTTACCCCCAAATATATTACATTGATCGCATTTCTTAATTTTCCCGTCTTCTAAGTCGTAAAATCTGCAGTGTTTTCTCCTCCTATGCAAAGATATTGCCTTTTTGTAAATTTACTTCGAGGCCCCATTTTTTGTAGTCTTCCATTAGTTTTCTAGCCATATACTCCAGGTCTTCCTTGTCTTGAGCAATAACTACCTGGTCATCTGCATAGTGCAAAGTGTATAACGTTTTATCCCCAATATACAGCCCCATCCCTTTACACTTCTTTTTCTAGTGCCTGAGTGCTTCGTCGATATATATATATATATATATATATATATATATATATATATATATATATATATATATATATTGAATAGTATGGGAGATAAACAACAATTTCATATACAAGGTCATTTAAATTTAAATATTGTACTGAATAAAAGCCTTAAAAGCAAATTGAATTAAAAATAAAAATAGGATCAAATCATATATACCTATGTATATCTTGGATTTTTTATTTTTAAGTTTGGTGAAAGTGCATAACTTTCTTAATAGAAAATATGCTTTCCAGGCCTATTTATAAAAGTTTTTACCTCTGTCGGCACTCCTCCCAGTGTAATATTCATTTTTTTTAGTTATATCAATAACACTTGATAAGTTACGTACAGCAACATGTATATTATTTTCCTTTAATTATCTAAACAATTTGGGGCCCATCTTCAGCTATAGCTCCATTGGAGAGATATCTAAACAATTTACCCAATAATACAAACATCTTCAAACATTACCTACGCAAATCAACTCTTGTTGACCTAGAATAACTGCTTGTTCTCGCATATTCGTTGCTGTGCACATAACCAGGCACATTGGAGGCTACAAACATTTGACAAGACACTATCGGCACGTTGATTAGAAATTTATAATAATTAATGATGGGATGACATTCGGCGTAGAGGTGCCACAAATAGGGTAAACATCGTTAGATATGCCATGATGTATCAACGCAGCAATGACTCGAATAGATTGCTGCTATTCGAGATAAATTAGCAAGCATTAGATCAATTTTGATTATGATTGCAAGTGACATTTATTCATTAGACAAATATATCTACTGTAAATAGTGAATAACTTAAGAAAATATTATTATTGGTATCGTAGATGATTTAAGATCCAAGACTTTGCACCTTTAGATAGATAGACACAATTTTCTCATAACGGTTTTTAAATTATGCAGGCTTATAGTGGTATCATAGTTTATCTTTTTTCTTGGTCCAATTTTTGTCTTTATAATGCTTTATTTCTAAGTCACTAACGCCTTGCCTGACTAGTCCCCAACACTATGTTTTAGTCTCCAGTTTTTGGTTATCCAAATTTTTTTAAAATTAAAAAATTTAAAAAAAGTGCAGAGAATTTAAAAAAAAAGAAGTATTCAGTAAATCAATATTAGGAAACAAGACTGGTATACACTATTTAAAATATTTATAAAAATCTAAAAAAACAACACCCAAAATCAAAACAGGAACTTAACCTTAAAAGTAAATAACCAACAACACAATACAAAAATTATATCTAATGATCAATCATTCAATCTGAAGTTTAGAATTTGTGAATATTCAACTAATAACTAATATCAACTTAACACGCTCGTACCGTAGCCGATTACCAATGTGGTAATTCACAGCCGTAATTTTTTTTTTTTTTTCGACTAACAGGTAAATTTGTGTGTATTATTGATCAACAAATATATATATACCTATGTTTTATGGTTTTTATTGTTTTTTGTTGTTTTTAAACATGTACCACCGGTGGTACATGACGGCTGTGACATAAGTTTGTTGCCCAAGGACGTCGTGTACCACCGGTGGCCACGATATATGAGGTAAGTTTATTGCTAATTATCTTTCTATTGTTTCAGATAATTAACTTGCAACAATGTTAAATAGAACAGCAAAGATTTTAGAAGCTGCTGTACGACTAGAAAGTACATCAGATCCGTCAGGGCCATCATGTTCTACCAGTGATACTGAAAATCCAAATAATATTGTTAATACTGCTTCATCTTCTCCACCTCAAAATAAAACGGATCAACCTTAGAGCTCTGTAAAGCAACCACAGGGATTACGTCCAGGAAACTATCCAGCAGAATTATTTTCACCAGGTGATGAAAGTGACCCATATGCAGATTCTGAATCTTCTTACCAGCCTTCAGACCAACAAGAAAGTAACGACGAAAATTCTTCAGAAGATGAGCAGTCTAGTGATGACAGTGATCAAGTTGCTGGAACCACAGTAAATCCTAATGAAACTGCAACAAATCCTATCACGACCGATGATAGTTGGGGGCCATGCGGACCAGTCACAAATAATTTTCAGTTTACCTTACAAAGTGGCTGTCAACTCAATCCAAATGACTTTTGCGACCCTTACAAAATCTATCCCCAGTTCATCGACGACAACGTGCTTAAACTAATAGCGAGAGAAACAAACAGATAAGCGGACCAGTACATTAGAAGTCACGAAATTTCTCGCAGGTCATAAATATGTAAATGGACTGACACCAACAAAAGAGAAATTTGAATTGTTTTTTGGATTCTCTTAGTTATGGGAATAAATCATCTTCCTAAAATGCGTTACTATTGGTACCGAAATCCAATGTACAAAAATGACTTTATTTCCAAAAGCATGAAACGTGACAGGTTTGACTTATTGATTAAATTCATTCATTTCGCTGACAACGAACAAAATATAGAAAACACAGATAGATTAGCAAAGGTGAGAAATGTGTTAGATCATATAAAGAGAAACTTTCAAGAGGCTCTCATACCAGGAAAAATAGTCGTTATTGACGAAACCATGGTTCCATGGAGAGGTCGATTGGTTTTTCGCCAGTACCTACCGGCTAAGTCCCACAAATATGGTATCAAAGTCTACAAGATTTTCACACCTGACGCGTATACTTACAACTTTAGTATCTACTGTGGTAAAAACGAAGACGTAAGTGACCATGGACATACTTTTGATATCACAGTCAAGTTGATGAAAGATTTACTAAATAATGGTAGAATGTTATACACCGACAATTTTTATACCAGCGTAAAATTAGCAGAACACCTTTCACAAAATAAAACTTATTTGTGTGGGACTTGGTGATCCAACAGGAAAGGGAATCCGAAAGATGTTTGCAATAAAAAACTGAAAAGAGGTGAAGTTTTTGCAATGGAGAACGCTAAGGGTGTGCGTATTTACAAAGGGTTAGATAAAAGACCGGTTATAATGCTCAGTACTTTACCTGAACATATTAATGAATTAAACACTACAGAATGGACGAACAGAAAGGGTGAAGATATTAAAAAACCACAATGTATAATAGATTACAACAGCGCCAAAAAAGGTGTAGATATATCTGACCAAATGTCTTCAGATTACACTTGCCTGAGGAAAACGATTACGTGGTATAAGAAGGCTGTCTTTGAAATCATTTTAGGAACCGCTGTTGTAAATTCGTGGGTAATTTATCAGAAGAATATAAAAAAAAATAATATTTTACAATTTAGAGAACTTTTAATACAAGCACTGCTTATTGAGGAAGACAATGAAGAAGAAATAGAGGACGAACAAGACGTACCAGTACCGAGAAGAAACGGAAAATCAACACAAAATAAAAAAACTTGAAGGTTGTGCTAGAAAAAATAGAAAACGGTGTACCTCCTGTTATGAAAAATTAAAATCAGAAAGGGGATCAAAGGAAGCAAGAGCCAAAGCTAAGAGAGTAACGACCTACTGCGATGATTGTCACCTTAAACGGCCAATGTGTTTAGAATGTTTTAACGAAAAACATTCATAAATTCTTACTTTTAAGATTAAGACTTTTTTTTTTACTTTTAATAAGCTCTATTAGTTTTAATTTTTTGTTGTTTTCAAAGCGTAAATAAGTTAATTTTTTTGTTCTTCTAAGTTTGTATAATATGTTAGGTTTTAGTTGTTCTTTATGTCTTGTATCAAAATATAATTGCCTAAATAAAATAAAATTGCAAATATTCCTAAACTCAATTATTTTAGTAGTTTCTTCAAAATAATGCGATAATAAATACGAAAATGATCCGACTTAGAACCGAATGTACCACAGGTCATGTACCACCTTTACATACAGCCGTAACTTGTTTTCTACGGTTTCTATACAGCCGTAGCGTTTTTAAATACGATTAAATATAAAATGCACTGTGTACTACATGTGGTACACGATGGCATGAACGTGTTAAAAAAAGAATACTAGTTTATCTGAATGCCGCTCATTTTAACTGCGGCGTGAACATACCCCCTTAAAAAGTCTGAAGGGTGAAGTTGCCTCCATCTATCTATCGTCTGTCGGCAAATTCAAATAAATACCACCTTTAGTCCGAACAAAATAAGATATTTTTTTACTACCAAAAATGAGTTGTTTTAATCAAACAGTGCTTCAAAAAATAATGTGCAAAATAATTTTAAATTCGATTCCGCTAATGAACTGGTTTTCTTGTCCTTAAAAACCGAAGTTTAATGTCTGTTGCTTAATATTTATCGTTTAATAATTTTAACTGTACTAATATGCAAGTGTTTACTTTAAGTTCTAAAATGACTAATTTACAATGAGTAATGCGATCGTTAAAATACTGGCAAGTACTTATCTTTAAATCGACTTTATTTTTTGTTATTGAAAACAAAAAAGCCCTCCCGTCATTTTTAAAGTTATGTTATAAGTACGTTTGAGTAATAAGTAATTTAAAATCTGAAAAATGCAAAGATACGTATTTTCGAGGCTTGAAAACTCATATGTAAATTATTATTTTTAAGGTTTCTGATGGCCTAAATTAAAATTTAAACATTCAGTTTCAATATTCTAAAGAGCAATCGAGCTTATTTAAATTTAGACGGTTGTTGTTTAATAATTAATTATGCGTGTCCATTCGATCTTCAAGCCGCTGCGGCACCGGCGCGCCGGTACGCCTGGTACGCCTTTATCGCACTTGTATATTATCATACGTACTTACGTGAAAAATTTCAAACAAAAATTGACATTTATTAACATTTATTATTAAAATAGTTAATTTTAAAATTCATTGTGTACTCTTGTTACAAAATACAGTAAAACTTCTGTTAACTGACACCTCTTCACAACGGAAACCCCTTTTAGGTCATCGAACATTTCATATGTGGGTAAATAGGAAGACAACTACTAACAACGGACCCTCTTCATAACGATTCCGGACAAAATTTGCCTTTAGTTTTTCTAATAAATTATTGTAATTTATTATCTATTGTCTATCAACATCTTTATCAACGTCTGTTTAGCCTTGCAATTCTTAGAAGGCACAGATTAAAGCAAAAATCTGAATTTGGTTATGAAAATTAGTTTCCGGATTTTAATATCAGATGTCGCTATTTGCATCTATACCAAGCCATGTTAGAGTTGCTTCCTAAGACATAAAATATTCATTTTCACTGTGAATCGATTGTGCATAGCCGTCTCTGATGATCCCTATTAGGGTGAAATACGTATAAGCTGATACAAATACGCACTGTACGTGAAATCAAATCTTAACTGTCTTTTCCTTTTATTGTAATTTACTTGTCAAGTTTAGAGAAATCTTACAACAGACCTTTCTTGTTCCTGATAATTAAAAAAAAAACTAAAAAAAATTATTGTTCCAATTTGTGTAAAGTGGAAGTCAAAGATCAAGTAAATAGAGCAAACTGAGCCGCAGACTGCCTGAATGAAACAATATGGAGAAATAAAAATATCAGGAAAGAAGTGAAGAGCAGAATTTACAAAACAGTCATCATAACAATAATGACATACGCGGCAGAAACACGACCTGATACAGAGATGAAAAAAGGATAATAGAAACAGCAAAGATAAAAACACTTAAAAAAATTCATAGCAAGACACTATGAGACAGAGCTAGAAGTACAGATATACGACGTAGATGCAAGGTGAAGAACATGAAGAACTATGTAAGAAATAGAAGAGTAGAATGGAACGATCATATAAGCCAAATGACAACAAATAGAGTAATAAAGACGGCAAGAGACGGTTCCCCAATAGAAAGACGATCAGTAGGAATACCACGAAAACGATGAAACGAAAACTTAATGGAGGCACATTGAAAAACAGACAGAGTCATGTCTACATAAAAAGAAGAAGAAGAATTTGTTTATGCCGTTAGAAGTTATGGGAGTCAATCTGTACAATCATAACATTATGTAATGCTACAGGTAAGAGAGAGCAGAAAGAGAAACAGAATTAGGTATATAGGTATATGGTACATCGTTTGCTGTATATAAACAACATTTGGCCGGTAATAGGAGTATAGTAAATGAAAGATTTAATCAGTATTTTGATAAAAATGTATATTTTTATTTTCATATATGTATGAAAGGAGTTGAATGCAAAAAAAATTTTTTACACATACTCTACAGTAAAATTTATTGTTTATTTTGTTATTAATATACAAATACACCGTAACATAATTTATTATAATAAATCAATACAATTTAAAATGCAATATTCATAAGTATTGTCATAAAAGTCATAAAAATGACAATATAAATAACTTACTTACGCATATGTTTAATTTACCATGATAATAATATTAGTAAAATAAAAATATTATTTCGTGATACAACTGTCAATTTGTCTGACATTGACAGATACAAAATTTAATTGTTGTTTGTTGTGTATATAAGTACACATTTGAGCTTTCTTGAGATATTTAAAAGTTTTAATTTATAATTTAACGTGTGTAACGAGGTTCAAGACAAATCTGAACAGAATGAAAAAATAATAATAATAATAAATATTAAATATATTTACAAAAGGAACATTTTTAATTTCGAGGGAGAAAGAAAGAGAAAATATATCTTCTGTCTCTCTCTTACCTATATCTTACATATGTAATGATTTTGCCGATTCATTCCCGTACAAATTTCCAACGTCGAATGTGCGTATAGAAGTATAACTTCAAAAAATTGTTTCGCAAAAAAACTTTTCGCCTTTTAACGACCTTTTGAATCTTATTTTGTTATATTTCTTATGCAAAAAATCTCATTTGAATATTTTTCTGAAACCCGAGATTTTCACCTTGTGGACCAGGGCGGATCTGTTTTGAGGTGGATGTGAGAGGTAACACTTTTATTTTTGCAGAAATTAGGTGACTAATTAGGTGATAACTTACGTAATAATAATTGATTATTTATCCTGTCTCTTAAATAGGTTGGTAACATAAATAAAAAATTAAAATATTTAAAATTTACTAACAACATCGATTTTTTCTACTTGGCTTACTTATAACTATAAAACAATACATTTCGGAGCAAAATCGTAATATATTAAAATGCCTACAATTAAATTTTTTATAAGATATGGCTGGTAAAAATGTTTTAATTTATTGCCGTTGCTGCAAAATACCAAAATTTACAAAAGAAGAGGGGGAAATAAGACTTTTTTATTTAATCTTTTTAAACAACTTGAATTACACTTAGAATGATCATATTTTGTCTTAAAAATCTTTCTAATAAAATCGATTCAACAGATTTTGCATAATAATTTTGTAATCTAATCATTTAACAAAAAACTTTTTTAAAATCTTGCACAACAAAAACTAGATCATATCAAAGTTTTCAAATTAACTTATAAACGTACTTAACATATTTAACATACTTTATTGAATTGAAATCGGATTATTTTGACGGTCTCAGGAATAGAGCCAGTTAAAAAACGCATTACTAAATGCAGGAGAAGTTTTGTTATAAATAAATTAATTTGTACATACTCCAGACGTCAGAGATGAAAATGCCACTAAACCTCTAAAAAGCATAGGAACAAGCTGATTTTTTTTTAGAATGTTAATTTTAAGAGACCAAAAAATATGCAAAAAAGTTTACTATTTCTATCCCTGGCTTCCCTTTAAATCCACCACTTGTAGAGGAAAAATGGGACAAATAGATTTACCAAGAATCTCTGCGTCATAGAAAACAATATTTTAAATAAAAAATGTAGCTGAGACAATTATAAACATAAATGTTAATTAGCACTTTTCTTGTAAAATAGACCGTTCTCTCAAAAATATCGCTTGAAGCAACGCGGCTACGCGTGCGATATTAATTTGAACTAAAATTTGTAAAAATTCAACGGTAAAAATTTAATATCTTTTGATCAGAGTAATCCATCGACAAAAATCAACAGGCATTTTAAAGGTTATGAGTGCAGCTTTCTCATACAATTTTTGCATTTTAATCCACAGTAATTTTATCGCAATTAAGATGGTGTTAATGGAGCGGATGAGTTTTACCTTTTGAATCTTGACAAAGGCCAGGGTATCCTGCCGATGATTTCAATGGATAATAAAATCTAGTCCCAAATTTAATATTACTTCTTCTTCTTCTTCATCTTCTTCTGATGGCGCTACAACCCTTTGTGAGTCTTGGCCTGCTTAACAATGTTATTCCATTCTGCCCTGTCGGATACTTTCCTTCGCCACTGCCTGATGTTCTTGGTTTCAAGATCCCTCTCTACGTCGCCTATCCATCTTTTACGGGGCCTTCCTCTTGTTCTGTTTCCTTGGTTTAATATTACTTATTGAACCTAAACCCAAGGGACACTAATTTTATAGTAGTATATATGTTACGTTAAGTATCATTATTGGAAATTAATAATAATTACCGGCTGCTATTAACACAACCCGAAGAGTTAGGTAAAAGTAATAAATATACCAGAATTAATCACATCGACCGGTAATTATTAATAAATCCCGTATTAAAACGGTAAACGTGATAAATATTTCAATGCCACTATTTCAAAGTACCATGAAGTTTGCTGAGTGGAGGAGGGAGGTGCATTAGTCACTGCGACATACCAGTGTTAAATATCATGGTTAGTGCAGATAAGTGCTAGTAAATCTGTAGTCGGAAGCAGTAACTGTGTAAGTACACATTTTTAGTTGAACGTGTGACGGTTTAGCTGTTCTAAGCAAACTTATTTAAAATTAGTGAATTAGACTCCATAAAATCTCGATATAACTATCAAATTAATATGGTTAAATCTGTAAAAGGAAACAATTATCAGTAATGAACAACAGATGGGTCCTAACAGAATGATTATAGAGCTGAACACGAAATATAAAAACATCACTATGTAGTTTGTCATGGTTTGCTTAAATCTTTGTGTACCGTATCAAAAGAAAATGAGTATTCCAAAAAAGGGACTCGTTGTGAAGTCTATTTTAAGCTGAGCATTTAATTTGAGATATCAAGTCGATCTTATTGACATGCAGTCACAAGCGGATGGTGAGTACAAATTTGTTATGGTACATCAAGACCATCTTACCAAATTTGTCCAGCTTAGTGCATTAAAAACCAAGCGTGCCGAAGTAGTTATGTGTAACGGGATTTATTTAAGCACCAGATCTAAGTAACCCAATTCGATTTAAAAATTTAAAATCCTTTTGATAATATTAATAATTTGCTTATTGCTAAATGCGATTGTTTGTTTATGACATTGAAAATATCGGTGTAACTAGAAAACGCGCTGACCCAGTGAAATTTGCAATGTAATCAAAAGCTTGTTTGATATTGTGTACAAAATGTATCAGTAAAACATTATTATATTAACAAACCCACGTGAGTTAAATAGCTGGACAATAACGGGAGTAGATCATTATTAAGAATTAAGAGTGAACAGTCGAAGCTAGTGTTGTCAACCGTCAACTGGGTACTCCCTCTATTATTGTACTTAGAGGACCAATAAAGTATTTATGAGTATCCAGTGAGTTGGAGTTAATCAACCCCATGATGGTGGTAAAATACTCCTAGAGTTCTACTATATGAAACTCTTGATGGAAGAAATCCCATAAACATTATAAGAATATACAACATTATTGGATGTGTTTACCATATCTGGAGCTCCACACATTTTACACAGTGATAATGGTCTAGAATTCGCAAACAGGGTTATTGGAGACGCCTGAAGTATATGAGATGAACTGAAAATTGTCCACGGAAAACCCAGACACAGCCAGTCACAAGGTTTAGTAGAGAAAGCGAGTCAAGGTATCGAAAAAATGTTGGCCGTATGGCTGGAAACAAACAAAACAAATCAATGGTCGAAAGGTATAAAGTTCATCCAATTTATGAAAAATAGAGCATTATTAGCCGAAATATTATTGCCATTATTATTTCTGTTAAAGATTTAAGGCTGCATAAGCTATTCACCAAGCAAGGTATTTTAAACCAATTTTATGCAAGAAACGAATTTACCACCTGCAAGGCAATACTTATTTTAGTCAATGAAGTGTCTGATACTGCAAATGTAAAAAATCAAGCGTTTTTTGTAATTCTTAGTGCAACAAGAGCCTTTTCTTCAAAAACAAGTAATTATAGTCTGGTAACTTGGGCTAATGCGTGTGTAAGAGATTGTTTTTACTTATTATGTAACCTCGGAAACCTTTTTTGGATGGTGCTAGAAAGGTCACCAATGGAGACACTACAAACAGCAGCCAGATAGTTGGTGGAGAGCGAGTCGTGGGTTCGAAAATAGCTTTTGGAACCGGTAATGGGTCCAACGGACGAAATAAGTAAAGGTAGAACAGGATAATAGATATAAGAAAAGATATAGAAATAAACAAAAAGATAGACGAGTAAAATTACCAAAAATAAGATAAGATAGAAACAGGGCGCCACTTAACTTTTTGGGTTCAAGGAGAAAATTAAGAAACCTTAGCAAAGAAAAGAGGTAAGGAAAGGAATTTAGGTTATGAGACCAAATCCAAGGAAAGATATCGACAGTTAATTATTACATAAATTCGGTCAACACACTAGGTAAAAAAAATACTAAATATCCTTCTATATTCTTCTTCTTCTTCAAGTACCCTCTTTGTATCTTTGAAGCTGTTGCTCCAAATAATGGGTTAGATGTGCACTGGAACCAGTCTCTTAAATTGCGCAGCCAAGATATACGTCGTCTTCCCACGTTTCGTTTGCCTTGAATCTTTCCTTGGATAATTACCTGGAACAATCGGTACTTTTTTCCTCTCATTGCAGATATTCCAACTTTCTTCTCTTGATGGTGATCAACAGATCCCGTTCTTTGTTCATTCTTCGAAGAACTACACTATCTGTTAATTTGTCTATCCAAGGTATTTTCAAAATTCTTCTGTATATCCACACTTCGAAGGCCTCTAGCTTATCAGTATTGCTCTTGTTTAAACTCCAAGTCTCTTCTTCATACAGCAGTATCGAGATGATGTAGCATCTAACCAATGTCATTTTTAGGTTTAAGTTAATGTTATGACTTCCCAGAATGTCCTTCATATTAACAAAAGCAGATCGAGCCTTTCCAATTCTAGTTTTTATTTCTTCTGTGATGTCATTGTTGTTATTAACGCTTGTTTCGTCCACCTACTTACCTGCAAAAATTAATCAGCCTGATTTTTCTTCTGATCGTACCTATAATAATTATTTAATATAATAAACAAATATTCAGAGGTGTTCTTATATCAGGAAACTTATTAGGAGTCGAGAAATAAAATTCATTGATAAAACAAAACAATATATTCAACACCACTTTAATATAGGCAGCTGAATGTACACACATGTAAAAAAATGCACCATCAATTATTAAATGGTGGTAGAGATATAACAATAAACAGTATTATAATTAGAAAATACCTTTACAAATACAATAATATAATAAAATCATACACAGTTTAAATTCTCAGCGAAGAGAGCCTGATAGTATTTAGAAATATTCAACTAAAGTTGATTAAAGAAACCTTATTTGCTGTTTATGGGCTTATCTGGAGATAATAAGTTAAAATGTATAACAATTATAGCAAATAACAAAATGATTAAAGTTGAATTTAAAAGAATACACGAATAAGATAATAACAAAGAATAATAAAAAAGTTACAAGAATTCTATATTATAACAATGAAACCAACCGCACTTGGTTTTAAGATAATTTTCTATATCGCACTGTTGTTTAATGAATAACTGAGAATTAAATGTTCTTAATTTAGAAGTTCTTAATAGTTGATTAAAAGTTCGTATAAAAATATTAAATGTTCCTTGATTGAAAGCTAACTCAGTAGTTAACCTTAACTACAGGAGAAAAAATAGTTGACGGAGATTCGCCCAGATAGTTGAAGATAAAAAGTTTATGATAACTTATGATTAATCTTGATGACTGCTGCACTCTTCACTGAAGCTAAATACTTTACTTGTATTAAACACTGAAGTTAATTCAATTAAAAGTAGTTTATACCCATCTGTAACCTAATATGGTATTAGATTAAGAACTGAAACATTTAAGTGTATACACACTTAAAGAAAAAATTCACAGAGACGGTAAGATGACACATAGACAGTAATATCAGCAAGCGTCTTTAAGCAAAGATCGCCCTGCCAGAAGTGCCGTTCTTTCCCTCAAAATTTCACAAGCTTTCCCAAAAATAGGTGGCATATCCCCCACTTAAAAATGACAGGTCAGCCGGTATGTATTTCTAAGAATGTAAAAAGTTCTAACGATATCGAAAATAACGGTACTCTTCTAGCTAGAAACGTGATGAAATGTAAATACTTTTGGATTAAGTTCTCTCAGAAAATTACTATATCGTGCCTTCGACGATGTTTACCAAATTTATCAAAAAGGAACCCGCCTGACCGGAAAGAATTACCCGTGGATTAACGAGAAGTCGGACCTTCCGTGTTTTGATAGTGAAGTGGTAGCTTACAATGGAATTTCCTAATGATAAACACGACCAACCGCGTATATATTATTTGCAAATACGGCCATCTGCGCCTCAAATTATAAAAAAAATGTTACAATTACAGATCTAGCTGGGATTTCTGATTGATAAATTATGTTTACATGTCTAACTTTATTACCTAATACGAGTTTGTTTTTGCTTATTATATGTTTAGTTAGGTTTTTTGATTGATAAATTATATTTAAGTGTTTAACTATATTACCAAATTCAAGTCTGTTCTTACTTATTACATGTCTATTGTCTAGTTAGGTTTTTTGATTAATAAGTTCTGTTTGTGTTTAACTTTATTGCCAAATATGAGTCTGTTTTACTTATTACATGTCTAGTTAGGTTTTTTGATTAATAAGTTCTGTTTAGCTTTGTTACCAAATTTCATAAATAAAAAAAAAGGAAAGCCCAAAATGCGTTTTTATTACATTAACCAGGATTCTTAGAAAAGTATTAATTATAGCCGGTTAATCTAATTATAAAGGAATTATTAATCACATTGACCAACTGCTACGGTTACTATTAATATTTACCGGTAATTATTAATAGAGACCGGACTTATCACATCGACCGTAACATATATATATATATATATATATATATATATATATATATATATATATATATATATATATATATATATATATATATACGCCTTAAGAGTTTTAAAGATAGTTTTGTCTCATTTCTCTTTGACTTATGTATTTTGATCTTTCGATAAAATCTCAGAACATTTTTCGCTAAATATCGCATAAATCTTTGAGCATAAACGTTTAAGTATTCATCTAGACGTCTAAATGGAAATTCATCGTTTGCATCGATTCGTCGATTCCCTTTTTGTACGCGACATTTATAAGAGGATCACCAGGACACTGCAGCTTGCGACAGAACGAAATAGTAAGGATGGTGTAACGCCTGAGGAGCCATGAGGAGTCGCAACGATATATTTTCTTATTGCCATTCAGATTGAATCTGACGCGAATGCCGCCTTTATCCGTTTATCATTACCATGTTCTTTTATCGAATCGTATGAATTCAATCTTTTATGTTGTCATATATTATTTGAGCGTCTTAAGATATAGACCAGGTCTTTTTATTTCATACATATTTTAATAACGTCCACCATGTTATGCCATAATTAAAGTTCCTATACAAATTATCAATAATTGTTTGGACTTGTATTCTAATAAAAGATCTCTTCTCTGTGTTTTTTTTTTTAATTAAATCAAGACCCAGAATTTACTTTAAAAAAATATTACTTCTTTTAAATTTATTTATATCCGAATTAAAAGATTATATTTGAAAAGGTGGTTAAAAGTCTTTGTTGATTATATGGCAAACTAATCTTTTATTTCCAATAATTCTCTACTGGCTTCTGTTCTTCTTACCACTGTGATCTGCCCACCTCTTCCGCGTACTCTCAGTTGCTCTACACACGTCTGCTATCTCCTCTGCTTGTCAACGTCTCTCGCATGCACTATTGCCGGAATAGTCTCTCCAAAAGCTCCTGGACCAAACTCCTATCTCACAGGAACCCAATTTCTTTCTAGTCGAAAGGATTTTTACTTAATCGACTAGTATCAAATATACTGTACCTCTGTTTGTTTATTAGAGGATTACTTTCGTTGTCCAATGCTACCAATCCTTGGGGCTCGTTTCACAGGCACAAAACACCTTTTACAATTATTAGTTGACAAGAACATTCACTGCAGGATTTGAGACAAAAACAACTTGCTTCTTCTGACGTTTACATCACAGTAGTCTTCCTTTTTCCAATGAAAACATGACTTCCTTCACTTCAATCCCTCATTTTTCTATTTACCAATCAGACACACACACTCAAACTAATCAAATTCTGTGACTTTTTTTACATAAATACGATCTTTTCTTTGTTTCCAAGTTTCTAGAGACAATACAGCTAATATTACTTCGGTTATTGGATAAGTATCCCTGACCACAAAACTAATTTTCCAATTCTTTGTCCAATTTCTTTGTAAAATTGCTATCATTAAGCAATTAACATTAATCGTTTATTAATAACTCTCTATTGTTATCATATATCATTAAATTTTTTTTATTTAAAGAAATAAAGTCGCATCCACCCAAAGGTTATAAGCGACATTTCTGTAACATTTGTAATAATAATAAATTTAACATTTTGTAACAATCATTCATTGTAACAATTAATTTCAATTTGTGAACAATTGAACATTAGTAACGATTAAGTTAAATTTTGTGTAACATATTTATATACGTTTTAAGTAACCTAATAAATTGTTCGGAACTAAACTTTTGTTGAAGAGTGCTTTCAGGTTATTTGGCAAATTGTAAGATTGTCTTTGATTTACATATTTAGGACAGTCTATCAAGAAATGCTTTATACTGTCTACTGTATTGCATGTTTCGCATTTTGGAGGTTCACTATTTGAGAAGAGATAAGCTTGAGTATACCTACAGTGTCCAAGTCGTAGACGTGTAATAATAGTTTGGCATCTTCTACTTCTGGCTGTGGACTTCCATGAAAAAATATCACTTTTGATGGTTCTGAGTTTCGAACTAGAGTCATTCCACTCCCGATTCCACGCACTTAACACCTTATTTTTGAAATAAACTTTTAGATCGCCTGCGATACTCCGTCACTCTGTTTTTGATGTGTCACTGGTGATAGCGTTACGCGCACTAGTATCTGCGTCTTCATTCCCTTCTATGCCTATATGAGATGGTATGCACATGAAGTGGACTCTTCTGAAATTTTCTTGAGCTTTCATTATTTCGGCCCTGATAATTTTCTTAATGGGGTGTTTAGGGTATGCATTTTGCGTAGCTTTGACTGTGCTGAGAGAGTCAGAAAGGACTAGACAACAAGGAATGTTTTTAATTAATGTTGGCTTAACTGAGATGTGTCACTTTCCGCTTCCGATGCCTCACTCTTAATATAATTATAGATTTGTTTGCTTATGAACGTGAATTTACGTTTTATTGATCTTTTAGTTAAATGGGGATAAACTTAACTGTGCATATGGGCCAAAGCTGGTAGGTCTGTGGTATATTCTTGAATTGTGGCTATAGGATCTGCTGACCCCGTGATATTCATTAGGAGCATGTTAAGTTGATCAACGTTTAGAGGGAAAGGTAGAGGGTAATTTTCTATGAAGTTTTTAGCAGGGTCAAGTAAGAGAGACAATGAGCATTCAGAAGGGCTTGCTGAACTAATTTTAGCTTTTTTAGATTTTACTTGGACTTTAGGTGGTGGAAAAATGTTACATTCTTTTGAAGATAGATCTGCTTCAGGTGAAATAATTTCATCAAAGTTTTTTTTTGGTTGATTAATTATGTGACTGTCCTTATTTGATGCATCTACTTTGTTCGGTATCTCCGGGATATTGAAAATAGATATTTGTTCACACTGAGAAGGGTTTGTGTCATTGGATGCTTGCAAGGATATATTTGTTGCGCTGGATACCGATGCTTCATTGTTTTGGTTGTGGTTTAGTTGAGCTAGTGGTTCGGAGCACTGTGTGAAGCGATGTGTCCTGGCTTCTTGCATCTAAAGCAAACTAAACTGTCTTGAGAAATGAATATTCTATATGTCGTGTTGTCAAAAATAAGAGTAAATGACTCTGGTAGTGTTAGATTGTGAGGACTGATATAGATTTGTCTTCAAAAACTAAGGATGTGATTGTACTCAGGCATAAAAGCACTTACTTTGAGAAAGGACATGGAGGAGACAGGAACTATGCCGATTTTTTGTAGTTTATTGATTAGCAAGTCGTGCGGTATTGAAGGACATACGCCGGAGAGCACAAGTCGTTCCGCTGGTGTAACTAACCTTCTTGCTCTGACAATTTCACCTTGTACTTCTATTTGACCACGATTATTCATAAAATCGTCCACTATTTGTTTATTGGATAAATATATTTACATATGCGATTATTAGATAATCTAGAAGAGAAGATTATATTTTTCGGTTGAATTATATTTCCAAGTGGGAGAAGGTAGTCTGTCTTGAAGTTTGGTGTTTTCTAAGGCACTAAAGATAATTGCTTGGGACTTTAAAGGAAATTGCACTTTCGACGCTGCCGAAGAGTATGACTGTGATGTGTTTATTTGATTTTGATGGTCTTGTATTGTAGAACTGTTGTGTGATTCCATGTTTGAATTCATTTCGATAAACGTTTGTGAAATGTAATTCCGACCCTGTACACCTGCTAAAACAGGTATATCGGTCTTTACTAAAAGCGGTTATTTGCTGGTTAAACTGGATTTGTTTATTGACAACAATAACAAATAATTACAATTTGCTGACTTTAATGCTAATTTAACTGGATATTATGTAAAGAGTTTGCACACTTACAGTTTATTTCAATATATCACTAAGATTCACAATTTATAACTTACATTAAACTTTGTTAATGTTAAAAATATTCGGAGCCCATATTGAATACAACATTATAGTTATCGGTGCAGAACCGAACTCCATCATTAGATTTTAATACTTTAAAAAAAAATTCCTATGAGTTTTATTTTTCATACAACCTGCAATTATCCCCGTTTTTGAATTTTTAATTTTTTTAAATAAATATTTTAACAAAATATAATTTAAAAAATTACATTGTTACACAACTTTTTATATAATACACACAGCTTGTCTTGTCAGAATTTAAAAAATTAGTTAATGGATTAAGTATCAAACAAACAAAATAAATAAGTTGAAAGTTAAAACTGGTAACAAACAGTGGTTAATAAAAAACTTTATCCGATAGAGAACAGTGGCGCTATGCGGTCAATAAATTCATTAAATACCAATATGTGTTCAGTATAAGTGAGCAAATAAAATTATTGAACCCTTTTCGGTCGACTCATAAATTCATAGTGTAATTTCAAACAGACCCTTCGAGGTAGTGGCCGGCGCAAAATTGCATTAGCGAAGGACTAGTTAAGCATTTTAGGATCGGGGTGGAGATTTGTATAGGTAATCTTATTATTTTCAGGACGTGGGTGTAAGTATCTATCTGGACAGTCTCGCACAGTCGTTCGTTTTGTGTGATAGGAATGTGGTAGCGGAAACTATAGTTGTAGTTGAGAAAATGCGAGTAATTCAATTGTGTAGTCAATTATGCGCCTGTGGCAAAGTAGAAACTTTGCAAATTGCTTGAGATATGGAGAACATTATTCTAAAGTTGGTCAATTTCCAACTGCAGCAACTAGAGTAAAAAATACATACCGGTTTAGAGGAATAAAATATTTCTACCAAGCTGTAGAACTGGGATACAAATTGTGGTATGTAGCCAAATGGCTAGAAACGGAGACATTTATAAAAAAATAAATAACGTGTTTAATATTAAAAAAGTTTCAAAAACGAGTAATTATTTTATAGTGTGTCATCATCATCATCATGCAACCTCTTCTGTCTACTGCTGAACATGGATCTCTCCCATTTTTCGCCACTCTTCACGGTTCTGTACTTCTTGTTGCCATTTCTTGGCATTTCTTTATAGTGTGTATGTAAAACATAATTTGAGGATACAGACAAACTAGAAGTAACAGCCCCTTTGGGCTTGCTTTATTTGGCGGGCATTTACCATGGTAATCGAGTTAACCTTAAAGAACTATGGAGAATGGATGATTTCAAAACAGTTGAGTTGGGGAAGATTTCTGTTTTTAATAAGAGCATTACGTTTTGACGACATAGCTACGAGAGTAGAACGTAAAAAAATGGATCGCTTGGCCCCAATAAGAAATATTTTCGGAGAGTTTGTGTCTAATTGCCAAAAATGCTACTTGCTTAGGAAAAATGTTACAATTGACGAGAAACTAGAGGCATTTCGTGAAAGATGCTCTTTTATTCAGTACATCCCCAAAAAAACCCAATAAATATCGAATCAAAATTTATGCCATGGTGGACGCTCGGATCTTTTACACTTCTAACATGGAAATTTATGCAGGCACTCAACCAGATGGCCCATTCTCCATAAGTAACAGACCACGAGACGTGGTAAAAAGGTTGGCAATACCTATATGTAATACGGGGAGAACACTGACCACTGACAACTGGTTTTCTGATTTAGATTTGATAAAAGATCTTGATTAGAAAAAAATTGCCTTTGTATGAACGATGAAAAAAATAAGGCCCAAATTCCCAATGAATTTAAATTTACAAAAAAGCGTGAGCTCAATACCAGTATTTTTGGGTTTCAGAAGGACATGACTCTTGTTTCCTACGTGCCTTAGCGCTATTAAAACGTAATATTAGTTTCAAGCCTACATGATGACGCAGCAATGGACGCAGAAACAGGTGACCAAAAGAAACCAGAGATTATAACATTCTATAACAAGGCAAAGGGAGGTGTAGATACAGTAGACAAACTTTGTGGTTCTTACAATGTTGACAGGAACACCAGAAGATGGCAGATGGTAGTATTTTTTTCCATGTTAAATGTAGCCGCGATCAATAGTTATATAATCTATTCCACCAATAATATCGAAAAAATACTTAGAAGAAAATACCTTCGACTACTCTCTTCAAATGCTCTTGTGAAAGGACACGTCGAACGAAGAACACAATAATCCCTTCAAAATGAGCTCAAAGAAAAAATTTCAAAAAGAAAAGCAGAATTAGGTATCGAGACAGTAGAGGAGGCCAAAGCAAGTAAAAGAAGATGTAAGCCTTGTCAAAATGATAAACATTCAAGGATCACGCGCTTCAGCTGTGAAAATTGTCAGAAATTCATCTGTATGGAATATTTAATGCATATTAGTCGAGACTGCAAAAATGCGATACAATAATATGTATAATGTGCAATATCTAGGAGACATCTGAGATTTATGACACCGTTGTTGTTTTTAATGAAATTCAATAACAAATTTTAAGAAATACAGTGTATCAATCTTTCACCGAATATATTTTGTATTAATATTACAATATTTCATTACCTACATCTAAAAATAACTAATTAGCATTTAGCGTATCTAGGAATAGGAAATACGCGCTACCATTCTTGTTGGTACAAAGGCCGAGACCGCTGGAAGGTTAAATTTGCAAATTGACAATCTGCTATTACAAGCTATAAGTAAATGTAAGTATTGCAAATACATGAGAGGAGAAATTATCCACTGATAACACTCCCAATACTAACACTAACAAATTAAATTATTGTAGGATTACAATTTGAAACTAAAATGGAAATGAAAATTAAAATTTAAAATTGAAACTAGTGAATAAAGTCTGTTGGCCACTGTCTCTTCAATCTTCGTCTGACCTCTGATTAGAGGTGTAGTTGTCTTGCTTTCTCGTTGGGGTGGGCTGGCAGATGGTTGCGTAGGTCGTTGGCATTCTATTGTGCAATTCGTAGTGACTTAAGTTCCAATACTGGATTTATTTATTACTGTGGAAAGCATGTTTAAGATCACGCTATTTTGATTTATTAGTTGTGCAAACATAGCTTTTAATTCGTTAAGGAAACTCTTCATCATCTCTCCAATGTCACTGTTTGTATTACTTATATGTGTTCCACTTGTTATTTGAGCGTAAGTTGGATGATTTTGGTTTTATAAGTTCGTATTATTATGGATATTTTTTACATGTGTTCCACTTGTTGCTTGTGTGTAAGTCGCGTGATTTTGATAGCTTAAGTTCAGATTATTCTGTACTATATTTCTGTTACATTGCAGTTGATTGTTCGCTGGAGTATGCGATGGTACTCCTCTTGCTCTGTTTCTACTGCTAATTAACTCTTTATATACCATACATCCCTTGTAATTTGCGATGTGTGCTCCATTGCAGAGAGCGCAGATGGCAGGTGTGTCCCTACGTTTTTTACAATCGGCTGACATCTGGTTGCCTCCACATTTGACACAGTGATAAGGTATATTACAGTATGTCAAGTGTCCATATAATTGATATCTGGTACACTGGACAATATTATTCTTTTTATACGGTGGCTCAATAACTATTTTCGTGTTGTTTATAAATTGAATTTCATATATTTTTTTATTATTTTGATTAGGTTCTATATCGACGTAGAACATCATTAGAGGGTCCTTACTTACTCCGTGTTTTATATTTACAATATTGCGTACTAAATGCCCATGTTTTTCTATTTCACTTTTTATTATATTAATGGGCACTGTAGGTAGATTACGAATTACAACTATGTATGCTCTATCCTCTATCATTTGGTACGTATCTGCACAATTTTTTTGCTGTTTAAATGTCTTACCAGTTTTCGGTATGTTTCTGAGTCCCGGGAATTTATTTTTATTGTGTTGTTTTTTAATGCTGTACTATAGTATGTCTCTGTTTTTGTTACTTCCGATAGGTTATTAACCATTTTAATGTATTCAGTAACTAGGCTTACCATAATTATGAAACTCTTAACCGGGACAGTAAATGGTGGATAGGGTAAAGTATAAAAAAAACGATTAAGCTGCTGCCAAAAATTTTTATTAATAAAATACCTATTTTTTGTACCATTCATACTTCTCGCTTGTATATACTTTTTTTATTAAAATGTTATTTTTTTTATTTTTTTCGTAAAAATCGGTACGTGTCATATTAAAGTTTAATTTACAGTATAGTAATGCTTGAACGGTAGACTCTAACATACGGCTTCTATCGTCCGACCAAATATGTTTTATCATCGAGAAGACACGCTCTAAAGGAGCGGAGGTGCCTGGTAAGCACAAAATGTATTGCACTATTTTTACCAGGTTGGGTGTATCGATGTGTTCTTCATGAACATGTTTAAATAGTAGAACCCATTTGTCAACATAATCAATTTGTATCGTCGTGAAATCCCATTCATCATTCTTTGATGCTATAAAAACTTTCGTAAATGACAGCAATCTTCTTAATTTCAAAATAATGTCAGTTCCACTTGCTTCACTTTTTTTAATGAGTAGTACAGTCTTGTTAAAATTGTTTATTTGTCCATGCACAAACCAACAATATAACTCACCCGTTTCACTTTCAAAAAAATCTCGCATTGCACGTGAACAGTTATCATGGGAAAGGAAATAATATGCTTTTAGTCCTTCGAATATATTTAGAATTTTCTCAATTGCCGGCAAAAGAGAAAGAAATCTTGTACTTCCATGTTGGATAAGGTTAGGTTAGGTTTAGGTTTTTATATTCCACATCTACACATTCACAGAATTCCTTTAACTGAGTTACTCGAACTGTGTAGATATGAAAATATTTATATATTTTGACAACTATTGCTTCAATTTTGATTGGTAGACCATCCATAGTTTCAATTGAAACGTAAATAAACGTAATTAAACCTTTAATTGTGGCTTATTCCCATTTAATTAGTAATTATTTTGCTACTAAGTTTATATTGAAAAAATAGGTCTGCTTTGTTTTATTTGGTTTCAGCGGAATTGCTGTACTAGTATTATTTTCTGAGCAATACCATTACAAAGAAAAGCTCTGTGAAATAAAGAAATTGAATAATATTTAAGTTAATTGACGAATCGTCTTGAAATTTGTTATGCATTATAAAGTCTATTTGCCTCCTTAGTTTGCAATTTTCGAAGTATCAGATGATGGGACCAAAATTCAAAACCTTCGTCCATTTACTATATAATAAATGCTCTAAATAATATAATAAATTACCTAATTTTTACCTGTAGTGATTTAAACGAAAAAACTGAATATGGATATTCCAGAGTTGGTTTGACTCACCCGTTTTCTTTAACAATTTCAACGTTACACTTTATTCTTTTTCTTTTTTGATATTATAACCGCTTCTTTCGCTTTTTTAACAGCAGTCATCAACGAAGTACGCCTTACAACAGCACTCACATTAACTTGTTCCGTATTTTGTAAAAAATACGAAACATTCAACACTATCAGCATAAGGCAACCATTATTAGATTCACCGGGTTTAAATTTATGGAACACCATGCTCTCTGCTCTAAGTTGTTGTAAATACTAAAATATAGTTTCATTTTTTATGTGCACTTTCATCCATGCCACTCCGTAACTTCAAATTAAATGCTTATTATATGCCAATTAGAACAAACCAGTTTATGGCCATATTTTACTGGATATGTTAATAATTGTAATTTGGAGTGAAACTTTTAGAAAAGAAATAGGTATAACTTACGAAAATTATTTAATTTTGCCCAAATCGAGTATTTTTTGTTATGCATTTATGCTGCGCCTTTTTTAATATTATTTTATATTAGGTCCGAACAACTTCCGTCCTATATATATATATATATATATATATATATATATATATATATATATATATATATATATATATATATATATATATGTAATAATCCTTACCGATCGCATCAGATAAAGTAGAAACAGCAATATCACAACTAAAAGATGGCAAAGCGCCTGTAACTGACAATGTATATGCTGAACTCATAAAGCTATTTAGCACAGACGGTATTCAACGACTAATAAAAATTCGCATTCTGCAATGATTTCCGGACCATCAGCTTAATGAGCCACATTTTAAAGTTATTTCTAAAAATCATACATTAAAGGATATTATACAGACTAAGCGAAGAAAAAAATCGCCGTACACAGTTTGGTTTTCGGAACGCAGTGGGTACGAGAGACGCTTTCTTTAGCATACAAGTGCTATATCAACGATGTGGAGATGTGACTTGCTATATTTATGCATGCTTCATTGGTTACCATAAAGCGTTTTATATAGTAAAACAAGACAAGCTGATGGAGATATTAACCCATTAGCGGCCACGGATACCATATGGTATCAAAATCACTCCCAATTTTACTGAGGCGCTACTGTTTCGTACTGTGGAGTTCGAATGTATTTAGTTTCAAGATTAGCAGACAAGACAGACTTTCATTATATCTCATTTGTAAGCTGACTGCTGTGTGTTTTATTGGTGTGCAATTTTTTTTCCTAGACAGTTTTTATTTTCAGTCGAAATTATGGATGTTCGATGGGCGTAAGTATATTTTCGCTGTAAAATTGTATATTTTAATAAAAGTTTTATATAAAAGCTAATGTCAATAGACTAAACATTTGTTTTGATTACAAATATTTTAAATAAGTTTTAATTTGTTTTTGATATGAGGCCCTAAACTAGCGTGATACTATATGGTATCCGTGGGCATTAAGGACAAAATAGTGACATTTTTATATAATAGTTGCAATATATACGGTTTCTGTTTTAGTAAAGGTTTTTCGCTATTCGAAGCAATAGAGATGATATATGATGATGACGATATGGTTCAGAAAGTTGATGAGATATTTATAACCGGACCAGAAGTAAATGCAGAATCAGATGAGGATTTAGCTAACGAAAACGAAGGGGGAATAATGTATAAGTTAACTGGTAAGAAAGACCATATAGTGATGTTGAGTATGAAAAATTGTTTGGAAAAGCATCATCATCATTGATTCTTATGTTACAAGAACTAAGAGAACCGAATTTACCAAATTTACCAATTTACCGAATGTTTTACATACAAATAACCTGTTTACCGGCCTAAACTTGTTTTGCTACCTTCGTAATCTGGGATATGGAACGGTAGGCACGATACGAGAAAATCGTATACCCCGATCATGTACTTTGGCTAGCAAAAGTATGTTTAAAAAAAGGATCGAGAGGAGCATGAACAAGGGATCGAAAAAAATGATGGTATTCTAGTAGTTCGTTGAATGGATAACTCAGTATTGACAACGTGCTCTACAAATGCTGGTGTCCAACCATTACGACAGGTTCGGAGATATTCTCAGAAAGAAAAAAGGTACGTATTGGTGCCTTGTTCTCAATGCATTGAAGCCTATAATTTTAATATGGAGGGAACCGATCTTATGGACCAAGGAGTAGCTGCTTACCGAATTGGCATTCGAGGAAAAAAATGGAACTTGCCGATTTTTACCTGGCTTTTGGACGTAGCTATACAAAACGCATGGTATTTGTACAGAAAAAATAATAAAATATCAAATCTAGATTTTAGAAGAACAATAGTACAGGTTTATTTAAACTAGTATGGTACCGCTCAAAAAAAAAGCTGGAAGAATTGCTCTTAGCAAGAACATAGTTCCAGATGTACGGTTTAATGGTATAAATCATTTCGTAGTTTCTTGTCCAAGAAGACGATGTGCAGGTACAGATTGTAAATATTTTGGTCGATCAATGTACCAAAAATATAACGTAGGATTATGTGTTAATTGTTTTGCAGCATTTTATACAAAATTAGTAATAAAATAAGTTGTAATTTTTGTTTAATACCATTTAATTTTAGTTTTAATTTTTGCAATAAAATCGTCTAAAATAAGGTAGCGTCTCACAGACGAATCCTGAAAATATCTTATACTGACCACGTTACTAACCAGGTCGTTTTATTAGGAATGCAAAAAGGAAAAGAGTTGTTAACCACAATAAAAACAGCCAAAATCAAATATCTCGGTCACATCATGAGGAACAGCGAAATATATGGGTTGCTGGAATTAATTCTACAAGGAAAAGTAAAAGGAAAACGAGTACCAGAAAGGCGAAGGATTTCCTGACTAAAAAATCTATGTACATGGTTCAACACAACAATCACAAATCTTTTCAGAGCAGCAGTTTGTAAAATACAGATTGCCATGATGGTCGCCAACATCCGAAACCGATAGGTACTACACGAAGAAGAAGATGTGCTCATCAAAATTCTTATGTACATATTTTTAAAAATCATTTGAATTCTTTAAAGAATACCACTTATAAACTATATCGCACCTTGAAAACCATAGGGCAGTAACTGCTATTATAGGCTGCTTCTAATGTAGTTTTATCTAATAAATTTTTGTAACTTTCACATATCAAGCAGAGGTCTTTTTTGGGCTTAAAGAAACTTATATTAAATTCCGTGTTAAATATGGTCCTAAACGTAGCGTAATTTCCGAACACCGAACCTTTTTCTTCGCAAAATTTTATATAATCGCGATGAATATCAGCCAGAGTTTTGTCACCACTGACGAATTCCTTGGTAGTTTGTTTTCTTAAGTAGTGAGATTCCACTCTAGGAATGGATTTGATATAACTCATTATGTTTTGTTTCACGACTTCGTCGATTCTTTTTCCATTCTTGTGAGTTCCTCTTGTCTTGTTCGCTTGTCTTTTAGGATAAACCCATCTACAGTACGACATTGTATATTTGTTACAGTCTTGTCGCTTATTCCCAGTGTTGCAATAAAATTGTTCTTACACACTCTGTTTCTTGCCTTCCACTTCGAAGAAATAGGCATAGTTTGCTTCACGATTACTGTCTGGATTTAC
Source organism: Diabrotica undecimpunctata (assembly GCF_040954645.1). Lineage (NCBI taxonomy): Eukaryota > Metazoa > Arthropoda > Insecta > Coleoptera > Chrysomelidae > Diabrotica > Diabrotica undecimpunctata. Next base: position 53,822,998 of record NC_092803.1, read on the forward strand.
TCTTCTATATAATTTTTTCCATTCCATAGTTTTGCCATTAACATAATCCATTCCTGAATTGCGTAATTTCTTTCTTTTATTTTTGCCCCATTCCTCCGGTTGACATTTCCTCTTTCTACTTTTCTTTTGAGGGCTTATCTCCACAGCACCTTTATTTTTAAGAGTATTGGAATCAGTAACACTATTCAGTCTTGGACAAATTTCCTCAGCTGTGTTTTCATCCGAAGGTGAATTCGATTTGGTTTGAGGGTGCCAGGTACGATCGTCGTTACTGAGTTCTCCAAATAATGACTCGGATGAGCATATTTCCTCATAATCACTTGATTTTGATGACGGTTGAATATCACTTGGATCGTTATAAACAGATATTTCATTTTGGTCACTAATGTTGTATGATTTAATAACCGTGTTGGTGCCCTCATTTCCTCTCATTTCCTCAAGTATAGTAGTGATTAAATCAACTGTAATGTTTTTCGTTTCCACTGACTCAAACTGCAAGAAAAAAATTAACCTAAGGTAATAACAATTTTGATTTAAAGAACGTTATATTAGAGGGAGCGCATAAAATGCAGTACAAAAAGAAGGCGTGTAACATCTCCTCACGTAATTTAGCGAGAGACGCCCGTGTTCCTCAATGGTATAAATGAAAAAAAATTGTTACAAGTAGTTACCTTCTCATAGGGGATGTCAAATTCATGTCCTAAAAGTACTCGTGAAGTACTAGGCAAGCTGCTACTACGGGATGTTACGTTTAACTAAATTAAAAACGATTGTTTACTCACAACACTCACAACACAACAGATAAAAGTAGTTACAGGCAATGCTACATTTTTGCCAGGCTTGAAAAATCATTTGGCATTAACTGCTGATATTGCCAGATAGATCTGAGTTTTTGTTCCTATTTTAGAATCATAGAGCAACAACTGCAGATAATGCCTGATGGTATAAAAAGATGAATAGATTTTTTACAAAAGCCATAAGGACGTATCTTTCTGGTGCCGAATTTAAAATTCGTTGCAGATGCTGCTAAATAGCATTAAAAAATATATATTTTTTATTAGACTGCATTAAAAAGTCATTTTACGAAAAAATTGCAGATATTGCCATATGGCTTTCAAGGTGCGATATATGATTAATTTTTTGGCATCACTACATATTTGTACATATTTTCACAATTTTTGTCTAATTTCGTCAATTCATTTTGAAACTATTGGAGCTTTTTATAAAAAACTCGCTACTTCAACGCCGACAAGACTGTATTTTGATTCTTTATAAGAAAAGCATTGGTTAAAGACTTACTTAACCAGTTATTAAGAATATTTTTAACTTATCTATACTGGATCTTGCTGAGGTTCCTCGCGGTCTACAGAATGGTTTTGTATACCACAACTTTATATTTTATAATTATTGATAGATTTGGCTTTCCACCTACTAACCACTATAGTTTACTGACATTGACATTTTGTCTAACTAGATACGGATTATTTCTAAATATACGTACTTACAATGTATTTCTACTGTATAAACAATATCTCTACGAACACGAACATCGTTAAGATATGTTATTCGCAGATTTAATACTATTAAACATTCAGCAAATATAATTCTAAAAACGAGAAAAATTTTGTTTAACTTTGAAAAGAAAAGACCTAAGTCGAATCAGACCCAAGCGACTTTTTCAACGTTTCCTAAGTAAACAAATTACCCGTTTCCACAACCAACAATCCAGAAAAGTGTTGAAACGCAATCGGTAGTAGCGGTGGGTCGGCAACGGCTGCTCTGCCGTCGCTCTATCTATCTCTCTCGCTCGTACACATGCACATACGTAACGACCACTGACGCCAACCACCGATAAGAATCCACAAAGTGTGGAGATGTGAATTATGAATTCTGGATGACTGCACCTCGGGACACAGTCGGGTGCGCTACCGGGCAGTGGTGGACCGTGAAAAGTTTACGATAGAGCAGTAGAACTAAACTAATAAAAAGAAAAGTAGATATAGACGGATGTAGAGGAATAGCAATATAAATATCGATGTTTAAGACATTAATATCAATTTTTTGGAGTGAAGAAAACCAAAAATTTAAATTTTTCGACTAGCCAAATTAGAGTCATAGCGGAATATCTGGCAATTGTTAATTGAATATTCTGTTTATATGGGATTAAGACATAATTATTTATTAGTTAGTTAATAATATTAATTATTAATAATAGTTAGTTATTAGGCCGTATAAATCTTGGAGTGGCACTAGTTCTATATTCACTTCGCTCTTATTATTTCCAGTTTAATTTGAAATGATAACTTATTTTAATGTTTGTTGTGATGATCTGATAATAATGATGTTTGTCGTCTGAAAATCCTGAAAGTATAGTCGTTGTTAGTTCTGAGTCAGTCTTGGACAGAAAAAACAGAAACCAAACTGGAAAATATGTGGTGTCTTCGAAGAGCCTTATAATCTAGTTTTTCGTATCAGATATTTTCTAATGGTAGATATGCTAGGTAGCTGGTATGCTCGCGCAATATATAGCGGCTACATTTAGGTGCTCACATTGGTAAATAAATTAATCTGCTGACTATGTGATAAAGATTTGGATCGGCGGTTATCCAACAGAACCAGATCAAAAAATATTAATCAAGACAATTTGTGAGTCTCTGTAAAGCCACAACTATGATGAGGATTAAATTTTGAAGGCAACTGTGTAGGTTTAAATCTTTGTGTAGTGGTTAGTACTTTAGGACTAAGTAATTATTCTGCCTTTAAAAAAATATTAATTATCATAATAATCTTTCTTGACAACTCATGAAGATCAAAATTTAAAAAAGCCAAAACATAATATTAAAAATGAACCTGTGAGACATTTTCTTCTAGGCGAAACTCAAGTTGTGTTGTTATGTGTTGTTATAGAGAATACTTAAGTAAATTTTTATTAAAAAGAAGAAAAAGTATATAGGCATAGGCATGCAAACATTCGTTAAATAAAATTTTTTTTTTGAAAAACGTTGACAAATATTTGCAATTAGGAATCTTATCGTAAATACTGTAAACGATTACCTTGACTGTGGTCCAAAAATTGAATAATAATTTGGTTTTTTCTTTAGAAAACAGAATAAAGCAAATATTGTTGATAATTACAATTAATATTTTGACGTGTTTTTGCTGAAACTGATAACGATTTCAATGCTATTACCAAGAATTTAAACTGGGTCATTACTTTCTAGAATAGTTCGTTCGGAAAATCACTTTCATAAGATGCCCCAAATTAAGGTTCAAGAAGTGGTTCAAATTTTTTTAAACAAATTATAACAAGAAATTTTTTCAGTTCATAAAATTTTTTTTTAAGTTTCTTAACAGAACAATTTTCTTATAATTTTTCTTTAAACTAAATTGTTTTCCAGTTATAAATAATTTAAAACTGAAAAAAAAACGTAAAATTACGATTGTTAAGACTCAAAAACACAACTAACAAATAATTATTTTTGAGTTCACCAATGACCTAAATTCAAGATCAAACCTTGTTCTATTATTTCTTGATAAGTGTTTTGGGCTTATTCATTAATTAAGCTCTTATTACAGGACGGGCGCTCGGGCTCAGGCGTGTATAAGAGAGAGAAACAAGATCTACGGCACAAATTTTTGCTGGTTTGTACAATTCTCATTGTACAATTGAGTGTGCGCCCTGCCATGTGCGATTTATTAGGATTACTCGTTTTTATTTGTTAGGTCATTATTAACAAAAAAGATCTGTTGCAAGTTTCTTCTAAAGTTGATCGTTTTGAGTTATAATTAATTTAAAACTGAAAAAAAAAAACTCCAAGTTAATATTTTCCAGGCTCAAAATCACAACAAACATATTATTTTTGAAATGATTAAGTACCTAAATTCAAGTTTAAGCTTTCTTCTATCAGGTCCCGATGAAAATTCTAGTCTTATTTTATTTTAACACGTTAAACGCCACGAGAAGTAAGTGTGCAATTCATACATTGAATTTTCTGACGCCACGAAAAGCACCATTGCATCTCATACCCTTAATGTATTTTCAGCTGCGTGATACAATCGTGCTTTACAATATCCATTCATTTATTTGTAATAAAGTTTCTCAGTAGCCTGATGAATTCTTTCATATATTTAGCCTGCATTTTTAGGATACTATTTTCTAGCAATAAAACCATATGTTATTATGTAGCTTGAAACTAAGTTTTATTTATATATAACATAATTAACTGTTTTTTTGTACTGCAGAAGATCAGTAAATGTCCTTTAAAATTAGCAATACATGTTTCCAGTAGAAGAATATTACAATAAATGCTTCAAGAAATAAATGTAAAAATATAATACTTGTGTATATGCAAATGTCTATAGATTATATGAATGAACCTCACAAAAGCACGTGATGTAATAAAATTTATTGCACTGAATGCACCTGAAACAAGAGAAGGGAGTTTTAGTCTGTGCAAATGTTACACCATTATCTGCTGAATTGTTTGCACAACATGTGACATACTTCTTCTGACCGAATTTTGCATTTCCTCTATATAGTGACCTTCATGAGCATGTGGCATCTGGTGCTCTGGAATAGTTAGTCTAGAGAAATCTACCAGTTGACAAACCAACTCTTCCTTGAAAGATATGATGGACGTGTTATTCTTGGTTACTTTTTGGTAAATTATATAGGCGTTGACAATAGCTGACCCTAGAAAGAACTCAATTACTATTTTACAATACCATTTGACTGACTTTAGTAATGCTGTAGAGTAAGACGGATATATCTATAAATCCTTTGCTCTTATTGTAGTCGACAACAGAAACTGGCTTTTCAACTATTCCTCCCCTTTGATGGACGTCTATCATTTCAGCAGTATGCTTTGTACTCAGCATAAGCAGTTCGCGTTTGTCCTTTCACTTAGTTACTACTACACCTGTGTTAGTCTTTATTCCAATTTTCTCCCCTTTCTTTCATTTTGCACCTGTCACTTCTTTCGGATTAAGTTTTCTGTTTTGCTTCAAAGATCCCACCAAATTTGTATTTTTGTTTAGCAACCTATGTGCTTATGTAACGCTAATATAAAAATTGTCTGTGTATATAGTACGTCCAACATCTAATAAGTTGTTAGCTAAACGAAACACAACACTATCCGGGACTGACATATTTTTAGTTTTATCCTTACCACAATATATTTGTAGATCATAAGTATAACCACCATCCAAGCAGAGTGTGTATATTTTCACCCCGAACTTATATCTCTTGTTTTTGATATACTGCCTAAATGACAGTCTGCCCCTAAACAGAACTACAGTTTCATCAATGCAGAGTTGTTCTCCCGACAGTATCACTCTAAAAATGTGATACCAACTTCTCCAATAGGGGTAATAGTTTATACACTCGAAGTTCTTTGTCATTATTTTCATTGTTACTAAAGTGTAAATTTTCAAATAATAATTCAAAATGATCACCCGACATAAGACACTTTACTTTTATAATGGATTTTTTTACCAATACGAACACAACTTTTGCACTGTTTACAATCCCATCCAGACAAGAATGGCCAAAAATATCTTTATATCTTTGGTATTTGTGTCTACCAACTTATTCTAGATTTTGGACCACCTATATTCAACTTCTCATGTGCATATCGATTGGTTTCTTGCACAATTCACTCAATAATATCGTCATTCACAAATAGTTGAAAATAGTCAAGGGGAGTTTTATCATATATCTCAAAAAACTCTCAGAACTCAAAAAACTTTGATACATAAGTCTTGAACACTGAAAGTAATATTTTTCAAGTTCTGACTATCTACATTCTTCCATATTAAAGGTGTGTTATTATTAATCTCGAAAAGTTCGATAAAAATAAAAGACGTGAGAGTAAAGCGAGGCGCAGAATGCGACACAGATCACAAACTAGTAATCGCTTGGATGGAATTCCCCTTCATATGGACCCAACAGAAACCGACAAAGGGAGAGTCTAACTAAGTTACGGCTCCGGCTACACCTATCTTTTTTATTACCAATAAAAGACCTATATAAGAGAAGATTGGACCAAAAGCTAGAAGAGTTTCGGTATGAATCATAAGAACAAACATACAAACACATAAAAACCTGCATGAAGACAGCAGCCTTAGAAGCTCTTGGAGAAGTGGACCAAATATACACCCACCAAACTACGAAATTAACCGAAGACACACTAACATGCATAAAAGAGAAAAAAGAACTCCATATAAAATACCTGAACACAAAAAACTATGAGGACTTGGAACTATACAGGAAAAAAAATAAAGAAGTGAAAAGAAAAGTGGCAAATGAAAAAAATGAAAGATGGGAAAAACATGCACAGAGATAGAACAGCACATAGCAGGAACGAGAAATTCAGAGTCATGGCGCATCTTAAAGTCGCTCCAAAGAAATAAGACAGAGAAAATCAAGATCGGTCAAATCAAAGAAAACGAATGGCAAGAATACTATAAAAAATTGCTAACCGAAGACCGCCCCGAATTCAAAGAATCAGAAATAGACGGAATATAGGCAGACTGCATGGAAAGACCATAAAGGAAAAATTAGAAATATATATACCAGATAAAATCGGAGAAGACCAGGCATCTGTCAATCGATATTGGGATATAACATTTTTAATGGTATCGTCTACTGCTTTTAAATTTTGGGATGTTAAAAGTAAATTTTGTAAATTACTTTGCATTTTTGATCTTTTGCTTTCCGAAAAACATTGATTTGACGAAGAACTACTTATTTCGTCATCACTATCTAATTTAAAATTGTTATCCCGAACACTGTCATCACTCTCTTTGTCTGAAATAAACTCAATAGCTTTTGCAAACGCTTCTGTTCGTTTTTGTACGACACAGTGGGAACTAGATAAGACACAATACAACCTTGCCTACCGACAATTAACTAATAAGTAACACGTAATACATTCGTCTAGAGACTGTAATGTATAAAATAAACAAGCTACGACAGGTTAATTCTTGTCTTATACGAGAAGCAAGTGTGCATCACATGGCTCCAGGAATCCAAAAGTTATTTGTGGCCACGAGATGCACTCTTCTTACTTAAAAAGCAATAAAAATGTAAGATTTTGAACTCAAACTAAAGCATGACTATTAAAAATGCATAGACTAATACTAATTCAATGTGTTTAATATTTTGGTCCACATAACTTTTTTACTATGCATTGTTGCTTTTAAGGTGTTAAAACATTGTTTTGTTAAATTGTTAATGAACCGCTCGTGTCAGGACGGACTCTCATTTGTACAATGAGAATATATTCAGTGCTTTGGGGTATTTTTCTTTGTAGGAAAGTTTTCAGTCTCTCATTGATTATGTTTTGCATTAATTTGCTGGCATGTGAGATCAGAGAGATGGTTCTATAATTGTCACATTTATGGAAGCTGTTTTTTTTAAGTATTGTCGTTATTGTAGATTTTGTCCAGTCGTTAGGTCATTGCGTGGTAGGCTATATTTTTTACCAGAGCAAGTGAAGCAATTTTATTTATGTTTCTTCTGTAGCTTTGAGCATTTCTACTGTTTCATATACCTAAGTTTACCGATTTCGAGTCTTATTTCATTCTCGAATATATTAGGTTTTTCTTCGATTTCTTCAAAAGTTTGGTGAACAAGTTTCTGGCGGTGATCATCTTTATATAAGCCCCGGCAATAGAATTTCTATGTCTCTGCTATATCTGCTCTGTTGGTTTTTAGAGTTCCTGTGTGGTCTCCATCGGCCAAATTTCTGGCTTTTAAGTCTCTTGTTATGTATCTAATTTTTCTAAATAGATCTTTTGGCTGATTTTTTTGATCGTGGATCTCAATTTGTTCGCATATATTGTAATATTATTGTTGTTTGTCAGCCTTGCATCTTCGTTTTGTTTCTTTTTTAAGGTCTCTTAAACTGAATTTTCCGCTTTTACTATGTACACCAATTTGATTTCTTTTATTCTCAAATATTTTAAGGGTTTCATCTATTATACAGTATTTTTGTTTCAATGGATTATTTACCTTTAGGCGATTAATTGGTATTGCTACACAATGTTTAGTAGTCTAGTATATATCTTGTGATGTACTCTTACCAATAGAGGACATAGTTTTTTGCATTTCGTGAAAAATATTGTCCTTTCTTTTAGAGTTTAGAAGTTTTATCATCTTTATCTCTCTCCGTTTGTTGGGTACTTTAAGTTGGAGCTATACTTTAGCTCTGAGGAGAGTAAGATCTGATTCACATATCGCCCGTGGATATGATCTTACTGTTTGTATCGATTTCGTCAGCGAATATCAAAAATCGGGATAAAGAGGTTTTTAAGAAGAAAACAACAGTTGTAACTGCCTGCTTTTATTTTCAAAAAATAATAACTACACCCAAATCAGAGGTATCATGGTTTTTTTATAAAAGGAACTTTAAAGTCTATAGTATTACTATCTTTGATATTTGATCTGCGGAAGGTTATTGTTATGCAAATATTATAAACTCTGTTATAATTTGCAAATTAGCGCATTTTCTAATAAATAAATGTAACAGATATTATTTTATTTACTTCTTATTAGTATGTATGATGTGAATTCTTACTTAATATTTTATTTACTACTTGTTTGAGTAAAAAAAATTCCGTTAAGGTAAAATCAATAAAGAAACTAATAATAATCTCTTTATTTTGATATATTATAGTGAACAATATTTATTAGTGACCATTTATATGCATGTAATCAAAGAAACATACTTTGTTGAAATATCATTGTATAAACCACTTACAATGATCTTATATGAGGATGCAAAATAAATAAAATGTTTCACTTGATTTATACATTTTTTTCACTGTATTTCTTAACGTGCATTAGCTCTCCAATTAGGTTTTACATATTACAATTTTAAATAAATATTTTATTGTAATTGTATATAATTCATATTCCATACATGATTTAAAAAACAATGAGACCAGACGAGTCGCCGTTGTATCTAGTGGGCGGTGGAAAGGACTAGAGGGAGCTGGCAGAGCTGCAATCAGCAAAACCGGAAACTTGGCTGACTCACCTATAAATTTATAATCACCCCAAATGGCTCTCTGATAAAGGATTGCTTTTATGTGTATGTGTTGTAGGTATTTCGATTAGCTTTGTTCAAATGGCTGCATTTTTAATAAGAATCGGAGAAAAACGAAAACAGGTCAGAGATCAGTTTTTTATTCGCATTAATTCACAGCTTTTGTTACCTATATCTCCAAGTGTGATTTTTCTAAAATTTTTATTAGGTATATACATCAAAATGATAGTGATATTGACGCACTAATTCGGATGATAGGAGCAATTTACCATGCACTTTTCAGGTTTTACACTGTTATTTGTTTCATAAACATACAAATATATGCTTTTGGTTGGGTAAATGTAAACGGTTAAATTTTTACCTGTTCGGGAAAATATTATTATAATTTTTTTCTGCCTCAGGTTGCATACCCACATAGCCAGAAAATAATTTTATAAAAAGGATTTTACAGGGATTACACCTTTTTCGCCCAGGGGCCGATCAGGGTATTTTAATAAACCATACAAGGTAGATAGATTAAATATTAAAGAGAAACAAAAGGAATATTAAAAAGGGTGTTATCCTTGTTGTTCTGACAAATGATGACAACCGTATATGTCTTTTCTATATAAAACTAGCAGGTAAAAGGTAAATAATTCTAAATTTAACTAAAAAAATTTTCTTAACAGTTTATTAAATTTAGCATTATATTTGAAGTAGTTAGATAAAAAAATGTGGTCTCAGCTGGATATTTTCGGCTCTTTTTCTTCTTGATGTACCCATCTGTGATCAATGATGGCAATGATCATGGCAATCTTTATCTTGTCTGTAGCAGCACGAAAAAGCCACATATATATATATATATATATATATATATATATATATATATATATATATATATATATATATATATATATATATATCTATATATATATATATATCTATATATATATATATATATATATATATATATATATATATATATCTATATATATATATATCTATATATATATATATATATATATATATATATATATATATATATATATATATATATATATATGTATGTGTGTGTGTGTAGCTTTTCCGTGGGTATATACAGCGGTCCTTAAGTAATTGTACAAACAGAAACTGTAAATCTTTCACTTTAAAATATTACGATTTAAGCCAATTTGCATTAATAAAATGTTGATATTAAGAAAGGTACATGATGTTAAAGTGGGAATTTAACATTTTATTTTTCGCTATAACTTTTACGTTTGTAAATATTTTTGGACAAAAATTTAGAGTTGGAGGCTTTTGCGTATGATACATTATAATTTTATACATACTTTAATGTAACTAATAGAGGGCGCCACATATGCCAAATGTGTGACATAAATTTGCGCCTAACATTTTTGCTCTTTAAGTCTTTAAGAAAAGGTATACTAGTTAGTAACCTGAAAATTCAACCGTTTTCGAGATAATCGCATTCTATAAGTCAGCTGCATAAAATTTCTTAGTTTGATATTTGAGCGGTAAAGCACTGTAGATAAGCATAATTCATAGTTAATTCTTATTAAAACACTCAAAGATGATAATGTAACATTACAAAATCCTTTGTTATGGGTGCTAAATGTCTTATTGGAGAAAAGATTCTTCATCTTCTTCTTTAGGTGCCGTGTCCGTATTCAGACGTTGGCCGTCATCATGTTTACAATTTTTATTTTCTATCGCTTCTTAAGTTTCTATAATGGCGTTGTATTACTTTGTATCTATTGTATATTGCTGAAAACCCAAAATATGTGGTTTAGGCAAGATGGCACACCACCACATTCTAGTGAGAACGAAGTTAGAACATCGACCTATAATTAAATATTTTTAAAGTAGAGAAGCCCAACACGGCCGTAGTGTACTATACAATGTCAAAAAATTCTTTCTTTATAACACGTGAAAGAGGAAACCGTATGTATAAAAAACCGATTTCGGCGTAGAGAAATATTTTATACATGAATTGAGAGTGTTTTAAAAATGCACATGCCTCAAGGGCGATGTGTGAGAATGAACTGAACTGATAGCATTAAAACAACGTATCTATAAGAATCCCATAAACATTCGCAACCAACTATGTTAAGAAATAAATACTGCAGCAGTTTCTTTAGAACCTATGATGCTATTTAATATGAGACGATCTTTTATGGAATATATTGACAAATTAATTAACGAAAATGGTGATCGAACATTTACTTTGAGAAAAAGTTATGTTATTTAGTTTAACTATTTCTTAATTTGGTTTGTAAACAAAATGTTTTGATTATAACTTTAATTTAACATAAAACGTAAAATGTTTGATGTAAAATCCTATTATTATATTATTTTGTCAAATTTAATTATTAATTATCTTACTGATATATTTATTTTATTTAATATATCGTTAACTATTACCTTTAGTTAAAGGTATTTTATACCAAAATTCAAAAGTATTAATGTTTTTGTCTATTTTTTCTTCGTTACCTGGAGTAATTACCTTAAATTGAAAATGATGCAGCTGATTTTTAAAATGTGGTTATCTCGAAAACTGTTGAGTTTTGAAGTTATTAACAGGTATTTTTTTTGTTAAAATAATGTAACTTTAATATTTTTTGTCCCAAATACAGGCAGCTTAAAGAGAAAAAAAGTTAGGTGCAAATTTATACCACATATGTCGCATATGTGGCGTCCTCTATCATTTACATCAAAGTGTGCATCAAATTATAATTTCTTATATTTAAAAGTACCCAGTTGTGAATTTTTATGCATAAATGTTTACAAACATGAAAGTTATAGCTAAAAATAATTTTATTTTTGCACTTTAACACCCTGTATCTTTCTTAATATCAACATTTTATTAAAGTAATTTGGTTTAAATCGTAATATTTTAAAGTGTAGAATCTACTAATCTATATATACATATATATATATATATATATATATATATATATATATATATACATATATATATATATATATATATATATATATATATATATATATATATATATATATATATATATATATATATATATATATATATATATGGAAAAGGATAATGCGAGTGAATAATAAAAGTTAAAAGTAATGGCATGTCTCGCATAACAGAAAACCAAAAATGGTATATCGATGGAAGGCAACCGTATATACGTATTTCTGACTATTGGTCGTCTTCAGTACGGTGCAGCCAAGTTAGAAAAGGAGCATATTAACTTGGGAAAGGATCACTACAGGAGCAATGCAACCAATTTGTGGCATTAGAGTTAGAAGACCCTGATGGTTTCCAGGGCAACAACTAACACCAACCACGGAGGAAGCTACAGCTACCTGGGGAAAGGAATGCCAAACGTTAAAACGTTTAAAACAAATGGAAAAGGATAATGCGAGTGAATAATAAAAGTAAAAAGTAATGGCATGTCTCGCAAAACAGAAAACCAAAAATGGTATATCGATGGAAGGCAACCGTATATACGTATTTCTGACTATTGGTCGTCTTCAGTACGGTGCAGCCAAGTTAGAAAAGGAGCATATTAACTTGGGAAAGGATCACTACAGGAGCAATGCAACCAATTTGTGGCATTAGAGTTAGAAGACCCTGATCGATATACCATTTTTGGTTTTCTGTTTTGCGAGACATGCCATTACTTTTTACTTTTATTATTCACTCGCATTATCCTTTTCCATTTGTTTTAAACGTTTCAACGTTTGGCATTCCTTTCCCCAGGTAGCTGTAGCTTCCTCCGTGGTTGGTGTTAGTTGTTGCCCTGGAAACCATCAGGGTCTTCTAACTCTAATGCCACAAATTGGTTGCATTGCTTCTGTAGTGATCCTTTCCCAAGTTAATATGCTCCTTTTCTAACTTGGCTGCACCGTACTGAAGACGACCAATAGTCAGAAATACGTATATACTTGCCTTCCATCGATATACCATTTTTGGTTTTCTGTTTTGCGAGACATGCCATTACTTTTTACTTATATATATATATATATATATATATATATATATATATATATATATATATATATATATATATATATATATTGATTTATAGTATCAGCAATTGGCCAGTAGGAAATAAAACTCTATTTGTTTTGTCTCAATATTTGAAGACAGGACATAACTTTGACTTTAATAATGTAAAAATCTTGGAACAAGTTGATAATTATAAAAATCAGCTTTTCCTTGAAATGGTACACATTAATAAAACTCCCGAAACTATCAGTTATAAGACAGACACCAATCATTTAAGTAATATCTACTGCAACATACTAAACAATATATAATATGATAGACAAACTTAGTAATTCTCTAGTAACTGTACCTATAATATTATTCCATTAAATAAATGATTTAATCCCTGATTGCAATTGCAATAATTTCCTGATGCATCTCTTATTAAATAAGAGATGCATCAGGAAGAAAGAAAGTCATCGGTTCCTGCCCTATTTGTTACAAAGAAACAATCAAGAAGAGAAAGAAAATACGAAAGGCTTGCTTCAAAAAATGTGATAAGCCTATCTGCCCAGTTCCTTTTGCTAAGTGTTTAGAATGCAATAAATAAATCTTTTTTTGGTTTTTTACATAAGTTTTCATTATTATTTTTATTACCAAATCCATTTCATATGCATGAACCAAATAAATTATTACATGTGATTAAAAAAATTCTGAAATATCTCAAAATGTACAATTGTCTTACAATTAAGTTAAATATCGACGATTCGGGCGTTCAAACCGAAATTTTAGTTTTTAATCAACTTACATGAAAAAATGTGTCATGGTGGGCACCGAGGTGACCGGCTATACACACAAGGGTTAAATATTAGCAAATAAAGGATAGGGTAAAAAGGCGTGATATAGGAGTTAGTTACTTACCGGGCGAAGGAATGATAGTTGATTTTTTAAATAAATTGCTATCAAAGAAGAAACATTAAGCATTCTTCTTCTTTAGTGCCTTATCCGGTCCGGATGTTGGCGATCATCAAGGCTATCATGGTTTTGTTGACTGCTCTGCGAAACAGCTCCGCTGAGGTCATCCCAAACCATTGTCGGAGATTTTTCAACCACGAGATACGACGGCGTCCCGGTCCTCTTCTGCCAAATACTTTACCCTGCATAACAAGTTGAAGAATTCGATATTTTTCTTCGTTCCGCATCACGTGGCCGAGGTACTCAAGCTTGCGTTGTTTAATTAAATTAAGCACTTCTTTTTCTTTTGACATGCGCTGTAGGACCTCAACGTTGGTGACATGGTCCACATAAGATATTTTTAGTATCCTTCTGTATATCCACATCTCGAAGGCTTCGATTCGTTTTTCAGTGGCTTGCGTCAGTGTCCAGGCTTCAACTCCATACAGTAACACTGGAAGAACGTAGCACCTCACTATTCGCATCTTGGTTCCCAAACTGAGATCACCGCAGCACAGCAAGGATCTCAACTTAATAAATGTAGACCGTGCCATTTCAATTCTGGATCTAATCTCTTGAGCGTAGTCCCATTGTACGTTGAGGGTAGTTCCGAGGTAAGTGAATCTGTCGACTCTCTGGATCTCTTCGCTACCTGCCATTAGTGCCCCGGGATCTAAATTTGTACGGCTGACAACCATGAATTTAGTTTTCTTAATATTAAGGTTCAGTCCGTATGTTACGCTCACAGTTCGCACTCGGTCTAGTAAGGCCTGCAGATCGTTTAGGCTGGTTGCTAGTAACACAGTGTCATCGGCGTAGCGGATATTATTAATGTATTCACCGTTCACTCGGATTCCCATGTCTAGGTTTGTGAGGGCTTCATTAAAAATCTCCTCAGAGTATATATTGAAAAGAGTCGGCGCTAGCACACAACCTTGTCTTACTCCTCGCATGATCTTCACTTGGTCGGTCAGCTGGTCTTCGACCTTGACTTGAGCACGCTGGTTCCAGTATAAATTCATGATGATCCGAATGTCCTTCTCATCCAATCCAACTCTTTGTAGTGCGGTGACCATCTTCTGGTGCTGACAACGGTCAAATGCCTTGGCGTAGTCAATAAAACAAATATAGACATCACAACTGACATCGCGGCATCTCTGAAGTAGGACTTGTAAGGTGAAAAGTGCTTCACGTGTACCCATAGAATTGCGGAATCCGAACTGCATTTCACCGACATTTTCTTCGCACCTCTTGTAAATTCTGGCATGTATGATTTTAAGAAAAATTTTAAGTGCATGACTCATAAGACTGATAGTTCGGAAATCTTCGCACGTTTTCGCAGATCGTTTTTTTGGTAGCGTTACAAATGTTGACAATAGCCATTCCTCTGGGATATTACCTGAATCGTATATGGCGTTGAACATATACGATTGACATTAAGCATGGGCAGTAGAATTTGGTTTAAAAAATTAATTTATTAGTTGAGTGTATTAAACTGCTATTTTAATGAAAAGGTCATAAAATACTTGTAATTAATTAATTTTTCATCAGTTGGTAATACTGTTTTAACATCAGATCCAATATGACTGACGTGACTGGCATTTTTTATGATTGATGTATTCTTGTGCAATTTAATTTATTTTTATTTTTATTTATTTTTATTATTCTTAATACATTTCATGATAATAAAGTTGTGCTTTAAAATATATTATGTTTGTAACCTAATTTTTGTTCAATTTTCAGTCAAATTTTGAGATGGCCCAAGCCATCATTATTTTTATTTTCTTGTAAAGGGAAATAGTTCAGGTTTATTTTTCGATATAACATTTAATATATAAAAATTTTCATTACAACTTAACAATAAATGAATATTACATTTAACTAACATTAAATGCAAATTCTGTTTGATCCGTTTATTTAAATAATAAGCAAAAGACGAGGCAAGATGAAGCGAAATAAAAACTTATTTGTAATGAGCACCAACGCAATTTAAACATTAAAGTCTTAATTTTTCAACAGAGCATAAAAGTGTCTTATTTATTTTTGCGAACTCAAAATTCTGCTTGGTACAGAGACAAAGTGTACCTTTAACAAACTCTCGGAATATTAGCAGTAAGTGAGTTATTCCATCGTTGTTCGTTCGTACGGAAACTTAGTAATTCAGTTACGTTGTTCGGTACGTATAAACCACGGAATCATCTTGGTTTCAAAGAGATTTTTCTAGAAATGGCGGTCTCTCTTTGATAATTCCATCGAAATGAAGTAGCAAAAATGGTCACTCAAGTATAACCGCTCTCGGTTTTTATCAAAGGATCAAAAACCGACAAAGTTTGCTCTCTGCCATTACCCAGACAGAGGCGTAACTGATGTAAATTGAACGGAACTTCTTTTTTAGCTTTTAGTATAAAAATTTGAATGTAAAAGTAACGAAAACGAAAAAATTTCTAGAACTTAGATTTACGTTTATGAGATTTTTTAATATCTCATACATGTTAGACTATTGTTAAGACCAAGCATCTGAATCCTCTTATGTACATCCATATTTTTCGACATACAGAAAGTATTTGACAATACTTTATACAAGGCAATCACAAGAAAGACTCTTCTAAAAGGAATAGACGACACAAATTTCATATTGATACACTGCATAATGAGGAGACATGGGATATACGTAACGTTACTGAGGGATATACAGGGTGCCGCAAAAAAACGGCAACTTAGAGATATCTCGAGAACTAAAGGTTACTGAATCATAAAAAAATGGAATAAAGGGGTTTTGAAGTTTGACCTATTTAATGAAAATATTTTCATCTATTTGCTACTTCCTTTTATACCGGAAGTTGCTTATAACTTTGTTTTTTAATGGGACACTCTATATATTTTTTAATATTCACATTGATCTGAACATTTTTTGTTTATGCTTTTCTATACCTATTTAAACCGTTTTTGAGTTATAATGGTTTTTATACGAAAATTACACTTTTCTACCATGTATATAAATTTCAATATCCTCGAATGTAATTTGGATAAAAGGTAAATTCCATAGAAATTTATTCTTATTAAACAAATACAGCATTATCGTTTACAGTGTAAACTTATTGGCATAAAGTTACAATATTGGCATAAAATTGGCATCCTAAATTTTCGCCTAATTCCTTCTTTTTTTCTAAATGGAACATCCTGTATGTGGTTTATTATTTTAGAAAAATATATTTTTCACTATCGATCTTTAGTAGTATTCTCTATACCTATCTCCAGCAGTTTTCAAATAAATTAACTTTATACATTTTTGTCACAAACAATAATTTATTATTTATCAAGTAGCCTATGGAATATTCTTACAAAAATATTAGTTATTGTTAATGTTTAATAGTATCCTTGTTCTATGCCACTGGATGACAGTTATATTAATAATAGTTTTCTTAATTATCTGGACAAAATAATAATGTCTCATTTAGTATATACAAGTAATGATTTTTTTAATTTAATTATAATTTACGGTGAGTGTAACAGAATACGATTCAAAACTTGCAGTGTTGAGAGATACCCTGAGAAGACTTGACCAAATCATAAAACTGTAAAACGTTTGTTGAGCAACTGGTTCCAGTTTAGACAGTTTATAAGTGAAAGGACCCACGTCGATAATAAAGATTTGCAAATATATATCCTGGGGTCTTTTGCAGCTTATCTAAATTCACCCTTACGGTAACGTGAGTAATTATTACAGGTATCGACTCAAACAATTCACAGAATTTTAACAAACATCATTCGTGTACACGTACTCAATATTTACATCCTGGAGATTATATAATACTCGTAGAATTTTGAGTATGGGTTTTAATGAAATGCCAAGATCAAGATTTTACAAAAAAAAAATAATTTAATGTGATTAATCGAAGTTTACAAAAAATGGCAAGTTTAACCGCCATTACAGTCACTTCTGGAGTGACAAAAATTCTCAGCTTACGTGAGATAGTAAATTTCAGGTATTCTTTTCGTTCAATGTTTTTTGTGCTGTCAAAATTTTATTACGCTTTTATGATTTATGACGAAAATTTAAACGGAGAGCATTACTGCAACATTTTACGGCAAGTAATTGTACCAGCACTGCACGCTTTACACAATAATAAGGCTAATGAGGCTTGATTTTAACAACATGGAGCACCGGCTCACAATATTCAAGAAGTCGGCACATTGCTTGATGAAATATTTAGCAATTGACGGAGAGCTAATAAAGATCCGTTTCTCTGGTCACGAAGATCCCGTTGTTACTGTTAGATGACTATATTTGGAGATATGTCAAAAATGAGTTGTTTTCTGAACCTCGCACTACCGAGGAAGCTATAATAAATAAAGTCCTTTAAGTTCTTAACAAAATAATTAAAGGATCAATATCAAGAGCTACTAACTAAAATCTTAATAAAAAAGTTCATAAATGATCGGATGTTGATGGGTAACATTTTGAACATTAATAACATGAATAAGATAATGCCTATTGTCTTTGATATTTTTAATTGTTTAACGTCTAACTTACAATATGAAAGTTGTATGTTAACATAGTCTACGAAAAAAAAAAATTGTGACAAAAATAAATTTAATATTGATAAAGTTAATTTATTTGAAAACTGCAAGAAATAGATATAGGGCATACCAATAGAGATCGATAGTGAAACACATATTTTTTTATATAATGAATCATATACAGGGTGGCCCATTTAAAAAAAGGGAATTAGGGTTTAGGAAAAAGGGTTTTATATCAATTTTGACAGCACCCCGTAGAGTTAAAAAGGCAACTTTATACTGTAAACGATAAATAGATGAAAATATTTTCATTAAATAGATTACTCTTTAAAACTCCCTTTATTACAATTTTCATGATTTAGTCACCTTTAGTTCTCGAGATACTTCTAATTGGCCGTTTATATGCTGCACCCTGTAGAGTTAGTAAGGTAGCCAGAGACTGTTTGCGGTGGAGACTTTTTTTTTGTTTCTTGTGAAATCTGAACAGGGTCTGGCTAATAGATATACTCAGCAACGACAATCATGTACTAGGTTATGCTGATGATCCACGATAAAGCTTGTGACACATAATAGTCAGAGCTACAATGTAGTAGGCGCTTTAAGATTTATTGAAAATAATTTAAAATAATTAGGTTGTCTAAGTTTGAATCGTACAAATACCTAGTAAAGTAAACTACCTTGAGGTAGTATTAGACTCTAGGTTTAGTTACAATCAGCAAATAGAACGAGTAACCATGAGAGCAAGAACCAAGTGACTACTTTAATTTTAACCAGACGCAATCTTGGAAACATTTGTGATAAGAAATCAAACACGTATTTATAAAATGATAGTAAAGCAGACAATTATATATGTTTCAGTATATAAATTAAGGATGACTCAAAGAGTGTTGGGTTTTTCGGTCAAAAAGTACTTCATCTATTTATTTGAAGACGTTTCGCTCTTTAATCAAAAAGCATTATCAGTTCTTCTAAAAAGAATAATATGAAAAACCAACATCCATAGAAAAATCAATATAAATTGAGGTGTTACCTCAAAGTGATATGTAGCAGTCATTGGTATAATATGCTGCTAATGGACTGCTATATGTCTTTTTGAGGTAATATATTTATAGTGATTTTTCTGTGGATGTTGGTTTTTTATATTGTTCTTTTTAGATGAACTGATGATGCTTTCTGATTAGAGAGCGAAACGTCATCAAATAAGATAAGGTAGCCAGCTTTTTTATCTTTTTTCTCCACCTTTTGATCGGAAAACCCACCACTCTTCGAGTGATCCTTAATTTATATTGGATTAACGATCGTACTCCTTTTCTCGATGTTTTAGCATAACTATCGCCCAACGTATAGCAAAAAAAGTGCCATCCTCAAACTAAGCAAGGTGCAAAAACTTGCCTCGGAATCACATGAGTTCACAGGGGTATACTAACAGCAGCTGCGAGGTCTCTACTCTACCTTTCTAATCTGTACATGGTTAAAAGGGGAAGACAAGTGTGGGATATTATAGGAAATGTAAGTAAATTACTAAATAAATAAATGATAGTAAATTGCTATCAGAGAGAGGTCTCTGGACTTCTTGTTACTCCGTATAGATGTCGCTGCTAGCGTACCTGGCTGTTATTTTGGTTATAATAACCAAATACTAGACTGCATTTCATTTCAGTTGAACTTCCACAAGTGCTCCTGATGATGAGTTGAATAACTCGAAACACGTGTAGAGCAATGGTGGAGTTCCGATTGAAATGAAATGCAAACTTTTACTTTCATATATATATATATATATATATATATATATATATATATATATATATATATATATATATATATGTATAATATAAATTTAGTATTTCTTGGGTTTAGATTCTATAAAATATATATTAGGAAACCCTTGCCTTTGTCAAGATTCTAAAATGTACATGTATAAGACAAACAGTTATTTTAAAATATGTATATATATGACTTACCAAAACGTAAAACGGAACACTGACATTAATGAACTGACAAATAAAAGTTAATATCTGATATCTCATGGTTTACTGTCATTAGTATATAATTATTTTTATATGAGCGTATCATTTATGTTTTCGAAAAAGGTGAAAGGGAGATATTTATGTTATGACTTTATTTTTATTTAAATCAGATTGAAATATATTTTATTTAGGTTTTCTGTATCTTTTTTGTCATTTATTGCGTTGGTATTTCCTTTTATTTGTATTGATTCGTATATCTCCCTCTTCTTTTTGTTTGGTTCTGTTTTTAAAACTTTGATGTTTTCAAAATCAAATTTATGCTTCTTCTCACTTTCATGTTTGTGAGCATGTTTGTGACAGTTAATACATGGTACCTCGTAAACAACATCGTGATTTTTTAAGTTTTGGAGTTTGTGTTTTTAGTTTTGTGAATTATTTATTTAAAAGGTTGTTGCGTTTGTGGGCTACTGTTATATTATGTTTGACTAAAAGATTTGTTTATTGTTCGGATACACCTTTTATATATGCAAGAGTTTTGTAATTAGTTGTGATGTTGTTGGGTTTGTTGTTATTTGTGTTGTTATAAAATTTATTAAGTATTGATTTAAAAATAGTTTCGATTAGATGTTCGGGATATGCATTCTTTAGAAGTGCATCTTTTGCTTTTTTTTATTGCAGTTAGTCTGTATTTTGGATCTGTTAGTTGTATAGATTTATCTGCAAGACTTATAATTACAGACTTCTTATGGAAAAATGTATGATGAGAATTGTAGTTAGGATATCGTGAAGACCATCTTTCTTTTGTAAACCACATGGTTTTTACTGTAGTTTTTATGCGATGTAAGGTGATATAATAATAAAATAAATTTTCTGGATAATTATCCTATAAAGAAACTCTTCAACTATTGCTTCTTATTAACAGCAAGATCAGTATCGTTGATTCTGTAAAATTTCTTGGTATTTTTATAGACAGCAACATTAAATTAATGGTCCCTTAATATCGAATTGTTAATTAAGAAACTAGCCTCATCCTGCTATATAAAGATATGCCTCGAAGGAAATAAATTTAGCATCTTTCAAAATAACATATTTTTCGTTGTTCGAGTCTCATTTTTCATATGGCCTTCCTTTTTGGGGTTGTAGTAAAGCTGCCTAATGTTATTTTTAAATTACAAAAAAGAGCAATACGTTATCTTTTTAGCCTGAGTAGAATAACACATTGCAGTTACTTAAAAAATCACGGGATTTTAACTCTTTCCTCTTTATATATTCTAGAAACTGTTTGCTTTAATCGTAAATACCTACATGTTTTCCAGCAAAACCTAATCATGACTACTCCACCAGAAAATCAAGCTTCGATGTGTATTTACCGATCCCGTCCACTGAGTTAGTAATGAAATCTATAAATATTATATTCGGCAAAAAAATTATACAACCATCCTCCTTTGCAACTTAAATCTACAACTTCTTTCCTTAAGTTCCGTAAATTGACAAAAGCCTATCTATCCGAAAGACCATATTATTCGTTGGAATAGTTTTTTAACGAATAATTAAGAAATTACAGTACGTTTAGGTACTGTAAGTAATTAAAGTATTTTTATATTATATTTGGGTATAACATGCAGCAACTTAAACTTATTCCTAAACTAGTTCGTAAGATTTTATTACGTAATGTGCAATCTAGTTAAATTTTGCAATGAATTGTATATTTTATTATCTTTTATTTTGTGATATTGACGATTTATGTAATTTCATTAAATTTTAATTGTTGTTGTTATTCTTTTGACTTATTTTAAGCTTTGTCCATAAATTTGTACAATTTTTAGTGACAAGAAAGCATATTTCTATTCTATGCTTTTCTATTATATTATTATTAGTACTAGAAAGTTATGAAAATTTTATAACATCATCATGAGAAATTAGAAAATTACAATAATAGTCTATTCCATTCATTCGTTAAGGGATACACCAATAGAAGACCAAAGAGACGCTAGTCCACAGACATATGAAACTAACCAGTAGGATCTGCTGCTACACAGGAATGCATCGCATCATTATAAGCTATAAGCTTATAGTACAGTCTTAAGTATCTGTAGTCATCAAACTAGCCTAAATACTTATATGGTATCAATTTATTATTATAAAAACAAATCTACTTAAAAACAACTTAATAAGGAAAATTTTTCTGATTCTAGATCTACTCGAAGAAGTTAGTTATAATTTTGTTACAAATATCTACTAAAAAGTACGAACACGGTAAAAACATCTTAAACATTTCCAAAAATTCTACAATCTATCACTGAACGCCATGAGTCTATGTCTTAACTAGAAGTCGGCCCTGTTTGTATAGGATGAAAACTTAAAAAAGAACACGAACGCCACGCTGAATTCAAAAGAGTTTTCATTTGAGTATTGACTGTAACAATCCATTGAACCATCTAATCTAATTTAAGTAGAACTCGCTGCGTCCCAGAGAGCTCAGATTCCGTTACTGTTTGTTCATTTGTTGCTTCGAATAAAAGCAAAATGGGAACGAAATACTTTTAATCAACTGTTTTAGAGTTCTGTGTGAAGGTTCGCTGGAATTATACTTAAACGTTACGGATTTAAGTTTAGTAGGATGGTTTAAAAAGAGTCGTACTCTGAACAATTTAAGATGAGGGAAAATCAAATAGTAACTAATACTAAGACAAAGTTTTACACTTGGTTCATAATATTTATAAATCTATAATTATTACGCGAAACAGAACGTAGTAGGGTATGAAATCCTTTGGTATTACTGCAGATACAGAAATTTCACTGATACAGAAATAACTTATCTTCTTTACACATTCTGAACATTTTATTGTGAATAGACAATAAAGCACTTCGGTGCAGGTACATATTTTACCTATATGTTCCAATAGTCAACAGAGTCTTCAAGGTCCGGATTAACAATAAAATAGGGGACTAAAAAACTAAAAAAATCATCAATGCTTTGGACAAGTTAAACGCTTTGAAAAAGTGCTAAAAAACGGGACAAGTGTAAAATATTTTTTATTTTTCAATATTAAGATCATTTTTTAGATATTTTAGTAGGAGAAAGAAAGTACTAAAATAAATAGACAGCATACACCGAATTACTTATTTTTAAGTGAGATATCTAAAAGGTGTGGAGACTTTAGAAATGTGGTGACTCAGAAGGCTTCTTATAATTTCATGGGTGGAACATGATAAGGTCCTAAGTACGATTATAAAACGAGCGGAATAAGGATCTTTCTATATTTGACCACAAGCATATATGCCTAAACGCTATATCGCATACAGCACATTCGATATAGAGATAAGATCGTAAGATATGACCACATTTCAAATGACTTTAGTTTGTTTACTTAGAATCGTATTATTTATTTAGAATACAGACGTCTACACCATTCCAAAAAAGGAGAAAAACAAATATCAAAGGAACAAAAAAAAGAACAGCGAAATTGAAACAAAAGTAGTTTATGCAAAAGTAAAAAACTAAAAAATCAAAAATTCGCTATTTTTAAAAGCAACTAGCCCGACATATGCAGAGACAAAAGCGTCAAGACTCGGCGGATATGATAGACCGTTGGATTTTAATACGAATTAACCACGATTTGATCCCTTATACTTTTTTGAGTACTGAAAATGTCATATGAGATGAGCAGAAAAAGAGAATTTAGAGTTAAACTGGGTTGGTTTTTCTGAAAATTGAACTTTTTTTATTTTCCATATCTCCAAGGTAAAATACAGTCTTAAAGGCTTAGGTCATCTATGACCTCCTTCCATCACGTAGCGTAGATCCAGTAGATCCAGTAGACCCTGGGTGGGTCTTGGTTAACTGTATAATTTTTTTCCAATTTTTCGGTCTTCCATAAACCTAGGGTCAAATGGAATGATCATTTTCCGAAGATCTGCTTGGATGTTATCTCTACATCGCATTCTGGGACGTCCGAGTGGTCTTTTGCCTGTGGAAATCTCCTCCCATACCAGTTTTATATATACCAGTTTTTATACCATAGATTATATCGCTGCACCAATCAGGTTTAGAAACTCCATCAAAGCCGTAAAAACTTACCCGGATGCGGACGTAGCATCAGACCACAATCCGGTGGTATGTAAGTTTGAAGTAAAGTTAAAAAAGCCAAATGTAAAGAACAGGCCCGAAACGCTAGATATTAGGAAGCTTTCCAACAATAATATTAAACAACAGATGCAGGAGAATTTAAATACCGAAATATCAAAAATCCTTAAAAATAACAATGAACCGCTGGAAAAGTGGAGTGAAATTAAAGAAGAGATTAGGACTTCAAGCACTAAGTTTTTACTACCTGATAAGAGAAAAAAGAAAGACTGGATGACTGCAGAAATCCTTGACATGATGGAAGAGAGACGGATATATAAAACTAAAGATACTGCCAAATACCGCGAAACCCATAGACGAATTAGAGCTGAGATAAGAAAAACTAAAGAGAAATGGTTCTCGGAGAGATGCGAAGAAATCGAACAGTGCGAAAAGGTATACGACTATCACAATATGCATAAGAAGATAAAGGAACTCACAACAAAGAAAAGCTACAATATTTTATCGAAAATATTGTATCATTTATGCGATGATAATGGAAATCTACAACTAGACCCCGACAAAATAGTTCTGAATCTGGGAAACTTATGTGGAACAACTGTTTAATGATGACCGTCCTAGTGGGTATACACTGAGCAATGATGATACTGGCCCTTCTATTCTAAAATCAGAAGTGGAGAATGCTATAAAGGGTCTTAAAAATAACAAAAGACCAGGCAACGATAACGTATACGGGGAAGTATAGAAAATGCTGTGCGAAACAAACAGTCAATTTCTAGACTCACTCGTTAGACTCTTTAACAATATTTATAACAGCGGGGAGTTTCCTGAAGACTGGCTAGAGTCAACTTTTGTTGCCATACCGAAAAAACCAAAAGCAAAGTCTTGTGATCAACATCGGATGATAAGTCTAATTAACCACATTTAGAAGGCATACACCAAGGTTATTTACAACAGAATAAGCAAAAAATGCGAGGATAACATTGGAGATTCGCAGTTTGGGTTTCGGAATTCTCTTGGGACAAGAGAAGCACTTTTTAGTCTACAGGTACTCATCCAGCGCTGCAGAGATATGAACAAAGATGTGTACATATGCTTTATAGACTACGCAAAAGCATTCGATAACGTAAAGCACGAAAAGATAATTGAAGTTCTCCATAAGATCGGAGTCGACTACAGAGACATTCGAACAATAGCGAGTCTCTATTGGGACCAAACAGCTAAAGTGAAAGTAGGATCTACATTGACCAATAAAATTGAGATCAAGAAAGGGGTACGACAGGGCTGTATCTTGTCTCCTATTGTCTTTAATATATACTCAGACGAAGTATTTAAGACAGCGCTGGAGGAAAGCACAGAAGGCATAAAGATAAATGGAGAAATAATTAATAACATAAGGTATGCTGATGACACTGTGATTCTAGCAAGTAGCATGGAGGAACTGAGTTGCCTAATGAGTAAGATACAAAAAACAAGTGCACAATACGGACTCAGACTAAATATCACAAAAACCAAATGGATGTTAGTAAGCAAAACCCAACAACCACCACAGCAACTGATATTAGACAATGAAAGAATTGAACACGTGGATTCGTACATCTACTTGGGAACAACAGTTAACTCAAATTGGAATCAAGCGAAGGAAATACGTATAAGAGTAGAAAAGGCAAGAGCATCGTTCACTAGCATGAAGCAAATTTTCACCTCTAAAAGCCTCACCCTACCTCTCAAAATTCGACTTCTGGAATGTTATGTATTCCCGGTTTTGTTATATGGAATGGAGGTGTGGACAATGACCGCAACATTGATGAAAAAAGTAGAGGCCTTCGAAATGTGGGCTTACCGACGTATATTACGTATATCCTGGACTGAGCACGTGACCAACGAAGAGGTACTACGCCGGATAGGTAAAGAGAGAGAGGTAGGAATAAGTATAAAGAAAAGAAAGTTGGAATACTTGGGTCACGTTATGAGACATAATAAATATAGAGTACTACAACTGATCGTTCAAGGGAAAATAGACAGCAGAAGGGGTCCAGGGAGGAGAAGACACTCGTGGCTCCAAAACTTGCGGCAATGGTTCGGATTATCATCTGCTGAACTATTCAGATCTGCCGTAAACAAAGTCAGAATAGCCATGTTGATTGCCAACGTTCGGAACGGACAAGGCACATGAAGAAGAAGAAGATACCAGTTTTACAAGTCTCTCGTTATGCAGTCTGTGCACGTGGCCTGCCCATCTTAGTCGCTGTGATTTAATTTCTTAGACAATATCGGCGTCATTGTAGAGTGCTTTTAATTCGATATTGGTTCTGATTTTATACTGGTTTATGGTAATGTCATGGTGAGGTCCAAAAATTTTTCTAAGTATTTTTCGTTCAAAGCGTCTGAGCTTTTCTTCGTTTGCTTTGGTCATGGTCCACGTTTCGAATCCGTATATTATTACAGGTCTTACGATGGATTTATAGATTTTTATCTTTAAACTTCTTGTAAAATTTTTTGATTTTTCAAAGGTCTTTTTGACCTGCCTTAGGGTTCTATGCTGAAGTGGCTGTATAAAATGTCTGACGGGCCTTCATACTTGTTCCTCCTCCTCCTAAGTGCCTTCTCTGTTGAGGTTGGCGATCAATGTGGCAAATTTCTCTCTATTCTGGGCTTGATGAATTAATTCATTTCCTTTTGTATGGGTCCAATCTCTGATGTTTCGTAGCCAAGATTTTTTTTTCGTCTTATGCCCCTTTTACCTTCAATCTTGCCTCCTAATATTACTTGGAGCTGCTCAAATTCCCTATGGTGCATTATGTGTCCTAGATATGACGTCTTTCTAATTTAAATAGTATTGACCAGATAAGGGCGTGTGTTCATTGCTCTCAGTACTTCTTTATTCGTAGTTCTGCTGGTCCAGCTTATTCTTAGCATTCTGCGGTACATCCATATTTCAAATGAATTTAATTTGTTTACGTCATACTGTTTTAATGTCCAGGTCTCACAGCCATATAGTAATAGAGACCACACATAACACTTTAGTGTTCTCAATCTTATTGAGACTGATAACTTGGGGTTACAGAGCATTTAAGGCATATTCATGAAACCAGATTTTGCTATTTTTATACTTGTTAATGAGTTTGAATTTGCCTGACAAAAGAATCAATTATTCACTTGAAGATTATGGGAAATGACTTGACAGAAGGTAAGGGTTGGAGTGTGGGCATTTTGTGGGTTAACAATTATATAACTACCCTTAATGATTCACAGTGTCAAAAACATTTTTCCCCCTCTCCATATTTTATTAGAGTGGTGGAAATAATACTTCATGATGCCCATATGCAAAAAATGTTAATTCAAATAAGGAACATGTTAAACTAATTTTACTTTATTTGAAACTCATAAAATACATAATATATATAAACATAACAAAGCATAAACAAGTAAATACATCTCGTTGACTATAAAAGTTCTTAAAGCAGGGTGTTATGCATACTGGAAGATTGCAGTAGGTGCAGATATACCGAGTCCTTTTCTCATTATCTTAATACTGACATCCTACATCGCCTGTAATTTTTCTCCTTGTTTGGCATATGTCCACTAACTTCCGCTAATCTCACTTCATTCGGAACTAAACGTTTATTTGCTAAATAATTACGGAGTTATTTCTACGTTTCCGTGAAGTAAAGCCGTAAATAAACTGTCTTGCTAAATTTACGCGAAATGATAGTTGGTCGAATTTCTTCCGTGTACTTATCTTCATTAGTATGAACGATTTGACTATAGCCATATTGACTAAATAGTACAAAATTCTGAACCACCATTTGGCAGATCTCCTTCCGAATGGAATATCATTCGTAATATTGGTCGAACTTATCGACACCGCCCATTATCTGATTATTACGAATGAATCATTAGGGCATGACACATTTGTTATTTTTGCGACTGACAAAATCTATATCTCTCGGAGAAAAACAGTTGCTTAAGATGTTGACTGGTTTATTATCCATGCACTTTATTACAGCTACCTTTTGTTTTGTACTTAACATAAATTCTTCACGACACATCTTCGTTTTATTTTTATACTTATCTAGTAATCCCTTCCACGCAATAACTTTTTCATACGAGAAAAGAATGTAAAGAAATTATCAAAGGCTATCAAAAATCCCTTATTTTAGACAGTTCGTAAGGTTTATAACAACCTTTTCACCTAGGTTTTTTGCTCCGTCTAGGTCTACCGACTTTCCAAAGTAAATATGGAATTTGTATATATAGCCTGTATTTTAAGTCTGCCAAACACCATATTTTATAGCCTCGTTTGACAGACTTCATGGGCATGTATTGTTTGAGTTATGATTTTCTCTTAAATGCTATATCATCGATTCATCAACAGCTAAGTCAGATGAGTGGTTATACGTAGATTGGATTGCACTGTTTAGATTTTTCACAAGAGGTCTCACTTTATGCAGTTTGTCATATCCAGGTTTTTCTAGAGACACTGCATTTTCATTATTGTTTAGGTGTAAATTTTTAATTGGTTTTCTGTATTTCTTAGATCCAAATACTTGCGAATCTGCTGATATGCCTAAATAGGCATCAGTGGACCAGTAATTGGAAAACCGAGGAAGTGAATGTATTTCCATTATAATCATTACCTCAATTAGGGTCTTCACTTCCTCTAGATTTGTATCTTGCCAATTATTAGATGTACTGGATTGATTTGTCTTATTAGCCCTTCTAGGCAAATTCTGCTTTGCATATGGATTAGTCTGATAAACTGTAGTATCAAGAATATATAAATCAAAAATTTTAGTGATATAATCGATTTTTTTGTTTTCAATATTGAAATCGTATGCAGAATTGGCACCTTTGGAAAAATCATGTAGTTAAAAATGTAACGGAGATGTAGGGAGAGAAAAATTACCTAAATATTGAGTATGTGAAGATTCCAAATAGGTTGTATTCATACCAGAAGAATCTGAACAGTTGTCTTCTAAATTTTCAAGTTCTTTGAAAGCACCTTCATCTGCTTCTTCTTCTAAATGTTTCTCATTGTTAGGTTAAGAATATAAATAAGCTAATGCAGCCTCAGCCTTTTGGGGTTATTTAGATCCCACGTTTC
This sequence comes from Diabrotica undecimpunctata, assembly GCF_040954645.1. NCBI lineage: Eukaryota > Metazoa > Arthropoda > Insecta > Coleoptera > Chrysomelidae > Diabrotica > Diabrotica undecimpunctata. The sequence continues at coordinate 53,852,624 of NC_092803.1, forward strand.
AAAAATAAAATAGTAAAAATGAACAACGAGGATGGGCGATTGGAAGCATATAACTCGCCTACTAATATAGATTTGGCATACGTCGAATACGTTCTATTACCATTGTTTATATATGTATGTCTATATAAAAGTAAACAAAAATAGATAAATAATGTTTAACCCTCCATTAGTCGCTATCGGTGTCACACACCGACGACAGAATTATTCATTCGAAATTTACAAATAACTTTTATTTTTCTATCTCCACTTTCTGTACCTCTCCCTATCAACCAAACTCGTGTTAGTGTACATTTTTACCTGCCTGGGTACAGTTGTGCGAGTTTTATAGTTATTTTTGGTGCGAGAGTCGGTGCGAGATAGATGGTGCGAGAGAGATGGCGAAAGTGAATCGGAACAAAATGTGACAGACGAGGAAGAAGAAAGTGAAAGTAATACCTTAGCGTTTATTGCAAAAGATGGAGTTACCAGATGGAAAAAGGCTGTTCCACCGAGAAATGTTAGAACAAGACAAGGAAATTACGTAGTACGTTTGCCGATGTCGAGATTACCTACACGTGACTTGACGACTCCCAGTGATATTTGGAAATATTTTGTGAATAACGCTATGTTAGAAATTATTGTGGAAAGTACGAACAAATATATAGACTTAATAAGAAATAGCTTTGTTCGTGATCGGGAAGCTAGACACAATGATATATTAGATGTGCAGGCACTAATAGGACTGATTTATTTGGCAGCACGTCTGAATGGTAATCGTGTGAAGCCGGATGAGGTTTGGAACACTGATGGATTAAGTATAAAAATGTTCCGCCTAACTATATGGCTCCCACGATTTCAATTTCTCCTTCGGTGTATGCGATTCGATGACAAAGCAACTCGTAAAAACCGACTAACAAAAGATAAGTTGAGTCCTATACGAAGTTTTTTCGATACTTTTGTAACTCATTGTAGAAGTAAATACAGTCTTTCCGAATATGTCACCATCGATGAGATGTTATCAGGATTTAGGGGTAAGTGTCGATTTTGTCAGTATATCCCATCAAAACCGAACAAGTACGGCATAACAATTTTTGCACTCTTTGATGGTAAAATGTTTTATACGGCTAATTTAAAGGTATATCTTGGCCAACAACCCGAAGGACGTTTTCTAGTTAGTAACAGACCTAGTGATGTTGTTCTACGGCTATATGAACCTACTTATGATTCAGGCCGGAATCTAACAATTGATAACTGGTTTACAAGTATCGAGTTGGTGAACAAGTTATACGTGAAGAAAATTACAGTAGTGGGAACCACTAGGAAGAATAAAAGAGAATTTCTGTTTAAATTCACAAAAGCAAAGCATCCTATAAGTTCAAGTATGTTTGGTGTTAATCAACATATTACAGTAGTTTCTCGTATTCCTAAAAAAATAAAAATGTATTGCTTGTAATCTCACAATGCAATTGATGCAATTGATTATAGTAGGGGTAATCAAAATAAACCAGAAATTATCGCCGTATGCAATTCAACAAAAATAGGAGTCGACATGGTAGACCAGCTCAGTGCTAACTACAACTGTTCAATAAGCACAAAGCGTTGGCCAATGGTTATATTCTATACCATATTGAATATATCTGGCAATAATTCAATGGTTATCTTCAATGCAAACTATAAGACTGAGAAAAACGTGAAACGCCGTGATTTTCTAAGAAACCTTGCAAATGAGCTTATATATCCCTATTTAAAAAGTCGAGTTACTACTACAAATCTGCCAGTTAGCCTCAAAGGCCGAATTCGCGAATTTGCAGCATCACAAATGTAACTCCTGCAATTCCAGAAAGAAATCAAACGAAAGGTCGCATGTTGTACTTCCAAAGAGAACAGGTGTACTTGCTTTTCCTTTCAGCTTTACCTGAGTGACGCTACAACATAAAATTTCTCACTTACTAAATCAAGTGAAATGCTTACTTAACCAAAAATTACGAACTGTTTTTCCATTTCAAAGATTTGAAGAACTTTTTTTTTTAATTTAATTTTATATTACAAATAACAATATATTGTTATACTAGTGTTTTTCATTTTGTATCTGTTGTTTTTCAATAAAAAATTTTCAAAACTATTTTTCAGTCATTCCTATTCTTCTTCTTCATGTGCCTTGTCCGTTCCGAACGTTGGCAATCAACATGGCTATTCTGACTTTGTTTACGGCAGATCTGAATAGTTCAGCAGATGACAATCCGAACCATTGCCCCAAGTTTTGGAGCCACGAGTGTCTTCTCCTCCCTGGACCCCTTCTGTTGTCTATTTTCCCTTGAACGATCAGTTGTAGTACTCTATATTTATTATGTCTCATAACGTGACCCAAGTATTCCAACTTTCTTTTTTTTATACTTATTCCTACCTCTCTCTCTTTACCTATCCGGAGTAGTACCTCTTCGTTGGTCACGTGCTCAGTCCAGGATATACGTAATATACGTCGGTAAGCCCACATTTCGATGGCCTTTACTTTTTTCATCAATGTTGCGGTCATTGTCCACGCCTCCATTCCATATAACAAAACCGGGAATACATAACATTTCAGAAGTCGAATTTTGAGAGGTAGGGTGAGGCTTTTAGAGGTGAAAATTTGCTTCATGCTAGTGAACGATGCTCTTGCCTTTTCTACTCTTATACGTATTTCCTTTGCTTGATCCCAATTTGAGTTAACTGTTGTTCCCAAGTAGATGTACGAATCCACGTGTTCAATTCTTTCATTGTCTAATATCATGTGGTGGTTGTTGGGTTTTGCTTATTAACATCCATTTGGTTTTTGTGATATTTAGTCTGAGTCCGTATTGTTTACTTGTTTTTTGTATCTTACTTATTAGGCAACTCAGTTCCTCCATGCTACTTGCTAGAATCACAGTGTCATCAGCATACATTATGTTATTAATTATTTCTCCATTTATCTTTATGCCTTCTGTGCTTTCCTCCAGCGCTGTCTTAAATACTTCTTCTGAGTATATATTAAAGACAATAGGAGACAAGATACAGCCCTGTAGTACCCCTTTCTTGATCTCAATTTTATTGGTCAATGTAGATCCTACTTTCACTTTAGCTGTTTGGCCCCAATAGACACTCGCTATTGTTCGAATGTCTCTGTAGTCGACTCCGATCTTATGGAGAACTTCAATTATCTTTTCGTGCTTTACGTTATCGAATGCTTTTGCATAGTCTATAAAGCATATGTACAGGTCTTTGTTCATATCTCTGCAGCGCTGGATGAGTACCTGTAGACTAAAAAGTGCTTCTCTTGTCCCAAGAGAATTCCGAAACCCAAACTGCGAATCTCCAATGTTATCCTCGCATTTTTTGCTTATTCTGTTGTATTTAGTAGTCAGTCCTATACACAATATAAAATATTTGTATAAATTTTATAGCAATAACTATTTTTTTTAATTGTCGGTCTCATACACCGTAGCGACTATTGATGCTGAGTTTTTCCTAGCGACTAACGGAGGGTTAAATCAATAAACAATTATTTATTCACAACTAGAACGAACGCACAAAAAAAACCGTCAGAACAGCGTATATTCAAACATAAGTATGAATGATAATGGAAATATCTGTACCTTAGCTCCAAAGTAATTTTTTATAGGTTTATTAGAAATTTGTTGCCTTGGTTATTCTTTAATATTTCTTTTTATATATTTTTTGCTAACCTCGTTCTATATTCCATTGTTTTATAATTAATTTCAATATTTAATAAAATTATTCTACACAATATGCAGCTCGAAATCTAATTTTTGCCTATGCATCTCCAACGCTTTTTATATATGCCAAGGGCTTTCACATAAAATATTCAGGACTATCTCTAATAAAATATTCCATCAATATAAGATGCATTTTAATTAAGAAAATATCGAGGACACTTCCAGCGATGGGAGAGCAGATTGAGAGGTGAGGCCTCCTCTCTATTTTCATGAATAAATTTCTCGATGGAAATTTTTTCACTAATGGAGAAGATTGCGAAATGAGCATCACGCTCACTTCTGCGTTGAAGGAATGCTAACTAAATTTTTGCTTTTACCAGAGGATTCTCTATGCCTTTTCGTCAATTATTTTTTTTTGGTGATAAAATTGAGTAGCGAGAATGAACTAGAATATAAAAAAATTGAAATTTTAAAGTGTATCAAGCAAAGTTGTTGTGATAATTATGCAACATATTATTACTTATAATGTATATATGTAAATGACAAGATATAATGTGTATGTATATGGACAGACAAGTTATTTTATAAACGAAAAGTGCTTTCAAGGAATTTTTTTGTTTCGTTAAAATATACTTTCAAAAAATTAGAATGGAAACAAAAAGGTACAACAAGAAGGAAAATAGCGCAGATGAAATCAGGGAAAGAATAGACAAGGGCGGAGCAGCGATCCGTGCCTTAATCTGTCTTCTCTGGCAAAAAACAATTCGACGAGAAACCAAAAAAAAAATATTTACGGTAGTATAGTCCAAAGTATTACACTTTCCGGTTCGGAAGTATGGGACGTCACCAAAGCTAATAGAAATAAACTTATGACGACAGAAATGGATTTTTGAGACGAAGCTACGGTAGTTCGAAACTGAAGAGAGTTAGTAACGAACAAATAAGAAACGAAATGGAGCGAAATATCAATGATGACATAGAAAGAAAACAATTAATCTGGTTCGGACATGTTAAAAGAATGCCAGAGTACAGATGACCTAGAAGAGTACTGGAATGGATCCGTCCTGAAAGAAGAAAGAAAGGGCGACCACGAATAAGTTGGCACAACGATATTGATGAAGCAATGGCGGTAAGAGACTTAGAAGAGGCAACTGCATATGACAGAAAAAGATGGAAATTGGGGGCGGAGAAGCGGCGACAGCCGTAATCAATCCGTTATTAAAAAAAACAAAAAAGGTACTAACTTAGAAGAACACTACTTAAATCACTTGCAATTTGCGGATAATATTGTACTAATTAGAACTTGTGTAGATGAGTTGCAAGAAATGTTAACAGAACTAAAAGAAGCATCAGAGAAAGCACTGTTAAAAATGAATATTGAGGAAACGAAGATAATGTTAACTGAAGAAGTGGATATCACTCTTGATGATAAAAAGATTGAAAATATAAAGGAATAGACTAAAAGCACCAGTTATTGGCCTCTTAAGGAGAGCACCTCGATATATCTATGAAATGTTTTGACACTGTGGGCTATTTTGACTTTTTTTGACATAATGGAATTTTATTATTATTTCTGCATGTTGCACAATTTTATTATGTTAATCTTTCTCGTCTGAAAGTAGTTTACATGTCTGTACCCCAGAGGTAGAGAACACTATGTCCATTTTATTATTTTTTTAGGAGAGCAGGTTTCCCATTTTTAAAATTTGTAATCAGTAAATACTCAAATGTTTCTTATATTTAACCAAGATTAATATATTACTATCGTTGTATGTATAATCGTTTTTTCGCCAATGAAGTATTATATACCTGAAGTTTACTGTTCATTATATAATTTTTTTTTAAAAATGGGTAGTTGGACAAAGTGTTGTTTACCTCTAACAACTTTTTTAAATAATGTGACATTGCATGTTAAGGTCTCTACTTAATAAACAAGACAAACACATTAAACAGCCTATACTATTATTTTATTAGAGACAAATATAATAATTTTATAATAAATAAGTATAGTTATAGACGACAAGTCTCAAAATTGTTAAAGACGCTCCATATCGTCTTCATCTTCTTGGGGGTTCTCTTTGATACAACGTATGACAAACCGACAGAACAAAAGGCAATAGTGCAATTTAGTCATTGTACTTTTGTTATGTGATTCGTAATGGGATTACTGAGACTTGATTTAATTGGGCTGGAAACGTTGCTTGCTGTCTTCGATACCTCATGAAGTCTACTGATACAACGGTCTTACAAAAGAGCTTTCCAATGGGTTCGTGTTGGACTTGAAGGAAAACCCATGTTGACAGTACATAAGGCTCTTTGTTAACATTCTTTTTTCTACGTACAAAATTAGGATTAGGTGACAGTTTCTTATCAAACAGCGTTTTAAAGTTTTTGTAATCTGCAAGTTCCATATTGTGCACTGTGTATTTACCTGATGTTTACCTAACTAGCTGTTGCCCGTCACATGGTTTTAAAATGGCCAAATTAGAGAGTTTCTGTCTTTTTCTCTTGATCAAAGCATGAAGGCTGTCTGCTTTCATGTGTGTGTGCCCTTTCAGTAAAAACTTTTGAGTGATCATCTTTATTTAAGGGTACTTATCAAGTATCCAAAAATAGTATATTATACTTATATTTTCATTTTGTTTATAGAAGTTATCGGTCCAAAGAATGATGTCCTCTACTTGACTATCTGTAATTGTATTCTAAGCCTATTTCAGAACTGACGAGGCAATTTATTTGCACTACGGGCTTCTTTCGATTAGTCCCATGTCATACATTGTACAGAAGAATCACTGGCATCATATACAGTAAAATTTAATGTCCAAAACATCATTTTGTAGAAACTACAATTGTTTGTTAGTATTTTTTTTTTTTTTTTGACAAACATTTTTGCAAATCACCAGGTAGTACTTTCTGTTTTGGTGACTCTTTAGCCATTATAAAGTCCACCTGTTTTAAGTTATACCGAGTTTTAGATGAAATTGGGTGAGCATCATGATCAGCCTGTATACTAGTTAGTTCATCTTCAGTAAGATTATTTTCAATTAAGTGGTGAATGTACTGCATGTATCGCAAGACAAGTGTCTATTTCGGGTGGTTTAAACAACAACTCCAAAGTCTTTATTAAAAATTGGCATTGGATTCACATGTCTTTCATTGCATTTATCAATGTACAGTTAATAAATCTTTTCTATTTAAGTTCTGTGCCAGATAATTCCTCTTGCTCTTTTCTCTGGAATAATGACTCTCGTATTTTGGGAAGGAATTGATATGTTGGTGTGTACTATTTAAGGTTTCAGTAGGAATTTTATTGATTGACGTGTGTACCTCTTTGATCAGCTTTTATTAAACCACCTGGCTCAATTTATTTTAACATATTCACTATTACTAAATTAAAAATACTAAGTGTTTTTAAAAACATAACCTTGCACAACTTCAATCGCTGATTGTTTACTGTGAGATGGTAGGATGGTTGGATGACAATTCCACCAGGTACCAGAGTACGTTACACTATGTCCTGATGGTAAATAACAGTACACACATTTAGTAGAGATAAACAACACCAAGGCCACATGGTGTTTTTAACCTCTGACTGGAAGTGGACTTGTTATTAAAAAGTCGGTAACTTGCCGTAAAATTGTCTCTGAACGTAGTGTGGTTTACCTCTGTGTTAAGCCAGAAAAGTTATAATAAAAAGTGCAATAATCCCAATTTTGACAAAAATGGACATATTTACCTTCGGGGTACAGATGTGTTCCTTTGTAAATGTGCAAATGAACCAACTAATGGCCACACTGTTCCATTTATTGACACGATATGTATTAGTGATTGGTCATCATTTTTTAAAGTGATATTCTACCACTTACTTAACTCGTAATTTAAGATAGGTAGATAAGTAGGTACCTATTTGGGTAGGCAAGGATTTTGTAATGAGTGTGGACACAAAAAAACAGCATGTCAAAGTAAACTTTTATTTTCTATTCTGACAATATTTGCAAACATATACTTGAGCTGTGTTCTCATACAATCTAGTTACGCAAGTTACATAATATGTTCTAAGGCACATTTGGCATCTAATGCCTTCCTTATACTCTGTTATATTTAGTACACATGGATAACACACACCTTTAGAAACTTTTTGATTTTTAAAATGTGATGGAATGTTTGATAATAAGTTTGTATTTTTAGAATGCGCAAGAATGTTCAATACCGAGTTAGAATTTTTGAAGAGTGAAGTAATATTTGATAATAAATTATCAGACAGAATTGTAATTTTTGTTGAGGTCTATTTTGTATTATCACCAAATGATTTTGTTTTGGGTACAATTTTTTTCTCAGATCTTGGAAATTTAGTGTGGGCCAGAAATATTTTTGGAGATAATCTTAAATTTGCTTCTGGTGTAGGTGAATGCTTAAAAATATCAATATTATTTTGGCTATTTACAGAGCTTGATGATTTGGTGTGAGAATGAAATTCTGGTGTAGGAGCAACAATTCGGGTAATGGAGGCTCAAAAACCTCAATATTTTTTTTTTATTTACAACATTGCTTCAATCACTAGGGGTTATTAGAATGGTACAATAAAACCTCAATATTGTTACTTCTACTTTCCTGATGTGAAGGTGTTAACACTTTCAATGCTTTTTTTTTACTTTTGTTGATATTTTGCAATAGGAAGTGAACTTTTACACCTTTTCTTTTTAGTTTTGTTGAGGTCATTTTTATGGGTTATTTACTTTCCTTTTCAGACTACTTAAAGTTTTTGCATTTTTTGTTTAAGTTTTTTTGTTATCTCAGCTTTTTATTTTCTTTTGGTTTTCTTTTATAATTTGTTTTTTCTTCCTTTCTTATTACAAAAAAAAATAATTCTAAATGACTTTAAAAGTATTATAGTCTAGGTTGTGAGGCTGCTCCCGTAGGAAAAATGTTTCTGATTTAATTTCTTTACGGTTCCTGTTCAAAACTGTCCCCAAAATAAATCGGAAGGGTACCGGGCAAAATTTCTGTGCAGAATTTGTTTAAACAATATTTTAAACGAATTGCAAAATAACATTTTTCTATCGTATTGTTTTATATGTGATTCATGCTGAGTCAAATGACTTATTAAAAATCTTACATGGGCTTTTAGTCTATCAGGCTGGTCCAATATGATCGTGATTTTAATAGTATATTATGATACTTTTTCCGTCGACCGTCCATTTATGATTAATTTTAACACCCTCAAAATCATTGATTAATGACCCCTATTAATGATTGATTTTCTATTAATGAACGATTTTATTATAGGCAGTACAACATACATTGCTTGTATAAATTAATTTAACCACATTTAACGCTCTGTGATAGGCAGTTACCTGTGGTGTAGGCAACCAAACATACCTATTTATATTCCCACTAAAAACTTATTTAAAATGAAATAGCCGCTGTAAGTACTGTCTGTCATTGTATGTCATTATTTATCGTTAAGTAAATAAAAATTTAAACTAAGATATTTTTATTTCTGAAAAGTACGATCGACGGAAAAGTTTTGTAACGAACTCGTGAATTAAAATGGCTATTAACAATCTCGAACATTAATATATCTCAATTGTTAATCGCCCTTATTAATACACTTGTTGGTTAAATAACTATTAATAGTGTTTGTTTAATTAAAATCCGTTAATGACAAGCTTTAATATTTTAAATACTTCTAGTGATGATTAATTACTTCGTTATACTGATCATAATTTTCTTTTTTATCTTGTTTTATCAGTAAAATAAATATAGACACGACTACAAAGTGAATACCTTTAAAAAGTTTCTAACACACTACGGAATAAAATAAGGCATTATATAATTTTAAGATAATACCCCAAGGCCTTTTTGTGTTTTAACTTAAGGCATATTTGATTTGTTACTTCTCAACCAAAAGTTTTCAGAATTTTAAGAGCTTTCTTAAAGTTAAAGCTTAATTCCTGTTTTTTCCTCCTTAGAATAATTAGGTAGAAATGAAGGATAGTTGTAAATTAGGTAATTTCAAAGGCAAATTAAGCAGGGATGAGAAGTATCTACTTCTTTTGAACAAATTAAGAAAATCAGAAAATTTCGAAATATATCCTTCGCTAAGAGGGCGTATAATATGATTGTAAATAAAAAAAATCTTTATAAATATAAACAAAATATTCACAATAGTATTATTAATTTTTATTTATTTACTAGCTAAACATATTACATCTACAATTTCAGTTTACATAAAGATAATAAACGCGAAAATGTCTTAAGTGCATAAACAAAAATGTGCTTGTTGACTTATAATACATAACAGTAATTTACTTTACTTAAAGGTAACTATACTTATTACGTAAATATAGCTAATATTTTCAGATTAATATGTAAAATTTTTTTAGTTAATAAATAATTTATTTTGTTATTAGAGTTCATAATTTAATTTCTGTTTATCTAAATAATTTAAATTTATTTTATATCTTTAATACCTTTTTTATTTTATTCAAGTAGTAACTAATTTTTTACACAAATAAAAATTAGCGATAATTTTAAAGTTTATATATATATATATATATATATATATATATATATATATATATTTATATATATATATATATATATATATATATATATATATATATATATATATATATATATATATATATATATATATATATATATATATATATATATAAAGTGTCTTTTTAACAGTAACATTTTTAAGTTTAGTTGCAACTTCAGTATTATCATGTTATTTAACGTTGTTGTTTATGCCACAAATCTTACATTCGGGTAAGTTTCTGGCTCTATTGAAGGTTTGTCGGGTTTTTTATTAGAAGAATGATTGATTGGGTCCATAGGTTGGAAAACTTTTTATTGATCCAAAGAAGATTATAAAATGAAAGTAATTTTGTAAGTCCATTGATGGCTAAATTTTTGAGGAATATGGAGGGATATTGTCAATTCCCGCTGCAGAATGTTTTAAGGGAAATTCAGCAAAGGAAAGCTCTTGAAAAGTAAAAGTTACCTTTATAGCGAAAAGGTCATCAGAAAGATCTGTAGTAGAAGGAAAATCTTTATGGGGAGTCAGAGTATTTGTGTAGTTATTGTTTTTGCTTTTATTATGAAAATGAGTTGCCATAATTTTAGCAATTTGATCATCTTTAGTTACTATTGAATTATGATAAGTGACCGCTGAAATTGACAGCACTCAGTTGTGTTGTGTGGTGTTTTCCCGTGCATTTGTTTAATTTCTTTTTAAACTTGACTGGAAGGATATCAATAGATATGAAAGATATGTATTTATTCCCACGGTCTTTTTTACTTGGTTTTATGACTCTTCGCGCTATAATTTTTAGTTGTTTGAATTTAATTTGGTTTGACTAAGTTCTGGTTTTACGATATTTATTTAATGCTGTTTTGCTTTCTCGGATAGCGTTCTTACATTTAGTAATCCACCAGGGTACAGTTTTAAAAGAAGACGATATTGTGCATGTTCCAATGTGCTTTTGAGTAGCCAGGGTAATTAGACTTACTACGGAGTCCAGAGCTATATCGGGATCTTTTGTATTTATCACTTTTATTGACTGGATACTATGAAATTTCCATTGCTAGATCCCAGATCTTATCTTATCTATAGCGTTAAATTTTGGTTTTGAGTTTTGGAAATAAATGGTGTAGTATAAATAATTTCCTTAGAACTATTGAATAATATTTAATGTATACAAATTTTTTTGATACGCCCCTAGCTGTTATGTATAAAAATTACTGAAAGTTTGTTTACACAAGTGATACGAAAACATCTAAGAAATTTTAATTGCGTAGATAACATTTACGTTTTAATTAAATAATTCCTACAATTTTAAAAGCCCAGCACTCTTAAGTTCCATAATCGAATAAAAAGCGTCATTAAAAAGAGTTTCGATTGGCTAGCAGCAAAAACTGGTCGCAGGGTTGTGAAAGGTCGAATAAACCAAGAGGAAGAAAAGCAGTTAGAGAGGAGATTGAGATTGGGAAGAGATAGCTTTCAGCGTGTAGTCTGCAAAAGCCGTCAATTTTTTTAAGTTAAGAGATGCTGTTTCGCCGTTTTTGTTAAGTTAATTACCATATTGGTTGTGCTGTGCCCTATGTGAGAGATTTGTAAGACAGCGTTTTCAGTCAGTTGACAGGTCCACGTGGTTTTAAGAAGGAATTGAGTGACCGAGTTTTGAAGATTACAGTTTGTTGTCATCCAAGATAATCCAAAGACCGAATCAGTATTCTACTTCCCAGGACTTGGCCATTTTGTATTCCATGGTCACTCCAGACCCATTGCAGTTTTTGATTCAATTCCAATCCCAAAAAATTTCTGGTATCTGGCATTACTGGCTGGTGTATTTCAAAGGAAACACACAGCCAGTGATACCAGGTACTTTTTATTAAAATTATTCAAAGTAACAATTAACAATTTTTCATTAATAAAAAAAAATTGCTTTTGTGACAAACTTAAAACTTATATTGAAATTAATAAAATTAAATTTTTTACGGATTAGCTAATTTTCATATTAGCCTTCTTTTAAATAAAGTTAACAATATTAAATGAATATTTTAAAAAGGTTTGATATTTCATTTCGACATATGACAGTCAGTATTCTCCTTTTCTGTTATTTGGTACATAAGCATAATTTTGAATTCTGTTTTATTTAAAGGTTAACCTCAACGTAAGCTCCGTGGAAAAATTTAGATAATTGTCATTTCTAATAATTATTTAAATAGTTACAATTAGTGGTAAAATTGTTACAACTGTTGCCTAACCTGTAAGGTCTGTTGATAAATTTTGTAATAACTGTTGATGTGAAGTAATAATAAATAGTAATGCTTTCCTCTAAAACAGGAGTTGTAGAATTATTTCCTTTAAAAAGAATTTTATCCTTTCAAATTTTTTAGGAAAAAAAAAGCCTTTCTTTCTATCCAGCAAGAGGCTTCTTTTAAACTACGTCGAATTCAAATAATTTAGGAAACTTCTTGTGTTTGTTGTCCCGGAAATCTATGTAAGTATTTTTTTGATTTCTTTCTTTGTAGTTACCCCTTCCAGTCCCCTCTTAATTCCTTTACTTACGACCCAGCTCTCCAATCACAATAAGAATGGCAGTTCGCAAACGTTTTGGTTTGTTTGCTTACCCTCTATCTCTAGCCCAGTACGTAAAAACTGTTATTTTTTAATTGCACAAGCACGCTGTTCAAGACTACATAACTTGTGCTACAAATTTCACTCAATACTTTATTGGTAAAGGCAATTTAAAATTGATTTTGCGCTCGTAACTAACATTCAAAATTAGCAGTTGCTTCAACGTTGTTTCTGAGATAACGGCTAATTCTACAGAAAAAGTGTTAATAAACATTTTTGTTCAGAATTATCTCAGCTACATTTTTTATTTAGAACATTTTTATCTACGGCATACAGATTTTTGCTAAATCGATTTCCTGCATTTTCCTCCCTTACGATAGGGCGATTTTTAAAGGTCAAGTCTCTGACGGCTCGACTATTTTAATTTAGTTTAAATGTAAAATGTTTTCCTAGAATCCACAAACCACAGATATTTATTTTTAAATATCAATCTACTGCATTTAAATATCCATTTTTTTTTATTACAACGATAAAATATTTTTGATTTCCCGAGTGAGAAATCGATTTTAAAATATATTTCTTTCTTTTTGTACTAAATTGAAACAAATGGATTGTAATTCAAAATTGCTTCGATTTCTATAAATCAGTTTATTGAAAACCATCAATATTAATCAAGCGAGAGCATCTGGTGAGGACAAATTCGTTCCGATAATGCCTCATTACGCAAAATAAATTCCCGAAATGAAAACGTCTTTATAATACTTCAATTTATCAAAAGTTAAGAAGATTATTGGCGTGTGCGCCTTTATTGAGTCGGCAATAAATTTTTCTCCGTTGCTTTCTTATCACGTTATTTAGCGGAGTGGGCCATTTTTCATACAGTCTTTCATTTATTTTGCTTTGGAGGAGAATCTGTTCCTTGTTAGGACATGACGGACGGGCAAATCCCTTCTTAATTTTCAAATAATATCGCCAAGGTGTCAAACCGAAACTTAGTAGACGTCGCGTCGCTCGGCTTCTGCTTTCAAATTACTTTGGAACAGAAACCCTTTAGGGCATTAAAATTTGATAGACGGTTGAATATGTTTAACGAAAAATTATGTATAACATTTTTCTTAATAGTTAGCGTATTACTCCATTCCGGATTTGTACAAAAATAACTTAAGTAGTTTCTTGTAAGTCTGACGTTAATTTTTGTAGAAATGTCTCTTGAAGGTTTTATATAATTAAAATTTGAATCTGATTAAGCTCAAAAACTCATTAAATATTATGACAAAAAGTGCTACAGTCGGCGGTAATACAAAAGTTTATTTATCTATTTTAAAAATTTTTTTGTACATTCGAAAGTAAATAAAACTGCTACTGGTTAACTCTTGAGTAATCGGATACATGCAAATTACATGAACAGTCAGGTGGGGTCTTTGTGGTCTAGTTTTTCTTTTACACAATCTTTTTTTATTTTATTTTCAATACATCTTAACCATTTTAATCCCAATGATAAAATAAACAACATTTTTAAGAAAATTCAAAAAAAAGTTAACAAAAATATACTGTTACATTTAATAAACAAAATTTTACTCCTAATTTCAATTTTCATTGAAGTCTTTGCAAACCGGTTTAACATGCTCTAAGCATTGACCTCTAAGACCTCGTGTATTTGGACGTAGAGGCGCTGATATTTCTGATATCCTTTTGTAAATGAGGGTCTTCTGCTCTGGTTAGCATGTTCATTAGAGCATGTTAGAATGATCATTCTGTCTCCGGCTTCTGTACGCAATGTAGCTATTCTTCAATAATTTTAAACTGTTTGTTTGTCCTTGTGTAAATGTGTAGTGTAGTGTATTGTACAATAATTATATGTTTATGCCATTTTATTCTTGTCGGATAGGCCGCAATTTACGAAATGCCCCTGAAGATGATCTAGGGATCGAAAGTACTTGGGCAAGATTAAATTAAACTGTGCTCGATATATGCCTTTTATTTGATCAAAGTTCATTTTTCCGAGCATTCAACCTTATATTTAATTGTAATTTTGTGCTGCTCCAGCATGAGTTTTACAATTTCATAACTTTTAAACCAATTATGCATGGTTATGTTTCTAGACGATTCAAACACAGGCTTACATATTTTTTCCACTAAATCGGTGGTTTTAGTGCTAACACGATATAGCCCTGAAAGCTAAGCTTTAACGTATACTTCCATATTTAGCGTGTAAAAGCATTTGGCGTCAACTAAGGAAAATACTTTTATGCCATATTTGACTGGCTTATTTGGGATGTACTTGCGGAATCCGCAACGTCTACGAAATATAAAAAGCATCTCATCTACTGTTAAGTAAGATCCAGGAACGTAATTAAGTTTGCATTTCTGATTCAATTGGTCAAAAACGTTTATTATTATTGCAAGTTTATCTACGGTTCTTCTTTCTTCTCTATTATTTACGTCATCAAAACGCAAGCAACATAGCAAGAATACAAATCGCCTATGAGTCGTAGTAGCTCGAAACAACTCTTCGCCTGTTCCATCAGTAGCCCAAAGGTTCTTTGCAATTTCTGCGGAGTGCTTTGAAAACCTCAGCTAGATATAATAGACCAATGACCGTCTTTGTTTTCACAGTATCTGCAGGTCTGGCTTTATTCGGATCTGCATAATTGTCTCTTAGTTTATAAATAAATATGTTTGTGTTCAGTACAATGGTTTCGAGAATATTATCATTAATAAAATATTTCCAACCCTCTAAAGGTTCAACTGCTTGACGAGCATTTCCTTTTGAACCTGGTGTATATACAATTTAAATTACAACTACTTGTTTGAACAATTTTTGAAGGCGCATGTTTTCTCCAGGATACCCCATCTTTTGCATAATAAAAGAGCCGCCGGTTTTCCGTATTTTTGATTCAAAATATTTCATTGCAGTTTTTTACCCCAATCTTGCCTCCAATTCTGTTTCCAATTCTTCCTTCCATTCTACTTCTGTGTCTGTCTCATGGTTACTTTTTTCACACCTGTCTGGTTCTGGCTCGCTTTCCAAATCAATATTTTCTCCGTCTACCCTATCATAGAGCTGTTGGTATGTTTGAAATTATTTTAGAGTAGGATCCATTACTGAAATCTGAAATATAAGAGAAAAAAATTAAAGGCTGGAACAGTGATATATTTATATACAACCATAGGAATTAAAATACTTACTCTATGTAGGTTATAATTCACAAAAAATAGGAAAATAAATTGATTTGTCCAACTCAGAAAAGTTACTCGAATAGTCATGTAGACTCTGACAGACCAAAAGTGCAAATAACTAGCGAACTATTATACACTAATGCAAACCCCGTTGTTCACTGTTGTTCGACATGTGGACGGAAAGGTATTGACGAAAGCAGCGCACTCCAACATAAAATAAGTAGTGAGGCATTAGAAATTAATTTTCGCTAGTCTCACAAGCCCTACCCG
Organism: Diabrotica undecimpunctata; assembly: GCF_040954645.1. NCBI lineage: Eukaryota > Metazoa > Arthropoda > Insecta > Coleoptera > Chrysomelidae > Diabrotica > Diabrotica undecimpunctata. The sequence goes on from NC_092803.1 coordinate 53,868,839, forward strand.
ACTACTCAAGGGTTGATATCCTTGTTATACATTTTAACAAAATTAAAAAAGTTGCAGGTAGAAAAACGGTCCCTCCTAGTTTACTCTTCCAACTATTTCATGACGCTCACCTCAGCATTTTGCTACAGAGAAAAAGTAATACAACGCTAGTCTTTAAAAATTGAAACAAAAGTCATTAAGCAGGAATCCCTACTGAACTTCTGAAAGATGCAACAAAAACGCTTGTTAATATGCTTAATATACTTGTATACTTTTTTTATTGTATAATGGCTTTGGCATAGCCAATTAGCCATACTAGTATACTTAAATAAGATAATATAGGTACCTGAAAGCTTAAAGAAGATCCATAAAAAGGGGATAAACCATAATGCAAGAATTATTGCTGCATCTCAGTTACCAGCACGTTCAGTGGATTATATGGAAAATTTATGAATACCCTAGTCGAATAGCTACAGAAGCATTAATTACTAGCCCCATTGAAGTTAACAATGTTTAATCAAGAAATGTTAAACCATACACATCATTTATATATGCAATAAAATCGCATCTCAATTTCGATCACACTATCGCTGAATGTTACAAACAAACTTATATAAATAAAAAAAAGGAAGAAATATTTCTTTCACTCGAAGAGAATCAGAAGGTATCTCTCTTTTTATAATGTTGAATTCCCAAAATTTTTTGACCAGACAAATGCAGTAACACCTCCCCCCTGGACCTTTCCTTTTGCAATATGCAATATTCTTAATACAATAAGCTTTTATTTAGAAATATATTTTATCAAGTCGGATACATGAGTGTAAAATAATATTAGAATCCACTACAGTTCATTGTAGAATGAAAATTAATATTTTCCCAAAAAAAACTCAAGTAAAGTAGTCATGTAATTGTTATTTTTCAATCGATTCTATCAATTACTTAATTATTTAACAAAGAACATCCATTTAAGAAATTAATGCCTAGCAACAACGCATTATTCCCCTGATGAGTTATAAAATTTTAAGTAACGCCTTCCTTCACAGTGCGAATCGTCAAGATACATCCGGCTATCCGGCATTTAGTAATTATTTCGTCGCCAACTTGCCGTCGGTAAACCTTAAGTAAAAAACTCAAACATTTATATTTGAATTTTAAATGCAGAAACCGTGGTTTGAAAATTAATAAGTAATTTGTAAAATTAATTAAAGAAATATATGAATTTACGATTTGATTGTGTGTATTACACACCAATCAACCAATCCCATGTAGAAAGAGTACTACAACTACCTCGGCACCATAATAAATAAAGAATGGACCAACAACCAGGAGATTAGAGCACGCATCGGAAAAGCTAGATCCACCTTCAATTGAATAGGGGCCTTCTTCAAGAGTTACCACCTCTTTCTTGATACAAAAGTAAGAATGCTGCGATTCTACGTCTTCTCTGTCCTTTTTTATGGTGTTGACTCGTGGACCTTGAACGAAGATATGTGCAGAAAACTAGAAGCATTGAGGAGGTCCTCAGAAGAATAAATAAGAAGCGAGAGGTACTGACCACCATCAAATCTCAAAAGTTACAGTTCTCCGGACATATTATGCGAAATTAATCCAGATATGCAATCCTTCAAGCCATCCTGCAAGGAAAAATATTTGGAAAACGAGGTCCAGCAAGAAGAAGAACATGTTGGTTAAAGAACCTTAGAATCTGGTTCAATACAACATCTGTGCAGCTATTCCGCGCTGCTGCAGATAAGATAAAGATTGTCATAATGATCGCCAACATTCGTAACGGATAGGCACATCAAGAAGAGAAGAATTACAAACGAAATAAATATTGCTACAAAACATAAATTAAATATAAAAGACCGGTGAAATGTAAAGTATTTTAACCATAAAGGAAAAGCGGGTCGTACGTATGAACAACATTTAGACATTTATTTTACAATTTTTGTGATTTTCTCTTGCTGATAGTGTAATTATCTTTAATATTTTTATTTAGAATTCGTATTTTAAATTACATTTTAATCTAAAAAAAGTAATTTTACATCTTTGCTAACATTTACATATTTTGCAGCTTCTATTAAGTTTTTTAAATAATTTTTTGTTATTTTTAATGTGTCGCCATTATAACTACGAAAAATATGTTCCAGTTCACTACATTTATTTACAAATTTCAGTGTTGGTTTGAGTAAACCACCCTCAGAAACGTGGTTTACCCAAGTAAACGATTTATCGTTAGCGTCCGGAATATATCTAAGTATTTCTTTTGCAATGAAACCGGCTAAATTTTTCAATCCAGCCCATTCCAGGTCTTTTATATTCGAATTAATAAAATCTTGATGACTGTCAATTAAATCTTCAGGGTTAATTTCTGTATCACCACTAGGAAGGTTTAGCGAGGAAAAGATCTCTTCAGTGATAATTTCATAATTAATTATATCATTAGTAGTAATATTCCACTATAGTTTTTTTTAAACAATAGTCAGCTTCTGTAAAATGTTTTGATCATAATATTCTCGCGGTTTCTACATTAAATTTGTCTCGCTGAAAACACTTGAAGACCCATACTTTACGCATTTGTTTATTCTCTAAGAAACACAAAAAAGCGACACTTCGAAAAAGTTTTACTTTTTTATTATAATTGTTTAAACAACCCACCACTGCACAGTACATTATGGCAACCAAATAATTAGTCTTCTTTATAAAGTAGCTACAGGTAGTTGAGCGGAAGTTGCGTACGATAAATAAATTAGTAAACTGAATGTTTTCACCACAAAATTTATATAACAGTATAATATACAAAGTCTTCACTACATCAATGAACAAATAAAAATATCATTCACTACGTTTCGAAGCACACGCGATAGCAACAGATAGAGATTTAACTTGGCATGATTAAAGTTGTCTCGGGCTTACGATACTGGTGTGCGAGAGAGATGCAAGAACATGCGCGTTGACTTATCTTGTTAGTTATAGTATCATGATTCACATGTCTTAAATATTTTAGTGAAAGACAAAAACACTCAATACCTAATGATAGAAAAGCAGTCTCAGGAGTACATTGTAAATTTATAAATATGTTTAATTCATTGAAAGATATTGACGTTTTAAACACACTGTAATTAATATTTTGTAACCTTATTTACAAATTATTGTTAAATATGACATTCTTACCTAATATTGTGAAACTAATAATTAATCAAAGAGACTGTTTAGATTTAATTATCTATGTTTCAATTACAGTACAGCTAATAACTCAAAGTGGTTGATGCTGTTATCAATAAAAAAAAAGGATTTGTATACATGCTTTATGGGTTATGAAGAAGCGATTTACACACAAATGAAAACTCTTTTATCACAATACACAGGAATCTTTACATTTTTCTTTATTTTAGTTGTGTTTACTACGAAAGATAAATTAGATTAATAGATAACTAAAATAACAAACAAAATAAAGAAAACAATTTACTGAAAAAGTGCAGGATTTATTATCCAAACTTTCAAGCAACTGATTGTTTTAAGTATTTAATATACAAACTCCATCAAGCAACAACGTGTCTAATTAAAAAACTCTCTGCACAAAAACATCAAATAATTTCTCTCATTTCTCTAGCCACTGCAGCTAATTCTAATTTCATAACTTTTTAATTTTAGATTAAATCTACTCAGCTCACGTACAACATACCGCTGATGAAAGAAAGAAATAATATACTTTAGAAGTGTCTATGCGGACTGAATTAAAATCCTGCTTAGCCCAGTCAAGAAGGACATTTCACACAGATATAATTTCCACATAAATGTATTTTTTAAATGGGCTATTACAACTAAAATAATATTCATATCGGTCCTTTTTACTGATGATAAAAAATTTATTGCAGATCAAAGGTCAGGTAAAATTTAGGTCTTATAATTTTGTTAGCAAATTTAAAAAAATATATTTTTTTAACAAAATATCCAGATTTAACCCTTTAACGCTTAGTGGCTACATTTTTAGCCACTAAAAATACGGAAAGGGGGCTAGTTATGCAAATAAGGCTATTTTGTACTGAAAATATGTCTTTATTTTTTGATAATACGAGAAAATAGGGTGGCTAATAATTTAGCCACCTAACGCTCCTGACCACGACTAACGCTCGTGAATAATGGCTAAAAATGTGGACACATAAATATACACACAAATAAGTTATGTTGTTTTTATTAAAAAAAATAATTTTAAACTAAATTAGCATGCTACAATTTTAATAAAAAGGATACAATTTTAATAAAAAGGATAGATAGTCTAATTAAAGTAAAATTTTAAAATAAAAGAAATACTATTAGGTATTAACTCTTTCAAATTTTTTTAAAAAAATTTAATTTTTGTGAAAAGGCTCAAAACATTGTATACAAAGTGCAACTTTGCATGCTGTACACTGTATACTGTTTTTTTACACTTTTTTAGCGCTACAAAACAAATCTATTGCATTTACCCTTTTCAGGTAATTTTCAGGTAAATGTTCGTCAACATTGAAAATAACCTGATGTCTATTATAGGTGCTTCCAGTTTTTTTCTTTGTTACAGTGACACCTTCAATTTTTCTTCCAGGCCTCTTTCTTTTTGTAAAGTCTCTAATTACTTGGTCAGCTAACATATTGCTAAACATTAAGTGAGACATTGGTTTTCCAGTTAGTGATGATAGTGATATTGTCGTCTTGTATGAAATAAAAAAATTAACTATTACACTACTCACTAAATAATAAAAATAGAATAAATAAAATAAAAATAGAATAACAAGCCATTAGCTAATCAAAAAGACTACTCTATCCTACTCCACCCATGTTCAGATTGTAATCGGCAATACTTTGTGGACATATAATCTGCTCTTTAGTGCCAGTTATATTGGTTCTCTGCATTGTTGCTTTAGTTGTGGGTTTATGCATATACCACTACTACTAAGGATTTCCACAGTTTTCACTGTCTTCCTTCACTCAACCGTTTTCTCCAATTTTCCCTGTCATTCCAGTCTCCATCTTGCAGGGTTCTTTTCTCCATAGCCTCGTCGATTTCATCTCTGAATGACCTTAGGGGTCTTCCTCTCTTTCTTCTTCCAATCGGGCTTCATTCTGTGATTTTGTTTATCCAGCGTCCTCTGTCCGCTCTTCTGACGTGGCCGTACCAGGATAGTCTCTTCTCCTCTATATAGTCGATTATGTCTGATTGCACTCCCATTCTCCGCTTAATCTCTGCGTTTTCAATTCTGTCTCTTTTTGTAAGTCTACAGCTTCTCCTCAGGAACTCCATTTCTACTGCTCTTATTCTACCTCTATTTCTCTTGTTTATTGTCCAGTTTTCGGACCCATATGTCAGAATACTTCTTGTCAGGGTGTTATATATTCTCTTTTTTGTCTTTATCGTAATGTTCTTATCCCATAACACTGAGTTTAGTTGTCTTATACAGTTTCTTGTTTGTCTCAGTCTGTTGTTTATATCTTCTTCTGTTGTTCCCTGGTTCGATATTATGGTTCCTAAATACTTGGATTTATCTGTTCCATTTATTTGTCTTCCCTCGTCTATCTCTAGGTTTCTCATATCCTTGTTTTCTGTTGTTAGGTATTCGGTTTTCTCTAAGTTTATTTCCATTCCGTTGTTTTTATATTCTTCTTCTAGTTTTCTGAGCATAAAGCTGAGATCTTCTTCATCTTGTGCGATGACTACTTGATCGTCGGCAAAACTTAAGGTGTATAGGTATTCGTCTCTTACTGGTATGCCCATTCCTTCGCACTTTCTCCTCCATGGTTTGAGTGTCTTTTCCAAGAATATTTTAAACAGAGTAGGGGACGTAGCACAGCCTTGTAGAAGTCCTTTTGTCGTCTTAAATGGATTGTAGGCTTTATTTCCACATTTAATAGCTACTTTGTTTTCTTTGTATAGTGCTTTAACTGCTTTTATGCATATATGATGCCATTACTACACATTTTTTCAGACATGGCGTAACATGGCGTAACCATCTTCGCCATATTTCAAATTTTTATCTGAACACAATACATGTTTAGGAAAATACTTTATGCTTTACATCATAGTTCCACAAGCAAATAAATCAGAATTGAGCAGTTTATTCGATAAATGTATTAAAGTAAAAAGTCTGTCAAAAAACATGCAATACTCACATGTCTGAAACATTGACTTAGTGTCAGCACAACATTTTTACCATGTCCAAATTCTTCATTAACAATAATTCCTTTACAAATCCTAAAAGAAATCCAGTAGCAGCACAAGCTACATCCCACACTTTAAAGCCCCTTTTAATTGTTTTCAGAGGTACATATTGTTTCATTGCTGATCTACCTTTTAAATATCTTAGTATGTGAAGGAATCTTCTACGAGGCATAAAATTTTTGCAATTTTGTAGACTGAGAAATTTTCATTCGAAGTCCAATATAGTCTTACTGATGGTAATTAATGGAACCCCATAATAATCACTATTTCCAAGAACGCTTTGAGTTCTTTAACGCTAATATTTAGGTAAATACTATTCTGATGTGCGTATAAATTAGATTTTTCTACTAATTTTTCTAAAAAACTTCCAAAAATTGTCAAGAATATTGATACTGGAGATGACACATCTTTGGACCAAATGGACGTTCATATCATATCAAATCTAAGGTTTGTTTCTTGTTTTTCAAAATAATAATTTTGAATAAGTTGTTCTTTCTCTTCTTCAGTTGCACTTTCTGCTTCACATTTACTTTTTGCACCTGCATCGGTTACTCCAAATTTTCTAATTATAGCTTCATATTCAGGATCTAAAATTAAGTGATCACTGTTACAATCAAGTATATCTATAGAATTACTTCTTGTTGACGTTCTTGCTTTTGCAGAAAACTATCGGAAATCATCAGCATAACTATCTCCCCCAAAGTAAGAATTTACTGCATGCTCGTCGTCGATTTCAAACAAGATATTGAAGTATTATGTGTTCATATTTTTAAGATCTCGATAGGAGATCATCCTGCAAAAAAAAAAACAACATTAAAGACCTACAGTACAGTGCATTATCTATTTGTCAAAATTACTGAAAATAACGCTACCCTGTATAATGGCTTGCCATTTGAAAGCGGAAACAAAAAATTTACATCTTTTATGTAAAACTCAAATAGAATAACCACTAAAGATACTACAGTTGCTTAAACGTAAAACCACAGTAAATACAGGTTATAAAAAAAAATAATAATACTTAATCAGTCGAACCCATTTGTACCTTTCGGTGTTGGGCCGTTTACAATACAATTCATTAAATTACAATATTTGACGGTCTTCTGAGGTGTCTCAGCTCTTAACGAACTTTCTCCATTCCTTCCTATTGGATGCCATCTGTGTTGCTTCCTGCCAAGTCTTACCCTTACTCTGCAGTATCTGCGAGATGTCACTGTTCCATTCTTTAATGGGTCTTCCTCTTCTGTTCTTCCCTATTGGTTTGGCGTCCCACACTCTTTTTACTTGTCTATTATTGTCCATCCGGGTTAGATGTCCGAACCATGCCAATTTTTTCTCTTTGATTGACTCGAGTATCGGTTTGATTTTGAGTCTTTCTCTTATTTCTTTATTTCTGATTCTATCAGTTCTTTTTACTCCTATCGTTCTTCTGAGGTATTTCATCTCTGCTGCCTGAATTCTGCTCTGATGTCTTTTGTTTAATATCCAATTTTCTGCTCCATATGTCACTGTAGGTCTATATATTGTTTTGTATATTGTCATCTTGGTCTTTGTTGATATTTCTTTGTTATTAAGGAATCCTCTATTTAGTGCTTGGAATAGTTTTCCTGTGTTTTCCTATCTGTTGTTAAGATCATCCTCGATGTCTCCTTTGTTGTTGATTACTGTTCCTAAGTATTTGTATGAATTTGTCTGTATTATTTTTTGTTGGTCTATCATTACTTCTATTTGATCTTCCGTCCCTAGTTTCCTTGATATTTTCATTATTTGAGTCTTCTCTTTGTTTACGTTTAAGTTGTATTTGCTTGCTTCTAGGTTCCATTTCTCTAAGTTGTATTTCAGTTTTTCTGCAGTTTCCGCAATTAATACTATGTCGTCTGCAAATATACACATCTCAGCATTTATCATTTGCATTTTGTTCCAACCGATGCAGTATTTCTTGAATGTTTTCTTACATTCTCTCACTATCTTATCTATTACATTTATGAATAGTACTGGGCTGAGACTTCCCCCTTGTCTAACTCCTTGGGTTGTTTCAAATGGTTCTGACTGTATATTTAACATTCTTACTGTATTTGTTGTTTTCATGTATATACTCTTTGTTGCTTCTATCAGTTCTTCACTTACTTGTTTCTTCTTTAGGCTTTCCCATATATCTTTTCTTTTGACTGAGTCGAATGCTTTTTCCATGTCTATAAAGCTCAGATGTATTTCTTTATTTTTCTTTAAGGCTTTTTCTATTACTTGTTGCATGGTGAATATATGGTCTTGTGTGTTGTGTCCTTTTCTGAATCCACTTTGTACATCCTCTAATTTATGTTCTATTTCTTTTCTAATTTTCCTTTCTATTATGGTTTCGTATACTTTTGCTGCTACACATAGTAGTGATATACCTCTATAGTTCCTACAGTCTCTTGTGTTTCCTTTCTTGTATATAGGTATAATTACTGCATTTGTCCATTCTCTGGGTATTACTTTTCTCTTCCGTATTAGGCTATATATGTATAACAATTTTTCTTTTTCTTTTACTGCTATATATTTCATCATTTCTGGTGCTACTTCATCGCTTCCTGGTGCTTTTCCAATCTTTATCTTTCTTATTGCTTCTTCCAGTTCTTCTTTTTCTACAGTTTCTGGATTTTCCGTGTTTCTCATGGATACTCTCCTGTTGTGGCTTTCCTTCTACATTGTATTCGCTTGATTTCCATTCAGTATCAGCTGAAAATGTTCCCTCCATCTTTCCATTATTGTCTTATCGTCGTTTATTATTGTTCCTTCCTTGTTCATTAATTGTTTCATTTTCGTTTCTTTGTTGCTTCTTAGGTTTTTCAGTGTTCTGTAAAATAATTTTACGTTTTCTTGGCTGTTTTCTTCCATTTTTTCCCCGAATTTTTCTTAACTTTTCTTTTTCTCTTTCTTAACTATCTCTTTAACTTTTGTTCTTTGTCTCTTATAATTTTCATATTTTTGTTGTGTTTTGTCTTGGATATATTCTTTCCATAATTTCTTCTTTTCTTTTATTTCTCTTTTCACTTCATCGTTCCACCAAGATGTTCGTTTCCCTCTGTTGTTATTTCTTGTGGTTCCACATATTGATTTAGCTGTTTTTATCATCGCATTTTTAAAATTTCCCCATTCTTCTTCTATTGTTTCTGTTATTTCATGTTCATTGTCCATCTCTTTCTCTAGTCCTTTTGAGTATCTTATTCTCGTTGTTTCTTCCCTTAGTTTATAAATTTTTATTATTTCTTTGTGTTTTCTGTTTATGTTCTCATTTCTTTTTATTTCTTTTCTTTTGCTTTTGAATGTGGTTTCTAGTAGATAGTGGTCACTACCAATTTCATAACTCCTTTTTATCCTTACGTCTCTTATCTAGTTCTTCTCTGTTTTTTGCACTATAGTATAGTCTATAATTGATTGTTCGTCTCTTGATTTGACTTCTCTTGTGATCTTGTGTATCCTTTTATGTTGAAAGTGTGTGTTCATAATCACCAGGTTATTGTCTAGACAGAATTCGAGTAGTAATTTTGCATTTTTGTTTAGTTTGTCCTCCCCATAAGGTCCGATGACATTGTTCCATTTTTCTGTTTCTTTCACCACTCTGCTGTTCATGTCTCCTGTGATAACAATTTTCTCTGTACAATCATTTATCACTTCTTGTAATTTGTCCCAGAATTCATTCTTTTCGTTTTTTGTTGCGTCTTCATCTGGTCCATAACATATGATGTATTGGTTTCCTCTGTATCCATATCTATGTCTACTCTTAGTATACGTTCGTTGTAATATATCCAATTTTTTATTTTGTTGATACTCTCCTTCTTTATCATGCTCGCTACTCCTGCCTGAGCTCTCTTCGTTTCTTCCACTCCACTGTATATTAGTAACATTCCGTTTTCTAATATTATTGATCCTTTTCCTTTTTTCTTTGTCTCTGTTATAGCTACTATTTCAATGTTCTTATCTCTAATTTCTTCCCCCAGTTCTATTTCCTTCCCATTTATACCTCTCACATTCCATGATGCCATTTTCCAAATTGTTTTGTTCTTTTCTGTGTTTAAGTTGTACTTCAATTTGTTTTTTCTTCCGTTTGTGTTATTATCTTTAGATCTGCTCATGTCCCTGTTCTGTGCCTGTTTTGTTTCTCGGTCCGTCATTGTGTTTTCTTCAGCTAGTTTTTTGAACCAGTTGGTTCTGTATTGTATGTTATTTTTTCTATCCGGCTTGTTTTTTTATTCTATTTTCACTTAATGCCTTCTATAATTATGAAACCATATCCAATTTTTGTCCTTTTCCCATTAGTCTTTTCATCTGCTGCTATCTTCCTAAGATTTCTTTGTATCTCTATCTCTTTTAATGTTAGGTAACATTCTATATATACTCTATGTTGCTTATAGTTTATTAGTTTACCCTTGGCTTTCAGTATTTTCATTTTATCTTCGAATTTTTTACATTCGATAACACACATTGTTTCATTTATCTTTTGGACCCTATTTATTTCTGATTTTACTCCCATTTTTGTTTCTATGAAGTTCTCCAGTTGCTCTACTTCTATTGTGTCTATTGGTAAGCCTCTCATTATTAGGTTATTTTTCTTCTTTTCTTTCTGACATGCTTCCAAGACTATTTCTATTTTATCTATTTTTTGTTTCATCGTTGTCATTTCTTTCTTTAGATTTTCATTTTCTCTCATTTTTTCCATTTGCAATTTGTATTCACTATTTTACTTCCTAATTTCTTTTAGTTCCTCTTCCTCAATCATATTACCCATTGTATTTTTTATCTCTTCCAGATCCCTGGTTTTCTTTTTATTATCGCTTGCTATTTCTCTCATTAGTTCCATCATTTCGTTCTGGCTGCTGGTTTCATTCGTTGTTGGTTTCGACCTGTCTGGCGTTCGGCTCACTTTTCTGCTCCTGCTAAATATGTCTATCTCCTCTTTGCTTTTTCTTTTACCATCTTCATCAACCTTACCATCCTCCATCTTTCTTCTTATTTAAATAATTAAAGTATTTATAAATATAAATATTATAAGTAACGGTTACGGATCTCGACAAGTGCCGCGCCTACCTCTACAGTTAAATTTTAGCAATTATTCTCGATCCTAACCAGTTTCAACTTCTACCACTTGTAAATACAAAAATACAATCAATATCAAAACAGCAAATAAATTCAGCCTTTATAATTCTGTATAGTTTTACCGAAACCTGAATAACAGACCTATTGTTTTTGTTGATAATTATTATTGTTTATCGTTCTTAATCACCCGTCCAGCGCAAAAAGCTCAACTCGTTTCGACCACTCAGAAGTTTCACATTTATCCGTAGGATTTAAAAATAATAATAATGCGCATAAAACTTAGGAGGTAAAAAATACGCATATTTTCATTTCTTTTAACTCAGAAAGCAAAGTGTCTGCTTTTAATGTTTTGTTAATACTTACTTTACTTGATGTTTGTAAATGACCCTGAATAACAAACAAAACACTGAAACTTGATATTTGTCTTTCAAACAACTATTTTTTCTTCAACGGATATATATCGACTAAAGTCACGTACCTCAATTGCTTAAAAAACAAATAGGTGGCTAAGTAATAGAACATTTTTTTTACAAATCACGTTGCAAGCACGTGGAGTAAAGGTGGCTAAAAAAGTACACTCCAAACATTTAAGCATATAATCATTGCTAATACAGTGGTTCTCTTTTGGACAATTATCAAAGTCGCTTTTGACCTTAACGTGGATGGCTAAGTATGTAGCCACTAAGCATTCCACTATTAGAAAATAGTGTGAGCATTAAAGGGTTAAGTCATATACGTCTTCTATAGCAGAAATACGCTCATTTTAGACTTATAGCTTATGTGGCATAAGCAGTACATCACCATTTTCTTTAAGCAGCACCTTTGCTTTTTCTAAAATGAAGGTACTCTTCGTTAACCTTATATCTCAAAAGCTATTAATAAAACATTAATACCACTATCAACGTTACTGTTGTGAGTCCCTGTTAGTTGCTTGCAGTTGCTTTGATAGCGACAATCTATAGCTCAAGACTTTTTGAAGGATCGCTAGGTATATAACAAAATTCGAAGATCGAAGTATTTTAAGCATTTAGATAGTGTATTGCTATGTTTTCGAATTTTTCTTTGAGAACGGTAGTGAGTTAAGGCCCATATTATCTAAAGTAGGAACCAACAGACTGCACGATGCCAACGCAATTTCGTACAGATCTTCACACATAAAGAGTAAAAGGACATTATTGATGAATATACGCTTATATACCATGTAAATATCCACTCACAGCTACAAGTCCATCGTAGTTTTGACCAACCATATAAGAATATTTAAGTATATGCTTTGTCAGAGTTTTAACTATGAGATTTTCAAGACTGGATCCTGTCACGTCTACAGTTGGAATATACTGGTAAGAACATCTTCTTAATTTTATGTTGCTTAAAATCTTTTAAATCGACATTGTATTATTTACAAAAAAAAGCAAGTAAGCAATAGAATCGAACCCAGTCTGTGACAAATGCACAACCTTAGAAAATGACATGTAGGTGTTAGAATTTATTGAAGTGAGGGGGTTGATTCGAGTAAATCAGGAACCACTTTACCCATCCTATTGCTCCAGACTATTGTTCACCCTCACGATAGCACGCTGATAGGCTATAGAGGCTAGAAATGGGCAAAGTTCTTGTCACATGGGACTCCTAGGTATAAGAAAACCCACATGATATATTTCTCCTATATGCTAATGGCATAAGGCGCTATAATTCTGCTATGATGTTAATGATATATCATTATTCTGCTTTTTATTTCCCAGGCGCAGAGTTCCCTCTCCGAACTGGTTCCAATTCGACGACTCGACTCTTGAGAGTTTGGGTCCCTTTGTCCTTTTTTTTGTGTTTTTGTTATTAGTAATTTTTTTGTGGCTTGCGCCGTTTTATTTGTTTTTTTAGGCTGTGTTTATTTATTTATATATTATAGAGCATAAGGTGTTTTGCGCGAAATTTATATTTTTCGCTCCCCCCATAGTAACTAGAACGGTCACGCGTATCTCCGACATATGCGTCTTTAGTTATAATATTTTTAGTAATAATCGAAAATACCATTAATATATAAAACTACATAGAGCTATTCTAAAAGACAAGAAATTATTATAGAACTCAGATTACTTATAGAACTAGTATTTAAGAACTCTAACTAAGTTCAATTTTAAATTTAATAATTTTAACAAATTCATTTTCAGTGGCTTATTACTCCATTTCCAAGAAAAAAATATTTAGCTGTTTCTTCTCCTAAAAGCTTCATAAACCCAAAATTAGAAGTTTTCAATGTCCTTTACATTTCTGGATAGCTTCAACTATATCGATGTCACTGTTGTCTATAAAATTTTTTTTATCACTTAAATCATTACCTATAAGCATATTTCTAAGTGTTTTGACATCTTCTAAATTATCGATATTAAAATAATTTTTCTGGTAGCCCTATTGCTAAAAAAGTAGATTTTTGTAATAATAGCATGAAACATGTGAAATAAGTTAAATTTACAATCTACTTGTAATAATATCTTTTGAAACAATATCAGTAAAAGGGGTTTATAAAAGGTGGCGCGTATGTACCACATACGATAGAGGTTATAACAACTTGACGACACTGACCTCAAGCGACAAAATTTGGTAACGGATTAGTATTACTAAAATAGACACATAGATAAAAGCACGAGCCATCACGCCCTCAAATTTACAAACACAAGGGTGGAACTGTAGGTGATGGTATGTAACACATACGCGCACCTATCTTTGCAACACTCCGTCCAAGCACAAAGTAAAATACAATGCATTCTGACTAAATATCGTCTACGGTCGTATTGGCAAACGGCTTCCTCAATTCAATTTTCTACGCTGTATTTAGCAAAGTCTATGTACATATTTCCATAATCAGTTACGTTTGCATCACGATGAATATATTTCATCGTTATATAAAGATCGTCTAGTTTGCATACAGTCGCGAAAGTTAAATACAAGTGTAATATCTGTTAAGACCTTTTTTTTGCTTTTTAATATCATGGTAAAACTAAAAATTTTCTAATTTTTTTATTTTTCTCTATTTAGAATCTTATTTGAATTACGAATACTGTTCTAAATCACAACCCATATTTCTGAAGGAAATTTAAAAGTGTTTCTCTGTTATACTTTAAATAAATACTGAAAAGTTCTATATTTATTGCAACTATTCAAGAAATTCATAAATTTATTCGCAGTTCTCGGTATATTGTGCTAAATATTTTAAATTTTAGAGCTACTATCGCCAGCAGTGTCTCAAAATATTCATGAATTATTCACAGATACAATGTATAATCTTCTACATCCTATAAAGTAAAGCTAGTTCCCGTAAGGAAACTGAAAAAGCCATGTATCTATGCCTGTTTCTTATCCAATCTCGGCACCATTTTTTCTTGATTCTATTTTGTTTCCCCAGGATAGCTATAGTTACTTCTCGAGGCAAAAAATCCGCCGCAGATACCAATGTTTTTCGTACAACTTTTCTTACGTAATAAAAGGAAAACTAACGGTGGTTGGCTGTATACCGTAGATTAAAATACTTATAGTGAAGTTAAAAATTTCTAGTATAAAATGACACATAATTATTTTTGTTTGTTAGAAAAATTAAAATTATCCAAACGGATTAAAATTTAAGAAAGTCTTGGATATTATCAGACACTTATCAGTAAAATGATCATTAGCAATATTTTCAATATTTTCCCTTAATCTAAAATTGTATAGTAAAATTGTAAAATTTTTAACCTCCTTTTGTCACATTAATTTTAATATTTTATACATTTAGTATGTAATATAAAGGTTATTACACCTTATTTGGTGGCTAGTTATAATTTCTAACAACGTTTGTACATTTAAGGCGAAAAACGTATTTAAATTTTTTTTAAGTTTTTTTAAATAATTGCAGTCTTTTAGAACAAAAAATAAATATTTTACCCTAGAAGTTTTTTATTTCACCGTAAGTCCATTCTCAATAAACTCATTCTTGACATTTCAAATTTTTCACTCTATAGTATGAGTTTACTAGCGAATTTGTACTCTACCAAAGCTAGTAGAATAAGTGAGTCTACTAATTAAACCCGACATAAAGGCGGGTTTTCATTAGTAAAGTAAGTGTTAGAATAAAATGGAGTACTAAATATTCTGTCAACTACCCTGATGTAAACAGAAATGATAA
This sequence comes from Diabrotica undecimpunctata, assembly GCF_040954645.1. Taxonomy (NCBI): domain Eukaryota; kingdom Metazoa; phylum Arthropoda; class Insecta; order Coleoptera; family Chrysomelidae; genus Diabrotica; species Diabrotica undecimpunctata. The sequence continues at coordinate 53,884,243 of NC_092803.1, forward strand.
AGTAAAGTACTTGATAACGGTAGAGTAGAGTGGGATAGCACAATGGTATAGTTACTGTACAAGCTTGTTTACACAGGGTAGAGTTTTTAGAGCAAAATGAATTCAAGAAAAATAAAATTGACTAAAAATTGTTCAACTACAGTTGCTAATGTACTTGTAACTTAAGTCGCTGAAGCTATCGATGATGAGATAAACAAACAAAAAAAAAACAAGTGGATAAGAGAGTGGCTTCAAAGAAGTAATAGACATGGAACCACAGCTCGTTTGCTAGGTGAACTAGTCCTAGAGGATGAGCTGGAATATAAAAAGGGTTCTATGAATGACCCCAGCAAAATTCGACGAATTTCTGAATATGGTAAATGATAAAATCGAACGACAATACACGTTTATGAGGGATCCAATAAAACCAAGAGTTAGGCTTGAGATTGAATTAAATTTTTTAGCTACAGAGAACAGCTATTGAAGCCTTTCTTATTTTCTTAGGGTTTCAAGACTTGCAATTTCAAAGTTTGTCCCCGGGTTGTGTGATGCTATCTCCGAAGTACTGGGGGAATCAATAAAGGTAAGTTTTAATAACAGGGTGAGTAAACAGGTACAACCATTACAAAAAAATCGTTTTAATTAAAAATTCCTAAATAAACAAAATAGCAACTCAGAAAAATATTGAAAGAGGTACACCACAGAAACTAAGGTGAAACAATACCCGTTCAAAAACTAAACCTGTGTTAGGTCCTTTGCATAGCATATGCTAGAATATCTGAATTTTTGGGATTTACAGCTGCATCTTGTAGATGGATACTGTTATCGTATTTCTCCAAGATCATTGGAGGATTCATGTTTTGCTGTTGAGTAACTCTTCATGACAAAGACGCTATTTTCTGACCACTGCTACTTGTAGGACTGCCCAGTGAAGAATTGGTGTAAAAATTTATGGTGAAGAATGGTGAAAGTTAAACCCTGATGAAACGGAGTATGCAGGGGTACTGTGAGACATGTGCACTGGTAAACTTGGTGGTATGGTGAGTTAGAGTACTAAGCAGCTTGTTTAGGATAATACGCTTAATTTGTGCTTTATCAAAATCCTCTGAATCCCATGTTTGTTGGACCATGACAGCTTGTTCCGGTGGTAAATTATTCAAGTTCGCTGAAGTAAAGTTTCCAAACGCTTCGTTCTCATGGCTGTTCATCCAGTCGTCATGGATATTTTGACTAACCTGTCGAAAGTCCTTTACTGCTTGCGTTAGATTGTCGTCTTCTTTTTACCTGCAGGCTAAATGTTTCCGATGCCGATTGCTTGTGAGATGTTGTTTGTTGGCAGCTCGATGTTTATGATGTAAAAAAATTTATTAAAATCCTTTGTAAAAGGTATATATTTTTAAAAACCCAAACGGGCTGTGTTAAACAAAACGTTTTCGGAATCCATTATTCCATCATCGGTGTCCTAGAAAATATATAACCACTTAATTAAAACGAACATGAAGTTAAAATTTTGACCAAGGTTAATGTAAAGTGTGGTTAATACTTACTAGGAGTACATGAATGTAGCCACTAAATACATGGGTAAAAACCCGTTAACAAATAATTAGTTACATTTGTTTTACATTATATTTTATAAATTATTAGGATGTTAAAGTTACCGTTGGATTAGGTAACATGGCGACATATGACTCTACGTTGAAGTTGCAAGTCCTGAGACGGTGTGTCTACGAGGACTTTATGGAAGCAACTGATTGAAATGACAATGTTGACAAGTTAGGACGGAACAAGTAACAGAGTAGTCAACATAACTGTATGTGTCTACTTAAGACAAAAGCCAACGTTGTTTAAATTTGTTAGAGTAAAGGATTTTTTATTATTAAATTAATATAACAGTATCAACCATCAATGTTGTTATTTTTTAAAAAATTAATTTTTATGTGTATGAGATGAAATGTGGAGAGAAGATAATGTGGTTATAGTTAGGCAACCAACTATGCATGTGTGTGGTAGTGTAATGAAAAAGAGATTTTTATATTTAGGCCCTTTATGTTTCTTCAACATTTCGTACCTGGAAAATAGAAACTAGACGCATGTAGAAGGTTGAGTTATTAAAATTTTGTTTGATATTGGTGGAAAATGAATGAATATATTTAAAATATGAAAGTGTTCTTACATGAATGAAATAAAACTTTTGTAGTATAATGGTCATGTGGAATTTAACTTATAACTCGATTATAGAAGGCCCTGTATGTCAAAAAACAACATTTGGTACCTGGTAAATGTAAAACTAATTAAGTTATAAGTACATGAAATTAAATATCTGATAGGGTGTTAACAGACTAAGTGGTATGGAAGTTTTATTTTATTATCTATTATGTGAAATGAATAGAAATTGATGGTTGGGACATGGTTTTTTAATAAGTTAATAGAATAGTACTCAACTTATAACTTAAGAAAGGCCCTATCTGTCATAAGCAACACTAGGTACATGGGAAATATAAAAGGATAAGTTACAAGTTGAATGATTTGCAGGTGTATAATTATTCAAAATGTGAAAATGAAATGGTTGTGGGTTGGCTTTGTTAGAATTAAGTAAAAGAAAAATTATGGGGTCAGCTTTAATGGTAATTAAGTTGTGGGATTTGTTTTTAATTCTTAATGGATATGAAGGAGTTAAAGTGTTCATTAAACTATTATATAAAATAAACAGAATTTGATGGCTGGAGCATGGTTTTGTAGTATGTTGTAAGTATACTACTCAACTTATAACTTGAGAAAGGACCTATCTGTCATAAAGCAACACTAGGTACATGAGAAATATAAAGAGATAAGTTATAAGTTGGGTGATTTTATAGGTGTATATAAACCTCAATTATGAAAATGATATGGGTCTTGGGTAGCTCTGATGAAATTGAGTGAAAAATAAGAAAATTATAGTGTTTTTGAAAAAATGTAAGATACGGAAGAATACAGAAGGCTGAGATCCCCAGAGAGCTGCAATCAAACCCTAGGGGTGTTGTGTGGAAGAGTGAAATGAGGATTGAGAGGTTTGTTAGAAAGAGATGAAGAATAGTCTAAGGTTTGGAGGTGCCGACAAGAAGTATGGACAACAAAAGGTATAGTGGGTCGGACTAGAAGTTTGGGTTTACTAGAGAGAGATAAGGAATGATTGGGAGTGTGATGTGTTGACAGAAAAGTTTTTTGGAGTGGATTAAAGAAGATGAGTATTGGGCGGACAAATAGTGATAAATGTAGATTTTTGTTGTAAAAGTGAGTTGGGGATGAAGATTATGAAAATAGTTGGCGATGGAGAGGGAGAAAGTCTCGATTGAAGGATACATGACGATTGACGCAATTTGGGCTTTTTTGTTTTTCTTTAAGAATTTCAAGGTCTTCGTATAAGTCTAATTTAAGGAAATTTTTTTGGGGGATGTTGTGAATAAGTGAAACGTCTTCTGGGATATTAAGGGTGTGTTTGTGTTCTTTAAGATGTTGAGAGAAAGTGGAAGTATTTTCTCTTTTAATGTGTTCTAGAGAACGTGAGGATAGTGATCTGCATATAGGGTTTATGATGTAGTTATCTTTTACACTGATTGGTGTACATAATCGATAATCTTTTCCTCTTTTTGTGAGATTCTGTGTTGTGTGTATCCTGTGACTTGGTGTTGTGTATAATGTTTGTTTCCTAAAACAAACAAAAAATTAAACAAAAACTAAATTAGTAAATGTAAAGAAGAAATTTTTAATTTTGGTTTCAGATTTCGTCCAGAGACGAATGGAACACTGTGGCTGAGAGTTTTAAGGAGCATTGGAACTTTCCAAATTGCTGTATGACTATAGATGCCAAACACATTTTAATTATAATTATAAAGGGCAGCACAGCGTGCTGTTGTTGATTGGCTGTTATTATGGCTATTGTTGATCATAAATACTGCTTGTTATATCAATGTTGGTTTCAAAGGATCTAATTTAGATGGAGGTGTATTTTAAAATTGCGTCAGACTCATATTTTGTCAGTGGCTGTGTCGATAAGAAAATTGCTGACAACGGAGCTGTCATTCCAGCGCAATAGCGAAACGAAATCAGTAACTAAGAAATCTTAAACCCTATGGTCGCTTTTAGTCAACAGCCATGGCTAAGAAAATGAGAGATCGCTTAATGACTTATTTTAACAATGAAAGAACTATTCCATGGCATTATAAGAATGTGTTTTGATTTGAGATATTACTTTGTATTGTGTATGACATTTATTAACTAGAACAACCTTATGAAGAATTGTACAACTTTTGTAATTTGTATTTAACAAGATTTGTCAGTAAAATTTGGGAACTAACAGCCAGTTCCCACTTGTCGTGTGTCCGGAAAAATAAATAGCAAGATTTCGCTAATTCTGAATAGAAACATTCGCAAGTGTGAATAGAATCGCTACCATCCAATTAATATACGGATCCGACAAACGACAAGTGGGAACCGGCTGTAATGCTCAGTATCCGTTTTTTAACTCTATGAACAGACTAAATAAACAACGTGCATTAAATTTGTATATATTGCTAATGCTAGTGACTTCACCACTTACTTTAAAAATTAAACCACTTACTAATAAAAACCAAGAGATAAATATGTTTTAATGAGAATTCGACAACGGCAATTATAATTTAGCAGAAAAAAATGTTTCAAGCATGTCCAATCTTATTTTCCCAGACAAAAATGTTTTAAATGCATTTACTCTTGACCAAGAGGCAAATCTAACTCCACAGTTACATAACGAAAAATAAAGAAATTAACAGTTTAGTTTAATAACAAACACAACATATTACTAGGGTGTTGCTGAAATTAATCCTTTGGCAAACGTGTATGCGGAAGATTGCCGCAAATTTTGTCTTTTGTTTCCCATGTTGTAGCGGTTATATTTTGCCTATCACATTGGGTATAACTTACGGAGGGTTAGAAGTGTGGACTGAGCAATTACTAGGCTGAGTAGGGTAAGCAAACAAACTGAAACGTTTGCAAACGGTCACTCTTGGTTTGATTGGTGAGCTGGGTTGCAAGTAAGAGAATAATAGACTGAATGGATGGGTAACTACAAAGAAAGAAATCAAAAAATACTAACATAGATTTTCTAGGCAACACAATACAAGAAGGATTTCAAACTATTTGAAAAGGACGCCGTTTACAAGAATCTTCTTGCTGGATGGAAAGAAAGGCTTTTCTTTTCTATAAAAATATTAAAAGGTGAAAATCTTTTCAAAGGAAATAATTCTACAACTGCTGGTTTAGATAGAAACATTACATATTTATTATTACTTCACAACAACAGTTACTATAAATAATATTAACAACATTTAAAAACAAAACTTACAATAGCGCTATTTGTAGCGATTTTCAACAAACTCCAGTCGTTGGGGACACTGTATGAATTTAAATTATTATTAAAATGAAAACATCTAGATTTTTCAACGGAGCTTACATTGAAGTTAACCTTCAAACAAAACAATTCAAATTTATGGTTATGTACCAAATATTCGAAAAAGACTGTCAACTGTCATACGTCGAAATGAAATATTAAACCTTTTTGAAACTGTAATTTTAATTATTATAACAGTTAACTTAAAAAAAAACTAATATGACAATTAGCTAATCCATAAAAGTTATAATTTTATTTATTACAATTTTTTAGTTTGTAATGAGAGATAATTTTTTTATAAATGTAAAATATCTATTTTTACTTAGAAAAATGTTTAATAAAAAGTACCTTGTATCACTCTGGCTGATGGCTGATTTGGAAGTTGGACACTGGATTCGGGCGTTGGATTATCTTGGATGACAAAAAACAGCAATCTTGAAAACTCGGCCACTCAATTTCCTCCAAAACCATGTAGACCTCTCAAATGGCTGAAAAAGCCGTCTTACAAACATTTTAGATAACAGTACGAACAATCGGTGATTAACTCAACAAAAACTGCCAGATCGTATTTTGAGTAAAAATTCAACTTTCAAATTAAAAAAATTTGCCGACTTTGAAGATTACACCCGCAAGTTATTTCTACGGAATTTCCAATCTAAACTTAAAATCCACACTGCTACTATCTACACATTTTCCAATAACAAAAACGAACAACGAGCAACACAGTAACGAATTCGAAGAAAATTCGGACTAAACAATGAAACCGACTGACTTCGGCAGAGTCCACCAAAAGTAAATCACTTTACACTATATTTCCATGACAAAAAAAAATACCGAACATACAATAACGAATTTAAAGAAAATCTGGACTAAACAATAAACTGACCACTTTGACTATTCATCGTAGAGTAATGTAATTCTCTTTTCTGTTATACTTTCCGTAAGGAGAGAGGAAAAACACATACACCGAAAAAAGAAACGAGACTCGGAAAATGACATATTAGAACGGCTCGAAAGCCATATGAGTTACGGAGAAAGAAGAAAGTTCTATCATCAAATAAATATTATCAGAAAAGAATTCAAACCAAGAATCAACTATTGTAATGATAAAGAAGGTAACTTACTTACCAATAAAGAGGATATCCTTTTACGACGGGTAGAGCACTTTCGAGAGTTGCTGGAAGGGGAACCTACTAACAATATAGAGCTGGAATACCGAAATGAGGAACTCGTGGAACCCTCCTCGGTAGATGAAGTGAAAATATCTATAGAAAAACTAAGAAACCATAGGTCCCCAGGTAGCGATGGCATCCCAGCAGAGTTATTTAAGCACGGTGGAGAGCAGCTCACCAAGGTGATGCGAGAAATTGTTTGTAGAATTTGGTTTGAGGAGCAAATGCCTGAAGAATGGAGCTTGGGCTTAATTTTCCCGTTACACAAAAAGCGAAACCAACTGGAATGCAATAATTACTGCGGAATAACTCTCCTAAATACAGCATACAAGATATTATCAAATATTTTGCATGAGAGATTAAAGCCTTATACTGAAATGTTTCTAGGAGAATATCAGGCAGGATTCAGGCGTGGACGTTTAACCATTAATTAGATCTTTACACTACGACAGATCCTCAAAAAAGCGCAAGAGTTTAATATAGATATGTATCATATTTTGTCGATTTTAAAGCGGCATATGACAGTGTCGTAAGACCAAGTCTTTACAACGCTATGAATGAGTTAGGAATTCCAAAAAAACTCATATGTTTGATAAAAGTGACAATGGCGAAGATGCTATCAGCAGTAAAAATTCAAAACGACTCGTCAACCCCATTTCAAATACATAGGGGGTTAAGGCAGGGAGATGCGCTGGCGTGTCAGCTTTTAATGTCGCCTTAGAAAAAGTTGTACGAGACGCTAATTTAGACAGCAGGGGAACAATATTTAATAGATCAGTTCAAATTCTAGCATATGCAGACGACATGGACATGATAACAAGAACTAGGGCGAGAAATACGGAAATCCTAACCGAGCTAGTAGCAGCAGCAGAACGAATGGGGTTACAGATAAATCAAAATAAAACCAAATTTATGGCGACTAACACAAACACAAGAGCTGGAAATGTTGACATAAATTTAATCATCAATGACCAAAACTTCGAAGCAGTCAAAGAGTTCATATATCTAGGGACATCGGTTAACCCCAATAATAACACTTCTGAGGAAATAAAAAGGCGAATAATAATTGCAAACAGGTGTTATCATGGTCTATCAAAGTACTTAGCTAACAAACGTCTGTCTCAAAAAACTCGTATAAGGTTGTATAGAACACTGATAGTCCCCGTTCTCACATATGGATCAGAGGCATGGACGCTAACGAAAACAGATGAATCCGCTCTATCCATTTTTCAAAAGAAAGGTGCTACGCAAGATATTCGGTGCGGTCTGTGAGAGGCGTAGATACAACTTTGAACTGCAGAATATCAACAACCATACGTTTGGTGGTAAATATATTATAACTATAATAAAGCGAAACCGCCTGCAGTGGGCAGGATATGTAGCCTGGGCCCCTGAGTCAAACATGATAAAAAAGATTCTAACAGCGCAACCCGTGGGAATGAGAAGACGGGGTAGACCAAAGCTGAGGTGGTGGATGGGGTAACACAAGATGCCGAGAAGATCGGAGTCGGCAACTGGAAAATGCAAGCGAGAAAGCTTGAGAAGGTCGAGGCCCTCTAAGGGCTGTAGCACCAAGATGATGATAATGATGATGATGATGATTATTAAAATATAAATTATTAAAGATGTGTCGTTTATAACGTTATCAATTACAATAACGCTGAGAATGTTTCAGTGTTTTTACATGATAGGAAATAGAAATGTTAAAGAGTAGCACATATAAATAGGAATTGTGAACCAAAAAAAGAAATCCTATCAAGAATCGAAGTCGATGGAAACAGTCATAAACGTGAAAACATTTTTTACACGATCAGATCTTAATCTAGAGCTCAGAATCCAAATGATCAGATGATAGGTTTTTCTGTTTTGTTCTATGGTGGTGAAAGTTGGATAATGGACTCTGAAACAGACAAAAGAGTAGATGGCTTTGAGATGTATATATACAGACGGATGTTGAGAATTCCATGGGTACAAAAATTTACCTGCGTTGAGGTACTTCGGTGCAAGAGTAAACAAAAAGAATTACTAAGCATAATTAAAGAGAGGAAAATACAGTATTTGGGTCATGTGTTGAGAGGTGGAAGATATAAATTACTCCAAATAATATTAGAAGATAAACTACAGAGCAAAAGATTAGTTGGAAGACACCAAAACTCGCAGATAAAAGACCTGAGGGGATGGTTTGACTGCTTATCTGCAGAAATCTTTCGTGCAGCAGTTTCCGAAGCTACAATTGTCATTTGCATGGTCCACCTTCAAAAGTTAGGCGCAATAAGAAGAAGAAACTACAATCTGTATAGTACAGTTTTAAAATAAATTTAATGACAATAATTTAAAAAAATATAGTTTTATTTTCGCCCTGAATAAAATTTTTATCACTAGTCGTAATAATTATTTTTTTATTTCATTTAAGATGCATTATATATAATAAATTTTTATACCTGTATGAGCTTTTTAAAGCTTAACACTTTTTTTGTCTATTTTGACTGGATTATCTGTAAAAAAGGAGAAAATCTCAAATTCGGAAAATTGATCAAATAATCTAATAAAAAATTCTATCAATATCGGACGAGCGAGAGAATAATTTTGATTAAAGTTGTTTGTGGTAATTTTTTACGTGCCTTTCAAAATGGACAATTTTATTTGCCAATGTGCATATTTATTATTTAATGGTTTTAAAAGAATAAAAGCGTACTGGTGATTATGTTCATTTGCTTATTGGTGTATAATAGGGTGGAACGAAAAAGTCGAAGTCATTATTTTTTTTGGGCTAGTGCGGAAAAGTTGCGTTTTGATGTATAATAAAACTGTAAAAAATATTTTTTGGATTTGACCCTATCTACAGGTTCCATATTGAATTTAAATTTTTGGAAATAACAAAAAAAAATAAAATTTTAAAAATTTATTTTTTTATTAGTTTTTTTAATCAAAATATTTGTTTTATGATACAATATACATTTTATGATTGGTAGTCTGATTTTGTGTTAAAAAACGGCATAATATTTCCAGACTGCAACCTTGAACGAATAAAGCCATCCCTTGATTCTGGTCCATAAACAGCAGCTGATGCTTCAGTTACTAACTTAACAGTTCTTTCGACAGATTGGGTATGACAGGGGCAGTTTAAGACCTCTATTTTGTTGTGATTCCCGGAATCAATCATATCCCTTACATTTTCATTGGAAATATGTTTTAACAAAGGCGGAGCCGTAACACTGCATTCAGAAATAGAAATTAAGTCAATATAATCTTCAGCACTAAAATTTAATGTTAGTATTTTAAATCTCCGGATCTTTTTTTCTTTCTGACTTTGTCTAGCTTTCAGCACTCTGCGTAGTCCTAGCTCCCGTATATGTTTTGGTTCATCTTTTATCATTCCGAGTAATAAATTTTCGGGATGGGCAAAATAAGCATTCCTTTGGATAACTGCATCGACAATTTTTCTTTGGTCCACTGGTAGAAATCGTGAATAATGGATCATTCGCCATAAATGTTTCGAACCATCAGAACAGCTAGGATACAGTTTTATATAAAACCAAACTGGTGCATACACTTTTTGGATGAAACTTACTAACATAATTAATTGAGGGCTGGGACATTCAGTGCCAACATACAATCGAATCAAACCGATTAGCAACTGTCAGCCACCTTGCGTGTGATATTTTCCCAGGTTTTTGAAGGCTCAAATCGTTAGGACATTTTCCTGCAGAAACTGCTTGACTGATTTGGTACAAGTACTTCTGATCGGTACTAAGGTCTGTTGTTTCTAATAATACTGGTAGGTTGTTTTCTATTGCAACGAAATTGACGACAGCTTTCTCTTCACAGCGTTCCAGAAGTTTTCCTATTGGCCCTGAAAAACCAAGTGGTCCACTGGTGCGTCCATCTAACTGTTGTATTAAATGACGTAGAGGTAGTTCGTTGCAATGAAATAAGCATACTAGCCATTGAAGTGAGGTGCCGCAGTATTCTTCCAGTTTTCTTATAACGCCTACTTGAGGGCTAGTGTTCACTACCGTACCATCGCATCCAACTGCGCTTAACTTCGATATATCAATATTATTTTTCAGGATGAATGTCTGTATGCTATCCGCGATGTTTGCAGCCGATCCTGATAAAGGAGACACGTGCCCTAGATATCGAGAGCCTGGTTCTTCAATAATTGTTACATGTTCTTCTGTAACTACTTTTCTATAAAACTTTTTGCCTTTTTTTTTGTTGCAAGACAGTCTTGTCTTTACGCCCATCAAAAAATATACTTCTGATTGACAGTCCCTCCTTCTGCTTCTGGAGTGAACGATTATGAGATGCACGCTGTCGCCTTATTTTAATTCTATCAATTACTTTCGATGTATCAGTCACAGTTATAACTCCCATATCTCTTAAGACCGCTGATGCTATAATTGCAGCAGAACGATCGGAGACCCTAATTCTGTCGCACTCCGAAGCTAAACTTGGCAAGCAAATCCGCATTTGTGACGTAGATGGTTGGACTATAACTGTTGACAAAGGGGCAATGAATTCTTCTTCATGATCATCTGCATCAGAAGAATTTGAGTCAGACAAGTTGCTACTTATGGAACCATTTGAGGAATCAACGGTACATGCTTTAAGAACAATTTTTTCAGTATTATATTTTTGAGAACTTGCCTTTGCCTTCGTGGTTCTTTCCATTTTCTCCCTTATTGCAGCAGATGCTGCAATATCCACTGGTTCAATTGCCATTTTTCTACAGGATCGTTGATCTTGAAGAAACCTTCGCTCATTTTGTGGTACTTTCTTGGTTTTATCACAAGTACACTCACACAGTGTTCCACTCATGTTGCACTTGCAAGCCGCGATATCAAATAACTTTTCACACTCATTTCAAAACTGGCAAATCTTTTCTTTGTATGAATTAGATGCTTGCTGAGTTTTTGTGTATCGCTTCAGCTTTTGATACTCTGTATAAATATTTTTGATCATATCTTGAATGCGCTTATGCGATAATGTTGGAATAGAAGCTTTTATCCATATTTGTTCTACTTTCGTTGCAACGGCATTCGAGGCGTCGGCGATAGATGGATTTTTATTATTATTTGTCAACTTAAGTTCATTACGAATAAAGAGAAAGCACTTTAGAATGTCACACTTAGTGGGTAAAACACGATCATTGAAAACACCAATAATTGTTCCTAGTATTTCACAGTTCAAACTACTTCGCGTTGACATTTCGACGAATATGTTTATATACGACACGTCTGTGTGAGATAAGAAACTCAACATTACTGTTATCTGTTGTTGTGTCACTATGCCTGCGTGAATGGTTGCAAGATTGATGTAACATCTGCGTCTACGTTTTTCCCTTCTCTACCTACTTGATCTACAACTGGCGTTGTTTGGAACACGTACTTCATACCATCAAGCTTCAATGGCATTATGGAACCTGACAGGAGCGTCATTTGAAATTTTGATATGGGGTGGGGCAAGCATTATATATACCATACATTATATATGCAAACATAATACAAAATTGATCTATTTTTTGTAAATTTCAGTCATTTTCAGGGCCAGGGGGAGGGGGCAAATGCCCCCTTGACCCTATCAAATGACGCCTCTGGAACCTGAAAACATCGTTTAATTTCAAAATAATTTGGCATAAGATGCTTTTCAATCCTAAAGACGACTGTTGATCACAGCCAAATCGATTTTTTCAACAAAAATATTTTTTTTGTTTTTTTCATTTTTCTAATCCAATATTTTTTTTCTCAAGATTTTTTTTTTTCAAAATGCTTTGGCACCGTTTGTTTTCATTACCTGACAACTTTTAAACGATAGCCACCATCATTTTTCTTTTATTTTATCTTTTTGGCCTTTTTCGTTCCACCCTAGTGTATAAGTTTTAACTAATAAATATTGGCAAATGTACAAAGGGAACAAAAATTTACCATCTCTGAAAAGTTTGCCGGACATTTTTTTAAAAATTTGTTTATTTACTATCTTGTGAATAAATATATATTTAAATCTATTTTAAAAGTAATAGCTTACTTAAAAATAAAAAATATTTTTACAAACTTACTAAATTAGAGACACATTTTCTACAAATCATTAACTGGATACAAAATCATGATCTGGTTAAAATCATTTTTTTTATTTAGTGTATATAGGCTGAGTTGTAGAATTATTGCCTTTTATTTTAAAAACGATTGCACCAAAAGTCATAGTCTGGAGACTTCAAACAAATATTCATCACAAGGTACTTAACTTCTACTTATGGCTTCATGTACCACATTCCCGTAATTGCATCGGCCAGCAAGCTAAAGTAAGCGAGGGTGATGAATGATTTATGGTATAAGCAATCCCCCTATTTATTGGCCAACGACTTCAGGCAGACGAGCTGGACACGCCAAAATCTCTATTTTATCTTCTTTAGCACAATATTAGTGCTAGAATGCGTTCTCAAGTGACAACGTCTTCTTCTTCACGTACCATAACAGAATTATTTGACGTTGGCGATCACCATTGCCAAGGCTACTTGATCTAGCACATGAAATAATTGTCTTGCATTTACTTGTATTGAATACTTCAGTTCATTTACAAATGTCTTTAAACTATCAAACCTGTTGCTTTACACCTCTACGACCTTTCATTCATATTTTAAGGATCAGTTGTAATATTCTATACCAATTTCCCCTCGATGTATGCCCCTTTGACGTATTTATCCGTTTCCCCTCGCTGTTTACTCTTATTCGTACTTCCTTATTAGTTTTTCTTACCGTCCAAGGTATCTTCAGTATTAGTCTATTATCAATATTGTGCCTCAAAGGAAAACTGTAGAAAGCAAAGGTAATAAAAAAAGAAAATAAAATAATCTACAGTTCCAGTGAAGGTAAATATATGAGAAAGTAATGCAGTCAGGACAAATTATATATTGTAAATAACTATTTCACTCGACTATTTTTAACTTCATAGCAACGTCACGTTTCCTACTAACAGAACTCCTTCCTGCCCGTGATTTCTCAGCTACAAAATTATTCTATTGTTAGTTTGATAAACGTCATTGAGGCGTAATAAATTTTGGACAGATATAATGAATTAGGAAGGTTGTACAATACAATACAACCTTCCGCTGTACTTAGCATTCGTAGATTATAAAAAGGCTTTCGACAGCATTGAACACTGGGCGGTGGAAGAAGCTCTGGTCAATAGTAGCATAGATTCAAGATACCGACAATTGATACATGATATTTACCAAAACGCAACCATGACCGTAATTCTGGACGACAAAAATAATAACAGATAATATAAAAGGCGATATAATTTCACTCAAACTGTTTACCTTGACCCTCGAAGATATAATAAAATCAACAGATTGGGAAAACAGAGGAATATGTATTAACGGAAAGTACCTAAATCACTTTAGATGTGCGGATGAAATACTCCTGACCTCCTCGGAACGACAAGAACTAGAATTAATGCTGAATGAACGTCATGAAAAATCACTGCAAAAAGGCCTAATAATTAACTTTAACAAAGCAAAAGCAATGACAAACACGGAAGACCAAGAGGCAATAAAAATACAAACAGAAAAAATAGAACAGGTAAATGAGTATATCTATCTAGGACAAGCAATCAGAGCTAACAGAGAAAATCAAACAGCCGAAATATCGAGACGAGTAAGAATGGGATGGGCAGCGTTCGGCAAACTTTCTTACGTTCTAAAAAATCAAACAATCCCTCTATACTTACGAAGCAAGGTATATAACTCCTGTATAAAACCGGTGCTCACCTACGGAGCACAGACATGGAAATTTACACAGGCCAATTTGGATAGGATAAGGAAGGCACAAAGAGCGATGGAGAGACAAATCTTGGGTATATCACTTAAAGATAGAAAAAGTAACCAGTGGATCAGAACCAGAACAAAGACAGTAGACGCGATAGAAGAATAGAGAATAGGTTCAAAAAAAAAATGAATTCAGATGTAAAATCGAGATTTGGATGCCAGTCATGTGAAGAAATCAAAAAATTAGTTTCGAGAAATGTCTCATTAAACACGCAGATGTCCAGAAGATCTATTTGGATTCAATTTTTGGAGTTCCTACGAGTGAGAAATCTTACACTTGAAAGATGTACTACCATAATGGAACTAGCAAAACTTCTCGAGGATTATGCCTTTAACATAAAAAAAGGCAATGGCGAAGACTATAAAGAGCCGTTAGTGAAGTCAATATGGAATATTATAGCAAAAATGGTACAAGTAAAATATTTTACTGAGTACGGCATATATACGAAGCGGCAGCTTCAAAGTATTCAAAAAAAATAATACTCAGGTAAAAAGCATTATCCACCGAAAAACTATTAAAAAATTTTCCATAGCTACGACGAGGAAACCCCCGATAGAGCACAAAAAAAGTTTTTTCGCCTTCGCTTATTTAAACTTTCTTGGAGAGGCAATGAGGCCGTAACCTGCAAGATTCACTTTTTACAGAACTAATTTAATGTTATGGCAGAATTTATAAACCGCATTGAATACAACAGCATTTTTTCCAAAACAAATCAAGGCGGTTCGAAAAGTTTGGCAAGCAGCAAATGGCTGATAAGGAATTCATCAAACGATAATTTATGCCCAGTTAAATTATTTTTGAAATTAATGGAAAAATGGGGACCAAACATTTTATCAGACAGACTGTTTCTTACCGTTTACCCCAACTGGAAGGATGGATCTTGGTTCAAAAACTGTCCACTTGGAATTAACAATGTATCTAAGTGGACAAAAATTTCAGCTGAAAAAAGTGTGGTGCTTCTGAACAGGATTTATATAATTAACGGGTCACTGAAATTCAAGCTCTCTAATACCATACCTGCAGCTGAATTCCAGTCACCACCAGATGTTGATCGAAAATCTCAGAACAACAAATGAAGCTGGACCTTCGAGTTCCCAAATGCTACAGGTCAATAATACACAAAATCATGCTTTGATAGAAAAGAATGGGAAACTACTATTTATAGCTTATAATAATGGTACCTAAAAGTGGCCAAGAGAAATCGCTGGAAATAACTCGCTGGTAGTTTCTCGCTTAACTGCTAGGGGGCGTAACCTGTGAAGAAAAATTTGAAAACCAGATTTTTGTGAAATATGCCCAATTATATCAAGTGTTAAATAGGTAAACTAGAAAGAGGCCTTAATAAAGGGTGGGGAGAGTGGGAAAGTATTTGTGGATAAATACCTATAACCATATGAACGGGCAGGTTTAAGAAAAGGCTATTCAACTTCCGATCACCTGTTAACCCCAAAAATATTAATAGAAAAATGTAACGAATACAAGTTTCCAGTTTTCCTAGCATTTGTAGACTACGAAAAAGCTTTCAATACCATAGAACACACGGCCGTAATAAACGCAATGCAAAACTGTAGAATAGACAGCAGATATATTAACATAATAAAAGAAACTATGAACCAAGCTACAGCTACATACTATCTAAATGAAAATGAACACACGAACCCTGTACCATTAAACAGGGGAGTCAAACAGGGAGATACTTTATCACCCAAACTGTTCACCTTAGTTTTGGAGGACGTTTTTAAAAACCTAAATTAGAAATATAAGGGAATAAACATCAATGGCCGCTACCTCAGTAATCTTCAATTTGCAGATGACATAATTCTGATAGCTACTGACCTACAAGAAATGCAAACCATGCTTTTAGAAGTACATACCGAATCTTCTAAAATAGGACTGAAAATGAATTTAAACAAAACAAAAGTCATGCACTCCGAAGACACCGTGACAATAATAAACGATAAAGTTATAGAAAACGTTGAAGAATATATATACTTAGGACAAAAAATAATACTAAATAGGGAAATTCAAACTAAAGAAATAAAAAGAAGAAGAAAGTTAGCTTAGGCAGTATTCGGTAAACTGAACTATATACTCAGAAATCAACAAATTCAATTACATCGTAGATCTAAAGTTTTTGATGCATGCATTATTCCGATATTAACTTATGCGGCACAAACATGGACAATCACAAAAAAGAATATGGATATACTTAGAGTCACTCAACACGCGATGGAAAGAGCAATGCTAGGTATATCACTTAAGGACAAGAAAACAAACACATGGATAAGACAGAAAACCAAAGTCACCGATGTGGTGCAAAAATCATTAAAGTTGAAATGGGAATACGCTGGACATGTAGCTAGGAGCGATCTAAACAAATGGCACAGATCAATTTTAACCTGGAGACCATAGCAACACAAAAGACCCAGAGGCAGACCTCCTATGAGATGGACACATGATCTGAAAAGGACTGCCGGGAAAAATTTACTACAAGTAGCGTACAATAAAAAACAATGGAAAGGAAGACTTAAAGTGGCTTATGTTTAGATGTGGACGTGAATGGCTAGACGAAAAAGAAGAAGAAGACCTATAACTTTGGTTTGGATCAACAGATTTTAACGAAATTATTGTCATTAGAAAGAATGTGAATGATTTAATTTACATCTACTATAAAACAATTATTTTATAGTAGTTGTGAATTATTTCATCCACACTCTTTCTAATGACACTAACTTCGTTAAAGTCGGTTGATCCAAACCAAAGTGATAGGTATTAATCCACAAATACTTTCCCACTCTCCCCCACCCTTTATTTGAAAAAATAAAAAAAAAGTACCTGAACAACTTTGTGCAGAATTTAGGCCTCTTTCTAGTTTACTTATTTAACACTTGGTATAATTGGGCATATTTCCCAAAAAACTGGTTTTCAAAGTTTTCTTCACAGGTTAAGCCCCTTAGCGGTTAACCCAGAAACTTGAAAGTTATTTCCTGCGATTTCTCTTGGCCACTTTTACTAAGGATTTTTTTCTCCTAAAGTTATAACATGAATAGTTTCTGATATATAGCCGAGAGATCGGGTTGTTAACAAATAAATAAAGATTATGTTTCGTTGATATGGTGCATTAATTGTGTAGTGAAATAGTCGAATTGTCGAATATCATTCGAGAGAAAATTATTTACCGGTTTTAAATTAAATTTTCTTCTAGTTTTATTCAAATTTGTTAGCTTTTGGCAATTTTCGTTTATGAAATTTTGACAAAATCACTAGACTGACATCTTGTGATTTAACTAACAAAATTTAATTCGCGAAAAAACTCTTATGATATTATATAAGAGAACAAATGGCAATTAACAGTAAAAACGATTATAATATGAAATTAAATATAAATCCTAAAATCTCTATTGTATCCAAACTGTAACAATATTGATATATCTATAAACTTAACTGAGAATTCTGTTGTTGATGGTTGGTGTCACAAAACTTACTGGCATATACGACAAAGTCAGTCTATAGCACTACAGGTGGAGTTAATGAAGTTCAGTGCTGAGTGTGTTGGCAGACAATCTTGGAGTTTTGAATTTATGTGAATCACAAAGTATTATGTTATGAGAGATTTGCTCTACACAACCTATTGTGTTGGTTTAGAAGAAAACATAAGAATAAAGTATTGCTTCTCACTTAGCACTATTTAACTTGTTGCTTGTAGTAGGACAAAAAAATATAATTTCCACAAAGCATTGTGTTCATGGTAAGAGAATGTCAGAAACAAAGTACTGGCTCTGACAGAACGCTATTTAAGGTGTTATCTCTAACGAGTCAAACTATGCAATTAACACAAAGTATTGTGTTAGTTAAAAGAAAATAAACAAAACACAGTATTGCTTGCCACAGAGATCTATTTTACGTGCTGCTTCATTGAATCACTTCTTGTCACTAAGGGTTCACGGTTTACACTCACGGCTAAAAGTTCGGTAAAAACACATGTTTTCCTTATAGTTAAAGGTAAAGCTAACTACAAAATTATTACTAAGTTTTCCTTGAAGAAAATGGAACTTAATGAAATATTTTGTATTATTTTCTATATTTAAATTGAAATATATTCAGAATGTCGAAGGTTTCATTTTGGAAACTTGTGATCATCAATGTCAGCAGCAAGATGTTCCAGTAATTAATGCTGGAATAATTATTTTTATTGTCAACTACCACAGTTGAGATTACCTCTAAGGTTCCAAATTACCTATTGTAGCCACACTGATTATTTAAAATTAAGTTTTAATTAAGTATTTCCTATTATTATCTGCATATAATAATTCCTTTTTGGGGTTTTGAAACTTGGAGTGGCAGTAGCTGCAGTACATTAAAAATATTGAACAATTATAAACTCGTCAATAATTTTATTAAGGCTAAACAATTACCCCATCAACTGAATAATAATTTTTCTTAATAGATTATACAAAGTTAAATAAAAAAATCGTTAAAATAAACCTAAACAATATTATAACAGACTTTTCTAAACTCTTAAGCCAAATCGGTTTGTATTGTAGGCGGGCAGTTGGACTTTCACAAACTGCGTAAATTTCCAAGCTATAAAAATATTTCAGGCTGAAATTACAAACAGAAACTCGGAGATCTATTCAAGCCTGTCATAAAATCCCAAAAAAAAAGAAGCACGTCTTCGATACATCTTATGGCTGTAAGTTCTTTCTCCCAGACCGGGATTATTGTTATATCCACTACACGACCAACGTGAAAGTTAATGGTGAACGATATATCCGCTTTAGTGTTTCGGGAAAATAAAAAAATATTACAAGGGAGATTGCTTTTCTGTTCCTTTTGTGATTTTCCTCCACTCTCCGAAGTATTACACCTCTTCAATCACGTTCTAAACAAATAATCAAATTAAACGTTCTGTTCGGCTGCGTGTTTTAATGCTTTTAATTCTAACTGAATGAACTCTGTTTTATATCTAGTGACAAACTCTGATAAATATTTTACGGCTAACAAAAAAATATTCGATCTATAAGGACGGCTTCTATGTGGCTGGATATTTTGTTATATTATTTCCTGATTTGAACCTTTAGTTCTCTATTGTTAGCAGGGTAACCTAGGAGTTCTGATAAATATTTACATAATTTATTAGGATATCATCTTCCCTGATAAGCAACTTGGCATTACTATCGTTGCATAATATGTTACTTTTCAGTATATATATATATATATATATATATATATATATATATATATATATATATATATATGTATATTATATATTATATATTATATATTATATATTATATATTATATATTATATATTATATATTATATATTATATATTATATATTATATTATATATATATATATATATATATATATATATATATATATATATATATATATATATATATATATATATATATATAAAGTAAAAAGTAATGGCATGTCTCGCAAAACTAAAAACCAAAAATGGTATATAGATGGAAGGCATATACGTATTTCTGACTATTGGTCGTCTTCAGTACGGTGCAGCCAAGTTAGAAAAGGAGCATATTAAATTGGGAAAGGATCACTATAGGAGCAATGCAACCAATTTGTGGCATTAGAGTTAGAAGACCTTGATGGTTTCCAGGGCAACAACTAACACCAACCACGGAGGAAGCTACAGCTACCTGGGGAAAGGAATGCCAAACGTTGAAACGTTTAAAGCAAACGGAAAAAGATAATGCGAGTGAATAATAAAAGTAAAAAGTAATGGCATGTCTCGCAAAACAAAAAACAAAAAATGGTACATAGATGGAAGGTAACCGTATATACGTATTTCTGACCTACACCTTACTATCTAATGCCAAATTGGTTGCATTGCTCCTATAGTGATCCTTTTCCAAGTTAATATGCTCCTTTTCTAACTTGGCTGCACCGTACTGAAGACGACCAATAGTCAGAAATACGAAAATAAAAATAAATTTTATTTTATTTCTCAATCTCTTGCAACATGAATTTTCTTTGATTCCTCCCCTGTTTCTGAATCATATCCGTTGTTGGAATAGATATTCTCCTTGGCATTATTAATTTTACTTTCGGTAGCATAATTGTTATCTCCATTTATCGTATCGACTAACGAATGTGATGAATTCTTATAGAGATTGGGCACATGGTATCAAGATCTTGACTATGTGGGAGGAATACAGTTCTGGTGCCTTACGGCAGTGAACAAAAGTATTCGACAAAATTTTTGAAGTTTATTATACATAAAACTTTGTTTTTTTACCGATTGACCGTGACAAAGGACTTCTGGGTGTCGTCCCAGTGAGTTCCTCAGATAATTACTCCCTAATTTCTCAGGGAGGTTTTCTTTTGACGTTTCTCTTACTGCCATCCTAGGGGCTGTTGCTGCCAGATCTTAAATGCAATTATTCAAAACCTTGTCATCGTTGTCGACACTATGCAGTATACCCGTGATATATTTATGGTTGTTAATTAGAAACAACCTTCGAGACAGGTCAACTAAATCAACTTCCCTTGCTTTTATTGAATCTAACGTTGCACTCGCTCTTTATTAAATTGATTTTCGATTGCTACGTCATTCCACCAGTTCCGGCTTACATTCCACCAGCTCCGACAAGACCCGCCTTGGTAGCTAACTCCCAATCGCTTAGGCACGTCTGCTCTGCTCGATTCTCGAAATCGAACTTGATTTTGCAAAACTCATTGACAGTTTTTAATCATTTTTATCTGAGAATGCAACTAAGTGATGGTAAACAAAAATGCTTAAATTTTTGTATAAACATACTATAGGAAGAAGTAGTAGGTATAAAGAGTGAAAAAATTTTAAGGAAAAATTAAGAAAAAATATTTTTAAGTCTTAGGATATGGATGGGACTGGTACATATACCATCATTCCAATGATCTTGATCGGATTACAGAATATACAAAAATTAAATGGACTAGAAACAATAATTTCCATATTTTGTTAAAATTTTGGCATTGTGTGGAAGATATCGAAAGGGGAAGATTCTGCAACTACTGCAACAGATTTTGACTACTTTTTGTTTGATACAACAAAGTCACAACTTTTTACAATACGTTCTTCTTTTTAGGATGCCTGTCCGTTACGAACGTTGGCGATCATTCTGGGTATGATGACTTTGTTGTTTGCTATACGAAATAGCTGTGTTGAGGTCTTTCTATACCATGCTCTCAGGTTAGCAAGCCAGGATATTCTTCTTCGTCCTGGGGCCATTTTTCTTTCAATTTTACCTTGCAAAATCCATTGAAGTAGCTCGTATCTGCCTTGATTTTCCATTATTTGTCCCAAATACTGCAGCTTACGGCTCTTCACGATGTTGACCAAATCCGCAGTTGTGTTCATCCTCCGCAGTACTCCTTCATTGGTGACTTTGCCTGTCCATGGTATCTTCAGGAACCTTCTCTATGACCATTGCTGAAAAGATTGAAGTTTTGATAGAGTTTTTGCCTTCAATATCCGTACAGAAGCAGGAGTACACATAACATTTAAAGAGCCTTATTTTTGTTTCTAGGGTGAGGTCATGGCTCTTGATCACAGAACTTATAGTTAAGAGTGCTCTTTTTGCCTTTCCGATGCGACATTTAACCCCTTGGGTATTGTCCCACGACTTATTGATTATAGTTCCCAAGTAGTTGTATTGTGAGACACGTTCAAATCTCATTTTGTTCACATACAGATTTGCTCCAGTTATGTTTTCCTTATTGACGATCATTAGCTTAGTTTTGCTGGTGTTTATAGCCAGTCCATATTTTCTACTTATTTCCGTTATTTTGTTTATTAAGTTTTGCAGCTCTTCTATGTCACTGGAAAACACTATTGCAATACGTGTCCAAATAAAACGTTTTTATGTTTTGAGTGTTTTGAAAATATTCGTAATCCAAATTAATAAATAGTATGTACGAAACCGCTACATTTCTGTGTTAAAAACTGTAGTGTCAGAAAAACTGATGAAGTCAGGTGATTATCATGGGAATACAAGAATAACAAGAAAATATGATGGACTGAAGTAAATGTAGCTAAATTGTACAGACGAAGAGATGTAAAGGTACAGAAAGAGACAGGGAGAGAGAGAGAGAGAAAGAGACATGGAGAGGGAGAGATAGAGTTTGCCTTCAACTGTTTAATTGTTATGATTTACTTAACCAATATTGTTAAAATGAAGTGTCTAAAATTAGCTAAGCAAAATATCATCGTAATTAACGATTGTTTTAATTATAAGTGGAACTGCAGTAATTTGGAGTTGTCTTTACTTATTATTAACAAAGTAAATGAATACAAACCAAACAAACTTTGGTCAGTTGGAAAAGCAGTTATCATCTTATAATAGCTAAAAAGTAAGATATGGATACATGAAATTTTTGGCTTATTACTACTTTTTTGTTGGGCTGCTCTGTAAAATGTTATAATATATTATCGATATATTTACAAAATCATTTAACCGACCGACATAGAAATAACTACAATATATCTTTCACGATTCGTACCAACTTACATGCTTTTTTAAAAGAAATATAACTTATGTATCGACAAAACCTTGAAGGGTAGTTATCATTTCAAGCAAATCGTCGTGTCATCCTGTACCAACAACTCCACGACCATCAACCCCTCTTGTATCCAAATATTAGCTGTAAATCACGTAAACAGCCAACATAGACAGTTCATAAAATTATTACCGGAATTTTGGTATGGTTTTTAAAAGTTTTGAAAATTTAGGAAGAATAATTCATTAAAATTTATTGACTTCCTGTCCTAACTTTTACTGAACGTTTATCTACTATCCATTTCAATTATTATACATTGCATTGTTTTCTACAATAGTCCATTTTGTGTGCTTGGATAAATTCTGACACAATCGTTGTCAGAAACAAACAACATAAAAGTTATTAGCACGTATTATTAATAGTTGAGATAAATTTTCAGTTGTATAATTCTTTAATTAAAAAACAAAAAAAAATAATCAGTAATAGAACGAGTATTTATTAACGAATTAAATATAATGTTAATTATGATTTGACATAAAAAAATTAATATTATTTTTGTATCGCTCATTTAAAATAGTTTTATAGTTTTAATGCTGTTAGATTGTTAAATTAAACATTTTGATTTTTTGTAATTTAGCTATTTCTTCTTTGTTTTGTCGTTTGTAAGTTCTGGGAAACTAGTTTATATAGTTTATATAGAGAGTAGTCAATCGATGTGAAGACCGCTATTGCTTGACCGATTCGTGACGCTACTTCCGTGACGTACGCCTGAGCATTTTGCTACAGGGAAAAAGTTTAAAAAATAATATAAAAAAGTAATACTATTTTTTCGTTTCTCTGGCTTTGTACATTCTTTTGATAGGTACATTATTTATCGACTGTGTATCATTGCAGTGTTGATGCTTGAACTGTAAGTTTGTAATTATTTGTAAAACTGATGTGCAGGTGATCGTGTGCGCCTAGAGAAGTAATAGAATTTTGAGGCTTCTAAGTAATTTTGTTTTATAATAAAACTTTATTTTTCAGCTATTATTGATTATGAAAAGGAGCAAACAAGATTGTTAGCATTTTTTGAAAAAGTTTCGATGAGTATGATGATGAAGAGCAATCGGGAAAAGAAGTTCAAAAAGAAGAAGAAAATTTAGAGGAAAGCGATATTCACCAGGAAAATGAGGAATTATATGATAAGACAGATTTTGCCGTCTGGTCCATATTTTGTTGGGGTGATTTCTGGTCCATATTTTTTTTGCAAAGATAATAAAACAAAATGGGCGATGTATATTATCCCTAATAACGTCAGAACTCGAAGTAAAAATGTTGTTCTGCAGCTTCCGGTTCAAAACAATGTGTCATTTAGAAAACCGTTATTATAGATATCTGGAACAATTGATACAAATATGTTGCAAATAATTGTTGATGGGACCAATACAAAAATAGTAGCAGAAAAGCAGAAGTTCAGTCGCGATCCAGATATATACCCAACTAACATTGATGAAATTCGTGTTCTTAACCTTCGGAGTACGAAGACTGGGTCAAGAGTGACCCGAAATTCACTGGTTTCTTAATATTTCATGAAATAATTTTTCTACAAATCCAATTGATCGTAAGTTCTCCTTATTTGTTTCAATATATTTTTTCGTGTATCATTCGTGAACATGCAAATTAGAGTTTTTCCTATACGTAACATCTATGACGCCGGGTCAGTCTTAACCCGGTCTTCGGATGTCGAAGAATATTTTCAATATGTTTGTAGGTACACGTAAAACGCAGTCGTCTCTGTTTATCAGTGAACGTATTCAAGGCAACATGATTATGTTTGTAGAAATATTAGTAGATAGAAGGTAACTTTAGGAGTAAATCTCGTGTCTAATAGGCATATTCTATGAGAACGTCCATGACGAGAGGTGTAGCTTTGGTGTAAAGCGGTATGTCACATTTGTTTATAAATTTAATTCAAGCATTGATCTTGAAGTGTGCAGTATTACATTAAAATGTGGAAATAAACCTTTAAGTGAAGCTGAGTTATATGCCTTACTCCTATGAGATAGTGAAGAAGATGACGTTGCAGAGCTGGATGAAAGCAATAGTGAAGCGAGTGATGATGTCGGTTGTGAGCCAGAAGCACATGAAGGTAATTTATCAATTACTGAACTCGAGAACGAAGAAGTTTTAGCGACAACTTCTGAAAATACAGATAGTGAACGATCTAACTTGTCTGATGTTATGTGCGAAGGACGAACATGACGTTATTTAGCTCCAAAAAGGGTAAGACGTTGGCATGTAATTTATTACAGAAAAACATAAGTCTCACTACGAAAAGTTAATATATTGAGACATGCATGGATGGCTTCAATTTATTTTTGTTTCTGATAGTATAATGTCAATGATTCTCAAGTATAACAATAAGAGAGCTATTAAGTTCATAGCTGCGTATAACAGTAAGAACGAGAAAAAAAAAATAAAGGATTGGATTGACGTTGATCTAGTCGAACAGCATGCTTATTTTGATATACTTGTATTATGTGGAAGTGGAAGGTTCAGGGAGTCTCATGAGAATGTGTATAATTTATGCTACAATACAAATAATGCATTTACGCGCCCTATTTATAAAGCATCTCTAAGCCGGGATAGATTTATAAGTATTTTGAAGTATATTCGCTTTGATAATTTGGATACGAGAGCAAAAAGAATAGAACGAGGTAAATTAGCTCCTATTCGAGAAATCGCTGATCTATATGCCCAAAATTGTAAGGAACCATATGAACCATCTGCTTTTGGTACTATCGACGAGCAGTTTATATATTTTAGGAGACATTGTCCATTTCTGATTAATATACCTAGTAAACCCCAAAAAACACGGTATAAAGGTTTGGACCCTATGTGACGCTGAAAATTTTAATTGCTGTAACTTTGAGATATATATTGGAAAGATTGGTGATCAATCTGAACGTAACTAAGGCCCAAGAGTTATCAAAACACTTGCAGAACATTGGTATAGGTCTGGTCGAAATAATACAACTGATAATTTTTTTTACCGACATTGCTTTATCTGTTTACTTTATTTCTTATCTGCAAGAGTTTACCCAAATCATTGCTTGAAATGACAGATCGCTAACTGTATTCTTTAAAATTTTTGTTCACTAGAAACATTACTTTAGTTTTATATGTAACCAAGCTTAAAAAGTTTATTGTATTATTATCGACCTTAAACAATGAACATGACATTTCTGGTGAAGACCGAAAGATTAAACGAAAGATTATTTTGGATTACATTAAAACCAAAAGTGGAGTTGATATTTTAGATAAATTAATCCGAGAGTACACATGTAAAAGAGCAACAAGAAGATGGCCCTTAACTTAATTTTTTAACTTTTTGGATATTGCATGCTACAATGCTCTCGTTCTATGGAATGTGAAAAATCCGGAATGGAACACCCAGCTAAATATAAAACATCGCAGAAAACTATTTCTGGAGGAACTTGGAAAACAATTTACCTCGCCCAATATAAAACGATGAGCTGAAGCAATACAAGAAGAACCCACCGGATATCACAAATCCGTAATCGCTGCAATAGACACCACCGGTGTTAGTGTAAAACAGCAAATAAAAGTGCCGCAATCTGCAACAAAACGAGGTCGTTATTCTTGTAGGGGTAATGACAATAAATATTCAAAAAGGTATGACATGTGTAAGATTTGTTTGTTATACTCATTCAAAACGCGAAGAAGTCCATATTGTCAAAATGAAATGCAACTACTGCCAAAAAGACCAGGATGGTGAACCATCTTAAAAAATTTAAACACAATAATAATTTAGGATTCCAATTTTTATGTTTCTTTGTTTTTGTTGAATTAAAGATACTGTTTAATAATACTGACTATTTAAAACATCCTTATAAATAAAATGAGAATGTAATCTAAGTAAGTGAAATAATCTCCGTACTCCGAAGGTTAATATAATAGACGTGTGGAAAATGAACGAAACTGATAAAGAGGTTTTCTGACTGACAATAAACATCACGAGATTCAGAATTTACTAAGGTACATGCAAACTGGCGATATCAATAAAAGGCATGATAGAGTTTGGATAAAGTAGCGGCAATAAGAGATCCTAAAATCCTACTAAATCAGAAAAAATGTTTTTCTTATTCGCAATACTTAACCGTGGACGAAAAGTTGGAGATATTTAGAGGACGGTGCTTGTACCGTCAGTAACATCATCATTAACCTGTATGCGTCCACTGCTATACATAGGTCTCCCTCAGATCTTTCTATCTGCCTCTGTCTTGTGCGGCTTGCATCCAGTTATTGCTTACATGCTTTTCATGATCTTCAGCCCATCTAGTTAGTGGGCGTCCTCTGCTCCGTATTGCTTCTTGCCTTGGTCTCCACTCTAAAATACGTTTTGTCCATCGGTTGTCTGATAATCTGGCGATGTGTCCATTTCCATTTTAACGACGCGATTTTTTCGATAGCGTCTGTTGTTTTTGTTCTACGACGTATTTCTTCGTTTGGGATTCGGTCTCTCAGAGAAGCACCCAACATCTGATGCTCTATAGCCATCTGAGTCACGAGAATCTTATGAACCACTTTTTTTGTGAGTGTTAATGTTTCCGCTCCATAAGTGAGTACAGGTAACACACATAGGTCAAAGATTTTCCTTTTAAAGGCATATGGGTAGATCCGATTTAAATCCATAGTTTAATTTACCAAACGCTGCCCAGGCTAATTCTATGCGACGTGGGATATCACATGTATGCTTATCTCTCCCCAACCAAATCCATCAGTATATACCAAGCAAACGCAATAGATACAGTATAAAAATATTTGCAGTGTCTGATAAGAAGTTATTTTATACCAGTAACATGGAAGTATACGTTGGCAAAAACTAAGTGAGTGGTCCATACTATCTAGACACTAGTACCAAGGCAGTGACGGAACGGGCCTGTCAACATGTCAACATGAGAAATGTTACCACCGACAATTGGAACACCAGCGTTGATCTTGGTACAAGCTTGAAGGAAAATGGTTTAACTCTCTGGCGAACAATAAAAGTACATAGAAGAAAAAAATTACTGTATATTTCTTTAACAATCAAGGACGACCTATTGACTCTAGTGCATTTGGGTTTGGTTTAAGAGGAACTAGTGTCATAATAATCACAAAAAACAAAAACGTTGTGTTATATTCTACTATGCATCATGAGGACGACGTTGATTCTCTAACTGGAAAACCGACAACCATATTAGTATATAACAGCCCAAAAAGCGGTGTTGATACTGTAGATAAATTATGCGCGTAATACGATGTGACACGTTGTAGTAGAAGATGGCCTATGGTTGTTTTGTACAGCCTTTTTAAATGTTACAGCAATAAATTACTTTGTTATTTACAATTGTAACATTCCAAATTATTCCACAATGTGGAATATGTACAACCACCAGAAGAATCGAATCCAAACTGTCTATATACTCAAGACAATAAGCATTCGACTAAAGGAGATCTGTCATTTGAATAAAGATATCGTGCCAGTTCAAAGAACTCCGGGAGCAATTGGGAGGTGTAGTGACTGTTAATGGAAAAAGGATCGAAAAACGGAATATTTCTGTTCGATTTGTAAAAAAATCTTTGTTTGGAACATGTAAATCCAATTTTCAATGACTGTAACAATAATCAGGCTTAAGTTTATTATATATTTTGCCATCTCTTATATTTTTTTATAATAAGTCTTAGTGAAATAATGTTTTATTTTTATTTAAGATAGTTCTTGAAGAGCGATAATATGTTCTAATTTTAAATTAATTGTAATTTTTTTAGTAAAAAGAGAGTAAATCAAACTATTAGAAAAACTGTGGACTATTTTTTGTGCTACGTAAATATACATTTAAAATAAACAAAACATGTAATAATAAAAAATAATATTAACACGTTCAGCCCCGGGTGGCATCAATATGATGCCTCACTAAATAGTACTCTTGGGACAGTGAGGCATCACTCTAATGCCACACTACAGTGTTGTATTTGGGACACCGTGGCATCAACTGTGCCCCCACAGCTATATAAATTAGATTGTAAGTTGGACAAGGTAGTCAAAGGAAATGGAAATTATAAAACTTAAAAAAATAAAAGATTGTATTCAAAATGTGTAAAAATAATTATAATATAACACCTTATTATTTTAAAACAGCATTATGTGTTAAGAAAAAACAATAAATACAATAATGTTTTTTGCATTGGTTGCACAAAAATTTAGAACGAGAACACTTGTTTTGAGCTTCCTTCCGCCCCCATTCATTCTTCATTCTGACGTAGCAAACCACACATCTGATTTTTCTTCCTTCTACAAGCTCATGACGGACATCGGTGTTATCGTTGATATTAGTTCTGATAGTACTTCTGTTTTGAACTCTGTTATTGTCAATTTAGTTTGTGCAACCTGTGTATATACAATATGAGCATTCACCAAGGCACTACCAAACAATAATTATGTTGCTAATTTCCTGTACCATTTATTCTCTCATCTCAAGCAATGTCAATACGCTTTTTTCTGATCTAAGAGATCAATAAAGGATTTTGAATCATTGTAATCAACAATCATTTTGGGCTTTTCAATTTCTTTGCCTTTGTGTAGACGTTTCAACATTCCATCCCCATGCTTTGTACTAATCATCAAGACATCCCTTTTGTCACACCATTTTAACATTACAACTCCGGAATTACTTTGTAGGGCAATTTTTTCATTTTTTTTTAGTTTTTTCTTGACATCCTCGGGACAATTCATTTTTCTGTTTGACCGAACAGTGCCTACAAGGTGAGTTGTACGGCTGAGCAGTGTATGAGTAAGGGTGACGCTCGTATAATAATTATCTGTGAAGAGAGTACGACCACTATCTAACAACCCCTCCATAAGTGATAGAACAACAGATAAAGAGGCATTTTGACCACCCTGACTATCTTTTCCACAGTAAATTTTAAAGTCATAAGTGTAGCCGTTTTCTAAGCGAAGCTTATATAATGTGATACCAAATTTATGTTTTATTTTTGATATATTGCTTTAATTTCAAGTGACCACGATAAGGTACCATCGCATCGTCTCGTCAATACAAACATTTTCTCCTGGAGTAACAATTTGCTGAAATATAGAAATAAGTTTTTGAACCAACGGAGATATTTTGTGAAGCTTGTTAAAGTGAATATTTGAAAGTAATTGCTCAAAACGATTTCTAGACATTTTGTGTCTTATGTTGATAACAAATAAGTAATTTCTGCTCCAATAGTCGCGTAATCGTGGTGCTTTTAGCAATCCCATCCATATAGTTACCCCAAAGAATATTTCCATTTCTTTTCTTGTAGTTGGTATCCAACGTTTACATTTAGATTTGGCTACAACACGTCGGCCATTTATCTGTTGATCTGCGTATAAATTCGTTTGATCAATTATATAATCGATCAAGTCATTAGTCACAAATAGTTTGTGAAAGAAATAAGAAGTTTCTATAAAATTGTTGTAATATTCCAGTCTTACCGGAAAATTTTTCAACTTGGAAGTGTCAAGTTTCCTCCATAATAAATTTGAACTCTCCCCTTTATCTTCTTCTGTGACAACAGCAAATGCAGAAATTAGAGTTTCTATTGTCTGTTGTATCAGGTCATCCTAAACAGAAATTAGGTATAACTTTCCAGAATGAAGATAAAAGTTTAGTAAAACTTTTTTGGTATACCGCTAGATTGTTATACTGCAAGATTGCGTTCGTCCGGTACTTCACTGATGCCATGTAATTTTCTTAGTTTCCTAAGAATTTCTTCGGAAGAATCCGAGGTTTCTGTGTCACTGGGTATATAATCATCTAATGATCCAGAATTTGCATAAGGGCCTTCCACTCCTACGTCTTAATCTAACATAAGCTGTTCGTATAAACTTACAAGTCTTTTCTGTTCTTTTTCGTAGGAATCCATCGAAAAAATTCGTGTAATCTAATATTTTATAGTACACTCATACAATAACCTTACGCAAAGAGCACCGAACAAAGAATGACTCAGAATATAACGTCAAATACGTCCGTCGCATCATACAGGAATGAACAAGTTTGAGGCATCACGTAAATGCCACGCTGTCCAGACAAACAAATTTATAGTTTTTGGACAGCGAGGCATCAATGGGATCATACAGGAATGAACAAGTTTGAGGCATCACGTAAATGCCACGCTGTCCAGACAAACAAATTTATAGTTCTCGGACAGCGAGGCATCAATGTGATGGCTTAAAAATGTTGTGCAATAACTCAATTGTCAAATATTTTTTTTGAAAATATATCAGAAATGCAGAAAGACATCCACGACTCCCGTCTTATTTACAAAAAATTATATGCTGACCAATGGACAAGAAAAAAAATTATAACACCGGGGCTGAACGTGTTAACAAACTACAAACAATAGATTATTTTATTTAAATTATAATTAAATACTGGAAGGTTAAGGAGACTCCAATGATGTTGCGGAAAATCCCTTTTAACTATTTCTACGACTAAACATAACTTACGGGTTTTAAGGATAAACTATTGTAAATAAATGTTATTACCTTACTTAAATAAATTATATCTCCACCCTTGTCTCTCCTCGTAAGAGCATAAACCAACAAGAGAATTAATCGTCTGGATTACCTCAAATAGAATAAAAATTCATAAACATGAGTAACCAAAATTTAAAAGTCCATCAATAAAAGTATGAGAAATGAAAAATGGATATAAATCTACCGTTCCGTGTCATTGTTATGTCTTTAGATACTTTTTCATCGGAGCTTTCGCTTCTTTTCATTGGCTTTCCGGGTTTTTATTTTATAAAAGGCAATCCACAGACGTTTCCCGCTAATTGTTTGATAGCCATCACGGAAGGTTTATTCGAGACCGTGAAAATAAAAAATAAAAGTGGAAATTCTGGAAATATAATGCATTAAAAATTGCTTAATTGCTTTATTTCGAATTTAAATCAAAATAAACAAATAAGCTACAAAAATGTACTGTATTATGTAAGTTAGTATTGAAAATGTATGAAGAAGTATATTGTAGTACAGTACTATTTAGTACTATACAGTGCGTCCATAAAGTAAGGCATAAGTTTATTATTAGCTAAATAAACAACAGTATTAGAAATTCCCGAAACAGGTCGATTTTTGATTTTAATTTACAATTTTTTTAAATTATAATTTAATATACAGGGTAAACCACCTTCGTGTGATAACGTCATCACCATTTTTTTTAAAGGAACCCCCCTTTATTTTTTCTATTTATATTATTTTCTTTGCTGAGGTGATTCCAAAAATGTATAAAACGTCGCTTTAAATTGGCACAGAATGGCAAAAATGCAAAAACTCCAAGTTATATACAAAATAATAAATTATAAGATAAACTTAATAAACGCAATAAATTAAATACATAGTTTTATACAACTACATTACTATTATGCAATTACTATGATACATTAACAAAAACAAACAAACAAAAATTTACAGTATATCTTCAAATCGGTCTTCATTTATCGTGAGACAATGACTGAACCGGTCATTACTTTCGTCGTTAACATTCTGTAGCATAGCATACTTTATTTCTTGTCTAATTAGGTCTTGTAGTTGATGGATATTATCAGGTTTGTTTGTGTAGATTTTAATTTTTAAATAACCCCATTAAAATAAATCTAATGGGTGCAAATCAGGTCAAATAGGGAGCCATTCCACTGGTCCCCTTTTTCCCTATCCACCGTTGTGGAAAAGTTTGGTTTAAAAATTCGCGCACAGTTACTGCACAATGTGGCAGTGCACCATCTTGTTAAAACCAGATTCTGATTTTACCAAAAAGCCCCTATAAATGGACAAAATCGATTTACTAAGAATCTTTACACCGTAGAAAAAAAGTTTCAAATAAAAAATGTATCTGAGATAATTTGAACAAAAATGTTTATTGGCAGATTTCGTATAGAATAATAAAAGGTTCGTAAAATCAATTGGACGACTTTCTGCAGAAAGGGACCAACCCACAAATAGCACAAGCTGAGAAAAATGAAGTTAAAGTTGTTGCGACAAAAAAAATTGTAGCTCATTTAAATTTATTTGACGAAAGTTCGTAAGTAGGTTAATACATTAGAATTATATTTCTTCAAAATGTTAGTGTTAAAATAATAGTGCAGCTATGCATATATATTATGTATAAAAGTAGGTTGGTTACTTTCTGCATTTTAAGAAATGAACTCTTTAGAAAAGTTTTATTGAAATTATTACATTTAATACAACAATACTAGTATATAAAAAATATAATTGTAACACAAAACTAAAATAAAAAAAAACATATTTTATATTCCCTAAACTGCTAATTTGTCATGGTTTCATCTTCAAGGTCATCAAGTTCATCAGGACGGCCGCTATATCCTTCAATATCATCAATAATTTCAGAGTCTCCAGTTAAACGTTTAAAATATTCTTGAGCATCACCCGGTATTAAATGCATTACAGATTTTATGTTCTCTAATTTTGGAAGAGAAATAGGCTTCCCGTTGGACCACATTTTTGTGAGTACATGGCTGAAATTATTATTGGTTATTGCTGGCCTTTCATGTTTTTTTATCGATGTAAACTTCAGAATAATTTTCATCTGCAAAGCTTGTTTTCATAAATTTATGGAAGCAACTCAAACTTGAGTTGCTTCCATAAAGTCCTCTTAGACACACCGTCTCAGGACTAGCAACTTCACGTGGAGTCATATGTCGCCATGTTACCTAATCC
Source organism: Diabrotica undecimpunctata (assembly GCF_040954645.1). Lineage (NCBI taxonomy): Eukaryota > Metazoa > Arthropoda > Insecta > Coleoptera > Chrysomelidae > Diabrotica > Diabrotica undecimpunctata. The sequence continues at coordinate 53,917,900 of NC_092803.1, forward strand.
AACGGTAACTTTAACATCTTAATATTTAATAAGAAATACTGTAAACCAAATGTAACTAATTATTTTTAACGGGTTTTTACCCATATATTTAGTGGCTACATTCATGTACTCCTAGACACTGATAATGGAATATGGATTCCGAAAACGTTTTGTCTAACATAGCCCGTTTGAGTTTTTAAATATATACCTTTTACAAATGATTTTAATAAATTTTTTAATACATGGTATACAGCCAACTACAGGAACGTAGATTCCTTGTGGATTCAATAATATCTTGAGTCGGATTAAACTGTGGTCGCTTACTATTGAAAATTTGTTGAGTACTTCGATGTCCTTAATTATTTATTTTCTATTTGTTATGATATAATCTATTTTATTCTTGACACTGCCATCTGGGTTGATCCATGTTCATTTACGCTGAGGCTTTTTATCGAAAAAAGAGTTTATCATGAATAAATTTTTCTGGTGTAAGAAGTTCGGCAATCTTTGCCCCCGTACTCATATTTCTTTTGCCATAGCCATACGTATTTATTGCTACTTCTGCATCATCTTGTTTAAACCCCATTTTCGCATTAAAGTCGTTCAAAATTATTGTGTAATATGCTGGTGTGGCATAAAAAATGTGTGGCTGTTTCTAGGTCCTCATAAAATTTTTCAATTTCTGTATCCGAGTGGGTAGTCGATGAAGCATGTGTCTGGCTTACCTTAAGGTTTTATCTTGCATTTAGTTTGAAGATGAGATATGTATTCCTGGGGTTTATGCTAATAATTTCAACTATATTTTGTGTGTGCTTTCTATGTATAATGAATCCCACTCCACTGTTTGAAGTCTCTTCTTCACCTCTAATATGAAATACGTGTCCTGATTTACGAGTAATTTGGGCTTCTCCTCTTCTTCTTATTTCACTGACGCCGATGATGTTCAATTTTATGTTTTCAATTATTCCTCCAGTTCTATCATCTTCTAGTCTGATATAAGAGTTCTAACATTGGACGAAGTAATATGCATTTGTCGCTCTTTGTAGTAGCCTAATTTTTTCCAGGGATTCTTATTATTCCGGTGTATGTATATTATTAAAAAAATATAGGTTTTTATTTAAGTGCACTTGTAATATTTTGAATAATACAGCGTTAGTGCTGCATCGGATATCCTGAAAAAATTAAAAATATCAGGGAATTTAACATAAAGCAAAACTGCCAGAGAAATATCAGGGAATTTCTAACAGTACTAAACCTGTAGCCTTTTGTAAAATTATTATTATCAGGTGCGAAGTTAACGATTACAAAAAATATGTATGGCTGATATAAAAACCGTTATCAGTCTATTACTAGATACAAAGTCCAGTTTTTTCTCTGTAGCATAACAGTAACCTGTAACTACTATTAGAATACATATGTCAATGGAACTATAATAATACATAAATTTACAGATTTCTATTTTAATGTATTTTGCCTCTATAATTACATTTGTTGGCCGATATTACGTTTTAAAAATTTTGTCGCATTTTCTGTCACTTCATGTTGTTGTAGTTAACGTTGTTTAAACACCAAATCCTCGAAAAAATATTATTCTAAGTTTATTCTTAGTTGCGATTAAAAACATACAATAAATGCCCAGGATCGTTTATTAAAGTTTAACTATTGGTGTAACAAGTGGATCATGGATTAGCAATACATTTGATTTTAAGGGGTGTTGCAGTAGAATCTTCAGGCATTAGAGTGTCGAAGCGTATAAAATTCCATTAGTGTCTGTGTTTATGTTCGAATAACGTCCACGTCGGTGGTCTCGTCTGCTCTAAACTACACTAGATACAACACCAACAATTTTCAGTTGGATTACTGAACCGTCTGTCCGTTCGGCACTCGGCCGCCGCCATTTATCATCGCCCATTCAAACAGTAATACCAGCTCGCAGTTAGTTGCATGATTAATTGATCAATATTTTCTTAATTGAAATTTCTGTTCATCGGCCCACTTTGGAAGCGCAAAACATTAATTGGCCTCCGTCTATGTTAGACAAGATTTTAATAATTTCCACTCGGCTCTGTTCTGACTTAAATTAATGGTGTACTTGCGAGGCTGCGGCGGTTGTAGGCATCCATGCTCGAACTATAGGTATTTTGGGCTTTAACCCAAAATTGTTAATTCAAAATATTAGATAGACATAATATCGGTTCCATAAATATTTGTACTACGAATAACAAATCCTACACAAGTTTTGAAAAAATATGGTTTTCAATTTTTGACATAACGGTGACACGTAACCTAACGTTACTAAAGGTAAATACATATTATTTTATTTTGGTATTTGAAGTTTATTTAAACATTTGCATTTATCAGCAAACAAACCTTGCTACAAGTTTGAATATTGTTATAAATTCATAAATAAATCCAAAAAAAAAAATCAAAAATATTGTCATAAATACAAAGGATGGTCAAAATATTCTCAACGTATGAACAAGAAAGGACAAAGAATTGCATTTACAAAATACCTTGTGAATGCGATCAGTTTTATTTAGGTGAAACATCAAGATCATTAAATGTTAGAATAAGTGAACATCAATCCTATATTAAAAATAGAGAATTTGATAGATCTCAAATCTGTAAACACGCATGGGATAATGAACATAGGGTTCAATGGAATGATTCAAATATAGTCCTAAAAGAAACGGATGGTAAAAAGAGAAAAATCAAAGAAGCGGCTCTAATTATGCTACATGAGACCAATTGTGTCGCGAATTCCTCGGCAGAATGTAGTAGGATCTGGTTACCCATATTGAAAGAGGAAGTTATTAAAAGGAAAATACCAGTATTGGTAAGTCAGTAACATATAGAGAATACATCATTAATGTTTTTTAAATAACAAACATATAAAATCGGAATTTGGTGTTTATTGAAGGTAAACTAAATGCACGATCAAATACTTACCATGTCGGGATAGTATTATGAGGTTTTTTTCCTGGTTTTTCCCTCATAATTTACTATGGAATCACTAACAGGAGAATTTTACTGCCATCATGGCATGTATTTGTCTTTTTAAAGACGAATTAAATGTTATGATCTTTTCTGACAGATATTCTCAAGTTAAAGTTGATTTCATGTAATCGAATGAACTATCCTATAAGTAAAGTCGTCCCAGGAACGCAACTCAACAATATTGGCAATATCATTTTAAAGTCGTCTACTTTAAAATGTATAAGGTATGTCTGAATTGTCAATATAGATAAGTCAAATAAAATTAAATTATTAGAAGAATTTTTCACTAAGTAACAAAAAACAAAATTTGCTTAATTTACTAATGTTTGTATTTTGAGAACGATTTCCGAAGTGGAAATTGAAACGTCAATAAACGTATTTAAACCTTTAATTGTGGCTTATTCCCATTTAAATAGTAATTAAGTTTTAAATATAATTACCATACCATTTTAAATATAAGTTGCCATGACATGGCTCTTCTGCTTTCTCCTCTTCAGGAATCTTCCCTTCAATTATTATTTGTACCAGATTATATTTGTCATTTCTCATTATGTGGCCTAGGAACGAGGTATTTCTTTTCTTAATTATTGTTATAAGTTATAACTTTTTATTTATATTGTTTAATACTGTTTAATTCATATTGTGTTGTATCTATACTATTCTAAGCATTTTACGATAATCTCTCATGGTATTTAATTTTAATGATCAGGCTTCGACTCCATACAGAAGAACTGACCAAACGTAGCATTTAATAACTCTAATTCGGATGTCTAGCTTTAAATTGAATGTTATTTAGGTCAATGCAACAATTTTCATTGGTTTTGCTAATCAGAATTACTTTAGATTATGAAGATTTATTGTCAGTCCCATTGCTTTACTTGCATTATCAAATCTGTCTATAACTCTGTCCTAGTATATTTTGTAATTTTTGTCTTGTATGTATTTTTGATATCAGAACGATATCGTCTGTATACTTGATATTGTTTATATATTTACTGTTTATTTTTATATTAATTTCGGCGCCGTTTTGTGTTTGAATTTGTTTTTTTTTCGAAAATAATATAAGCTTTTATTAATATTCTAACATCTAATTTGTTCTTACATGGACCCTACGTTTGACTTCAACTTTTTTGTTTAATTCTCACAATTAAACGTTTTGCAATGATATTTAATGTAAATTGTTGTTTTTGCATACTAAACTTTTTCTACAACTGATATTCGATCGATAATGTTTTGTATCTAGTTCAAAATGATTCTAAAATGATCGTTAACGGATGGTTAATATAGATATAGATACAGTAAATGCTTAAAGTAATAGCTCACCTAATAAAAAAAAATTTACTACCCCATGACCATTAATCGTCTGGGGGTCTTGTCTTAATATGCATTCAGAGTTCAAGTTAACAAGCAACGGACACATGACACAGCCTTGTCGGGCATCAGCTTTTTTCCGTCTAGCTTTATTTTCTGTAGTCCATACAAAAATATTTTTTATGCTGGACTCTATTAAAAGACTTCTGGTAATCGATGAAACAGAGATAAATTTTTTTCTGGCAATCGAGGCATTAAATGAGTGTTTGAATCGCAAACAACGCCTTTCTTGTTACCAAGGCCTTTCTAAACCCAAACTAAGAATCACTTATGTCTATTTTACATTTTTTATAAATTCAATTTTAAAATTTAAGAATATTTTTAGTTAGTGACTCATTAAGCTGATATAGCTATAAATTATAAGTTAAACCATTCCTTTGGTATTACGAGACTTTCATATATCGGAAGTTGAAAAGATGGGTTGTAGTTTTATGTAATCCTTAAATGATTGTAAGTCTATATTAACTTTAATTATATGAAACAGGTGGCGAAAGATTCAAAAACTGGGCTTGGCAACGAAATATTTGAAAGAATCACATATTTCATGTTATTCAAAATACGTGTTTAGTCTTTATTTTTTTGATTCCGAAGACTTAGGCCATTATTTAGCGATTGATATTTTAGTAATCTTACCAAGACATCCAGCAATTCAAAAATTTGCAGATTTCTTGGCGAACACCTACACTGCTGAAGACTCCAAATTTCCTCCTACCATATGGTCTCTAAAAATAGTACGACTCTACAAAGAACGACAAATGCATGCGAAAGTTTCCCGTCAAAATTCAATTGTGTGTTTTATACTTGCCATTCGAACATTTTTCAATTTTTGGAGGTTCTAAAAAATGTTCATATCTCAGTAAGAAGTCTTATCTATATATCAGTAAGAAGTAGTAGTATCCCTTTAAGAGTATACCAAAAACCAATACGTCTTGATAGAAATTTTATTGAACATCAAATATTTTTTAGTTTGTAACAAATAATTCAAGAAGGCATCAACCTGTATAGTCTGTAAGTTGCAGTTTACTTAATAAATAAATTCTTTTAATTTTAGAAGGGGGGAAAAAGTAATTGAGAGCATTCTATATTTTACAAATATTTATGTATCGCAGAATAACCGGCACGATTTTCAAAATGAATGACATAGATTTAAAAAAAATTATTAGCATATATATATTATCTAGTTTACACTCTGCTTCAAGTTGATATGCATTGGTCAAAAGATGAGGATAAAGAAGTGCACATTATAAGAGGAATCATGAGCCGACATAGATTTATATTTATGTTTTATAATACTGAAGAAACCGCTACATCAGTGTCAAACTAAGTACATGGACGTCAATATATATTTGCTTTACCAGATGAAAACAGATTCGACAATATTGGCCACATTACAAAAAGAGACAATAGTGCAAAAATGTAGGATGTGCAAAAGTAATACTATTTATTTATGTAAAAAGTGTAGAATGCATCTACACCCCGATGGTTTTGAAAATTTTCACCTTAAAATTTAATTTAGATTTAAGATAGAATATGTTTCTTTATTAAAAATTGTACTGTTTTCCTTGAAAATGACAAAATAATTCTTTTTGGTTATAAATTAGTCTTAATTTTTGTGTTTTTAATCCAATCTAATAAATTAATTGTCAGATTTTTCTTTGCATGTTGAGTGGCCTTTAATGGGTTAATACTATATAAAGAACAAACTTGCCTCTAATTTACTTTACTTACATCAAAACTATTTTAAGGTTAATAATAAAGTCTATCTAATAAATATATTCCCAAGAAATTGAACACACTACGCCTATGCACATATAAAATGTGGAACGAATGAACTAAAATATCATATTTCTCTCATTCCCAATCTTTCTAAGAACGTAAATATATAATATATAATATATTATAGACCAGCAATATATTGATAAGTTTAATGATCTTTCAAACTATTCAATAAACTTGTCTCACTATACACTAGTGAATCGCACCAATTTATATTGTTACGGGGGCAAATTTTATGGGACTTATCTTACTTTTTCACTTATTTACATGTGCGAAGTATACACAATAAAATTGCCCCGGTAAGAATTTACTGATGACATTTTACATGGTTGCCGCTAATATTTAGTTCAATTTGTAGATTAGTCACCTTTAATTGAAAATTGTCTGACTATATCTGTGCATATATATTCCGCTCTTTATGGCTGGCCTCGATTCTCGTATCTTGTATGCTGTCGCCTTGAGATTCTTTTAGTGACTTTTCTCGTATCTATACATATGACATATTATATCTGCATAGACTGCTGCATCACTGCATCGGAAAAAATGCATAAAATAAACTTAAAATAGATAGTGGCGTGAACTTATGTTAGTTACACGGTATGAGAATGAAAAAATCTCTGCAAGAAATACAGAGGTTTATTCTCGTAGTGGACTAGAAATATTTAAATGTCCATCAGTACGCAATACTTCTTTACCCGACTATTCTGCAGTTTTCTGCGTACTAGGTAAAACCCAACAGTCTGTGTCGAGTTTTTCCTTTGCTCCATCCGTTTCCTGGGCAAATATTTATTAGGAAAGATACTTTAGGCCTACGTGTGGTATCACATGGTCAGAAGTCATCATAATTTGTCATCCCTGATTTTAAATATGATGAAGAAGGTTCATAGCTGCCGTTGAAGATCTCTTTCTAGCCCTGTGTATAGCCTTAATCTAACCATTACAAGCAATTATATTTGACGAGGTTGATACTGTTTTAAAACATACCTGCCTGTATTTTAGTACACCACTTTCTAAATTAACAATATAGAGCAATTGGACTTGGACTCAATTGGTGTATTTCAATGTCTAAAAATAATAGAAAAAAATGGTCATCCCTAGATTACAAAATAAAAATAGCTACTTGTAAATAATAAATAAATATAGTGTATCAAAAAGTAATCACATTAAAATACTTAACCAATAAAAATAGTTAGCTATTTTTGGAAAAATTTATTGTTCGAACATTACGAACCACTTCCCTAAATTTTAATATATAAATAATATATATACATATATATATATATATATATATATATATATATATATATATATATATATATATATATATATATATATAATATATTTATATATTATATATAATATATATATATATATATATATATATATATATATATATATATATATATATATTGTGACAATTGGGGTTTATAGAAAATAATTTATAAGTTATATACTAGAGAAATTTACAAAAATATATTTATGTGAGGGCATTTTAAGAAATTAGCATATAATAATTGTAAAAAGTTGTATTTTAGTAATTTTAATGTTGTAAATAGATGTAAGTGAGCCATGTGCATAGGCAACCAAAAATACTCTCGGAGTGATTGACAGATAGAAATTAATCATAATTGGGAATATAAAGTGGGGTTATAATAATATATTGTTTGAAATGTGTATTTTATTAAATTAGAATGTTAAGTTACTAATTTAATTATATATTCTGATCTGAAAAGCCTAAATGTAAACAAAATTATTAATAGAAAAGAATGGAATTCTCTGGATCTCCGGAGATGGCCATGTTTGCGAAATGGTTTGTTCCAGAAAATTCAGACATGTATTAAATAGAACTAAATAGAACATGATATCTTACGAGATGGTTCTGGAATATCCAAAAGATATAAATACCCGTGATTTGGATTCAAGATGGCAGTTTTTAGTCAGAAGTCAAGCAGTTTATTATGAAAGTTAGTAGTGAAGTAAATTGTTCAGAATTTCAAGAAGTCAGTCAGAAAAGTTTAGTAAGAAATATGAAAGTTAGTTTGAGTCAGTGAATCAGGTACAAATAATCAAATTGTTTAATATAGTGAGTTAAATGAAGATTAAAAATTATGCCTATATTTAATGCACATTTATAATTATACACAAATAATTATTGAAGATTATAAAAGTATATTAGAAGAATATTGGATGGACATTGGAAGGAATTAAAATTATAATATGATTGGAGATTAGTATAAATCAACTTATAATAATTGGATATTGGTATATTGAAAAGAAGAATAAATATAAATGGTGTTTGCTGGTTTGTTTGGTGGTGTATAAATGCTGGTGAAGAAAACTATATCTTAAATTGGTAGAAGCTGATAATTCGAAAAAGTAATTTCACAAAAACAAGGATAACCGAAGTACGAAGACATTTAGTGGTGATTAGAATCTATATAGTGGTTCATTTAGGCATTCAGTGAAAGAAAGGTACAAAATTTTGTTAATATAATTTAGTTAGTGTCATAACAATTTCAATTTTGAAGATAGTTTGTTTAAATTTTACATTGTCTATAGAATTTAATTAGTTTTATAAGAATATCAATTTAAAGATAGTTTATTTTAAATTTACATTGGCTAGGTTAGATATATATGTGTGTTTCATAATAGTTATAATAAAGATAATTTAAAAAAGTACTTACAAGCTAATTCTTTGAGAACCGCGATAAAAACCCTATATACTATATTATTAAAAATACTCATTGCTCATCATTCAAACAAAAAACACATCATAACAATATATATATATATATATATATATATATATATATATATATATATATATATATATATATATATATATATATATATATATATATATATATATATAACATAATATATATAATATAAATATAGCCCAAAATAACTACATAAATATTTTATTCCTAAAGTTTCTTCTCTCAAATTTTTCCTCGTAGGTATTATAGAACTCCTTTTTTAACGGTTCACTTCGGATTATTACCGTTCTGCTTTTTTCGCGTCTTTTTAATTATCTCTTTAGACACGCCGACACATACTTTATACAAAAACGGTGCGTGCCCACGTACATACACCGTTCACCGTCCGTTTTACGAGGCCTCTCGTGAAAAAGGGATAAAAATGCAATTTGTTTTTCGGCGTGCGGAGAAAAGAGGATATTTTCTATTAATGTATTTCTTATCCTCGCACCTCGGCCTGTCATAACTACAAACGTAAAACTGTGAGTTATTTTACGTCGGTGAAAATTCATTATTTCTGTTGATATATGTTCACCTTGGCGGGGATTTGGGTCCGAGTTGATGCTCTGTCGTTTCGTGTGTGCCATTTTGGGGAATTTGCGGAATTACTTTTGCGGAATGGGATGCTCTTTGTGCACTTTTATAGTGGATTTTCTTCTTTTGTACAGTCCTGGAAAAATTTCTTTACACACCACTATAAAGAAGGAATAGTATCAAATAAATACATAAAGTATCAGATGTATACCAAATTCCATTCAAATAGATACTTATGTAAATATAAAACATCTCACACAAACAAGACCTATAAATAGAAATAAAAATTTTAAAAATATGCAAAATAAACATAATAAATTTAAAGCGATCAATTCTTAACGTATTTCCAGAAAAAATAATAAATCTTATTAAAAACTATGGTGACACAGAAAGCAAAGTCCTGCACAACAGCAGAAAATCTGACTCAATAGCCGTGCTAAAAGGAGACAAAAGGACAGTGTCTTATCTCTCTGTCTCCACTATTTAACACTGTAGTAGCATTGTTTAAAAACAGACTCCGTAATAATGAAGAAAAATCATATTTGAGGTATTTACTGGAAATTAACAAACATAATGAAATAATATATAGATTACACTGATGATATACGCCCCTTAGCACATTGTGATCAACATTCATTATATTAAGAGAGTGGTGAAATTTTGTATACCTACACAGCATAATACATTGTAACGGTGAGACAAAGCGTGATGTACAGGAAAGGATCGTAATACCTACAATATGCATAACATGGAAATCCAAGATTTACCCAACTATAGTCCAACTATTTTCAATTAAAGGTGACTAATCTACAAATTAAACGAAGTGCTAACGGCAACCATGTTAAATCCTAGAAGTAAATTCTTACAGGGGTCATTTTTATTGTGTATGCTTCGCCCATGTAAATAAGTGAGAAATTAAGATAGTCCCATAAAATTTGACCCGTAACAATATAAATTGGTGCAATTCACGAGCGTATAGTTAGACAAGTTCATTGAATAGTTTGAAGCATCGCTAAACTTATCAATATTTCTCTGGTCTATATATATTTACGTTCTTAGAAAGAATGAGAATAAGAGAAATATGATATTTTAGTTTATTCGTTCCACATTCTATATGTGCGTAGGTGTTAACGACCGATACAATAAACAAAGAGAAATTTGACAATTAATTTATTAGATCGGATTAAAAACACATAAATTAAGACTACTTTACAACCAAAAAGATATTTTTCTCATTTTCAAGAAAAAATAGTACAATTTTTAATTAAGGAAGATATCGTATCTTAAATGTAAATTAAATTTTAAGGTGAAAATATTCAAAACATTCGGGGTATAGATGCACTCTACACCCTTTACATAAATAAATATTGTCGAATCTGGTTTCATCTGGTCAAGCCAATAATTGAGATTGCCGTCCATGTACTAAGTTTGATACTGATGTAGCGGTTTCTTCACTATTCTCTTTTCTTCATGTTTGATTAAACGAAATCTATGTCGGCTCATGCTTTCTCTTATAATGTGCATTTCTTTATTCTCATCCTTCGACCAATACATATCAACTTGAAGCAGAGAGTGAACCAGGTAATATACATATGCCAATAATTTTTTTAAATCTATGTCATTTATTTCAAAATCTTGGCGGTTATTCTGCGATGCATAAATATTATTTGTAAAATACACAATGCTCTCAATTACTTGTTTATCAAAAAAGAGTAAAACTTTAATATAAACTTGCCTCCATGGTTGGCTTTTATATTACCTAAATATCAATCAGACTGATGTTGAATTAATACTGAGTACAAAGGAGTATCTGTTGTTACCAAACTTGAGAGAAATTTTGATTAAATATTTTTGCCTGGTTTTTCCTTTGGACGTTTTATCTGGGGTTCAGAGGAATATCCGAATATCATAATCAGAATCGTCAGAATTCCCAATCACTTGTATTTCATATGTACCAGCAATATCCGATTTTATTCCTCCTTCACAAATAATATTATCATCAATGTCTTCTACATCGGAAACTTGATCTGATTCCGACGGCATTATGATTAAGTGAATCAGCATTTTCATAATCTGTCTTTTTCTAACAAAGCTATTAACTATTTAGTAGTTAGTGCCACCTTCCTTTCATATTTCGAGAATTTACTGAAAGATGCAATACTATATACACGCATTCACATGATAATAGTTTAGCTTACTTTATTTTAATTTATCTGGAATATAAAACCAATAAACACAAGGAAACTTTCAAATCAAGTCAAAAAAAAAAAAACAAATATACCGTTTACAGCACATAGTAAATCTATAAATAGAGACTGAAGTGTAATGACGAGATCGTATATTAAAATTTGAGATTGTTTAGTCTAATGAAAAAAATAATTATTTTGCAAAGGTTTCTGTTTCTGTAAAATTTTACTTATGTTTTTAAATAAATAATTAAAATATTATTTTGGTATGCCCCTGCAACGTTGATAGGTGAAATATAATTTCGTCACTTTAAGTGCGATGTTGCCAATTGATCACCTTCAATTAAAAATTGTTTGGTATAACACGAAATTAAAAATCATTATCACAATTATAAAAGCTGTATTAATATCAACATTCATAGTACACCAATTAAAAGTTTTGTCATAATTGACACTCCAAAGAGGAAAAAACCAACCAGGAAAATGCCATAAAGTAAAAAAGGCGAAGAAAATGGAGATGGCTGGGCCACAAACTCCGTAGACCCAAGATGACATGACCCAAGAAGACAGCACTGGATTGGAATTCTCAAGGCTAGCTGAAAGTATTAACATATTAATGACGGATTAAACATATTTTTAAATCACAATGGATTAAAGAATGAGTGATTTTATTTTTGTTTTTTTTTCCTGTATTTGTGTATTTCCTGTTTTGCGTATATATTTAATTAATGTTTTGGTTCATTTAAACAGATTTAGTTCTCATGTTTTTTGATATATATGAATATTTCTTCAGAATATTTGATTTTGATTATTTTATATAGTTATGATATGTGATATAATTAATATGGTAACTATTTCGTTTCATTTGCTATGATAATTATCTACTTCATGATATCTGATTATTCTGTGATCACGTTTATTTGATTATTTGGGTTATATTTTTTTATATTTGATATATTCGACTATTGAATTCAATTTCTTTACCTAATAATATACTATTTGCTTATTCTACGATATGTGTGATATTTTTAAATATATTTTGGTTTAGGGAATCTTAGTTTAGTTTTATTTAATGATATTTACTTTTCTGTTTGTGTCGTAATTATCCCAATTCTTTTTTTTTTTTTTTTTGGTGTTTAAATATTTAAAAACAGTGACACTCTTTTTTTTAAGAGCTGTCTCTTTACCATTTTCTGTGTGTTGTTATAAATTTATTCTTTCTTGTGTTACTTACCTCTAAGAACAACCCCGCCTATAATCTACCGGTACAGAGTAACGGTACCTTCGAACCTATTGTGTACCGGTGTCCTCAGATTATTTCTATAATCTAGATCACTTTAGCATAGTACAATATGACTGTCTGTTTTTCAATGTACCTCCAATAAGTGATTCTCCCATCGTTTTCATGGTCATAAGGTTTTTATCTCTGCTGTTTCTTATATTCTTTTTCTTCTCTCTATCTTAAGGCGGGTACACATATGCGAGCAGAACTGTTCGCGAACCGTTTGTGAACGCTATATTCGTTAATGTGTACCGCAGAAAAAACCGCTTGCGTACTGTTTCATCGTGACTCGTCGCGAACCAAATTGTTTCGGTTTATTTCACGACTTCAAAGGAAGCTCGGCTTTCAGTTTGGACGGCGCTTACTAGACGCAGCGAACATTTTTATTGTGTCATCAAATCGACATTGTGTGAATGACGTGTTCCTTCCTAGAGAGACGTGAGAAAACAGTAAACTGATTATTGTCATGGACGTATAAATAAAGATAAAATCTTTATTTATACGTCGATGATTACTGTACATAATTTTATTTTTGTTAAACAAGCAAAAACAGGAACATAAATCAGTACCCAAATTATAAATAAAATGAATCATTTCGCACATGTGTGTTCGTTGTTGGTTTGTCGCTTTCCATGGATCGAGATAAGTATGCGATTAGTACGATGTAGAATATTTTTCAAGGATCTGTACGCGTACTGTACGTATACCGTTCGGCTCGCATATGTGTACCCACCTTTAGGTCGTGTTTCTGCTTCGTATATCATTGATCTGTTTTGTAAATTCTGTTTTTGTATTTCTTTCCCGATATTTTTTTTCTACAATATTTCGTTTAGGAAATCTGCGGCTTTGTTATCTATATTTACTTGATCTTTCACTTCTGTTTCGGGCTTTCCGTAGCTATATAGTGTGATGCCTAGATACTTAAACTCCACTTTTAATCTGACCTTGCAGCTCCAATTTACATATTAGTAAACTTGCTGTTAGAACCATGCATTTTGTGTTTTTTCGGGAAACTAACATGTTAAATTTTCTGACGGTTATATGAAATTGGTGCAGCATACGTTGTAAATCCTATTCATTTTAAGAGAGTAGCATTAAGTCGTCTGCATAGCAGATTATTTTAAGTTGTTTTTCTTCGGCTTCAATTGGGTCAGTTAGTTCCTCTTTGACTTTTACCTTTATTGTGTTGTTTTGGTAGATATTTTTGATAATTCTGATTATTTCTAGAGGTATCTTTCTTAAGTACAATAAGTTGATAGTATGGTTTAATTTTACCCAGTCAAATGCCTTCTAAACGTCCACGAAACATAGATATGCCGGTTTGTTTTATTCTATTGATTTCTCTTGCACTTACCTCATTATAAATAAAGCGTTGGTGCATGATCTTGACCTGAAAACACGTTTTTCTTTTGCTAGTGTTATAATGTCATTCAGTTTATTTTTTATCATTTTGGTTTTTAATTTTGGTGTTGTGTTTAGTAAGTTAATTCCTCTGTAATTTTCCGGGTCCGATTTGTTTCTCTTTTTAAAGAGAGCTATTAAGATACCTGACCTGGCTTGGGAGGAAGATTGCCACAACCGATGGCAATAAACAGGAACGACTGATTCAATAGAGTAGGTAAGGTTTGTACCACAACATTGCTGATTTAAAATATCATATACACTTATGGACAAAATTAATATGGTTTTTTCTATACAATCATGGACAAAACTATTAAATATTTTGGAATTTTCTAATTTTTTGTTAAAAATAAATTTTGGTCAATCAAGTAGTTTATTGTGACGAAGAGTTTATTTTAACAATGTTTTGTAAACTATTTTAATTTTTTATGCAGAGAAAATTGCAAAAAAAATAATGTCTAATGTTTTAATAGGAAAATAAGGTTTTTTTGTTGTTCTTCTTTTTATTCCTCCTTGTATGTAGGCTTTAAAACCTGTATCTTATTCAATATTAACCTCTTAAATTGTTTAAATTATCGGACCATCTATGTCGTGGTCTGCCAATACTTCTTTGTCCATTTGGTGACTTATCTCGTGCTATTCGTACTATCCTATCATCTGCCGGTCTACTAATGTGTTCGTTCCACTCCTGTTTCCGTTTTGTTACTCATTCATTTATGTCTTTTATATTGCATGCTCTTCTTGTGTTTTTGCTTCTCTCACTACCCAGCAGACTTTTGCCTGATATTCATTGGAGTATTTTCATCTCTGTTGTTTCTAGTAGTCGTCTCGTTTTAGATGTGTCAGGTCTTGTCTCCGCCGAGTATGTTAATATAGGTCTAATTGCTGCTTTATATATTCTTGTTTTGTGTCTTTTCTTAGGTGTTTGTTCTTCCAAATTGTGTCATTAAGAGATCCCGCCGCTTTACTTGCTTTTAAGTTTGGCTGTCATATTTCTTCATCAACATATCCATAACTAGTTATATCTATTCACAGATATCTAAACCTTGCTTCCTGCTTTATTATTTTTCCATCAATTTCGATTTTACATCGCAGTGTATTTAGATGTTGTCATACATTTGACCACCGACAATTGGAACACCAGCGTTGATCTTGGTACAAGCTTGAAGGAAAATGGTTTAACTCTCTGGCGAACAATAAAAGTACATAGAAGAAAAAAATTACTGTATATTTCTTTAACAATCAAGGACGACCTATTGACTCTAGTGCATTTGGGTTTGGTTTAAGAGGAACTAGTGTCATAATAATCACAAAAAACAAAAACGTTGTGTTATATTCTACTATGCATCATGAGGACGACGTTGATTCTCTAACTGGAAAACCGACAACCATATTAGTATATAACAGCCCAAAAAGCGGTGTTGATACTGTAGATAAATTATGCGCGTAATACGATGTGACACGTTGTAGTAGAAGATGGCCTATGGTTGTTTTGTACAGCCTTTTTAAATGTTACAGCAATAAATTACTTTGTTATTTACAATTGTAACATTCCAAATTATTCCACAATGTGGAATATGTACAACCACCAGAAGAATCGAATCCAAACTGTCTATATACTCAAGACAATAAGCATTCGACTAAAGGAGATCTGTCATTTGAATAAAGATATCGTGCCAGTTCAAAGAACTCCGGGAGCAATTGGGAGGTGTAGTGACTGTTAATGGAAAAAGGATCGAAAAACGGAATATTTCTGTTCGATTTGTAAAAAAATCTTTGTTTGGAACATGTAAATCCAATTTTCAATGACTGTAACAATAATCAGGCTTAAGTTTATTATATATTTTGCCATCTCTTATATTTTTTTATAATAAGTCTTAGTGAAATAATGTTTTATTTTTATTTAAGATAGTTCTTGAAGAGCGATAATATGTTCTAATTTTAAATTAATTGTAATTTTTTTAGTAAAAAGAGAGTAAATCAAACTATTAGAAAAACTGTGGACTATTTTTTGTGCTACGTAAATATACATTTAAAATAAACAAAACATGTAATAATAAAAAATAATATTAACACGTTCAGCCCCGGGTGGCATCAATATGATGCCTCACTAAATAGTACTCTTGGGACAGTGAGGCATCACTCTAATGCCACACTACAGTGTTGTATTTGGGACACCGTGGCATCAACTGTGCCCCCACAGCTATATAAATTAGATTGTAAGTTGGACAAGGTAGTCAAAGGAAATGGAAATTATAAAACTTAAAAAAATAAAAGATTGTATTCAAAATGTGTAAAAATAATTATAATATAACACCTTATTATTTTAAAACAGCATTATGTGTTAAGAAAAAACAATAAATACAATAATGTTTTTTGCATTGGTTGCACAAAAATTTAGAACGAGAACACTTGTTTTGAGCTTCCTTCCGCCCCCATTCATTCTTCATTCTGACGTAGCAAACCACACATCTGATTTTTCTTCCTTCTACAAGCTCATGACGGACATCGGTGTTATCGTTGATATTAGTTCTGATAGTACTTCTGTTTTGAACTCTGTTATTGTCAATTTAGTTTGTGCAACCTGTGTATATACAATATGAGCATTCACCAAGGCACTACCAAACAATAATTATGTTGCTAATTTCCTGTACCATTTATTCTCTCATCTCAAGCAATGTCAATACGCTTTTTTCTGATCTAAGAGATCAATAAAGGATTTTGAATCATTGTAATCAACAATCATTTTGGGCTTTTCAATTTCTTTGCCTTTGTGTAGACGTTTCAACATTCCATCCCCATGCTTTGTACTAATCATCAAGACATCCCTTTTGTCACACCATTTTAACATTACAACTCCGGAATTACTTTGTAGGGCAATTTTTTCATTTTTTTTTAGTTTTTTCTTGACATCCTCGGGACAATTCATTTTTCTGTTTGACCGAACAGTGCCTACAAGGTGAGTTGTACGGCTGAGCAGTGTATGAGTAAGGGTGACGCTCGTATAATAATTATCTGTGAAGAGAGTACGACCACTATCTAACAACCCCTCCATAAGTGATAGAACAACAGATAAAGAGGCATTTTGACCACCCTGACTATCTTTTCCACAGTAAATTTTAAAGTCATAAGTGTAGCCGTTTTCTAAGCGAAGCTTATATAATGTGATACCAAATTTATGTTTTATTTTTGATATATTGCTTTAATTTCAAGTGACCACGATAAGGTACCATCGCATCGTCTCGTCAATACAAACATTTTCTCCTGGAGTAACAATTTGCTGAAATATAGAAATAAGTTTTTGAACCAACGGAGATATTTTGTGAAGCTTGTTAAAGTGAATATTTGAAAGTAATTGCTCAAAACGATTTCTAGACATTTTGTGTCTTATGTTGATAACAAATAAGTAATTTCTGCTCCAATAGTCGCGTAATCGTGGTGCTTTTAGCAATCCCATCCATATAGTTACCCCAAAGAATATTTCCATTTCTTTTCTTGTAGTTGGTATCCAACGTTTACATTTAGATTTGGCTACAACACGTCGGCCATTTATCTGTTGATCTGCGTATAAATTCGTTTGATCAATTATATAATCGATCAAGTCATTAGTCACAAATAGTTTGTGAAAGAAATAAGAAGTTTCTATAAAATTGTTGTAATATTCCAGTCTTACCGGAAAATTTTTCAACTTGGAAGTGTCAAGTTTCCTCCATAATAAATTTGAACTCTCCCCTTTATCTTCTTCTGTGACAACAGCAAATGCAGAAATTAGAGTTTCTATTGTCTGTTGTATCAGGTCATCCTAAACAGAAATTAGGTATAACTTTCCAGAATGAAGATAAAAGTTTAGTAAAACTTTTTTGGTATACCGCTAGATTGTTATACTGCAAGATTGCGTTCGTCCGGTACTTCACTGATGCCATGTAATTTTCTTAGTTTCCTAAGAATTTCTTCGGAAGAATCCGAGGTTTCTGTGTCACTGGGTATATAATCATCTAATGATCCAGAATTTGCATAAGGGCCTTCCACTCCTACGTCTTAATCTAACATAAGCTGTTCGTATAAACTTACAAGTCTTTTCTGTTCTTTTTCGTAGGAATCCATCGAAAAAATTCGTGTAATCTAATATTTTATAGTACACTCATACAATAACCTTACGCAAAGAGCACCGAACAAAGAATGACTCAGAATATAACGTCAAATACGTCCGTCGCATCATACAGGAATGAACAAGTTTGAGGCATCACGTAAATGCCACGCTGTCCAGACAAACAAATTTATAGTTTTTGGACAGCGAGGCATCAATGGGATCATACAGGAATGAACAAGTTTGAGGCATCACGTAAATGCCACGCTGTCCAGACAAACAAATTTATAGTTCTCGGACAGCGAGGCATCAATGTGATGGCTTAAAAATGTTGTGCAATAACTCAATTGTCAAATATTTTTTTTGAAAATATATCAGAAATGCAGAAAGACATCCACGACTCCCGTCTTATTTACAAAAAATTATATGCTGACCAATGGACAAGAAAAAAAATTATAACACCGGGGCTGAACGTGTTAACAAACTACAAACAATAGATTATTTTATTTAAATTATAATTAAATACTGGAAGGTTAAGGAGACTCCAATGATGTTGCGGAAAATCCCTTTTAACTATTTCTACGACTAAACATAACTTACGGGTTTTAAGGATAAACTATTGTAAATAAATGTTATTACCTTACTTAAATAAATTATATCTCCACCCTTGTCTCTCCTCGTAAGAGCATAAACCAACAAGAGAATTAATCGTCTGGATTACCTCAAATAGAATAAAAATTCATAAACATGAGTAACCAAAATTTAAAAGTCCATCAATAAAAGTATGAGAAATGAAAAATGGATATAAATCTACCGTTCCGTGTCATTGTTATGTCTTTAGATACTTTTTCATCGGAGCTTTCGCTTCTTTTCATTGGCTTTCCGGGTTTTTATTTTATAAAAGGCAATCCACAGACGTTTCCCGCTAATTGTTTGATAGCCATCACGGAAGGTTTATTCGAGACCGTGAAAATAAAAAATAAAAGTGGAAATTCTGGAAATATAATGCATTAAAAATTGCTTAATTGCTTTATTTCGAATTTAAATCAAAATAAACAAATAAGCTACAAAAATGTACTGTATTATGTAAGTTAGTATTGAAAATGTATGAAGAAGTATATTGTAGTACAGTACTATTTAGTACTATACAGTGCGTCCATAAAGTAAGGCATAAGTTTATTATTAGCTAAATAAACAACAGTATTAGAAATTCCCGAAACAGGTCGATTTTTGATTTTAATTTACAATTTTTTTAAATTATAATTTAATATACAGGGTAAACCACCTTCGTGTGATAACGTCATCACCATTTTTTTTAAAGGAACCCCCCTTTATTTTTTCTATTTATATTATTTTCTTTGCTGAGGTGATTCCAAAAATGTATAAAACGTCGCTTTAAATTGGCACAGAATGGCAAAAATGCAAAAACTCCAAGTTATATACAAAATAATAAATTATAAGATAAACTTAATAAACGCAATAAATTAAATACATAGTTTTATACAACTACATTACTATTATGCAATTACTATGATACATTAACAAAAACAAACAAACAAAAATTTACAGTATATCTTCAAATCGGTCTTCATTTATCGTGAGACAATGACTGAACCGGTCATTACTTTCGTCGTTAACATTCTGTAGCATAGCATACTTTATTTCTTGTCTAATTAGGTCTTGTAGTTGATGGATATTATCAGGTTTGTTTGTGTAGATTTTAATTTTTAAATAACCCCATTAAAATAAATCTAATGGGTGCAAATCAGGTCAAATAGGGAGCCATTCCACTGGTCCCCTTTTTCCCTATCCACCGTTGTGGAAAAGTTTGGTTTAAAAATTCGCGCACAGTTACTGCACAATGTGGCAGTGCACCATCTTGTTAAAACCAGATTCTGATTTTACCAAAAAGCCCCTATAAATGGACAAAATCGATTTACTAAGAATCTTTACACCGTAGAAAAAAAGTTTCAAATAAAAAATGTATCTGAGATAATTTGAACAAAAATGTTTATTGGCAGATTTCGTATAGAATAATAAAAGGTTCGTAAAATCAATTGGACGACTTTCTGCAGAAAGGGACCAACCCACAAATAGCACAAGCTGAGAAAAATGAAGTTAAAGTTGTTGCGACAAAAAAAATTGTAGCTCATTTAAATTTATTTGACGAAAGTTCGTAAGTAGGTTAATACATTAGAATTATATTTCTTCAAAATGTTAGTGTTAAAATAATAGTGCAGCTATGCATATATATTATGTATAAAAGTAGGTTGGTTACTTTCTGCATTTTAAGAAATGAACTCTTTAGAAAAGTTTTATTGAAATTATTACATTTAATACAACAATACTAGTATATAAAAAATATAATTGTAACACAAAACTAAAATAAAAAAAAACATATTTTATATTCCCTAAACTGCTAATTTGTCATGGTTTCATCTTCAAGGTCATCAAGTTCATCAGGACGGCCGCTATATCCTTCAATATCATCAATAATTTCAGAGTCTCCAGTTAAACGTTTAAAATATTCTTGAGCATCACCCGGTATTAAATGCATTACAGATTTTATGTTCTCTAATTTTGGAAGAGAAATAGGCTTCCCGTTGGACCACATTTTTGTGAGTACATGGCTGAAATTATTATTGGTTATTGCTGGCCTTTCATGTTTTTTTATCGATGTAAACTTCAGAATAATTTTCATCTGCAAAGCTTGTTTTCATAAATTTATGGAAGCAACTCAAACTTGAGTTGCTTCCATAAAGTCCTCTTAGACACACCGTCTCAGGACTAGCAACTTCACGTGGAGTCATATGTCGCCATGTTACCTAATCCAACGGTAACTTTAACATCTTAATATTTAATAAGAAATACTGTAAACCAAATGTAACTAATTATTTTTAACGGGTTTTTACCCATATATTTAGTGGCTACATTCATGTACTCCTAGACACTGATAATGGAATATGGATTCCGAAAACGTTTTGTCTAACATAGCCCGTTTGAGTTTTTAAATATATACCTTTTACAAATGATTTTAATAAATTTTTTAATACATGGTATACAGCCAACTACAGGAACGTAGATTCCTTGTGGATTCAATAATATCTTGAGTCGGATTAAACTGTGGTCGCTTACTATTGAAAATTTGTTGAGTACTTCGATGTCCTTAATTATTTATTTTCTATTTGTTATGATATAATCTATTTTATTCTTGACACTGCCATCTGGGTTGATCCATGTTCATTTACGCTGAGGCTTTTTATCGAAAAAAGAGTTTATCATGAATAAATTTTTCTGGTGTAAGAAGTTCGGCAATCTTTGCCCCCGTACTCATATTTCTTTTGCCATAGCCATACGTATTTATTGCTACTTCTGCATCATCTTGTTTAAACCCCATTTTCGCATTAAAGTCGTTCAAAATTATTGTGTAATATGCTGGTGTGGCATAAAAAATGTGTGGCTGTTTCTAGGTCCTCATAAAATTTTTCAATTTCTGTATCCGAGTGGGTAGTCGATGAAGCATGTGTCTGGCTTACCTTAAGGTTATATCTTGCATTTAGTTTGAAGATGAGATATGTATTCCTGGGGTTTATGCTAATAATTTCAACTATATTTTGTGTGTGCTTTCTATGTATAATGAATCCCACTCCACTGTTTGAAGTCTCTTCTTCACCTCTAATATGAAATACGTGTCCTGATTTACGAGTAATTTGGGCTTCTCCTCTTCTTCTTATTTCACTGACGCCGATGATGTTCAATTTTATGTTTTCAATTATTCCTCCAGTTCTATCATCTTCTAGTCTGATATAAGAGTTCTAACATTGGACGAAGTAATATGCATTTGTCGCTCTTTGTAGTAGCCTAATTTTTTCCAGGGATTCTTATTATTCCGGTGTATGTATATTATTAAAAAAATATAGGTTTTTATTTAAGTGCACTTGTAATATTTTGAATAATACAGCGTTAGTGCTGCATCGGATATCCTGAAAAAATTAAAAATATCAGGGAATTTAACATAAAGCAAAACTGCCAGAGAAATATCAGGGAATTTATCCCAACATTTTAGGCAAATTACATTTTATACTAACTAACAGTACTAAACCTGTAGCCTTTTGTAAAATTATTATTATCAGGTGCGAAGTTAACGATTACAAAAAATATGTATGGCTGATATAAAAACCGTTATCAGTCTATTACTAGATACAAAGTCCAGTTTTTTCTCTGTAGCATAACAGTAACCTGTAACTACTATTAGAATACATATGTCAATGGAACTATAATAATACATAAATTTACAGATTTCTATTTTAATGTATTTTGCCTCTATAATTACATTTGTTGGCCGATATTACGTTTTAAAAATTTTGTCGCATTTTCTGTCACTTCATGTTGTTGTAGTTAACGTTGTTTAAACACCAAATCCTCGAAAAAATATTATTCTAAGTTTATTCTTAGTTGCGATTAAAAACATACAATAAATGCCCAGGATCGTTTATTAAAGTTTAACTATTGGTGTAACAAGTGGATCATGGATTAGCAATACATTTGATTTTAAGGGGTGTTGCAGTAGAATCTTCAGGCATTAGAGTGTCGAAGCGTATAAAATTCCATTAGTGTCTGTGTTTATGTTCGAATAACGTCCACGTCGGTGGTCTCGTCTGCTCTAAACTACACTAGATACAACACCAACAATTTTCAGTTGGATTACTGAACCGTCTGTCCGTTCGGCACTCGGCCGCCGCCATTTATCATCGCCCATTCAAACAGTAATACCAGCTCGCAGTTAGTTGCATGATTAATTGATCAATATTTTCTTAATTGAAATTTCTGTTCATCGGCCCACTTTGGAAGCGCAAAACATTAATTGGCCTCCGTCTATGTTAGACAAGATTTTAATAATTTCCACTCGGCTCTGTTCTGACTTAAATTAATGGTGTACTTGCGAGGCTGCGGCGGTTGTAGGCATCCATGCTCGAACTATAGGTATTTTGGGCTTTAACCCAAAATTGTTAATTCAAAATATTAGATAGACATAATATCGGTTCCATAAATATTTGTACTACGAATAACAAATCCTACACAAGTTTTGAAAAAATATGGTTTTCAATTTTTGACATAACGGTGACACGTAACCTAACGTTACTAAAGGTAAATACATATTATTTTATTTTGGTATTTGAAGTTTATTTAAACATTTGCATTTATCAGCAAACAAACCTTGCTACAAGTTTGAATATTGTTATAAATTCATAAATAAATCCAAAAAAAAAAATCAAAAATATTGTCATAAATACAAAGGATGGTCAAAATATTCTCAACGTATGAACAAGAAAGGACAAAGAATTGCATTTACAAAATACCTTGTGAATGCGATCAGTTTTATTTAGGTGAAACATCAAGATCATTAAATGTTAGAATAAGTGAACATCAATCCTATATTAAAAATAGAGAATTTGATAGATCTCAAATCTGTAAACACGCATGGGATAATGAACATAGGGTTCAATGGAATGATTCAAATATAGTCCTAAAAGAAACGGATGGTAAAAAGAGAAAAATCAAAGAAGCGGCTCTAATTATGCTACATGAGACCAATTGTGTCGCGAATTCCTCGGCAGAATGTAGTAGGATCTGGTTACCCATATTGAAAGAGGAAGTTATTAAAAGGAAAATACCAGTATTGGTAAGTCAGTAACATATAGAGAATACATCATTAATGTTTTTTAAATAACAAACATATAAAATCGGAATTTGGTGTTTATTGAAGGTAAACTAAATGCACGATCAAATACTTACCATGTCGGGATAGTATTATGAGGTTTTTTTCCTGGTTTTTCCCTCATAATTTACTATGGAATCACTAACAGGAGAATTTTACTGCCATCATGGCATGTATTTGTCTTTTTAAAGACGAATTAAATGTTATGATCTTTTCTGACAGATATTCTCAAGTTAAAGTTGATTTCATGTAATCGAATGAACTATCCTATAAGTAAAGTCGTCCCAGGAACGCAACTCAACAATATTGGCAATATCATTTTAAAGTCGTCTACTTTAAAATGTATAAGGTATGTCTGAATTGTCAATATAGATAAGTCAAATAAAATTAAATTATTAGAAGAATTTTTCACTAAGTAACAAAAAACAAAATTTGCTTAATTTACTAATGTTTGTATTTTGAGAACGATTTCCGAAGTGGAAATTGAAACGTCAATAAACGTATTTAAACCTTTAATTGTGGCTTATTCCCATTTAAATAGTAATTAAGTTTTAAATATAATTACCATACCATTTTAAATATAAGTTGCCATGACATGGCTCTTCTGCTTTCTCCTCTTCAGGAATCTTCCCTTCAATTATTATTTGTACCAGATTATATTTGTCATTTCTCATTATGTGGCCTAGGAACGAGGTATTTCTTTTCTTAATTATTGTTATAAGTTATAACTTTTTATTTATATTGTTTAATACTGTTTAATTCATATTGTGTTGTATCTATACTATTCTAAGCATTTTACGATAATCTCTCATGGTATTTAATTTTAATGATCAGGCTTCGACTCCATACAGAAGAACTGACCAAACGTAGCATTTAATAACTCTAATTCGGATGTCTAGCTTTAAATTGAATGTTATTTAGGTCAATGCAACAATTTTCATTGGTTTTGCTAATCAGAATTACTTTAGATTATGAAGATTTATTGTCAGTCCCATTGCTTTACTTGCATTATCAAATCTGTCTATAACTCTGTCCTAGTATATTTTGTAATTTTTGTCTTGTATGTATTTTTGATATCAGAACGATATCGTCTGTATACTTGATATTGTTTATATATTTACTGTTTATTTTTATATTAATTTCGGCGCCGTTTTGTGTTTGAATTTGTTTTTTTTTCGAAAATAATATAAGCTTTTATTAATATTCTAACATCTAATTTGTTCTTACATGGACCCTACGTTTGACTTCAACTTTTTTGTTTAATTCTCACAATTAAACGTTTTGCAATGATATTTAATGTAAATTGTTGTTTTTGCATACTAAACTTTTTCTACAACTGATATTCGATCGATAATGTTTTGTATCTAGTTCAAAATGATTCTAAAATGATCGTTAACGGATGGTTAATATAGATATAGATACAGTAAATGCTTAAAGTAATAGCTCACCTAATAAAAAAAAATTTACTACCCCATGACCATTAATCGTCTGGGGGTCTTGTCTTAATATGCATTCAGAGTTCAAGTTAACAAGCAACGGACACATGACACAGCCTTGTCGGGCATCAGCTTTTTTCCGTCTAGCTTTATTTTCTGTAGTCCATACAAAAATATTTTTTATGCTGGACTCTATTAAAAGACTTCTGGTAATCGATGAAACAGAGATAAATTTTTTTCTGGCAATCGAGGCATTAAATGAGTGTTTGAATCGCAAACAACGCCTTTCTTGTTACCAAGGCCTTTCTAAACCCAAACTAAGAATCACTTATGTCTATTTTACATTTTTTATAAATTCAATTTTAAAATTTAAGAATATTTTTAGTTAGTGACTCATTAAGCTGATATAGCTATAAATTATAAGTTAAACCATTCCTTTGGTATTACGAGACTTTCATATATCGGAAGTTGAAAAGATGGGTTGTAGTTTTATGTAATCCTTAAATGATTGTAAGTCTATATTAACTTTAATTATATGAAACAGGTGGCGAAAGATTCAAAAACTGGGCTTGGCAACGAAATATTTGAAAGAATCACATATTTCATGTTATTCAAAATACGTGTTTAGTCTTTATTTTTTTGATTCCGAAGACTTAGGCCATTATTTAGCGATTGATATTTTAGTAATCTTACCAAGACATCCAGCAATTCAAAAATTTGCAGATTTCTTGGCGAACACCTACACTGCTGAAGACTCCAAATTTCCTCCTACCATATGGTCTCTAAAAATAGTACGACTCTACAAAGAACGACAAATGCATGCGAAAGTTTCCCGTCAAAATTCAATTGTGTGTTTTATACTTGCCATTCGAACATTTTTCAATTTTTGGAGGTTCTAAAAAATGTTCATATCTCAGTAAGAAGTCTTATCTATATATCAGTAAGAAGTAGTAGTATCCCTTTAAGAGTATACCAAAAACCAATACGTCTTGATAGAAATTTTATTGAACATCAAATATTTTTTAGTTTGTAACAAATAATTCAAGAAGGCATCAACCTGTATAGTCTGTAAGTTGCAGTTTACTTAATAAATAAATTCTTTTAATTTTAGAAGGGGGGAAAAAGTAATTGAGAGCATTCTATATTTTACAAATATTTATGTATCGCAGAATAACCGGCACGATTTTCAAAATGAATGACATAGATTTAAAAAAAATTATTAGCATATATATATTATCTAGTTTACACTCTGCTTCAAGTTGATATGCATTGGTCAAAAGATGAGGATAAAGAAGTGCACATTATAAGAGGAATCATGAGCCGACATAGATTTATATTTATGTTTTATAATACTGAAGAAACCGCTACATCAGTGTCAAACTAAGTACATGGACGTCAATATATATTTGCTTTACCAGATGAAAACAGATTCGACAATATTGGCCACATTACAAAAAGAGACAATAGTGCAAAAATGTAGGATGTGCAAAAGTAATACTATTTATTTATGTAAAAAGTGTAGAATGCATCTACACCCCGATGGTTTTGAAAATTTTCACCTTAAAATTTAATTTAGATTTAAGATAGAATATGTTTCTTTATTAAAAATTGTACTGTTTTCCTTGAAAATGACAAAATAATTCTTTTTGGTTATAAATTAGTCTTAATTTTTGTGTTTTTAATCCAATCTAATAAATTAATTGTCAGATTTTTCTTTGCATGTTGAGTGGCCTTTAATGGGTTAATACTATATAAAGAACAAACTTGCCTCTAATTTACTTTACTTACATCAAAACTATTTTAAGGTTAATAATAAAGTCTATCTAATAAATATATTCCCAAGAAATTGAACACACTACGCCTATGCACATATAAAATGTGGAACGAATGAACTAAAATATCATATTTCTCTCATTCCCAATCTTTCTAAGAACGTAAATATATAATATATAATATATTATAGACCAGCAATATATTGATAAGTTTAATGATCTTTCAAACTATTCAATAAACTTGTCTCACTATACACTAGTGAATCGCACCAATTTATATTGTTACGGGGGCAAATTTTATGGGACTTATCTTACTTTTTCACTTATTTACATGTGCGAAGTATACACAATAAAATTGCCCCGGTAAGAATTTACTGATGACATTTTACATGGTTGCCGCTAATATTTAGTTCAATTTGTAGATTAGTCACCTTTAATTGAAAATTGTCTGACTATATCTGTGCATATATATTCCGCTCTTTATGGCTGGCCTCGATTCTCGTATCTTGTATGCTGTCGCCTTGAGATTCTTTTAGTGACTTTTCTCGTATCTATACATATGACATATTATATCTGCATAGACTGCTGCATCACTGCATCGGAAAAAATGCATAAAATAAACTTAAAATAGATAGTGGCGTGAACTTATGTTAGTTACACGGTATGAGAATGAAAAAATCTCTGCAAGAAATACAGAGGTTTATTCTCGTAGTGGACTAGAAATATTTAAATGTCCATCAGTACGCAATACTTCTTTACCCGACTATTCTGCAGTTTTCTGCGTACTAGGTAAAACCCAACAGTCTGTGTCGAGTTTTTCCTTTGCTCCATCCGTTTCCTGGGCAAATATTTATTAGGAAAGATACTTTAGGCCTACGTGTGGTATCACATGGTCAGAAGTCATCATAATTTGTCATCCCTGATTTTAAATATGATGAAGAAGGTTCATAGCTGCCGTTGAAGATCTCTTTCTAGCCCTGTGTATAGCCTTAATCTAACCATTACAAGCAATTATATTTGACGAGGTTGATACTGTTTTAAAACATACCTGCCTGTATTTTAGTACACCACTTTCTAAATTAACAATATAGAGCAATTGGACTTGGACTCAATTGGTGTATTTCAATGTCTAAAAATAATAGAAAAAAATGGTCATCCCTAGATTACAAAATAAAAATAGCTACTTGTAAATAATAAATAAATATAGTGTATCAAAAAGTAATCACATTAAAATACTTAACCAATAAAAATAGTTAGCTATTTTTGGAAAAATTTATTGTTCGAACATTACGAACCACTTCCCTAAATTTTAATATATAAATAATATATATACATATATATATATATATATATATATATATATATATATATATATATATATATAATATATTTATATATTATATATAATATATATATATATATATATATATATATATATATATATATATATATATATATTGTGACAATTGGGGTTTATAGAAAATAATTTATAAGTTATATACTAGAGAAATTTACAAAAATATATTTATGTGAGGGCATTTTAAGAAATTAGCATATAATAATTGTAAAAAGTTGTATTTTAGTAATTTTAATGTTGTAAATAGATGTAAGTGAGCCATGTGCATAGGCAACCAAAAATACTCTCGGAGTGATTGACAGATAGAAATTAATCATAATTGGGAATATAAAGTGGGGTTATAATAATATATTGTTTGAAATGTGTATTTTATTAAATTAGAATGTTAAGTTACTAATTTAATTATATATTCTGATCTGAAAAGCCTAAATGTAAACAAAATTATTAATAGAAAAGAATGGAATTCTCTGGATCTCCGGAGATGGCCATGTTTGCGAAATGGTTTGTTCCAGAAAATTCAGACATGTATTAAATAGAACTAAATAGAACATGATATCTTACGAGATGGTTCTGGAATATCCAAAAGATATAAATACCCGTGATTTGGATTCAAGATGGCAGTTTTTAGTCAGAAGTCAAGCAGTTTATTATGAAAGTTAGTAGTGAAGTAAATTGTTCAGAATTTCAAGAAGTCAGTCAGAAAAGTTTAGTAAGAAATATGAAAGTTAGTTTGAGTCAGTGAATCAGGTACAAATAATCAAATTGTTTAATATAGTGAGTTAAATGAAGATTAAAAATTATGCCTATATTTAATGCACATTTATAATTATACACAAATAATTATTGAAGATTATAAAAGTATATTAGAAGAATATTGGATGGACATTGGAAGGAATTAAAATTATAATATGATTGGAGATTAGTATAAATCAACTTATAATAATTGGATATTGGTATATTGAAAAGAAGAATAAATATAAATGGTGTTTGCTGGTTTGTTTGGTGGTGTATAAATGCTGGTGAAGAAAACTATATCTTAAATTGGTAGAAGCTGATAATTCGAAAAAGTAATTTCACAAAAACAAGGATAACCGAAGTACGAAGACATTTAGTGGTGATTAGAATCTATATAGTGGTTCATTTAGGCATTCAGTGAAAGAAAGGTACAAAATTTTGTTAATATAATTTAGTTAGTGTCATAACAATTTCAATTTTGAAGATAGTTTGTTTAAATTTTACATTGTCTATAGAATTTAATTAGTTTTATAAGAATATCAATTTAAAGATAGTTTATTTTAAATTTACATTGGCTAGGTTAGATATATATGTGTGTTTCATAATAGTTATAATAAAGATAATTTAAAAAAGTACTTACAAGCTAATTCTTTGAGAACCGCGATAAAAACCCTATATACTATATTATTAAAAATACTCATTGCTCATCATTCAAACAAAAAACACATCATAACAATATATATATATATATATATATATATATATATATATATATATATATATATATATATATATATATATATATATATATAACATAATATATATAATATAAATATAGCCCAAAATAACTACATAAATATTTTATTCCTAAAGTTTCTTCTCTCAAATTTTTCCTCGTAGGTATTATAGAACTCCTTTTTTAACGGTTCACTTCGGATTATTACCGTTCTGCTTTTTTCGCGTCTTTTTAATTATCTCTTTAGACACGCCGACACATACTTTATACAAAAACGGTGCGTGCCCACGTACATACACCGTTCACCGTCCGTTTTACGAGGCCTCTCGTGAAAAAGGGATAAAAATGCAATTTGTTTTTCGGCGTGCGGAGAAAAGAGGATATTTTCTATTAATGTATTTCTTATCCTCGCACCTCGGCCTGTCATAACTACAAACGTAAAACTGTGAGTTATTTTACGTCGGTGAAAATTCATTATTTCTGTTGATATATGTTCACCTTGGCGGGGATTTGGGTCCGAGTTGATGCTCTGTCGTTTCGTGTGTGCCATTTTGGGGAATTTGCGGAATTACTTTTGCGGAATGGGATGCTCTTTGTGCACTTTTATAGTGGATTTTCTTCTTTTGTACAGTCCTGGAAAAATTTCTTTACACACCACTATAAAGAAGGAATAGTATCAAATAAATACATAAAGTATCAGATGTATACCAAATTCCATTCAAATAGATACTTATGTAAATATAAAACATCTCACACAAACAAGACCTATAAATAGAAATAAAAATTTTAAAAATATGCAAAATAAACATAATAAATTTAAAGCGATCAATTCTTAACGTATTTCCAGAAAAAATAATAAATCTTATTAAAAACTATGGTGACACAGAAAGCAAAGTCCTGCACAACAGCAGAAAATCTGACTCAATAGCCGTGCTAAAAGGAGACAAAAGGACAGTGTCTTATCTCTCTGTCTCCACTATTTAACACTGTAGTAGCATTGTTTAAAAACAGACTCCGTAATAATGAAGAAAAATCATATTTGAGGTATTTACTGGAAATTAACAAACATAATGAAATAATATATAGATTACACTGATGATATACGCCCCTTAGCACATTGTGATCAACATTCATTATATTAAGAGAGTGGTGAAATTTTGTATACCTACACAGCATAATACATTGTAACGGTGAGACAAAGCGTGATGTACAGGAAAGGATCGTAATACCTACAATATGCATAACATGGAAATCCAAGATTTACCCAACTATAGTCCAACTATTTTCAATTAAAGGTGACTAATCTACAAATTAAACGAAGTGCTAACGGCAACCATGTTAAATCCTAGAAGTAAATTCTTACAGGGGTCATTTTTATTGTGTATGCTTCGCCCATGTAAATAAGTGAGAAATTAAGATAGTCCCATAAAATTTGACCCGTAACAATATAAATTGGTGCAATTCACGAGCGTATAGTTAGACAAGTTCATTGAATAGTTTGAAGCATCGCTAAACTTATCAATATTTCTCTGGTCTATATATATTTACGTTCTTAGAAAGAATGAGAATAAGAGAAATATGATATTTTAGTTTATTCGTTCCACATTCTATATGTGCGTAGGTGTTAACGACCGATACAATAAACAAAGAGAAATTTGACAATTAATTTATTAGATCGGATTAAAAACACATAAATTAAGACTACTTTACAACCAAAAAGATATTTTTCTCATTTTCAAGAAAAAATAGTACAATTTTTAATTAAGGAAGATATCGTATCTTAAATGTAAATTAAATTTTAAGGTGAAAATATTCAAAACATTCGGGGTATAGATGCACTCTACACCCTTTACATAAATAAATATTGTCGAATCTGGTTTCATCTGGTCAAGCCAATAATTGAGATTGCCGTCCATGTACTAAGTTTGATACTGATGTAGCGGTTTCTTCACTATTCTCTTTTCTTCATGTTTGATTAAACGAAATCTATGTCGGCTCATGCTTTCTCTTATAATGTGCATTTCTTTATTCTCATCCTTCGACCAATACATATCAACTTGAAGCAGAGAGTGAACCAGGTAATATACATATGCCAATAATTTTTTTAAATCTATGTCATTTATTTCAAAATCTTGGCGGTTATTCTGCGATGCATAAATATTATTTGTAAAATACACAATGCTCTCAATTACTTGTTTATCAAAAAAGAGTAAAACTTTAATATAAACTTGCCTCCATGGTTGGCTTTTATATTACCTAAATATCAATCAGACTGATGTTGAATTAATACTGAGTACAAAGGAGTATCTGTTGTTACCAAACTTGAGAGAAATTTTGATTAAATATTTTTGCCTGGTTTTTCCTTTGGACGTTTTATCTGGGGTTCAGAGGAATATCCGAATATCATAATCAGAATCGTCAGAATTCCCAATCACTTGTATTTCATATGTACCAGCAATATCCGATTTTATTCCTCCTTCACAAATAATATTATCATCAATGTCTTCTACATCGGAAACTTGATCTGATTCCGACGGCATTATGATTAAGTGAATCAGCATTTTCATAATCTGTCTTTTTCTAACAAAGCTATTAACTATTTAGTAGTTAGTGCCACCTTCCTTTCATATTTCGAGAATTTACTGAAAGATGCAATACTATATACACGCATTCACATGATAATAGTTTAGCTTACTTTATTTTAATTTATCTGGAATATAAAACCAATAAACACAAGGAAACTTTCAAATCAAGTCAAAAAAAAAAAAAACAAATATACCGTTTACAGCACATAGTAAATCTATAAATAGAGACTGAAGTGTAATGACGAGATCGTATATTAAAATTTGAGATTGTTTAGTCTAATGAAAAAAATAATTATTTTGCAAAGGTTTCTGTTTCTGTAAAATTTTACTTATGTTTTTAAATAAATAATTAAAATATTATTTTGGTATGCCCCTGCAACGTTGATAGGTGAAATATAATTTCGTCACTTTAAGTGCGATGTTGCCAATTGATCACCTTCAATTAAAAATTGTTTGGTATAACACGAAATTAAAAATCATTATCACAATTATAAAAGCTGTATTAATATCAACATTCATAGTACACCAATTAAAAGTTTTGTCATAATTGACACTCCAAAGAGGAAAAAACCAACCAGGAAAATGCCATAAAGTAAAAAAGGCGAAGAAAATGGAGATGGCTGGGCCACAAACTCCGTAGACCCAAGATGACATGACCCAAGAAGACAGCACTGGATTGGAATTCTCAAGGCTAGCTGAAAGTATTAACATATTAATGACGGATTAAACATATTTTTAAATCACAATGGATTAAAGAATGAGTGATTTTATTTTTGTTTTTTTTTCCTGTATTTGTGTATTTCCTGTTTTGCGTATATATTTAATTAATGTTTTGGTTCATTTAAACAGATTTAGTTCTCATGTTTTTTGATATATATGAATATTTCTTCAGAATATTTGATTTTGATTATTTTATATAGTTATGATATGTGATATAATTAATATGGTAACTATTTCGTTTCATTTGCTATGATAATTATCTACTTCATGATATCTGATTATTCTGTGATCACGTTTATTTGATTATTTGGGTTATATTTTTTTATATTTGATATATTCGACTATTGAATTCAATTTCTTTACCTAATAATATACTATTTGCTTATTCTACGATATGTGTGATATTTTTAAATATATTTTGGTTTAGGGAATCTTAGTTTAGTTTTATTTAATGATATTTACTTTTCTGTTTGTGTCGTAATTATCCCAATTCTTTTTTTTTTTTTTTTGGTGTTTAAATATTTAAAAACAGTGACACTCTTTTTTTTAAGAGCTGTCTCTTTACCATTTTCTGTGTGTTGTTATAAATTTATTCTTTCTTGTGTTACTTACCTCTAAGAACAACCCCGCCTATAATCTACCGGTACAGAGTAACGGTACCTTCGAACCTATTGTGTACCGGTGTCCTCAGATTATTTCTATAATCTAGATCACTTTAGCATAGTACAATATGACTGTCTGTTTTTCAATGTACCTCCAATAAGTGATTCTCCCATCGTTTTCATGGTCATAAGGTTTTTATCTCTGCTGTTTCTTATATTCTTTTTCTTCTCTCTATCTTAAGGCGGGTACACATATGCGAGCAGAACTGTTCGCGAACCGTTTGTGAACGCTATATTCGTTAATGTGTACCGCAGAAAAAACCGCTTGCGTACTGTTTCATCGTGACTCGTCGCGAACCAAATTGTTTCGGTTTATTTCACGACTTCAAAGGAAGCTCGGCTTTCAGTTTGGACGGCGCTTACTAGACGCAGCGAACATTTTTATTGTGTCATCAAATCGACATTGTGTGAATGACGTGTTCCTTCCTAGAGAGACGTGAGAAAACAGTAAACTGATTATTGTCATGGACGTATAAATAAAGATAAAATCTTTATTTATACGTCGATGATTACTGTACATAATTTTATTTTTGTTAAACAAGCAAAAACAGGAACATAAATCAGTACCCAAATTATAAATAAAATGAATCATTTCGCACATGTGTGTTCGTTGTTGGTTTGTCGCTTTCCATGGATCGAGATAAGTATGCGATTAGTACGATGTAGAATATTTTTCAAGGATCTGTACGCGTACTGTACGTATACCGTTCGGCTCGCATATGTGTACCCACCTTTAGGTCGTGTTTCTGCTTCGTATATCATTGATCTGTTTTGTAAATTCTGTTTTTGTATTTCTTTCCCGATATTTTTTTTCTACAATATTTCGTTTAGGAAATCTGCGGCTTTGTTATCTATATTTACTTGATCTTTCACTTCTGTTTCGGGCTTTCCGTAGCTATATAGTGTGATGCCTAGATACTTAAACTCCACTTTTAATCTGACCTTGCAGCTCCAATTTACATATTAGTAAACTTGCTGTTAGAACCATGCATTTTGTGTTTTTTCGGGAAACTAACATGTTAAATTTTCTGACGGTTATATGAAATTGGTGCAGCATACGTTGTAAATCCTATTCATTTTAAGAGAGTAGCATTAAGTCGTCTGCATAGCAGATTATTTTAAGTTGTTTTTCTTCGGCTTCAATTGGGTCAGTTAGTTCCTCTTTGACTTTTACCTTTATTGTGTTGTTTTGGTAGATATTTTTGATAATTCTGATTATTTCTAGAGGTATCTTTCTTAAGTACAATAAGTTGATAGTATGGTTTAATTTTACCCAGTCAAATGCCTTCTAAACGTCCACGAAACATAGATATGCCGGTTTGTTTTATTCTATTGATTTCTCTTGCACTTACCTCATTATAAATAAAGCGTTGGTGCATGATCTTGACCTGAAAACACGTTTTTCTTTTGCTAGTGTTATAATGTCATTCAGTTTATTTTTTATCATTTTGGTTTTTAATTTTGGTGTTGTGTTTAGTAAGTTAATTCCTCTGTAATTTTCCGGGTCCGATTTGTTTCTCTTTTTAAAGAGAGCTATTAAGATACCTGACCTGGCTTGGGAGGAAGATTGCCACAACCGATGGCAATAAACAGGAACGACTGATTCAATAGAGTAGGTAAGGTTTGTACCACAACATTGCTGATTTAAAATATCATATACACTTATGGACAAAATTAATATGGTTTTTTCTATACAATCATGGACAAAACTATTAAATATTTTGGAATTTTCTAATTTTTTGTTAAAAATAAATTTTGGTCAATCAAGTAGTTTATTGTGACGAAGAGTTTATTTTAACAATGTTTTGTAAACTATTTTAATTTTTTATGCAGAGAAAATTGCAAAAAAAATAATGTCTAATGTTTTAATAGGAAAATAAGGTTTTTTTGTTGTTCTTCTTTTTATTCCTCCTTGTATGTAGGCTTTAAAACCTGTATCTTATTCAATATTAACCTCTTAAATTGTTTAAATTATCGGACCATCTATGTCGTGGTCTGCCAATACTTCTTTGTCCATTTGGTGACTTATCTCGTGCTATTCGTACTATCCTATCATCTGCCGGTCTACTAATGTGTTCGTTCCACTCCTGTTTCCGTTTTGTTACTCATTCATTTATGTCTTTTATATTGCATGCTCTTCTTGTGTTTTTGCTTCTCTCACTACCCAGCAGACTTTTGCCTGATATTCATTGGAGTATTTTCATCTCTGTTGTTTCTAGTAGTCGTCTCGTTTTAGATGTGTCAGGTCTTGTCTCCGCCGAGTATGTTAATATAGGTCTAATTGCTGCTTTATATATTCTTGTTTTGTGTCTTTTCTTAGGTGTTTGTTCTTCCAAATTGTGTCATTAAGAGATCCCGCCGCTTTACTTGCTTTTAAGTTTGGCTGTCATATTTCTTCATCAACATATCCATAACTAGTTATATCTATTCACAGATATCTAAACCTTGCTTCCTGCTTTATTATTTTTCCATCAATTTCGATTTTACATCGCAGTGTATTTAGATGTTGTCATACATTTGGTTTTTTCTGCTGATATTATCATATTGTATTTCTTGTCTGTTTTATTGAAGATGTGTGTTAATCTTTGGAGCTCGTCTTCTGTCTCGACGATTAATGCGGCGTCGTCTGCATAACATAATATTTGAGTTTATTTTTTCCCCATTCTGTAACCATGACTTTTACGTACTGCTTGTATTATTTCGTCCATTATTATATTAAAGAGAAGTGGGCTTAACGAGTCACCCTGTCTGACTCCGCTTTATATTGGTATACACTGTGTTAATTTTCCATTTATCTTTGTCTGTATTCGATTATGGAAGTAGATGTTTTCGATGGTTTATATAATATTGATTGGTATGTTTCTGTTATACATTAGGTGTAAGACGTCTTCGACTTCGATGCGATCGAAAGCCTTTGTCAGATCCATAAAACATGGGTATGCTGGTTTATTGTACTCGATGGCCTTTACTGTGATTTATTAGTACAAATAAACCGTCTCCGCAGGATCTTCCGGATCTGATTCCATGTTTTTCATCTGATAAAGTTAATAGTTTATTGATTTTGTTAGTTGTATATCTATGTATATGCTATAACTGTTTGGATCTTCATTATCTTCTTTCTTGAACATTGGTCTATCATTATGCTGTTTCTCCATGCGTTTGGTATCTTGCAGTGCAATATTAGTTTTTGTATAAGTTTTGTCATCTCTAGGGTTATACTTTCTCCACCGTGTTTTAGAAGTTAGTTGGTTATTCCGTCTGGTCCTGGTCACTTTCTATTTTTGAGTGAATTTATAGCTATCTGCTACTTTCTGAAAACTGATTTCTATTTCGTGTCTTAATGCAGGTACGTTATTGTGTTAATTATTATTTTCATTTTCTTTAAACTGTTCCATTGGATATCTTTCCTATATTTTTACTAGAGTATGCTTTTTATTTCTTCAATTCTGCCATTTCTTTTTGTTGGTTTCTTATAAATCTTCATATTTGTTTTTGTGTACTGTAGAAGTCGCTTTCCATCCTTTTTGTAAACTGTTCCCAGTGTTCATTTTTTGTTCTTCTTACCAACTGCTTTGTTTCATTTCGTATTCTTTTACTCTAAACATATTTAAATAACTAACTGTTTAATTGAAACAAGTGCATAATCGATAACGAGTATTCCTTCTCTAGCTTTGATTACTGCCTGCATCCCTCTTGTCATGCTTGCAAGTAAATTTTGAACATATCCTTTGGGTATTGCATTTCATTTATCCTGTGCAGCAAGCCAAGGCTTCTAAAACAGGATCTCTTTGTCGTATGCGGCGCTTTAGCTGATTTCACATGTGCTCTATTGAATTTAAATCCATCCCAAATGGTAGCCAATCAATCCAATGATTAAATTTGGACATTATCGTGCATTAACATGAATCTGTCATATCCAATATAACCAACATGATAAAACTTGACCTTGCAAGATGTTTTAAACGTCCCCAGTCATCCGTTCAGTCACTTCCACAAGTACGGTGTATCCCTCCTAACTAATATTCTCAAAAGCGTTATGCCATCACCTCCAAAAATAACGGTCTGGGCAAGATTGCGGGTGGCGAATCCTTCTACAGCTCTTCTGTAGACGTAGTTTCGACCATCTGTCTTTCATAATAGGATTCTGGTCTCATCAGTAATAAGAAAATTTTTCCAATTGTCGATATTCTACTGAATATATGTTATTGCAAATTCTAAAAACATTTAGTAGCTCATTTTTGAGGTGCATCGATGTCATACAGCGATTTGGTGTAAAATTAACCCATTTATGCCCACAACTATTTTTGTCAAATATATTAATGATTTTCTTAAGAATATAATAAAATACCCTAAAATGCATAAAAAAATTACTAAAAAAATTTTTCAAAAAATGATTTTTGAAAAACTTTTATGCGATTACATTATATTTTATTTTCTTCTAACAAATTAAACATTTACTCCCTAAAATAAAAACAATGAAGCAGGCATAGTTTAATTATATTATTTATAAAATATATTATTAAGGTCTAAAATAGTTTGTATGATAATCTTTGAAGCATTTATCGTGGAGTGGAATTTCACATCTATCGCATGCTTTTGTAGTTTTATTTGAACATACACGACATGTTCTTTGAGCACCAGTAATAATTAGATGCTGTGTTGATGTGGATGGAGCAGGAATTATTGCAATATTCTGAGGTCCAGTAGAACGGGCTGGTTTTCCATAATTAGACAATAATGTTACGAACATGCTCTCGGCATGGCCTAGGTAACGGTTGCATTGCATCTCTAATACCCTTCTCGAAGCTTCGCGGTGTATCGTGTGCGAGAGAGAATAACCGGTCACGTAGGCGAATTAGAGGTGGGACTACGTCAGAATATTCTCGAACATAATACTTTTGGTATATATATATAGGTAACAATGTTAGAAGTAGGGTTAGCTGTTAAGATACTACCGAACTGTAAAGTTATAAATAAATATATGTATATAAAAGACAAAAATAAATTCAGCAGTGACTTTTGAAAAAGACTTTTGAACTTTTGAAAAGTATTGTTCGTCGGGAACATCCGCGTTGATCGGTAGTGATCTTTGTACGAAAGAACATTTAAAAAGTGTGTGTCTGCCTTACCAAAGATGCTGCTAGTACAACTTTCAGTAAAACAGTTGCGTGAGCGACTAGAAGGACGCGATGAAGACTGCAGTGGGTCCAAGAAGATACTCCAAGAACGACTGAAGACTGTGCTTAACAAGAATGGAGAAGACTCAGAGACATTCCAGTTTCAAGCAACAGAAGAAGCAGTTTTAACGAAAATAATTGATGGAAAATTTGAGAATGTCTCGCAAATGATAGAAGAAACTTCTAAAAGAACTGATGATAAATTCGAGACTATTTCCAAAAGATTCGATGAAACGTCTCAAATTATTAAAGAAGTAGCTAGACAAAACGACGAGACTTCACAAATAATTAAAGAAATATGTATTCAAAACAATGAGAAATTTGAAGAAATTTCTAAAACATTTGATAAGATCCAGAAAAATGTAAACTACAAGATAGAAGACGTAGAAGAGAAGATTAAACAGTTAGAGAGCATGATAACTAATACAAAAGTGCTACCACCAGTTAATACAATAGCCTTAGATCCGGTAGTGAAAGAAGAATCACCTAGAGACGAAACGACACATAATATGAGATTCAAATTGCCACCATTTGATGGAAAGTCTTTTTGGTCCATATACCTTAGACAATTTGAAGCTATTGCGACAGCCAATCATTGGACAGAACAAGAAAAAGCTGTTTCCTTGACTGCTGCTTTACGAGGTGATGCTACAGATATCCTAAGATCGATTCCTAAGGGTCAAGAAAAATGTTACCAGACCTTGTTTAATCGACTATATAAACGTTACGGAGATGCCCATCTACAACAAGTCTACAAAGTACAAATAAGAAGTAGAATCCAACGAGCAAGTGAGAGTTTGCAAGAATTTGAAGCAAATATTGCTCGTATAGCGCTGTTGGCTTATCCAGAGGCACCAGACAACATTTTGGAAGAAATTGCTGTAGATGCCTTCGTCAATGGGTTAAGAGACATTGAACTACAGAAAGCTTTACGACTAGCAAGACCGAAAGTTTTAGACGAAGCGCTCGCGATTGCCTTAGAACATGAAACAGCTAGTCAAGTTTCACGGAGCTATCGAGTACGAACCTCTGAAGAGAGTGACGCACAAAACGAGAAACGTCTGGAGGAAATCGTACGGAAAGTAGTTCGTGACATGATGTCGAAGAGACGTGAACCCAGATGTTGGAATGGTAACGACGTAGGTTACATTCGTCGTAAATTGCAAGAAAATAATACAACAGTCAGAAAGCTAGAACAAATCGAACACGGGGCTGGAAAAAGTCATTCAAATGCTGATGCTCAGTCAAGACGGCCATACAGTGCAAATCGTAATCGTTGTCTTGAATTAGAAAAACGACTTTACCCCGTGAGACGAACCACCGTCATTAATGAGCAATGGCAGCCTCAACAGCTACAAGACGCTCAAGCAGATGATCCATGTATAAAAAGAGTATTGGATTGCGTCAGTTGCATGACGGTGCATCAGGTGGACACTTTGGTATCACGAAGACTCTGCAAAAGGTTCGAGAACGGTTCTATTGGGTGAACTGTAAAGATGATGTAAGAAGATGGTGCCGGAAATGTGAACTGTGTGCAACCAGTAATGGTCCAGGTGGTAAAAAGAGGGCACCCATGAGACAGTACAATGTTGGTAGTCCTATGGAAAGAGTAGAAATCGACATTGCAGGTTCACTTCCAGAGACAAACGATGGAAATAAATATATCCTGGTAGCCATGGATTATTTTACGAAATGGACTGAGGCCTATGCGATACCAAATCAAGAAGCTGCTACCGTTGCAGAGGTACTTGTTAAAGAATTCTTTAGTCGATTTGGTGTTCCCTTGGAGATCCACTCCGACCAAGGGCGAAACTTCGAGTCAACCCCTTTCCAAAACGTTTGTAAATTGATTGGTGTCAATAAGACCAGAACGACACCCCTGCATCCTCAATCAGATGGAATGGTCGAGAGAATGAGCCGAACAATGGGTAAACACCTATCCAAGGTTGTATCAGAAAATCAAAGAGATTGGGACCAGCATATTCATTTATTCCTAATGGCCTACCGCTCGGCCGTGAATGAAACTATAGGCCAGACTCCAACCTGCCTAATGGTAGGTCGTGAAATTCGTTTACCCTGCGACCTAGAGTTTGGCTGCAGACCTTCCGAAGAACATGTTGCAAGCGAAGATTATGTCGACCGCCTGAAGTTAAGAATGAACAACATTCATGAACTTGCCCGACAACACATCCAGATAGCCAGTGACAGAATGAAAGATCAATATGATTCTCGATGCAAGAGTGAAAGCTATGAAGTAGGTGATCTTGTTTGGCTTTATAATCCACAACGTCGTCGAGGCTTGTCTCCCAAACTGCAAAGACAATGGGAATGTCCATATGAAATTAAAAAGAAAAATAAATGACGTAATATACCGAATTAAGAAGTTGCCGAAAGGTAAACCAAAAGTAGTTCACATAAATCGTCTTGCACCATATGCTGGCTCAAATGAAACAGAAGAAGCACGAACCCTTCAACATGAGATCAAAGATGACCGGCGACCAAGCTTTAATGAATTTATGTCAAATTACGCAGAGAGAAAGAGTGCTAGATTCGGCGTGACCACAGAAGTTCAGCAGGATATTTTTAGTGTTCCGCATAACGTCTCTCTAGCCCACTGTGTTGCCCAAGATCTTGAGATGACTAAAGGAATCTCATCCGTATTTTATAAGAAATTCGGTCGTTTGGACGAGTTAAAAAACCAGCAGCCTAAAGTTGGAA
Source organism: Diabrotica undecimpunctata (assembly GCF_040954645.1). Classification (NCBI taxonomy): domain Eukaryota; kingdom Metazoa; phylum Arthropoda; class Insecta; order Coleoptera; family Chrysomelidae; genus Diabrotica; species Diabrotica undecimpunctata. Next base: position 53,959,889 of record NC_092803.1, read on the forward strand.
GAGTACTGAGATTAGAAGATGGTTCTCGATCTTTGCTGTATATGGTGACCAGGAAGTCGTATACAGACAGGGCAAGCTACGAGGATATATGGCGTGCTCTAACTAATTTGAAGAAAATTGTGTGCAATTACGACATCAAGAATTTGGCTTTACCCAAGATAGGCCATGCACTAGATAATCTGGACTGGAAGATTGTCAGAAGCATGCTTGAATAATCTTCCGAGAAACCGGCGTACGAGTTACTGTGTGTTGCATTAACCCGATGAGATCGTATCCTTCAAAGTCAGTAGACTGTTATTTCTTTCTAAAGGCTTCATGCAGAGCTGAAGAGTCCTGTAGATTCCGCCATCCTGTGCCTACATATAGAGTTGCTGATCGGGACGATCAGATTTAAGAGGGGAGCAGTGTTACGAACATGCTCTCGGCATGGCCCAGGTAACGGTTGCATTGCATCTCTAATACCCTTCTCGAAGCTTCGCGGTGTATCGAGTGCGAGAGGGAATAACCGGTCACGTAGGCGAATTAGAGGTGGGACTTCGCCAGAATATTCTCGAACATAATACTTTTGGTATATATAGGTAACAATGTTAGAAGTAGGGTTAGCTGTTAAGATACTACCGAACTGTAAAGTTATAAATAAATATATGTATATAAATTCGAACCGCTTGTTTTATTTAATCTCGCTACAATAATGTACGAGCTATATGTCTTCTAAATTCTAAGTTGTCATTTTTATATCCAAATTGTCGTGCTAGTGTCCAAGCATTAGCTACACAAACATCCAGCATCCATATCCATATTGGAAAGTACCATTTTTTTCCAAGTATTTTTATTCTATGGTTCGAAATATTGTTGTCCATCAAGTCGTTGGTGTCCCATAAATTTGTTGTATTGCGAAATTACAAATAGTTGATCTCTTTGAATTTTTTGTTTTTCTTTTGCTGAATATTGACTTGCTTTTTGAATTGGCTCAATTTCATGCTCATTAGATAATATGGTGACAACATTATTATCTTTCCATTTTACAGCCGCAATTTTAGTGCTGTCGTCAAAAGAGCTACAATAATTATCATCTTGGTTGTTTTGTCATACTTCTTTTATCGTCTAAAGGACACTTTTTTGTTCTGTTTTCGCGTACAGTTCCAGTGGCACTAAACCCCATTTCTGCAATTGATGATATCAAAGATATGCTCGTAAAGAAGTCATCAAAATAGAAGAAAAATTTTATATCTTTGTATGTGTTTCGCAAAATCTTTGCAAAGGTCAACACCACACTTTTTATCAGCACCAGTTGTTGATTTTCGGCCTTGATATATGTCAAAATTTAGGCAATATCCATTTGATAAAGCCAATACCCATGCTTTATAGCCAAATCTTATTGGTTTGCCACGAATAAATTGTTTATATCCATTACTACCAAAATAAAGATCATAGATTCGTCGATAGAACTTTGATTTTCAACGGGTTCAAACCCTAAAACACTTTTTATTTAATTTGTCGATGAAAGGTCTAATCTTTTCCAATTTATCATTTTCGGCAAGGTGGTTGATGTCTGCAGCATGAAAAAATCTAAATATCTTCAAATCTATTGCGTCTCATAGACTTCGTTACTAAAATATTATGTGTATTATCAAAGTTTTCCCAATACATTCTTCGCCTTGGTAATGGAACGTAACCACTTACAATTAAAATTCCCAAGAATACATAAAATTCGTCAATTTCAGATAAAATATTTTGATTTTTCGAGGCAGCATAATTTGTTCTTTCTTTAATTAAATACTCTATTATTTCTTTCCTCATGAACAATTCAAACAATTTAACTGGGTGACTTTCAGAAGTAAGTGTTAAAACTGGTAATCTCGGTAGATTGGAATCGGCATGTAATGTTGGCAAATTTATCATGTTCAGGTTAATCGGTTAACCAGCCATTATTATCTGGAGGCAAAATATATATATATATCATCCGGTATTTCCTCATCATTTTCAATTTTTTCTCTTTCTTCCAGAATTTCTGCAGTAGATAATGGTTTCTTACTAAAACAAAATTTTCTCATTATGATATATCATGTAGGTACCCAACGGGTCGTTAACGAACCATCAAAATATAATATTAAATTTATGACATATATAAAATTATTTTCATACCAGTAATATTATAACGTGTTAACACAACTTGTGTTTAGCTATATAAAATGAATTTAATGAATAAAATGATTTATTTAAATGTACTTACACATTTTTGAATGAAGCCATGCTGCGAACGTTATTCAAGGTATATTTTAATGCACACTGTATGAAAACTACGAGCGAAATAAACGGTTTGCAATAAACAAACTGCTTACTTGCATAGTCAGGAATGAACTTGTAAACAAACGACCACTGGTAAATTAGACATATTTGCTTGGAACATGTTTTTGTTAGTTGGGTCGTTAACGACTTGTTGTGCATAAATGGGTTAAGAACCAAAAAACGGTCATCAATTGCGATTGTGCACCTTGGGCGTCCTTGACCAAACCTTCGTACAAAATTTTCTGTCTCATGGTATCTTTTTACCGTGGTACCGTATTTGAAACTGTAGATTGACTTCCCCTGAAACGTCGTGTGATATCTTTTTGTGTATATCCTTCCTCGTACAAAATTACAATTTGTGCTGCTTGGGCTTTATCGCATATTCTCGAATTGGTTAAGTTTAAAGCCACTATGTAGCCCTTATGTAATATTAAACCAATATTTAAGTAAACTTAATAAATTAAACCAAAAATATTCAAATTACTATGGTTTTTTCTTAACGCGAAAATGGTTTTTATGATAAAAATTTCATATTTTTGTTCATGCTTGTATAATATATTTATCTGCTTGAATTTGTCACACTAAACATTTTCGCTTATCTCCTCTTAAAGTTTTTGTTAATTTTTAAACGATTTTACAAAAAATCCACAAGTAAGTTGGACGTAGCAAGATTTAGTGATTAATTTTTCATTAATTTCAATATAAAAGCCGAACTTTTTTGATCTCTGTAATTGAAAGTAATCAAAAAGAGAGCAAACAGTCATTATAAAAGTTTAAGAGTTTCTCCTTGAACGCAAAGGGTTAGGTTTTATCCATAAATATCCGGGATTAAAGTTATTTGTTTAGATCGAGAAGTTTTCTGGAAATAAAGGCATTAAAATTGATTAATAAAACGAAGGTGGACTAATTAATTAGGAACTGAACTTAATATACAGATTGCAGAGATGAGAAACAGGCTTTAAGTTTTAAAGTTTTATTAAATGGTTAAAGAACATCAACGGGGCAAAAAAAGTAAAAAACCGTTCGTATTTTAATTCGTATAAAAGTCAATATTCTCCAAAAACTCCATAAAACTGCATAAAAAAGATATTTATAAATTTATAAACTTTTAAAAACTAATATTGAAAGATTCTTTTATATAGCCGGAACATGAAGAAGTATACATATACTATGCAATATTAGATTATATTTTATATTCTTTTCGATGAAACAGATAGGGAGTTATTAAGAATCATCAACGGTGAGCTGGTAGAGAGTAGAAATATGACGACTATGCAAATTTGTATAAAACATCTTGTATAAATACAAAATGGAAGACCCGGCTGGATCGTACCTTCTGTGTCCTCCCTTTGGAAGTTGTCACTTGTACACCGGTTATATTGTAACTATTTTTTTTATTGTACATCTTCCATTTGTTATTGCAGAAGTACGGCAAACCTTTTGTATATAATAAACTTTTTATATACAGTATGTAAATCTTTCAGCTGGACATTGGTAATATTCATTAAAGTATTTGTGACAACTGTGCTTTCAAGCCCACTGACCGCCGGACATGACCGGCGACCAAGCTTTAATGAATGTATGTCAAATTACGCAGACAGAAAGAGTGCTAGATCCGGCGTGACGACAGAAGTTCAGCAGGATCTTTTTAGTGTTCCGCATTACGTCTCTCTAGCCCATTGTGTTGCCCAAGATCTTGAGATGACTAAAGGAATCTCATCTGTATTCTATAGGAAGTTCGGTCGTTTGGACGAGTTAAAAAACCAGCAGCCTAAAGTTGGAAGAGTACTGAGATTAGAAGATGGTCCTCGATCTTTGCTGTATATGGTGACCAGGAAGTTGTATAGAGACAGGGCAAGCTACGAGGATATATGGCATGCTCCAACTAATTTAAAGAAAATCGTGTGCAATTATGACATCAAGAATTTGACCTTACCCAACATAGGCCATGCACTAGAAAATCTAGATTGGAAGATTGTCCGAAGCATGCTTGAAGTGATCTTCCGAGAAACCGGCGTACGAATTACTGTGTGTTGTATTTACCCAAAGAGATTGTGTCCTTCAAAGACAGTAGAGTTATTTTTTTCTGAGGGGTTCATGCAGTGCTGGAGAGTCCTGTAGATTCCGCCATCCTGGCCCTACATATTGAGTTGCTGATCGGGACGCTCAGATCTAAGAGGGGTAATGAAATAGCCCATCTTCGATGTGTCACAATTCTTAGAGCGATAAATCTAGAAAACTCAAAGAGTTGGCATTTCAATAACGCACGTCTTCGATGCGCTTTCGATAATACGAATTAGAGGTAGGCTACTCTTGAAAATTCTCGATATAATACTTTTGGTATATATATGTAACGATGTTAGGAGTAGAGTTTTAGTTGATAAGAGAGTACCGAACTGTAAACTTATAAATAAATATATTTATATAAATTCGAACCGCTCGTTTTATTTAATCTCGCTACAGTATCACCCTGTCTAATTCCACGTTCTATTCGAAACTTCTTTGTCTAATTCCAAGTTCTATTCGAAACTTCTTGTTATCTTCATGAAGGCGGACACATCTTCATAAAATCCTCTAAGCATTTTATGATGATCTATAGTATCAAACGCCTTTTCATATTCTACCAATATAAGAAAGATGGGGTTATTATACTCGGTACACTTTTCTATTAGCGTCTTTATAACTTGTAGATGATCATTGGTTTCGTATCTGGAGCGGAACCCAGCCTGTTCACAAGGTTGGTAACTATCCAGTTTGTTCACAAGCCGTTTTGTTAATATCTTCATGAATAGTATGTATGTATGTATGGGAGAGCAAATTAATAGGTCTGTAGTTCTTTAGGTCTGATATGTCACATTTTTGTGCATTATGGTTATTATTGCATTATGCCACTGCAAGGGGGAGTTCCTGTACTATCAGATTTTAAATTTGTGTTAGATTGCTTTGTCTTAATAGTTTTTGTACTTATTTTGGTAATTAGTTTTTTATTTTTCCTTCTGAGACAAATACAAAGACTAAATATTAGGTTAAAGTAACACGATTTTCCGTATATTGTATCAGTTTTTGGTAGAATAAAAATAGATATAACCAGTGGTATAAGTTCACGACATTCACGTCATAGACCCGTCTCACAAGACTGGAGAGGAGACGTTGTCTGGAAGGTATTTGATCGACTAAAAAACACTACCTTTAACGTCAGCTATTAGTCGCTGTTCTTTTTTAATAGGAGTATCAGTGGCAATAGTTGAACGTATTGTGCGTGACAAAATAACTAAGAAATGGTTTAAACCTTTAGCTTCACATCAACACTCACGAAAACCTGTTAAGTTGGATGAAGCACAAAAAAATCCTCCTTAGGACTGTACATTTATAATTCTTTAAAAATAGGGTCCCAACTCTCAAATCTACATGAATTATTATTAAAAGCATTACAAGATCTTAAGTTTCGGTATACAAAATGATGGAATTTCATGTTAACATATAAAAAGGAAAATATATTATGGGGACGTAATTTATAGCAATTCAAATCACCTTGTATATGTTAAAACACCGAAATAATATTCCAGTTCTTTTTGCGTCGACGAGTTAATAATAAACACATTTTAAAGTTTGTTTGTATATCACAGATGCGTATTTCCTCGGTATTCTTTTGATCGAGAGCCGCCTTTAGGATGTTTTGCGCGTCAAATAAGCAGAAATATTCCCGTTTATATGTTTTGTTTATACCGAGTTAGGCGAATGAATTTTAAAGATAATTACATAACTCTCGGTAAAGCCGGCCGCTGTTAAAGGCGTTTAGTTTTATCGGAGTCCGAACTTTTCTTTAAATTCTTAATTTTTTTCCTTTTTCGTCTTTTGTTATGGAAATTGTGTAGTATTGTGGCAGTTAATTGTGCAGTTCATGTGTCAGTTCTAATAAGGGTAGTCACTGTTTAATTTTTATGTCGTCTCTCCTCTGATCGATTTGTAAAACGACGTTTTTCAATGAATTTAAAGGTGATTCTATGTTTCCATTGTGTCCAACTGCATTTTAGTTGTATTCGAGTGTTTAAAAAGCCGAGTTCCAAAGTTTGCGTCCCAGTGCCCAGCAGCTTCCATCCTCATTTTGTTTGTCGCTGGTTGTCATTCCAGGCTATTTTGCAGCTTGGAGATGCATTTGGTTGTATAGCAGAGAATCTGTATCCAGTTCTAACCTCAGAAATTTTAAAGAAATAAAATTAACGTTTATCTAGTGAAGTCCAGGTAACTTTTTTTGTTAAACTTTTGAAGTAAAAATAGACATTTTCTATTAATAATTGCTTTCTTAACAGGTTAAGAAATAGTAATAATTAAAATTATAAATATTAGGGTGTGGTTAAGCTGTCATGTTAATTATTCCTTAAGTTTCGAATTTAATATTGACATCTGACAGCCAGTTTTTTTTTTACATTTTGTAAATACCTACTAATAATTCAGATTTTGTTTTGCTTTTGTTTTTATTTTTCAAAAAAGGGTTAACCTTTATGTATAGTCCCATTTAAAAAGATATTTTTCATTTGTAATAATCTATTTCTGCTACAAAATATTGTCCAGTAACAATTGTAAGTTCTTGTAGTATCTCCAACTTCTAGAGTTTGTAAACGAATAGCAATATAGTAAGTTTGTTTTTTGTATTTTATTATTACTGTTTATTTTTGTAACTGTTTGTGGTGAGACAACAATAAATGTGTAAATTTTTCCCCTAAAAAAAGGAGTATTATTTCTTTTAAAAAAGTGTCTAACTTCTTTTGTATTTGTTAGGAGGGAAGAGCCTTTCTTTCATCCAGCAGGAAGATTCTTCTAAGCAGCGTCTATTTTAAATAGCTTGAGAACCTTCTTGTGTTTTGTTTGTCTAGGAGACTCATGTAAGTACCCCTTTTGCTTTACTTTTTGTAGTACCCAATCCAGTCCTATTGTTATTCACTTATCCACGATCCAACTCTCCAGAAAAACGTAGTCATTCGCAACGTTTCAGTTTGTTTTTCTTACCCTATCTCTAGCCCCATAATTTTTGTCCCCAAGTTACAACCCCTTAGAGTACTACTCTATGTAGTAGGCAAAATAATCGTTACAAATTATCTTGGCTCAATTTAGAAATATCGTCCAGCAAAACGAAAAATTTATTACCCCGACGAGATTAAGTTAACGCCGGACTTACAGTCGCCAAAGTTAGGCAAGATAAAATAGTAACAAATGCGCAACATTTGTTAAATGTTTATTGACAAGATTTCCAGCACCGTCAGGATCTTATTACAGCCGCCTTTTTAAACACACTTCAACGATGACTGGTAGAAAATCTATCTTGCAGAGTTGGCTATGAGAAAAATGTATTCCATTTGCAGAGGATATAGTCAAAGCAGATCTAATGAGAATAATCAAGGAGCATCGTGGTAGATATCGTCAAGATGCTGTTGATTTAATTGCTAGACTTTATGGTATTACTATCATAAGATTTCTACCTTACCATTGTGAGTTGAATCCAATTGAAATATTTTGGGCTCAAATGATTGGATATGTTGTCCGAGAAAACGTAACATTTAAAATTGGCGATGTTCAGCGGATGTTACAAACCAGTATAGATTGCATACATACTACAAATTAAATAAACGCTATTGACCGGGTATTGAAAATAGAAGAAACAATGTGGAAGCTGGATGGGATACTGGAAAATGTTATTAAACCTGTAATAGCAAGGATCAGCGCCAATGAGTCAGAAGACTCAATAAATCCTTAGGATTCTGATGATTTACAAACCAAGCTGTAAGTAAAAGTTTAATGTTTAATATAAATATTTTTATTGTTGTAATATTATTTATCCTAGACGGTTAAGCATGGAATTAATTTATTTGTGCTAAATATGCTATAATCAGTTCACAATTTGTCGATAGTTCACTACAAGTTTAACCCTAATTAGAGAACTGAAATACAGAGAGAATAGGTAATACGATATAATAGTAAAAATCAACCTGAAACTGACGGTTTAAGATGTTTTCGACTAACCCACCTTGTATCTGAAGGAATACAATATCTTATAATCCTATTACGAGGGTATTTTAAATGGTTAGAGATGACCGACCAGTGTCGTAGAGTATATGATTGAAACATTAATTTGAACTAAATAAATATATTTTTTAAATTGTATTTATGTAAATTGTATTTTTTAATAAAACTTATTTATTTTATTCAAAAATAAAAAGTTTCTTGCCATTTGTATAAGATACATTTATTTAATTAAGGGGAAAGGCGCCAAATGTCGCCTAGCAAAATTTCCGATGTGTTTTAAATGTATCATCCATTATTTTCGAATCCGGAGAAAACTAATAAATATTTTTGAAACATTTAAACGCAGAATGAAAGATTACAATATTACTGAGGGCAGAAAGTCCCTATTAACTTCTACAATGTTTATTATAATATGTTATGTAACAGGGTTGAAAATAAAAGAGAAAATATAGTATAATATTTTTAATTGAAAATATTGCACGCAAAAGAAACTTTTTATTTATTCTAATAAGTATTTCATTCTGCCTTTAAATTTTTCAAAAGTGCTTTTTAGTTTTCTCAGGATTTGAAAAAAAAATGGATACATTTAAAACACATTGAACTTTTTGACAGGCGACATTTTGCGCCTTTCCCCTTTAATACCTTACGATTACAACTACTATTACTTACCTTACATAATTACGATTAGAAAACTATTCAAATTCAAAATAAATAGGATCAACTTCGGAATCCGAGTCGTCTTGAGGGTTAATAATTAGCGGTTGTGTCTCTACGGTCGCATCAATTATGTTATTAAGATCCCACATTTTTTGTTCTTCTTCTATTACATGTTTTCCTGCATCTTTTCAGTTTTGTTCTGTAATATGTTGTAAAGACTCGTATAACAATTCACGTACAGCTTATATTTTATATGACGTATTTTTTCTAGCCACATAACTTTTCATTTGTCCAAATGAGTTCAATTGGATTTATTTCGCAGTGGTAGGGTGGAAGTCTAAGGATTGTAATGTTTCGCCTTACCGCCTTTTTGTCAACTACGTATTTCTTGAACTTAGATTTGTGTTGCCGGGCAATTTTTAAAAGTTCTGCTTTTACCATTCCATCTTCGTAAGGCAGATACTTATTCCGCAGCCCTGTTTCTTCCACTCAGTCGTTGGAAGTCTTTCTACTAGTCGTGAATGAAAGGTGCATTATCTAATACTATAATTGAATTTGGTGGTATGTGTTCAATCATCTGCTCAAAATACTCTTCGAAATCATCAGCTGTCATCTCCTCGTGATAGTCTTTTGTGTTTTTGGACTAAAATTCCAACAAACCATGCTTAACAAATCGTTTTTCACTGCCAATGTGAGAAATTATTAATCTACTGCCTTTACCAGAAGGTGGGAAGATACCAGTAGACCAACCTTTCATAAAGGCTTGCCTGGAGCTTAATATATTTTTATCTGATTAATTTTTTTAGAGTATGACCTGAGTTTACCCACGTTTCATCCTGGTCAAAGATGGACCTTCCTTCAGCCCGGAATTTTCGTATGGATCTTTCTTCTCCAATATATTTTCTCCTCCCGGTCAATCAAAAGTGATTTTCAGTCTGATTTCTCCCACTCGAAATTTAATTCTTTTAAAACTTGCCACAATTTAGTACGTCCGATATGAAGCAAATCCGGGTCGTCTCTAACTTCTTGTGAAATTTTGTTTAGGTTTGGTATTTCTTTTTTGAAAAAAAATCTATGAATTTTCCTTCGAATGCCATTTTTGGCAAAATCAATTTCAATAGGCTTTTTCCCTCTCTTTACCCTCTCTTTAAGTGTTCTGCTTAAGAAGAATAGGCATGATAACGATAATTTTAAATCACAGAATGCAAATTAATTTTTATTGTAAGATTATCTATTCAACTATTTATTAATCTTTTAAAAATACATAAAAGGGTTATTTACGACTAGAATAAAATCGTGGGTCAGATACCCAAGCGGCCGAGAGACTTCACTGTGAATGATCTAGTTCATTGATTATATATATATATATATATATATATATATATATATATATATATATATATATATATATATATATATATATATATATTTAATAAAGCAGAAAGACAGCTAAGAGCATATCTCGACCTAAAACCGTACTGCATCGTGGGGATTATGTTGCTATTTTTGAAATGCGTTTGTAACTGAATATCGATCACCTTTTCTAAAATATTAAATAATGTAGGCAGTACAGTTAATGGTCTTAATTCATTTATGCTGTCTAAGTAATTTTAGTCTTCGGTAAAGAAATAACATGTTTTCATTTAGTGGGAAAATTATCCATGGAATAGGTTCCAGATCTGATTTAAACTAACAGTAATTTAAGTTTTTTATCTAATGTTAGCATTCCAGTACTAATGACCAGTTGTCAAGATGCTTTATACAGGGTGAGTCATAACTATTGGGACATAGACTAAGAGCAGGTTATTTGGACCAAAATATGGCTATTGGGCCAAATATGCCTTAATAAAATGGCGCTGAGAAAAAAGATACAGGGTGTTAAAGTTAATTTTTGTTTTTCATTTTTTGCTAATAGTTTCCCTGTATATTTTTAAATTGCTATCAAAATTGGCACGTAATAGTATTTTATTTACAATTCCACTATCAAATACCAAACTAATAAACAAAGTTGCAACTAACGTAAGGTTTCCGTTTTGACGATAAATCAAAACTAAACACACTTTAACTTAAAAGAACTCACAAAAACTCAAACTAAATGTTCTACATGGTCTCCTCCGATTTCAACGCCTTTTCTAATTCTTTTTATAAAGGATTTTCGGACGTTAAAAAAATATTATTCTGTCCCATTATAAGATTAGCTGCATTTTGAATGTATATCCAAATTTCGTCTCGTGTATTAATTTCATTGGCATAAACTAAGGACTTCATATGTCCCCAAAAATAAAAATCTAGTGGGTTGTACTCAGGACTTCTTGGTGGCCATTGAAAATCACTGCCTCTGCCAATCCATCGTTGAGGAAATACGTCAATAAGATGATTTCTAACAGCTAATGAAAAATGAGGTGACGCTCCATCCTGCATAAACCACATTTTTCTTCTTACATCCAGTGACAGATCATCTAAAATATCACTAAGAGTATTTTCCAAAAAGAATAAATCAGAATCTCCATTTAAATTCGGAGGAAGAACATAAGGCCCTAGTAGTTGGTCGCCTATAAGGTCACACCAAATATTCAATTTAAACTCATGCTGAAAATGTCTAGCTTTAATAGCATGCGGGTTTTCTTCTTCCCAATAATGACTATTTCGCCAATTAAAAACCCCTCGTCTGGTAAAAGTTGCTTCGTCGGTAAACATATTATTCTTAACAAAGTGTCTGTCATTGCGATGTTTATTCAGAATACGTTGGCAAAACTGTAACCGTTGTGGAAGTAAATTTTGAACAGGAGTGAAGTAATAAGGATGGAGGTTGTCTTTTTTTAGAATTCTAACAATAGACGACTGACTTACTACTGTTGCTGCTGATAGATGTCTTGAACTTATTTCAGGATTTCCATTTACTCGAACCAAAAGTTCATCTTCTTGATTAGGTGTGATTTGTTTCGGTCGACCACCCCGATTTTTAGTGTGAACTGACCCAGTTTCACCTAAACTACGATATAATCTTGCAAAAGTTTTGTGATTTGGTTGCCTTCTGTTTGCGTATAACCTTCCATACTTTCTGGCTGCCGAGCGATCGCAAAAATTTTCTTGTGCGTATACGCAAATTATATCTCGCATTTATTCATTAGTAAAATGATTGTGACGAGGCATTTCAATCAATAAAAGTAATGATTACTTTTAAAAAATGCAACATTAAACTACACTATCACATCAAACATAATTTACTCTGAATAAATAATATTTACCAACAACAATTATCTGACAGTCCAAAGCATACTTTTCATAAATGAAATAATATTTGAAATCCTTTTTTAAGACTCTAGACAGTTCGACTGCGTTTTTATCGAAAACGGTTGAAATTATCATGTTTAAACAAGAGTACCAATTTTACGTAAAAATGATGTTTACGTCATATTTTCTAATAAAAATTACTAAAAAGTTTCATCCGAAAAAGTATAAACTTAATTTGATCATTAGGAATAATCCACGTGGCGCCCTCTATGACAAAACGTAAAATTGTAAATAAAATACTATTTCTTGTCTAAGATTATTCGTCTGTGCCAATTTTGATCGCAATTTATAAATATACAGGGAAACTATTAGCAAAAAATGAAAAACAAAAATTAACTTTAACACCCTGTATCTTTTTTCTCAGCACCATTTTATTAAGGCATATTTGGCCCAATAGCCATATTTTGGTCCAAATAACCTGTCCTTAGTCTATGTCCCAATAGTTATGACTCACCCTGTATAAAATAAAAAAATTAAAACAAACATTTTTCAACTGTGGAGCGTCCTTGGATTAATAATCTCGTACTACTTTATAAAAATCTTGTTTTGGGTGAAATTAATGAAAACATATTTTTAAATGTCCAATATAAATATTGCTTTTGTGTTCGTTTTGATATAATAATATCTTTGTTTGATCTCCAGTATCCTTGTTATGTACTAAATTCTTCAATAAGAATTTCAATTTCAATTTATTGTAAAAAGATATTTCCAATCAAACTAAAAAGTCAGAACAATATTAATAAATGTTGTAAAAAGTTTATTTAGTTTAAGTTTCATTTTATAAAGAATATACAAAAGAGTTGATAATAAATATGAATTCCTCTTGCGAATTCATACTTTCAAAATGATCAACTACTTTATTAATATTGCAAAGCAAAATTGATGCAGCCACTTTTAAATTGTTTGCTCCTTCTTATTAATCAAAGAGATAAAAACGACTCATAACTCACAGCACAATACTCGTAATCTTGCATTCCTTTCATGCCGCCGAAGGATATTTTCATAAAGAAGCTCTTCCTGTGCCACGGAACTCAAGTTAATGAAGACGTCCAGGGGCATTCGTCATATGAAATTATGTCTTTGTGTCATAGTATTTATTTCTCTTTAGGAAATATGTCATCTCGTAGTAGTAGATAAAACGATGCTGACTTATATTTGTGCTGTGGACTATTTAATGGGTTATTAGGTTGTATATTTGTCCAGGGTGAAAAGCAGGAAGTTGACGGAGTTATTATGATATAGTGAAATTATGCGAAGAGGTTATATAAAATGATAAACTTGTACAATAGGGATAATTACCTTTATCAAGTTAAAATATTTAATTTATTAACGCAGATAAATAAGTTCTAAGATTCCAAAAATAGTTTACATATAAATAGCAAGTTGTGTAAATGTATATATATATATATATATATATATATATATATATATATATATATATATATATATATATCTAATATATAATAAAATTTTTTGTTTAGTATCGACCGTATATTATTTAAAATAATTTTATTGGGTATATGTCAGGTTGTATCGGTCTGGAATTAAAACAATTCTATTTTCTAGTCACTTAATATTTCGCCAACTCATTGTTGGCTTTGTCAAAAGTGTTCTACAAATTTATTAGAACAAAGAGATAAGCAACATTACGATAAAATTACATAAATATTTACTTACACACGGACAATTAGGGACAAACAGAACACAATTAAAAGGACAAAACAGACATTAAATTTTAAAAGGGGGACTTATTGCCACTACATCACTTTGTAGGAGAGGAACAGGTAAAATTGAGTTTTTTTTTTATCTACTAGTGTCTACTAGTAGACAACAAAAAAACTAAAAAAAGAACTGTTATTGAAAGACGCAAGTCTCCGAAGGCTCAGGTCAAAAAATCAACAGATGGTGGCCGAGTGTCAGCGCGCTCGAAGACAACAATACGAATATAGTATTTTTAGAAAATAAAAATATATAGAGGGTTTTATACACGAGGATATTTGATTTAAATGAAACAAAGAAATTACTAAAATGCTCAAACTAAAAATTATTGGAAACATAATTAAACCGATAATTGGGAAAATCTTAAAATTACAACAGAACAAGACTTCAAAATTGTAAAAACATGGTTGCAAATGAACAAACTTACATTAAATTATGAAAAAACTAAATACTCATCTACTTTTTGCTATATACAAAAGTTGTCTGCCAATTTTTAATTCGTTAAATATAAATAACAAAGATCAAATATATGGATCGCAGTACATAAAATATGGGGTTTTAAATGGGAATTACAAATAAAAAATAATAAAACTTTATTTGTTGTATATCTCAATATTTAGTGACAATTTTGTGACTTAATCAGGAGAAAACTGTAAATTTATTAAGATTAGATATTGAAAAAAGTTAAATATTTCATTACTTACATTATACTTAGAATATACTAATACTCTTTTAGTTGTAAGTAATGAAGTATTATTTATAAATACAGAAAAAGTTCTTTGTTTAAAATTTGTTCTATTAAAAATGTGTATTGCCAAAGTGTGGATAGAAGCTTGCAGACGAGAAGATTTATTATTCAAAATGGATTTACTTTATAATCATTATAGGATTTGTGAACTGCATTTTGAAGATAATGTAAGATAGTTTATTAGGAAATTCCACGACGAACTAATTATATCTTGTATCAACACAAGCCAAAAAGAATCGGTGTATTATTGGTCTATCAATGCCAACATCAGGATAAACAAAAAAGTATTTTCATCTATGGTTCCATCAATACGATTTTCACCATTACTTTGCATTGTGCGATGTATTTGCAACCTTTTGTAAATCAAAAATAATTACACCATTAAGAATGTCAACAAAAGCCGGCAAGCAAAAGTATTGTGTGATATGCCCACTGACTATTAATTTTCTGGTTGTTAACTGTCATTGGCGGCTTGGCCACTAAACTTCAAAGGAGTGTCGCTTCTCTGTGTTCATAGTTCTCTGACTGATATGCCAAGCGCATTCATTTCAAAATTTAGTCTGTGTCTGTATGTTGATAATGTCGCATCGAAGAACTCTAACCGAAGATAAGCTTCGCGAGCTCGCGAACGTGTCAAAAAGTGATGAGTGAATATCAGAAATAAAAAACAATACAACATTCTAAGTACAACATCCTGTAGAACCTTCTGTAACAGTTTCTTCAAAAGACGGTAATATCCAGTGGTCTCTCGATCCTCCTTATCAACGCGGTCGTTTTTCCACAGCCAATGTTATAAATGTTTAATGCTCCAGGTGTTACAAGGTACGCGTATGCAGGAATTTTCGATATCAAAAATTCATTTGACACACTCTTTTCTGACATAGTTGCAAATCAAATTATAAATATGACCAACATTTAAGGGCAGCGTGTTTTTGGAACCAACTGGAAAGACTAAAACCAAAAGTTTGTAGAATGAAGAAACGGGTCGTAGTGTACTTCGAGCAACAATTTTGCTGGAAGTATTTACAAAAATTTCGCAAGTAATAGGTTTTGATAACAAGACTACTAGACAGAATAGGAGACGTACTAATAAACTTGCTGCAATACGTGAAATTTGAGAAAAATGGGTAGAAAATCTACCAAAATTTTTTAAACCTGATGAACATGTTACCATCGATGAGTAATTAGTTTCCTTTAGAGGCCTCGGTACCTTTAAGCAAACCAGCGAAATGTGGCATAAAAATTTGGGCTTTATGTGATAGTAAAATTTGGTATGCTGTAAAATTGCAGATCTATACAGGAACAGAAGCAGGTGCCGCGCCGGAACGGCATCAGGGAATGCGTGTGGTGTGCGACTTGTGTAGTGATTTGAAAGGCCACAATATTACTTGTGATAACTTTTTTACATCATAAAATTTAGGAGACCTTTTTCTAAAAAGAAAAAATACAATGCTGGGGACTATAAGAAAAAAAGAGCTAGAGCTTTCAGCACTTTGCGAATAAAGAAGTTCATAGTTCGTCTTTTTACTTCACGCATAATACCACCGTTCTTATCTATATTCCTTAAAAGAATAAAAATACTATTCTTATAAGTACTTTGCATCATGACGAGGCTATTAGTGACAGAAATGACAAAAAGCCCCAAATTATTTTGGATTAAAATTTTGGTAAGGGAGCAGTGGATACTCTAGATCAGCTTGTTGGTACATATACATGTAACAGGAAGACAAATCGCTGGCCTGTGATTGTTTTCTATAATATGCTGGACATTTCTGCCTACAACGCGTTCGTTTTATGGACATCGATAAATCCCCAATGGAACACCAACAAACTTACAAAACACTGGTGAAATCACTTATCCTTTCCAGGAAAGATTTACTAATAACTAAAGAACTGGTAAAAAGAACACGAACAGAAGCGAGTAGAGAAGATGGAAATTCTACTGAACCGTCTATGGACAATCCAACTCCGCCTGCTGAACGAACACGCTGTAAATTTTGCTCTAAAAACGATAACAAGACTAATATTTTATGTTGTATATATCACAAACATATTTGTAAAAGCCATTTTTTTTATTACTGTTCCATTTGTAAACTAAATTAAATTTTGTAGGTATTTGTTTTTAGGCTTTTCTGGGAAAGAATTGACCCGAACAGTACATTACAATTGCATAGTTGACTCGAACGGTACAGCAGGGTTAAGGTTTCTCAATCTCATTTTACAACGATACCTGATCCTAGGTGAGGACATAGCCACAGCTATCCTTCACGTGTTTACACCGAAAAAAATAAAAGGCTAATAATCTGAAAATAACCTTTTGATCCATTGGAACTTGCACTTAGTAGCAGGCTTGGTACTACCGGCACTCAAAAAGGCAATAAATCGTTGTGACATCACTGCTTTGTAGTCACCACCCAGTCGGAGGAGAACGGCCTATACACAGATTGATGTTTCCCTTTACAAACCGATACTTATAGAGGCAACAGAGCCTAAACAAGGTAAAAACATGGTCTATCTATACCCGGTCTGTGAGCATTCAATAAAACTTTTTGCTTCAAAGAATACTGTCACTATTTTGTTTTCTCTCTCAGTTGTTCGAAAAGTATTAATTGAAATGTTGTATTATTTTTTGGCAGGTAACAACGTCACGTCTCTACGGCATTAATGGCTCATGTTTTAAAAGAACGACGTTAAATAAACTGTTAGATCTAATTTATAAATGTTTTTCGTTATAATGAAAATACTGCTCGTTGAAACATCAAATACGTAAATGCTCTATAAACAACCGACCAGAAAACGATCCACTTTTTGCAAAACGTTTCATGCTTTTATACATCAACCATAAGCTTGCATTTTTATGTGTTGCCCTGGAAAAGGAGTATTTTAAAAATATTTTAGTGCAATTTGTATTTTTTTATTACACCGATAGAGAATACACGAGATATTGGAATGCACCGCGTACAGTTCCCGTTTTATTTTGAGCTCAATTTACAGCAATTGCCTCACTTTTACTCGTATAATAGAATTTTAAATGACGTGCAATACCATCCCCCACTTTCACGAAATTAAATATTTTATGGCGACGGTAAAATCTCTACGGAGAGCTCGATAGTTGTCAGCTAATAATATTTTTATAGTTGCGGATTCAATACCGAGCATTACGATGTTGATTTTGATTGTAAAATTGTTAACTTTCTTTTAAGTTAATTTTTAATCCTCATTTTTTAAGTCTCATTTTTAAGTTTAGTTGTTTTATTAAGTTTTGTATTTAATTGTACACTGTCTGCAATAATGAAGAAGTCTATCTACATCTTATTGGAGATACCTCCAATTCTTTTTTCTTTTACTGTTCCCTGTCTTGCAAATTCTTAATACATTTTCTTACTTTTTGATTAGATTAGATCACTAAATCACTAGGATTTTCAAATAGTAAGTTATGTTTAGTATTACAGTAAAACTTCTGTTAACGAACACCTCTTCTCAACGGAACCTCTGCTGAACAGACAGTTTTTAGGACACCGAACATTTCATATGTGGGTAAATAGAAAATCATCTTCGAACAACCTTCACTTCGAACTACGACGATCTTCACAACGACTACGGACGAAATTACTTACGTCTACGAAATTATTGTAATTTTACCTGCCAACAAGGGACAATCCGGTAAAGGCGGTTAAAAGATTAAAATTGTGGCTCTGGAAATCCAAATATGTACATAACCTTATTGTAGCCGTAAAACTAATTATATAAGTAGGTTTCTAAATAAGGTCCGATATTCTGATCTAAGGGTAACAATGTCTTCGACTAAAAGAAACTTTTTAAGTTTAGAAGAAAAAAAAGTGGAAATGATTAACAAAAAAAAAATTAAAATTAAAGGTCAGCCTTTTCCGAAAGTCATGAAGTTGCAAATTAATGATGAACTAGAAGTTACTACAACTGTAAATAATTTAAATATATATATATATATATATATATATATATATATATATATATATATATATATATATATAACGAGTTTATTACAGCTGCCGCCGTTTCTCGCAACCTAGCTTCCAACGCTTGCGATCGTTCCAGTCATCTACTTGTAGACCCCTATCTTCCATCGCACCTTTTACTTCTTGTCTCCACGATCTTCTTGGTCTTCCCTTTTTCCTGTGGTTGGTTGGTTGGGATCCACTGTAACATTCTCTGTGGCCATCGTTGATCATTCATCCTTTCTACATGGCCATACCATTTCAGCCTTTTGCATTCTATAGTTTCCAGGACGTCAATGTCTATGCCCATACGCTCTCTGATTTCAGTATTCCTTACTCTATCTCTTCTAGTGAGTTGGCAACATCTCCAATAATTCATTTTCATTGCTTTTATTTTGGATGCGTCATTTTTATTTATTCCCAAAGCTCTGAACCATATGTAGCAATGCTTTCTATGATACTTTTGTATATCCTAATTTTTGTGTTTCGGGTGATGTGGTTATTCCAAAGTATACTATTCAGTGACGTATTGCTGAATTTCCTTGACCAATTCTAGTAGCTATTTCTTTTGTATTCCGACCATTGTTTGTAATGTTTACACCGAGATATTTATAGCTATCAGTATTTTGAATTTATTTGCTTCCTAGTTCTAAGATCAATAAATACCATGTGTGTCTCCATATTATGTTCCAAACGCTTTTCTATTGTTTGTTTTAGGCAGAACACATTGTCTATACAAGAACGACCAGTACGAAAGCCACTCTGATCTTCAGCGTCTTCCCAGCAATCTTCAATTTGGCTTTTAATTATCTTCCCGTAGACTCTACAGATTGAGTTAGTTACACTAAGCCCTCGGTAGTTCTTACAATCTTTTCTGTCGCCCTTATTTTTGTATAGATTGCTGATATATGCAGTTTTCCATTCTGGGGGTAGCTCTTCGCCTCTCAAGAATAAATTCAAAGTATAAGCCAATAGCTGAAATAGTTTGTCAAGGCCATATTTAATCAGTTCAATGGGTATTCCCCCCGGTCCTGGAGCCTTTCCATTTTTCATAGCGTTGGTGTGTTTTTTAATGTCTTCTGGTGTTATTTCAGTTTCTTCGCGGTAGGAAATATCATATTTTTGGTAGCCAATATCTTGGAATTCTGTTCAATCTTTTGTCAGCATTTGTTCATAATATTCGACCCATAATTCTGGGGCTATTAGAGTTAACCTACTGCATTCTTTTCTATCTGTTCTACTACCCCTAATTGTTTTCCAGGCTTCTTTACTTCTTGCTGTACCCATAAAATTTTCTACGTTATCGCAGGCTTTATTCCACATCTCATTTTTGGCTTTATTTACCTCTTTTTTTACTTCTTTGTTTAAGCTGTTGTACTGTTGTCGATAGTAAAGGTCCTTTGTTTCTAGCCATTTGTTATACATATTCTTTTTCTTCCCCACAAGATATTCTATTTCTTTATTCCACCATTCATTTCTATTTTTTATGCTATCCACTTCTCCAATAGCTTCCATTGCAGCTTTGTCAAGAGCTTTCATAATTTTGTTGTACGTATTAATTGGTGAGGAGTAACAAACATCGTGCAATTTCAGATTCAACCTCATTCGATACAGAAACTAAGTAGACTCACTTTTAAAACCTTGTAGATTATATCTCTTTGTTAAAATGTATTGCAGTATCATTGAACTTTCGTTTTCATTTTGTCGTTGGCTTCCTTTAAATGTAAATAGTAGTGACGCTTTAAGCAAATGGTGATCAGATCCACATTCTGCTCCTCGATGGACTCTAACGTTATTAACCTTTATTGTGGAGTTTTCTTTGCATATACAGTAATCGATTATTGATTTCAAATTTCTCGTTGGCTGAATCCACGTGAATTTATGAATATCCTTGTGCTGATAATATCCATTCATTATCTTTAAATTCATATGATCGCAGAAACTTATTAATCTCTCACCGTTTTTATTTATTTTTTCTTCTCCAAATGGACCGACCACTTTGCTATTTACTTTTCTTCCGGTTCTAGCATTTAAGTCACCTAGTAGAATAACTTCCTTCCTATTTCCAATATTCTCTACCAGGTCCGTCAATTCGTCGTAAAATTTATCCTTTACCTCGCCCTTTTCATCTTCAGAAGGTGCATATGCGCCCATTACCACTATGTCACGTCCTTTTAGCTTCATCTCAACTTTTATTGGCCTTTCGTTTATTTGTTCCCAGTTCTTAATATTTCGTGACCAGCCTTTTCTTTATCAATATACTTGCACCTGCTGCTGCTCTTCTGTCTTTTCCTACTTCACTATAGAAATGAACAAAATCTTTAAACTCGTCTGTCCCTTTCCCTTTCTTTTTTGTTTCTGTAAGGACTGTTACATCTAATTGAAATCTCTTAATTTCTTTCAACACCTCATCAAGCTTAGTCCGAATACCTTGCACATTCCATGTTCCAAAACTCATTAACCTTTTTCGTAAGCTGGGTCGGTTTCCATTAAGACCGTCCGGCGTTTTCTTTCTAGGATTTTTTGCAATACAGTTTTTTTTTTCGTGTGATGGGGAGCAGGCCCATCGCCACAACCTCCAATCCTGGTGGACCGGGAAGATATCTGTAGGAGCCTCCTACCCTTAGCCGAGTGGCCCCAGTTTTTGGGCGCTGGAGACTCGCCCTCACCCTTCTCATTCTGAGATAGGAGTTGCTGACTATGTGTTAGTTGTTCTATACTTTAAGACGTTTTTTGGTATTTGTGATACCCACATATCGGCATCAGTGAGTACCCCAAGATCTAAAGTCAGCCGTTTCACCCTCCTCTTTTCTCAACCGGGCTTGGGACCGGCTTTGGCGGAGTTAAATAATTTAAATGACGAGCTAAAATTAAGAGACTTTGAATTATTTTTTATATATAAAGGTGATGATATGAAAAATATCTGATGTAATTCTAAATGTTGAGTCAGAAATTGTGAAAAATAATGTTAAAAACAAAAAGCAAACCGAAATTGATGATTTTTTAAGAAATAATAAATACCTTTTTACATTCGTATTTTATTTGTGTATACGCTTATACATATATGTACGAAAATGTATAATAAAAGATCAACCAAATCGAAACCTCTTTTTTATTTTAATTGATTCAGCGATAATGCTACACAACGATCAACTTTACACAATAGTCAATTATTTTCCCCGTTGGTGTCCGTTATGGAGAAGTGTCACTGTACCATTATTTGATAATTCCTTATTTTTATCAGATAAATGGAACTATATGTAGAACAATGGGATTTTGTATACAGTGTGTCCGTAAAGTATGGAATAAATTCGATATTTCCTAAATGAAAAGCCTTTTTAAAAAAATCTAAAACACGTCGATTTTTAAATTTAATGTTCTACATTTCACAATAAAATTTCATTTTACAAGGTGATACACATTACAGTGATGACGTCATCGGCTCTTTTTTTAAATATAACACCCTGTATTTTAGGACATTTTTAGATCGATAAAAATGAGCTGATTTCAAAAAAGTATAACACCCGGGCCTAATGGATATAATTTGAAAGATATGCGTTTGTAAAATAAATTATTTATTATCAATTGCAAAAAAGTAGCCTACTTCTAGTTTTTAGTAAACTGTAATTATTTTTAGTAACGTTCAATAACAATTAAGTAGTACAACTATTGTATTAATTCGTGATTGTTTTGTATTATTGCTTAGAATTAATTTTAGGTAGAAATGAATTTGAGTGTAAAGCAAAGAATTGAAATACTCCTGATGATTGGGTATGGAGACAAATCGGGAACTCAGATGGAAGTGTGTAATTTATTTAATGATAAATATTCAGAAATATCCATCACGCAGTCAACAGTAAGCAAGATTGAACAGAAATTTCGAGAAACTGTTACAGTTGAAAATGCATGCAAATCAGGTCGTCCCTCTGTAAATTATGTTACACCATTAGATGTTCTATTTGCTTTTGAAGAAGATGCGCACACTTCTGTTCGTAAGGTGAGTAGTGATCTCGATGTTTGCAAAACAACGGTACACAAAGTACATAAAAGTAAGTAAAGTAAGTAAAATGCACAGTTGTACAGGAATTAAACGAGAATGATCCAGATAAAATAATACAATTTTGCGAAATCATGATGGATAACAGCCACCGAAACACTCTCTTGTTTCAAAATATTATTTGTTGTGATGAGGCTACATTCAAATTAAATGGAGAGGTCAACCGTCAGAATTGTAGATACTGGGCAAAAGAAAACTCCAACTGGATGCAGGAACGTCATACACAATACTCGCAAAAGGTAAACGT
This sequence comes from Diabrotica undecimpunctata, assembly GCF_040954645.1. NCBI lineage: Eukaryota > Metazoa > Arthropoda > Insecta > Coleoptera > Chrysomelidae > Diabrotica > Diabrotica undecimpunctata. The sequence continues at coordinate 53,982,895 of NC_092803.1, forward strand.
AGGGGCTGGCATTGTAAGAAATAAAATCATTAAACCCTACTATTTCGAAGGTAATTTAAACGGGCCAGCATACCTTCAGTTTGTAAGTGGGTATCTCGTACCTACTTTAGTTAATTTATTCCCCAGTACAATTAATCTTGGAGGTTTTGATAAAAGTTTATGGTTTCAACAGGATGGTGCGCCTCCACATTTTGCTTTAGATGTTCAAAGGTACGTAACAGGTGGATTGGAAGGCGTGGATATATTGAATGGCCAGCGAGGTCGTCACACCTTAATTCTTTGGATTATTTTATGTGGGGTCATTTCAAGAATGTTGTTTATAAACGAAACCTGCAAATATTAGAGACTTAAAAATAAGAATTCGTAAAGAAATAAAAAATATTTCTCAAGAAAGCATAAACAAGGTTCTACAAGAATTTGTGCAACGTTTGGGTTACTGTCAAATACAACAAGGGCTACAATTCGAACATTTAAGATTTAGTCATGTATTAATTACTGGATTACTTTCAAGTTATTTATTTTTAATTTGTTAATATTATAAATCAATAAACACTAATTTTCTAACCGCATATATTTCAAATTATATCCGTTAGACCCTCAGTATTATACTTTTTTGGAATCAGCTCATTTTTATCAATCTAAAAATAATGTCCTAAAATACAAGTTGTTACTTTTAAAAAATGAGCCGATGACGTCATCACTGTAATGTGTATCACCTTGTATAATGAAATTTTATTGTAAAATGTTGAACATTCAATTTAAAAATCGACGTGTTTTAGATTTTTTTAAAAAGGCTTTTCATTTAGGAAATATCGAATTTATTCCATACTTTACGGACACGCTGTATATTGACCATCTAAAAACAAGGGTAAAACTAAATGAAGACAAAAAATTTATAATTAGGGTTCAGAATTTGAAAAAGTAGAACACTTTAAATACCTGGGAGTGACAATAAGCAAAACCGGTGAAAGAAATCCAAAAATAAAAGAAAAATAACATTGACTGTGAATAAAGTTTATTTTGTAAATAAAATATTACTTAAAAGTAAAACGCTGTCTTAAAAAACTAAGGTGAATTTATTTACTTAACACAATAATTATACCAATATTAGTAAATGCAGCAAAAATATATCAATGAGAAAAAAGGTAAAGAAGACTTACGAATAATAGAACTAAAGAACAAGATGACTGTACTGAGATCAATTAAAATACATCAACATAAATAACGAAGCATAACAGATGCAGAGATTAAGGAAATATTGAAAAAAGATATCGTGACCAGAACTTAATGGCTAGAATTGAGAAAAACTATGGTCAAAGTGGCTACAAGAAGTTCAAGAAGACTTACAAAACGCGGCAGTAAGAGGATGACAGAGAAAACTTTATTTTTAACACGTATTATTTGGTATTTAACCCCTTTTAACAGTCTATGGTATCTTTATTTACCACCTTGCATTAAGGTTTATTATACACACATTTTCTATGCACTATGCACCTCTAGTCTTAATGGTAGATCCACTACGGATACGTACATCGCCATTTACCGCCTACGATCAGTTATATGGCAACTACCTTTGTGAAAATTTGAAAGTGGTAAATATTTGTACCAGCTTTTATAGCGGTGATAGTGATTCACAGAGTTTTTTATTTTGTTTTTATTTTAAAGTGGTTCTGCTTAAAATTGTCAAGCGATGATAGAAAAGAATTGAGGAAAACTATGGTCAAAGTGGCTACAAGAAGTTAAAGAAGACTTACAAAACGCGGCAGTAAGAGGATGACAGAGAAAACTTTATTTTTTAAAACGTATTATTTGGTATTTAACCCCTTTTAACAGTCTATGGTATCTATATTTACCACCTTGCATTTAGATTTATTATACACACATTTTCTATGCACTATGCACCTCTAGTCTTAATGGTAGATCGACTACGGATACGTACATCGCCATTTACCGCCTACGATCAGTCATATGGCAAATACCTTTGTGAAAATTTGAAAGTGGTAAATATTTGTACCAGCTTTTATAGCGGTGTTGGTGATTCACGGAGTTTTTTATTTTGTTTTTATTTTAAAGTGGTTCTGCTTAAAATTGTCAAAGACTAGGTAGTTTGTTTTTTATAAAAATCCTGGCATATATTAGCTGTTACCTACTGGATGTGAGTTTGCTAGTTTAATAAAATACTCTAAATTTTAATAAATATCTATTTAGAGGTCAGAATTATTTTTTAACTTTTAGAGATCACGAAGATGGTGAATCAAGTTGATTTACTATTTTTTGGAAGCAGTAATTGTGAATTCGTATATAATGGATAAAAATCGAAAATCACATTTCTGCTGCTTAGTGGGTCAACTTATTGGTACATTTTCTAGTACAAAAAATTACGAGAAAGACTAGTAAATGCCGAGGGATCTGAATGCAAAAATAATTCTCTGTATGGACGAGGCACAGTAAAGAATTTATTTATTTTGTCAATTGTAGGTACCCACTTACCTATAATTTTTACTTATCGGAGGTGTGCGTTCTGCAGTACTGCACAATAACAGAAAAAAGTAATTTATGTTGCTAAGCTTGTAAAGTTGCTCTTTGTAAAAATGCTTCATACAAATATGTAACACGTTAACATTTTTGAATAATTAAAAAAGTAAACATCTTTTAAAGTTACGTATTTTAGACTTTTAATCATAACGTAACAAATAATTGGGATAAAAAGGTAATAAATAGATTGTAAACTTGTGTATATTTCATAGAAACGTGTAACTATCAAAATAGTCTGGGTTACTTTTCAGTAAAAATTTGGTAAGCTCTTTTTGTCACCTCGGGGGAACAAATAAGGGTCTAACCAGCTTCTGTTGTCTCCGGGTGCTCTGTAGAGGGCTTCGAATATACTGTCGAGAGCTCCTCTACTTAAGTCCATTTTCGGGTTATGGACTTGGAAAATATTTATCTTCGATGTCTTGCCTTGAAAAGGGCAAGATATTTCTTACATGACAATTTCTTCGTCGAAATAAAACATCAAGTTAAGTTGAAACAATTCTCAGCCACAGAGTATGAAAAATAAATGCAAGAAGCAGAGCCCCGAGAGCACTAAGCTCACGGAGAGCCCGTGAAGGACTGACCTGGCTAACCTGAAAATCGACAATATTTATATGCACTGTTCGAGCGATAAATAGGGATTTCCAGGTCAAGAGCCAATGGAAAAATTCGAGGCGGGGCGATGCGCATCGAAATGCGTACTAGTCCACAGACTATGGCATTCGTTGACATTTTACCAAATTTAAGCCTATATTACATTTTGCTTAATGCATATTGGTATAATAATTTACCAATCTCTAGAATAGAGCCTTATTATATATATATATATATATATATATATATATATATATATATATATATATATATATATATATATAATTTAGCTCTCCAGGCCTAGAAGGCCCATGGCTTGGGTTACTATTCTTTTCCATTCTTTTCTGTTTGTTGCTTTATTATTCCAGTTTGGTATTTTAAGTTTTTCTACGTCTTTTTCAACATCCTTCTTCCACCTGGTTTTCGGTCTGCCTTTCTTCCTTTTCCCTCCTATTCCTCCCATTAGCATTCTTTTTGGCAGTCTCGTGTTTTACATCCTTTGGATGTGTCCCAACCATCTCAGTCTTTGTGACTTTATGATCCCTACGATATTCGGCTCTCCATACATCTCCTCTAATTCCATATTTGGTCTTTTTATTCATATAACATTCCATAATTTACCTCCAAATATTTTCCTGAGGACTTTTCTTTCCCAAACTTGCAGCAAGACTTGCTCGAATTTGTTCATTGTCCATGTTTCACTGGCATATAATACAATAGGTCTTATTTCTGTCTTATATATTCGTATCTTAGCCCTTCTAGATATGTTTTTGCTTCTTAATAAATTGTTTAGTGCAAAAATACAACGGTTACCGGCCATAATTCTCGCTTGGATTTCTTCCTTCATATTTGGTCTTCTCGTGAATGTCGCTCCTAAATACTGGAATATTTCTACTTCTTTGAATTTATATGTTTTTTCATCTGTTATTACTGTCAGATATTGTTCTTCTAGGTAATCTCTTTCTGTCCATTCCATATATTTGGTCTTTTCTTCATTTATCTACATCCCTTTCTTTCTCGCTTTCATTTCTAATCTTTTTATTATTTCTTGCTTACTTCTGGCTATCAGTACAATGTCGTCAGCGAACGCTAAGCATTGGTGTTTTCTTTGATATATAAGTCCTGACCTGTTGATTCCAGCTTCTCTGATGGTAACTTCGAGGACGATACTGAACAACAGCGATGACAGTGGGTCTCCACTTAGCCTTATTATTTTATCAAAAAATAAAGCTAGGACCAAGTATCTTATTTAAATTTCTAAGAATTGATAGTCAGTAACGTAAAATTAAAATATTTAAAAAATATTTTTTATCTGTTGAAAAAAACAGTGACAAAAAATATATTTTTTTATTAATAATATAATCCACTGATAGGGTTGTATACAAATGTTTGAAATATTATTAAATGCAAAACAGCGAAACTCTTAAACAAGCTCTCTGGTATAAATTTTATAAAGCCACATTATTTCATAAATGAAATCATGACAGAGTAGGATAATCGAACTGTGAATCATATTCTATTACGGAATTTAAAAAAATAAAACTAACAAATAAAAACATTGAATGTAGGTTTAAATACGAGAACCTAGAAATAGGTATGTGTTAAATATCAAAAAACAAATCTTTAATTTATCATACAGTTATTCAGCTGCATACAGGACATTGAGTCAAGACATGGTGGATTAGACTATCTTGTTAAAAAAGATATTTTGTCAATGTTTTTTTCAACAAATAAAAAAGATTTATTAGATAATGTCTTCATCACCGACTACAATTTTTTTTTAATTCAAAGAAGATACTATTGCTTCTAGCTGTATTTTTCGATCTATTTTATATAAACGAAACCTTATGACATTGTACCTACTTTAGAATATTGTGACATTTTTTGTAATTTTATATATATATATATATATATATATATATATATATATATCCGTATATCCACCACTCGAAGTTGCTCTTCCATCGATGTGCGCTAGAGGAGATGGAAGATCTTCGATCGTATACAAGAGCAGCCGTAGTATGAGAAAGGCGAGGTCCGTCAGAGTATTGATCTGACAACAACTTCACTGTCCCTAGGGTACTGACTGAAGGCCAACCGTTTCTGCTAGTCTTAGAGTATCGATTCTATCGATACCTATATCGATATAGAGTCCAACCGATCTTAGAGTATCGGTCTCATATTCTCTTCTGTGACAGTGTACTGATTGGTATTCATCCGTTTCTCGCCGGGCCGAGTGTTAATTGACCCGTTCTATTTCTATTACAATTTAGATTTTATGCCAATAATTGTATTTTATTTTTCGCAGATATTAAACAGTGGGTTATATCGCCGTCGATGCCGTCGTCGCCAGGATTGACGTTTTAATTTTTATTGTATATATTCCCTAGGATCTAATATTATTTTGTTATTTATTTATTTCGAATATATTTTGATTTTTTTTAATTTAAAATTTAAAAATAAATGTACATATGTATACCATGCGATCCACATGTATGGATTAAATTCATTTTTAGCGTTATTATGTACTATGTGAAAAAAACCAGAAACAGGTCGATTTTTATTTTTAAATTGACAATTTACAGTGTAAAAATATTATCCCCCTTCAACTGGACATGTAAAAAATATTAAAAAACCAGGTAGAAATGATAAATTTACTGATGAAAAAGAGTTAGATGTACTTCTAGAGTAAGTAAATAATCTATTTTGAGAGTTTTGCATAAAGAAAAATACCACCCTTACAAAGTTCACTTGGTTCAGGAGTTAAATGAAGATGATCCTAATAGAAGGCCAGAATTCTGTGAAATAATGATGGATAAGATGAACGCAGATTTGCAGTTCGTAAACAAAATAGTTTTTTCTGATGAAGCGACGTTTCTTTTAAACGGAACGGTTAACAAACAGAACTGTAGATATTGGAGTAGAGAAAATCCTTACTGGGTGTGTGAGACTCACACGCAATATCCTAAAAAGTTAACGTTTGGGCTGGTATTATTAACAATAACATTATTGGTCCTTATTTTTTTAAGGTCACAGTTAATTGTGAGATTCATCTAGATTTTTTGATTACCTTTTTAGTGCCTACATTACGAAGATTTTTTCCTAATATTAATCATCCAAATGAGATAGATCGATCTATTTACTATCAACAAGCTCCACTATCATTTACTCCACCGCATTTTGCACGTATAGTTAGAAATTATTTAAACGAGGTTTTTCCCAATAGGTGGATTGGAAGACGTGGAACGATCGAATGGCCGGCTAGATCCCCCTATTTGACTACTCTCGATTACTTCTTATGGGTTATTTAAAATCTAAAGTATATTTTAATAGACCAAACCGTATTGCTGATTGAAAAGTTAGGATAACGAAAGAAATTAACAAAATAACCCCGAGGTCGTACAAAATGTTGTACGAGAATTCCAAAATCACCTCGATTATTGTCAAGAAGTGAATGGTGGTTATTTTGAACATTTAATTTAATTGTAAAGTACATTGAAAAGTCCATTCTAAATATTATGTGGCATTATTATCTTCATTCAACCTAAATTTTTGGTAAATCTTCATTTACCAAACCAGACTTAAAAAACTGTATATTCCTAAACAGAGGACTAAAATCCCTTTCTAAAAAGGTACCATTCGACCCCCTTTGATATTTAAAATTTGAGAGGGGGTGCTTATAATTTAAAGGGGGCGCTGGAGGGAGATAATATTTTTATACTGTAAATTGTCAATGTTTTTTTTTTCAATGTACAATGTTTTCACATAGTACATAATATCGTTAAAAATGAATTTATTCCATACATATGGACCGCATGGTATATTTCTGATTTTTCTGCATTATTGTTGACACAATACAACAGATGTTTTTATTTGTTAGCAGTAAAATTATACGTTTTACTTACTTATACAAGAACAAACTTTAGGTTTTATGACAAGGATTAAAATATAAAACAACTTGTGTACCCTTGCTCCAAAAGTTCGGACTCTTTTTCATCTCCTAAATACCTACCTGCAAATCCTTGGAATTTTGTGAACCTTCTCCATATTTACAAGAGAAAGTTTTGAAAGAGGGACTTCATAACGCAATTGTAATTACTTTTTATAAGGATAATAAAGGAATTTCATTCAGCTTCGATAGTCCCAAGAGAATAAGAATAGGCCGGGAGAAGTGGAGAATCTAGGATAACAAATGATGACAAAATTCTTAACGAAACGGGCTATATCAGGAATATTTTGAAAGAAAAATCAAATCAACTTCAATATGTGGGTGGTTATTTAGACTCGTGTAATAAAATTTAATAAAGACAGACCATGGAATAACATAAACATATTGCTCAGTATTAACATAGTCATCACGCTAAATGGTGAACTCCAAGTAGATAATTAAAATTAAAATGTATATAGTTATCTTCTTTTGTTTCTGGAGAGAGTTAAGTGTGGGTTTAGACTGGAATGGACAAAATTTTTAACAATTTTTGTAGTGTTACGTTTTGTTTGAATAAAATTTTGTTGTTTTTTTGGAGGCTTGTTATACGGTCGTACTGCAGCCATTTGACTTGTTGTATATCTTTCATTGTATGAAAAATAAATTAACCGTCCGGCGGTCGCGCCGGCTGCAAACACACCGCACAATTTGTTTTAAACTGTATAACATACGAAGCGCTTAATTTCCAACTCTCTTAGTGCTAGGTATTCCTTTCTTTCAGTGTGCACGAGCAGCTAGTGGAGTGCAGTCAGATTTTAAATCGCATTAAGTTCGTTGATATTACGTTTGTTGTGGATGTGTTACGTTTGCGGTACAGTTGCCGCTACACGACCAATAATGTAAGCGTTTTATTTTTTACAATTGTTAAGATATTCTAAACGATTTTTTGTTCTAGGAGTCTAAAACCTAACGAGCTGGAAAGGGAAGCAGAAACAATTTCAAGAGAATTACAAGAAAAAAGGGTGAAAGAACAAGAAAAGCACGGTGAAAGTGAAATAGACACTGACGATAATGAATGTATTCTTTCCTGGAGATCTCAAGACCTTCCTGGAGATTACAGATTTTTTATTGGACGAAATGATGAAAATGTTTTAATAAGCAAACATCTTACTTCAGATAAGACAAAGTCAAAACATATTGTTAAAATATTGGCTACAAACGCTTCAAACGGCGTGTAAGCATTTAGCTTATTCATCACTGATAAAATGATAAAAAACATTGTATCTAATACAAACAAATGTATTGAATTAAAAATGTACAAATATTCCAGAGACAGGTATTGTAGAGAAGTATCAAAATCTGAAATAAAGGCTCTCTTTAAAAAGCGTGGTCTAAGTACTTCCCGAAAAAGTTATTCTTCTTCTTCTTCCTACTTTATAAATAGGCTTAATGCCTGTTTTACTTCGTCTTTAGCCCCAATTGACGTTGTCTTACCATCTTTTCCTCGGTCGTCCCAATGATCTTATTCCATTTGGCGATTTGTCTCTTGCTATTCGTACTATTCTATTTTCTGTCATTCTTTTGATGTGTTGATTCCATTCCTCTAACCACATCTCGTTCGTATTTCCTCACTTCTTACTCTGTCTCTTAGAGTTTGGTTTGTTATTTTTTGTAACACTTTCATTTCTGTTGTTTCCAGTAGTCTTTGTGTTTTCGCCGTATCTGCTCTTGTTTCCGCTGTGTACGTCATTATCGGTCTTATTGTTGATGTATATGTCCTGGTTTTCGTTTCCGTTGTGAGATATTTGTTTCTCCAGATTGTGTTGTTGAGACATCCTACTGCTCTGTTTGCCATGTTCACTTGTTTTTGTACTTCTTCTTCCACTTTTCCGTAGCTTGACAATTTTATTCCCAAGTATTCAGTTTCCATCACTTGTTCTATTATTTTGTTATTTACGACTATTTTGCATCGTCTCGGTTCCACCGATATCACTATCGCTTTAGTTTTCTCTGTTGAGATCTCCATGTTGTATATGAGTGCCGTATCTTCGAATTCTTTAATTAATCTTTGTAGGTCATCTTCATTTTCGGCTGTTATTATGGCGTCGTCGGCGTAGCATATTATCCTTATTTCCTTTTCTCTCATTCTATATCCTCTACTTTTTTTAACTTTCTTTATGATTTCATCCATTATCAGATTAAATATTAATGGGCTCAGCGAATCTCCTTGTCTAATGCCAGTTTCATATTTGATAGGTTGCGATAGTTTTCCTTTACATCTTACCATAGCTATGTTATCTCCGAAAAAGTTTTAATAGTTAAAGTAGAACGGCGAGTTAAATGAATGAGCGTTCAACAAAACCTTGTATCAAATCTCCCACCATACTAATTATCTATCGGCCGACTCAATTTCTCTAATAACTGTGTTTTAGATATTTTTCTTGCTAGCGTGTCATTTGAATTGTACCGACATATAGACAAAGATAATGATTATATAGCTAACACATGCATGTGTAAGTTATAGCAATAAGTAAGGAAACCTCATGTGAAAAAAGAAATTTCAGAGAACTAAGCAAGGCTGCTTAATTTAAAACCAAAAGGGGTTTTGTTGTACATTCAATTAATTTCTTGGGGCAACAGTTCAGAAAACTATTAATAGTCAAGCTTATAAAACCAAAATAAAGCGCAATAACGCTAGTAAGTAGATTTTTTTATTACATCTGTTATAATATATTTTATAATTTCACTCTCTTTCTTTTAAAATTAAAATTTCTAAACATAAGAGCCTGGCCTATGATGTGCGCAAAGAATTCAATATAATCTAGTTGACAATAGTGACAAGTGTGTTACGTTCACTTCAGATAAAGTTTTACCTCATCAATTTTCCTCCGTGAAGTTTCCTTGTGATATATGTAACTGAATCACTAACAACGTTTCGAAGGATAGCTGCTTGTTTGTCCTATTCGACAAAAAGATGTATGAGTGAATGTACAGATGATGATGCTTTGTCTTGCATGCATATTTTTTGTATTATGTACTTCTACTCGAAATAGAATTGATACGTATCTAAGTGTTAGATAGATTTCGACGTTATGGATAGTAATATTTCATTTTGATGGAGTTCTTAATATAAATAATATACACACATATGTATATATATATATATATATATATATATATATATATATATATATATATATATGTATATATATATATATACATATATATATATATACATATTATATATTATATATATATATATATATATATATATATATATATATATATACGGGGTGAGTCATGAGGAACTTTACATACTTCTACCATATGTAGAGTCCCTCAGGGAGCATATCATGTGGCCACTAAAAAATGTCAACTCCTCTTCTTTATTAATTAACAGGGTGATTTGTGTAATTGACCATTTATTTCATTTTACTGTAGTGTTTATACGGCTCATTTGATTTTTTTATTTTTTGCATGATACAGTACACTACTATCAAGCATTCGACTGGTATTAGCTAAACTAAAAAATTCCAGGACTAGCTTTGGATAAATTAATTTAGGGATTCGTATTAAATATTACACCCTGTATAAAATTTTTTTAAAATGCAATAAGTGATTTTCAAACTACATAAATAGCCAATGAAAACGACATATGCGACAATGTTGTCGCACTTTTATTAAATTTTTAGTGAACGATCAAATCTTACCAAAAATAGAACAACCATAATGAATTATCAAATTATAAGGTATTAATTTAAACAAATGTTTTAAATTTCAAACATTTTAATTGAAATGATAAACTGAGTCACTGCACAACAAAAAACAGTAACTACTAACAATAACGAAGAACAATTTAAAAAAAAACTAAAAATATGTACATAGTTATGATAAACCCATAAATTAGAACTGGAAAAGATACAATAACGGTAACAAAATAAACATAATTCAAAATAAATTTTCGAAATGGAACCCTGCAGCCTGTACACATTTTTGTTGCCGAATTGTTAATTGACGTATTGAATTACGGATACTCTGGGGATCGTTTCTAATAGTGTTACATATATATTATATATATATATATATATATATATATATATATATATATATATATATATATATATGTATATGTATATTTAATTAAAATGAGTTCCTACAACATAATCTAATAAGTAGAAAATTAACATCTTCACTGTCACTTTGTATTATCTCTACGATAGAATCAATTGTTTTTCAATTTTAAATTTTTACTCATAGATCGTATTGGGGCATTATTTTCGATAAATAATAAATTAAATTGATTAAAAAGTCAAACCTCTTGTATGTGTTAGTTTTTGTTGATTGTAAATGATTAAAATTTTATGTCAAATAATAATACATTGCATCAACTGTACTAAATAAAAATAAATCTAAAAAAGTTTAAAATGAAGGTTGGCGTTGACCGTTTGACGTTTCTTGATATTTTATACCCATTGTCATTATTTTTATTATCAATTGTTATTTATGTGTACAAGAATACATATTTCTTCTGTCATATCTACGTTAAGTACATTGTGTTAGTTTTGGTAGAGCTTTTGTTATTTTCGTTCAAAATGCCACATCAGTTTTCGACCACAGAATATGCAGACATAATATTTGTTTATGGATTCTGTAATGGGAATGGTAGGGCTGCTAGTAGAGAATATCGCAGGAGATTTCCTAATCGTCGAACTCCCAGTCATCCAACATTTGGGTCAGTTTTTAATTATTTGTGAGAAAATGGCACTTTTCCTAGTGGAACAACAGAGCGACATGTAGATGAAGCGCAGGAAGATGACATTATGGACGCCGTTACTATGAACCCTACAATAAGCACTAGACAAGTAAGTCTAGAACTCAATGTTACTCAATCAAAAGTAAGTAGAGTCTTACAAAAAAATAATCTATACCCATATCACATTCAAATGGTTCAGCGACTACATGCTGGAGATGAGGTCGATAGGTTGGAATTTTGTAGATGGATTAACAATAATCGACCAACGCTATACAGGACACTATTTACAGATGAAGCCCAATTTACCAGAGACTGGATAAATAATTCACGAAATTCACATGTGTGGGCAGAAGAAAATCCCCATGCTATTCGAGATACACCATGTCATAAATAACCAATTAGTAGGTCCTCACTTTTTAATGGTCCTTTAACAGGGCAGGTCTATTTGAACTTTCTACAAAATATTTTGCCGAATTTGCTTGCCAACGCGAACGTTGCTATCCGAGGGATGTATTTTCAGCATGACGGGGCACCCCCACACTTTTTACTGGCAGTGAGACAACATCTCAATAATGTTTATGGCAACAGGTGGATAGGACGTGCAGGTCCTATTTCGTAGCCTTCAAGATCCCCTGATTTCAATCCCGTTGATTACCATATTTGGGGACGATTGCAGCAACTAGTTTACGCAGTGAATATTAATAACCAACAACAATTAATTGATAGAATTATACATTGTTGTAATACTATTAGAAACGATCCCCAGAGTATCCGTAATTCAATACGTCAATTAACAATTCGGCAACAAAAATGTGTACAGGCTGCAGGGTTCCATTTCGAAAATCTATTTTGAATTATTTTTATTTTGTTACCATTATTGTATCTTTTCCAGTTCTAATTTATGGGTTTATCATAACTATGTACATATTTTTAGTTTTTTTTTTAAATTGTTCTTCGTTATTGTTAGTAGTTACTGTTTTTTGTTGTGCAGTGACTCAGTTTATCATTTTAATTAAAATGTTTGAAATTTAAAACATTTGTTTAAATTAATTACCTTATAATTTGATACTTCATTATGGTTGTTCTATTTTTGGTAAGATTTGATCGTTCACTAACAATTTAATAAAAGTGCGAAAACATTGTCGCATATGTCGTTTTCATTGGCTATTTATGTAGTTTGAAAATCACTTATTGCATTTTAAAAAAATATATACAGGGTGTAATATTTAATACGAATCCCTAAATTAATTTATCCAAAGCCAGTCCTGGAATTTTTTAGTTTAGCTAATACCAGTCGAATGCTTGATAGTAGTGTACTGTATCACGCAAAAATTAAAAAAATCAAATGAGCCGTATAAACACTACAGTAAAATGAAATAAATGGTCAATTACACAAATCACCCTGTTAATTAATAAAGAAGAGGAGTTGACATTTTTTAGTGGCCACATGATATGCTCCCTGAGGGACTCTACATATGGTAGAAGTATGTAAAGTTCCTCATGACTCACCCTGTATATATATATATGTATATATACATATGTATAAATATACACATTTATGAAAGTAAAAAATTGCATTTCATTTCAATCGGAACTCCACCATTGCTCTACATGTGTTTCGAGTTATTCAACTCATCATCAGGAGCACTTGTGGAAGTTCAACTGAAATGAAATACAGTCTAGTATTTGGTTATTATAACCAAAATAACAGCCAGGTACGCTAGCAGCGACATCTATACGAAGTAACAAGAAGTCCAGAGACCTCTCTCTGATAGTAAATTAGGTGAACCGCAAATTCAAAGCCTCTTACTAGAGACTTTTAACGACGCTAGAAGTATCTTATTACTTCAACATGCATCTACGATGCATGTTGAAGTAAAATTTTCAAAGGTGAATTTTCTATAGTAATTTTCAGTACAGTAATTTTCAAAGGTTTTGCTATTCAGGATCAGGTTATTCCAATAAAAAATTACCTGAAACATATTGTTAAAGATCCTCAAGTCCAAAATAACAAATGCCGAATGGATGCCAATCCGAAGAAACCATCTAATATCAAACCGGGGGCTGCCACGCGTTGGTCGGTACTGATTATAAAGAACGCCATGACTAAGTAAGAAAGTTTATCCACAAAGAACTAGCTGACAAACTGGGACTTCTCGAAACCGACCATCTTCCTTACTATTAATACCTTCCTAACCGAATACTTGAAAATGACAACTATAAGCTATACTGGGACCACACTATGCTCACAGACCAACCAGTGGCACATAATAGACCGGATCTCATACTAGTTAATAAACTTACCAGGCAAACAACACTTATTAATGTGGCGATACCTAACAGCAATAATTTGCGTGTTAAATACAACGAAAAGATCGCCAAGTATAGAGATCTAGAAATACAAATCAGGAGACAATGGAGAATGGAAAGTACCCAGACCATTATTTTATCTACTACTGGTATTATTTCCAAAAACCTCCTAGCGTACATAAAACAGCTGGGTCTAAATTATCTTTATAAAGCAATGCACAAAGCTGTACTCCTCGCGAAAGATGTGTACGAAAATTTTTGGGAGATACTCTAGCAAACCAAGTCACCTAGGGCTCGATAACACGGAAAAAGTCCCACCAGAGCTCAATTCTTGAGTGAATATTCCCCTTAGAGGGAGTGTGAGCCGTATGGCTAAATCTGGATTACAAGTATAATAGCTATGGCGAGAGAAAAGAAGTATCTGATCGAAGATTGTTTTTATAACATACTAAAAGCGAACGATGATAAAACTCATTTCTGTATAAATATCTTTCTTACGATAATTGGTTTCGGAATTCAATATATTTATTTATAATACGAGTATTAAATTTACTACTTTATACTTTTTTCCATATCCCAGCGTATACTAATGCGTCATACGGCGCTCTCAGATTGCAGAATCTTTACACCAAAATTAGAATTTATTTTTGCGCAACCATTGATCACTATAAAATTTTAAGATTTTCTGCAGCTAATCGAATCTTTTTTATTTTCTTATGATAGGCCATCATGTTTTCATAACCATCCTAAAAGCAGATAAATTAAATTACTCGAAATATTGTTAATACGATATTCAGTTTTATTATTATTAAGTTATTTCATTATTAAAATATTCATAGAGCAGTGCCATGCAGAATTTAGCTTTATGGTTCATGGAGCCAGCTTATTAAAACCATTGATTATCCCTTTGCGAATTTTTAGAGTAGTAAACGGTATTTAAATTACAATTTTCATCCTAATAAGATAAAAACCAGTTATGGTATAATGTATTATATTGAACTTGCCGTGCAGAGGCTGTTGATTATATTTCTGTAGCCTGGTTTCAAAGATAGCCAACACCATTTTTTTTTTAAATTTAGATATTGACGGATTCTTGTGTAAACATGGGGAATCCAAATCTAAATAGTTTTGGTGTCAAAAATGGCCAGAACAATGTTAAAACTGCATTTGAATAGTACCCTTGGTTACAAAATCGACCAGCTCTCAAATAAGTTGGTGACAAAAACGGCCATCTCCACAAAGCACCAATCAGATGGCTTTATTCTGTCACGTGACCTCAGCGCCTCAGGTGAAACAGAAGACAGCAGTGAACTGAGCTGTTCTGGTGCGTTGTGACTGGCGTTGTTTTATTGTTTAGTATTTTAAAGTTTTACTAATATACTAAAAAGAGATTACTGTAATAAACCTGCAGAAATAACATGGAAGGAACTAATGTTAAAGAATCTCCTTTGTTAAAAGGAAGAAAGAAACTACCAAATCCTTCAAATTGGAAAAGAGCCAAACCGAAGATTTTGAGGTTAGTATTAAACCATAACCTAACATTGAATAAACTAATAGACAAACTTAAATAACATTCATTTAAAATTACTATTACTTAGGCCTAGGCCTAGTTATTAGAGTGAAAATGGAACAATTTCTAGTAGGCCTAACCTATTCACACTTCACATTATTTTTATTTTTCTTTAACTTATGTTAGAATAAAATAAGTTTACCTGACATAAAACAGTTTGTATTTTGGTTTTGAATCCAATGTTTGTTTTAGGTACAGTTCAAAGGGATTACCTGATGCTCCTTCATGTGGCCACAGAGGGAAGAAAAATTGCAGTTTATTGAAGATGCAAGATATAAATAGGTTTCATAGTGCATTTTATTCTGAAAAGACAAAAGCCAGCCAAGATGCTTTCATTCTTAAGTATTGCACAGCAGAACAACCAAAAAGAACCAGACCAGGAGACGGATCAAGACATACTAAAGGCGTAACCTACCAATATTGTATTGAAACAACAGCAGGAAATAGATTGGAGATATGTAGGAACACGTTTATTAATGTATTGGGAATCACAAAACACACAGTTGAAGGTGTTTTCACAAGATTTAAAAAAGACGGATGTCTCATCCCCGTGGAAACTCGAGGTGGTTATAGGAAGGCTAACATATATCAGAAAAAATTGATTCTGTAATACATTTTGTAAAGCAGTTTAAAGGCACAGAATCACATTACAGTAGAGCGAGGAGTACTCGTATTTATCTTGATTCCACCCTGTCTATTTCTAAAATGTGGAAGATGTACGAAGAATCCGTTGTTGATGAATTTAAAGTTAAAGAGTCGGTTTTCCGACACATATTCGTAACTAGTTTCAACATTAGCTTTAAAAGGCCTTCGACAGATGTGTGTTCAACCTGCCTTTAGTACAAAGAAAAAATTAAAGTTAAAAAAAATGAAGCAATATTGCAAACGCTTAAAGCAGAATACACTGTTCACACTACACGTGCTAAAGGGTTTTTTAACCTTTTGAAAAAAGATGAACCTAATGTTGCTATAATGTCGTACGACATGCAAAAAACTATGCCTCTGCCAAAGCTCCCAGATCAGAGTGTGTACTTTTCAAGACAGTTATACTGCTATAATCTGACGATAGTTTCTGGATGTTCTACTGCAACCGAAGCTTTACGCAAAGAAAATGTATCAATTTACTCTTGAGCCGAATACGAAATGAAAAAGTCTTCGAATGAAATAGCCTCTGCAGTATTTGAAGAACTTGAGTGCAGATCTAAATCTGGTTACTTTGAAGGAAAAGACACCTTAGGATGGTAGCTGATGGGTGTCCAGGCCAAAACAAGAATACTATTATATTAACGATGTGCATTTCTTGGCTGCACAGGACTAAAACTTCAATCACTACAGTGGAGCTTATGTTTCCTCTTACCGGTCACTCATATATGCCTAGTGATAGAATTTTTGGTGGCATAGAACGAAGTTTAAAGAAAAGAGATACAATTGTGCAACTTGAAGAGTATCATTCAGAATTTAGTAAGCATGGGATAGTCAAACTTTTAGGAAAAGACTAGACCAACCAAGATTGGAAGTCAGAAGCTAAAACTGTGTTAAAGACCCAAAAAATTTTCATTTTAAAATTTCACAAGTCAAAAAGTCAATTCTGACCAAGAAACAAAAGTCAGTAACTGTCAGTGGCGAACAAAACTATAGTTTCCCAATTAATTCAAGTTTAAGTGTCATGAGACCAGGGAAAAAAGTGTGGAATATAAACCCAACTGAACTTACGCTTGGAGTCAAAGTGAATGCGTTAAAAATTAAAGACGTGCGGGTTTTATTACAAAAACATTATGGTGAAAAATGGAGTGAAATGGAAAATGTAAAATGGTATCACGAAGTGATAAACAATAATGAAATGATGCCTGAAAATCCACTTCCTGAATGTGAGTGCTTAAATAATGCAGACTGTGATGAAGTCATGGAAGTCAACCAAGTTGTAGTTGACTTTTGATTCAGAATTATTGTAAGATTCAGATATTGTCTACCGATCAAGCAGGTATCTAAAGAACTTTTGTAGTTAGTGTATTGATCACGTTTTTAAATTTTATTGACAAATATTGTATTAGCCCAATAAATTAATATTTGTAACACATATTTCAACTTTTTTATTTTCACCAAAAAAATCTTCAGTATATTACTGCTGACTTAAGATATCAGCGACACCATCAGCAATATTTTTGGTAACAAAAACGTCTATATCCACATGTTGGTTACAAACACGGCCAACTCCATATTTAAACGTTAAATATCCCTTTAACTACAGTAAAAAGCATAAATATTATTATTCCAAGATGCTCTGGAAATCATTATTAATCAACAAAAAAAATTCAACTGTACCCATTGTGTGGAAGTAGTTTAAACAGTTTTTTACCTATACTGAAAATTTTGCTAAATGGAGTTGGCCATCTTTGAAACCAGGCTAATATGAATTTTATATTAAGATTGAGACTCTTATCGTTATTCCACCTAAGTTGTTATAAAGCAAAGATTAAAAAATGCTTTAATTTCAAAAATGCTGATTTTGTTTAAAAAATTTATTAAGCGTCCTTTAATCCGTCCTTAAAAGACGGACTTTTGTTTTTATTAAAAAACTGAAAAAGAGTTTGTGATTTATGTTTTATTTTAAACAAATATTAAAATTATTATAAAAAAATTAAACAATTTAAGCATTTTCTATAAAAAAAAGAAGATTGCCATATGGCAACCGTAGTCCTTCCTACTACCTATATTATAATAAAAATAAAAAATTACTAAAACTATGAAAATAATAAACAATAAAAACTATAAATTATTTAGTGTGAAACTGCACAGTGCACGCTAAGCATAAGCCAACGTTACATTTAGAACACATCGTTCTCATTATAGACTTGCACGTTTTATTTGCACATTTCTTTTTCTTATTTTCCGGAGTAGATACCAGAAAATGGCTAAGATTGTCATATCTAATATCATCACTAACTCTACTATTAGTGCTGGATGATAAGCTTAACGATGGTCGACCTAAAGTTTTAGGTGGATCTCTAACCATACTAGAAGCTAATTTTACAATGTCACCTCTAAATTGTAGCTGTGTACAGTTGTGGCCAGACTGCTTGTAAATAATCCACGCATTTTGTATTGATACATCAATAAGCCAAGAAAAAATGCACCACCACCATTTTTTACCCCTTATACTTATTCTATACCTGGCTATATTTTCGTCCATGAGATCTGTCCCTCCCATTGCTAAATTGTATTGACCAATAACATAATGGTCTAGGAACTAAAATATTTTTCTTTTCTTTTCGGGAAAACCTTTTTACTTTCTGTAGCGGCAAAATTCCGTGACTTGTTGATGCAACTGTGAGTACATTATTCTCAGCCCAACGAACAACAAGTACTCCATTTTCTTTATCAAGAGCAGAGTCATGTTCACCCCGATTCACTTTTGTCATCTGGGTTTTATTTTTCAGAGGGCATTTTTTTGGGATACGATTTGCTCTTATCGTTTCAATAATTGTTAAAAATCTGTCTCGCCGCATCATTTTTGAAACACATTTATTTATCATGTCAGATTCCATGTCTCAGTAGTGTTTTTTGCCAGGTAATTCGTATATCCAGTTATGATCAAAATTATTATAAAACATTTCATTTCATTTCGTTGATCGTAATTTGGGGATCTGCTAAATTTTTAAAATGTGACCATGTGATAATGTAGATTCTGTAACCAGTAGTTGGATTAATACTTCATCAATAATCTTTTCGAAAAGTTCAAAGGACGTGCAGTTACTGCTTCCAAATCTCCCTCTTTGTCCCAGTTTACCTAAAAGTAAATAAAACTTTATCACCTATCTTTTTCTTAAAAATACAAAATATACCTTGGTCGCGTCTATTTTCTCCATTGCAAAATCCTTTTCGTTCGAATTGCGAACCTAACGCTCGGCTGGAGCTCGTAACTGGCTTGCTGGTAAATTATCTACCATAACACCATTATCCTTATCGGCAGAATCTTCATCGGTCAATTCATTTGTTTTTGGTGGTTCAATGTAGATTCCCTCCACATCTAAATCGTCCGCGTACGCCATTTGTAACGCCTCTTCAAGAGTAAAGCCTCTTCTAAAATAAAATAAAAACATTTAATAATAAGAACTGAAAGAGACTAAGTTTGCTATATGGCAATTTCAGTTTTTCCCGCCCCAAAATATTTAAACACCAAAAGAAAATAATGAACTAATGCAACATTATTAAAATCTAGTCTATTCTTATAAATAAAATCGTATACTAAACAAAAAATAATTTATATTAGGTATTAAAAAGTTACTTACACAAATCTGATGTCCATTTTTTTGCACCAACAAAAATTGGATACATACACAATGATGTTATTCAAACAAGCACTAACCTGAGACTGAACTTTCAGTACTACGTTAAAATATACTTATTTTACTATTCAGAACAGTATGTGCCATCATCTTTTTAATAGAGAAACTTACTGAAAAAAGGATTTAGATTACTGCTTTCAATGGTTGCCATATGACAACCATAGTCTTTTAAGGGTTAATGTGAAAATTAGTAAATGTGTATGTGGTCGTGCGTTAACTACTTAGATATTTTTTATACAGTTTTATATACATCTATTTCCAATTTAACTTTGGTTTTTGTTTAGAAAATCGTATGTTTTATAAAATTTTTGTTAATTCTAGTAAATTTTAAAATAACCATTTTCTTATCAATCGAAAACTTTTCTACTTACGCCCCAAAAAACGTTAAAAACCCGATTATAACCTTCCAACCGCTAAAAGCATTATTCCGACGAGAACAAAAAATGAACAGTTCCCGTACCCTCCATTAAATCTAATCTCCCGGTGAAAATTGCTACGAGGATGACCTTCGCGGTGAACCATTATTGGGAAATGTTTATCAACAGTTGGGCCACGTTCCTCGCCGAATTTGGCATTCCCGCGGCATCCCGCTTTTTTACGAACTTCCCCCGCCGTTTGATCCAGTGAAATTTTGTGGAAAACTTTAAATTTTGTACTATTCTTACGGAGTCTTTGTAAACCTGTAATTTTCGAGAAGCACGTGACGGGAATAGGGGATCGAGGTGGGAATGTCGCTCAGATCGACTATGTCGGGAGTGTAACCCTACAGCAGGGATTAACTCGGAGTCTGTTAGCAATAACTTCATATACTGAAGTCGAAACCATTTTATCTAATGATAAAAAATGTAGTTTTTTAAAGATTTTTATCTAAACTAGTCATTCTTAATTTTAGTGATATGTTTAAAATAATTTGCAATCGACGCTCCACACAACGCTCCACACTATATAGCTAATAAATTAATTTTAATATGAGGACATGAAATAACTAATAGATGAATTTTCCAAAAAATATTAAATAAATTCAGTAGATGATATACAAAAAAATTTGTTTAAAACAAAAATGATCAAAAAACAAAAACAGTTATATACATATGCAAACTAAAGTCTGTCTACAATTAAAAGATGCTCGATTAAATGTAACATCATCTCATTCATTTTCTAGATTCATGTCTCTACTGGAAAGTTCTCTAGTACACTAATAGTCCAGTGTCAAAGAGTTGACCCCTTAAAATCATACGAACAAGCTGAATTGTGTCGAGAATAATAATTCGAGAAAAAAAAGATGCAAAAAAGTTTGCCACTTCTACCCTAGGGTTTCCACTGCTGTCGTAGGGGGGTAAAAACGCAAAAAAATCTATTTACCAAGAATCTGTACGCCGCACAAAAAAATGTTTTAATTAAAAAATGTGGCTGAGATAAATTACAACCAAAATATTTATTAGCACTTTCTGTGTAAAATCAACGTTCTCTCAGAAACAAATCTTGAAGCGACTGTCGATTTTAAATGCCAGTTACGCGGGCGAAATAAATTTTCAATAAAATTTGTATCGTTCGACGATAAAAATTCGATATCTTTTGATGCAAGTGTCCTATCGACAAAGATCAGGATACGTTTTAAAAGTAAAGAATACAGCTTTAGTATGAAGTTTCTGTGTTTATCGAGGAATGAATTTAGTTTTTATAAAGGTGTTAAAAAAATAAAAGTGACGCGACTTTTGCCATTTTTTACGATTCTCGCGAGATCAATATAATTGATCACTTTCATTGACCAGACGTAGTAAAATTTTCATTTTTAGAGATGAATCTTTAAAACCTATGACATGAAATTTCAATTTTGAGTTGTGGAAACAAATATTAGGCTTTTGAAATATGAATAAAAAACGCATTAAAACATTACAAACGATCGCACGTAACCGGAAATCCTCCAAAAAGGCGGTTTTGGGTGTGTTTATAGCAGAAATTTGGTCATTTTGAAAAACCTACTAGTGTCCTAAAAAAAAGTTTTAAACGTTTTAGATCGTTTATTATGTGAAAGTTTAAATCTTGCGTTTTTTAAGCATATTTTAAATGCCTTACATTTGCCAAAATTTAAAACCAAAATTTTTATGCTATAGGTATTGAAGGTTGGGCTCTAGTAATAGAAACTTTATAGTGACATTCAAAACCGACGGTCTCTTCAAGCGTTGTTTGTGAGAAAATGGTTTATTCTACACAAAAAGTGGTAATAAATATTTTTCTTAAAAATTATCTCAACTACATTTTTTATTTAAAAGATTTTTTTCTTCGGCGTACAGATTCTTGGTAAATTTATTTTTTTGTGTTTTTACCCCCCTACGAGGGTGGTCTTAGAGGGAAGCACAAGGGTAAAAGTGGTTAATTTATTTGCATCTTTTCTTGGGGTCCTAAAATTAATATTCTCGGCCAAATTTAGCTTGTTCGTATAATTTTAAAAGATTCAGTGTCATTTTCAGGTCTGACGACTGGAGTATAATGACATTTTTACTATTCTATTGTTAGTAAAAGGGGGACAAGTAAGGAGTCTCCAAGTGTGCATTTTCTTGACAATTTACTTCCTTCTTAGTTATACAGGGTGTTTCAAAAAAAGGTAACCCCTTCTCTAGGGTAGGTAAAAAACTGAAAAATAATTGGGGTTTGTTTAGTAAAAAATTTTTGTAACACCATCCGTCTTCAAGATACAGGGCGTTGAAGAAAAAAAAATTTACGCATGTTTTACGATTTTGCCGAAAATACTAGCTATATTGTAATGAAATTTTATACGAGTATGTTTTGGAAGCTGGTACATCCCATGAATTTGTTTTTATATCTGATTCTCAAAGAGGGCGCTAGTTACATGGATCGTACTAAGTATTAGTCAATATAGCTTTTTTAACAGTATAATT
Organism: Diabrotica undecimpunctata; assembly: GCF_040954645.1. Classification (NCBI taxonomy): domain Eukaryota; kingdom Metazoa; phylum Arthropoda; class Insecta; order Coleoptera; family Chrysomelidae; genus Diabrotica; species Diabrotica undecimpunctata. Next base: position 54,005,828 of record NC_092803.1, read on the forward strand.
ATTAATCAAAATTATAAGTAAACTTAAACATCATTCAATTTTACACGAAAAAGGTACTCTTGGTAAAACTCGATACTTTGTACCGTTTTCGGAATATTTTGATTTGAAAATTATGAAGTAATAATTGATGCTGGTAGTAATGCTAAAGTTCTAATAGGTGTACCGCTATTTTCTCCAAGTGTGCCATGAAAATCTGACGTTTATTGATTGTTATGACGATAAATCAACAATAATTAGAGTTTTAAAACCTTGTTATTTGTAAAATCAAATCAAAATGTACTCAAATGTTAAATACACTGACATGTTATTAACTTTAGGCGAATGTTTAGGATGTTCTAGTGAAGCTGTGACACGTTATGCAGAAAAGTTTCCTAGAAGAAACTTACCAAGTAAAAAAACATTTAGAGCCGTTGAACGACGTTGTCGAGAAACTGGGAACGTGAAACCAAATACAATAAATTCTGGTAGACCAAGAACAACAAGAACAATTAATAAGGACAATAATATTTTAAATTTACTTGATCAAGATCCAACAGTTAGCGTAAGGAATATAGCAAGACAAACAAATACTTCTTCTTCAAGTACTTGGCGGATACTGAAAGAACAGCAATTACATCCTTATCATTACAGACAAGTCCAAGAGCTCTTGCCAGATGATCTACCGGTTAGAGTGGATTTTTGTGAAACATTGCAACAAAGGACAGCCCACAATCCAAATTTTTTAAAATGCATTCTTTTTACGGACGAGGCCACCTTTAGAGAAGGTGTCGTAATTGGTTGAGTAATCATTTTCAGCATCGATGGATTGGTGGAGGTGCAGAAGCTTCGATTCATTGGCCTCCTCGGTCATGCGATTTTAACCCTTTGGACTACGCAGTTTGATCGTATATTAAGAAAAAAGTCTATGCTACAGAGGTAAATTCACGCCAAGAATTGGAAGAAAGAATTTAACGTCAATTTAATGACATCATAGCTGATCCCCTAACGTTTAGAAGGTTAATGGAATCTTTAGAAAAAAGAATAGACTTGTGTATTTGCGAAAACGGAGGGCATTTTGAACACTTACTGTAATTAAATTTTATTTTATGTTCTTAGTCATTAATTTAATTTTCTTCTTGTGAGTTTTGTTTAATTACTAACTATTTTATACCAGCATCAATTATTACTTCATAATTTTCAAATCCAAATATTCCGAAAACGGTACACAGTATCGAGTTTTACCAAGAGTACCTTTTTCATGTAAAATTGAATGATGTTTAAGTTTACCTGAAATTTTGAATAATAATTATACTCTTAAAAAAGTTATATTGACTAATACTTAGTTCGATCCGTGTAACTAGCGCCCTCTATGAGAATCAGATATAAAAACAAATTCATGGGATGTATCAGCTTCCAAAACATATTCGTATAAAACTCCATTACAATGTTGCCAGTAGTTTCGGCAAAATCGTAAAAAATGCGTAAAATTTTTTTTCTTCAACGCCCTGTATCTTGAAAACGGATGGCGTTACAAAAATTTTTTACCCAGCAAACCCCAATTATTTTTCAGTTTTTTACCTACCCTAGAGACGGGGTTACCTTTTTTTGAAACACCCTGTATAGAGTATACCGATGCTCCCTGGAAACCTGTTCCTACAGGCAGTTGCCAATCCTTCCGAAACCGGAAAACAACACAAACAAATAGGGTTTTCTCAGAGCCCAAACTGACAAAATTGCTAGTCTGCAAAACGAGAATATTACAAAATCTAAAGAAGACGTAGTCTCCTAACTGTGTCGGACTCACAATTGGGACATAGTACACCTACAGTAAAAATACACAGATTTATATTCGAACAGGTCCAACATTGAAAGCATGTGTCTTATTGTTGAAGCACCCCCCTCTCGCCCTGAAAAGATATGGTAGCACAATTTTTAGATAAACCAATATAACCATAACATCCAAAATAAAGAAAAATATCCATCTATAAACCACATAACATAAAAATGCCGAAAAACTTTAAGAAATAGAAAATTTAGTTCATAGTAGGAGATTTCAATAGCCACTGTACGCTATGGGTCTATAATGAAACCAATGCATGTGGTAGCAGCTTGAAAGAGATGAAAGCATGGACAGACATCAACTGACTCCTCCTATTACCCAACAGAGAAAATCCAAAATTCTTATACAAAAAATGTCTAGCGTGCAATCCCTAAAACTGAACTTAGACAACAGGTGTTCATATTATTTAAGCAGTCATTAAAATAACCGAGATACTCTTCAGAAGATGCTTCAACTTAAAAAAATCAACTAAAATAAGTACTATAATAACCTGGATATTACACTCAAAGCCCTATATCCAACACCTGAAAACTACCTAAATATCGCACAAATTTTGTAGAGGGTATCTAAGCAGCACATACCAAGAGGCTGCATTAAACAATTTATACCAGGTCTATCAAATGTCTTCAAAAGCACATTTAACAGGTATAAAATACTATTTAAAAAAACACTGAGCGAAGCTCGATAGAGGAAATGGATAGAAATTCTCGAGCATATGTCTTACAACAGCAGAATTGTTTGAAACCTAATCAAAAAACCAAAACAACGACCCAAAGGTAAGCAAAGCGCCTTCGAACGTTACTCCTAACCAAATAGCCCACCATCTACTTCTTAACGGTGAACATAACACCACACTTAAAAAAAAGCGGGTAGGAACCGCTCGCCAACAATCGAAAAAAAACCTACTTTGATACGCAGGGAAAGCCGCAGGAGTCAATGATATATGCTTATTGAGCAAATTAAACATTTTTGCACAGCAGCAAAAGCTAGATACTGTAACCAGAAAAGCCAAAGAGTTACCGCTCTGTTAGGCTAACCCGTACTCCTACCTTCTCCACATTGCCTCTCATGTTTACCGTCGAGTTCTACTCTCCTGCCGTTTACATTGTATTACATCAAAAGTTTCGGATTTTCTGTCGAGAAGGTCGTTTCCTAATGAAATAGTACATAATAATAATGAAAAAAATTAACTTGGTAAGAAATTTCTCCTTTCCCTCCTTCTTCTTCCTCTTTACAAGCAATTCTGTTTGTTCTTTGGTGGATTAGTACCTCCATGAAAGGTCGTCACTCCAACTTTTGCGCGGTCGTCATATACTTCTTCTCCCTAACTGGTGATTCATCTCTTGCTATTTTGACCACACGGATCTCCTTTATTCTGCTTATGTGGTTTTCCATTCTTTTTTTCTATTTGGTATCCATTCGTTGATACACTGTACGTTACATTTTTTTCTAGTGTCTTTACTTCTCATTCAATCTCTCTACCTAGCAAGTCGGGTGAGAAGGACATCCTTATTTTAAATAAGATGACCATAATAGGTATCTGTATTTTCTTTTCAGGTGCCAAATAATGACATAAGAAAACCTGGTATATCCAGAGGTAAATGGGCCTAAGAAAATCTTCGTGCCGTCCAAGCTGTTGAAATTGGTTTGTCCATAAGAAATGCATCTATAACATGAAATTCTAAAAAAAAACATTAGAAAGACATGTGAAATCTCGAAATCTTGTCAAAGGTAACATGAACCCAGATTATAAATAATGGCGTATCACTCGTTACCAATTTAATAAGCTTCTACAATCATCCTGGGAATTTATTTTTTTAATCTCAATGCGATGCCTGACTACATTCTCCCTGTAACAGATAATAATTCAAGTCCTCTGGAAGACGAGACAAAACAAACAAGTTCAAATAATAAAAGTCAACAAAATATCAAAAATAGAAAAAAAAACCAAGCACATGTGATAAGATCGTATCGCGATTTACAAAAGTCATTTCAGATATTTCACCTGCACCAAAACTATCTGAAATGATGCTTAAACGTCAAATAAAGTGGCCTTTGTTTTAACATCACCAAAACACGCGAAATCAAAACGAAAAAAGACAAAAAACTTTTAAAAAGTAAAACGCCTATAAAACACTAGTGAAGTTTCCCGTCATGGAATCATGCGACGGAGGATCCAATCAATTGTCATCTACAGTCAGTCATTAAATTTTAAAATAATAAACTTTTGGCATATAAACCAATTAAATATAAAACATGATCTGGTGCACTTCTGACCTGGCATCATGTTTTTTACGATTCTCTGTATATATAATTTAATATATATATATATATATATATATATATATATATATATATATATATATATATATATATATATATGTATTATATATATATATATATATCGCCATATACATTATATGTAGTATACGTCTGACGTCGTTTGATTTGATTTGGCATATGGTAGTATTAGGCTAGTTATTTCTTTTGTAATCAGTCAGAGGCCTTCTTCAGGTCAATAAAGAAAATGTACCTTATATTTACCTTATGCTTTATATACAAAGCAAATATGTCTATTATCATTCATAGTATGTCGCTATACGTTCAATAATAACGAAGATGATGTGTAGTGTCCTTTTGGTAGTCTCTTTGATTGGTTTTTCTATTTCGATACTTTCGTTATATCCTCCACTTTCATTTGCCTGAGGCCTTCTTTAAGTCTATAAATTTAAATTTATCTTATGGTAAATCTATTTTTATTCATAGTGCCCTATGATATCTCGTATGTCACTAAACGCTCATTAATAATGAAGATACTGTGTAGTGCCCGCGTTTTTAATAGTCGCGTTTTTTTCTATGTTAATATATGCGTTATATACTTCCCTTTTATTTGCCATGTCGTAGGATAGGATTCGATCAGGTTTATTTTGTATTCAGCGAGAGGCCTTCTTTTGCTAGTATATGCATGATTTCTGAGGAGCTATCGGCATTGTTGGTTATCGTGGAGTAAAATTATATAAATCTTTTTACTACGAAATTCTCCACTTAATATCTGTGAGAAGATTATTATTTCCTGTTGTCTATATTCCTGTTGTCTGTATATTCCTATTGTCTTACTATTATTTATCCCTCAACAATAATTAATAACAAAAAAAGAGAACTAAAAAAACCAGGACACTTAGTTAAAAATATCTCAAACATGAAACAAAAAGAGAATAAAAATCAACTACCACTCCTCCACTTCAAATTGGATCTTAATTAAAATAATAAAGACATTTACAAAGCTAATAAACTAGTCAACTCAATAATAATTATTAAAGTTAAACCACCACGTCCCAAAAGAGAAATTCCCAATCTCACAGGTGCCAACATTTCGGGTATATTCACAAATATTGCAACCGAATTCTCCGGTGCATAAAATTTAGGCCAATTACTTGTCCTCCTCATATTCAAATAAAACACAGAATAAATGTATCTAGTGCACAAATTCTCGAGAGAATTATCCTGTAAACTAAACTTTAGTTTATAAAAAAATTACACAAGAATCATTTCCCAAAATTTTGAGCAAAAGTAAAAATCACATTAGCCAATTTCGTATATAAATTACTGAAACACTCTCTTGTTTGGTAGATAGGTGATGACAAGATCATATTACTGAATGAATCTTAAATGTCTACACAAGAGGGTATAAAATAAATTAAATTTAAATTTAATATAAAACCATGATTTGAACTTTTTGTCTCCCACTCTATCATATTTATAGATAAAAATGCATTATGTCGGAACATGCATATAATGAAAGTAAAAATTGGATAAATAATTTAAATTTTTTAAGCGAAGAGGGAAGTATTTTTAAAGTGTGTAAACAATTATAATTCCTAGTTGAGCGCTTACGTCTTCAAATGATGGCCAAGGCCATCATCAGACCTATCTTACAATAGAAAATGATGTAATTTTAGTTTAACATTTACTTGATTAAAATAAAATGGAGTAACTTTATGTAGAAATTGACAGTCTCATCGACAGTTTGAATATCAAAAATACTGTAAAACCTGACAAAAAATTTCATGTTTTTTTACTAAACCTGTCTTACCATAAATACTCTTCTAGCAATAAAGTGATGTCAACTTTGCATTAACAATTAAAATCTGTTAAATCTATTTCTAATAAAATTAAAACTCTTAAACTTACAATAACGAATTATTTATAATAACAAAAGCTGACAAAGGTAATTGTCTTCTTATCGTGTACAATACAGATTAATGTTAACAAAGTAGGATCTTTTCTATCTAACTACTCATTTATTCCACTTAACAAAAATCGACTAAACAAACTTATAAGTGACCTAAAATCTAACATTTTTAATGCTACAAGTTTTTTTCAAGAACATAAAATTAATTTCAAAACTTGTATTTCCAGCAATCCCTTGATGCCAAGACTATATGGTCTTAAACAAATTCATAAAGTTAATGTTCCGATAGGACCAGTAGTTAGTTTTGTCAATACTCCACTAGCTTCACTAGGAAAATGTATCACTCTTCTCCACTATCTAATTAATTACTCTCCCAAATATACTGTCACCAAGGCTTTAGATTTAACTTCCAAACTTTAGAAATTAGAAATCTGGACAATTCAATCTCAATTGCAATTATAAACGTCTTTTTAAATTATTGTGGGAGACTGAGAGGAAGAAGAGTAAGCTCACGAAATCTCAAAAACTTTACTCTACTGTTTTTAATTTCATAACTAATTTATAAAAATTAGGATTTTTAATCAATCATTTGACAAGGTATTCTTCATTGAAACAAGAAAAATTTCCAATTTTTACTATAAATTCTTATAATTCCAATCAAGAGATTCAATTTTTTTAAACACTCAAGTATTATACTTGAAGACATTAAAATCTAGTTTTTTCTTTATATTATTTAAATAATTTGTTTTAGGGATAACTTACCGCTTGAAGCTACTTTGACCTTAATATAGTAAATTTTCAACGTATTATTCATTATGTTGCTATGGAAAGCAAGATTTAAAAAACTTAATTTTGGAGAGTCTTCGATACATGTCTTCTTTCATTATGAATTTCAATTCAAAAATTCTTAGATAATTTAAAAGTCTTAATTTTCTAACGACATATGCCAATTGTCATCTTCGAAGAATCATTTAAAGGGCTGGCATTCGATTTTGCTTATTCTATCTTCTGATTTAACTACAATAAGTGGTCGGATTCTGACACACGTACCATAACCAAAAAAATTTTTTTAATGTGTTTTTGTAGAGTTCAGTGTAGTCCTTTATGTGTTGTTTTTTATTGACAAAGAAGAAAAAATTAAATAGAACCAGCATTTTTCTGTAATTTTTTACCATATGGTCCTCTTCTAGTAGGATAATTAAATATTTGACGTAAGTGAATCATTGTTAAATTTAAACTAGTTATTTACATCAAACTTCGCCTCCGGTAAGTGCTGGGTGAATTGACTAGCTCAGTAAATGCCGGTGCCAGTCGCAAGACTGGACAAAGGAGGAGGGTTGAGGCGATGGGCTAGTAACTAATCCCTTGTCAAAAGAAACAAATGCTAAAAATTTCGACCAAAAGTCTCGGAAAACAAAGGATGAATCAAAATAAAGACGAAAAATGCAACGAAAAAGGAAAATAATATTGGCTACATGAAATGTACAAGGACACAGAACCAAACAAGAAAAAATATTCAAAGAATTAGCGGAAAGAAAAATAGATATATGTATCCTCACCGAGATCAAGAAAAAGGGAAAAGGAAATAAAGAGATAGGAGAGGACATATCTACAGTGGAGTGAGTAAAAATAACAGAGCTAAGAGAGGAGTTTCTATTTCCATTCGTGAAAATCCTAAAAACAATATTAAATCGTGGACTGAAGTAAATGTACAACTGCTAATACTGGAAATGAAAAAGAATGGGCACAAGATCGTAATTGTAGGAGTGTATGCCCCAAATGAAGATGCAGATTCAGAAAATAAAAACGATTTCTACAACAAGATGAATGACATACTCTCTGAAGTTGAAAGAAAACTGTGAAATCTTTATACTAGGAGATTTAAACAGCAGAGTAGAAAGAGAAGAAAATAACAGAGTTCTAGGAAGATATGGGGAACAAATAACCAATGACAACGGCATGCGTCTTAGAGATTTTTGTGAAACAATGTCTCACAAAATTCTAAATGGAGTTTTTTAACTCAGACATCCACAAATTTACATGGATATAACCTACTAGGAATCTGCGCTCGATAAACGACGGATGGAACAAAAGTTGGGCAAGCGTGGAAGGTGATAAAATCTCCCCGAATGGAAGGAAAGGAAAAATCTAACTCACAGTTAATAGATCTGAAACAGTGGAAACATCATTATGAGGTCTTACTGGCAGAGGAAAGATGTAAATTCTTAGAGATCGGCATGGAAGAAATATCCGAACATACACAAATAATTAAAATTACAACCGGAGAGTTAAGCGATGCCCTCAAAAGATCGAAAAACGGTAAAGCAGGACCTGGAGATATCCCAATTGAGTTGGTAAAGTATGGACCAAAAATATTACGTGAAATGTTGGTTCAACTATTTAACAAATGCTTAAAAGGAAAAAATATCCCTGATGATTGGAATGTTGGATATATCAGCTCAATATTCAAGAAAGGGGATAAACGCAAATGCTCTAATTATAGGGGAATAACTGTTATCAGCTCAGTGGGGAAGTTATACGGTCGAATAATAAAAGAAAGAATAAAATCAGAATACGATAATCAGAGTTGGTCTGTGTCGTTTTAACTGACAAGAACCACGTGTTCAAGTCGAGCAAAGAAACATGTTGGTCTTTAACTATTAAAATCTTCAACCATTGTCATCGACTTAGGGTCGCATTATAATTTAAATTTAAATATGTAAAACCATTACACTGATGTCTCCGCTGCAATTTTAGTGTTAGCTTCAAGTACCAAAAAAAGGCACCGAAAACGTTATGCATCTATAAATTTTGGACGACACTTTTAACAAGTTTTAAGTCAAATGTTTTTGTACCAATATACAAATTTTGATGTTTCTTACTTCTGTTTAATTTTTTAACTATGGTATATAGCCAACCACTGGGATTTTCCCATTAATTTTTACATAATAATGCAGTTATTAAAGAGAGTTATTACCTCGTCTATATCTTCAGATTGTTGAAGTAATAAAATATGAATTTCGGCGTTAGTCTGAAAAGTGTTCCAGTCCGCTTTAGCGATATTCGATTTAGTAATGGTGCAAAATTTTTTATTGCCATTTGTTACGACAATCGGGAAGTGGTTACTATCATATCAGCTATCTAAAGTATACCATGAGAGTGAATCGGAAAACTTGGGATCATATATGCTTAGATCGATAGAAGAGTAAGGTCCTGAGGCGATGTTAAAATATGTACTGGCTCCACTATTCATCAGACAAGTATTATTGCAACTCAATACGGTCTCTATGGTTTTTTCTCTACCAAAATGTTTTCTTTGAGCTCCACATAGTATTATGGGCGTTAAAGTCTCCAACCAGTATAAATGGGCTGGGAAGTTGGCGAATTAAGTCATCTAACTCGGTTTCTGTTAAGTTGTAATTAGGTGGATAATCTGTACAGTATATAGTTATTTGGTCGGGACACCAGCCAGTTATTGCTATGGTCTCCAAATTGGTAGTTAGGATATATTGTATACAAAATAAATCGTTAGACACGAAGATAGATGTTCCTTTACTTGCTCTTGTAAACGTAGTCCGACGGAAATGGTAACCTTCAAAATTTTTAAGTTTACGTCTACGTGTTTCCTTGAAGGTAGATGATATCTGCTTTTGTATTATTGATTAATTGTTGTAAGCGTTCTAAGTGAGGGTAGAACCCATCGCAGTTCCACTGCACTGACGTGAAAGTAAAATATTTTTAACATTGAGAGGTCAGAAAAGAGTCAATTAGATAATTTTCATCATAATTTGTAGATTGCGATGTGGTGCTTCCAATTTGTATGTTGTCTATACTGAGTTGCTGTTTAATTTTTTTAGAAACTCTTGTAAATCGATTCTTGAATGTTCTATCTTCCAGTGAAGGGTATATTCTAAACATGTCGTCGAGCAGTGATCAAACATTTTGTGTGAACTGCTGTGCTTCTTGTAGGGCGTTATTACTGCAGAATGAGTTTCTCAGAAAAGCAAGAAAATTTTTAACCTATAAGGAAAATAAGTTTGGATTTTCTTGATAAAGATTATTGATTGTGAGACCAGAGGAGGTGGTTAATTTAGACTGATCGGGTGCGACTTTCTTGGGTTTTTTAGTTTTGTGCATTTTAGGCACGTTTGCATCGGGTGAAGGCATTTTTAGGTATTTGATGGGTAAGTTAGTAGATGTGTTTTTTTCTTGGGAGGTAGAATCGCTGAAGTCAGAACGAGGTCGTTTCTGACCAGTGGTAGGAAAAAGAAATTCATTGTTTGCTGCAAAAGAAGTGGTGAATATATCGACAGTTTTTATCTGTTGACTGGGTACCGTATTTTGTATTGTGCTTGGTGGTGCCGTATTGTTTGATATTGGGGTAGCAGCGATGGGTTCAGCTGGGGACGTTTGTTTGTTTGGGAGATGATTGCAAGGGGATTTTGGCAGTTATTTTCTGTGTATGTCCATGTTTTTTGCATAGAAATTATGCCATTTTGTCAGTGGAGGGAAATATTCTGTACAAATTATTGTCGAATGGAATTATTAACGAAGTTTCAATTTCGAGGCTATCTGTGGTTGGAGTAACTTATACCTGTCTTCTGAAGCTCATAATATGCGTAAATTCATCACCGGGGATTCCAGCTTTAATATATGACACTGGGTTGAAGACCTAGATCTTCAAGGTGCTTTTCTTTAATTTCATGAGGTATTATTGAACAGACGTTGGAGATTATTAGTCTTCTTACGGGTAGTTCTACAGAGTTTATTGTAATCGTAGGATATTCTGTTAAAATATGTTCGACAAGTTTAGTTTGTTAAGTATTTGTTAAGTAGATAATCCTTTGAGATGTGGATATATCGCCGTATTCTTCGGATATCCTGGTTAGACCACATCACTAACGTGGAAGTAATGCAGAGAATAGGCAAAAGCAAAGAAATAATCTTCACCGTAAAGAAACGGAAGCTTGAGTACTTCGGACATGTCATGAGGCATACTAAGTACCGGCTGCTACAGTTAATAGTTCAAGGAAGAATCGACAGTAGGAGGGGACCGGGAAGAAGACGACACTCATGGATGCATAACCTGCGACAATGGTTCGGACTAACATCGACCGAACTGTTCAGAGGTGCCGTAAACAAAGTCAAAATAGCCTTGTTAATAGCCAACGTCCGAAACGAATAGGGCAAAGAAAGAAGAAGTAGATGCATATCCGATTATTGGAAATTTTTGAGGCGAAGCATATGTTTTTGAGGCTAACAATGTTACCTATGGCTTTGACGTAGTCGAGTAGTAATAAGTTTGGTTCAGCATGTATTAATATGGCTTGATCGCTTTTGGGATATTTCGGTTTGGGTTTTGACATAGCCGCAGTTGCATATGAATTTGGATTATTACTGATCATGTTGTTTCCAGACATGGTGTTGCTAACTGTAGGAGAACATTGATTTAAGTTGTTACTTATGTAGTCAAAAGTAACTATTTTTGGTTTTCTTGTAATAAAGTTTCGACTGATAGGCAGCAATTGTAACGCATATCTGTATTACTGGTTGCCTGGCTAAAACTTCGCCGAGCCAGTCCTTGATAGGACTGGCTTATGGAAAAAAATATCAACACAGCTGACTGTTTTGATTAGAAAAGTATTAATAAACAATTTCTTACTGGATAATAGTACAGCTCTTTATGTTAAAAACTCTACACAACAATTACTTATCACTTTTTGATGGTTAAATACTTTTAAAAATTGGTATAACTTCGCCTGCATTGCCCACTAGGTGGATCGAGTAGCTTGATGGGTGATGTTGCGGGTCTCAAGCCCGGATAAAGGAGGATTGTAAAGGGTTGTAGGGTTAGGTTAGAAGCCTGCCATATATAAAAATAAAAAAAAAAGCTCAAAGAACCGGTGACGAGCCTCGGACTAGGACAGAAAATATGGTAACGACAAAGGCGAGAAAAAGGCCGACAAACTGGAAAACGAAAAATATAATGAGAGTGGCGACGTGGAACATAAAAAGTCTAAATAACCGAGATCAGGAATTAGAAAAAGAGTTGAGAGAATATCAAATAGATATCTGCGCCCTACAGGAAACAAAGAGAAAAGGTAAAGGACAGACGCGGCTTGGAGAATATTTACTAATATATAGTGGGGTTCCGAAACAAGAAAGAGCAAAGGAAGGTGTAGCAATAATGATCAAAACAAAATATAAAGATCAAATTAAAGAGTGCCAGTACATATCTCAGAGAACACTTTTAGTAAAAATTAAGGCGAACAGCAAAATTATTAACATAATAGGGATATATGCACCAGAATACTGCAAACCTGACAGCGATAAAAAAGAATTCTATGATAAGCTACAAACATTAGTGGAAAGATAAGTGAAGCAAAATGAATTACTTATATTATTGGGAGATTTCAATACCAGAATAGGAGACGAAGTAATACCAGGAATAAAATAAAAGGAATTCTGCACATCAACCGAACTAAGGATAATTTTTTGATCATAAAATTCAACACAAATACACGTTTGAAAATACAAGAGGATATAGATCAATGATAGATTATGTGGTCACAAATAGAAATATTCAACATAAACAGATAGTGGATGTGAGAAGTTTGACGTCACCCACTGTGGAAAGCGATCACTATTTGGTACATGGTAAAATTAGATTCAATGAAAGATGGAAAAAAAAATCCTAAACAAACCAATGCAGAGGAAATAATAAAAATAGAAAATTTAGGAGATGACTCCATAAAATCATTATATCAAAAAAGGCTAGAACAGAAAATACAAATGGAGAATATCGAAAATGAAAGCAATGTAGAGACTAGCTGGAGAAAACTTAAGAAAAATATTCTGGATGCTGCCCGAAAAGCCCTTGGAACAAAAATAATAAACAAAAAGTGGTCAACAAAAACACCATGGTTTACACTAACTGTTAAACAAAAATGTGGCCAAAAAAAGAAAGCTTTCCTAAAATATAAATCAGAAAAAACAAATGAATCATTTAAATAATATAAAAGAATAAGAACTGAAACTCATCAATTGGTAAGAAAAACAAAAACAGATTACTGGGAAAGATTCACAAAAGGACTAGAAATGGATTTCTATAGACAACAGAAACAAGTATGACGGCGCTTCATAGGACAACAAAGAAGCGAAATGAAAAAACTAGTTAAAATAGAACACATACAAGAGGATACATGGGTGGCCTTTCTGACAGAAATGTTTAATAAAAAACAAAACGAAGAACCTTTACCAGAAACGCCAAATATAAAAACTGAGGAAAAGACCGAAATCTCCCAAAACAATGTGAAAGAAGGAATAAACAAATTAAAAAACAGAAAGTCACCAGGAGAAGATCAAATAAGAAATGAACTCTTAAAATATGGAGGTGATCACCTTGTACAACAACTGAAACTTCTTATTAATATAATAATCACCACGAACAGAATACCAGATGAATGGAGGAGAGCGATCATGGTGATATTCTTCAAAAAAGGAAATAAGAAAGACCCCAATAATTATCGAGCAATAAATCTATTAAATACAACACTCAAATTGACAACAAGGAAACTCTGCAAAAGGAACAGCAAGGATTTCGGACAGGAAGATCATGCACGGATGCAGTTTTTGTAATAAGACAAATAAAAGAAAAGTCGCTAAAATACAACAAATCAGCATATTATATGTGTCTGATAGATTTAAAGGAAGCGTTTGATAGAGTGAGAATTCGGGACGCGATACATTTACTATATGAAAAGGGAATATTACTGAATTTAGTAAAATCCATTGCGAATATATATAAAGATAACATAGCTATGGTAAGATGTAAAGGAAAACTATCGCAACCTATCAAATATGAAACTGGCATTAGACAAGGAGATTCGCTGAGCCCATTAATATTTAATCTGATAATGGATGAATTCATAAAGAAAGTTAAAAAAGAAGAGGATATAGAATGGGAGAAAAGGAAATAAGGATAATACGCTACGCCGACGATGCCATAATAACAGCCGAAAATGAAGATGACCTACAAAGAATAATTAAAGAATTCGAAGATACGGCGCTCATATACAACATGGAGATCTCAACAGAGAAAACTAAAACGATAGTGATATCAGCGGAACCGAGACGATGTAAACTAGTCGTAAATAACAAAATAATAGAACAAGTGATGGAAACTGAATACTTGGGAATAAAACTGTCAAGCTACGGAAAAGTGGAAGAAGAAGTACAAAAACAAGTGAACATGGCAAACAGAGCAGCAGGATATCCCAACAACACAATCTGGAGAAACAAATACCTAAGAACGGAAACGAAAACCAAGATATATAAATCAACAATAAGACCGATAATGACGTACACAGCGGTAACAGGAGCAGATACTGCGAAAACACAAAGACTACTGGAAACAACAGAAATAAAAGTCTTACGAAAAATAACAAACCAAATTCTAAGAGACAGGGTAAGAAGTAAGGAAATACGAGCGAGATGTGGTATAGACGAAATTAACGCGTGGACCAAAAGAAGAAAATTGGAATGGAACTAACACATCGAAAGAATGACAGAAAATAGAATAGTACGAATAGCAAGGGACAAATCGCCAAATGGAAGAAGATCATTAGGACGACCGAGGGAAAGATGGTCAGACAACGTCAATTGAGGCTAAAAATCGAAGTAAAACAGGCATTAAGCCTTTTATGAAGTAGGAAGAAGAACAAGAAGAAAAACTGGTATTTACTGTGATAAACAGCCAATTTCTACACTGATTCACAAAGCGGTATGTACTCGTTCGAATCATCGACTTATCTGTGGAAATTTTGAACTTTTCAGTGTTTTATTGTTATACTATTGTATTCATTCTACAAAAATAAGCTTATATTTATATTTGCTATAGTTTTCTTTGGGACTCACAAAGAACCCAAAAAAACGACTGCTTATTCCATGGCCTATCTCTATTACACGATTTTTTCGATAACGTTTTATAATCATTACAAAAGAGTAAAAATTAGTTTTTTTCCAAATACAAACCAATCCATTTGATAATATCAACTTAAAAATAAAATGTAACGAACTAGTTAAATTTTTCAAAATTATTCAATTTCTCTTCAAGCTCGCGCTCTATTACTTAGTTGGTGTATTGTTCCCAAGTATGAATGTACATCTATAAATATTACTATACTATACAAGTCAAATTATAATTACTCGAATTATTTTTTCGATAAAGTAATGATTATTAAGTATTTAATGTCAGTTTGGTCTTAAACAACTGTTAGAGAACAATCATGCACAAAATACAATTAGTTTCTGCCGCTCCAACGTATCGCACAGAACTATTATTTCAGAGCCACAACCCTTGCCAAAACCGACATTTGATGTTTTCTTTAGACTATAAAAGAGCCGTCGAGCTTCGAAATACACGAACTCACCATTTTCAAAATTCAACAACTGTTTGAAATGTAAATTTCCACTCTTCCCATTGACTCCGATGCATTCCGGCGTGGCCAAACAACCCACGAACACATCCAAAGAGATTTCTCATTACATATACTACGACAATATCAAATTATTTCGTTACTTCTCTGTTTCGACGAACTTCTTTGTTGCCTTTTGGTTCTTTCCGCGCCACTGAATTGCTATTAGAACACTTTTTGGGATTGAGAATGTGTATGTGTATGTCAAGATCTGTTCTGTATGCCACCAAGTTGCCCGTAAATGTAGTCTTTTTGGGAATATTGGATGACTTTTGACAAGTGTGTTGCAAAGAGAAAATGATAAAAAATTTTAAAAAATAAATTTTTACGAATTTAGGTATATTTTTGCACATACAATTTTGTTTGTAGAAGTTACAAACTGTAATAATATTGTTTGGCTGATAAAAATATAAAAAAATTTAAAGTGGTTTAACCCTTAATAAGCAATAAGAACATTGCATTTTAAAGCTTAAAGCATATATCTAAATACATCCTGAAATGTGTCATATATACAATATGAGTCAAGGATCTTTATACAGTGTGTAAAAGTCAAATGGAATAAATTCATTATTTAGGTTACTGTACATATTCATAAAAAATCGCGAAGCACGTCAAATTTAAATTATCAAATTTAAATTGTCAACTTGACATTCTTTAACGTGAAAATGCAACCCCTACCTTCAACCCCCTTAGAATGACAGGTACAACCCCCAATTTTTAAAATAGGAAGTAAAGGCTTGTCATATATCGTTTGAAAGGTCTTTTCATTCTTCATTCAAAAATGTTGTCGCTTTTAAGTTTATTAAGATTAATTAAGATAAAATAAATTAAAATCATGTGGTTACCGAAATTCGCTACAATACAATCAAAAACTAAAATGTAATGCAAAACGTCATAAAATGTAGAACACGAAAAAGAACTATGAATGTTAATGAAGTAGATGTTCAAAATGTTCACCGCGAACGTCTTGTCAACATCCTAATCTCAAATAAAACTGTCTTCTAACATTATTTAACATAACAGGCGTGATCGACCTAATCGCAAGCGTTATTCGTTCTTTTAAGTCATTTCAATTAGAAGGTTTAGTTTTGTACACATGGCTCTTCACATATCCCCATAAAAAGAAATCTAATAATGTAAGATCAGGTGATCGCGCTGGCCATTCAATCGATCCTCGCCTCCCTATCCACCGATTGGGAAATATTGTCTCGAGGTACTGCCGGACATTAAGTTGGTAATGTGGTGGTGCTCCATCCTGCTGAAACCATATCGTATTTGCTGGAACTTGAGGGTTTCCTGGATCAGGATATAAATTTGACAACGTTGGAATGCCATGATTTTGAAGTAGTGCCAAATAATTGTTGCCATTCAAGTTGCCCTCAAGGAAAAAGGGACCAATGAAATTGTTTCCTATAATCCCTGCCTAAACATTAACCTTTTGAGGGTATTGAGTGTGTTTTTTTCTCATCCAGTGAGGATTTTCCGTGGCCCAGTAGCGGCAATTTTGCCGATTAGCATGACCGTTAAGTGAAAAAGTACACTCATCAGAAAACATAACGTCTTCTAATTGGATAATATTGTTATCCAACATGTTCATCATTTGCTCAAAAAAAAAGTTCTATCAAAATCGTCTTCCATGAGCTCCTGAGTAGATATCATCTTATAGGGATGCAATTTATTTTCTTTTAATATGTTTACTATCGATGTATGGCTAGCATTGAATGTAGTGGATGCCTGTCTACTTGATGTATGTGGATTTTCCTGAAACTCAAGCAACACATCTAATTTGAGTTAATTACTTAGTGCATTGGCAGCTGCTTTTTTTATCTGCCTTACATGACCAAACTCGCGAAACTGCTTCTCTATTTTACTTATTGTTCCTTGGGATATAGGCGGTAAATTAGGAAATTTCTCATGAAATAGGCGAGTTACTTCCTGTTGTGTTCGGGTGTTATCTCCGTAACCAATCATTTGTAAAACTGTTATTTTATGCATTTCCGTTAATATAACCATTTTTCAGAATTGAATTGAACGAACTTTTTACTTAAATTAAAATACTGACAACTTAAATAAAACAATTTACTAATGTTTGTTAAAATAACGTTGCCACGGAAATTCTTTAAAGTTTTTTAATGGTTACCATCTAAAAACCACATTGCTATGATTTTTGTTCACTTTCTCATTATCAAGACCTAAACGGGAAATAAGTTTTGAGTATATTTTAGCGAATTTCGGTAACCACATGATTTTAATTTATTTTATCTAAATTATTTTAATAAACTTGAAATCGACAACATTTTTGAATGGAGAATAAAAAGACCTTTCAAACGATATATCACAAGCCTATACTTCCTATTTTAAAAATTGGGGGTTGTACCTGTCATTCTAAGGGGCTTGAAGGTAAGGGTTGCATTTTCACGTTAAAGAATGTCAAGTTATAATTTAAATTTGACGTGTTTCGGGATTTTTTATAAATATGTACAGTAACCTAAAGAATGAATTTATTCCATTTGGTTTTTACACACTGTATGTACGTCTTAACCGTTTTAAAGGCTATTTTTTTTACTTTTTAGAATTTTTTTAACTAACTTTACATTGTACCCTAGAATATGGGACCGTTTTTTTAAACGTAAATACTGGACTATCGTAAATTTTACTACTCCATAGAAAAAAGCCTATATTTTTTACTTTGAATTTTTTATTCATTATATAGAAAACAATTAAGATTCCTAGTATATCTTACAAAAGCATAAAATTATGAAACAAACATATTTGAGTATTTTTAGGAACATACGGTACAAATATCTCCTCGGTGTTCTCCGCAAATTGGCTTTTTGCACTCCTTGCAATAGTTGGTGGTCATGCGCCTTTTTTTGCTTGCACAGTAGAAACAAGTCTTCCTCTTCTTTTCCTGTGCCATATTTTCATCATCTCCTTCAGTTATGTTGAGGATTGTCTATGTCTTGGCGAATATTTCGACGAAAACTTGCAGTGTTTTATCTGTTTAGCATCCATGATTTAGCAAGACTGGAGACTGGAAAACTATCTGGAGATAGTTTTTTCGCTTTTCTTTAACATATTAAAAGTATAAATAACGTAAGAGTTTATTCTGGCCATATTTATCATTCCATAGAATACGCATAATGGCCATCTGAGTGTTTTTCTTCTGGAACTCATATTACAATACATTTGGTCGAATGTGTCTACACCTGCTTTGGTTTCATTATAGTTATAAATTATGTATGGCTTCCCTTATTCTTCTGCGACTTCTGCTTCCTCATACATTTTGTTGAAAGTAATAAAACTACTTTGTTTCACTTTGGCATGTAAGATACTAACGACTTTTTTTGATCGAAACAAAACATTGATGTATTACTCCTTAGGAATCTCCTTTTTATTCTTACGAATGGTTCCTATCATGGTTAATTTGTAAGGATCTTATAACAATTGGTCAGCAAGAGAAACCGCTGTGAAGCAGTTGTCCATAGTTACGTTAAGATGCGTACCGTAAATTGATTTAGTCAACTCTTTTACATAAAATTCAGCTAGAGGTAAACCGTTGGTTTCTGTTTTTTACCAAGTAAGGACTTGCATCTACCATATATTTGGTTGAGGAATCACATACCATAACAATTTTTATTCCATACTTCGCTGGCTTGTTAGGAATATACATCCTAAAATGACAGTGTTCTCGGAATGCCAAAAGTTGTTCGTCAATTTTGACGTATGAGGATGGAGAATACGATGTTCTACACGTATCGATAAACATGTTTTAAATTTTTCGAATGTGTGTAAAGGGATCATTTATCTTTCTCTCCTTTCCTTATTATCAAATCTAAGGCAGTTTAGCAGGAATAAAAAGCGATCACAATTCATACAAGATGTGTAATATATCTACCAGCCATTTATGCGGCACTGAGTCAAAGGCTTTCTAATAGTCCATAAAAGCAGTGAAAAGGTTCCCTTTTTTGTGTATTCCTGGTTAGAAATGTCGATAATAAGTTGTTCTTTGCAACCCATGGAACCCTTAGCTCATCCTTTTTGTTGAGGTTATATGATGTTGTTTAGAGCGCAGTGTTGGTAGATACGCTGGGCTACACAGGATGTGACCAATTTATACAGAGTTGGAAGACAAGTAATTGGACGGTACTTTCAAGTTCTCATTTTTAATTATCAAAACTGTAAAGAATTATTTATGCCTACCATAGGGTAAGATTATGGGGGTAGAATATTGGGGACAGAAACTAAGGGGGTGAATATAGGGCAAGCAAAATAAACGCTACTTGTGCGAACGGCACTCAGGGGTTAACTGGAGAGCTGGGGTCGTGGGTAAGTGAATGACAAGGGTGTCGGATTGGGGTAACTACCAGAAAATGAAAATAAGGGACACTTACATAAATCTCCTGGACAACTGGGCAAATATGGACAACAAGAAAGGGTTTCTAGCAATTTTAAAATAAGGACGCCGCTTCGAAGATTCCTAAACTTGCTGGATTTAGGAAAAATATCCTAAAATAAAAAATACATAAAGGGTTGGGAGATTTTCTAAAATAAATACAAAAAAATGGATCAGAGAAACAAATCAAACGTTTATTTTTGTCTCAAACAAACAGTTATCAAAAATACAGATTGCACAAGAAGCATACTAAGTAACATAATAACAAAATTAACAAAAACTTACGTGCTTATCTATTTACAAAGGAGAATGCTACAAAAATTTTCGAAATGATTCCTAGGTTATTTATTAATATGGCCAAATTAGATTATTAAAAATTAAATATATCCTTGTTTATAAAAATATCTTAAAATTTAACCTTATATATATAAAATATCTTTTCTACATAATAATCAAATTAAAATTGTTTTACAATAACAGCAGATTTAAGCCAAAATGTCATATGTCAACATAACATTGTAAGACAGAATAAATTATGACATTTTGTTGGCCACGCCTCTAACAACATATAAAACTTTAAAAATTACAAATTCTTTTATTTTAATGAAAGCAATTATCACTTATCAAAAATAATGTCTATTCAATTTGGAAAAATTAATATGTTAATTGTTAGGTACCTTAATTCACAAACTTTGCCACTTAATTTAGAAAAACTTGCTACTATCTCTGGGATTGGAGCTGCAAGGACAAAACTCTCAACTGGAACAAAAAGGAAACCATTTTTCATACTCAGGAATAAAGATCTGACGTAGATATGGTTAGATCAAGCAGGCAAACGACAACAAAGCTGGTGGGACATCCTATATAATCATTTTCAAAATTTCATCAGTTCCGGTGTACTGCACAAATCTTATGGTTGATACTCTGTTCTAAACTGCATTATTGCAAAAGAGTATTATCCAACCTTTCACCGATCTTAAGACATAACACAAAAAAAATGAATCGACTCCTGATTCAAAATCACCCAAACATCTTTCTAGTCTGAAATCTCTTGCTTGACTCTTGTCTGCCTTCAATTCCCCTCGGCCGACTACTTCTGCCACCCTTTTCAAATCTAACCTGTTCTCACAACAAAATTTCTTGACAAACCGGGGATTTAGCCTTGAATCAAAATAACTATTTTAAATTCGTAGAAATAACACGTATTATATTGATTATTTTAACTTCGTAACTCGATTTTTTCTTTGGGGGATTTGACTGTAAATAAAGACAAACAGATTTATGTATATAGTCCAGGAGTTATTAGAAAATTTTTAATACATAAATATTTCGTTGTTAAAAAAATTTAAAATGCTACAAAACCATCAAATGAGAAAATAGTTATGTTAATAATTTTATTAAAGGTAATATAAATAAATATTTCGAATCAATATTTTTAAAATATTATATCTTTTTGTTGTCGATTATTGTACCCATTTACTTGATCTTACGTTTACTTAGAGCATTTATAGCCCCTTATGAAGTATGCCGCTGCTTCTGACAGGAATTTCAATAGCACAGGAAGTAGAAAATCCGGCCGGATGCGGGGACTTTAATTCGAGTCAACGCTACTAACAAAGTATATTGGATAAAGCGAGATAGATGTTTAAATAAGGATTTCGAAGGCTCGGAAGCACCTTCAAAATACTTACGGGATTAGGGAATAAGTAAATTAAACTTTATATGGCCACACAGGTTTTGCACACCATCGGTAGTTAAATAAAGACCAGTTGTTTCTCTGCGTGTCTAACTTTTTTACTAATTAAACGACTGGTATCTAATGAAAAATTGAGAGAGAAAGCGGTAAAAAACGTATAATACCAAAAAATGGAGATCTGTTCATAATAAGACCTATGTACAAATTTATTAATTTATTTTAAAATGACTAACAATATTATACTAATAACATCAACAAAGCAGAAAAAAAAGGAAACATCAACACTGCAAGCTCGTAAAATACAAAGAATACTCTTATTTTGACACCAGTTTCAAAGAGAAGAACAGCGGAAGGTTATAGTACTATTATTATTTCAGTAAAATATTCGTTATCTCTGGTTTCGCAGTGCCACAAAGCACTCAAAGGTAATTAGTCATGGTGTTAAATGTGTCTTGTGTTCGAGTCTTCACCATTTATAAATGTTCCTATTTTTTTTATGACTAAACTGCCTCAAAATCTTTTCTTCTCGTTGGTTAAATAACATAGTTCTTCTGTACACTGCTTGATTTTACCTCATTTCGTCGCTCCATTTCTTATGCATATCGTCGTTTTGTATGCTAAAGAATCGTTATAGAAAATACCCGAATCTGAAAGAGACATAATGTTGAATTAATTCATATTTTATTACTTTCCAATGATGCTGGTTGCTTAATCCTGAATTGAGTTTTCAAAAAACAAATTTTTATTTCGTTTCATGTCTCCAAAATTCGTATCAGCTTCGACGCCAATCTATATAATATGACGTTTGAGGTGTGTCGCTAATGAACACTTTTTATACTGGTCATAAAGGGGCATCTCGTTTTTTACGTAAATTTTAATATTTTTGTTGTTATTTCATTTGCGATATAAAGCAAATTGTGTGATTTGTATCGACAAATTAAAGTAGGAATATTGGAACTATAATGAGGTTCTCTGGAGATTGGGTTCTTCTAAACCTCTCCAAGAATTTTTTCCACGTACATCTTGACAACGATTTGTTAGGAAGTAATACTTTCTTATCTACTCGCTCTCTGCAGTAAGTACTTATTCAACTTTTAGAACTCGACAGTTTTTACCAGACAAATGTTCCAGCAACCATCCTGATGATTTTCCGTTAGAATCACGCTTTCCTACTGTCTCATAAGCTCTAATGCAACATTTTGTTAGGAACGGTCCTGACAAGGGTTTGTTAGGAAGTGATTCTCTTTTATACCATATTTGGTCTAATTCGACAAGATTGGGGCCCTTACACAAGATAGTCGTATTGCTAAATGATTTAGTCACTTTTATCGAGTCTCGTCAAATCTTCATATTTGGTCTGATTCTGCGTTCACTCGAGCTAATTTTTTATCCATAAATTGCCGTTTGTATTAAATACATACAAGAACTGATATCACACTCTACTCGGCATTATGTGTCTTTTAATTAAAACCGCCTGATTATGCTAGTCGTGTTTTATCACCGCCACAAATGATAAAATTTTCACCAAACTTGCATGGCAAGATTTCAGACGAAGTTCTTCTTCTTTGTTTTCGCATGCCCCAGTATTCTTACAGGAAAAGAGGCCAACGATATTCTCCTTGACACAATCTTTCTAATAAAGTAGGTTAAAAAAATTCTGTAGGTCTGTGCACAATTTCTATATTTTATTTTTACTTAGTTCCTTATTACTATATCGATATTTTCATGTCTATCGTTTACACTTATACTTTCAGCTGTTCTTAAAAACATTCGTTTTTGGAGGGGGAAATGTTTGAAAAAGTATTTAGTATTTATGTACATATTTTACATTTAATATGTTTATTACTGTACTCTGATATGATCTTGTTTAATTATATATTCTAATTATTCATTTAGTTTAAAAGATTAGAGTATATTACTTTTCTTCTATTTAGTAAATTCTCATTGTCAAACTGGCTAACATATGGTAATATTATTTCTAAGTTCAGAGAAATTCACTTCCAGTTATTTGTTAAATTCCTCAAAATCAAAGAAAACTCCTTAGAATATTAAATTTCTGCGGGATTGCATACACAAGTTGTTATTAAGTCTGGGCAACCATTTTAAATCTCTGATTTTACGGACTATTATATCTACAAATACTGACAAACACAGATCGAGACAAGACATCGCGATGTAAACATTTTCTCTAGTTTGACCAGGACGTGTGCATCCGTTGCGCCACGACACGCAAATATTCACTTTCTTCCTTAGCTACAAGTAATACATCATACTCAAACGCTAAGTGCTTTTCTTTGTACAGACAATATAAATGGATTACGCTAGGTATTTTCGTAATTTTTCACTTAATTGCTAATTTATTCGCAATCATAATATTGCATTTTTCGTTGTCATTGTAATTATTGTCAGAGACCTCAATAATTTCACACCAAACACTCTTATTAAAATAAAAATAGGAAAAGCCACTGGCATTAATAACATTCATGCTGAGTTTATAAAGGACAGTGGCAGATTTAAATAGGCAATGGCTTGAAACGTAGTTCTTCTCCGATATTCCTAAGACGAGACATGTTCCTTATTAACTAAAAAGAGCAAAAATTGTCATTTTAAAATCAGAAAAAAATTATGATTCACCAAAAAATTACTATCTAATTTCAGTTCTAAGTATGGTCTAAAAACTTTTTAAAAAGATGCTATATAGTAGGGTTAGCCGCAGCTCTGCAGCTGCGGTTTGGTCAAAATCCTGCTTGTCGTTTTCAACAGGTTTTCAAAAACAACTAAAAATATCGTTTCGTTATTTTCGTTGAGGTATCAGCAGCATACCATATCGAGACTAGGAGCATTATATTTTTTGTTTTAAGATTTTTTTTTTAAATTAGCCTCTTCGTGAAATAATGCATGTATTCCATACTTTGCATCATATTTACCTAAATACATAATTTTGTTTAAAGCTCTAGAAATAAATATTCGAATAATACATCGCTGAAAAGTGAGGTGTCCCATGACCTCTGTTGAATTTAAAACAATCCTCGTGTACGTCATTACACGATAACTTGAGGGAATGGTACGGATGCACATCAATTGAACTATTCAGAGCAGCAGCATCTAAGATCAGAATAGCCATGATGATTGCCAACCTCCGCCGCGGAGATGGCACGCGAAGAAGAAAACGTCATTACGCTAACATTAATAGTATATCCAACACATGTATAGCCATGCCATCGATAATGGCCATTTAAAAATTTTAAATTACGTATTTTAAGATTTTTTTTTAAAGTCGTCTGTTTCTAAAATATTGAATTTATTTTTGTATCATACTGAAATTATTGCTAGTGATTCCACGCAGAAAGATCATTGATGCATTCTTGAGAATTTTTCTAGCAAACATACTCAAGACCACATCAAAGAAGTTCGGATATGCAGACGACTGGACGCTTGCTCGAGCCGTCGAGAATTGAAGATCACGGAGCCAAAAATTAGCAGATAACCTGGCTACTGGTCGAAGACATTTCCGATAGTTGAGATAAGAACCAAACGCCACCAAGAGGTAAGTATCGTGCTTTCTTAGAATGACAGCACTGGGACTCGTGTAATCTATTGCGGAGTTCAGTGCACCAGTGTGGCTCAACAGCTTGCACTCCAAACTTGTTGACGCCCCACTAAACCAGGCATTACGTATTATATCGCACGCAATTAAGGCTACACCAACATATTGGCAGCCAGCACTCAGCCACGGAGCCCCATTACACGTGCACCGATAACATGCCCTTGATAAAGAGTATATAAAAATTAACGCCAATTATGTGCTTCGCTCCTATGTTGGTTGGTATCAACTAGGCTTCATTCAAGAAACCATCCTCTAGATTCTGTAAGAATTATAATTGAACGGAACATTAAAATAATCGACCGTTATTGGCCAGAAAATTAAGAAAAGAATGCACCGCCTGATACCCGGAATATGCCATATATTAGAAGCAAATCAGATGGCTTTGACCAACCAAGACGTATCTGAGCCACACTGAACAGTATGAAAACAAACAGTGGCAGCTGCTCTGACCTTATTTTTAGGTGGGAAAAAATACCCTCTCTAAACGGCAATTCCAGTGCTGCTCCTTTAAACAAACGGTTAAAAATTTAGTGGAGGAATGAAAGAATGAATAATATTACTTATTTGTTTGTTTTTCCAATAATTTGGTAGTGTTTAAGATATCTATAAGAGATAATGTTTAATTGTTTAATATTAGGTTAAGGTTGCACAGTTACACCACGTTTTTCACATAGACGTATATATTAACACAGACTCAACAGTCTGTTAAGCAAAGCGAACATTTTTTTTTTTTCGTTGTTAGTTGTGTCTCTGTCTTACATCAAGTGAGTATAGCAGCATCTCTATTGGTGAGAGATGTTTATATAATACTTATTAAATTTATTATTTTTTCATTATTCAGCATTTGTAAAAACATCTATATTTTCTTTTCGATATATCGTTACTATCGATGTTCAGGTTCGATTTCGATGTTACCATCGATGTTAAACATCGATGGTTTTTACCGATGTCGCATCCCGTAAGTTATTCGAAGGATTGAGTTAAGCTATTTTGAGAATAAAAATAGTAAAATGGAAGATAAATTAATAAATGAATAAAAACAAAAGAAATTTGAACCAAAACAGTTATTAAAAAACATAACAAATATGACGTTTATAACATTAAAAAATGGGACCTCTACTTGCAAAATAACCAATCTCCACTGTTTGGACAATCTGACCTGAAAACGCTACTGGATTCCTTGTAAAAAGACGCATCCAGCTATGCATAAATTTCGTAACATAACTAACAAACTTCCATCGAAATTAAATGGAGAAAATTGGTTGTTGTTTCAAAACGACCACTCTCCAAGGTCGTGTTGGGTTCAAAACAACTAATATCCCTCTGCACCAATCAGAGCGATAGATTGTATCACGTGGTCGGTGATTTTTAAGATGTCGATCATACTAGTGTCAAAGCTGAGAAAAGGAACATTATTCTCTAAAGTTTTTGCAATTTAGTAATAAATGGAGACAACACCAGAAGTATTGTGTAGAAAAGTGTCGCAGAGCCAGAGAAATGGGCAAGAAATGTGAGAAAATGGCTAAGGTTAGTATATTTTTAGATCTATGTAGAAGAAAAAATGTCATCTGTCGTGAGTGCAACATGCTTGGCAGTTTTGTTAAAATGCATTTAACATAATGTATAATTTTCATTGTTTTTTATATTCAAAAAATGATTTACATATAATTACTAGATATCTAAAATATAATGTAAATGTAAATGTCTGTGTCGCCTTAAATGAAATATTGAATTTTCTATTAAAAATCATTCGAAAATATCTTTTTTTTACCTGTGTATCTGGTTTGGCTTAAGTATTGTAAATTTTCCAAAGTTTATTAATACTCAGATCAGATGTTTTGCTAATAGAGGTCTCAAATAGTTATACATACCTCTTATATATTTGCTTGCTCTGTTTATTTTTTGATGTGATTTTTTAATTTATTGCTAAAACTTAATTTTAATATTAAGAATATATAATTTCTTCCTATACTCTTTCTAAATTTTTTACAGTGTTACCGCATCGAGTATTTGAACTACATTATAATCTTATTTGAGGTTAAAAGCAGAGTTTAAATATTTAACGTATAAATTGGATTTGTATTTATTTTCTAAAATGAATTTCGGGTATCTGGATTTCGTGATTGTACACGCCTTTTGAAATTACATCAAATGGAACATTTGTTTAATTTTGCGGTTTCAACTTTAAATGAGAATTTTCTCCCGTGGTTACATAAATTACATTCAACATCGTAGCCACCTTAAATACAGGAGAAAAGAGGAAAATTGCTTTCCCTTTCCAATCTTTTTGTTGGGTCTATTTAAATGTCGTCTTTGTCTACCAATAAGTTACCTTCGCATCTTTTGTTTATTTTTCTGTTCGTTGTAATAATTACATTCCTGATCGGTTCAGGTATAGCAACTAACTTGGAGAAACGATTTTTCGGTTACTTTTTTAATCCTATAATTTGTTTTTTTTTTTATTTTTAAGTTCCATTTGCCTTTTTATTGACTTTTGAATATTTTTAATTATGTTGATATATAGTTTTGTTATTTTCCACACTTTGGAATTATTAGTACAAACAAGCGTTACCTATAAATTGGTTTTATATACGGGTATTTGCTTTAAAAACCATACTAAAATATTAAACTAAGCATTCCTGCTGCAAATTTCTTCATCAAATTCAATAATTAGACTGACTATCCATGCCAAGCTGATTAGTGATAGTAGATTTGAAACAAGAAAGAAAATGGAAAATAATCAGAAATTAGACATGGAAAACTAAAACAAGAAAAACAGACGTACGAAGAAAGAATAAAGGAAATATTGCCGACCAAGGAAGATATAGAATACAAACATATCGATGAAATAAACCTAATATTTACTGAACCTCTAATGAAAGTGGGTATAGAAATAGCACAGACAACAACAACAAAAGAAAGTCTCATATCCCAGGAAACAAAGATCCTTATGAACACAAGAAGAACATTACTAGAACAAGGGGACAGAAATAAAATGAAATACAAAGAAATAAAGAACACTATTAGAAAAAATATCAGTGAGTGTAAACGGAGAGTACAGGAAGAAAAGATAGAGAAAACAATTAAAAAAAATAGAAACATGAAGTGCTTAAAGCAGAACCTGGGAAATATACAAATTAATAGCATAAAGTACAAAGAAGGAGTAAAGACCAAGAAAGAATATAAAAGAAATTTTAGAGATAACGCACGGATATTATACAAATCTATATAAAACAGAACAAAAACCAACCCAAGAAATCCGTAATCAGTTACAACTGAAAATAAAAAACGTTAACTGTGACCTACAGCCAGAAATAAGTAAAAATAAAATAAAAATGGAACTCAAAGAAATGAAGAATAACAAATCTCCTAGTAAAGATGGAATAACTGTGGAAATGCTAAAAAATGGGGAAAAAACTACAGTAGAAGTCCTTTATGTACTAATGAATAAAATACTGAACACAAAACAAATACCCACCACATGGAACGAGGCTATAACACTATTGCTATTTAAGAAAGGCGATAGAAAAGATCTGAAAAACTATAGGCCCATAACGCTACTGAATGTAATGTACAAACTGTTAACTAAGCTACTAACAAACAGATTAACAACTAAGTTAGATAATTACCAGTCAAGGGAGCAAGCCGGTTTTAGAAAAGGATTCAGTACAAGCGACCATCTGCTTACGATAAAAATATTAATTAAAAAGGCCAACGAATATCAAATCCCAATGTATATGGCATTTGTAGACTTTTAAAAAGCATTCGATAAGGTGGAACATTGGGCAGTAAAGAAGTATTTACAAAATGGGAAAATAGACTATAGATATACGGACTTAATTTCCAATATATATGATCACGCAACAACATCCATCAAAATAGTTGAATAAACGGAGCCCATTAAGATACGGCGAGGAGTCAGACAGGGTGACACTATATTACCCAAACTATTCAATCAAGATTTGGAAGACGTTATGAGGAAATTACAATGGGAAAAACGAAGTATTAACATAAATGGCCAATACTTGAATCACTTGAGATATGCAGACGACATTGTATTAACAACAGATAAAAGGGAAGAATTACAAAATATGATGGATGAATTAAATAGCGAATCAACAAACGAATTATAATAAAACGAAAATTATGACCAACCAACCAGAAGAATTAATAATTACAATTGCAGAAACAACTATAGAATAAGTAAAAGAATAAGTATGTATATTTGGGAAAATTAGTTAAATTGAATAAATAAAATCAGACAGGAGAAATAAAGAGAAGGATACAGTTGGCTTGGGTATCCTTCGGAAAACTTTCCTATATACTAAAAAATAGAAAATACCCCCAATATTTAAAAACAAGAATCCTTAACCAATATATGCTTCCTGTTCTCATATACGCTTCTCAAACTTTGACGTTTACAAAGGAAAACATGGTAAAAATAGCAAAGACCCAAAGAGCCATGGAACGGCAAATGCTGAACACCAGGCAATCAGACAAGAAAAGAAATACTTGAATCAGCAACAAAACAAAAGTGACCAATAATTAACGCAGATAGCAAAACTTAAGTGGAAGTTCGCTGGACATACCATAAGACAGAAAGACGACAGATGGAATAAGATGATTATATACTGGAGACCATATAGCTACAAACGATAAAGAGGAAGGTCACAAATGAAATGGTCAGATGACTTGAAGAAACACGCCTACAATAGAGAGACGTGGAAGAAGAAAGAGGAGGCCTATGTCCAAAATTGGACAGCAATGGCTGTATAGATAGATAGATCCGTGCAATTGGCTCTCCTATATCGGAAAAAATTTAACAGAGGTATTAAAACCATGCATTGGCCAATTTATTATACGGCACATAAATCTTTCAGCTGGACATAGGTAATATACACTGAGGTAATTGTGAAAATCGTGCTTTCCTAATCCCACTGCTGTCTTCAAGACCACCTGTTGGGAAATCATACAATTCCAGCGGCGTGGTTATTTCATTATTTTTTTTTTTAATTTCGAAATATTTTATTATAAATTATTTCTGTCATTATGTTTCTGTTAGTGCCTTTGCCGTTCTGTGAATATCGTAATAACACGATCTTACCTTACTATTATGGAAATATAAGTAAGTGACTTCCTACGATTCAAGCTTTTACCGAATGAATTTCTTAAATCCACACATATCATTGAAAAATGATTCACGTTATCCAAAAACTGTTGTCGACAAGCAAATATGTGCTGGGACGGCGAAGATAGTATTACCATGAAATTCAAACTTGTTATTGTATTACATTTTTGTCAATTATTATAAATTAAATGGTCTGGATAATATTTTAGTGGGAATTGTTTAACCAATAAATGATCAATCAATCGGCAAAAATTTTATTTAAAATATGCAAACAATTTTTGCAATAAATTTTTATTGTTGTTGTTATTTTAACGGCTGTTAAATTTATGTTCGATTTCTTTGACCTAATAGTTTTTGTACTTATTCTGTTAAGTAGTTTTTTATTTTTATTTTGAAATAAGACAAAATATTATAACACGATTTCTTATATATTTCATCAGATTTTCGTAGACATGTGACTGATAAAGAGTAAATAATAATAAAGAATTCCATAAATTGTGCTGACCAAATATTAATTTGCTAACACGTATGGTGAATTCGTTTGTTGTTACAGCTGGCTGATTGAAAAAGACCGCATATTACCCATTAAAAGGCTAGGACTACTAGTCACACTGTTTGTCCAGTAGGATAACTAAGCCACCTAGAAAAGAAATCTGAACTACCAACATCTGACGTTTCAATCATATTTTGTTCTTGTACCGATAAGATTAATTTATTGCTAACAATTTTGATTACTGACGTATAATATATATAATACCTCAGACGTCACTGGTTTATAAATTTATAAAGAAATATTTCTGTACCTTGGTAGAAAATGGGCCAATGTCCAAAATCTGCCAAGTCCATTTCTCTTAAATTGAAAAAAGGCTAATGTAAATCTAATTGGAGTTTGGCTTTTAGATTATTATTGAAGTTATACTTCTATACGCGCGCTCCACGTTGGAAATTTGTATGGGAGTCAATCTGTGAAATCATTACATATGTAAGATAATGAGTAAGAGAGAGACAGAGGATATATTTTCTCTCTCTTCCTCTCTCGAATATAAAAATGTTACTTCTGTATATATATATTTAATATTATATTATATATATATATATATATATATATATATATATATATAATAAAATATTTATTAATATTATTACTTATGTGATATGTTTTGTATTATTCATTAAATGTTCATAATTATATTAGTCTTTTGTATTTCAAAATAATAATCTCAATAAATCACTGTATGACCCAGAACTGTCAATTTTGAAATACGTTTGTGTCATGTCCTCGGTAGTATAGTAGTCAGTATCCCCGCCTGTCACGCGGGAGACCGGGGTTCGATTCCCAGTCGGGGAGTACTTTGTTATTAATATTATTACATGGTAAATTAAACATATGCGTAAGTAGAAAAGTTATGTATATTATTGTCATTTTTAAATACTTATGAATATTGCATTTTAATTTGTATTGTCTTATTATATTGAGTTATGTTGCACTGCATTGTAGTGTATTTTTTTATGTATATTATTGTCATTTTTAAATACTTATGAATATTGCATTTTAATTTGTATTGTATTATTATATTGAATTATATTGCAGTGTATTGTATTGTATTTTTATATTAATAACAAAATAAACAATGAATTTTACTGCAGAGTATGTGTAAAAAAATTTTTGCATTCAACTCCTTTCATACCTACATATATGAAAATAAAAATATACATTTTCATCAAAATATTGATTCAATCCTTCATTTACTGTACTCCTATTACAGGTCAAATGTTGTTTATTAATTGTTAGTAAGTTGTTATTAATTCTGTTTTTCTTTCTGCTATGTCTTACCTATAGCATTACATATGTAATGATTGTGCAGATTGACTCCCAAATAAATTAGTAACGGCAAATGCGTGTATAGAAGTGTAACTTCTACCGGCAGTACCACTGGACTGCCACACTCTTTTTTTTTAAACAGGGCCAACGTCCAGCTTCTTGGACATTGGCCGTTTACTCATTTCTTTCGTGGACATTGGCCCTAACTAAGTCATTGTGACAGTTGTTTTTTAACCTCAAAAAATTTACCAGGCTGTAGTGTGATGTTTTTCATTTCTTGCTAGGGTATAATATTATTGTAAAATTAATATTAAATTATGAGTAAAAGAACTCTACAAATTACAGAAAACTGTACATTGTTTTCTAAAAATGGTAAGTTATTACTGTTATTATTTGTAAAAATACAAATTATTATTTTTATTTATTTTAGTTAACGAAGGTACTACTACTGACTTAGATTGTACCGTTAATAATAATATATATAATAACATTACGTCCTTTAACGCCTAATACATGGGCAAGTAAATAAACTATTTCTGTGTACCTTCTTAGTTGTTTGTCATTTATTTTGTTTTCTATTTTGTGTGTAAAATTAATTATTTACGTTTTAGGTATTTTATAACAAGAAAGAATTCTTTGGGGAGTAAAGTACTAAAGAATTGACAAAAATAAAGGAAATTCCCTTTGAGTTAATAATTCATAAAAGTTATTGGTTACAAAAAAAGCCTTTGTTGGTAGGTAGGTATATTATTATTTACCTACTGACAAAAACTTGCCTTCGCAAACTACCTATACATTACTTAACTGTTAATTTTTTCAGACACAATGTGGCCTAAAAGAAATAGAGCATGTTTCTGAGAGTGATGATGATTCATTTGATGACCTGATTATGCGCCATCAGATATTTCAGGTGGAGCAGAATATCCGGTTACAGCAGATTATGAGGTAACTGATAATCACATGTTACAAGATAAAAATGAAAATAAAACTGGAAACGATAGGACAAGGAAGCGAATAAGGAATAATAAATCATGAAAGGAAAATAAAAGAAGAGAACAGAAAGAGAACGATAAACAGTATGTATCTAAAAAAAGGAGTTATTAAATGGGAAAAGTGAATGAAACGTCCATGTGATTGTCGGAAAAAATTTTATCAAAAATTTACTGAAGAACAAAGAAAAAGATTGTTTGAAGGTTTTTATAATTTATCAAAAGATGGACAAGATCA
Organism: Diabrotica undecimpunctata; assembly: GCF_040954645.1. Classification (NCBI taxonomy): domain Eukaryota; kingdom Metazoa; phylum Arthropoda; class Insecta; order Coleoptera; family Chrysomelidae; genus Diabrotica; species Diabrotica undecimpunctata. The sequence continues at coordinate 54,039,191 of NC_092803.1, forward strand.
GTATATAGTAGAGTATGTCAAAGAAATGACAAAAGAAAGAACAAAAATTACAAAGGAAAGTGCAAAGTTTGACGGCATTAGCCGGAGGAAATTACCTAGAAGTTATTTGTTAACTACTGATGAAAACCAGTCTATTGAAATATGCCAAGCGATGTATATTCAATCGTTTGATTTAACATTGAAAAAAGTAAGGACAATTGAGGGGTATAGTTTCAAAGTGTACAATCTCCATGTTTCCTAAATTTTCAGTAATCGAAAAAAACAGATAACCTATTTCATATGAACAATTAAACTAATTTTTCGTTTCTATTACATTTATATGACAACTACGAGTTAATATACAAATTTTTTCTTTAAACTATTTAAAAATAACTAAGTAATTCTAGAAAAATATTTGGACATTGTACATTATGAAAATAACTAATGGAGTTTGTTCACATTGAAAATAATTTACGAACATCATTTATTAAACTTATTTATTTTATTGAGATAATACACATTTAATTATTCAAAAATAGTTAATTAAATGGAAAATCTATCATCTTCTTCGACGTTCTCACACAACGTTTCATCGTCGACAGTTCCATTTTCTGGTGCTGCATTGTCTTCTCGATTGTGTTCGATGATGATGAATTTGTAAAAACTTAAACGGGAATCACTTTTCCAGTCCTCTCCAAAATGACAACATAATAAATTATTAACATCAACCTTTTTGTTGTTATTGACCACGACATTATGTTTCGAAATTTTGGCAGGTTTCATTCTTTCAATGTTCTTAGTTTTTTTTGTTATTGATTTTCCCACACCATTATCCGTCTTATAAGCTAACTCACCGCGGACTAACACTGTGCCTTGAGAGCTTTTAGTTAAAATAATCTTCTTCATTTTTGAGAAAGCAAAATGTTATGGAGCCTTAATTGTGCTTGCTTGTTTCATTCTTCCAGTCATATATTTCGACTAATTCTCCAACCCAATGAACAGTACTATACTTTGAAAACATCTCCAGATATTCATGTGGTTTTAAAATGATCTCCTTTTTTTAATATTCTTTTCGATATTCCCAAAAACCCGATCTGGAGTCATGAAAGAATGTTCTCTCACTGGGAATTTTACTTCAATTTTTCTAATTTTATCTTGTCTAGAAAACCAATAACAACACATAGATATGAGTGTCGTGTTTTTATTTTGGCCTCCGCATCCATCACACATGAGCCTGATAGTATGAATATCGTCTCCAAAATTAGCCGATTCAAGAATGTAATAAATGCAGGAGGCAACCTCGTTCGAACCCTTCTTGTACTCGTTTTCGGTCCAACAGAAAGAAAAGTCAATTGTAAGCATGTCGAACATGCATCGGTTCTAGGAGAACCAAAACCAAGGTTATATTGTGTATTAAAAATTTTCCTGAAATAGCTTTCTTTTACTGGAAGGTTTTCATTTTCTTTTAAGTACATTTTCCACATCAACTTTATATTCAAAGAAGAATCCAGATATAACCGTTGGCTTTGTCCCCGGCAATAATAAGATTCAATTACGCGGAGCTACAGGAGTAACATTTACCTCCATTGCACGATTTATTATTTTAAGAATTCGAAAAAATATGATACTACTTTAATAAACAAACTGTACTGCTTCACAAATCACAGGCAACTAACACTAACATATAATGTAAAAACACAAGTCCGAACAGGATATTGCACGCTTTGAAATATTCGCCACTATAAACAAAAAAAATCCCATTGGAGATTATACTCTTTGATTTTAAATATTGGAAAGGAGATTGTACGATTTGAAAATTAAATGTCATTGGAGATCGTACGTTTTGAATTAAAGTCTAATTTTCTGCCTCAAAATTTATTGGAGAATGACTATTTTGAAAAGAGGTTTTTTATTGTTTCGATTCAGGACTAGAAACTCAATGTAATGCGACATCTAACTCATTTTTTCTAAAATATGGAGATTGTACACTTTGAAACTATACCCCTCAATTGTCGAGATAAAAAAAACTAATCAGTCTAATATCTGCCCAATGGATGGCAGAGGAAAGCATTTCAGACATTATAAAATCCAGGAAGATAAAAAAGATGCGATCAGGAACCATATTAGTAGTTTTCCTGATTATAATAGCTACTATTCCCGGGAAAGTACTTCCAAAAAATACCTAAGTCCTCATCTTTGAGTGGCACAAATGTATCGTCTTTATTGTAAATATTGCAGAAATAATAATATAAACCATGAAAAGGAGTTTCATATTTCAATAAAATAAGAGTTCAATAAAAATATTGAAGAGTTTTATCTTTTTTTTTCACTGTCCAGCAAATAACACTTGTGCTAAGTGTGACCAGTTTAATGTAAGTCTAAGAAGTATGGAAAATAAGCAACTAACTAAAGAAGAAGAAGAGGAACAGGGAAAGCTTTTACTCGAGAGGAAAAACATTAAGATTTAGCTGAGAGTGCTTATAAGCAAAAGTCGTTAGACAAAGAACGAAGCAAAATAGATCAATCATTTGTGGTTGCTTCTTTTGACTTCGAAAAATGTCTACCAACTCCATACCTTCGGAACGGTGTTTCGTTTTATAAAAGGCAACTTTGGACCTACAACTTAACAGTATTTAAGACTACCACATCAGGCAATGTGGGAATTTGTTTCCAATGCAACGAGACAGGAGCTGGTCGTGGTGGGCAAGAATTGTGTCTTCTTGTGGGGAAAATTTCGGACAAATTTAAAAAAGGTAATTCCTCGATGTTCAAATGTATTAATAACATTTTATTTTGTTAATAAAAAAATTAATAAAATTTATAAATAAGTGCAAAAACTGCTTTTTTGCCGATATCTCCGTAAATTATTTATTAATTTTAATTTAAAAAACGGGAAAATAAAGATATTCTTGATATAAGAAAATGATATATGTAAATATTGTTTATGTAAAGTATAAGGAAAAAAACTTATAGACAAAAAAAATCAAATTGTAACCATAAATTATTGTTTAAAAGAAAACGCAAGGTAAAAATACGAGTACTTTTCCATCTATTCATCATCTAGTAACCCCCACTTATGTCTTAAAAGCTTCAGATGTCTGCGAAAATGTTTGCCGTGAGATCGATAATTTTTGCATAACCAGACTGGGTTAATATCACTTAAATACTTTGGACAACTAAAATTAGGCCAGTCGTAATTGGCTATACTTAATATTTTGGCATCCAAAATATTAAAATTAAATTATGGCATCATTATAAACAGTTTAACCTAGCTTTGCTGCAGTAACCAAAATCACACAGAAAAAATCTATAACAGCAACACCATGTCCCAGTAAAACTCAAGGCATTGTTATTAACGCTATCCCAGACGTTGTGCTATTTGATTACATAAAGGTAATTGACGAAATTTTTATCCCTAAAGAAATAACATTTGTTTCATGTATTTCTAACCAGCGTATCTATCTTCTGTATCCATAGTATGTAATCTTCTGAGAAATAATCCGACTATTTCTGTTAAAAATCAAATAATATCTATTTGTAGACTTATTACACCTGCAAAGAGGCTACTACTTTCTAACGTGTGTTCTTCGATCCCGAATGCCCACATAGAGCAAGCACTTAAAAATAAACTTGGATTACAACTTGCATCCCCTATCTCGCCTATATGATGTAGTTCACCGAAAGGCGAATATGCTCACATCTTCAGTTTTCGACGCTTAGTCTTTGTGATACCTGATAAAGAATACTTTGAGTTAAATACTTCAGGTGTAATCTCATATGAAAATACAAACTATAGGATCTTTATTACTTCGGACAAACTTAAATGCTTTTTGTGTAAGCAATGTGGACAAACTGCAGACTCCTGTCTTAACCCTCAAGAAATATCTAGCAATCCCGCTCCAAACTTATAGCTAAATTACATTTGATCCCCCTTCTAGTATATGTCCTCTTTTACACTCATCAAAAATAACCCACCTATTATCCGCTATATACTATCCGCGCCTTAAACATAAATCTGATATCAATAAACAATATTTGATATCAATTTACCATTCAGATTTTCTTTGTCTCCCAGAGACTAATTTTTATACAACTATTATTCCTTATCCTAAATCCTTTGAAGGATACCACTTCATTAGGACGAACTGCTTTAAAGCTAATGGAGGTGCATCAATATTTGCATCCAGCGAAATATTCCCAACAATGCTACCTTTAATAAAGAATCTTGAGGCAATTGCCATAACTGCATATTGCCCTAATAAACTTACCATCTGCTCCATATATATTCTCCCAAAACATTCTCTAAAAGAAGAAGAGCTCGTAGACCTTATATTTTAACTGTCACAGCCGTTTATACTCACAGGAGACTTCAATGCACATAAAAGTATGTGGGGTTCTCAATCAACATTTGGACGGGGAAAAGTAGGTAAAAACATTATTAATTGCACAATCTCATGTCTTCTTAACAAAGGATCTCATAATCATTTTAATATTCTCTCTGCTGTAGATCTTAGTATTAGGGACCCTAAAAATTTTTAACAATTGTAGTGGAACTGCCTATGCCAAAAGCTTCTTCTTCTTCTTCTTGTGCCATTCCTATTGAAGATTGGAAATCATCAAGGCTATCCTAACCTTGTTTGTAGCTGACCTAAAGAGATCATTAGTGGTACAGTTAAACCACGCTCTCAAATTACGCAACCATGACATTCTTCTACAGCCTTGATTCCGTTTTCCTTCTATTTTTCCTTTATTATATTTTGAAGTAATGCGTATTTATGTCCTCTCATCAGGTGACCCAAATATTCGAGTTGGATATTGACACCCAAACAAAGCTAACTGACCAAAGCTATTGACACTCTCTTGCTCGTTTATGATCATCTAATAATTAATTTTGTAGACTATTTGTTTACGTCAATAACAGACACTATTTTTTCAGCTGCTAAGACTCACATTGCCAAAACAACATTCTCTCCAAATCATAAAGCAGTTCCTTGGTGGAACTCTTTTTGTGAATAGGCAAGCCGTCTATCCAAAAAACCTAAGCTAAATAAGTACCAAAAAATAGAAGCCTTGAAAATCTAATATATTACAAAAATTTTAAAGCCAAAGCCAAGCACGTAGTTAACTAATAATAAAATTACTCGTTTAGTTTTAAATGGTATAGAGATCATTTCACATGAACTTATTCCTAACATTTCTGCCAAACATTTCGAAGAGAAGTTCAGGAGTAAAACTAATAATATTACTTTATCTCATCATGACTTATATTTACATATAAATCATCTGATATTATCTGAATATAGTAGATTCCTTAATTCTCCCTTCAGTATCCTCGAGCCAATATATGCCTTAGCTAATGGTAAAAATACCGCAGCTGGGCCTGATGGTATTCCTTATGCATTCCTAAAGCATTTGTCCAATTATGGTCTTAATAAACTCCTTCATTTATACAATATAATCTGGAGTTCCCATAAATTTCAAACTTAGTGAAGCAAATATATTGTTATACCAATATTCAAGCCAAATCAGCCAACTATCGTTCCACAATCTTACAGACCTATCTCCCTCACATGGACTATGTGTAAGCTAATGGAAAAATTAATCAACAAACGCCTTTTATGGTATTTTGAAAAACACAAGATTATTCCAAAGGAACAATCTGATACTATTCCAAACCCATATTTCCAACGCAATTAATTGCAAACAAGATTTGGTAGCAACTATCTTTGATATAGAAGGCGCATTTGATACCATCTCTAGAAATGCAATCATTGATAAACTTTCTGAATGTAACCTTACTGGCAACATATACGCATTTATCAAAAATTTATCCTAACATCTAGATCTTTCAGGGTTTCTGTCAATAACTTTCTTCTTCTCCACACATCCAACATGATGGAGTTCAAATTTTTTTTCTGAATTACTTTTAATTTTGCAAGCGCAGTACTTTGAAAATTTTTATATTTCTAAAATCGAGAGAAATTAAATAATTATTATGCAAAAACAAAAAACTAGTACCTACTTATTTTTTTGTTACACCCTTGTTTTGAAGATGAATATCATCAAGGGTGCTACGGCTCGATATCAGTTTTGTCCTATTCTCCGTTCACAAGTTGTTGAGAGCACGAAATGTGCCTCAAAGTCACAATACGGTCGTAAAATTTGTATCATCATAAGCGTTCCTGAGGTGTTTATTCATTAAATAATAATACAATGTTTTAATACTGTTATATTATATAATATTAATAATGTTTTAGTACTAATATATTTAGCAAAAAACAATTAAAACTTTCACGGCTAATGTTGGTTTTTATATTATATTAATAAAAATAAGAATTTAACCATTAACAATTTTGTAAATAAGAATAACTTATCTGTTTGGATATTTCAATACTAATCCTGGCGTTTAATCACTTTACTAGAAAACCTGGAATTTGTATCCGAAGGTACTATTCGTTGCAAGATAATTAGGATGGAATTCCCCAGATTTTTAATAATATAATGGGTATAAAGATGCCGGCTTTGGCCACGTGCCTCGTCTGTTCAGTTTATATTCGAAACTTAACTTAAAAGGGTGAAGTTGTTACGAACGAAAACAATTTTTTTGTTTAGTACGTTTTTGATCGCATGTAATTTACGGCTCGTCGGTGTTTCCGCGTCTACGGCAGTAATTAGAGTCTCGAATATTTCTTTTGCGAATTATATGCAGTGCGTGAGTGATTTTTTATTCCATATACCTACGAACATATACGTACCTTTCGCTCGTGCTCGTTTTGTTGGATTGTTTGTGATGGCTTCATCATCAACATCATCAAGTTTTACACCGGTAGTGTTGCGTACAGTCAGTAAGTCTGTCTATTCACCAAGAGAGAAGACTATTGTCCTTAATGTTTACGTTGCTCTGGTTTCTCAGAATCCCACAAACACTGTTCGCAACATAGTCGAAAGTTGTGCCAACATGACTGGCTTAGGGGAGTCAACTATATATAGGTTCCTATCAGAAAAAAAAACACGGTATAGCTAACCCAAACACAAAGAACACTTAAAGAGAGGGAAAAAGCCTATTAAAATTTATGAATTTGCCAAAAATGGTATTCGAAGGAAAATTCATGGATTTTTTTTAAAAAAGAAATACCAAACCTAAACAAAATTTTACAAGAAGTTAGCGACGACCCGGATTTGCCTCATATCCGACGAACTAAACTGTGGTAAGTTTTAAAAGAATTAAATTTCCGGTGGGAGAAATCAGATCGAAAATCACTTTTGATTGACCGGGAGGAGATAATATGTTGGAAAAGAAATTATCTAAGATCCATACGAAAATTCCGGGCTGAAGGAAGGCCAATCTTCTACCGGGATGAAAGGTGGGTAAACTCAGATGATACTCTAAAAAAAAATTGGTCATATAAAAATATATTAAGTTTCAGGCAAACCTTTATGGAAGGTTGGTCTACTGGTATCTCCCCACCTTCTGGTAAAGGCAGTAGATTAATAATTTCTCACATTGGCAGTGTAAAAGGATTTGTTAAGCATGGTTTGTTGGAATTTCAGTCCAAAAGCACAAAAGACTATCACGAGGAGATGACAGCTGATGTTTTTGAAGAGTATTTTGAGCAGATGATTGAACACATACCACCAAATTCAATTATAGTATTATATAATGCACCTTATCATTTACGACTAGTAGGAAGACTTCCAACGACTGCGTGAAAGAAACAGGATATTCTTGACTGGCTGCGGAATAAGTATCTGCCTTACGAAGATGGAATGGTAAAAGCAGAACTTTTAAAAATTGCCAGGCAACACAAATCTAAGTTCAAGAAATACGTATTTGACAAAATGGCGGAAAGGCGAAACATCACAGTCCTTAGACTTCCACCGTACCACTGCGAAATAAATCCAATTGAACTCATTTGGGCAGAAACGAAAAGTAATGTGGCTAGAAAAAATACGTCATATAAAATACGAGTCTTTACAACATATTACAGAACAAAACTGGAAAGATGCAGTAAGACATGTAATAGAAGAAGAACAAAAAATGTGGGATCTTGATAACATAATTGATGCGACCGTAGAGACACAACCGCTAATTATTAACCCTCAAGACGACTCGGATTCCGAAGTTGATCCTATTTATTTTGAATTTGAATAGTTTTCTAATCGTAATTATATAAGGTAAGTAATAGTAGTTGTAATCATAAGGTAATGTCGCCTGTCAAAATGTTCAATGTGTTTTAAAATATCCATTTTTTTTAAATCCTGAGAAAACTAAAAAGCATTTTTGAAAAATTTAAAGGCAGAATTAAATATTTATTAGAATAAATAAAAAGTTTCTTTTGCATGCAATATTTTTAATTAAAAATTATACTATATTTTCTCTTTTATTTTCACCCCTGTTACATAACATATTAAAATAAACATTGTAGAAGTTTTCAGGGACTTTTTGCCCTCAGTAATAATGTAATATTTCATTCTGCGTTTAAATTTTTCAAAAATATTTATTGGTTTTCTCCGGATTCGAAAATAATGGATACATTTAAAACACATTGAAAATTTTGCCAGGCGACATTTGGCGCCTTTCCCCTTAATTAAATAAATGTATCTTTTACAAATGGCAAGAAACTTTTTATTTTTGAATAAAATAAAAAAGTTTTATTAAAACAAAAATACAATTTACATAAGTACAATAAAAAATATATTTATTTAGTATAAATAAATGTTTCAATCATATACTCTACGACACTGGTCGGTCATCTGTAACCATTCAAAATACCTTCGTAATCGGATTATAAGGTTTATGCTGTATTGTATTCCTTCAGATACAAGGTGGGTTAGTCGAAAACATCTTAAACCGTAAGTTTCAGGTTGGTTTTTACTATTATATCGTATTACCTATCCTCTCTGTATTTTAGTTCTCTAATTAGGGTTAAACTTGTAGTGAGCTATCGACAAATTGTGAACCGATTATACCTAACGTAATTCCTCCATTCAATATATTCTATGTAGCTTGATGTCAGTTGACAATACAGATCTTTTCGTCATTTTTATATACACCTTTTCCCATCTTAGTTTTGGCCTACCTTTTCTTCTATTTCTCTCGGTCTTCACCAATAAAATACGTCGTGCAGGGTAGCTTCCATTTGCTCTGACTAGATGTTCTACCCACCCTAGACGTCCAGTTTTTATTGTAGTAACCGTATCTTTGGCTTCAGCTAATTCTTTATATTTATTGTACAATGTAACGTTATACCAACGACGCCAGATTCCATTTTCATTTATTTGACTATTTATTTTTGAATTATTTTTCTTAGAACTTTTTTCTCGAGAGTTAATAGCTAATTTCATCTGTGTTAGAAAGCACCATATTTTACAACCATGCACTAGAACTGGAATTATTAAGGTTCTACATATGATCTTTGTCTTCCTTGCCAAGCAGTTTCTTCTAAAGTGTTTGATTAATCCATAGGAACTTCCATTTGCTAGCGTTTTGAAAATACTTTTGAATTTTCTAGACCAAATTTTTAGAAGCTTAAAAATAATTTTCAAATTGTCTATTAAATTTTTTTCAAAAACATTACTTCTACAACTTCCTCCCGCGAATTTTACACATTTTACGGTTAAGAGAAGATAAAAAAGGTAGCTAAGAGTTATGTTAAATTTCAAAAACTATTTAAAATGTAATATGTAGACAGATTTAGTTGCTTCAACCCTGTAACGTGACCCAGTTATATACCCCGCTCTAATGAGCCCTCATAACCCTCATTAAGCCAGCTGTTTTATATCCTTTCAATGTTTACTTCAAAGGGCAGCAAAGATTTTTGTTTTTGCATGTTTAAACCGGAACGTAGCATTCGCAGTTACATTTTACCTTTAATATTTAGCTCACAAAGGGCAAGTAACAAAAAATCATTTTGTTTGTATGTTTCTACACATACGTATGTGCTCCGAGCAATCAAAGGTGGTTCGTGTAATTTCCGTTTCAGCTTCAGAATGTGTAGTTGAATGTATCCATCACCTCAATACGGATTCTTATTCTACGATACCTTTTCAACTGTTTTGAATATGCATTATCATAAAATAGGAACTGCAGTTGTATCTTTGTACTAAAGGCAACACAAGAAAAATATACAAGGCAGTGACGATGTAATATTTTAAAATCTCTTGAAGTTAGCATTACTAATGTAGGGCCATATTTACTTATTGCGTGGATAAAATACCAAACAGTGCATGGGATAAAAAATCTTTGAAAAATCAGATTGGGACTAAATATTTCGACACTCCCATTGGATAAGGTTGTAACTCAAGTTAGATCTATTTTCAGATTTCAACACAGGGAAATTCAGTAAAAAATTGCGCACACGTCAATATGAACAGCCTAGTTTAATTCTTAATAATTTCGTCAATACTCCGTTGAAAAAAGTTAAAAGAAATAAGTTAAAAACTGAAAAACAATCAGTGGTCTTTTATAGTCCCCTTTTACTCAGAAAGAGAACAGAAGTCAAATCTGTTAGAGAGCCAGCCAGAAAAGCATTGTTCAAATAATTCCGACGATGAAACAGCCATACATTATGATACTGAGAATTCTACGAATTCCTCGGAACATCCTCCTCATGACAACCATGTTCTGTCACCAGTAACTTGAGAATTTAGGGTTTCTACATCTAAGCCTTTGAAAAAAACATCGAATCAAATTGCGAAAGTGTTGAAAAATTATTTTGAAGGAAAAGCTGCATCAAAAGTCGCTAGAAAAGCAGATCATTTACAAAAATTTTTTGAAGCTATGCAGGAAACTGTAAAAACCTCATCTTCAAATTGAAATTAAATCAAAAATATTGAATTTAGTCAGCGAGTATGAACTGAAACAATTAATAATTAACTAAATTACAAATAATCATACAGTACATCCTCAAGTATCTTTAGTAGACTTAAATGGAACATCATGTTCTGTATCCTGTGCACCTGTTTTAATCCCAATTAATGGAGACAATAATACAAGTCAGTGGCAAGCTCAATCCAATATACCTTCATCCCAAACACGAACACCTACTCTACAGTTAGTTTTTAGCCCAGAAAATGAAAACTTCGATATTTATCAATTATAATTTAATTAAAAAAATAAATTGTTTTTTCTCTAAATTTCTGAAAGACTGTTACATATTTGGTTACATTTTTATTGGAATAATTGCTGTTTTCTTTATAAAACTTTATAAAACCATTCAATAAACTAATTATCAATAAAAAAAAGCTGAATTGAATTCGTGATTTAGCAAAAGTAAGTTTTTATTCCTTAAATTGCGGTTGTTGTTTCTTAGTGTTTTTGCATACATTTTTCAAGAACTTTTGAGACGTTAACTTTGGATATATTTTGTTCTTTTATTTAAAATAATATAGAGAAGTGTAGTATACTATGCAAAAGGTATTGTTTTGAGGAATCCGTAAATGTATTTTATTTTTAAAAGCTGTTAACATTTTTTTTATCACCAAATAACCTATTTAATTTTTACTTTTAGATTGGCAATGGAAAAAGAGGGTCAATATAGAAAATATAATCAACAGCAACTTCAAAACCCTGTCAGATTAGTAAGAAATGAAGGTAAGACTATATATAAAGCTGCAAAGAAAGTAGAAGTCCTATGGAGCACTTTGAAATGTTACCTAGCGAATGAAGAGGAGTCGGTAAGAAAACTGGGGAGGCCTTTTGCATTGTCATGTGATTTAGAGTTGAAGCTTTACAATTATGTTATAGAAATGCAAGAATTGGGTTTTGGACTAACCGTGTATCAAATTAGAAAATATGCTTATGATCTTGCTAAAGTGGATGGTCGGGAGAAATACTTGCCGTCAACTAACTGCATTGCAAGCAAATGGTGGTGCAATAGTTTTAAAAGTAGGTACAACTTGTGCCTTCGTGTGCTAGAAAATCTTTCGGCCTACAGAGCTTCCATGGCTAATGAATTTATGATCAAAGATTTCTTTTCGAAACTGAATGATGTTCTTACGAAACTCAATATAAAAAACAAACCGAATTTAATTTGGAATTGCGATGAGACTGGATTATCGTATGTAGCGAAACCTTCCAAAGTTGTTACCGGCATTGGTAAAAAGTATGTTTATAAAAGATCCTACGCTGAACGAGGTCAAACTCAAACTATGTTAGCATGCATTTGTGCTGATGGAACCTGGATTCCTCCTATGGTAATCTTTAAAGGTGTTAGATGGAATGATACACTTAAAAATGATGCCCTTCCCAACGCATTAATAAAATTATCTCCTAAAGGATGGATCAATTCTGAATTTTTTTAGAATGGTTAAATTTTTTTATCACTACGATACCGCCTAAACGTCCTGTAGTCTTGTTGATGGACTCTCATTCGGCCCACATTGGAGCTGAAGTTTTGAAAATAGCGAAAGATAATCAAGTTTACCTATTTACTTTCCCAGCTCATTGCACTCATCTATTGCAACCACTTGACGTGGGACTATTCAAGCCACTTAAGACTTACTGGCACGATAGCATGAATCGTTATATGAGCAATAAACCTACGGATGCTCCAAATCGTAGCAACTTCCATTCCATTTTGAATCCAGCTTACATAAGTGCCTTTACAAAGAAAAACATTGAGAATGCTTTTAAAAAAACAGGCATATGTCCTTTAAACGGAGAACTTATTCCAAAAGAAGCATTACGGCCTTCATCTTTAACTGATATAGCTCCTGCTTCTCCAGTTTCAACTGACGCAGCACCTGAAACTTTTATTTTAAATCCTAAAGCCACAGTCGATCATATTTTGAAAACACCAACAGCTTCAAAACGTCCAGAGAGGTCAAGAAAAAGGGACTCAAGTGCGAAATGCTTAACACCGAGAAATGAAAACACTTCAGTAACAGAAAATCTTCAGCAACAGCCCTCGACTTCATACAAATCTGTCCAAAAAGCAAAAAAAAAGTAAAATAGATGATTGGGAGTGTGGCTTATGTGGAGTCCTGTATTCAACTGATGTTAAGAAAAGAAATGGAGTCCAATGGATTTATTGCTCATCTTGTTTGACGCCATACCACGAAATTTGCATATCTATTGAAGATACTGACGCCGATGAAAAACTTTATTATAGATGTGATCGTTGTATGGAATAAAATTTTTAAATATCTGATTAAATATAAAATTTCCATAATATCACCAAATTTCCTAACCACTATGACCAATATACCTTACCGTGTCACCAACTTACCTAACATAAGTTTGTATGTTAATTTGACATTTACTATCATTATTAATCATTTTTTGTTAAATTAACTCTTCTAAACATTTACTTCAAATAATAAGTAACATAATAAAGCAAAACTTATTTCTTGCGTAGTTTTCGAATTGCTATATTATTAGTATTTTTCATTTTTATCACCAATATACCTTTCCTTACCCTATTATCTATTTATATTGATTGAAAATTAGGATACTTACTTTAGAGTAACCGCTAGCCTTTCTTCAGGAGATATTGATTTTCGAAAGTTTGTATCCTGCTTTCTAATGGGTAATAGCTCGACTAGTTCATTAAATTTATTACTAGACATTTAAAAATACTTGAAGAACTTTTCATCATTTTCGAGTAGGTTAAAAAACAAATGATAAAACTTCTCATAAATTTCTCGTTTTAAATTAATGTCATGGATCCAATATCTTGGTTCCTGTTTTTGTATTTCATTGCAATCATTATCTTCTTCAGACTCTGATAAACTAAAACTCATTTTTAACATAATTTAAGTCTGTATCCAACGATTGCCGAAACGAAACTGTCGGACTGTCGGTGCCGTGGTGCCGAGGAGACCGAGTCAGTGCGTGGTACACTTTGCCGATCTGATCGTACCATTCCGACCCAACCGGTCTTAGCCGATCTAATTCGCGCCCTCCTTAAGACCATACAATTGAATATGAAGTAGAATGTTAAGAGGGTTTTCAAACGAGGATACTGTATGCGAGATACAGAATTTTCGATGGCTACTGTATCGGATTCACGGGCATGCTCGTCAGTATAAAAATAGTAGCAGTGCAGTGCGGTTATATTTTTGGATTATGGATGTAGAAGAGTATGTTATGCTGTGGTACATATTAAATAAAAAGAAAAAGAAACTGAAAAGACGACGTAATTTGTGGGTTCATCCCATTGTAGAATTAAGAGAAACCAAGGGAACGTATAATTTGCTGTATCAAGATTTATTGCAAGATCCATCGAAGTTTTTTAATTGTTTTCGAATGTCTGTGAAGTCGTTTGAAGAACTTCATAAAATTTTAGAAATTCAATTGAGTAAAAAAGACACAACTATGCGTAAAAGTATTTCGTCAAAAAAAAACGGCTTTCTATGACTTTAAGTTAAAGTTAAAGTCTATGACTTAAATTTAAAATAAATCTATGTACTTATCTCCAATTTGAAAATTGTTTACCTCGCCCTAAAAAAAATGACCGTATTCCTTTCACAATAATGTAGTTTTATATTCATTAAATAATCAAAATTTCAATTAGCAAACTTTTAAATCTAAACTATATACGTATGAAACAAAATACCTATGTATTTATAATAAAAACATATTTATTTCTTACCATATTCATTTTGCTGTACTGCAGTCATGGCCTCAAAATTGGCACATTTGCTTAGAAATTTCGACCCAGCACTGCTGCTTTTTATTTCTATTGCAGTAATGTGGCGATGCTGTATTCCATAGACAGGGATTTGATTGTACCAAACAAATAAATTTGTCACTATCAAATACAGTACGCTCCATTATTTAACTATATTCAGAAAAGACCGTCTTTCTTTCGTTGCTCATTCACAATTATTCGACAGAAAATCGCGCGTCTATGGAATGTGGTGCAAAAGTATTCGTGTCTAAAAGCGTTCATTTAACGTAATGTTTCTTCTGTATCTGCGATAGGCATTCAGTCGTCGGCGACAGGAAGGTCCGAGATACTGAATTCGGTATCTCGCATACTGTATCTCTCGCGCGTCTCGTGTGAAAAGCTCCATTTGAATCTATGTAATATCTGCGTCTCGGATACGCGTATCTCGGATACAGTATCCTCGTCTGAAAGGGGGCTAAGAGATGAAAACAATGTGACGTAGAATGACAAAGATGGAAAGATATCTCAAATTTCTCCTTTCCGGGAAATACGAGGTCTGGCTATTAAATAACGAGACTGCGTGCACAGAAAGCGTCCTAGAGGGAAACAGTGGAAAACGAATGCAGCATTGGATAGCTGGAAGTGTCTACCCTTTCAGTAAAAAACACGTTTTTGTCGCTGTAGTAGTATTTTTTCTGTAGAGGTTAGAAAAGAACGTGATTTTTTCTCGTGACGATAACAATGTGTGACGAAAAACATGAGCAACGGATAAATGTAAAATTTCTCGTTAAATAAAAAAAAACTCCAACTGAGTGCTATAATTTGTTGAAAGAGGCCTATGGTGAGAATTTTATATCTCGTGCGCGTATTTTCGAATGGTATAAACGGTTTTCTAAAGGCCGAGAGAGCGCTGAAGATGACCAACGTCCAGGTCGACCTGTCTCTGTTTCAACTCCGCAAACAGTGACCAAAATAAATGAAATTGTGCGCAGAGATCGTGCGTATGAGCATTCGGATGATTTCTGACACTGTAAACGCCGATAAAGAAACTGTCAGAAAAATTTTATATGAAGAATTGAACATGAAGAAAGTCTGTGTGAAGTTGGCCCCAAAAAATTTGACCTCTGATCAAAAGCTCGACCGTCAACAGATCTGCTGAGATTTTCTTGAGAGGTTACATAAAGAGCCTGAATAAATGGAAAACATCATCACTTGCGATGAAATCTGGATATTCAAATAATATGTTGAAACTAAGCGACAATCTATGCACTGGAAAACTCCTGCATCGCCAAGAATGAAAAAAGCAAGGATGTCAAAATCAAAATTTAAAGTCATGCTAATCGTTTTTTTCGACACTAACGACATTAAAGGTGATGACTGAATGGGTGCCAGAGGGCCAAACTGTAAATCAAACTTACTATTTGAAAGTCTTGGCAACGCTGCGATAGCGAGTTCGTAAGAAACGTCCGGAGTTGTGGAAAAACAAGCCGTGAATCTTGCACCAGGACAACGCACCTGCCCATAACGCGCTGTCTGTGAAGCGTTATTTAGCCGCTAGAGGCATTCCAGTGCTCGAACACCCGCTGTACTCGCTTGATTTAGCATCCTGTGACTTTTTCCTGTTTCCGAATATCAAGTCTGCCTTAAAAGGAATCCGGTTCGAGTCGATGGGAGAGGCGAAGCGAAAATCGGCAGAGCTCCTAAAATCTCTAACAAAAGAAGACTTCCAGCATTGCTTTTGACCAATGGAAAAAACGAATGGAACGGTGGGTGGCGGCGGAACGGCAATATAATGAAGGAGAGCATTCGATTGTAGAATAATTTTTAAAATAAAACTCTTTTACATAAGCAGTCTCGTTATTTAATAGCCAGACCTCGTACAAGCTGCCTGACAAAATATTTTACGCTAAAAGTCTGATAAGGCACTTCAGTAAAACATTTACGATAAAACAAATTGTCAAATCTCTAATAATTATTACACTTGAAATGTGAGATATTATTCTAAGAGAAAGCGAGAGAAAAGTTCAATTAATAACAGAACACTACAATACTGAAAAGACAGCAAAATTTCAGAATGCTGACAAAGACCTCTTAAGTAATTCACGTCACTAAAAAATATCGTATCAAATTTTTCCTCTGTTTAACCCTTCAGTGCATGATTTTTTATTTTTCGTTACAAAAAAGTTTGCAGATTGGATTTTCGTTATTTTTGCGAAACAAAAATAATAAATAAATTCTGAACAACTATTTTTTTCATTTTAGAAAAATATAAGTGTTGTTGATTAACACCATTATGCAAATAAGTATAATACATATACTTATACAGTTCTTCGTTTTAGTGAAGTAAAGTGCTACACCACGCTTTTCACACAACACATGTGTATAACCATTACGCTGTGGAAATTTGCAGCTTGTGGGCCAGCACTCGCTGAACGCGTACTCTCGTGTTAACGATAATTCTGAGCATTCACATAGGACATGCTCTACAGTTTCGTCTTCTCGTTCACACTTCCTACATAGAGGTGTGTCTGCTAGCCCCAGTGTATGGAAGTGTTTGCTTAGTTGACAATGACCAGTTAAAAAACCAACTGCCAAACGTAGGTTTTTTCTGGTCATTCCCAAGTACTTCTTAGATGTTGACTCTTCAAGGTTACTTAGTGTTACCCTGACAAGTTTACACCCTTTCTCTTCTTCCCATCTTTTTACGGTTTGTGTGTGGGAGTGACATTTGACCAATATAGGCCAATGGTGAAAACTATTGTACTAACTGGTACTACTATTGAAAATTTAGTGTGTTCTAAAATTTTAATAAACGAATAGCAGAACATAAAAGGGCTTTCAATAATAGAAAAACAGATTCTACATGCGCACTTTACCTTCTAGATCATAATCATTCTTTTAACGACGAATTTAAAATTCTCCACATTAAAAATAAAGACCTTAAGATATTTTTGTTAGAATCTATGGAAATTAACAATTTAAAAAACACAGATATCATTGTGAATGACCAGCTTGAGACAAACAGATCTCCTCTCCTCAACCTATTTCATTAGCGACTATAAAGTGTAAATCCATGCCAAAAATAGATCACTTGAGAAAGGCAATCAGCCGAAACAGCTGTAGTGATAAGAATTTAAAATAAATTTTGTGGAAGTTTTGAGAACAAAGTTTTCAGTGTTTTATTGTTACATAATCATAATCATCAAACCCATCTTCGCTATCCCAAAGCCTATCTATTATATTGGCAATTTCCTTGTCAGTCAGGGGCCTTTTATCTTTTCATTTCATGATGTTTTATCTAAAAGATAAAATTTACTATATATGCATGATGTTGTTTGTAAACAACAACAACAAAAAACATCATTATGAGAAAAATATGCGCAGTACTGTATATCGCAAGACATCATGCATTTTACTTACCTTATTAATAACACTTAAAAGATATTTACTCAAGTTACTTTGGTAAAACTAACAAAAATAATCTGAAGCACGTGTCAATGTCTAATCGTGTACACTACCTAACTTAAAAGACAAAATATTGCTAACCAACACCATCTATGTTAATAAAATAAATGTTTATTTTTAGTATGTTCTTTTTAAACAACATAATGCAGTGAAGGGTTAAATTTTTTTTACTTTATTTTGAGTTCTAAGAAATCAGTTAACGGGAACTTTTTTAAAGGCTAAATAAAAAGAATTTAAACAGCAAAAATGACATGTGGACATATCTTCTCAGTCATTTAAAGGTTAACCCTGCGGTGCACGGGTGATAATTTGATACACGAAGGAACGGGTTGGGTCTGAGAAGCTCAAAAATTAAACTAAGAATTTTTTATGTTTAATTTTGTAACAACAGGTTTGCGTTGCATATATTAGAACTACTACTAAATACAACTTACATGTACATAAAAAAAATGAACTGCTATTATAATATTAAAACTAAAAATATAAAAGAAATTACATACTACAATATGGCAGATGTTTAAAGAACACCTTGTATATAACTTATTCAGTCATTTTATCAATGCATATGCGACAAACAGGTACGGTATGTTCTCAGCAAATACATTTTTTACAGTAGTGACACACGTAGCGAGTTTTACGATCTCTACAAAAAGCACAACGCCCCCTTTTATTTTGCAATTCTGCAGTTGCTTCTACTGGTCCAATACCACGAGTTTAGCAGCAAGCTCTCTTATATCTCGTGCCAAATGAGAGATTTAGCTCTTGCTTTTATATTGTCCATCACTAACTGAAGACCTAGTTCTTTTAAACAAAAAAACTTCTTCTTTTGCTTGTTTTTAGATCCGGTGTGTTACTTCTCTGTATCACAAATGCATTTATTGCAGCAACATCAAGCAATGCATAAAAGATGACCATGGGCCAGCGTTTTGTATTTCTTGCGACAGTATAGGAACCTCGAAGTTGATCAACGGTGTCCACACCATCTTTCGTAGAGTTATAGAACATTATTGCTTCAGGTTTACTTTCGTCACCCGTTGTCGGATCGATTTGGTCATCATGGTGTACGGTTGACAAAAGAACAACATGTTTTTTTGGTTTTGTTATATAGAACAATATTGTCATATCTTTGGTAAATCCAAACATAGTTGATTTTGGCGGTCTATTGTTCATTAAAAATTCGATTGGGATATGCCTTTTGTTTTTCCGTAGGGTGCCTATAATTGTTAGACTATGATTTGTCAGTAAGTTTTGTGCGAGTTCAATTGATGTAAAGAAATTGTTCATTGAAGTTCTACCAAAACTCAAAAATTGAAGTTCTACCTCCACGGTAAACTCCAGCTAAGTAAAGCAGACCAATCAGAGCTTTTAGTTCACATATATTTGTTAGCCTCGCATCGGAACTGTCTTTATATCTCACGGACACACGCTCGATATATACATTAGTACATTCAACAATATGTTTTATAATTTTGTCATTAAAAAACAGTTCCCAGCATTATTTTTCAGTTTTGCAACTTTTCGCTTCACGAATAACTCCAGGAAGTTTTGTTATGATATTTTCCTGTCTGGTTCTAACATTTCGTGATCCGCATATCTTATTCCATTTCATTCCATCTTTGGTATTGTAATAAAGGTGTTGGTTTAAAATAACCTTGTGGAATACATTCTTGTACGTTTAATTTGGTGTCTGATAAATCCAATTCAGACTCTGAGTTATGATTAGCATCTTCATGTTCTACTACAAGTTGCCAACTATAGACTCATCGGAATCTGAATCTTCATAATTTTCTTCCTCGTCGGTTGCAAGTTCCTCGTAGAGACGTCGCAAATGATTTGCCTCTTTCTCGTAAAAATACATTGTTTTGCTTAGCGCTAAAAACAATACACTGCAAATTTTGTTTTGTACTTTCATAAAAAAAAACTTACATTAAGGAACGGGTTGGGTCTGAGAGAACGAAAACAGATATATTTTATCATCTACACTATTGCTTCAATGCGCATTCGTACCTGAGGGATTATAGCTAGCTATGCCGACGAAAGGTACCTAGACCGCCAGGACCGTAATTAGACTCGCTGACCGAATAGAGATATTAGAAGAACTGAATGGGCCTGACAGACCCAACCCGTGTATCGCAGGGTTAATTGGAATCACTAACGATGTTTTACTGAAATAGTCCTTTATCATTTCGTTTAAAAAACAGAAAATTTTGTAAAAACACACCCTTTGTATTCTACCAATGTTTTTTTTATTCGTCTTAAAAGTGGCATATACTCAGACATCAGTAGTGAGATTCTTTTATCCAAGTGAATGTAAAGCATAAAAATTAAACGGCCAAACTTGTCGTGTTGATAATAAAATATATGTTTGTATAATATTTCCTCAAGTACTGCTAATTTAGCCAAACTTGTATCTAATAAAACGAAAATCATCCCTCATCGCTATTGTCTCCCAATCGATTGACGACCTTCGGCATTCCAACCCGACTTGCCGGCGTATATCAAAGACATATTGGTTTCTGATTAATAGCACTTCCGTAGTTAACGCCGAAACAAATTAGCGAGAGAATCAAGATCAGCATCCCACTGTTTCTCCTCGTGCTCGTCCTCGTCGTATCTTCGTATGCTCTACCACTGCGAACACGTAGTGACGGTAACTTAAACAAAACTTCATTACTAGAACCGTGAGCTACAACAGACGGAACGTGTGGAACGCGAGCAGGGAGTTACTCTCGAAGCTTGTCGTCGGTTACGGAATGAAATAAATGGTTTTTTTGGAGGTATTTGGGAAGGGATAACAGTGAAAGCATGAAATTGTACGAGGATTAATCCTTTTAAATAGTTATTTTTAGATTCGACAATAAAAAGTATTACAATTAAAATATTGAAGATGGTCAAGTATTATAATAAGTAGAGGAAAGTCACCAATTATGGAATACCATTTTGTGTCGGGGATACAAAAAAATAACTGTATAGAAATGAAAACGGTAGAATGTTATTACAAATTAGTCATACATTTTTATGTAGTAATTAACAGCCTTGTATCAAATATCTTAATTAAAAAAATAAAATTAAACACAAAAAACAAAATCACAAATTAGTAACCAAATATGGAATAGGTACCCATATATGAAATACAAGCATAAACCAATGTATCAATAACAAAAATAGACATAAATATATATGACATCAAATAAATTTAAATAAGAAAATTGTAAAAATTTAAAAAAGTAGCTTAATTCACTTACAGAAACCACAGGTTCATGTATCGAACTCTGGACCGGCACAATGATAATGGGCCCAGAGCCCATACATTATGCAGTTAATCCAGTTTTCTTAACTGTTATTCGTGGAAAAAGTCTTTGACAAAACATACATTCAGCATTAGCCGAGTCAGGAGATTATCCACCCAACAACTAATTAGACTCACTGTCTGCATCAAACTGGATAACGTCCTGTTCCTCACAGTCTTCTTCTTCAGAATCAGTCTCATGTTTATCAGAAACAGGACGTTATCCAGTTTGATGCAGACAGTGAGTCTAATTAGTTGTTGGGTGGATAATCTCCTGACTCGGCTAATGCTGAATGTATGTTTTGTCAAAGACTTTTTCCACGAATAACAGTTAAGAAAACTGGATTAACTGCAGAATGTATGGGCTCTGGGCCCATTATCCCATCTGAGGTGGATAGGGCATGTAATGCGGATAAAACAAAATGATCCAGTTTAAAAAATAAAAAGTGCAGTTTTATTCAATATTTATCTAGCAATAATTATATAACTCGCAATTATATGCCAACCTTGTATGCCACGGCGATGGTATACTGTATCTAAAACCATTCTAAATACGACCGCTGGCAAATTAGTTACAGCCGAAAGCAAACCTAACTGTTAACCTAAACCGAAACCGAAACTGTAGAGAATTACCAGACCAAGAAAATATAAAAAAAGAGGATATAAAGAAAAAAACGAAACAACTTAAATAAGGAACATAAATATATAGAAAAGCCCAGCAGAGAGAAATAATTTGGGGCATTCTATAAGAAAGTTAACATCAACAGAAAATAATTCAAGGCAACACAAGACACTGCAGAAGTCAGAATGGCGACCTATTAACAACAAGGAAAGACGTACTAAATAGATGGGTGAAATATTTTAACCAGGCACTTGATACAGAGGAGGAAGAAGAAAACCTGGAAGATAGAAGAGGTGTGGTAAGGGGAACAGACGAGAGGGAAAAGGAACCGCCAACGATTTTTGAAGTTAAAGATGCAGTTCAAAAACTGCAGCCAGCTAATCTTTATAAAGAAGGTGGACACGATACCATAATGGGATTACAGCAGCGTATAAAAGAAAAATCGACACAGAAATCCCTCCCCGATTATTGGAATATTAGAATACTTTCCACCATACACCAAAATAAAAGATATTTTTAAATGCTCTAACCACAGAAGAATAATACTTCGAAATGCAGCGTATAAAATATTTTTCACACTACTATGTCATTGTATGGCACCATAATATGCAGAACGGATAATATAGAAATGCCAGACTAGTTTCAGAGGTGGTAAATCGACAATTCATTGGATTGCAACCCCAAAACAAATAGAATAGAAAAAACACTGAAATATAGCATTGACACTCATCACATATTTATAGAATCTAAAGCAGCCTACAACTCTGTGAATAGAAGAGAAATGTTCGAAGCAATGAAAGAGCTAAAAATACCAAATCAGTTGATAAATTTAACAAAGCTAACTTTTAAAAAAGTTGAATGTACAGTACGAATTTAGGGAAACTGTCTGTCTGAACCTTTTAAAAACAAATAACGGGCTGCGCCAGGTAGACCCTCTTTTCTCTGTACTTCTCTGTCTGGCTCTGGAAAAAGTAATACGTATGTCACAAGTTACAACAACTGGTTAATTACATAATAAATAAGTGCAACTTCTTGCCTATGCTGATGATTCAATATTGTGGAGAGAACGGAAAACGGAAAATGTCGTCGAAGCAGTAAACGAATTTGTTTATCTGGGAGCGCTCCTTAATACTAAAAATAATACTACCGCAAAGAGAAACCACAGAATCTGCACGGCCAACACATGCTATTTAGGGTTCAATCTCCTCCTTAAATCCACAATTATATCGAGAAATACAAAAATAAAACTCTACAAAACAATAATACGCCCAGTCCTAACATATGGTTCAGGGACCTGAACTCTAACACAAAAAAAAACAATGAAAACATGTTAGGAAACAGTGAATGACAATGGAGTGTGGCGAATACAATACAACTTCTAACTTTATAGAATATACTAGGAACCAGATATCGTAAAACATATTAAGATATTATAACGTCTGAGGTGTATAGGGCATGTAATGCGGATAAAACAAA
This sequence comes from Diabrotica undecimpunctata, assembly GCF_040954645.1. NCBI lineage: Eukaryota > Metazoa > Arthropoda > Insecta > Coleoptera > Chrysomelidae > Diabrotica > Diabrotica undecimpunctata. The sequence goes on from NC_092803.1 coordinate 54,062,634, forward strand.
ATGATCTAGCTAGAAAAATGCTCCGTGATAAACCCATTAGTCAGAGAAGAAGAGGAAGACCCAGAATAAAGTTCCTCGATAACATCGATGAAGACATGAGAAATATGGGAATACGTGCTTGAAGGAGAAGTGCGACGTATAGGGACGACTGGAGAGAAATTCCTAAAGAAGCAGAGTTGTAAAGCCAGACTGATAAAAAAAATATATTGATTAAATTAAATACAGCCCACTAGCCGTTGCCAACTAGAAATAATTCCCAAAAGGGAATTGGAGATACTTAATATCATGGTACGAAATCATATTTATCTCATCTCAGAAAACTAAAACAAAAATAGTCAGCAAAGAACCAACCAGATATAAAATATAAATTGATGACATCAGTATTGAACAAGCAGTGAAAATAAAATACCCTGGAATTACACTGTCCACCTATGGAGACCTACACAAAGCCTATATTGCGAAACAGGTACAATCAAACTAAGCTAAAGTCAAGAATTTATAAAGCTAGTGAAAGACCAATAATGACATATGACTCAAATGACCCGACACAGCCACAACACAAAGGCTACTGGAAACGGCAGAGATACAAGTATTTCTTTCTTCTTGTTCTTCCTCTTTATAAGTAATTCTGCTTGTTCATTGACGGAATAATACCTCTATGGAAGGTTGTCACTCCATCTTTTGCGCGGTCGTCCGATACTTCTATCTCAGAGATAAAAGTTCTGAGAAAAATTACAGGAAATGCGCTAAGCGATCGAAAGAAAAGTGAAGACATTAGAAGAAAATGTAACGTACAGTGTATAAATAAATAAAAACTAAATAAAAAAAAGAATGGAATAAACATATAAGCAGAAGGTAGGACACCTGTGTCGTCAAAGTAGCAAGAGATCAGTAACCAATCGGCGAAAGAAGGAGACGTTTCTTAAAAATTTGTTTCTAATAATTACAAGTTCTACCATCCTGATAAGCATATCAAAAGATTATTTATGTAGTTTAATTAAAAAAAAAACTATTTATGATTAAGAAATTTTTTTGAACTTTTTTATACTCTTTCATTCAAGTTATTTTCAACAAAATTAAATTTGCGTTTCTGCCGTGCGCCTCGATTGTAAGTAATTGCCCAATAAAGTTTTCCAAACATTCGCAAATATTTGTCGCTGTACGTTCCATGATGAATAGATTATGTTGCTTCCCAAATAGGATCCGATAATAAAATCAAAGTTACAGCTCTCCACAACTCAAACTGTGTATTCCGATGTTTTTGCAACTCTTTACTGTAAACCGAAAATATTTAATTCTCCAAGAAACTTTCCAATCTATCCATTAAAATATCTGTTTATTATTTTCTATTGACAAATTTTTTTTCCAGATTTTATCACAGAATGAAAATAACACGAGAGTCATCAGTAAAAATTAACGTTTTATTCTAAAATCCAAGCAGAAAGCTATTCATCATCAAGCTGCAGAAAACGATATCCTGAACTGAACTATCTTAACCGATCGGTAGATGTCAGTACCTCAGACATTTTCGGTCGAGTATGTTTTTTAGTGTAAGGCGACAACTAAAACAAACAGAAAAATCTATTTAAATTCCCTCTCACATACTCCCTCGATGAGAATTGTTATTGAATAATTCCACAGTCAGTGAAAAGTTTTCACCTCGAATTATCTCTACCAACCACTAATGACCTAGGGGTATATTACGGAAAGGAAAATAGCAGAGAGCCGACTTTTTCAACTCGCTCTCCGCACTCTCCCTCTCTCTCGCTCATTCTTGCCCCAGGAAACGCTTGCTGAATATCAAACAGATTACTTAGAGTGCCTCACCTGCCGCAATGCATCAAAAGGGCGTTCAGGTTGTTGTTTTTTCATGTATTTCCTCTACAGACGTCATTAATTACTATTCTAATCAAAGAAATGCACGCCGGATTTGGAAAAACCGACAAGGGTGCCAATATTTTTTGAGTTGTTGAAAAGTCACAGCAAATTTTTTGAAGTGAACTGAATTGAATAACAATTGAAGATATGTATGCAAATATCTTTCTTAAATAAAATTAAGTTTACTTAAATGTAAATTAAATGCGCTTATAACATTTCCTTTTCCATCTCTATTTAACAGGTTAACAGTTATCAAAATTTTATGTCTGTTTGACACCGATGATAATCTAATACTCATAATACATGGAGCTGCGTTATTAATATCCTATAATTTCTATTTTCTATTGAATATTTTTACTTTTTATTTTCTTGTGGCACCTTAATGCAAATATTCTTTTTATTGGGAACAAGCTACAATTTCAGTTTAAAATAAGTTTATTTTTGACGTTTCGATTTGCACCTAATATCTGGTGAAAAATTCTTCTAATCATTTAATTTTATAGAACTCATTCATATTAACAATTCACACATATATTATACATATTAAGACATGGTAAGTATTTGCTCTTACATTTAGATTACTCTCAATAAACACCAAACACTAATTTTATATGTATGTTATATAAAGACATAAATGATCTATCCTTGATATGTTATTGACTTACTAATAATGGTATTTTATTTTTATTGATTTCCTTTTTTATTATGGGTAACCCGATCCAACTGCATTTATTCATACTTCTGTAGAAAAACTTTACTATTTTCTAATGCCTCCTAACTCGGTGACTGTGTGGTGAAATATTCTGACAGTAGCTGTGTATTGTTCGACATCATTATCACTATCACCCATTTTTTTTATAAAATTGAGAAAATATTTCATTTTTACATGCAACCTTAAGCTTTTAAATCGTGGTTATATTGTTATATAATCTTTTTCAAAGTTAAATATATTAAAAATTTCCTTTAAAAATTCAACGATTCAAAAAATATACTTAAATTTAGTTTATATTAAATTTAAGCCACTACCAGAATTTTTGTTACCAAAATTTTTATTAGAGATATAGAATAAAAAAAATACAAATTTTATAAAAAGTAACTACTTTTGACTACTGCTGAAATTTTGTTTAAATAGCATAATTAAAAATGTCACATTTCACACATTTCTTTTGACACTTTCTGTCCTTTCCACGGGGACCCACTCATCAACACATCTGGATGTTGCTTATTGTTTCTTATCTGGAGGTCCTTGAGAGTCCTCTCCGCTGTCATTGCTTTTAATTTTCGTTTTTATGTCTGATGGTATTCTTTGATTCCTACCTCTTCTTTCAATATATGGTTTAATTAGTGCCAAACCAAGTTTTTTTTAATCTGCATTTTAGTTTTTCAGTTGGCTTGTTATGTTGATAAATTTAATAACATAACTATTTATTCCTACGTTATTAAACAGTGAAAAAAAAAATGTTGAGGCCATCGTTTGCTATTACGAGACACATTATATAACGGAGACATTTCGTCAACCATATCCACGCCACTTTTTGTGTGATTATAAAAGTCTATAATCTCAGGTTTATTTGATTTGTAGTCAAATTCTGTATCATAATGCAATGAAGAAGCTACTAACACTATTTTACTTTTTTTTGGGATAAAGGACACCAAAGAAATGTCTTTTTTATATCCGAAAATTGCGTGGTTTTTAGCTCTGTTTTTGGAATTCGAAAAGATTATCGATATTTCCCTCTTGTTTTTACGAATAGTTGCAACAGATGTTAACCGATGTTAACTAAGCAAATATTCTATTAGCAGTATACTGGTAAAGCAGTTGTCGAATGTAATGTCGCGGTTAGTACTACTGAGTGGATTTACAAGCGTGTTTATTACATCAAACGGTCTAATATTTAATTCAAAAGGTTCTTCAGACTGTGAGCCAACATAATATACCTCTAAATTTTAAATGTAGAATGCTATATTTGGACGGCTTATTGGGGATATATTGCCGAAAGGAACAACGTCCCCGAAAAGATTCTAATTTTTCGTCGATCGTCAAGTATCGACGAGGAATAAAATATTGACAATTGGATACAAATTGATTAAAAACAGCTCGTATACGAGAAAGCTCGTATATTTAATTCCTCTCGAGGCGAGAGGAATCAAATAAGGAAATGCTTTAGTGAAGTGAAGTCAATCAGAAAAGGTGCAAGTGCTGGAGTAACACAGCCTATGAGATATGAAGCAGGTGAACTTATAATGATAAAAATGGAAATCGGCGAACGATGGAAGGAATACTTTCGGAATTTACTAAATATTGAAAGTAAGAGATTAAAAGAAAATTTGTTGAATTAACGCAAATGTATTCAATTTGCGTTAGAATATGCAATAAGTAAAATATCGTCTGAGCTGACAGAAGGATTTGCTGATCAAGGATCAAAACTGTTGCTGGCCTTTGCTGATGATATAGATGCAGTGACGAATTTTACAAGAGACATGAGAGAGGTATTTTCACAGATCAAGGAGGAAACAGGTAGTCTAGGTCTCCGACTAAATGAAGAAAAGACGAAATACAGGGTAGTAACCAAAAATACAAGACCAAGAGTTAGGCAGAACATCAGTATTAATGATCACAACTTCGAAGTAGTAAAGGAGTTTAAATACCTGGGGGCGATAATCACAGCGAACAACCACATGGAAAAAGATGTTTTAACAAGGATAGCTGCGAGAAATAGAGCAATATACTCCCTTTCAACATTATTAAGATCGAAGCTGCTAAAAAAATCAAAATTAACATTGTACAAGTCGATTATCACCCAATTATTACATATGGCAGTGAAACATGGACCCTCAACCAGCGGGAAATCAATAAGCTTCTAGTATTTGAAAGAAAGGTTCTCAGAATAATATTTGGCCATCAAAGAGATGAATTCACAGGTGATTGGAGAAGAGGCCGCAATGCTGAATTGGTGACTCTATATGGAACTGACATAGTTAGACATATCAAGGCAAACCGAATAAGATATGCAAGTCACGTGGTATGATCAGAGGATGACAGAGTGTTAAGGACAGCGTTTTTTGAAAGAGCAGATGGTAGAAGATCAGTAGGTCAACCGAGAAAAAGATGGAAGGGTGATGTTGGAACCGATTTATCTAGAATTGGGGTACAACTATAGAAGATAGAAGCGCAAGATCGTAGAGGATGGAGGGCGATAGTGGATGCGGCGAAAACTCACCCCGAGTTGTAAAGCCAGTGAAGAAGAAGAAGTATAGCTGTCAGTTTATCTCATTTTTTTTGTTTTTCTCTATTTTTGATATTATCGAATCGTAGGCACTTTAAAAGTAATATAAATCTTTGCAGAAACATTGTTAGTCTGAAAATGTCAATTCCTGTTCCATCTGTAGTCCAAAGATCCTCCAGATTTAACCTATTGGCTCTATAAACGCCTGATAGATATAATATTCTGACAACTGCACGAATTTCTTCTGCGTTCGTAGGCTTGGTGATATATTTATGTTGGTCATTATAATTCTGAAAGACTAAACTAATTTTTTTATTAATGCATTAGACAATATCTTCTACACTAATATTATCATTACATAATTAATTTCCAGCAAGAAATGGGCGACTTGCCATGTTTTGCATTATTTAGAACATCAGAAAGTAAAGTAATTAAATTTTCTTGTCGTGTTCTAACCGCTTTATTGGGATAGTTCTTTGTCCATTTTGTTTTCCCATCCCGTCTGATAAAAAACTTAGATTGTCTTACTTTATTATCTTCAAACTTATTGTTGTCTTGAGAAGATCCTTCCGACGATGATTGACTTTCCTGATTAGAAGTTCCAGGCTGACAATTTTCCACTGATTGAAGTTGGTTTTCTAAAACATCCTCACTGGGACGAACGCTAACCTGCTCTGACTTTCATTTTCAGATTCGCTTTCTAATCCTAACTCTGATCCAGTTAATTCATCCTGCCAAAGCTTCAAGAGAGCATCCTGTTCTTTCTCTCAACTACACATATTTCTATATATATGAAATTTAGAATATCTAAATTTCACGTGGTTTGTTTTGTTTGGGTGGTGTATTTTTCTTTCGCTGACTTTGTGTAGTCTACTGGTGATTTGCTTCTTGGACTTGTCGTCGGAGGAACGTACTGGACAATCAGCTGCGAAAGGGGTACTGGTTAACGGTCCTTTTCAGAAGTTATTGTCTAAAAAATATTTGTGAATATGTGAATTTATATGTATACAATTTGATAAATATAGTGAATGTGTTGAATCGCGATTCGCGTGAGGGCAACTGTGACAATATATATATGTATGTATATGTATATCCTCTGCAATAGACAGGTATCATTGTGCTGCAATACAAGGTCTGTTATATTATGGGAAGGTACTCGGGGCGCCAGATGAATCTGGCGATGTTGCCACTATTTTAACAAGCGCTAATGAACAACGTGGGTGATTGTCACCCCACAACACAGTTGCCGGGTTAATATTTTAGTATTTGGTACTGGTATTGCACTGAATGCATGAAAACAATAATGTCCTATATTGTTGTAAACATTTACGATTTCACAATATGTCATGAGTGCTATTTACAATTTACATTTAGAATATTGGCAAGACTAATAATTATCAAATACAATTATTGTATTTGATAATTTTAATAAAAGGTTTAAATTTAAATAAAAGACATTTTGACATAAAATTAATAAGAAAATTTTATTACTTTATCGTCATTTTGTTTTTAAACAGTCACTGGAAAATTAGGTAGTTTCTATAGACTGTACACATAAATCAATAAAATAAAAAGGTATTCACGAATTTAATTTCTCTTTGGGTAACGAAGCCTAATTTTTACTTAGGAACGATGATATATCGAATTTATAAATCATTGTGGTTTGCTTACCTACGAATATATATATATATATATATATATATATATATATATATATATATATATATATATATATATATATATATATATATATATATATATATATATTGTTATGATATGCAAAATCGAGAAAAATATTGGGTTGTTTAAAATATTTCAAAGTTCAAAACCATTAAAATAATTCAGATAAGTATGATAATAACCAACAAACATTTCGAAGAAGGAAAGTTATTAAATTCTTGGATTACCTGTACTAAACAAAATATAAGCTATACATAAATTATTTCTTTGTTGTACTTGAGTGACCCGCATAATTTTAAGTGAAATCCAAAAACAATTGAACCGGGTTTTTCAAAATACATTAATGCAGTGATTAAAGACAATAGAAGAGATTTTAGAAAGAGGTTTTTGTTAGTTTTTAAAAATTATAGAAAAATATTATTTGTAAATGAGTTTTAGGAAATTTTATAATTATAGGTAAAAATTTGTTTGTTATCGAAATAAAAAAATGGGGGAATTGTGACGAGTTTTGATTGGCGGAGATTGAAAAAGGTGGGTTAGGTATGTAGGAATGAAAGTTTAGCTAGATTTAGGAGAGAGAAAAGATAATCAGTTGGTTTTCCAAGTCTGTAAGACGAACAGGGATTGTTCTCTGGCGGTTCCCGAGAAGTAGCAAGCAGTAGTGTTGAATGTTAGTGAGTTTTTGTGGAGTTAGTGTATCTGACAGAAGCTGAAGCAGCAAAATATTGTAAGTCATATTTTTCTACTTATATTCCAAGAGTCACTGTTCAGGTCAACGAGAGATTCAGTTAATCGTAAAGAGAAGATATTCCAAGAGTCATTTTTCACTCGGGCCAACGAGAGATTCAGTTTATTGAGAGGAGAAAGGCTATCATAATTTGAATGATTTGTGTTTTTAAAGGAGATCATTAAGGACGATATACTTGCAACAATCTGGTGTAAGATTGCTGATTACATAGGGAGCGTATGAGAGGAGAAAATATAGTCTACAAGGAACAAGGATTTGGACCACTCATCATCAGAGAGAGATATTTTTGGTTTCTGCAGTTTTTTTTCTTTTATTGATAACACAATTTTACACTTAATTTAGAAAGGATATAAATATTTTGATTAGGAGAGTTTGAATAGTTTGGGATTTTGAGATTCCAATTAATATTGTTTGTACCATTAATTTTGATTGTTTACGTACGTAGAACAAAATTTTGAGAATCATTATATGAGTTTTGTTTATTGAAAACTTTTGAGTGTGAATTTATTTCATTATTTTTATTTCAATATATAGTGTTAGATCATATGTGTTTTTTATTATTCCGGTATTCTTTGGACCTTACCTTTCACATGTAATAGCATAGATATTGAAGCACGAATTTAACCCTGAGATAAAAGAATTAAAAATTGTGATAGAGTCATAATCATATCATTTAAATAATTTTAATTAATCAAAAAAATTAATTAGCTAATTATTGCTTGGCGCACCAAGACTTTAAATATCACAATAACTGGCTTCCAAAACGTGGGGCTTGAAAATATCGCAGCTTTACATTTGAAGGAAGGGAAAGAGATCTGGAATAAGTACAGGTGATCCAGAGATAAAAACATATAACATTGAGGGAATTTGAATTTGAAAGTATTTTGACAATTTTTCCAGGGAATATAAATTTGATTTATTGATTGATCGTAGTTAGTGGATATTTACTGCTATTGAATTATTTGATTTTATTTTCTTTACCAATCGTACATTTGATATTTATTTTGAATTATTTGAATTTTAATGATTGCATATTTGATATTTGTCGTGAAAATTTAATACATTTGGGGAGAAATATTGTCGTGTTCTGAAACATATAGAGTGTTGTAAAATTTCACATTTGGCGGGGACAAAAACATTAACGAAAAGAAACAACATGTCGACCACAAGGAGTCAAAGCAAAATGCAAGAAAGGAAGGAGGATAACAGAGAAGAGGAAACAATTGTTGAAGAAGGATCGGATAATGAAGGAAATGTTACAATAGTTGAGGAGAAAAAAGAATTATCAGGAATAGAGAAAATATTACAACTAATGCAAATACAGACACAAACAATAGAGAAAAACCAAAATGAAACATCAAAGAAAATGGATAAAATGGATAGAAATCAACAAGAAACAAAACAAACAATAGAACTAAGTAACAGAAATATAGAGCAGCGTTTGGAAAACTATGAACAAAAATTAGAAGAAAATGATAGAAAAATGGAAAAGCGTTTGGACAAATATGAAAATGAGGTAAAAGTCTGTTTAGAAAAAGTCAGAGAAGAAACAGAGAGGAAACTAGAGATGCAGAGAGAAGAAATAGAAACTAAAATGAAAGATATTAAGACTGTACAGAAAAAGGAATTAGAACAGTTAGAAACAAAATTTGAAATGGCTTTACAAGAAGACAAGAAAGAAATAGAAAAACAAATTGAGGATATCAGAAAACAACGAGAGATGGGAGACAGGAGAGAAGTACTCATCCAAAGTCCGGGCAACAGTTTGGCGGGGATATTCGGAAAACACACCCAGTACCGTTTGTTAAAAATTTGAAAACCAAATTACAACATATTAGATATTTTGACGATTGCAAAGAAACAATTAGAAACCATTTGAAAGAAGGAGCAGCGTTATGGTATGAAAGCAAGGAAGATGAGTTTGAAAATTGGACAGATTTTGAAAATAAATTTGTCAACTATTTCTGGGGGAAAAATAAACAGAGAGAAATCAACCAAGAGCTACAGAATGGAAAATATCACGAAAAAATGGGAATATCTGAAGAAAGATATGCTTTGCAGATATATAACAATTCAAAATATCTAGAATACAAATATTCTACCGAACAGCTGGTAGAAATGATCAGCAGACATTTTGAGGAAACGTTGGAAGATCACGTGATTTTGAGAAACTATCAAGATATTGATAGTTTGTGCCATTTCCTTCAATTAAAAGAAGCGAAAAGAAAAGAAATGAGAAATAGAAGACAACATGACCAATATAACGGACCGGAAAGAAGGTATTCATCAAATTATGACCAGAGAAACCGACATCCCAGATCAACAAACGAATATAGGCCGAGAAATTACAATAATTACAATAGACAACAAAATTACGATAACCGGAATGATACACAAAATAGAACAAATGAAAATCACAACAGGAATAGAGATGCACAAAATCCTCCGAATAGGAATACGAACGAACAAAGGGACGATAGAAATAATCAGAGATTCCAACGACAAAACAGAAGAGAGATGAATCATGTGGCAATAGAAAAGGAGGAAGAAGAAGTATTCAATGAATCCAGACAGGATTTTCAATAAGGCATCCACTAAACAAAAGTAAAAAACTCTCCGGTATATTTTGTCACCCGAGAGAGTTTATACAGTTGGCGGGAAACGAAAAACAAAATTCTAATTCCAATCTAATATTTTTAGATGCATTTATAAAACATAAAGCGATTAAAATTCTGATTGATTCTGGATCGGAAATTTCGTTAATCAATAAAAAACTAGTAAAAGAATTAAATATGGACAGATTTGTGTATAAGATTCCGAGGGTTGCTTTAGTGGGTGCAAATAATAAAAAATTGACGACAGTAAACGAAGGTTTAGGAGTACGGATCAGAGTGGGAGACCAATTCTATCATATGCAATGTGTGGTGATCGAAGATCTAAATCATGATATGATAGCAGGAATTGATGAATTAAGTGAAAAACATATCACCATCAATTTTTCGGAAAATCAACTGGAAATCAGAGCAGAACCAGACAACATAAAAGAAGAAAAGGAAACAGATAGGAGAAAATTTTCTGAAAGGATAAATGGACAAGAAAAACATAAAGAAATCAATATGACGGTAGAGGATAAATCGAAAGCTCAAGAAAAAAATCAATCCGAAGAGGAAAAGAGAATAAAAAAAAAGAAGAAGAGTTCGAAAAGAAAGCAGGAAAAAAAGGAAGTTATAAGCAGAAAAATGGAAGGAGCCGAAACATGGTGCTCGGAATACCAGATAGAAATTAAAGATAAAGAAAAAATAGAAGAAGAAATAACGGAAGAGGACAGAGAAGAAATGGCAATTATGGACGAGAATCCAGAATTTTGTGAAGAAGTAATACGGACAGTGAACACATGTGAACAAACTAAGGATGAAAGAAAAATAATATGTGGAGAAAACATGGAGAAGGAAATAGAGAAAATTTTAGAAAATTATGGAGATCTTATTAATGAAGAAAGCCGAGTGGCTAAAAATTATGAACATTCTTTTAAAGTTAAAAACTTAGAAAATTTTAAATCGAAAACATATCCAATCCCGTATAAATACAGGCAAAGCGTCGGACAGGAAATTGAAAATATGATCAAAGACAAGGTGATCGAAAGATGTGACTCTCCATATATCAACCCGATAGTATGCGAAAAAAAATCAAATGGTGATTTGCGATTATGTTTAGACGCAAGAAACATTAATTCGCACACAATCGCGCAATACGAAGCGCCTTTGAACATAGAAGCCATTTTTGGACGAATCACAGGATCACACATTTTCTCCAAAATCGATTTGAAACACAGTTTTTGGTTAATACCTTTGGCAGAAAAGTGTCGAAATTATACCGCTTTTTCTATCGACGGAGTGGTGTGCCGATTTAGGGTAGTACCATTTGGACTACAAAGTGCATGCGCTGCTTTGGTTCGCGCATTACACACAATTTTAAATAGACATGGAGAATTTGTTGTACATTACATAGATGATTTATTAATTTTCTCACCGGATATAACAAGCCATCTACGACACATTCATACTGTTCTCGAAGAACTTGATCAAGCCGGATTAAAATTAAATATTCAAAAGTGTCAGTTTTTCCAAAAAGAGGTATTGTATTTAGGATTCAAATTAGACACAAAAGGGATTAGTCTTGCAGAAGATAGAATTAAAGTCATAAACAACTACCCTAGGCCAACCAATTTAAAAACTTTGCGGGGTTTTTTAGGAATGGTAAACTATTTCAAAAAGCTGATACCAGACCTCAGTACAAAAGAAATACCGCTAATAGCATTACTTAAGAAAAATGTCAGATGGAAATGGGGAACTGAACAAGAAATCGCTTTCAAAAATTTAAAAGGAGCTTTTTCCACAGCTGTAAGAGTGCATTACCCAAGATATGAGCAACCTTTCATTCTCAGGACCGATGCTTCCATAAAAAAATTTGCAGGGGTGTTATCACAGATACAAGACGATATAGAGGTGCCAATATGTTTTGTTTCCCGTGTAACCAAAACGTATGAGAGAAAATACAGCGTTACTAAATTAGAGTTTGCCAGTGTGTTATTTTGTGTAAACAAATTACGTTTTTACCTACTTGGGGCAAGATTCACCATTGAAACGGACCATGCAGCGTTGGTACACATAATGAAAAATAAGTTGGTAAATAATAGAATTCATAGGGGCATTCTTTTACTCCAAGAATATGATATTGAATTTAAATATATCAAAGGAACGGACAATATTTTGGCTGATGCGTTGACGAGACATGAACAATTCCGCAAAGAGGATCACAAAACTTACCACGTAGGCATGAACATAATGAGAGAAGAAGCAGGCTTATTTTCTTTGGCCAAAATCAGGGAAAATCAGGAAGAATTGAATGAAAGAGAAAAGCAAAGGGCTGAACAAGAAAATAACCTATATTTTAAGAGGGTCGATGGTGAATAACTCTATGTAATCACGGAGCAAATGGCAAAAGAAGTTTTTTTAAAGTTACACTGTGACAACGGACATATTGGAAGTAGAAAGGTGTGGCTTATATTCAGGGAGAACTACATTTGTCGACAGGACTATACAATAGCCAAAGAGGTGACTCGAAATTGTGTGACATGCCAAAAGAGTAAAAGTAGGAACTTTAAAAATGAAAACGTCACAAAAAACGTCGTAGCTCGGAAGAAACTGGATATTGTTGCTATTGATATGTTGAGCGATTTGATACCAACAACTCAAAGGAATAAACACATATTAGTTATGGTGGATCTTTTCTCAAAATATGTTAAATTATACGTATGCAGAACCACAAAAGGAATTGAAATACTTAGGAAGATAGACAATTTTATAGAAACGGTGGGAAGACCAGACAATATTTTATTGGACAATGCGACATATTTTAGGAACGAACGTTTTAAAAGGGAATTAAGAGAGAGGGGCATCGATACAAAATTTATAAGCATCCGTCATCCACAGAGCAACCCATCGGAGCATTTTATACAAGAAGTCACAAAATTTCTACGAATTGCCGCGGAAGAACATCATCGACATTGGGACAGAAAAGTGTTTGAGATCGAGACCTATTTGAATTGTGCTCCAAATACGGTTACCAAAGAGACGCCTTTATATATAATGAAAGGAACAATGCCTACAAGACCGTGGGAAGACACCGCCCCCAGACAATACGAAGAAGTGATCGAGTTGGTTCAAAGAAGATTGAGACGAAGTGGAGCGAAAAATCTCCAAAGACAAGAGAGAACCCGAAGAAGAAGGCCGGTCAAATTCCAGAAAGGAGATAAAGTCTTAGTGAAGGCACTGAGGGTGTCGAATTTACAAAATGGTATTTGTGCAAAATTGATGCCGATATTTGAAGGTCCATATAGGGTCAATACGGAAAATGGGGTAAATAGTTATGAATTAGCGCACATAGAGACAGGAAATATACGGGGTATTTTTAACATTCACGACATCTATCAATATCATGAATAGATTTTAATAACATAGTGAAATAATTTGATCCTGGAAAACTTTTGTCATTTTAAAATTTAACAAAGAGTTTTCGGCAGATCAAATGGCGGGGATTTGTTATGATATGCAAAATCGAGAAAAATATTGGGTCAAAGTTCAAAAACATTAAAATAATTCAGATAAGTATGATAATAACCAACAAACATTTCGAAGAAGGAAAGTTATTAAATTCTTGGATTACCTGTACTAAACAAAATATAAGCTATACATAAATTATTTCTTTGTTATACTTGAGTGACCCGCATAATTTTAAGTGAAATCCAAAGACAATTGAACCGGGTTTTTCAAAATACATTAATGCAGTGATTAAAGACAATAGAAGAGATTTTAGAAAGAGGTTTTTGTTAGTTTTTAAGAATTATAGAAAAATATTATTTGTAAATGAGTTTTAGGAAATTTTATAATTATAGGTAAAAATTTGTTTGTTATCGAAATAAAAAAATGGGGGAATTGTGACGAGTTTTGATTGGCGGAGATTGAAAAAGGTGGGTTAGGTATGTAGGAATGAAAGTTTAGCTAGATTTAGGAGAGAGAAAAGATAATCAGTTGGTTTTCCAAGTCTGTAAGACGAACAGGGATTGTTCTCTGGCGGTTCCAGAGAAGTAGCAAGCAGTAGTGTTGAATGTTAGTGAGTTTTTGTGGAGTTAGTGTATCTGACAGAAGCTGAAGCAGCAAAATATTGTAAGTCATATTTTTCTACTTATATTCCAAGAGTCACTGTTCAGGCCAACGAGAGATTCAGTTTATCGTAAAGAGAAGATATTCCAAGAGTCATTTTTCACTCGGGCCAACTAGAGATTCAGTTTATTGAGAGGAGAAAGGCTATCATAATTTGAATGATTTGTGTTTTTGAAGGAGATTATTAAGGACGATATACTTGCAACAATCTGGTGTAAGATTGCTGATTACATAGGGAGCGTTTGAGAGGAGAAAATATAGTCTACAAGGAACAAGGATTTGGACCACTCATCATCAGAGAGAGATATTTTTGTTTTCTGCAGTTTTTTTTTCTTTTATTGATAACACAATTTTAAACTTAATTTAGAAAGGATATAAATATTTTGATTAGGAGAGTTTGAATAGTTTGGGATTTTGAGATTCCAATTAATATTGTTTGTACCATTAATTTTGATTGTTCACGTACGTAGAACAAAATTTTGAGAATCATTATATGAGTTTTGTTTATTGAAAACTTTTGAGTGTGAATTTATTTCATTATTTTTATTTCAATATATAGTGTTAGATCATATGTGTTTTTTATTATTCCGGTATTCTTTGGACCTTACCTTTCACATGTAATAGCATAGATATTGAAGCACGAATTTAACCCTGAGATAAAAGAATTAAAAATTGTGATAGAGTCATAATCATATCATTTAAATAATTTTAATTAATCAAAAAAATTAATTAGCTAATTATTGCTTGGCGCACCAAGACTTTAAATATCACAATAACATATATATATATATATATATATATATATATATATATATATATATATATCTACGGCATAAAGTGGACTCCGTCCATGTTAAAATTCAGGTTCAAGTGAGCTCCATGGTCAAGTGGCCACCGATATACGGAGCTCACTTGACCATTCCATAATATTGGCTCTGTCGATTCGTCAACATGTATAGTTTCATAATTTTTAAAAATTTTGTGGAACCCCTAAGTACCCCTGTATCATGAATGTATATCGCTTAGTTCACGTGTATATATTATAGGGGTCGTTCAGATCTTTTTCCGTGTATATTGGAACCATAAGTATATCGGTTTAAGTAAGCTCTGATAGTTTGGCAACTATGGGATTAAGCCGTTTATTTCCAGCGGATATTCTAAACGGTTAATATGGACTCCTTACTTTTGTTATCATTCATACGCATTACAGTATGTAACAGATATGTGTACTACCAAATACCTGTTTTTGGTAGGTACGTGCTTTTCTAAAAATAGATTTATAGATACAAAAGGATTTCATTACCAAGTTGGATGTGTTTTTTCATATACGAAAATTATCTAATGTATTTTGTTAACGTGAGTATGTCTTTATACGTTTTATTTGAGAATCCGGTTCTCAAATAAAATCCGGAATAAGAAATTCTTTTATTTCATCCATTGTTTCATGATATCTTATATACAGCTTTTTATTATTTTATTTCTTCTATTTTATTATTTTATTTTTTTATCTGTGTACTACATATAATTCTGGATAGAAGGTTATCTCAAAATAAATATTTAAGTGCTAAAATAGATATTTTTTGTTAAAATGGGTAGTAGTGCACAAAAAAGGGAAGACTGATTAATTTATCTAACACGAATTATACAACTTCACCAATATTACATATTTCTGAATGTTTTATCTCCTATTTAGGGGTAATATGTAATCAATATAAGTGGAGTTAGTGTCAAATTTGCAATGATCTTTATAAGTAATAGCTTACTGACTGTACTTTACATGTTTAGTTCACATAAATAAACCTTGTCCCTTCAGAAAAGAGCGATTCGAATGGTAAAGTTTACTAAGAAAGTGTAATAAGTCTTGTACCACCCCACATGCACACAAGTTAAAAGGTGTTTGCAGGCCAGAGTCCTCCTGGCAGATTTAAGAAAGATAACTACCATAAGGAAGTTCCTTTCGAGGGATCAGATGGCGAGGAGCAGCTTATTTTTGTTTGTATATCTTGCAGATTTGTTGATATAGCCATTTTTCCTTGATTTTAGTCATAAAATGGGCTGATATTCGTGGAGTGGATGTTACGAATCTGGACTTTGTTTCTTTTGCTCTCTAGCTACTTATCTTCGGATATTAGGTGGATTGATAGCTACGATATTGTAGAGCTTATGTATGGATGTGAGTCTTAATATTTGCTGAATTTGGCTGACTAATTTATAACTAAATCTACGTGTTAAGTATGTGTTGGTGTCACTTATACTATCAAGGTATATTAGGCAGCAGAAGCATAGAGTTCAAGCGTCTACGTTTTAAGGGTGGAAGGATGTGCTTCACATTTTTAGCTGACAAGTTTGCAGAGAATATTATTTTCTGGTTCTAGTTTGGCATTTGATTTTAAAAAAAGTACTGTGAATGACAAAGTGTGATAGAAACTATCTTCAAGCTATTTATAGCAAGTCCAGAGTTTAAGGATTTCATGACACTATTGGTTCAGGTATATATTCAGATTTGTGAAAGTGTCTCTGTTAGGGACATTGAAGGAGCACACCTGACCTTTTTCGGGGTTTGGCTTAAAATTGAGTTATAATCTATTTTTGTTGTATTTAAGGTATGATTTAGATTTTTCTCCACTTCACCAACAAAAGTTTTTGGCTGTGCAACAATAGATAATGTATCGTCCACATAATAAAAGTCCTAGTATTTACTGGTATAAGTTGTGTAAATGTTATACAGAGTAGGTGCCATTACAGGACCCCAAAGAGACAGTTATTCTACGTTCTCCATCTGCTATTCTTACCATTGAGTGATACGAAAAATTTTTTGTTGTGTAGGCATACGCGGATAATACAAGTGAGTTTATTACCTCAGGGGATATTACATAGATTTTGGAGAAATACCCTATAATTTAAGGTGTCGTAAGCGGCATTAAGATTAACAAATACCACTCCTCATACCTGATATTTTTCGTACTTCTCTTAGCTGTGTTGGGCAAGATTTAGTATTTGTGACGTATATGATTTAACCTGTCATATATAGCCACTTTTTTTTTTAATTTGAGTTTTTCTTCTATTATCGATTTATATTAAGGATCATGTGCAGAAGTATTTTGTATAGCTGACAAAATAAATAGATATATTGGCCGATAGCTTTTGTGGTCGTTGGAGTGTTTGCCAGGTTTAAGCAAGGCAACAACTTTGTCTTTGCTTTGCTTGTCTAAAGACTTTGGATATTAGCCATTGTTGTATTTTTGGTTCAAATTTTAGAGTTAGTTTTGTTCTCAGATCCTCAGCCAGGAGCCGTAATATTGTTCATTATATACGTGGATAGCGGATCCAAGCTCAACATCGTTGAAAGGTTCTCTCAGCTGACTGGTTTAGTTTTCTTTCATTATAAGTTTTTATTTGCTTCTTTGCCTGCATTTAATATGTAATTTTCAGCGATCAGCTTAATACCAAATACCATAGGATTGGCCATATATGTGCTTCCTGCATTTTGTTAAGCGCATATGTAAAGTGGAGTGTCTTTATCTCTAGATATACTCTTAATATTTATACACATAATTAGAATAGTTATAGACGAAAAATATCCTGGCTTAAAAACCTAAGGGAATGGTTTGAAAGCAGTAGTGCAGAACTTTTTAGAGCGGCAGTCAACACAGTCCGTATAGCCATGGTGATTTCCAACCTTCGATAGAAGATGGAACTTAAAGAAGAAGGTGGAAAAAAGCATAAACTATCTACGTAATAAATCCCATTAACCTGTAAGTAATGGATAATCAGATATATTTAAAAAAAGATTAAGTGCCTTTCTTTTTATTTTGGATTTTGAATTTTGCATAACTAGAGCAAGCGACTAATTTTTGTGTATTAGTTTTGCATTAGTAGACCAAGAGCCTCTTGCGAGCGTTTTAATGATTTTAAATCGAATATTTGGCAACATATGTACATAAACGTTGTTAACAATGGTGACGTTGGCAACTTGTTGAGGCGTTAAATAAAGAAGTAGTGGCAGTTATTGCTTAAATTTTTCTATAATAGTCACATTACAGAAGAGCTAACACAGAAAGAGAATACCTAACAAAAGACATAACACTAAGTAAAATGTATGAATTGTATATTAAAGAAGCAGACAATGACCTTGTTAAATTTTCGTTTTACAAAAAAATGTTTTTAACACGATTTAATCTTCAAAGAAAAAAGTTGAAAAAAGTTAGTTGTAGTAGATGTGATTGTTTCGACAACAATTAAGCAAGTTAAAAAAAGAAAAAATGTGCACTTAGAAGAAGCTAAAAATGCACAATCTAGAAGAAAGCTAGACATGAAGATAAGCAACTATCAACCAGAAGTGGAAACCTTTTGTTTTGATTTAAAGAAAAACTCTTCCCCTTCCGAGAATTCTAATAAATATTGTATATTATAAGCGTCAATTATGTATTTACAACCTTGGTATCCATAGCGCCAAGGATAACAAAGGTCATTGTTATATTTGGATAGAAGGTGAAGCTGGTCGGGGAGCCCAGGACGTAGGCATTTGTCTTAAGAAACATATTGAAGAAAATGTTACTTCTTCAAGACATGTAATTTTTTGGTCAGACTCTTGTGGCGGCCAAAACCGCAACATCAAAATAGTTTTGATTCTGAAAACGATTTTGGAAACTCATCCTACCATTGAAAAAATTACATTACGCTATTTCCTTCGTAGTCATAGCTTTTACCCAATGGTAGTGATTTTGGAGATTTTGAAAATGCCCTAAAATTTCAACAACGTTTATATATCGTTGATGATTAAATAAACGTGATGAAAAAATCCCGTAAAAAGAAACCTCTAGTAGTTCACAGAATGAAAAAAGAAGAATTCGTTGGAACAAAGAAGTTAGAAACTATGATTACAAACCGTAAGTCAGACATAGAAAACAGTAAGGCTGGTTTAAAACAAGAGAAATTTAAATAAGAAAGGATATACCACTCATTATTTTTATGAAAACTTAACACTAGTGAAGTTAAAGTAAATCTTTACAAGGATTTTTAAAAAGGACGGCCTGTTGCAATGCAATACAAAATGATGCAAAACCTTTGTATTGCTCTCTTTTCAGAAACAATACAATAGAAGACGACATTAAAAGATTTTATATTTTTGATTAATTTCTTAAGTAATATAAAATATTCAAAAACAACGACTATTTTTGTCATACCCAAAAAGAAATAATAGCTTGTGGCCTACCAATAATTCATTAAAAGTGATATTTTAGTTACTCATCACTAGACCAAACGACCTCCATGTCGCTTGGTCTACTGATGTATAACACAATTACACAATGTGGCGAAAATCGTAAGTCGACCAAAAGACCTTTTTTTTTGTTTTTCTTTAATATTGGACAAGTTACTATTTCGCACTTATAAGAAACATAAAAAACTGTATTCGAAAACAAAAAATTACGACAATTGTAACATATAGTGAATTTTAATAGAGTGAAAACTTTTAAGTCAAATATCTCAAAATCATATTTTGGCGCTTGGTCAAGTGATGAATTACGCCTTCCATATAAAATTACGAGACAATATTCATATGCTGTGGACAAATCGTCATATTTGCGTTATATTGATATGTATACGACAATCAGCTGTAAAAGTCATTGCCTTTTTTTTGCCGTATCATATTTTAGCACAGTCTTCTGATTTATTTTGTAGTATGTTAACTAAACCGATGTAGTTTGCGTGAAATGAATCCACAATTCGTCTAATAATATTATGTTTTTAAACAGTTGTGTTTTTATGCTCATCCGTTCACTTTTTGTAAAGCAGTCTGTGTAAATATTAGGGATTTACTTATATAATCTTTTTGTATATATAATTTGTTTATTGATTTTACTTTTTAGATAAAGTTTCATAATTATAGTCCTTTTGCTTTTATTATCTATGGTAATACATATACATACCCAATTCGAAAGGGAGAAAACCAGCGGTTTCTAGATTAAACATAGACATTCTTCTCTCTATCTCCCTCTATGTTATATAAAGATCATCGTCATCGCATAGCCAAAACACAGCAAGATTCTATTGCCTTTTCTTCTTTTTGTCTCCTCATTTCTATTGTAAACTCAGCTACGTAAATGACGTTTTAAAAATTTATGTCGATATTTCTGAAGTGCCTTTCCTGGGATAATTTTTTTAAGCTCAGTTCGTTTGATTACAAGTAATTGATTTGAAAGCTTCCAACAGAGAAGTATTGATTGTAGGTAGAATAGCAAGTGTTGATAAATATGATGGGTCGGTAGGTAGTCTCATTATTCCTAAATCTGATCATATGTTACCTCCACCCTTCATTTGTAGACATCGTCTCGTGGCATTCTCTCAATTTAACTTGGTAATGCAGTTATTGAGAGAGCCTTTGGATATAGCTAGCTGAACGTTGGAGTTGAGATTGAGTTTCTTGTACGACATTGCTATCTTTATATATGTGTTTGACATTGGCATTAGTTCCGTTCGTATTGGTTAGTACTCGGACCTTTGTAAGTCGGAAAATACCTCTGATGGCTTTTCTAGCAATCCTGATTCCTGATCTAATTAATACGTTCTTGTCATATATCCACACATTAGCACTGGTTTAATCACTGTTTTATATATCCTGCTTTTAGAGATTCGTATTAGACTTCTGGATTTAAAAGTGTTATAAGGGTTATATATACATCAATTAGCTACCTGAATATTCCCTTTTATTTCTTATGTGACAACGTTATCTACGATATCTAAAACGCTGCAATCTTTCAAAATGATATGGCTTTATCGTATGGCGTTACGTTATGCCCCACTCTACATCCTCTCTTTTGTATGTTAAAGAACATTTATTTGATTTTTTTATTAGTGACTATTAGACCGTTTTTTTGCTGCTAATTTATGGATTAAATCCAGATAGCAAATAGATATTCTTCACTTTCTCGAAGAAATATTATTCTAACACACAAAATTAATAAATTGCCAAAACCTTCCTTGCATATTCTGTTCACTTATGAGGGGCAGCAATATCAGTACCAAGATAAGGCGTATAGTCCTGGACTGGCTAATTGTTGGATAATAGGAAGCATGAGTCTAGCAGTTTTATTGCTTTCGGGACTGCACCAGGTATCGGGGAGCAGAAATATCATTACCAAGTTAATGCATATAGGAATTGTTGCTTGAACTTTATTATTATTAACATCATTTAATCTTCGCTTATCCACTGCTGGACATAGATCTCCCTCATAATTTTCCATCTATTTCGATCTTGTGCCTCTTGCATCCAATTCCTATGACAACGTTTTAGATCGTCAGTCCAACGTGTTGATGGACCACCTCTGCTTCGGTAGGCATCATCTCTTGGTCTCCATTCCAGTATCCGCTTGTCCATCTATTATCTGTCATTCGAGCCACGTGACCTGCCCAGTTCCATTTCAGTGTTGCTACTTTCTCTACTGCATCAGCCACTCCGGTTCTTTGTCGTAGCTGGCGATTTGGGATCTTGTCTCGTAGTGAAATGCCCAACATAGCACGCTCCATCGCCCTTTGACACACACGGATCTTTTGAACTGTTCTCCTTGTCATGGTCAACGTTTCCGCACCGTAAGTTAACACTGGCAAAACACACTGATTAAACGTTTTTCTTTTAAGGCATATTGGTATATCAGACGATTTGAAAATATGGTTCAGCTTGCTGAAGGCTGCCCAAGTCAGTCTTATATGACGGAGAAGCTCAACGGTTTGGTTATCTTTTCCTATGCGAATCTCATGACCTAGGTATTTATAGGCCATTACCTGGTCTATGGATCTTGTTCCTACGCATATATCTTCGCTGACTACAAGATTTGTCATCATCTGGGTTTTAGATATATTTATTTTCATTCCCCCTTCTAGCGAGGAAAGGTAGAGCTGATTTAAAAGTTCTTTGGCCTCATCTATCCTATCAGCTATTAGTACAATATCATCTGCAAACCTTAGATGGCTAAGATTTTCTCCGTTTATATATATAGAAGAATGCCACTTGGGCGTCTCAGTATGCAATGAAGAGAAAACATCCAATCATATCTCAAAAAATTAACATCGTGAAGGTTATTTTTTGAACCCCATAACAAATGGCTAATCTTTTACTTTTCATTAAAAATTTTAAATTTTAATAAGCCACGTAAATAACGTTTTAAAAATTTATGTCAATATTTCTGAAGTGCCTTTCCTGGGATAACTTTTTTATTCTGGTTTGTTTGATTACATGTAATTGATTTGATAGTCCCCAACAGATGAGTATTGACTATAGGTAGGATAGCAGGTAGTTGAACAGGCATGTGTTAATAAATATGATGGGTCGGTAGATGGTCTCATGATTCCTAAATCTGACCTCATGTTACCTTCCCCCTTCATTTGTGGAAGTCCTAAGGACATTTTTTCTCTTGGGGCATCCTCCCAATTAAACTTGGCAATGCAGTTATTATAAAGCCTTTGGACATGGCCAGCGCAACTTTAACATTGAGATTTAGCTTCTTGTACGACGTTGCTGTCTTTATATACGTGTTTGACCTTGGCATTATTTCCGTTCGTTAATGGTTAGTACGCGGACCTTTGTAAGTCGGATATTACTTCTGATGGCTTTTCTAGCAATCCTGATCTAATTAATACCTGAGTTTCACGTACATTGTTTTGTCAGCGTTCTCGTCACATATCCACACATTAGCACTGGTTTAATCACTGTTTTATATATTCCTGATTTAAGAGAGTCGTATTAGACTTCTGAATTTAAAAGTATTATAAGAGTTATGTATACATCAGTTAGCTACCTGAATATTCCCTTTTATTTCTTATGTTACAAAGTTATCTACGATATCTAAAACGTTTCAATCCTTTAAAATTATATGGGTTTATTGTTACGTTATGCCCTTCTCTACGTCATCTCTTTTGTATGTTAAAGAACATTTATATGCTTTATTACTGACTATTAGACCGTTTGTTTTTTTTTAGCTAATATTATTATTTTATAGCATCCCATTATTTAATTTATGGATTAAATCCGGATAGCAAATTGATATTCTTCACTTATGACATTCTGCAATTATTATTGGATAGCCCAAAATTGACGAAGTAAGTCTAAAACGTTAATCACAAAAAATTTTTATTATCCAATAACTTCGAGTCTTTATCGCGGTTAATCAATTTCTTCCTTTAAAAAAACGTTTTTTGGCTTATTTCAGATACCCCTGAAGATACCCCTGCTCTAGGGAGCGAAAGTACTTGGGCAAGATTTAATTAATAAAACTGTGCTCGATATCTGCCTTTATTTTATCAAAGTTCATTTGTTCGAGCATTCAACCTTGTATCTATTTTTTTCTTGTGTTTACGATATGATTTAGATTTTTTTCCACTTCAGCAACAAAAGTTTTTGGTTGTGCAACAGGAGATGTATTGTCTACGTAATAAAAGTCCTAGTATTTACTGGTACGGGGTGTGTTAATGTTCTATTATCGGTAAAATTATATTAAGGATTATGTGCAGAAGTATTTTATATAGCTGACAAAATAAATATATTGACCGATAGCTTTTGTGGTTGTTGGAGTTTTTGCAGGTTTAAGCAAGGTAACAACTTTGTCTTTGCTTTGCTTGTCTGCAGACTTTGGATATCAGTAATTGTTGTGTTTTTGGTACAAATTTTATAAGCTTTGTGCTCAGATCTTCAGTCAGTAACCGTAATATTGTTCATTATATAGGTAGATAGTGGATCCAAGCTCAACATAGTTGAAAGGTTCCCTCAGCTGACTGGTTTTGTCCTCTCTCATTTAAGTTTTTCTTTACTTAGTTGCCAGCAGGGATAGCACTTTTACATTTATTATGTGTTTTTCAGAAATCATATTAATACCAAATGCCCTAGGTTTGGCCCTCTATATGTTTCCTGCACTAGAAATACGTCACATTTGTGCTAAGCACCCTTAATATTTATAGACATAATTAGAATAGTTGGTCCTAAAAAGGCCGATTTGACAAAAATCATATTGAACGGGTGATTAGCCGATTAATTAATTGTTCATTACCCAGGGTACGTCCGATTGCGGTGGTCTTATTAGTACTTAAATTTTCGTGAAGGCTTCTCTTTTGAACTCCATAATAAATGGCTAATCTTTAACTTTTCATTAAAAATTTAAATTTTACATACTGTTACTTTTCGACGATATTTCGAATCAGATATGTATAGTAATCACCGTACTTAATAAAGAGTCTCTTTGTGAAAAGTAAGTGAGTTTATCATATCGGTGACAACTCATATATGGATAATAAGGACATAAACGGGTAAAATAAGTGTACAAAATTTCAAATAAATATATCGACGCTATTGCTCAGAAGATGGGTTTATCCCAGAGATCAAAGGTTACAGGTATATTAAAGGTTATGTTTACGTATTTTCATTACTAAAAAAGTATATTTAAGATAAAAGCCTTAAGGTATTTTTAGATTCTATGGAAATTAAAATTTAGGGAAATCAGCAAATTAAAAAATACAGCCATAATTCTAAATCACCAACTTGAGACAAACAGTTGTCCCCTCTTTAACTTATTCAGTTACAGGCTATAACATGTAAACGCATACCTGTTTTATTGTCAGATAAAATAAATTTCCATCAAGTGACAGTCGAATTCATCACTTACTTAAAGAGTATTAGTTTCTCACTTTCTCAGCGATGGATCTCTCTTTCCTCATCAATAATGTTTTCGCTCGATACTGTCTGAATATCTTATTCTACGATATTTAGATTTCACTATATGCTCTACATTTCTTGGCAATACTTCTGATGGCTTTTCTGGTAATACTGATCTAATTAATACCTGAGTTTTACTTACATTGTTTTGTCAGCGTTCTCGTCATGTATCCAGTCAATAGCATTGGTTTAATCACTATTTTATATATCCTGATTTTAGGGATTCGTATTAGACTTCTGGATTTAAAAGTGTTATGAGGGTTATATATACATCAGTTAGTTACCTGAATATTCCATTTTATTTCTTATGTGACAACGTTATCTACGATACCCAAAATGCTGCAATCTTTCAAAATTATATGGGTTTAGTGTTACGTTATGCCCTACTCTACATCCTTTCTTTTGTATGTTAAAGAACATTTATTTGGTTTTCTGATTACTGACTATTGACCGTTTTTTTTGCTGCTTGTAGCATTATTCTATAGCATTCTAATATTTAATTTATGGATTAAACCGGGTAGCAAATAGATATTCTTCACTTTCTTAGAGAAATAATATTCTAACATACAAAATCCTATTAAATTTCCAAAACCTTCCTTGAATATTAAATTCACTTATGAGGGGCAGAAGCAATATCAGTACTATAATAAGGCGTATAGTCCTGGACCGGCTAATCGTTGGATAATAGGAAGCATGAGTGTA
Source organism: Diabrotica undecimpunctata (assembly GCF_040954645.1). Lineage (NCBI taxonomy): Eukaryota > Metazoa > Arthropoda > Insecta > Coleoptera > Chrysomelidae > Diabrotica > Diabrotica undecimpunctata. The sequence continues at coordinate 54,088,293 of NC_092803.1, forward strand.
GCAGTTTTATTGTTTTCCTGACTGCTACCTGGGATCGGGGAGCAGAGATATCAGTACCAAGTTAATGCATATAGGAATTGTAGCTTGAACTTTATTATTATTAAATAGCACTACATTTTCTAGTAAAATCGTCATCACTTTACAGTAAGACAAATTTTCGAACGTTGGTTATGGAAACGTTAAGGACATACCACCGAACTCCCTATGTCAAAAAAACAGAGATTAAAATAGGCGCCAAGAAACTGTATTATAAAACAGTCGAATAAATACAGATTCTCGATTTAAATATTCAAAAAATTAATGAACAGCTTACTAAAATAGAAATAACGCATATTTAAGATGCAATCCATTAATGGACCAAGGCACAAAGCACTCCTAGCATATGCTAATGACATTGATCTCATAAGAAACTCTCTCCCATCCGCAAACGACATCTTTAACAAAGTGAAGAGAGTACCAAAACTGTTTTACTTAAAATCAACAAAATGAAAACCAAATACAAGCGAATCAAGAGAAGAGAGCAATTCAATACATCTAGATAAAATAATAAAGTCAACAACTACAATTTTGAAAGTATGGAATACTTTAAATATCTTAGATCAATAATCACGGTTAATAATAATGGCACTAAAGAAATACAGAGCATAATTCTTCTAAAATTTTTTAACCTCATTATTATATCACTACAAATAAGACTATACTACGTATACTACGTATAGAATAAGAACATATACTGAACATACTTCTGGTATGGAAGAAATTTAGCACAGAAGAATGCCACTTGGGTGTCTCAGTATACAATAGAGAGAAAACATCCAATCATATCTTAGAAAATTAATATTTCATTGAAGATTCGTGGAAAATCTATCAACTTGGAAAAAAGTTGTAGTTAGCGAAGACTCACCCAGTGTTGTAGCGCTACGTAATAATGACAATAAAGAAAAAAGGGAAACAGTGACAAAAAGCAACAAAAATGGACTAATGGAGCACAGCTGCTTCAAAATCATGATAAGAAATACAATAGATGATTGACGGATTCGAGAAACTTGGGACTTGAGAAAGGCACTCTGCCGAAACAGCTGTAGTGATAAAATACAATTAATTTGGTGTAAGTTTTAAAAACAAAGTTTTTAGTATTTTGTTGTTAAATAAAATGGAATTAACATACGACATTATATACGCTATAATAACTAGACAACTTGTATGATACGGACATATAAGGAGAAAGTTTCATGAAACAATAAACTACCCAATATTCGTTATGAGTGAAATCGATATAAATAAAGAAAATGAGGAAAACTATGGCAAAAGGTAGAAAAAAGTAGTGAATAAAACATGAGAGAGGTACCTTGTGGACAACATGTGCTTAATTAGGAACGAATTGAGATACATAATCAGAAGACGACAAAGGAAAATCTATATAATATATAATAATCTATATAAATGTATACCATTTTTAACAATGCTATTTATAGCTCATTTCCAGAGCCAACGTGCTAATTGTATGTAAAATGAAACTTTTTAAGGTTTTTAATGTTTGTATGAAAGATGAAACCGTATGACACATAACCGTGAAATTTATATACCAACCTATAAATCTCTTTTAAAAGAATACTGACACCTACACATTATCACAATACTACATATCATAATACTAAGAAATTTGTTATTTTAATCTAAGAATAGGCTTTATAATTTACGAGAGATTTAATTTAATGTATTTAAAATTTTACAGGATTCGGTATGGATATATTAGATATTCTTTTAGATTTTTTAGATATATTATTTCTTCAACACTGAAGTTAGTCCAATCTCTGATATTTCTCTGCCAGATTTTGTCTTTCTTCCCAAGACTTTTCTTCCCTCTACTCTTCCTTGCATGATGACGCGTAGAAGAGAGTATTTATCGTTTCGAATTGTAGCCCAGATACGATGTCCAGATAAACAATTCGTCTTAACGCTTCTTCGTTTGAGACTTTTACAGTCCAAGGAATTTTAAGAAAACGCCTATATAGCCACATTTCGAATGCCTTTAATTTTTTTACAGATTTGGCTGTCAGGGTCCAAGCTTCTACCCCATATAGCAGTTGCGACCATACATAACATTCGACGATCTCAATCTAATAACCACACTCAATTTCTTATTTGTAAACATTGACTTTTATCTGTTTAGTTTAGTCCTATCTTTTTGCTTTATCTGTTAATGATTTCTATAAGAATTTGTAAATCCTCTATATTTTCTGTCATAATTGGGGTTTAGTCTGCAAATTTTATGTTATTAATGATGCTCACTCCATTCCTTACTTCTTTCCCATAGTGTCTCCTAAAATATTAGTTGACAACACACATCTCTAGCTGACTCCTTTTTGAATTTCTGCTTGATTTGTCTCTCTATCTTTCACCCGCATGACCGCTGTTTGATTTTAGTAGATTTTTTAGTAAATTAATATCTTGGTATCTAGGTGTATGTATTTTAATGCATGTATGGGCTTACCAGGTTGAACTATGTCAAATACTTTTGAAAATCTATATTAGATATAAATACGTTTTCATTATAATCTCTGCATTTTTGTAATAGTACCTCCATTGCGCACAATTCCTCTTTTATACACAATCCACTTCTAAATCCAAACTAGGTATGTGTTGTCCAATTGTTCTTCACATTTTTTATTGACAGACGATTTAATGTTGTTATTAATCGGATGACATTTGTGACTTTTATTAAATTTTGATAATCGTTACAAATCAAGTCTTTTAGTGACATATTATTCTTTTAATTTTTACTTCTCATTTAATGTCTATCTTTTGTTAGTTATTTTTAGAGTATATATATATGATGACTGACATTATTCCCACTTGATTCTTTTGTTTCAGTTATTTCTCTAACCTAATTTGACATTTTCTTTCTTCAAATCATCAAATTTTTATGGTTTGTTTATATTTCGTTATAGTAAAATTCATATTTTCCACTAAGCCTAACATAAGCAGCAGCAGTGTCATCAAACCGAAATAATCCAGTTGTGCATAACGTTTTTACTGATCGATTTACAAATAAATTTTAACAAACACATCAAATTGATCATCCTTTTTACTTTCGTATACGATCATACTTATCCAAATTAAATTTTCAATTTTCAAAAACTTATGATACCTCCTCAATCCACAACCCTGCGCCATGGACAATATCTGTTCCGGCTATCGACATCAAACAAACCTAAGAAATCAGAGATATCGTCAACCGTCATTAAACAAAAGTTTCGTACACTATTAAACAGATATGGCAATACCTACAGCGTATACACCGATGCATCAAAAAATGAAGACAGAGTTGGAGCAGCAATTTATTCGGAAGACATCTCAGTTAGTTTCCAATTGTCGTCAATTACAACCATCTTTTCGGCTGAATAATTTGCAATTCTAAAAGCTCTATCGTTAATACAAAACAAAAACCAAGAAATATGTATAATAATCACAGATTCTTTAAATTCATTATCCTCACTGACTCAATTATACTGTGACAACCCCCTTCTACTTCTTAGTAAAAAAGAACATAAAAACATTTCAAATAAGAAAATCCAAGTTCATTTTTTATGGGTACCTTCTCATGTCAGAATTGAAGGTAACGAAGTTGTAGATAAACTAGCTAAAAACGCACCAACTAACCTAATGTCCGAAGAAAGTTACATATTGGTACAAAACGATTTAAACTATAAACTTATACTACAAAAAATAATTCAAAAATGGCAACAAACTTGGAACAACACTCCATCAAGGCTATATGAAGTCAACAAACATCCACATCTTTGGAAACCAAAAATAAAAGACAGAAGAGAGCATGTGATATTTACCCGTCTCCGTATCGGCCATACACGACTTACTCATGGCTATTTACTACAGCGCAAAAATAAACCAGTTTGTGAAGTGTGCAACCGTGTTCTAACGTTAAAACATTTTTTAATACAGTGTCCTAAATATAACAGTGAACGAAATATAGCATACCCAACTGCCCTAGAAGAAAATACAGATACAAAAAGAATAATTTCTTATCTTAAAGACTGTCAACTTCTTCATAAGATTTAAAACATACATTGTAATACACATACATATTATTATTATTAATTGTGAACTAATGTATATACACTATTTGTATCAACTGTAACATTAATCTAAATACGCTAATGCCTCTGCGTGGTAGATGCGTTTAAAAAAAAGGTATTTATATTAGACTATAGATTATATTAGATTTATATTAGATTAGATATTCAGTTTTGTGAAAGCGCCTGTCTTAGACAAATTGAAGGAGCGCTCCTAAGATTTTTCGGGGTTTGGCTTAAAATTAATTCGTAGTTTATTTTATTATATTTAAGGCAATCATTTAGATTTTTTTTCACTTCAGCAACAACAGTTTTGGTTGTGCAATGTATCGTCTACATGAAAGTCCTAGTATCTACTGTTATCGGTTAATCATTTGTGTAAATGTAATACAGTGTAGGTGCCATTACGCTACCCCAAGCGAGACCATTCATCTGCGTTCTTCATCTTACCATTGAATGATACGAAAAATCTTCTATTCTGTAGATATACGCGGATAAAACAAGTAATGTTTTTATCCAAGGCGATGTCATGCAGCTTTGGAGAAATGTTCTCTTATTTAATATGTCGTAAGTGGCATTTAGATTGACAAATACCACCCCTGATACCCGATATCTTTCGTACTCGTTGTTGCTTTTTACAAAAAACGGGTACATTATTACGTACGTTAATAAGTATTACGAATAAAAATAAATAAGCAAGAAGAATATAAGTGATCTATATTTAAACTAAGTGGCAGAAAAAATAATATTATATATACATTTACTTCTAAATTAAAAATTAAATTTTGATATGCCTGACAACGAATAATACAAAAACACAATTATATAAAGTTGAAAATAATAATAGCTTGTACAAGCGACAAAGCATTTAAAACAATAAGACCGAACATATTATATGTAATTGTAATAGATATGTTGCCGAGAATCAAGATACCCTAAGGAACCCAAATATTTCTTCTTTTAGTATCTGCCATAAGTGTATCCATGTGTTTATGTGTATCTAAAATATAGTATATAGGATATTGAATTCTCTACATTTAAAAATCAAAATATTGAAATTAGACGGTAAAAAATTGGAATTTTAAGAATGATTTATAAATTGTTATAATTTAAATTTTACTACTCCATTAAACAAATATTTTATACGTAATAAACTGTAGCAATCGAAACATCGGAACGTTCATTTATATAATAAAAATTTCAGTGCCAACACATTTAAAAAAAATACTAATAAATAAAAATGAACTCTTGCCTTTTCCAAGTTTATAATAGACACTACTTAAGTTTATAAATAATTTAAGCAAGTAATGTAAATTACCACTCTAAAATATTTAACTGCATTAACCAAGTATTTGTGAAATTTCTCAATGACTAAATTGATTGATATTTAAATAAATTTGAAGTTCCAAAATGTACCAGCTGTAAAATTTGAAAGCCTACGACTAATCAAATTATTGGCAACATCGCAAGAGTTTAGTTGTGTACGCGAAGGTATACATACGGATCCCAAAAGTGTTTTAACCTATTACAGAGTTCACTTAATCCTACGTGTTGCTCGGAGTCTACATAAAGCGCTACGCAGATAATAATATACACGGTGTATATTCTACTGGAGTTAGTATATTACCGTTTTAGAACGGAGCTTACATTAACCGCTAGATGTATATATATATATATATATATATATATATATATATATATATATATATATATATATATATATATATATATATATATATATATATATATATATAGATCTAGCGGTTAATGAGAGCTCCGTACTAAAACGGTATTATACTAACTCCAGGCGAATATACACCGTGTATATTATTATCTGGGTAGCGCTTTATGTGGACTCCGACCAACACGTCGGATTAAGTGGACTCTGTAATAGGTTAAAACACTTTTGGGATCCGTATACATTTCTTTGCGTACCCAACTAAACTCCTCCGATGTTGCCAATAATTTGATTAGTCGTAGATTTTTAAATTTTACAGCAGGTACGTTTTGGAACTTCAAATTTATTTAAATATCAATCAATTTAGTCATCGAGAAATTTTACAAATACGTACTTGGTTAATGTAGTTAAATATTTTAATAATTATAATTTATATTACTTGCTTTAATTATAGATAAACTGAAATTAGTGTCTATTATAAACTTTGAATAGGCAAGTGTCCATTTTTATGTACTAGAATTTTTTTTAATACATTGGCACTGAAATATTTATTATATTATAAATGTACTTTCCGATGTTTCGATTGCTATAGTGTATGACTTACAATATTTGTTTCATCAAGCAGTAAAATTTAAATTATAATAATTTATAAATCAATCTCAAAATTATAATTTGTTACTGTCTAATTTAAATATTTCGATTTTTTAATGTAGGGAATTCAATATACTACTATACTTTAGATACACATAAACACATAGATATAATATTTCGGTGTCTTATGGTATAATTTTAGCCAACATATCTATTACAATTACATATAATATGTTCGGCCTTATCGTTTTAAATAATTTGTCGCTTGTGCAAGCTATCATTGTTTTCAATGTTAAATCATTGTTTTTTGTATCTTGCGTTGTCAGGCATATAATTTTTAATTTAGAAGTACATGTATGTATAATATTCTTTTTTCTGTCACTTGGTTTAAATATAGTACACTTACATTCTTCTAGCTTATTTATTTTTATTCGTAATACTTATAAAGTATGTAATAACGTACCCGTTGTTGCAAAAATCAACAACGGGTACGAAAGATATCAGGTATTAGGGGTAGTATTTGTCAATCGAAATGCCGCTTACGACATATTAAATTAGAGAAAATTTCTCCAAAAATTCTATGACGTCCCCTTAGATAAAAACATCACTTGTTTTATTCACAATCTAGATTGAATTGCTCTCTTCTGTTGATTCGCTTGTATTTGTTTTTTATTTTGTTGATTTTAAGTAAAACATTTTTCGTGTTCTCTTCACTTTGTTGAAGATGTCGCAGACGGGAGAGAGATTCTTATGAGATCAATATCATTACCATATGCTAGAAGTGCTTGGTACTTTGGGCCATTATTGGAGTGCATTTTAAATAGGCGATTTCTATTTTAGTAAGCTGTTCTTTAATTTTTTGAATATTTGAATTGAGAATCTGTATATTATTCGACTGTTTTATAACAGTGTTTCTTGTGTTATAGAATATAGTGCTGTTTATATAGTGCTGTTAAATAATAATAAAGTTCAAGCAACAATTCATATATGCAATAACTTGGTACTGATATCTCTGCTCCCCCATACCAGGTAGCAGTCCCGAAAACATTAAAACTGCTACACTCATGCTTCCTATTATCCAACGATTAGCCAGTCCAGGACTATACCCTTATTATGGTACTAATATTGCTGCTGTCCCTTATAAGTGAATAAAATATGCAAGGAAGGTTTTGGCAATTTAATAGGATTTTGTATGTTAGAATATTATTACTCCGAGAAAGTGAAAAATATCTATTTGTTATACGGATTTAATCTATAGATGAAATATTAGAATGCTATTAGCAGCAAATAATATGGCAGATAATATGCTGGAATTAGCAGTAGCATGTACTAACAGTGGCCATACCTAGTCCACTGTTAGTACATGCTTTTAGAAAAGAGAAAGCCAACTTATCCAATTTAAAAGCAGACAAAATCAATTCCAAATATGGATCGTAAGCCAATCCCTTATGGAAAGACTCTAAAGTAATAATTAGTGAAACTGTAAGCCAACAGCACAAAGTGCTGGTACTAGATATACAAGTAAAATATGAAATAAAACCAAAATATCGAGGAGAGTCACAAAAACAATTAATTGACGTTAACAAGCGACAAAGTAGTTCAATTTAGAACAGAAATAAAAAAAGAATGTGTTGGAATATGGAAAAAGGTCATAATGAAATTTGGACAAATGTGTCAAAAATTATTAAAGAGGGTGTAACTAAAATACTTGAAAAAATCTCAGAAAATTGACTTAAAAATTGGTAAATATAGATAGTCAGACGATGTTTAAGACAATATAAAAGACAAGAGAAGATTATATAAGGAGGGACAAGAAAAAATATCAGAATAAGATTATCAAAAGTATCAAATAGATAAAGAGGAAGCAAATGTGCGGTAGCACAATCTAAGGTAGCAGCGCATGAAAAGCTGTACAATGAACTGAGTACTAAGAAAAAAACATACAAAATTGTTAAAAGTGGAGCAAAGAAAACCAAAGATTTTAATCAGATTAAATGTATACGAGATAAATACATTAAACTATTTATGCAAGGAAACGATCTAAAAAATAGCTACAAGGAGTTCTTTAACGACCAATTAAACTAAGAGTTTGAGAAAGCATCTATAGAGGCAACAGAGACAGTAATAGCAATGGTGCCGAAAATGACGACCGCGGAAGTAATTCAAGAGCTACATAAGATGAAAAAAGAAAAGGCATAGGTCCTGATGGCATCCCTGGATATCTATGATCAGCATTAGGAAAATCAGGAACAAGTTGGCTAACAGGACTATTTAATAGAATTTTGAAAGTAAGGCGAATACCGGATGAATGGAGAAGTAGCATTTTAGTACCTGTATACAAAAACAAAGTAGATGTTAAACTCTGTACAAACTATAGAGCCCTAAAACTACTCTGTCACACCATGAAACTGTGGGAAAGAATAATTGATAGTAGGATAGAGGAAGAAACAGAAATATTAGGAAATCAGTTTAAATTCATGCAAGGCATATCAACAACGATGCAATTTTTATCATAAGGCAAGTAATGGAAAACTAATGTTAGAACAAGTGAGGGTAAGACTGATAAATTTCATTTGAGAATAGCATCAGGGGTCAGTGCTAATCCCTTATCTCTTCTAATTAGTGTTGGAAAAATTAACGAAAACATGTTAAGGAGATATCCCTTGGTGCCTTATGTATGCTAACGATGTGGTGTTAGTAAGAGATAAGGAGAGATAATTGAATTAATGATTGAGACAATGGAGATGGGCGCTTGAGCAAAAAGGTCTAAAAATAAGGTAAACAAAAACAGAGTATCTAAAGTGTGCATTTAAAAATCAACATTAGATATTGATATTGGATACCCTATACTATTTAATCAACGGAAATACTAAGATCACACGGAGAGAATAATATGGGTTATTTCTGGTTTCGTCAAAATTTACGCTGAAATTACTAACAAGAGAGTGCTCTCACTTCCACATGTTGAAATTGATATATAGTACCAACAGATGCTAGTCATATACCATCAGCACTAATAAAATGGAAACTATCAAATTAATGTCAATTTCATTTAATCAAACGTACTAACCTTAAAAATGATCATTTAAGATAACACACCTCAAAAATATTGACAATAAATTAAAAATAGCTTAAGCGTTATAAAAGTAACAGAGCAGCAAAGCTCACAGCATGAGAATAGTGCATCGTACTTTTATAAAGAAATTTGTTGACAGACAAATATTTATTTTTTTATATACTAGGTTCTAAGAAAAGTGTACTCAAAACGAATAAATATTATCTAACAAGTGTTTTATTCCAGTTTCATATGAAAGCACCAGATCTTAGATATTATAAATTTCGTCATAGGTGCAAATTATAAATGAAAACCAAATGATAGAGCATATAGTGAAATATAAATATCTTAGCCCTCTATTGCCCGAATTTTTTGTAAACTTGTTTGTTTATAAAATGTTTTAATTTGTATATGTGCTCAAATATCCATTTACAACAACTAGTAATTTTTTTAGATTTTTTAAATTTCGTTTGGGGAGAGTTTTGGGAGTGTTTAGCAAAAACTAACGAATTAAGTTATATACTTATTTATTATGTCATTCAAAAAAACAAATATTTGTAGTTAGTTGTAAAACATAAAGCAACTTTACATTTATCGCACATTACTTTAGAAGTATTACAGCATCCTGGTTTTTTGCATCTTTCCTTTTTTTCAGAAATTACTGGCCAGTGGAAGGTTTGGTCAAGCCTAACTTCCTTTGGTAGTACAATAGCAGTAGATCCTCTCCTCTGTTTTTTTACAATTTCGTTCTCAATTTCACTGAGCCTGGGACGTCCTTTGTTTTTGATCTGATCATTGCTTGCTAACAGTACGCTACATAAGTGGGACTTATGTAGCGTACTGGTTTTTCTTTTTAATTTCAAAGTAATCGCAATCACCATGATGCAACAACTAGCTGTTAACAACAGCTAAATCCAGAAGGTGAAAAAATATTTTTAGATACCACTTTTTAGATCTTATGTCTGTTCGGTAAAGAGCAATTAGTGAATCCATAAGATCGACACCTCCAATAAATTAATTATAAAATTGTACTGAATTTGGACAGCATACAATAATTCTTGATTTTTGTTTCTTATCCCACCTCTTGACTAACGAAGTAGGCTTAGAACCAACAAATTTACTAAGCAAATGAACCGGTTTATTATCGTATCACTTTAACGCTGTTTGTCTTATGTCATCTACTGTAGCGTGCTTTTCTTCTACAGTACCTCTGCCCTGTTTCTTCATATTCTTGTCATCAGAAAAATGGCAATAAGGCAATCTGTTTGGAAGAACAGTTCCCAAACATTGCAGTCCACGTTTTTCCATTTCAATCTGCAACTGAATGCCATTGAACCAGTTGTCAAAATATACTTTATAGTATTTGTTTGGTTTGATTATCTCACACAATCTTATTACTACATTACCGCTGGTGTCTACATTAGGTAAATGAAGGGGATCTTTAACAGTTCCTGTATATAATTCCCAGTTATAAACAATACCATTGCTATCACACAAAACAAATGCCTTGTATCCCCATTTTTTGGGTTTGTTCTTCATATATTGTTTTAAAGAATGTGCCTCTTTGAATGGTATCATTTGTTCATCAATACACAATTTTTCACTCATTGGAATACTTTGAAAATTTTAAAATAGACCGTTGATGAATGGTCTAATTTTGTATAACTTATCATTATTGTTGACCATATTTTCGTTATTATTGAAATGCGTTTTAGTTTTTATTTCTTCCCAGCGATTCCTAGATATAGTATCGACTATTTGAGCAATACGTGTTTCCTTCTGCCAAAATGATCTTGTCCTTGGCAAGCCATATATTGACATCAGTAGAACAGATCCAATAAATTGGTTTAATTCTGCTAGTGTCATATTCAATGGTTTATTTATATTCTTTTGCAGTGCATACAAATTATTTTGTTCTACTATGTTTTCCAGCATATTGGTAGATATCATCTTTTTAAAATAATGTAGAGGGGATTCCGGTTCTAATAATTTGCATGTTGGTAAATTACCTTTCCATTCTGGAATTGGAAATACTGTTCGAGAACCACTCTTCCACTGAATGTTTTTTACGATCATTTTTGACCTTTTGAGCACATTTTGTTCAGTGTGTTTTTCAGTTTTATCGGTATCGCCCTCATCTTCATCTTAGTCTAAATCTAAATTGGTATCCTGGTCTAAATTTGCTTCGTACAAATCGTCTTCATTTTCCATTTTATTTGATTCTGGATCGATTAATATCTGGGTACCTGGAAAATTTATTATTACTTTCTTATTATCACTATCAAAGTCAGAGTCTTTGGATTCCTTGGATATTTACTGCTTTTCCCGTAGAACGTTTTTGTATTCATCTTAAAGAAATAATTTAAAATAATATGGTAAAGTGTGGATTCAAAGCAACATACCTGTTTTTTATCACAGTACTGAAACAACACAATAAAATAAACAAATGTCAACGGTAATCAATATCTAAATGCTGATATAATGCCTCTGTATGTATTTTTATATAAATTGTACACAATTTATAACAATAAATCACGATCGAAAATACAAACTAATAAGGCAGTCATGTCCATTTGACATACTGTTAAACATTTCCATATAGGTTTCGTCATAGGTTCATAGAGTGTATTAAAATGTATAACCAAATATTGCCTGAAATTAACAGAGGGCATACTAGAGTCGGAAATTGTTTTAAAAACGTTTTCTGCATCAAAAACTCCTTTGTTACCTTGAGTACACACGGGGCTATAAAGGGTTAAAATAGCTGTATCGAGCGAGGATAAGGTTATTGATGAGGAAAAAAAGACCTATCGCTAAGGAAGTGAGAAAGTAATAGGCAAACGCAAAGAGCACTTTAATTACATTAAATGAAATATGCATTACAATCTATCATGACACACATATCTTGATACACATAAAACAAGACAATTAATAAACACGTTAAGAGAATCTTAAGAAATAATAACCAAAATTTAATTTTTAATACACAAAAGAAATAATGATATACAGAAGATACACAAATTAAAAAAACGTTATCCCCTTATTGTACGCAAGAGAGATACCTCTAGGAAAAATCAAAACGATCGAAAATATATACCAAAACAACACAATAAAAGTAAAAGTAGAAGAAGAACTAACCGACCCTATTGAAGGTGACAATGGAATAAGACAGGAATATTACCTGAGTCCTCTATTATTCAACCTGATTATGGATGAAATAATAAAAAATAAGAACTAAAAAAGGATACCAAATGAAAGAAAAACAAATTAAAATAATCTGCTGTGCATACGACGCAATACTACTCTTTTAAAGTGAAAATGATTTACAACGTATGCTGTACCAATTTCATATAACCGCCAGAAAATTTAATATGTTAATTTGCCCGAAAGAGACAAAATGCATGGTTACAACAGCAAATTTACTAAGATGTTAATTGGAGCTGGAAGGTCATATAATAGAACAAGCGTTAGAGCTTAAATATCTAGGCATCACATTATCTAGCTACGGAAAGCTCGAAACTAAAGTGGAAGACCCAGTGAATAGAGCAAACAGAGCCGCAGGCTGCATAAATGAAACATTATGAAGAAATAAAAATATCGAAACAGAAACGAAAGGCAGAATTTACAAAACAGTCATCAGACCAATAATGACATACGCGGCAGAAACAAGATCTGACACAGAGGACAAAAAGGATATGAAACAGCAGAGATGAAAACACTTAGAAAAATTGATGGTAAGACACTATGGGACAGAGCTAGAAGTACAGATATACGACGTAGATGCAAGGTGAAGAACATCAAAAACTGGTTAAGAAATAGAAGAGTAGAATGAAACGATCATATAAGCCGAATGACAACAAATAAAACAATAAAGACGGCAAGAGACGGTTAACCCATAGGAAGACGATCAGTAGGACGACCACGAAAACGATGGAAAGGCAACTTACTGGAGGCACATTGAAAAACAGACAGCTATGTCTATATGAAAAGAAAACGTAGAAGAAGAAGAAGATACACAGGATAACCATTAAAATAGTTGCAAGAAAGATAAAATAAATCAGTCATATTAATGTAGAATAGCAGAGGACAGAGTATTTGTCATAGCTTTGGACAAGTACCCAATTGAAAAAAGAACACAGGTCGTTCAAAAAAGACGGAACTCTAGAAAGAAAATAGCATAGATTTAAAAAAATAAAAGCATAAACATGTCTTTTTCTACTTTTTTAATATTGAAGATACGTAAATAGTACATTGAATTAAAATGTAACCTTTGATATCTGTGATAAACCCATCACCTGAACAGTGGCGCCGATGTATGTAGTTAAGATTGTTTACACTTATTTTACCTGTTTATTTTTTTATTATCTATATATGAGTTGTGACAGATATCACAAACTTATTTATTTTCCACAAAGAGGTTCTTTAGAACCTAAAATTATTACTATACAAATCTGATTCGACATATCTTCAAAAAGTAATACACGGCATGTAAAATTTAAATTTTTATTAAAAAGTAAAACATTAAGCATTACTTATGGGGTTTAAAAAACGAGCCTTTAGGAAGACTGAAGTACTAATAAGACCACCGCAATCGGGCATACCCCGGGTAATGATTAATTAATTAATCGGCTAATTCTTCAGTCACCCCTTTAATATGATTTTGTCAAATTGGTCCTTTTTAGGACCAACTATTCTAATAACATATCTCTATAACTGTTAAGGGTATATCTAAAAATCAAGAAACTTTACTTTATTTAAACTTATCAGACATATGAGCTAAACACGAATCTGACTAATTTCTAGTACAGGAAACACATATAGGGCCTAACCTAGGGTATTTGGTATATAGCTGATCGCTGAAAACCACATTATAGATATAGACATACTATTTCTATCGGAAAAAAAGCAAAGAATAACTCAAAGTAAGAAAGAACAAAACCAGTCAGCTAAGAGAACCTTTTAATGATTTTGAGCTTGGATCCACCATCTACATATTTAATGAAAAATAATACAAATACCGACATTGAGGATCTGAGCACAAAGCTTATTACGAAATCTGGACCAAAAACACTACAATGGCTTATCCAGATGATGAACAACTGTATTCAAATTAGGAGATACCCAAAGTCTAGAGACAAGCCAAAGTTGTTACCTTGCTTAAACCTGGCAAAAACTCCAACGACCACAAAAACTATCAGCCGAAATTTTTAGTTTGTCAGCTATTCAAAGTAATGTACATCACAAATACTAAATCAAAGATGGGTACGAAAAATATCGGGTATCAGTGGTGGTATTTTTCAATCTAAATGCCGCTTACGATACCTTAACTTACAGAATATTTTTTCAAAAACTATATGATATCCCCTTGGATAACAAACTCACTTATATTGTCTGCTTATGCCTACACAAGAGAATATTTTTTATATCACTCAATGGTAAGAATAGCAGATGAAGAACGGTCTCGCTTGGGGTAGCATAAAGGCACCTACACTGTATAACATTTACACAAACGAACGATCCATACCGGTAGATACTAGGACTTCTATTATATAGACGATACACCTATTATTGCACAATAAAAATAAACTATGAATCAATTTTCAGCCAAAACCCCTGAAAAGCTCGTGTGTGCTCCTTCAATTTCCCTAACATAGACGCTTTCACAAAACTGAACATCCAATAATGTCATGATTGTTGAACGTAGACTCCCTATAAATTCCTTGAAAATAGTTTGTATCGCACGGGGTCAGTCACAGATTATTGTTTAAAACTAAAAGGTAAATTGAGGACCAGAAATAATATTGTTCGCAAGCTTGTCAGCTAAAAATGAGGTGCACATCCTTCCACCCTTAAAACATAGACGCTTGCACTATATGCATCTGCCGCCGAATATACCTTGTTAGACAAATTAACCATTCTTTGTTTTTGTGCACACTACTACCAATTTTAACAAAAAAATATCTATTGTAGCTCTTAGCATATTTATTTTGAGATAACCGTTCATCGAGATATCATATGTAGTACATAAATAGGACCAGAACTAAAATAATAAAAAAGCTTTATAAAAGATATCGCAGAAGATTGGATGAAATAAAATTAGTTTTTATTAATCGGATGCTTACATAAGACGTACAAAGACATACTCACGTAAACAAAATATATTACGAAATTTCTGTAATTAAAAAAAACATCGAGTTCGGCATTGAACTAATAAAATTATATTAAATAAAAGAACAACATTTTTAAAAATGCAGAAAAAATAAAATTTCCTATGCAAGCGAATATTCCATTAAATAATAAGCCCAAATCCTTTTGTATCTATATACCTGTTTTTAAAGAACCAGTTACCTTTTAGTACGTAGTTATACCAGGTAATATAGATATCCTCTGTTACTCAGTGTAATGCGTATTAGATTACACTGTCTACGAACAGTAGATAAAAATAAGGAGCCCATATGAACCGTTCAGGGTATATGCTGAAAATATACGGTATAATCGCACAGTTGCCAAACTCTCAGAGCTTACTTAAACCGATAAACGTATGGTTCAAATATACATTGAAGAAGATCTGTACGACCCCTATAATATATACACGTGAACTAAACGATATACATTTATGATACAGGGGTATTTACGGGCTCCAAAAAATTTTTATAAATTATTAAACTCTACATGTTGATGAATCGACAGAACCAATATTATGGAATGGTCAAGTGAGCTCCGTATATCGGTATCCACTTGACCACGGAGCTCAATTGAACCTGAATTTTAACATGGGCGGAGTCCACTTTATGCCGTAGATATATATATATACATATATATACATATATATATATATATATATATATATATATATATATATATATATATATATATATATATAAAGAAAAGAAATTTAATCTTTGCAGATTAGTTAAATAGTAAACTCTTAAATATTGGGGAAATCTGCAAGAAATACTCTAATGTGTATCAATTGTTTCGCCGAACGTTTTCGCCAAAGAGAATTAATTTGGCTTCTTCAGGGCTGAAAGAGAATAAATTATAATTAGCTACCATATATTATCTATTAAAACATTATTGATCTTACCGTAACTTAGAATTGTAGAGTTAGAATATTAAAAAACTTTGCTAGTAACATAGTGGTGTTTTTTGTTACTATGTGCAAAAAAAGTTTTTTATAAGGATTGAAATGTATGGTAGCTTCGAACTTGACACGTAAAGGCTTACCCAAGGTTAATCGAAAAACCCAATGCAACTACATTTAAAAGGAGGTAATTCTTTGAAATGTCGGCAATAACTAAATTTTTGATTTTTAGATAGTTAAAAGTGAGGTTCTGTTTAAGCCAGAACGCAAGCGCTGACAACTTCATTATTAGTTGGTATGAATCTTTATGTCGTTAAGGTTCATTGGTAAAAAACGAATGAATATAAATTCCAGTAAAGGGAAATATTATTTTGATTTTCTTTATTTAATTATATTATATTGTTCATGTATTATTGAATCTTATTGAGACGTATCTAAGAAAAGCAAGGGAATGTTATATATTTTTTGTTAATGAAAATTAATTATAAAGGTATGTTAGTTGTTAATGGATATATCAGTCAAGTTAGTAATCTGTGATATAGTATTGTTCTTGGTATCTGATTTAAGTAACAGGTGGTATATATCGCTTAGATTCTTGATGTCACTCTTAACATTAATGGAGAAATCGTTAAGGAAAATATAAGACATTTCAATGAACTCTCTTTTAGATTTATTGTTCTCATGGTGGAGAATTGTGGTGTTAGTATAGTCCATGAGATGACCAGTGGAATGGACATGTTTGGCTAATGCACAACGGTCAGGGTGAAGTCGAGAATCACTTTTGTGTAGTGTAATACGTGATTTCAATAATTGAGATGTTTGACCGATGTAGGAATTGTTGCAAGAGAGACATGGAATGTTGTAGACAATATTACTAAGCCTATCTATGGGAGTCTTATCTTTTATCTTAGAATAAAGATTATTAATTGTTAGGGCTGATCTACAAGCTACATTAAGTTTAATGTTGTTATTATTATTGCCAAAGCTATTTTCAACACTTTTCAGAATCCTTGTTAATCCCGGAGTGATATCTCTGAAATATGGTAATGAAAAATATTTGTTTATAGGAGTATCAGAGACTGGGTTCCCACTTAAGACATTAGGATCAGCATTGTTAGTCGCGCATTTAATACTATCCATGACGAAGATATTTCACCTTCCTTCGCGACTAAATGTATATATATATATATATATATATATATATATATATATATATACATTTTTGAGTCTAAGACTGAAGCTTGGAAGCGCAAATTAGCCCATTTAACTCCAGAATAAATTACAAAAATCACAAAACCCACTACATTTGTTCATAACTTTTCTGATACCCCCATTTCGTTGCCACTTAAGCTTTAGCAAAAGGTTTCAATTACTCTGGTAACCCAAGTCACATTCTAATTATTGAGACAATAATTATCTGTCAAATTAAAGAAGCCATCTTCAGTTTACCTTTCAAAGATGCTGAAATAACAAGACAAGACATCGCTAGAGTTCTTAGAAACTCAAAGCCTCCTACTCCGAACCATTAGCCAATCCGAGAAAAAAGCCCAGAAAGAACGTCAGCCAAATCCAAATCTAGTCATTCCTCCCGCCGATAAAGCTAATGCCACCGTAATCCTAAATACTTTTTTTTTATATTATTAAATTCTTAAATCCCATTAATACTCCTGACTACAGACTAATTTCTAATATTCCAACAACCTATCTGGAGAAAACAACAAAGGCCATTATCAATAAAACCTCTCTTCCTGTTCACATAAAACAATCTCTAATTCCTCGTAAAAAATTTTCCAGAACACCTCAAAAATATGACCTACCGAAAGTTTATAAACCCGATATTCTACAACCTCTCGCCGATAATGCTTTCAACCTTCGTCAAAATTTTTTTTTATTTTTATCGAACTTCTTAAACAATACCTTTTGTCACCGTCAGATATTCTAGTAAGTTTCGATATTGTTTCACTTGTTACAAACATTCCTATAGATGAAACAGATTCCTATAAACATTCTAAAAATCTAGATACAGTATCCAGCAATACCACTTATCTCTCATTAAACTTTCTATGTCTTACACATATTTCATCTTCAAAAATCAATTCTACAGACAACTAAATGGTACCCCAATGGGCTCCCCACTATCTCAAGTAATTGCCAATATCTTTATGGAAGACTTTGACACCCGTGCACTATCCACAGCAATGCTCAAATCCACATGTTGACGATATATAAGTTATTTGGCCCCATATCCCTACCGTTTTTCGACATAATCATGAAGAAAAATCAATTCCAAGGTTTTTATTACTCTTTTTATCGAAAACCCATCCATATCTACCGTTAAGCTAACTCTTATCATCCACCTTCACAAATTAATTCAGTCATTAATATCCTTGTATCCAAATCAATACACTTTTGCGATGATGCAAGTAGACCTGCCGACTCACACCTTTATCATGCCAAAGATTTTCTTTCTTATATCAAAGATGTCACTAACAAAATTGACAAATTTCTTAAATCTAAAGGAATAAAGACAACATTTACAAAAACGTTTCTCTCTTGTTTGATCAATTAAAGACAACATCTTAAATTAACAACACGGAATTTATAAAATTTTTGTGCAGACTGCCCTCGATTCTATAGAGTCCAAACAAATCGTAGAATCCAGAACAGGATTTATGAACATTCCATTTCTGTTCGCAATTTCGATTCAATTTCAGCTCTAGGTCAAAACCATCTTCATACAGAGGCCACAGAAATTGAAAAAAGGCCAAATTGTTTTAATCAAAGAGATGACGGCATACGGTTACCTTCAACATGGAGACCTCTTAAAAAGAAAATATCGTCCGCTCCACCCGTCAATCAAAATCCTACTGTCAGGAATGTTTACCAACCTCCATCCAAATCACGTCACCCTCAACGATATAAATGAACCATCCTCTGTTTAAAATACCAGTGATGCATTGGTTAGTAATCAGTGTGGTAGTGTCTGGGGACTCGGGAGACTGAGACCTCGAAAGCCCTGAAGAAGACATCAAAGAGGATGTCAAAAGCTCGGCAACTCGTTTAAAATTAATTCTTGCAATAGTATTAATCTTAGCTCTAGCTTTACCTATACTGTACTTTTAATAGTAACTTTCGAAAGACACCCTGGCATAAATCCTATTGTCATAATAACGCGACTTATTAGTTAACAAAAAAAACATATAGCACATAAAATCAAAAACTGATCTTCAATAAATAACAAAAAAAATTATGTAGTCAAACAATACAAAATACTGCAAGGAACAAGGAATGGAACAATCATTTTAAGTCCACAAAAATGATAAAACAAAACGCAAATACAACATTTTATTTAACAACAGAGCCCTTTGTCAACCTCTAATCGCTCTAGTATCAAAACAACCTCATTAAAAAGTTTGAACCGTTTTCGAGCTGACTCGCAGCGACAAAAAATGACGGAAGACATTTCTCTCGACCGTAAGTTTTATCTCTTTTCCAAGAAATGCCGATTGTGCTCTTTTTGTTCCGAGAGCATAGTTTCGAAGCATTAATATCAATTATATAAACTAGCATCTGTCGTCAAAGTCATTATTACACCGACCCAGAAAATTCAGATTAATATTCTCGGAACAATCAGAGACGGAGGCATTTCCAGTTTCTATTAGAGATTAAAATTCAAGTTTGTGGCAAATAGGTTTATATTAGAACCAATCTACTTTAATTATAATTTAAATGTAGGAGGTTGGGTTAATATCAAATTTTATTAAATAAATAATTTACATTTGGTACCTGCTTTTGTACTAACTAGAAACAGCGTTCAGTTTATATCAAAGGGAGACTCAAAAGACAGCGTTTTGTCATCCTCTAGTATCTGATTGTCATTTTTTTTAAAACGAGTAATAAAAAATATCCCTTGGGGCAAAATCTAGAATATTTATTTAAATTTTTAGGGCATTAGTGGTTTTTTAATAAAAAGCTACTACGCCCTTGCATTAGTAGGGGAAACTAGCATCTAAATGAAAATCATGTTTTATGTTAAATTAAAATATTCTACTAGTTATCTGTTACAGTTAAGTTTGTATTAAAAACTTTAAAATTTTAGGTTAAAAGTTTTCGGGCGAAAAGAGGAGCCACACATTATGGAATAAGCTTTGTTAACTATGACAGCGTTTGATACGTTAAACATGGTAGATTTATGATATTCCTCATAAGGATAAGAGTAAATGAAAACAATGCTTATCAAAATATATTAAAACCAATAACGAACGTCACTGTTTGCTGACCACTAGTCTGGAGTATCTATAGATAGTATTAGGTATAGTCGTAACTAAAACCTCCGAACAGAATAAATAAAAATCTTTAAATTAATACCCGTTCTGTGGCTTGTACGAATAATGAGTTGCCGCATCCGTACGTTGCAAATCCCTTAAATCTTTAGAAAAGCCAAAGTGGTGGCCCTCTTAAAACAAGAAAAGGATCCAGTGTATACAAACAGTTTTAGACCTCTCTTCCTTTCGAGTCAACTTTTCAAGGCGTTCGAAAGAACGCCTTTAACCAAATCTTAACTACAAAGTAATAGGAAAAAATATCAGTGGTTGGCTGTATACCATAGTTTAAAAAAACTAACATTAAAGTAAAAAGTTTTTGAGTAAAATAGTATAAAATTTATGAAAATAATTTAAAATTTTTTTCCAAAAGAATAACAAATCTTCAAAAGGTATTCGGTTCATCTTAACATCCCACGCATATTTAAGATGTTTTCAACGAAAGAAAATACCAGGTTTAGTGTTCATAAACTTAAGTGCCACCTGTGACACAGTAAACCATCAACGGCTTCTAACACAACTCTACGAAACTACAAAGGATTTCGGACTCACAAGGTTGGTGAAATGCCTTGTCCAGAATAGATGCTTCACGTAACATTTTAGTCCAGAAATAGTCGGCGAAGAACAAAATGGTCTTTTACACGGAACTGTCCTGACGCCGATTCTATCACGTATATCTCAAGGTCCAACCCAAAAATCAACAAACAAAACAATTTTTGAACTTTGGTCAAATAAAAGGCAGATATAGAGCACAGTTTAACACATTGATCGCCAGAGCAATTTAAAAAAAAAAATTCTGGGGGCCACGCGTATATTTTCGTGTATGTGTTTTTATGACATTACTTATAGTGATTTCGCATTCATAGAACCCTAAATTGATTGAAACAGCCCTTGATTTTACTTAAACAATATGTCGCTCAAATATGTCTGACGTGGCCTCGTGAGCATTGATTCATCGCTCAGGGCCACGTCAGCCGTATATGCGGGACGATACGACGAGTCGAGACGATGCAGTTATATGTCAGTACAAGGTTGAATTCGGTCGTGAGTACATCGTACGTAAAGAAAAATAATGTCTAAGCGTAAAGGATTGTCAATAGACGAATTAAGAGCATTACTAGAAGAAAGTGATGATAGTGAAAGTGATGTGAGATATTTAGACTACGACTCAGACGATTCTTTGAACGACTTAAATTGCGAATCAGATCATGAATTAGATTTAGAAGAATCTGTAGAAAGCATGGAATCAATACTGCAAGATCTTGAAGCTGAAGAAAATCAAGAAAGTGAAGATGAAGCTAATGACGATTCGCAAGAAGTAACAGAATCCGAATTGAACACTGTTCCAGATACACCCAATTGGAATTTGTACGAGGGTCGTCACAAAGATTTTCCTTTTACAGGAAAGCATGGCCTACAGGTAAATTTATCAAATACTACATTACGAATACTACCTGGCTTACGAGACATTTTGTTTGTTTATTGAAGATGAGGTTATAAATTCTATAGTCGATCAGACAAATAAATATGCTGAAGCACAAATGAAAACAGCACGTATATCACGATCGAGTTGCTTGAAACAATGGGTTTCGACAAATAATCAAGAAATAAGACAATATTTTGCTCTTCTAATTTGGATGGGGTTAGTGAAATATGGTAGTATTGCATCTTACTGGTCAACCAAACAAATTTATCAAAACAGTGTTGCTTCAAAAGTAATGTCTCGTAACAGGTTTAGGTTGCTGCTTCGTTTTATTCATTTTTCGGAGAACGGTAGTTCAAAAAATCGTCTAGATAAAATACAGCCTCTTGTAGATATTTTGCATAGAAAATTTCAAACAACGTATTTTCCAGGAGAAGACTTTGTAATAGACGAAACATTAGTTCCTTGGGATGGTAGACTTATATTCCGTCAATATATACCAAACAAAGCTCATAGGTATGGTGTAAAGGTGTTTAAACTATGTTCTACCAATGGTTACACTTGGAATACTAAGATTTATGCTGGGAAATCTGATAAATATGACAAAAATGTTGGATTGGTTTAAGGAGTTTGCCTTCAGCTTTCAGAAAATCTATTAGATCAAGGCCGCACATTATATATCGACAACTTCTACACCAGTTATAACTTAGCGTTGTCACTTCTTGATAGAAAAACACATACGGTGGGAACAGTTAGAAGCAAAAGAAAACACTTACCCCAAAATGTTATGTCTGCAAAATTAAAAAGAGGTGAATCAATAGCACGAGAAGACGAAAATGGGATAGTGCCAGTATGCAAAGTAAGAGTCGTAAAAAACAAACAAAAGAAAAGCCGGAGATAGTGGTAGCGTATAACAAGGGAAAACCAGGAATTGATGTGTCCGACCAATTATCGACTTATGCTTCTACACTATGCAAGGGCGTTAAGTGGCATCGAAAGCTTGCCTTTGAATACCTGCTTGGAATTTCAGTTGTAAATGCATTTCTAATTTATAAGGTTGTTAAAAATCCTACAGCCTCTAAAACTCAAATAAACCATACAAAAATACGATTATTTAGGGAAAAACAGGTACAAGATCTTTTAAATATAACGGAGATACCAACAAAGACTCGTAACATAAAAAATACGCATTTCTTACAAACAAACAAGGATGAAAATAACAAAAGAGTTCGACGAATGTGTGTCTTTTGTTACGCCAAGATGAAAGAAGAAGAAGGACGATATGTTGCCCGGAACAATGCAAAAAGAGTATACACTTACTGCCCGGATTGTACCTCTCAACCATTTATGTGTTTGGAATGTTTTGGAGTCAATCATAAACCCAATTGACTATTTTGTATTTTATTTTGGATAAAAAAATAAATTTTTTGTTTTTACTGTAAATTCTGTTTATTAATTTATTTCAGCTGAAATCCAACCACAGTAGTTGCTTTGTAAGAGGCCACACATGTAATGCCTAATGCTAAAATATGTATAGTGTCACTCAAATATGAGCGACGCGGCACTAGATGATATACAAGAAAAATCGTGGTGTCGGACATATATGAGCGATGTGGCCTAATACGCACTATTGGTGTCGGCCATATATGTCCGACGTGGCGATTAATGTGTTAATAATTAAATCTTGCTCAAGTACTTTCGCTTCCTAGAGCATCTTCAGGGGCATTTCGTCAATTTTGGCCTATCCAACAATCAAAGAATGTCACAAACATAAAATTGTACATTACACTATACTACACAAGAACACAGTTTAAAATTTAAAAAAATAGGCGAAGCTACATTGTGGTTGGCATCAGGAGAGAGAAATATTCTCTCTCCCAAGGTCAATGTATACTCCCACTTCCAACGTATGAAGGCAGAAATGCTATTCTTGAATATATTTCTCAAACACAAAGTTTCAAATCAAATGGAAGAAAAACTTATGTTACGGACGCAATTAAAAGAAATGGAACGCTAAAATGGAACTGGATAGGACATGTTGCTAGAATTAGAGATGAAAAATAGACCAAGAGAATTTTAAAATGGAGACCTAGATACGATATAATAGAGGATGAGACGAGATGGTCAGATGATATCAAGCACATCCAGCACAACTGGTTTCAAGGTGCTCAAGTTTAAGCACCTTATAATAAAGATGATGATAAAAAATAAATTATCTAATACCAAAAAACACAAACAAAATAAAAAAAAAATATGAAGCAATCCGACTTACACCAAAGAAGAAGAAGAAAACATATCTTAAATTTATATAAACCCATTGAAAATATAAGAAAAATTCATAAATCTGAGAGCAGAAATCACACATAAACCAAATATTGAAAAAAGAATACAAACAAATATTTGTAAGCGGATTCCGGTCCTGGAAATAGTACTAAAATATAGCAACTAAGTCGTCTCCTGAATTAATAATATTTTTCTAAAAACTTAAGCAAATATTTTTTTAAAGTATATCAGTGAAACTAGTATAGTTAGTGTGCTAATTTGTGCTATAAATCATAACTGTGAGTAGCATATCTCTAAATATTAACTATTCATTAATACTGTAACCTCAAAACTTGATATCCAAGAGTACCGATAAGAAACCACTTTTTGTTCTTACCTTCTGTTCTTACCGGCTTTCGAGACAGGGCCGTCTCGAGGATTGAGTTGGAGAAGTACGCGGAATAAATTCAAAAATGGATGGAAATCCTGATGGAGAAGCTTCGGCTTCTCACCATACCAACCAACCAAATACATATTCCAGTGCCCTTACTTCTTTCAAATATCCGACCAAAAAGCAAGCTGTTGTTCTCTCTAGTATCAATGACGTCAAAATTCAAGAATACATTATTGCTGTGGGAAATTTAGTGCAACCAAAAAATATTCTATTTGCCTCACGTATCTCAAACAATAGAGTATGTATTAATCTCACCAGTACTAATCGTGGATTCCTTACTGCAAGCACATAATTCACTAATATTGAACAATACAAAAATTGAAATTAGAAGATTAATCACCCCAGCCACAAGACTCGTCATTTCTAATGTCTGCCCTACCGTCCCAAACACTTTAATAGAAGATGAACTGAAAAAGCTGGGACTTCAATCAGTATCTAGAATAACTTTTTTGAAAGTAGGCATGCCGGATACTGCATACAGCCATGTTTTAAGCTTTTGTCGCCAAGTGTTTGTTACTCCTGATGATACTATTCTTATCCCAGACTTTGTTACAATTTACTATGACAACACCAACTACCGTATATACTTTACCCTCGACAACCTAAATTGCACTAAGTGTGCAACAAAAGGACATCGGGAAACTGATTGTTCATCAACATGTCAACAAACAACCCTCAACATAAATAGCCCATATCAACCAGATACTGTAATTCCACAACAACCTCCCCTAATGGATACCGACCACACTAACGTTCAAATTATTAACACTGAAACCTTAGTATCTGATCAACCATCATAAGAAAAACACACTTTGTCCACAGATAAAACCAATAAAACAAATTTCCCTCATTAAATACCGAAGTACCTCATCACACAACCAAAAGACAAATATTTACCTCACCTGATATACAAGAAACATCAACTGCCACAACTCCTTTTGCAAAACCTAAACACATAATAAAACGTCAAAAAGCCTCACCCTCTGATATTATTAGAGAGTTAGAGACCATTAAAAATAAATTTGAGTCTAGGTCCCCAAAATTTTCTCTTGATTTTAATGTAATTTGTGATGCGATACAAAATGCCTTAAACTCAAAAAACTAAGACTAACCTAACCTGCCTAACTCCATTGTAGAAAACTACACAACGGATATGATATCATTTAAAGATATTCTATTATTTGCACATGATCATATTTTAGACCGCGGTATAAAATCTAAATTAACAAGGCTAAGAAAAAGATTACAACTCAATATCACTGATTCCTCTGATATCTCTGTTTCTCAGTCAGGTACCCAAAATAGCTAATACATTTATTTTACAATGGAACCTAAACGGATATTACAACAACGTAGAATCTCTTAATATTTTAATGAAAGAATTGTCTCCCCTAGTAATCTTTTGACAGGAAACACATCTTAAAACTAAAAACTTACATATTAAAAACTATACTAGCTTTCTCAAAAATTGCGACACAGAACACGCCAGCGGCGGAGTAGGTATTTTCGTAAAAAATTGTGTAGAAGCAAGAAAAATTTACCTAAACACTAATTTGAAAGCCGTTGCTCTATCTATATCATGCAATATCAACTGCAGATCTATTAACATATGTAACATTTACCTCCATCATCCAAATGAAAATGTTCTTGAATACTTACAGCGCTTAATCCATGATATTCCTCCTCCCAAACTAATAGTTGGTGACTTGAACTGTCATAATATTACATGGGGTAGTATAAAAATAGACAAATGTGGTAGACTTCTTCAGAAATGAATAGATATTCAAAATCTAATATTAATGAATACTGGTAAACCTACTCATTTTAGCTTCCATAATAGTACTTTTTCTGCCATCGATATTTCGTTGTGTCATCACTCATTACCTACAAGTTTTTCTTAGAATAGTCTTGATTATTTATATAATAGCGATCATTTTCCTCTAACAATTAAAATTTTTGGACATGATCAACCAAATAATCCTGTTTACCAAAAATGGAAATTAAACTCAGCAAACTGAGACTTATATAGAGATCTAATAAATAATTTACTTACGAACCCTATTCTAGAAGATAGCATAGATTCATCTTTTCATCATTTCAATGATACTATACTAAAATGCGCTAATATTGCAGTGGGAAAAACAAAACCTTGAAAACCGACATGCAACGGGCTTTATTCTAGGAAAGTCTGAATATACAGTTCGCATTCCTCAATTCTGCAGTATTTTCACGGAAGAAGCAATCGCCATTTTAAAAACATTAGACATATGTGTAAGAGTCATGCAAGCTCAAACTTTCTTATCATTACTGACTCTTTATCTGTTCTTCAGAGCTTAAAGCAAATATATCTAGTACATTCTATCCTGCAACAAATACAATTAGCACTTTATCACCTACAAAACAGACACGTAAACTCTAAATTTCTCTGGGTACCATCACATACAAGTATCGCAGGAAATGAAAAAGTAGATGAATTAGCAAAGAAAGCTACTACTAATGAGCAAACTGAAATAATGACTACAATTCCAATTAGTGATATCCAGCTCATTATTAAACAGCACTGTGTAAAAAATTGGCAACAAATGTGGAATTCTAATAAGGCTAACCTTAAAAACGTTAAAACTAGGATTGGTACTAAACTACAATTTCCAGAAAACAAAAGGCAACAGGTGATTATAAACCGACTAAGAATTGGACATACAGCGTTAACTCACCAGCATCTCATAACAAAAGAACTACCACCTGAAGGTTCCTATTGTGAATGTCCAATAACTGTTCAACATATATTGATTAAATGTCCTCTTTATTCCTACGAACAACGTACTCTCCATCAACAACGTACCAGAAGAAGCAAAGAAACTTAAAGATATTTTAAATTGTAATGTATCAAATACAATCAAATTCCTTAAGGGCATACGTTTGTTACACAAAATTTAAGTTATATTATATGTATCATTTTGTAATTTGGTAATTTATTATTTGTAATTTAATACGCAATTTGTAATTAGTATATTTAGCAACAACTGTAAACTCTGTAAAACCCGCTAATAACCTTTAATGGTTGATGCGGAAATTCTAAATAAAAAAAAAATAATTGTAAGCAATAAAAGTTTACATGCGTTTAATGAAATGTTTAAAGGTAAGTGTTTCTCAAGAAAAGCAAAAATACTATAAAGCAATGATACAACCAATAGTGACATACTCAGCTGAGGAATGGACAATAAAAAAACTGAAGTAAACAACTGAAGTAAATTTACTAATCATCTGGGAAATGAAAGTTCAAATATATATGGGGCAATAATATACCTCAGCGTATGGGTTAGATCATCAAACGAGGAATTAAAATAATTATACTATCAATCAAATAAAATAGGAGTGACAAAGGCAGAGACATAGCGATGCAACTTTAAAAGAAAACCAAAAGCAATAATTAGAAACGATATTTTTTTAGGGGGCTTTGTAACTGGCTACCTACATTCGAGGGATGGAAATCTTTTGATTCCAAGCCTTACTTCAAAGGACTTGTGAGTGGATGTATCTCCATAGGTTTGATTCTTCAGTGACCGTTGAAGGATAAGGATTGTTAATGTGAGCAAATATAGCTCCAGAGAAATAAAATTCACTTTAAGTTTATCGACTTATAATTAACTATTTTTAGAGTAAAGAAGCCTCAACACGTAACAACTAACAACTTAAAGGAGAAAACCGTATTTATGAGAAAAATGCCCGATTTCGACGTAGAGAAATATTTTATACGTGAATTGAGAGTGTTTTAAAATGCACATGCCTCAAGGGCGATGTGTGAGAATGAACTAATAAAATACTACTTGATGCGTAAAAGTGAAGATTACCCCTCTTGTATTTAGGTTTGAAAACTATTTAAGAGGCTGTGGCGCCAATGAGTCGGGTATCCCAAACAGACTTGATGAAATGACTATTTTACTTATTCTACACTAAGAAAAGTCTAAGGAATTATATTTTTATTTTATATTTAAAAAACAATATGTTCATTTCTGGAACAATTTTTTTATAATACAATTTTTGTATTTTGCAGTAAATAAACCGACTTTTTATAAATTTCTTAAATAAATAAACGTGACGCGATTTTTGTCAATTTTTAGGATTCTCATGAGGACAAAACAATTTATCACTTTTATTCCCCGGCCACTATAGAGTTCTAATAACTAGAGTCTAATCGTTAAAACCCATAATATGAAATTTTAGTTTTGAGTTTTGGCAACAAATGTGAGGCATTTAAAATATGCTTAAAGTCGCGGAATTTAAACTTTAAACATTTAAAACTGCTCTTTTTTAATTACATTAGTAAGTTTTTCAAAAGTAACTATCTTTACAAACTTTGCTACAAACCATTCGAAACCAGTCGTCCTATATTCGTTTCTTTGCTACAAACTACACTCAAAAACATTCTTAGAGGCATTTTCTGAGACGTTCGATCGTTTGTAATGTAAAAGTTTAAATTTTACGTTTTTTAGTCATATTTTAAATGCCTCATATTTATTGCCACAACTTAAAATTCAAATGTTATGTTATAGGTTTTGAATATTTAACTCTGGATCATCTGATGCCGACAGTATCGAAGATCCCTTTGACAGTGACAATTAATTGCTAGATAAAAGTTATTTTCATTAATCTTCTTCATCCCCCGATTTAAATTCTTCTATTGAGAGTGATGACGAAATTATTACTACACCATACGAGCAAGTTCCATCAGATAATAATGAAGAGAGTGCTGAGGATAGTGATCGTGATGAATGGTGCGATTTAGAAGAAAAAGTAGATGGTGACGATTTTTTAGTAAGAAAGAATATACTAGTTGGTATTGAACCACATGCGGTACAGAAACCAATAGACATTTTTTGTCATTTCGTAACTCATGAAATATTGAATATTATTGTTAATGAAATCAACATTTATGCTGTTCAACAATTAAGAATGCGACACTCAAGAAAATCCAGGTTAAATTTATGGACAGCCACAAACAAAACTGAAATAAGAGCCTTCCTAGTGGTAATAATCGCAATGAGTCTGCCTCAGGTACCACATTTAAATTTATATTGGTCTAAAGATGATATCTTATATAATAAATTTAGCGCAAAAGTTTTAACCCGAGACTGCTTTTTGCTTTTATTGAAACTTATTTATTTTGAATATAATGAGGCATCTAATACCACTAATAGATTATACAAAATAGAAAATTTAAGTTACGAATTTGATTCAAAATTTTCAAAGAATAATGGAGCCTTGCAACATTCTCGATATAGATGAATCTATGGTTTCTTTCAGAGGGAGACTCCATTTTCGTCAGTACATCCCCAGCAAGACACATAAATATGGAGTGAAACTTTACAAACTCTGTTCTCCGAAAGGCTATACTTTTAATGTAAGTATTTACACAGGAAAAATGACCAACAACCAGTTAATGTAGCACACCCTGAAGCAGTTGTTCTAAAATTACTTCAGTGTATCACAGATAAAGCTGGCAAAATATTATTTGCTGATAACTTTTATTCAGGAATACCTCTCGTTAAAAGATTGTTAGCAGAAAATATGATATACTGTGAAACTTTAAAAGGAAAGAGAAAAGGAATACCAGCTATTTTTAACCAGTCCAATAAGATGAAGCCAACAGAGGTCATTGGAAAAAAGAAAGATGGACTGACAATTGTTAAGTGGATGGATAAGAGACCTGTGTTAATAATTTCAAGTGAGCCCATACTAAACAGTTGATTCCAACAGGAAAGCATAATAGACAAAAAAGGATAATATGAAACCGAAATATATAATTGATTACAACTCTGCAAAGAAAGGCGTAGACTATTCTGACCAGATGGCATCTTACCATACAGTGCTACGTCGAAGCTTGAAATGGTCATCATCATCATCCGGCCTTCATTTATCACGTCCACTGCTGGACATAAGCCTCCCTTAAACTCCTCCATTTTTTGCGATTTTGTGCTCTTTGTTGCCAATTTTTGGTGATATGCCTGGTGTCGTCAGCCCAACGTGTATCTCTACTTCGTTTGTCTGCTCTTGGCCTCCAATGTGTAATTTTGCTCTTCTATCATGAGTCATGCATTCTCGCTACATGGCCTGCTCAATTCCATTTTAGTTCCGCTATGCGTTCCACAACATCAGCAATACTCGTTCTTCTTCGCAGATCTTCGTTTCTTATTCGGTCCCGCAAAGTCACTCCCAGCATAAACCGTTCCATTCGTCTCTGTGCCACTTTCAATTTCGAAGCCGTAGTGTTGGTAAGAGTGATAGTTTCCGCCCCATAGATCATGCCCGGTAATACGCATTGGTCAAATACTTTTCTTTTGAGGCTAATTGGTGTGTTGGCCCTAAGTGTGTCTCGCAGTTTTCCAAAGGCTGCCCACGCTTAAGTAATTCGTCTTTGGATTTCACAAGTTTAGTTATCCCTGCTGATTCTTATTTAATAATTCAAATACGTATATTTGAAATGGTACCGGTAAGAACAAAATAAGTTATAATTTTAATATCTCTTTCTTATTAATTTTTTAGGAAAGTAGTATTTGAGATGATCTCCGAACAGCTATTGTTAATAGTTTAATTATATTCAATATGTGCTTTGAAACAAAAATAAGCATTACATAATTTAGACGTCAGTTACCTTATAATTTAATACAATCACCTGAAGAAAAACCACTTAAAAAAAAGAGTGAATACTTTTAACAAACCTGAAGGACATGGAAGAAAACGAACGAAAGCCATGTAGAGGCTGTTGTCAAGTATTAAAATCTTCAGGATTAAGTTACCGTGAAGTGGATAAAAAAGTCCGTAGAATTATAACTTTTTGTTCCGATTGCCCTGGTCAACCTCAATACTGTTTGCCTTGTTTTAATAAGGCACATAATTAACACCTTTAATTTTATCCAATTACCTCCAAGAGAAAATTTGTTTAGCTGTTTGTGCTACACCGGATGTTGGCAGCATGTCCTGTTTGAAAGAAAAGTAGATTAATACTTCTATAATAGTTTTCTGTATGTAATATATACAAAAGTAATACTAGAGGGCATGAAGTACGTACATGTACACACATGCCTTAAACACACAGACAGAATAGATCATTACGTATCTCCGGGAGCATGTGACGCAATAACTAGTAAGTATATTAAGTATTTAACCGCCGCAGTCAAGGTGTTAAATAATACGTTAAATTTAAAATTTAATTATAAAACTAATATAATTAAGTCAGCGTTTCTCAACCTTTTACCAGTTGCAACCCAATTTTATATAATTATTTTCACCGCGCCCCCCCTCATACAATAAAAATATATGAATCCAGGATCGATTTTCAGGGGGGAAGGTGGTGGATATGAACTTTTTTTGGTGGTACCGAAATTTTTTTGAGGCATTTTTCACACACTTGAGTGCCATAAAGACAATCAAACCTTATCGTTATTAAAGTATATTTATTTGTCAAATTTTTTAGCCAGTCTCTCTGGATCCGCCCTTGCACTAAACTTAACAGTAAAACCTTAATTACCAAATTACCGAGAATAAGTAAATTTATTGATATGTGGCAACACCAATCCAGAACCGATCGTCTCTCTTCGCGAGAAGTTTCGAGTTCCGAGTTCCCAGTTCTCCTCTCTCCTCCTCAGACCCAGACCTTAGTCGAGTCAGTTTAGTCAGTCCAGTCAGTCCTTCTGCACCTGTTAAATTTATTGTGAATGTTTATGTGGTAGTTTGCGTGTATTAATTGCAGTTCACGGTATTAAAATATTCCAAGCAGTAGGTAAATATACCTAAATTTATACAAAATCATGGATAAATTTTTAACTGGGCGTAAGCGAGCATTCGATACTAGTGAAGCATCAACAAGTGTACAGGCGAGAGTGGTTCCAAAAATAAAATCAAGAAAATATACTCAAGATTACTTAAGAAATTTTGGGTTTACGTTTACTGAAGTAAATGAAGAAGAACGGCCTCTATGTATCATTTGCTCAAAAATTTTAGCAGCCGACAGCATGAAACCAAATAAACTTAAAAGACATTTGGAAACGATTTATAGTGAGTGCATTAATCAACCCCGAGAATTCTTCGAGTTAAAATTAAAATCACATGAAAAACAAAAATCATTTAAAAAAAAACTTTGACTGTGAATGAAAAAGCTTTACTTGCCTCTTATAAAACCTTTCATCAAATAGCTAGATGTAAAAAGCCTCACACTATTGGAGAAGAGCTTATTTTGCCAGCTGCAATTCAAATTGTAGAAACTATGTTTGGAGATAATTTTGCCAAAGAATTGGAGTCTATACCTCTATCAAATGTTACTTTTGCCCGTCGAATTTGTGATATAGCTGAAGATGTACAGGCGACAAGCTGTCTTCGATTCAGCTTGATGAGGCAACATATAGCAATAAAGATGTTCATTTAATTGCCTACGTTCGATTTTGTGATGGCATATCATTAGTAGAAGAACTACATTTTTGCAAACCAATAGAACTGAAATTAACGTCGCTCGCATTATTTTGCTATCTTAAACGATTTATATAAATGAAGCAAAAATAGAATGGAAGAATTGCGTTGGAATATGCACAAATGGTGCTCGTGCAATGTCCGGAAAATTTCATAGTCTACAAGCGCTTGTAAAACAAAAATCTCCAATGTGTATATGGACACACTGTATGATCCACAGAGAAGCTCTGGCTTCCAAAGAAATGTCTCCTGGCCTGAATATTGTGCTAACAACGGTTGTCACAGTAGTTAATTACATAAAAATGAGACCTTTGAAAACCAGAATCTTTTCTACACTTTGTAAAGACATGGGTGCATTACATTCAGCATTATTATTTTATTGTAAGGCAAGATGGTTATCACGTGGGAAATTTTTACAACGTGTTTTTGAATTAAGACACGAAATCGCTATTT
Organism: Diabrotica undecimpunctata; assembly: GCF_040954645.1. Lineage (NCBI taxonomy): Eukaryota > Metazoa > Arthropoda > Insecta > Coleoptera > Chrysomelidae > Diabrotica > Diabrotica undecimpunctata. The sequence goes on from NC_092803.1 coordinate 54,122,172, forward strand.
TTCTAGAAGAAGAAAATAGACCGGAAGCCGAGATGTTTCGAGATAGTTTATTTTCGATGAAATTGAGCTACTTGGTTGACATATTCGAGAAACTAAATATTTGAACATTCAGCTTCAAGGAGCCAATACACATATACATATTGGATACGAGTGATAAAGTTAATGGTTTTTGTAAAAAATTGGAACTGTGGAGCAGAAATTTAAAGCAAAAAAACCTAGAAATGTTTGCAAATGGGGATCAATGTATTAAAACTTGCAAGGTTGAAGAACAACACGTAAAAGTTGTTTTTGTAACCATCGAAAATCATTTAGCGATGCGACTAAAAATTTTAAATGATATTTTTTTGCCGACGACAAATTAATACGTAGTTACGAGTGGGTTAGTAATCCATTCCAAATTACACCGGAAGGGCTCTCTACTGTCGAAGAAGAAACCTTCATTGACTTCACGGCAAATGATGAACTCAAGAAAGAGTTTAATTATAAATCCCTCTTTGAATTTTGGGCAGGAGTAAATGATAAGTTTTCTACACTGAAAACCAGAGCGTTCCGTATACTCTTGCCGTTTTTAACATCCTACCTTTGCGAAACAGGATTTTTTGCGGTGGCTGCTTTGAAGACCAAAAATAGATCGCATCTAAATATAGAAAAAGAACTGAGAACGTCTATTTCTAATATTACACCCCGTTTCGATAAACTTTGCTCTACAAAACAAGCTCAACAAAGTCACTGATTGATTATTAAACTTGTTCATAATTTAGTGTTCAGTGCTCTTTATAATTATACCTGTTATATCAGTGTTCATGTGTATTTTATTTTTTATTTTGTAAGAATTTTGTTTTGCTTTGATTTTAGTAAATTAGTCAATGTTGTTGATGTTTTAATGAATAAAGTGATTTTTTAAATATCTCGCCGGTGAGCGAGATCATCGTTGGGTCCTTGACATGCCACACGAGAGCGGAAAATCTGCAATCATAAACCTATTTTAAGGGTGTGTGGCAACCAATTTTTGTAGGATATTCAAATTTCGTCAGAATCGTTAAGAAGCTTATATTTATTGCAATGCTATTATTTTGAAACACGTCTTTTGTAGATATAATAGTGTAGGATACAATATGTATTTTCGCCAATTTTTGTTTTGGAAGTATATGTTTAATGAGGTTAAAACTTCGGAAAGCCAAAATGGCTTCCCTGTAGTTCTGGAGTCTCTTTTATGTGTTAGCTTACCTATTTTCGACGATCCATCATCCAGGAAGAAGGCAGCCTGTCAAACATCAGATTTATATCACAGAAAAAGATTTTCTTTATACATATTCATGAGGCGTTCCTTTTAACGAGCCGAGATGATAAATTGTAATTTTCTCGCCTAATTACTATTATCTGTAGGAAAACAGATGAGTCTTTGACAAACAGCCAGGTGTCGGGAGATTTCACATTCATAATGAAAAGTACATACAAGCATCCGCCCTTCAATCTAAACTTTACAAAATTTTCTCTGCGGAAAGTTATTTAATGGAGCAATGTCTGCATGGTGCGGTTATTCTAGACAAACTCACATTATATGTGTAACAGACAGCTTGTTTTTAGAATATAAACAAGAAAATCGTAATACATTTTGCGGTAATATGATTTAATGCAACCGCATTAAACTCTAATTATATTAGGTGAAAAGGAAGACAAAAAATATAATGGGTAATTTGTATATAATTTTGGGTACATATTCAGGTGCATAAGAAAAAACTACACTAAAATTTAACGAATTTTAATTTCACACAGTACTTCTTTATTGGTTGTTCAATTTTAATAATTTTTTAAAACGATAAAAGTTAAGGGAAAATCGTAAAAAATCATGTTTTGAGATAAATGGGTTTTTAAAGTTTTCATTGTTAAGGAAAATCTATAAAAAATGCTTTACTTTGCTTAAACGAAGATTATTGTTTTTCGTTGATACCTTCTCTAAAGGATCATTCGTAATGTGTGTATAACTTTTATTTTATTTTTTTAAATTCGTCTTTTAAATGCCAGTTAATACAGCCAATGTTTTGAGTTTTGCCAATATTGCATCAATTTTTTTTTTCATGATGTAGACTAATTCTTCTTCTTCTTCTTCGTCTAGCCATTCACGTCCACATCTGAACATAAGCCTCTTCAAGTCTTCCTTTCCATTGTTTTTTATTGTACGCTACTTGTAGCCAATTTTTCCCGGCAGTCCTTTTCAGATCATCTGTCCATCTCATAGGAGGTCTGCCTCTGGGTCTTTTGTGTTGGTATGGTCTCCAGGTTAAAATTGATCTGTACCATTTGTTTAGGTCGCTCCTAGCTATTCCTAGCGTATTCCCATTTCAACTTTAATGATTTTTGCACCACATCGGTGACTTTGGTTTTCTGTCTTATCCATGTGTTTGTTTTCTTGTCCTTAAGTGATATACCTAGCATTGCTCTTTCCATCGCGTGTTGAGTGACTCTAAGTATATTCATATTCTTTTTTGTGATTGTCCATGTTTGTGCCGCATAAGTTAATATCAGAATAATGCATGCATCAAAAACTTTAGATCTAAGATGTAATTGAATTTGTTGGTTTCTGAGTATATAGTTCAGTTTACCGAATGCTGCCCAAGCTAACTTTTTTCTTCTTTTTATTTATTCAGTTTGAATTTCCCTATTTAGTATTATTTTTTGTCCTAAGTATATATATTCTTCAACTTTTTCTATAATTTTATTTTTTATTATTGTCACGGTGTCTTCGGAGTGCATGACTTTTGTTTTGTTTAAATTCATTTTCAGTCCTATTTTAGAAGATTCAATATGTAATTCTAAAAGAATGGTTTGCATTTCTTGTAGGTCAGTAGCTATCAGGATTATGTCATCTGCAAATCGTAGATTACTGAGGTAGCGGCCATTGATGTTTATTCCCTTACATTTCCAATTTAGGTTTTTAAAAACGTCCTCCAAAACTAAGGTGAACAGTTTGGGTGATAAAGTATCTCCCTGTTTGACTCCCCTGTTTAATGGTACAGGGTTCGTGTGTTCATTTTCATTTAGGTAGTATGTAGCTGTAGCTTGGTTTATAATTTCTTTTATTAAGTTAATATATCTGCTGTCTATTCTACAATTTTCCATTGCGTTTATTACGCCCGTGTGTTCTATGGTATCGAAAGCTTTTTCGTAGTCTACAAATGCTAGGAAAACTGGAAACTTGAATTCGTTACATTTTTCTATTAATATTTTTGTGGTTAACAGGTGATCGGAAGTTGAATAGCCTTTTCTAAAACCTGCCTGTTCATATGGTTGGTATTCGTCTAATTTCCTTGTTAGTCGAGTAGTTATGACTTTGGTGAGTATTTTAAACGGGTGTGACAGTAGGCTGAGGGGTCTGTAGTTTTCCAATTTTCGACTATCACCTTTCTTGTGTAATAAGATTACTTTAGAGTTGTTCCAGCTCTTAGGGACTTTGCCCTGATGTAAACAACTGTCCACAAGCTTAGTTACAATTGCAATTAGTTCCTTACCTCCTTCTAATATCATATCTGTGGTAATATTATCTTCTCCTGCAGCTTTATTTCTCTTCATATTTTCCAATGCTGTAGTTACCTCTGAAATTGTTACTTTTGGCATTATTTCTGATTCAACATTTTTTATTAATTTCCGTGCTGGTCTCATCTCATCATTTTGTTGATGTGTTCTGTAAAGTTCTGTGTAAAATTCTTCTATTCGTGTCAGTATGTTTTCTCTAGTTGTGATTTCATTTTCGTCTTTTTTCATTAATGATATCATCTGACGTCGTCCTAGTGTCGGTCTGAGGCATTTCATACTCTTATTTTTTTCAATAGTTGTTGTTATCAATTTTTCGTTTTCTTTTCTTTTTTTTTGTCTGATTCCTTTTCTAATCTGCCTATTAAGTTCTCTTTATTCGTCGGTTCCCCTTTTGTTAGATTTATTTAAGATCTTCCTTCTTTTTATTTGTTGTAATATTTCTTTGTCTAATTCATTATATGTTGTTTTTGTTTTTTTCAGTTGCAGAAGGCTTTTATTCACTGTTTCGGTAATAGGGTTATTCAAATCATCAATATCATTGGAGTTTATCTGCTGCATGCTAACTTGATTTAATGCATGCGCTATCTTTTTATTAAATTCACTATTTTTGATTTCTTCAGATGTCCATTTGTATCTTTTTTCATGTATTCTTTTTCTTTCTAGTTTTTTGTTAATTATTAGTTTTGTTCTTATTAGTCTATGACCGCTTCCTAGGTCCAACTGATTTAATACTGATACGTCTTCTACTAGGTTTCTATTCTTCGTTAGGATATAATCTATTTCATTCTTTGTCTTTTTATCGGGGCTCATCATGTCCATTTTCTGCTTGGTTTTTTATTGAAAAAGGAGTTCATTGAGTACATGTTATGTTCATTCATGAAATTGAGAAGCATTTCTCCTCTATCGTTTCTTTTTCCGTAGCCATAGTTACCAATTAAATGTTCGTAATCTTCCTCTTTTTTGCCCAATTTAGCAATAAAATCTCCTAATAGTATTTCGTAATTTGCCTTATTTGTATCTATAGCTGTTCTTATTTCATCATAAAATATTTCTACTTCTTCATCGTCGTAGCTTTTGGTCGGAGCGTACACTTGGATCACTTTCAGAGTGGTTCTTTTATTAATCCTGATGATGAGATATGTCTGATATGGGCTTGAATTCTTCGATACACTGTGTGAGGCTTTGTTTTACCAAGAATCCCACTCCCGTGTATTCGCCACCTTTATGCATAAAATGTGTGCCATTTTTTAGTATTATATGCTCATCAGTTTTTCTTCTGGTCTCGCATATACCAAGGATATCCCATTTTATATCCTTTAGTTCACTTTCTATTTCTGGGAATCTATTGTCGTCCGTCAGTGTTAGAATATTGTAGGAGCATAGCCAAATTGTCATCTTGTGGCAGCCGGGTCTTACCCAGGGATTCTTAGCACCCCCCCTTCCGTTAGTTGTTTGATCGCTGCAGTGATCAAGTCTCTGGGAAGTGCTGGGCACTGGGGGCCTTTTCTTTTTTGTCCTGTACATTGACTTGAAGATGTAGACTAATTAGGGATTATAAAATCTGTAATAACAACAAAAATTACAAAATCCAAATTAAGCTTAATTAAAAAATTAAATTATAAAATAGGAAACTTAAAAACACTTTTAAACATATACATTTTAAACACATTTTAATATTAGCATTTTAAATATAATACTAAGAACGACAAACTTGTTTGAGCTTAAAGGAAATCTTTAATTAACACTGGAATTGGAGTGTTGTAGAAATTTGCGTGGCATCTGGGTATTTCATTGCTGCCAATTAAACTTTGGAGAACTTCAGTTTTTTATATCTTGCAATTGTTTTACTGTAAGCTTTTTTTAGTGTTACTTGCTCAAAGTACTGGAAACTTTTCCTATACTTTGACGATTTCATATTCAATATTTCTAAATCTGTGTGCTTGTAGGATGTTTTGTAGAAAAAACTATCTAACGATAGCTTTTCTAACTTTATAACGCAAATATCACTACAGTGAAGTGTTTCCTTCTTAGTATTTATAGTAAAATTAAAGTCACTTGGGAGATTTTTTATATCATAGTAGTTATTGTATTCAATTTTGTAGAGCTTGAAATGGCTGCCTTTTTCCTTGCTGTCCTAATTAAAGTAGCATATTGCTATTGAAAGTAAATTAGACCTGATTTGAATGATCTTTTTATATTTTTTTCAATTACACAGTGGACAAATTTACCGCCAATTTGAGTGTGACAAACTTCAAGAAGGGAATTTTTTTGGGTTATAGATCTAATTCTAAATTTGACAACAACCTAAAAGTAACAAGCATATATTTGTCTTTTTGCTGTCCACAGCATTTGTCAAAATATATTGTTATTTCCAATTTATCTGTATTACAACGAGCTTTTTTTTCCTCCAAAATTTTTAACAAACATAAGCCAACCTCAGTTGAACCTTTGTTATAATACCTTCACCTTTATGCCGTAAAATTATAAGTGGATAATTAGGACTTATAATAAAAAGATGAAATTTATCTACGTGGGATTGGCTTATCAATCGAAACAAGATAATTGAAATTTGTCACTTACTGAGTTTTTCTGCATAGTCCAGTCATTTGGTAGTTTTACCTAGAAATTTTTCCGGGAATTTTAAAAATTGATAATTACATATATAGATTTTGGTATTTCTTTGCGAATTCTTCTTCTTTGCTACCTCGTATCTCCGCCGCCAGCGCTTTCAAGTTGAAAAATTGTCACCTAATAACATTTTATTATATCTCCTTTTCGACGCATTTCACAAGAAAAACGTTTATGTACAAAATTAAACTATACTTTGTTTCAAGTTAAAAGAATAACATTGGGCTTATGGAGATCAGTGTTGCTAAAACTCTCAGGCCTTGTAGTTAATTAATTTCACTAATAAAAGGATATGTACAGTTGAATACAAATAATGCATTATAAATACTTGTTTTTTTAATTGACAGATATAGGCATGTAATTATTATAGGTCTGATAAAAATAGTTAAATTGTTTAACATTACATATTTATTACCGCTTTAGATAAGATGTAACTAAAAAAAAACAAGTGCAGCTTTAATTTTATTTTCATGGAAGTAATAACAACAATTGCATACATAAAAATTTTTCCTTGTAAACAGGGTGAATTACCACCAACGGAACGAAATATTAAAGCGAAAGAGTAAAAAAAAATTTAAAAAATTTTAAATTATTAGTTTGTAAGTTGATAAAAGCTACATTTTAAAATTATTTTAAAATATACATGGTATCCCAATAAATTTCGGCGTATCAAAGTTATATTTTATCTTCTTATTCTTCTTATGTTATATGAAATTTTATTTCCACTTTTGCCGGACTGGAATTTACAGACTTTTTTCTGATTCGGCACTTTTTGTCCGCCGATTTGCACACTATCACATAATTTACTCGCTGTATATTAACATCATCCTCATCTTCTCTATCATCGCTATCACTTGTCACTCTCAACCGTTACATTTATTACCACAGGATTAATGTCGTCCATCAACCCACCAATAAACCAAAATTTTTGCTCTTCCTTAATAGCAAGTTTACAATAGTTTTTCCAGAAGTTTACAATAGTTTTTCCAGTTTTCCACTGTTACTACACCAAATGCATTTCTTATTAATTGTTCCATAGCGGCGGTCTTAAACTCTGTGTTGTGTGAGGGAATATGTCTTTTAACTTGACGACTCCATACCATTTCAATTGGATTTAACTCACAATGGTATGGAGGTAGTCTCAGAATGGCAACATTTTTCTCTTTGCACATCTCCTCGATTTTATATTTTATGTATTTTTTTTTGTATGTGTTTACGACTTCCATGAGCTCTGATTTGAAATAATCTTCTTCAAAAAAGATATCTTTCTCCAGCAACCATGTCTTAATTGAATCTTTATTAAAGGCTTCTGTCGGAATCAATTCTTCTCTCCTTAAATGGTACGAAACGTTGTCCATCACCACAACAGTTTTCTCTGGAAGATTAGAAAGTAGCTTTTGCTTAAACCATTGTTCAAATATAGGACCATCCATCTCATCATGATAGTCCTCTGAATTTTTTAGCTAAAAACCAAAAAGCAGCACCTTCTACAAAGTCCAATTCGCTACCTGCATGCACTATAACAAATTGGGGGGCTCGTTGTGTCGGCTGTTTTAGGCCTGTTGACAACCCCTTAACAAACTCATCCGTGATTGAAGTCACTGAGAGGTCCTTCCATTCTTTAGAAACACAACGTCCAACATTCACCCAAGTTTCGTCCAAATAAACGACGGTGTATCCTTGAGAACGAAAATTTTTTCTCATCTCACGCAAATACTGATGTTTCCATTTTAGAATATCGGGACGTTTAATCTTGTTTGACTTTACTCCTCGTTTGCAAAAAACAAAGTTCATTTCATGGAGTATTCTCCACATTGTTGTACGTGATATGTTTGCTAAATCTTTGTCTTTTTTAACCCGTGCAAAAACTTTGTTCAATGTTGGCGGTAAATTTTTAAAGAAAAAACTATGCACGATGGCACGTAGCCGCGTATGAACTACTGCATTGTAAGTGAACTTTCTGCTGTTCACTCTACTTTTGGTACGTTTTCTTTTTTTTTATGGGCTTTAGTCCTCCTTCCGCAGCTTCTTTGCGTTATGCACGGATGTCCAAGATATTCCCTTGGCTTAATTTTTGAATTTTCATTTTCAATGAACATTTAACGGTAAAGTCAGAATAACTACTAAAGAACCACAAAGGCTTATTATTATTTAGTAGTCAGAAAACGACATAAAATCGCTGACATACCCACACCGTATTATTTTAAGTTGCAATTAGTAATTAGATATATGCATTCCAAGCGGTCTGTTTAATTGCTTATCTTTAATAGCCGGCAAAATGCATGATTTAGCTAAGCAATATTTTCTACTGATTTCTATGATTCATGACATATGGTATTTTTACCGAAAAACAAATAAACTGTCATTACTATAATTAAAATAAGATAAAATAAATTTATCTTTTGTAAATAGTATTTATTTATTAAAATCATTTTCCCTACTTCTCATCTCGTGTTTTGAATGGGCACTTTTGGTCAATTACCTACGTTAAAAAATATTAATTTAATTAATGTCTGTGGAAACGAAAATACAAATAATACAACCCTGGATCGTGCTTTGTGTTAGTTGTGGCATCGCCGCGCTTCTATCGTCCATAAGAAATACATGTCCCTATATCCGCAATGTTAATTTTTTAACGTGGAACGCTCTATAGTACAAATTTCCTACAATTTATGTTTTTTTATAAATATTTTTTTTTATTTTACAGCTTTTGACGTACAAGCGCCTCGTACGTATGCGTTTTGGAAAAAAACTTATTTTTACACCACCTTCTTCCTCTTATTGTGTCGTGTTCTAACCAAGGTTGGCAATCACTTGTTTTAACGCTTCCCTATCTTTTGCAATGTGAAATATTTATTTAACACTGAGGTTAGTCCAATTTCTGATATTGCTCAGCCAAGATTTCTTCTTTCTTTCCCAGCCTTTTCTTTCCTCTACATTTCCTTGGATGATGACGTACAGAAGAGAGTATTTATTGTTTCGAAGTATGTGGCCCAGATACGATGTTCTTCTTATTTTAATTCTGTTCATAAGCTTTCTGCCATATCAAACTCGTCTTAACACTTCTTATTTTAAGACTTTTGCAGTCCAAGAAATTTGTAGAATACGCCTATATAGCCACATTTCAAATGCCTCTAATTTTTTGACGGATTAGGTTTGTGTACAAGCTTCTACCCCATATAGCAGTTGTGACCATACATAACATTCGATAAACCTCAATCTGATAACCATACTCAATTTCTTATTTGTAAACATTCACTTGTATATTATAAATCCTTTTCGAACTATTTCAATTTTGACCTTTATCTCCTCATCTTGATCTAACTGTGAGCTTCACACACACAAGCAGTGATCAACCCTGCCCCTAGGAACATGTGTATACCAATCTAAGAATGGGATCCACATGTCCGAAGATCAAACCGGTCAAACTTCGCTAGTCGAAGTGATACCTATCTTACCCCCAGGTTTTTCCTCCACCCCTCCTCATCGTGTGACTTACGTGAGGAGGCTTATGATCTGAGTGAATGAAAGTTACTTAATGTATCCTGGGTAATGAAACACCCTCTGTTTTTAATGACTGTGGTTATGCCACCTAACTGTAGGGGTAGCCACATCTAGGCTTTTCTCCCTATTTACATGTTTACATATTTACTCTATTGAAGTTACTCTATCATGACTTCGGGACTTGAGTCCCTAATACAAAAGAAAAAAAGCGTGTATTCCGACCATAGAGCCCCCAGCCTTGGCTGACGACTCTATGTTCGGAAAAGAGTGTGTGCTCGGTCACTCGGCCGCCGATTTGGCAAAATAAATTTTGTTCTCCTCGCCGGCCGAGCACCCGAGTAGGGTCCGGCCACTGAGTCCTTGTATGCCGCACAAGACCTCAGTGCTCGGATTTCGCGAGAATATCAGTATTCATCTGATCCGCCTTAGGGGCCTAGTCTGTTGAAACGGTATATGTAGAGCTTGATGGGCCCTCCATATTTGGTCTGTGTTGAAATTGAAGTTACAAAAATGTACAGTGAAAAAGATTTAAAAATTGGATGAATCCAAAGTGATTTAGATAGAGACCGTTTTTTTTTTTTGTTTTTTGTGGACTTCCTTGGAGCCTCGGAACTATAATATGCCTGGGCAACAATTCTTTCCTTTTTTTTCATTAATCCTATTTGTGTGCGTGTGTTGGGGTGAGCATTCCCAAGTGTATACTGCTCTACTCACCCCGGTGTATATTGGGCTTATATCTAACTGTGAGCTTATAATTGCTCCAAGGTATTTATACTTCTCGACTCTTTCTAACGGTTTACCCTCCGTTGTCAGCAGGGTTTTTCGAGAATACCAGGTAAGGTAAGTGCGCCAAATATTACCATGCTCCTAATCTTGCCAGTCCCCATAAATTTATTAATTTGTCGCTTGAATCACAGATGGTCATATAAGCTAAAATATCGAATTAAAACAACCACTCTAAAAACGTTATAGGTGGAACCAGTTAGTATTGGTGTACACGGCAAAGCAGCGTGTATTTCGTGCGATTTATTTATAAAAACGTGGGAAAACTGTAATTATTGTCATAAGCTAGCTAATACCGACTATAGAAGGGTGAGAACGTTATCAGGTAGGTACTTTCAAGTGCTTTATTAATCCATGTTGTGTTAATATAAAAGAGAATAAAACATAAATCGCCATTTTTATTCCGCGGTAGTAATGATCCTAATATTGCCACATGAGATAGTTCCTAATATTGCCATGGCAATATTTGGAACCTAACATGAAAATTTACTTTTTATTAATAAGAACTTTCTTTTCAACAAAATGCTGTTTATTCAATGCCTAAAGTTAATGGTATTAATGTTTTAAGATTCTTCTTCTTCTTAACATGCCATACACCAAAGTGCGTAGGCGACTATCTCATTACTAGAATTCTGTTCTTGGCGGCGTGACACAGCTCGCCTGTATTGTGTATTCCTGTCCATTCTTTAATATTCCTTAACCAGGATAATTGTTTGCGGCCGACTCCTCTCCTACCTTCGATCTTCCCTTGTAGGATTAACTGTGGTATTTCATATTTTGCTCCTCTCAATATGTGCCCAAGGTAACCAATCTTGCGTTTTTTAATTAATTTAAAGAGTTCGCTTTCCACGCCGGCTCTCTTAAGGACGTCATCGTTTCGAACTCTATCCATCCAAGGTATGCGCATCATTCTTCTTAATGACCACATTTCAAATGCTTCAAGTTTGTTGATAGATGTTTTTTTCAAAGTCCACGTTTTCATGCCATAAAGCAAGATGGACCATATGTAGCACTGGACCATTCTGTAGCGTATTTCGAAATTTAGGTTTTGATTACATAGGAGCGGTCTGAATTTCACAGAAGCTTGTCTTGCCATTTGTATTCGGGTTTTTATCTCTTGTTGTGGATCCGATTGGTCATTGATTGTGGTGCCAAGGTATTTAAAAGTTTTCACGCGTTTTATGCGATCGTCACCTATGCATATTATCGGGAAGAGTGTGTGGGTCTTACTAAACATGATAAGGATAAATTAATATGCCCCAATTGTTCTCAAAAATAGTAAATGTCTTACATTCGTTTTTTAAATGTTAAGGTTCAATATTATTACTTATTTTTATTAACAAAATACCTGTTTCTTTTATTGCCAGTACTGTGGCAATATTAAGGGTATAGGTTCCAAATATTGCCAGTTGGCAATTGTTTAAAAAATAGAAGAATAATACATTTTTTTAATTGTTTTATTTTTATAATTGTTTAGAAATTTGACTATAAACATGTTTGTTACTTGTTTAATAAATTTACAGGTTATTTCAAATAAATTTGTATTTAATAAAAAATTATAAGTCTTTTTGCTTTCTCTGTTAATGATTTCTATAAGAATTTGTAAATATTTCATATTTTTTCCCATGATTGCGGTATCGTCTGCAAATCTTATGTTATTAATGCTTACACCTTCTGTACCCTGTCTAATTTCTCTTTGAATTTCTACTTGGTTTGTCTCACTATCTTCCACCTTTTCAACCTCTGTTTGATGGTAGTATAGGTTTTTAATTAAATTAATATCCTTTGGATCTAGGTGTATTTGTTTCAATGCATGTATGAGATTACTATGTTGAACTCTATCACAGGATTTTTAAAAATCCATGTAACATATAAATACGTTTTTATTATATTCCCCGCATTTTTCTAATAGTACCTTTATTGCACAAAATGCCGCTTTTGTTCCCATTCCACCCCTAAATCCAAACTGTGTGTTGTCTAGTTGTTCTTCACATTTTTTATATATACCCTGTTGAATAACTTTGAGTAATATTTTTAAAGTGCGGCTAACGAGCCTAATTAATCGGTATTCATAACAAGATAAAGGATTATTAGGTGTTAGATCGATTATATCCATTCTTCAGGAATTTGATCATCATTATATATGTTAATAAATAATTTAGTTATACACTCAATATTTTCGTCATTCAGAATTTTTAGTATATCTACTGGAATTTTATCAGGACGTAGCGCTTTACCACTTTTTGAGTTTTTAATTGACTGTTTCTCCTCTGATATTAGAATTTGTATATTTTCATCAGTTGGTAATGTTTAATTTATTTCTTCCCTATTATGTGTAAATAGCTTCTTGATGTATTCTGGGACGATTCAAAATGTGCCGCTGTTGATTACAAGAACGTGCAGTGATCGATGAAGCATTGAACGCAAACTGAGTAGTGTCAGTGATGCAACTAATATTTGGGACTACTCACATAATTCAATAGCGATACTTCTGCCATCCTACGGCCTAATATTGAATTATGAATTGTGCCGGTATTATTGCTGAAAATAATGCGTACTTTGCTGTTTATACATCGCATTCTTAGTATTAAAAGGGCACATCTCGAAAATCGTTACTTTTGGGAAAACGAGTTTAAATATTGAGCTTGTTGTTCTTCAAATTGTTCTCAAACTTCATCGTTTTCATTTACTCACCTATAACATTTTTATTTGAAAAGATAGATAAATAAAAATAGGTATACAATTTTCACTATTATTTGTACTCTATAATGGATAATCGAAATATTACAAAAAAATTAATTTAATTAAAAAAAACGTTTCAAAAAATCTCTCCCAAGATAGGCCCCTCTCCCACTAAATTTCTTTAAATTTTGCAGGCATCTTACGAATTAAGCCTTTTAATGATTAAAGATACACTATGTTTTTAAGTTACAAATCTAAATATGGCTGTGTAATAATAATGTTTAACTACTTTCAATGATAAAAGTGCCTCTTGTAAAGGAATTAATAAAACATTAAATCGTAAAAGATTAACAAAAAATAACTTTATTCTCAAATGCCAAAATTAATAGGCATGTAGCATACAAATCTAATAACAAAAACAATAACACTCTTTTTAGGGCAGTCATATAAAAAAAACCAGAATTGTGTTAACGTTTATAATGTAACACAAAACTAAAATAGTTCTCACAAAAAATTACTGAATTTACTAGACAAAAAAATTAACAAATTTTCTCAACATAAAATCATTCTTCTTTTGTGCGAGCGCGTTGTGTGATCATGTTTATTTTTTACAATCAGTCATGTTTGAATAGAATAAAATAGCTAACGACTAGAATAGTACCTAAAGAACTATGGAATATAAAATAGCCAACAGGCTTAAGTTTTTAGTAATAGTCATAAAACATTTCAAAAATAAAACAAAGTATTAAAAATTACAGTTAGAAAACAGTCACATTAACATATTATTATAGTAACAAGCATGATAAGGGTCAATAACTCTCTTAGAAATTAATTCTTTGAGATCCTGTTTCTTATTTAAACTTAACTCAAATGGCGCACTATAAACTGTTTTGATGGATATTTCTTCATTATCCAACATTTTATTTCTTTTGTTTCTAACATTTATTTGTTTAAACGCGTCTTTGTATGATGTCTTATATTGAAAAGAGAATGGGTTCCCTTTCGTAAATTTCAGCACTTTGATGTGATTCCATACGATGGTATTATTCTCTTCGTCAACGTTGAAATTATATCCCCACTTAACTTGTTAATCTTTCAAGTCGTAAAAAAATCATGATGGTATCACGGTGGTGTATTGAGGTGGTGTAAAGATTGGACCAGCTTTTAAATCTCTTAATATTTGTTTCTGTATCAGCATGTGTACATTTTCGGCTTTATTTTGCGTATGACCTTTTTATAAGGAATTTGTGAGTTATGCCCTTTAAGTTTTTTATAGTAGTGGCTGCAAACATGTATAAAGAAGCTATGTATTTATTTTTGTTTTGGCCACAACAATTATCTGTTACAAATAATACATAACTTCATGTTCATCTGCATCCTCACAAACATTCTTTAAAAAGTATAGAACGCAACTTCATCTCCACTGCACCTCTTTTTCCTTGGGTCTCATCTCAGAAATAGCAATGCACGTCACCATAGCTTTTAAAATTCTTTTCATTCTCTGGTAATTTATTTAACACAGTTAAAGTAACGTTCTAGCTATTCAGTGTGGATTTATAACAAAACGATGATGTTTCTCCTTTGGGACTTTGCTTAGTCCCAAATATTAGTCCCCTAGATAGTATTAGATAATCCATAGATTATCACTTAAACATAGTAGCAAACGCATAAATTATATTTGTCAAGAGTCATTCTATCATTCTTTTTTTCTGCTCGGCTTAATTCCTTTTCTTCTAGGTTAGTATCATATTTGACTTTGAGAGCAAGCCTCTGAGCAGCAGAAGAGTTTTTATACTGTAAACAAAGATCGCATTAATATTTCTTGGGTTGAAAGAAACCCAATCTAAAATGGGTAGTGAAAATCTCATAAAACAATTGAAACTTTCCAGGATCTCGGGAATTATTCTTCTGTTTTTCTTGAAAGTCTCTAAATAAGTCAGTAGTACTTTTCGGTCCACTTATGAACTCTCTTGAGGTCGACGCTCTTAAATAATGCGATTCAATTCGTGGTATTAGATTGATAAATCTAATGATATCTTCTTTCAGATTGTCATTCACGCGTCTATGACTACTATGTTTGCCTCTTCTATCTTCTTCGACAGAATTGCCATTGTTAGTCTTATATCTTACTGTGCGAAATATTTTACTTGTTATTCCCAACGTATTGATAAAAAATGTTTTGCAGACTCTGATTTTGGCATTATTATCGTACAAGTAGAAAGCAGCATTTGGTGCTCTGGGATGTTAAGCGTTTGAATACTTATATTTAGGTTCAAATATAGCCATTCTTGCTTTTATAAACATACTGTAACTGCAAATCTTCTAGTGCCCAAAAACATTTGAAATGTTGAAGTCTTTTAGCCTCATCAAAATTTTTATCTTTTGGTTATTTGGCTTTCATTTAGTGGGATCAGCTTTACGTTTCTTCGATCTCCTGAGCGATGTTGCAACTACTTCAGAAGTACCATCATCAGAGGAATTTGAAGATGAGCTTGGCGAACGTTTTGTACCTTGATGTTCATTATAAGTGGGATCATTGTCACTAATATCAGCATCACTCTCTTCTGAATTCATTGGCGATATACGGTAATATACAGCTAGAGTTTGTGGTGTTAAAATTACGGATTCTAGTATTGAAGGTGAAGTAGTTCTAGATGATAAAGACTGAGGCTTGGCTTCAATTTCTTTACCTTTTAGGATATGGGAAACAAATCGTCCTTGTTCCAGTGAACAACATCGAGAGGAAAAGCTGCTGCTAGAAGATGTCGAACTGCTACTGTTGACGCTAAAAGACGAACTGGAACTACTAGATGACGATCTCGACGAACGCTTTGATGTTGTTGCAGTAACAGTGTTAGTCTCAACCAAAGAATTATTTTGTAATGACAGAGTATTATCGGCTATTTCTTGTTGCTTTAAAAAGTTTTCTGATGAACTTAAAGGGATGTTCTCTTTTTCTTCATTGCTGACCTAAAAATGCAAAATAATATGTAAGTAGTTTATATATATGTTAGTAAATTAAAAACTTACGTTTGGGTCCTTATCGCAACTGTTTTTCCATTCATCAGGTGGATGTGAAACATTAAGAAGGTTCATAATTCTTTGCGATCGTGATGACATATTTCTTCAATTTTTTTGCAATCTATCAGTAAGGGGTTAAGATATAGTTACCCTCTTATTTAATACTTGTTAGTACATAAAATAAGAATAATAATTAAGGCCTTAGTACCGAAAAACTTTGTAGTTTATGGACACAACTAAGAAACTCGTTGAATTATTTTACTATTACAAGGATTTAACTTTCAATGATATTGTAAATCAAACAGAAATTTTTGTAATAATAAGAATCCTTTAGATATAGTGCCCAAACTCGTACAATAATTTTAGTAATATAAAGATTTTTTTTTAAATAAACCCATAAATTTTCGGAAGTTTTACTAATATACAGCATTTAATCTTACTGTGTCTTTATAAAACAAAAAATATAAAACAACACGTTCCTCACGTTACGTTTTGTAATAGAAGGGCTCAACTCGTAATGGGAGCGCTCACTAACACACCTGCTTCGACAGACATCGGCACCTTACTGAATGGGTCTACCTCGCGGGAAGATGTGTTGGCGGAGAGGGAAGTACGAAAGGGTCACATTATATCGGATCGTTTTTAATTTCTGTCCAGGCCAAGTTGTAGTACTAGTAGTTTTGTGCCCATTTATGCCATAAACTCAAAAACCCTAATTTTCGAGATGTGCATTTTTAATACTAAGGGTACGACATATTTCTTGACGATTTCGTCTCTCTGAAAAAGTCCAGGCAATTCAAATGAATTCTCAAACTGTGTAGGATAGTTGAGTACGTCATACTGATTTATAACTTTGTCAACTGATTTAAACGAAAACAACGTTCCTAGAAGAAAATTCAGAGTAGTATATACCGAATATACATATTAATCGAATATACCTATTAAAATTTCGTAAAAACGATCAAGCCGTTTTGAAGTAGTATGGCAACTAACTCTGTGACACTAATATGACTATTAAAAAAGTAGGTGTTGGTGATAAAAAGGTGACAATTAAGTATTTTTGCCCTAACTTGTATGTATTGTTTAATACCACATATTATAAAAATAAAATTACTATTTTTATTGGAAGTGAGCCACAATGTAAGTTTAAAATAAGTTTATTTTCGTTTCAGTTTCCACTTCGGAACAAATATAAGTACACTCACTAAAATAGTTAAAATTTCGTTTCACATGATACTTATAAAAACTAATTATAAAAATAAAAGAATTTATAATAGATCAAACTGAAAAGTTAGATGAAAGCTCAAGCAGAGTTGTAGCGTAAGAAAATTGTAGCGCTCTCCAGGCGCTTGTCGGCATTGCAACTTGAAACTTAATACCACTAACCGCTGCACTCACTATTGTTCATTTTGAAACTTAATTTTAGCAGTTTTATTAGCCCAAGTTTATATTCAAGAAACCAGCTAACTAGAAATTTTAACGAGGAAATAAGTGAGTCGGGAATAAGTTAAACGACTTTTTGGTAATGCGGAGATTTTCACTTTGCTGACTTTAAATATGCCGGAATAATGTTGCTGTAGCAATGGAGAAGACGAGAGAGTGGAAGTTGCAATGAAAGACAAGATATTTATCATTTAAGTATCTGTAGATCGAAATTGGAACATGAAACGGTGTATAGAACAAGAATATGTTAAAAGCAATAAGAAAGTTGGCATATAATTTCTGTCACCAAATAATTGTTAAGGAAATTTTTGTCAAAGTTATAATAAGCTATTTTATTTTAATCAAATTATTTTATTCAAAAGAAATAAACTTTACTTTTAAATAATCATATTCGGTTTTAATTTATTGCTCAGTACTACTACAAATAGAAAAAAAAATAACATTTATTTGCTGTTATCGAAAATAATTTACTTCTAATATATTTTCCCGAAAAACTTCTTTTTAGTATAAAGCTTAAAATATTACTATAAATTAACAGACACCTCCCATACAGTAAAAATTTTGTAATGAAAATAATCATTGCATCTTCTTCTTCTTTCAGTACCCTGTCCGTTTATTGAACGTTGGCGATCATATTGGCAATAATAACTAAAGCTCGGATTATAGGCAAACTGCCTTTTTTGCCTATTTTGCCTATTATAATTGTTTGTTGCACTTTCTGCCTTTTTTCGTAAATTCCGCCTATTTGTGTCTTTTTTAAAATTTCATGGTACTACCCATGATATTATTCTATTACTAAACCATTCTATAATAAAATTTTGGGTCAATAATAAAATATTAATGGTTTGTTTATATAACAGATTTCTAGGAAAATGTACCTGATCGAGGCTTGAGGGTTAACTATTTTTAAATCTCTAAGCTTTATTAGTTTATTATCAGTTGTACAGTCGGTTACTGTATCAGAGTTTAGTCACAAATTGCTATATCCTAGTTTAGTTTTGTTGCGTATACCGAAAAGCAAAGAACACGTTTTAAAACGTTTTAGACATTTGTGTGAAAAGATGACATCAAAATTAAGGCTATGGATCGCACCTTATTCGGAACTTTCTCTAGAAGGAGATGGAGCATTTTGTAAACCATGCGGCAAATCGGTAAGTTTTATTTTTTCTCTTTTTTTCTCGTCCCACAACATAACTAAAGTCTAAAGCGGTTTTAAAATTCTAATTATTTTTTTTAAATTCTCAGATTTCAAGTAGAAAAAAGTACTTTATTGACCAGCATTGTGGAACCCCACTTCATAAACGTAATTTGGAAAAATTAAATTCCTCTAAGTTAGCCCAAATATCTCTGCGGGATAGTTTAAGCAGTTCAAAAAAAAAGAGGAAGACGCATTTAAATTTGATTTATGCCAGATGATGATTGCATCCAACATTCCTCTATATAAAGTTAATAACCCTAGTTTTAAATGCTTTTTCGAAAAATATCTTAATAAATCCTTACCGGACGAGAGTACATTGAGAAAACATACTGTGGAAAAATGTTATGTGGAATGTATTTCAAAAATTAAGCGGGAGTTAGAGGGCAATTTTTTGTATATTATCGTTGATGAAACGACAGATGTATGCGGCAGGTATATAGCTAATTTAATGATTGGAATTTTGAACGAAAACTTTGCGAGAAAACCTTATTTAGTTGCCGTTAAAGAATTGGAAAAAACAAACAATTTAACAATAAGTCGATTTATACAAGATAGTTCATTAAACCGCTTTTTACCCAACGCTATACCAGGGAATAAAATAGTTTTAATGCTTTCAGATGCTGCGGCATATATGTTAAAAGCTGCTGTTAATTTAAAGATTTTTTATCCTAATTTAATTCATTGCACTTGTGTAGCCCACGGGGTAAATAGAATTTCTGAAGAAATAAGAAATCTATTTCCGTTGGTAAATAATTTTATTAATTTTATGAAAAAAAGTTTTTGTAAAGGCTCCGTTGAGGGTGAAAATATATAATGAAAGACTTCCCGGTGTCCCTTTGCCACCTAAACCAGTAATTACAAGGTGGGGAACCTGGCTCGAAGCAGTATTAGTTATGCTCGGTATTAGTTATGTCAGAATTTGATGATGATATTTCCGAAGCCATTCGAGAAGCAAAAAAAATATTAAAAAATCCCAAATTGAAACCGGAACTCGCTTATATCAATTACTCGCTTATATCAGTAAAATTAATAGATAATTTAAAGACGAAAATTAAATCGGCGCCTGGAAGTAACGGTCAATTAATTTAAAAAAAATTGAAATATGTTTTTGACAAGAATGAAGGTTTTTCGTTTTTATCTAATGTTGCTAAAGTTTTGAATAGGACATTTTCCGAGGAATTTCAAATTATGCCCGGTTTATTATCCGCTCTGAAATATGCTCCAATTACATCTGTCGATGTCGAAAATTCGTTTTCAATGTACAAATTAAATTTAAGTGATCGAAGACATAGTTTTAGGACCGAAAATATTGAAAAACATTTACTTAGTTGTTTCTATTAATGATAAAATTTTAAGTGGTTACAATGTTTAATTATTAATTTACAGTTATTTAGTTACTAGTTTATTTATACTAATGTTATGATTATGATGTGTAAATATACCTGCCTTAAGTTAATATTACGTTAATTCACTTTGTACAATAAATACTAAGTTATATTCCTTTATTGCCTATATTTTGCCTAAATGTTAATATTCCTGCCTTTTTTAATAAAAATCTTTGCCTATATAGGCGCCTTTTTCTTCAATTTTTGTTGCCTATAAATCCGAGCTTTAATAATAACTTTGTTTACGGCGGCTCTAAATAAGTTAGCGGTGCTCTTTTGATACCATTGTTGGAGATTCCGGAGCCAGGATGTTCTTCTTCGACCTAAGCCTCTCCTTCCGGCGATCTTACCCTGTATTATGACATGATACAAATACAAACAGATAAGATACCGCGCATGTAGGCGTGGCTTATGTGACGTCAGCTTGTGCTAAATTTTGCCATATTGTGTTTTGATATTTATGTACATTTACGGTTTATAGAGAATATTTAGTAAAATAATATTTTGAGAGTATTAAAGGCTTTAAATTTTTCGCAATATGAGGTGTGCAGTCTATGGTTGTGCCGTTGACAATATGTGCAAGAGTTTTGTACCCGGTTCAGAATTTTATAGTTTTCCAAAAGACAAGAAAATGCAAGTTTTGGAAACATTTGTGTAAACGCCAGGATAGTTTTAATGTTAAATTTGCTCGTGTTTGCCCTAAGCACGT
This sequence comes from Diabrotica undecimpunctata, assembly GCF_040954645.1. Classification (NCBI taxonomy): domain Eukaryota; kingdom Metazoa; phylum Arthropoda; class Insecta; order Coleoptera; family Chrysomelidae; genus Diabrotica; species Diabrotica undecimpunctata. The sequence continues at coordinate 54,143,059 of NC_092803.1, forward strand.
TATTGAAAGTGTTTATGAACGTAATTTAAAACATTAATTGCTGGGCCAGCAATACATCGTTCACCGTACACCAGCAAAACATCGTTCTTTAAAAAAGGACGCTGTTCCGTCAATAAATTTATCTAAAACAAATAAACAAAACGAGAAGGCAAATTTTCATAGAACGAACCGGCAACATAAAAGACAACAAAAAAGACTTGTGGATAATTTATTAAATAGGTACGTGATATTTATTATATTGATATTTATTATATTATATTTATTATATTGAAGTGCTAAATAATCATGTCTAATGATTTCATTACTAAATATTTGTTTTTGTAGAGCGGAACTTTGTAACAATAGTGGAAACAGTTTTGATGATGGTGCGAGAAGGCTGGTGCTTCTTGTTTTATCCCCTAGAATGCTGATTTGGAAGAATTATCTACTTGTCAAAGTATTGGGTTAGTTTGTAGTTAAAAATTATAGCACATATTATATACTATCTTAACTAGTCTTTGTTTTTTGATATCGAGAATATATTATGGTCCTGTATACTTTAACTCTAATGACTTGTTTTAAGAGTTAATTCTAAAGAAGATAATCGGGACAAAATAATACTTGCCCTAAAACTGCAACAAACATACTGAAGACGACCAATAATCAGATATACTATATATATATATATATATATATATATATATATATATATATATATATATATATATATATATATATTGTTATGGATCAGTTTATCGATCAGAAATAGAATAAAGAGTTTTTTTTTATTATTTTAATATACCGCGGGCATATAAGTTAAAATACAACCCTGTACTTATTTGTAATCGTTAAAATAAGCGAAGACATTGTTTCCGTGACGGACTAGTTTTTCCTTGAAGGACTAAGTGAATAGTGAAAGGACAATGGAATTCGTGCAATTATATATTTAAGGAATAAACTTTGTAATTGTATTTTGCGGTGGACATTTTTCGAAAGTAAATAAGAATTAGATTTAGATATGAGATAACAAGAATTTGGAAGCTTATTTCGGTTGAAAAAGGCAAAATTGTTAATGGTTTCTGAAAAGTAATTTGAGTGAAATTAGTTTATTTGTTTTAAATATTATGTTGGAAATTTTCTGAATCGAAAATTAGTGGGAAAGATGAATGCTTATGATTGGTTAAAAAGGAATGATGGGGGATGAGAGAGTTTGAGAAGGTTGTCTGGGGAGATTGAAAAGATTATTATGTTACCGGCAGACCAGAAGAGAAGGTGTTTTTTCGTGTAGTCAATCGGAGTAGGAGTGTTTTTCGTTTGTTAGTGAAAAAGGTGGAAGCTGAGAGCAGATCAAAACGAGAAGATTAATACCTCTTTTTGAGTCTGTATAGTCCACGAGATCTAATTGAGAAAGAAAGGAGAATTTGTGAATAAAGAGTATCGGTCAAAAGAGGCTTGGGCTTGTGTTTTCGGAGGAGTAGTTTGCTGGTATGCGGTTTTGGAGCGATGCTGAGAACGGGAAAGATTTGATGGTAGCCGGACATAATCAATCAAGGAAGGAACTGTGGTTTGATCGAGAGGAGACATCATTGGTGTAAAAAAATTAAAGGTCAGTCAAATAATTTGAATGAAAGAAAACTTTAAGACATTCTAAAGATAAAATCAAATATAAGCATACGAACTAAGATTCCAAGTTTTAAAGAGTTATTTTTTTGTGAATAAATTATATTTTTTATATGGTAAATTTTTTAGTAGATATTATTATAAAGCAGATCAATAGATAGTTTGTTAATTAAAATTAAATTTAGAGTATAGGAGTTTGTTGGGAAAGATAATTGCCCACAAAAAGTTATTTATTAACATTCACCGTATTGCTTATTGAAATAAATAATAATGTGTGTGCATATTTATGTTGTTTTAATGTTAGTTCCGTTTCCTGTTTTATCCCGATTATGAGCAACTAGGAGATACTAAACCCACTAGAAGAGATATATAAAGTAAACTGATTAAAGTAAAATTAAAAAGGCACCCTGAGAATTTTAATAGTAATTGAATTGTATGACTCTGCATAAATTAGTGAACTAATTAATTAAATAATTGGATTAATTAAATTAGTCTTAATCAATAATAAGACATCATAGAGCAGATCACAACAATATATATATATATATATATATATATATATATATATATATATATATATATATATATATATATATATATCATACTATCATTTTCGCATCGATACATTATGCTTTTACCATCAATTTAGCATCGTCTTGCAAAGTAGCATCTGTATATCGACGCTACTTTACAAGACCTTAATAACTTTTTTCCTGTACTTGTTACAAGAATTTTAACCATCTCATTGATTAGAGTGTTGATACCGTGTTGATATTTTAAAATATCCGCTTTCTCTTTTTATCCCTTACTGAGTTATACAAGTTTATTCCAGAAAATGTTTGAGTCTAAAATGATGGTACAGTGAAAATATTATATATATTTAGTTCAGGGTTTTACCGTTTACTCGCTGCCATTATATACATGAAAATGTATATCCCACTTTCATTATCAATCATTTTAGCATCAGAAATTTGGCATCGCTGTTGAATATAATATTACCCACAATGAAATAGTAAATTTAAGAATATATATATATATATATGTATATATATATATATATATATATATATATATATATATATATATATATATATATATATATATATATATATATATATATATATATATATATATATATATATATATATATATTCTTTTTATCCACAAATCATTCTGGCATCATGGTTGGTTAAAAGTAACGGGTTATGATATATTGCAATTACCTATTGTATCTTCGCTCCAATTGGTCCAGTCGCGACGTACAGCACCTCAAATGATAGGATTTAACCAATAAAATACAATAAGACAGAAAAATCAAATATAGCAGCATGTCCAAAAAAAAATATAATTATATATCTTCGTTTCTATAAGTCCAATCGTGACGTACAGTATCTCAAATGACAGGATTTAACGAATTGAAAACAATGAAGTAAAAAAATTAAATACAGCAACATGTCAAAAGGGCCGTAGTCACGTATCTTCGGTCCTATTAGTCCAATCGTGACGTATAGTACCTCTAATGATAGGATTTAACATAGAGAATACAATGGGATACAAAAACCAAATACAGAACAATGTCAAAAGGGCCTTAGTTGTGTATCTTTAGTTCTATTAGTCCAATCATGACGTACAGTACCTCAAATGAAAGGATTTAACAAATAAAATACAATGAGGTATAAAAATTAAATAAAGCAGCATATCAAAATGGCCTTAGTTATGTATCTTCAGTCCTATTAGTCCAATCGTGACGTACGATACCTCAAATGATAGAATTTAACTGATAGAATACAATGAGATAGAAATCAAATACAGTAAAATATTAAAAGGGCCTTAGTTACGTATCTTCGTTTTTATTAGCCCAATCGTGACGCACAGTACCTCAAATGATAGGATTTAACCAATCGAATACAATAAGATAGAAAACTAAAATACATCAGCTTATCAAAAGGGCCTTAGTTATGTATCTGCGGTCCTATTAGTCCAATCGTGACGTTTCGTACCTCAAATGATAGAATTAAACTAATAGAATACAATGAGATACAAAAATTAAATAGAGTAGCCTGGCAAAAGGGCCTTAGTTATGTATCTTCGATCCTATTAGTCTAATCGTGACGTACAGTACCTCAAATGGTAACATTTAACCAATAGAATACTACGACGTAGAAATCAAATACATCAACACGTCAAAAGGACCTTAGGTATATATCTTTGCTCCTATATATGTTATGTCAAAAGAGCCTTAGTTGCGTATCTCGGGTCCTATAGGTCTAATCAGGATATATGGAGCCTAAAATGATAGGATTTAACGAAGATAATACGATAGTGGAGAGAAATTCAACATGGCTGCATCTAATAACACCTTAAACTGGCAGCAATAAAACGAATTTACGCACAGAGGTATGTGGCATATTACGTGACAGGATTTAGCGAATACCATACGATTACGTCATACATCTCTTTGCATACGTCCACTTTTAGTTAACTACTTAGTATGTATTCAGTACTTAGCTTTGCGGTGTTGAGGCATGGACTCTTAAACAGAAGAATGTTACAAATCTTGAAAGCTTTGAGATGTGGTGCTACTGCCGTATACTAAAAATAAGTTGAGTGGATAAAATTACAAATGAAGGGGTAATACGTAGAATACATAACGATCCAGAAGTTATACTGAATATAAAAAAGAGAAAACTTAAACACTTTGGCCACCTGATGAGTTAGTGATGAGTGAATTATTCAAAACAGCAGTAAATAAAATTAGAATCGCCCTAATGATATCCAATCTCCGATGGGAGAGGCACTCAAAGAAGAAAATATGAAAGACTCGAAAAATCTCCAACGTTCACTGTTAAACATATTCCTCCCGTTCACTGCACACATTTACTGCTCCTTGACGCTGTGACGAGAATGAGATAGGATTTAAAAAATAAAATGACAGAAAACTAAACAAGACAGTGTGTCAAACGTGGAATGCGTCGTAGAACGTGAAATAGCGTAAAATTATATGATGGCCATAGACGTTTCTTTAATACCCAGCAAACGACTCGCTTTGTAAAGTTACATAGGCGGGATCTGTGCGAGAAAAAGTCGATCATTCGTTTTATAATCCAAAGGAGACAATAAAATATTCAACGTTAAAATGTGACATAATGTAACGTTATGATAAATCTTTTTTCTCCCGCACGGGTGCATGCCTGTGTACCTATACAAGGGTAGTCATAACCTTTAAGTTGATCGTAATACATAACTGCAACAACAAGTATGTTGACGGTTTGGTTTAGTATATACAGTGCATTCCGTACGTTTTTTAAACATGATTAGGAAATTGTTGACTGGAGGCTATTAAAGAAGTTCTTAAAAATTTTGCGGGTCACCCCCTTTTCTGTAAATGGAGTGAATATTGTTATCCGTTTAATTTTTTCCCCAGTTGAATAATTCCTGCTGGTATTATACAACTAATAGTCGAAAAATGAAGAGCAAGAGTTAGATGACGAAGAAGCCGAAATCTTAATGACGAACACAAATATAATCGACTAATCAGACAATTAAGATCAGCGCTACATGACGCACGCAATGCCACATTTGAACACTACATTGTCTAAAGAAGATCATTCAGTATGGATACCAACAAAAACACTTAAAGAGACCTGAACAACACAACCCACAAATTAAGAAAGATGACGTTAGTTGAGGAAGATCAGACCAGGAAAAAATGTCAACATTTTCAGAATACCAGATAATAATAATCAAGCAATAGAACACTGAAAACTTTTGTTTTTAACTGTACGCCCGTCGTGAATGACATACCATTTTTTAAATAACACTTAATATTGCACTTTTTTAGTGTATTTATTTCATGTTTCAAGATAATTCTTTTAGGAATATATTTATTTATAACATACGGTCTTATGGTCTTATTACGGCTTTCAGATTATACGACATAAATATATCTTGTATCGCACTGCTAATTAAGAATTATGTTTGTAATTCGATAAGAGGTCCGGATATACGAGACACCAGTGACTCACGCCGCACTGATAAAAAGCCGACAGGAATCTGCATTTCTATAAAAAAAATAGATTAATTTGTTTTGTGTATTAATTTAGTTTAGGTCGAACAAGAGTTGCAGTAAAAGACTTTTCTAAATATAGAGTGTAAACCATATTTCCAATGCTTTATGAAAGAGAACCAGTTTATAATATTCCGGACGACGTAATAACACCTTATTTTAGAATATTGGTCGATGAATTGAAATCATTGTTCAAGAAATGAATTATTCATGTGCAGATGTTTTACTCTAAAAACATGTAAAACTAAAATCTCGATTAAAAAAGTTGCAACCAGTTTCTCTCGATGAAATTTAACCACATTATTGATTTTACGAGTGATAAAATGGGTCGACAAAAGACCAATTTTAATCCTTGCAACATTTAAACATAATAGTTGTATCTTGGTTTAATCAAATAAAAAGAAAAATTATACACAAGTACTAAAACCACAAATTATTCTCGATTATAACTTGTGAAAAAGAGTGTTGATTTTAGTGATCAAGTGGCTTCTTACCAAAGCCCAATACGCAAAATTCTGAAGTGGTACCGGAAAGTGGCAATGGAATTAATATTTAATACCGCAGTAGTCAATGCTTAGTTGCTAAATAATAGAAAACGCAAAAAAAGCGACAGTCTATCCTTGAGTTCAGACTGGAGTTCGCGAAGGCATTTACAAATAAAGAAATGTTGTAACCCTCATGACCAGTTACACCCAAAAATACCATCTAAGGCAAAGCGATGTAGATAATACAAAGCGAAGAAAGTGTACAAGATGTTACAAAGTTTTAAGAAGAAGCATGACTAGTAGAAAGGCCGATAGAAAAGTTAAAAAAGTTAAAACATACTCTGAAGAATGTGATGGCAAAACTGAAATATACCTAGTGTGCTCCAATGAAGCACATTAAAAAACAATTTTACTTATACAGGAACTATTATTGAGTAAAAACGTATTGTGCCTCAAGTGGCCTTATAGTATTGGAAGTCGTAAGTTGATAGTTTCCAGTAGAACGTTTTTATTGTTAATTACCTCCGTAAAAGTGAGTTATAGTATTTATAAAGAAATGGATGTAAATAATATGCCTTCGACATCTAAAAAAGGTAGATGTGAACATAAACGTAGATTGACCACTGCTGAATTACAATCATTGTTAGAAGCATCGGGCGAGGACGATGTAGATTAAATGAATGGTGGAAGTGACTGACAAAATACTTGCACAAAGTCGTTCAGAAAAATCGAGGATTGCGTTTTGGAAAGAGACAACAAAAACAGAATTTAAGACTTTTCTCGAGCTTATGTTCCATATGGGGACAATTAAAATGAACCGTCTGCATGACTACTGGAAAAGTATAGGTAACTTCTCTAATAGAGTTGACTTGACTAGACAATTGTTCATAGCCCATATAAAGAAATAACCGAATCCTCACTTGTCAAAGAAACTAAAAAAACGTTAAGTGGTCTAAAAACTAAAAAGTCCCCTATTCAAACTGGTTTTTAATAAAAAAAATTAATAATATGTTAAAAGTTTTTTTAATATACCCTAAAACTGAAAGCGCAAAGAATCGATTGCAAGTTACAAAATACTTATAGAGTCATACGAGTTTAAAGTCATACAAGTACAGTTGTTTAAATAATCGCTTTCTGTGATAAACAAATTGAATAAATTGTAAAATATTTTTTGATCTGCTTGATATTTAGCACACTTTAATAACTCATCAATTGCCATGATTTCAAGTAGCTATATTATCTGTCGTTAGTCAAAAAACAAAGTTATTAACATTTATAAATTACTACAAACATATATCTTAGAGTTTATGGTTTTTTGGAATTATCTCAATTATTTATGTATTTAAATTTGGTATTTCTCTACATAGAAAACTTGTTATTGTCTACAACTTTTATTTAAATTATTTTTCTTTAGAATGTATACAAAACGTTTTATAAGCAAATTTTTTTTTTTGCCTTTTAAGATTGTTTAAGAAAACAAAGCAAAATCAACTGTACGTCTTTATGAATTTTTTGTCGGCTACCCCTCATATTATTTAGAATTTAAATTTCTGTAAGATTTTTTAAAACTATTTAGCGAGGTTCCGTTAACTACTTTCTTATGGCATGGTCAAAGTCAAATATTATTTTTTTATGTGATTATGCCACAAGTATTGGTCGATATTGAGATGAAAATTACATTTTTAATTAACTAATATTTAACGATACGATTTCCAATATTTAACCTTGTTTATTGTACAAATTATGTAAAAATGTGTATACACATTTTGTACAAAAAACGTTTTTTGAGAACGATTTCCTGAATTGAAATCAAAATGTTAAACATTAAATAATTAAAAATGTGATTCTCATCCCAATCACAACCAATATTTTTGACCTTATCCCATAAAAATCCAATATTTATCTTAAACTATTCACTGATAGCTTCGATTAAACAGCTTGGAAATTGAAATATGTAAAATATTCCTCTACACAACTCTCTGGGAAAAAATATCTAAATTGAATAAATATAACAACTGAACGTTGATATTATAAAAAAACTAGTTGGTTGACCCCAGCCGGTCGGCAGGTAGTTTTAATGTCCCCATTTGAACTTGACCCAAACCGATCGATATTTTTAAAATATTTATTAAAAAAATATTATTTAAGTATTAACACTGGCAACATCTATTGGCTTTAAAATGGTACCAAATACAGTAATTTTACCTCCCAATGTTAAAATGATGGTTTGATGTAAAAAATTGAATTTATAAAAAAATCGGATTATTGAAAAACCGACAACGGTGTCAAGCCTACAAAGGTGCACTAAACGAACATACACGACGTATAAATAGAAAAGGATAGCATTTCTTGGTGATGCTAAATTACTGCAACGTGAAAAGAGCTTAAAACGATAGTGGGATGTATATATATATATATATATATATATATATATATACAGTATATATAGTGTTGGTTGTTGCTCTGGAAACCTCAGAGTCTTCTAACATTTTTGCCACAAGTTGGTCGCATTGCTCCTGTAGTGATCCTTTCCCAAGTTAATATGCTCCTTTTCTACCTTAACTGCACCGTACTGAAGACCATTAAAAATAAAACAATAAAACAGAACCAATAGTCAGAAATACGTATATACGGTTGCCTTCCATCTTATACACATATTTTATTGTATTTTTTTCTTTGTTGCGAGCTATGCTGATATCTTTTACCTTATATATATATATATATATATATATATATATATATATATATATATATATATATATATAAAGGTAGAAAGAGAAAATAATAATAACCATATTTTAGCATATCCTGAAGAAGCGAATAAATTTCTAAAGCTATATAAAAGAACAAAGAGTTTTACTTATCCTACCCTATCAATAACTGATACCTCAAACTAAAACGTCAGTTTACCTAACGTGGCATTCGGCCATGGCTCGCTCCATCAAACTTCACTCTCTTGGAAAAAGTGTTATTTTCTACAATATACTAGTTTAAATTCACTTAGTAAATAAAACATCTACTAAATTATATTAGAATTGCAACAGTTCGTTTCATCCGCAAGCATGGATACATTTTGAAAACTTAGCACAAGGTGATGTCATGCGCGAGATGTACGAGTTTAGTTCGTGGCAATATCATATCTTGTATCCTTGTATCATGGTATTATGAGGTATAGAAGGTTATACGTCTCTGGATGTCTTATTACATGACCGAAATATTGTATTGAATTTTGAATTTTTATCGTTTTTGTTATTTCTGTGCTCTTTTTCATTAGATTTAAAATTATTTCATTTTTTATTCGATAAACCCTACATATCCGCAATACTCGTCGATAAATCCACATCTCAAAGGCCTCCAATTTTTTCATTCATGTCTCTGTAAGGGTCCAGCTCTCCATACCGTACAGCAATGTGGAGAATATTTAGCAGCGTATTAATCTGATTTTAAGGTTTAACGTAATATCTCTATTAGTTAGAATTTTCTTTAATTTATAGAAGCCGGCTCTGGCTTTTTCAATGCGTATTCTTATTTTTTTATTTATATCCCAGTTATCGTTAATATTTGCGTCCAAATGGGTAGTATTGTAGACTCTTTCTAACTCTATTCCATACGCTCTGATGTTCGTTGGTTGTAACTCCGTTTTGCTGACAACCATAAATTTTGTTTTAGAAGTATTAAGTTTTAGCCCATATTTGTCACAAGCTTCGGTTACCCTGTTTAAGTCGTTGCAGGTCTTCTTCATTGGAGGCAATTGTCGTCTGCATATGTCAGAGTGTTGACATTATTTCCGTTGATTTTAATGCCTGTATTTTTAACTAAGGCTTCTTTGAAAATAAATTCAGAGTAAATATTAAAAAGTAGAGGCGATAGAATACATCATTGCCTCACTCCACGTCGCATTTCCACTGCTTCCATCGTGTTGTGTCCAATTCGTATGTTTGCACATTGATGCCAATAATTTTGATAATACGGAGGTCTCGGTCATTAATTCCCACCTGCTGTAAGACACCTATAAGTGTGTCATGGTTTACTCGGTCAAAGGCCTTTTCGAAGTCGATGAAACACATATATACCGATTGTTCGATATTCCTACATCTTTCAACCATGACCTGCAAACTGAAGAGTGCTTCTCTGGAAGCACTCTCTCCAAGGTTGTTTTTGAAAGCAACTTGTGTTTCACTTAGTTTTACTTCTATTTTGTTGTAAATTCTCGAGTGCAGTATTCTTAGCAAAATTTTTAGTACATGACTGTTGGTATATGTCCTGTTTTGTATATTTTATTGAAGATGCTTAGAAGATAATATTTACACTTATCATCAAGTAGTTTGATTATTTCGCTTGAAATTTCATCTGGACCGGTTGCTTTCCTATTCTTTGATAGCTTTATAGTTAGTGTAAGAATTTCTTGAAATTTAATCATTATATCACAATTAAACTAAACTCTTAAAAATAACACGACCAGTAAATAACTGAACAATAACTATAACATAAATATAACACAATATATTAACTTAAAAATCAACACGATACAATTTGAATTTAAAATGCTGGCAAGTTTGGATCTGTAACATTAGAAAATGTGTGGCTTAAGGTAATACATTATATTTAATAGCCTCTTGACCAATGAGACGGCGAATATCAACACGTGTTCATGTTTTTTACAGATGGGAATTTGCTAAACGAATGTACTTTAGTGTTTTATTACCTATCGTTTAAGAAGGAACAAAAAAAATAAAAATGAGTAGAACCATAATTTACCGTCGCTATGAAATACTGTATATCACATTCCATATTCACTTTACCAATTTAAAATACATTATATCCATATTCCCAAGTATAAACACTGTAGATACTGGATATACAATGTTTTTATTTAGTTTTGGGATTTACAGTGATTTACCGTGAGAATCATTGAGTTTACATTTACCAAGACCCAAAACCGATGATATCATCAAAATTATATTTAGGTTGTTTATATTCATCAAGACCGTTGATTTTTTAGTTATTTGTTAGTTCTGTTATTGTGTTAAGTGAAGTACACATTTGTCTGTTATTTAAAATAGACTTTTAAAATTCTACTGTTAGTGATTAATAATTATCAAATATGAATAAAAATCCAAGAATTCAGTTAATGTGAATTCAGCTATGTGTCGAAATCAGAACAAGAATGACTGGGGAGAATCATCCACAAATACTCAAAGGTAAGAAATTTTTTGCAGATAATATAGAACTTATATACAATCGGTTCATAACGTTCTACGACATCTTCCGATTCCCAATCGCCGTTGTCTTCTATCGTAACACATGTCTTTGTTCAAGCCTCTTTCTCTAACTTTCCTATGAATTCATTCTATCCAGCTTTTCCTAGGTCTTCCTCTTTTCCGCCGTCGTTTTCGTGCCCATCGTAGTACTTGCTTGGATAAACTTTTGTCTTCCATACGTTGTACATGGCCAATCCATCTTAGTTGCTTTGTTTTTATATCGTAAATTATAGTATCCTGTACATCCACTATCTCCAATATTCGTGTATTTCTGATGAATATAGAACTTTCTTCACATTATTATTTTGGTTTTAGGGACGAGCAATTGATTTATTCCAAAGCTGATAGCAATAATAGTTACCCTGAAGGGACTAATTGTGAAATGACTCTGCATTCTTATACCGTAGAACATTTGGTTTGTCCACCTTTGGGGCGGATATAAGAGTTGTCATCACGACATAAGAGTTGTCTTGTTAGTTTCTGCACCAAAAGATATCAACACGACAAAATTACTTGTATCGGCGATCACTTGGTGCATTTATGCCATATCTGACTGCTCTTCCTTAGTTTATCCTGCAGACCAATTCAGTTCTTCGGGGTGTGGCGCGTGGACAAGTGAGAGAAAGGTGTTTTATTTATTTCTCAGAACAAAACACTTTACTGGTGGTATCTGAAGAACTATGGACCAATCTCCCTGCTGTCTAAAATGTGTAAACTGTTTATCAGAGTAATAACTAACAGGTTAACGTCGAAGCTCGATAGCTATCAGGCAGGATTCCGAAAAGGTCACAGTACAGCGGATCATCTTCTTACAGTCAGAATGCTAATAGAGAAAGCCAATGAATATCACTTCAAATTATACATTGGCTTCGTTGCTTATGAAAAAGCATTCGACTTCATAGAACTTTGGGCCATAGAGAGAGCTATAAACAACTGCAGGATAGACTCCAGATACAGATAATAATAATGAAAATACAAATAAATAAATGCGAAAACCAAAGCTATACCAATCAAGAGAGGAGTTTGCCAGGGAGACGTTATTTTACCAAAGTTATTTACAATTGGACTGGAAGACGTGTTCAAAGACATTAACTGGGCAGATAAAGGAATACATGTTCTTCTTCTTTTTTAGCCAGGAAATTCTTCGCCTTCCTGGTCCTCGTTTTCGTTTTGCTTCTCCTCGAAGAATTAATTGCAGCAACCCATATCTTTCGCTGTTCCTCATGATGTAACCAATGTATTCAATTTTGGCCGTTGTTGTTGTGGTTCACAATCCTTTTTCATTCTTAATAAAATTTCCTAATTAGTAACGTGGTCGTGATAGGATATCTTCAGGATTTTACGATAAAGCCACATTTCGAAAGCGTTATGTTTCTTACAGGTAGCGTCTGTGAGAGTCCACGACTCAACTTCGTACAATAATATAGGAAAGATATAACATCGTAGTAACCTGATTTTTATGGATACTGATAAATCGTGGCATTTGAATAGCTTAGCCGTTTTTTGAAATGCAGATCTTGCTTTCTCTACCCTAGATTTTATTTCTAGGGAATGGTTCCATTTTTCATTGACGTTAGTACCAAGGTAGGTGTATGTTTTTACTCTTTCTTTTGTTTTTTTAATTTTAAGTAAAAGTTTATATCTCTGACTCACTTCTGTGATTCTATTCATTAACTCCTGGACGGCTTCATAACTATCAGCGAATACCACCGTGTCATCCGCGTATCTGATGTTAATGATACATTCTCCGTAAATTCGAATTCCGGCTTCAACATTTTCTACTGTTTATTGAAAGATTTTCTCAATGTATTTGTTAAACAGCAAGGGTGATAGTAAACATCCCTGTCGGACATCACGCTTGATTTTGATATCGTCGGTTTCTTCTGCCTCTGTAGGGATAGACGATGTTCGATACCAGTAAAGATTGCTAATAATGCTATAAGAATAAATGTTAATAAAAGAAAACATTTGACATACGCTGATCACATTGTATCACGAATAATAATTGATGACCTAGAACTGGAAGGTGTTGCCACCTTCATATACTTAGGGTCGCTGCTAACCAAAGATAACAACGTCAGTGAAGAAATAAAAAGAAGAATAGTGCTCGCCAATAAGTGTTACTATGGCTTAAGAAGACAGATGGCCTCAAAAATGTCTAGAAAAATTAAACTGACTGTATACAAAACACTAATAAGACAAGTGCTAACATATGGTTCAGAAACTTGGACACTAACACAGAATGACCAAGAATTGCTCAAACGTTTTGAGCGAAAAATACTAAGACGAATATATGGAGGCATAAAAGAACAAGGTTTGTGGCGCAGTTGTTACAATTTTGAGTTGTATAGAAGATTTGGAGAACCTGACGTTGTAAAATTCATTAAGGTAGCACGCCTCAGATGGATAGGTCATGTAATCAGACGAGAGGAAGATGCCATAGTCAGAAAAGTTTTTGACCGAAGAGGGCCGATCGGACAACGAAGAAGAGGAAGACCGAGACTTAGGTACCAAGACAACCTAGAAAATGATTTGAAGTCTATCGGAATTAGAGCATGGAGAAGAGTTGCCAGAGACAGGGGCGAATGGAAGATTGTTCTGAAGAAGGCTTTGGCTCATAAAGAGCTGTAACGCCACTGATAATGATGATGATGATCAAATTGTATTATTTGCTACAAGTTTTGAAAAACTACAGACGATGATGACGCAACTATTTCAAGCTTCGGAAACAGTAGATCTTAAGATGAACTTGAACAAAAACAAAAAATAAAATATAATGACAAATACACCGAACATTAGAGAAATAACGTTGAACGACATAAATTTAGAAACAGTAAGGGAATACATCTACCTGGGACAGATAATGAAAGTTAACAAAGAAAACCAAACTGCCAAAATTACCAGAAGAATAAGGTTAACGTGAGCAGAATTTGGTAAACTAATTTGGATCTTGAAAAGCACTAAAATCGAACAATATTTGAAAACCAGAATTTACGATCAGTGTATCCTCCCTACCCGTGTGGGGTATAGTCCCCCATCGGGCGCGTCCCCGGGTGGCGGATAGGGGAATGCCTCCCAGATATGGGTGGTACCAGGGAAATGAAATACCCGGCGTGGACCAAAAACTAGGAAAACAGTAGCGTCTGATCCAGAGTGGACGGCTACGAACAGCGCCTGACCCAGAGTGGGCGGCTGATACAGAATTCACCAACCCGTCTGACAAGTGAGGTGTTTTAATGCCAGAAAAACCCTCTTCAGGAAATATGTCGAATTGTGAAACATGAAATAGGACCCCAGGTGGGTAGAGTTCCTAACTCGGAATCCCACATCGGGAAATCGGTCCGCCTCAAGGATTCTGGGGGAGGCAAATGTTCGACAAAAATAAATGTAGGAACATATAACATCAGATCCATCAACGAAGACACTAAAATCCACGAACTAGAGGAAGAACTAACTAAAATACAGTGGGATATTATCGGCATATCCGAAGTAAGAAGAAAAGAAGAACAAAACTACAGCTAAAATCAGGAAATTTGTTATACTATAAAGGCAATAAAGAAAACACCAACAATGGAGTCTTCTTCTTATGGTGCCGTGCACCTATAGTGCGTTGGCGAATTATCTTAAGGTCAGACGTCTGTCTTTTGCGGCATGCAAAAGTTCGCCAGTGTTAGTTACGCCTGTCCAGTTCTTTATATTTCGCAGCCACGACATTTGTTTGCAACCTACTCCTCTCTTGCCCTCAATCTTTCTTTGGATAATTAGTTGAGGGATTGCGTATTTTTCCCCTCTCAGGATGTGGCCCATGTATCCAATCTTTCTTGCCTTGATCAAGCTGAGCAATTCTCTCTCAGTATTTGCTCTTCTTAGGACTTCCTCGTTTCTCACCCTATCTGTCCATGGTATGCGGAACATTCTTCGCTAGGTCCACATTTCGAAGGCTTCCAACTTGTTAATGGAAGATATTTTCAACGTCCATGTCTCCATGCCGTATAACAATATGGACCATACATAGCACTTAACCATTCTGTAACGGAGATTGAACGAAAGATTGAGGTTACAAAGTAGCCGTTTAAATTTAAGAAAAGCTTGTCTTGCTTGTTCGGTACGGCATTTTATTTCTTGTTGAGGATCCCATTGGTCATTCACCATCATTCCCAAGTATTTGAATGTTTTCACTTGCTCGATTGGAACAATGGAGTAGGATTTATAATAAATAAAAAAGAAGTTTAACACATAAAATCTACCAAGGACATATCAGATCGAGTAGCATACACGACGCTTAAATTAAAAAGAACGTCCTTAAAAATCATACAGGTGTACGCTCCAACAAGTACTTACAGCGATGAAGATATTGAACATTTCTACGAAGACATAACAACAGCTATGGAAGAAAAGAAATCAAATTTAACACTAATAATCGGAGACTTCAATGCCAAAATAGGAGAACAACTATATAAAAGAGAACACAATTTAGGACACCATGGATACGGCAAAAGAAATGATAGAGGACACACATTGATGAATTACTTGGAGAAGAAGCAACTATATGCAATGAATACATTCTTTAAGAAAAAACCCCAAAGAAAATGGACATGGATTAGTCCCAATGGTGAAACTAAAAACGAAATTGATTATATTTTATCAACGCAAAAATCCATGGTTAAAGACGTAACAGCCCTAAATCGTTTCTCAACTGGTAGCGACCATAGAGTAGTCCGAGCCAAGCTAATCATTGATAGTAGATTTGAAACAAGAAATAAAATGGAAAATAATCGGAAATTAGACATGGAAAAACTAAAACACGAAAAACAGACGTACGAAGAAAGAATAAAAAAAAATTGCCGACCAAGGAAGATATAGAACACAAATATATCGATGAAATAAACATGATATTTATTAAAACCCTAATGAAAGTGGGTAAAAAAATAGCACAGACAACAACAAAAAAAGAAAGTTTCATACTTAGAAACAAACAAAGATTCTTATAAACACAAGAAGAACATTAGTAGAACAAGGGGACAGAAATAAAATGAAATACAAAGAAATAAACAAAACTATTAGAAAAAATATAAAAGAGTGTAAACGGAGAGTACAGGAAGAAAAGATAGAGAAAACAATTGAAAAAAATAGAAACATGAAGTGCTTAAAGCAGAACCTGGGAAACATACAAATTAATAGCATAAAGAACAAAGAAGGAGTGGAGACCAACAATATAAAAGAAATTTTACAGATAACGCACGAATATTATAGAAATCTCTATAAAACAGAACAAAAACCAACCCAAGAAATCCGTAATCAGTTACAACTGAAAATAAAGAACGTTAACTCTGACCTACAACCAGAAATCAGTAAAAATGAAAAAAAGGCACTCAAAGAAATGAAGAATAACAAATCTACTGAAAAATATGGAATAACTGTGGAAATGCTAAAAAATGGGGGAAAACTACAGTGGAAGTCCTTTATGTACTAATGAATAAAATATTGAACACAAAACAAATACCCACCACATGGAACGAAGCAATAACACTATAACTGTTTAAGAAATGCGATAGAAAAGATCTGAAAAACTATAGGCCCATAACTCTACTGAATGTATTGTACAAACTGTTAACTAAACTACTAACAAACAGATTAACAACTAAGTTAGATAATTATCAGTCAAGAGAGCAAGCCGGTTTTAGAAAAGGATTCAGTACAAGCGACCATCTGCTTACGATAAAATTATTAATTGAAAAGGCCAACGATTATCAAATCCCAATATATATGGCATTTGTAGACTTTGAAAAAGCATTCGATAAGGTGGAATAAGTAAAAGAATATGTATATTTGGGAAAAATAATTAAATTAAATAAAGAAAATCAGACCGGAGAAATAAAGAGGAGGATACGGTTGGCTTGGGTATCCTTCGGAAAACTTTCATATATACTAAAAAATAGAAAATACCATCAATATTTAAAAACAAGAGTCTTCAACCAATGTATACTTCCTGTTTCCACCTACGGTTCTTAAACTTGGACGTTTACAAAGGAAAACATGGAAAAAATAGCAAAGACTCAAAGAGCCATGGAAAGGCAAATGCTGAACATCAGGCTATCAGACAAGAAAAGAAATACTTGGATCCGCAACAAAACAAAAGTGACCGATGTATTAACGCAGATAGCAAAACTTAAGTGGAAGTTCGCTGGACATACCATAAGACAGAAAGACGACAGATGGAATAAGATGATTATACACTGGAGACCATATAGTTACAAACGAAAAAGAGGAAGGCCACAAATGCGATGGTCAGATGACTTGAAGAAACACGTAGGCCCGAAGTGAATACAAACTGCCTACAATAGAGAGACGTAGAAGAAGGGAGAGGGGGCCTATGTCCAAAATTGGACAGCAAGGGTTGTATAGATAGATAGATAGTATTCTCCCTATACTCATGTATGGTTCACAGACGTGGACACTCACCAAGTCTAATATGAATAAAATTGTAAAGGCACAAAGAGCGATGGAAAGCGAAACCAAAGTAAAAGACGCAGGAGAACATCCTGCCAAATTAAAATGCAGCTTCGCAGGATACAATTCCCGACTGAAGGATAAAGGATGGAACCACTAAATACAACAATGGAGATCATGGTTAGGAAAGAGAAGCAGAGGAAGACCACAAATGAGATAGGCTGATGACATTAGGAAGATCGGAGGACACAGCTGGAAGCAAGTGGCGCAAAATAGAAAACACTGAATGGATTTGGGGGAGGCCTATGTCCAAAGTTAGATTACTTAAGGCTGAAGAGAGAGAAGGTGTTTTATGAGGATCAATTATTAGGAACTATGTTTCGCTTATAACGCTCGATATGGTCAATTAAAAGTCTATTCGACTTCTTAAACTAACGTTAATGATTTTATTTAAATCGTATAAGTTTAATGATGACGAAATGTGCAAATTAATATAATATGCATGAAAAGTATGTTCTAAAACATCACCAAGTCATTACTTCTTTCTCCAAATCCACTAAATAATGACGAAAGTCTAATTTCTTGAAAGTTATATATGTATTCCTCTGGAATGTTTTTGCCATCTCTATAGTGTGTTTAAATTATATTCTAAAAATTACCCAACAGAGAATAATACAAAAACGATTACGTTCGGTGT
Organism: Diabrotica undecimpunctata; assembly: GCF_040954645.1. Classification (NCBI taxonomy): domain Eukaryota; kingdom Metazoa; phylum Arthropoda; class Insecta; order Coleoptera; family Chrysomelidae; genus Diabrotica; species Diabrotica undecimpunctata. The sequence goes on from NC_092803.1 coordinate 54,161,617, forward strand.
GTGCTAAACTAGACAGTCGTATGCATAATTGATCATACCTCCTCCGTTACAATATTAAAACAGAGTTTGTAGGTAAGCAAGCAGCAGTAGCAGTGTGAGTACATAGTTTGTACCTGTTTGTTTATTCAGAGCCGAACGGTGGCTTTGATCTCGTTCTGTTCAACCACGCGCCAGCAAATGGAGTGTTTGAATGTGGAATCCGAGTAAATGATTATGTCGATTGTCTACCGCTCGTACTTATTTAATTTGGAATTGGATTTTTTGCAGCTTGTGTAATTACGGTAACTATTAGAGGTTCGATGTATAGTGGGGAGTTGAGTTGAGTTTTTTTAAATGAATTATTTTTGTTTTAAAAGCTTAGCACATCAAATTTGCTAAATTGTAAAAAAATTGCCAAATATATAATTAACAAATAATTAAAAAGAATATTGCACTGTTTAGGGATCTAAAGAACAATTCTTTTTTAATTCACTGAACGATGCAGAAATATGAATGTAGATGTACTCGTATATGCATGTTTTATTGATTATCGAAAAGCATTTGACTGCGTTAACCATCAAAAGATGATCGAAATTCTGAGAACAACTGGAATTGATGAACAAGACTTGCGAATTATCTTAGAATTATTTGCACCAAACGGCACCGATTGAAATAGAGCACACAATATCCGGAGATATACGAATCAGACGAGGAGTGAGACAAGGTTGCGTCTTATAACCGTTATTATTTAATCTGTATTCGGAATCTATATTTAGAAAAGCATTAGATGAGGTTCAAGGTGGAATCAAGAAGCAAGGTGGAAGCAAGTTATGCACACGAACTACAAAATATAATAAATGCGGTAGTTTGTCTAAGCAAAATGTTCGATTTACATCTAAATGTTTCCAAAAATAAAAATAGATAGATTTGTATGCCAAAGGATAAATAATAAAACAGGTAACTTACATACAATATTTGAGAGCAAATATCAACAGCCAGTGTAACCCAAAAAAAATTCTATCAAAAATCAAACAAGCGACGAAAACACTTATGAATATGAAAACATTTTTTACAAGATCAGACCTTATTCTAGAGCTCAGAATTCGAATGATCAGATGTTACGTTTTCTCTTTTTTGCTGTAAGGCTGTGAAATTTGGACAATGGACTCTGAAATAGATAAAAGGTGAGGTACTTCGGCGTATGAATAAACAAACAAAAATAATAAAAATAGCATAATCAAAGAGAGAAAAATACAATACTTAGGTTGTGTGTTGAGAGGTGAAAGATGTGAATTACTCTAAATTATATTGGAAGGTAAAGTGCAGGGCAAAAGATCAGTTGGAAGACGCTATAACTCGTGGCAGAAAGACCTGAGGAGATGATTTGACCGCTCATCCAAGAATAATCCACTGACACCGAAGAACGGAGAGACATACTATGTCCAAGTTTAAAGGATAAACAACGTTTCTAATATTTCATTAATTTCGTATTTTAGATATGTCTCTAAAGTCATTTTGAGTTGAACTCAAAATAATCAATTAGCTTGGTAAGATCGGTTAATGGATTAATTGAGAAAAACAGAAAAGAGTTTGGTCATATTGTTCCACTATAAAGACATAACAAATATATAGCAATTTCCCCGAAGAAAAAACGATGATTTTAGAAACTTCCTGTATAGAAGCGAAGCTTCTATACATGAGTGGTATTACTATTTCTCTATAGTAAAATGGTAAGGCTAGGTTTAATTTAAAAATACCTAACAAAATACAGACATTAATTTAGAAGTAAAAAATTAAAATAATATCTGTCAATGTTTAAATTTTAAAAATACAGAAAACAGCATAAAGTTTCCAGCTAGTCTACTGTGTTACCTACTGTAACATTTTTTTATTTTATTTTCTTTTGGGTCTGTGTGTTTGAAAAATAAGACAATTTTAGCACGCTACCCCAATCCCCCTCCCCTACTACCAAAAACGTAATTTTTTCGTTTTTAGATCAACGAATCAGATCAAAATAAGGTTTTTTATTGTTCATTTTAATTTTTTTTTTATCTTTTATTATCTTTAAACACTATTAAGCCGCGCATTTCAAAGAACGTTCTAAAATAATGCCAACATAATAAAACAAAATATTATTTTTCAGCCTTAGATAAATATTTAAAAATTTATCTATTACGAAAAGTTTTTACATAATTATATTTATGTATATAATAAAATTAGGGCTAGAATAAACATAGAAATACGAAATATAATTTTTTTTTATTAAATTTGCAAATCTGCTATTACTAGCGTACAATCTGCTATTACAAGCTATTAGTGAATGTGAATGTTGCAAATACATGAGAGGAGAAATTATCCAATGATAACACTCCCAATACTAACACTAAAAAATTAAATTAATGCAGGATTATAATTTAAAACTAAAATTGAAATGAAAATTAAAATTTAAAATTAAAATTAGTGAATAAAGTCTGTTGGCCACTGTCTCTTCAATCTTCTCCTGACTTCTGATTGGAGGTGTTGTTGTCTTGCTTCCTCGTTGGGGTGGGTTGGCCGATGTTCTAAATAATATCTTGTTAGTCTACTGATTTTGTCTTCAACGAACGGTATACCAGAGTCATTATGCAGTGTTTTGTTACTAACGTACCACGGCGCATTGAAAATAATTCTGATTATTTTGGATTGAATTCTCTGAATGATTTTGGTATTAGAAGGCTTCGCACAGCACCATAGTTGCACTCCATATGTCCATATAGGCTTTATTATGCACTTATACAAGAGAAGTTTATTATGTGTGCATAACTGTGATTTTCGGCCTATTAGCCAATTCATTTGGCGTATTTTCATGTTGATTTGGACTTTTTTTGTCAAGATGTGTGCTTTCCAAGTGAGCATTTTAATCAAGTGTCATTCCCAGGTATTTGATTTCTGTTTTACTGGTAGTTATATGTTGTTCAGTCTGATTCTCGGACATATGATGTTTCTGTTGGTAAATGTAATCTGATTAGACTTAGTATGGTTAACTTTGATTTTCCATCTATTCATTCATCCAGTCTTGAAGTAGGTTCAGGTAAATTTGAAGGTTTCCTGATGCTACTTTGGGGGTCATCATCAGTGTATATTATGGCGGTGTCATTTGCAAACATAGCTACTGTGGTTGTATTTGTTGTTGGAATATCAGCAAGGTATATGAGGTACAGGAGGGGACCCAGAGGACACTTCCTTGAGGGACACCGAATTTTATAGGATAGTAATGAGAGATTCTTGTAAGGAATCTGACTTGAAAGTGACGTTCTGTGAAGTATGATTTTATGAGTAGATAGTGAAGAGTGGGACATGATGACTTAAGTTTATACAGAAGACCGTCATGCCAAACACGGTCGAAGGCTTGGTTTATATCCAGGAAGGCAGCAGTGCAAATTTTTTTCTCTTCGAGGCATACATTAATGTTTTTAACAATCCTATGATATTGTTGTAGAGTTGAATGGGCTTAGCGGAAACCAAACGGAGATGTAAATGAGATAAAAAGTGTAAGAGTATCGGTGCTAAGAAAAGTGTGCTTTGCTCTTATTCCACGAATAATAACGTTTTTAGACTTTGTTTTAGATTCTTATGAGGTTTTAATTGAACTCGGAATTGGCTGGGAGAATCGACTGTGATAACATGTAAAATCTAAAAAGGATTTAAAATCTCTCGAGGATCTAAAAGGAAGTCTAATAGCTTCATTACTCGTGAAATAAGCGCAAAGCAAAATTTTTCTTAGCGCCGATACCCTTAGCCTATCCCAGACCTAATTATTATATACACAAATATATGTAAAAACTGGATTTTTCGCAACAGATATGTTTTTATGTATTTATGTTATGCTGTAAAACACAGGGTGTTTCAAAAAGGTATGTTATAAATCACGCATTCCAGGGACAAAAATAAATTGACTGAATCCAACTTACCTTAGTACAAAAGTGTACACAAAAAAAGTTATAGCCCTTTGAAGTTACAAAATAAAAATTCTTTTTTGCTTATCTCCTAAACTACTTGACATTTTGTAATAAAAATAGACACGTTTCTTTCTTGTTCTAAAAGCATTTTCCATACAAAAGAGACAACAAAATCTAAGCGCACAGAAAAATTTTAAGGGGGGTGTGCAGCCCTAAATCCCCCCAAACTTTTGAGTACGTTCAAATCAAATTTTTTTGGGGCATCCATAGTTTAACACATTATTTTTAAAACTTTTTTGCCTCTTATCACTTTTCGAAAAACTAGTTTTTTCCTAGTTGGCCATAAAATTACAATTAGTTTCTACGGACACAATAATTATAAACAGTTCCATCAATAATAGTCAATAATTTGAAGCTATCATTTACTGCGTGAATAAGATTAATATTAAAATTTTGATATTACATCGGCTACACATTTCAGGAAATGGCAGATATGGATTTAACTTTGGGTAAGTTGAATCAGATTAAATTATGATTTCAATAAACTATCGGGAATATCGAAGGTGAATGTCAAGAAAATAGTGCAGCAGTCGCAAGGCCATTGATCGTCGTTTACGGGAAACGGGTATATTCCAACCGCAAGTTGTTGACAATAGTGGTCGTCCAATAATGGATGCAACTGATGAAGACATTTTAGAAATCATTGAAGAAGTCCCTAGAACAAGTACAAGGGTTCAACTAAATGTTCCTCACGTAAGGGTTTGAAGGCGTTTGAAGGATCAGCTGCTTAAACCTTATCACTTAACAACGGTTCAAGAGGTATTGGTTGAAGATTACCCTAAAAGGATTGGATTTTGCGATTGGTTGTTAGTGGGAAACATTAAAAATGTTAACTTTATTAGAAATATTTTGTTTACCGACGAGGTTATCTTCAGTAAAAATGGAATCACAAACCATCATAACGTGCACATTTGGGCCGACGAAAACCCTCACATCAAAAAACGACTTATATCCAATTGCGGATAACAATCTAATAGGCCCAGTATTTCTTCCCAACAATTTAAATGGTGATAATTATTTGCAGTTCTTGGCAAACGATTTACAAGAGTATTTGGAAGATGTGAATATTGCAATAAGGCAAATAATGTGGTTTCTACAAGATGGCACTCCACCGCATTACAGTAATGAAGTCCGGGAATACCTTTGCAGGCAGTATCCTGGTCGGTAGATTGGAAGGGGTCGTGACGCACCTATTCCTTGGCCACCCAGAAGTCCAGGTCTTAACCCCATGGACTTTTGCTTTTGGGGGTTTATGAAAGAGAAAGTGTATTCTGTAACAAGAGAGGACAAACAACAATTAAGGGGTTAGAATAATTGAAGCTGCAAATCAATTTCGTCAGAAAAATATGATCTTTCAGCGCATTCGGTTTTCTTTATTAAAACGATACATGTGTATTAAAGAAAAGGTGGGTCATTTTGAATATTAATTGTAATATTATATTTATAGAGGTTATAGACATTTTTGTACTTTTTAATTCATTTAAGCCATTTATTTAGTTGCACGTAATTTTTTAAAGGTTAATGAAAAGGGTTGATGAAAACTCAATAAAAACTGTTTTTAAAAAAAGTGATAGGAGGCAAAACAATTTTAAAAATAATGTATTAATCTAATGATGCCACAAAACTCATTTGATTTGAACGTACTCAAAAGTTTGAGGGGATTTAGGGCTACACACCCCCCTTAAAATTTTTCTGTGCGTTTACATTTTGCTGTTAGTTTTTTATAAAAAATGCTTTCAGAACAAAAAAGTAACGTGTCCTATTTTATTACAAAATGTCAAGTAGTTTAGGAGATGATGCAAAAAACAATTTTTATTTTGTAACTTCTAAGGGCTGTAACTATTTTTGTGTACACTTTTATACTAAGGTAAGTTGGATTCAATCAATTTATTTTTATCTCCGGAATGCGTGACTTTATTTATGACATACCTTTTTGAAACACCCTGTAGATGCTCTTCCATTATTTTAAAACGTTTTTGAAATGTTAGGCCTAACAGTGTTTAAAGGTGATAAAAGATGAAAAAATTCAGTAAAACATTTGAAAATCGGGTTTTTGCATAAGGTGATTATATTTTTCTGTGGCTGAAAAATGCATCATTTCATCTTTTTCATGGATATACTTTTAAGCATGCCATTTAATGACGCGCACAACGGCAAAAAAAATAGAAAAATCCAAACATTCAAAAACACTTGAAAACCGGCATGTTTCAAGAAATCTCTAGCTTTTCTGTAATGAGCAATATAAAATCTTGATATTTTATAAAAATGTTGTAAATATGCCGTTTTAATGATTTAGAAATATAAATAAAGTTGAATCTTTTTCATTTATTTTTAGTATGAATTGGAGACGCATTGATTATACATATTTTTATTTTTCAGACGCGAAATGTTTCTCGTCAACTAAAAAGAGTAAACATCGTCGATATTTTAAAATCAGGAAAGCTAACGATTCACCAAAAACTTACCGCCTAATTGCACTTCTACGTATATTCTACAAACTTTTTAAAAGAATACTATATTATAAAATTAGCTAAGCAATACTCCAATATAAATACCTGTGGAAAAAGCATGATTTTGACCAAACCGCAACTGTACAGATCAAGTCCTCGCACTAAACAACTACGTAGACTCAGGCGTTTAAAAATAACTGAAAATATCTACTGTTTTCATTGCTATGTCAGCAGCGTACGACCCATAAGGAATCGGGGACTACTGACCAAATTATTACAAACGACCTATCCTCGAAAGATATTTTCGCCACTGAGATTACAACCCATTACCTCCAAGACGGAAGTATTCTGCTATCATTTAAACAGCAGACTGGCTACCAGTGCTAAGCCACATAGCCCCCACACAGGCCCGCCAAGAACATGCCTTTGTCAAGGAGTATAGAAAAGGTAACGCTGATCCTGTACTCGGCTTCCACGTTGGCATTACCTGCAGAGAGAAAAATAGACTTCGTTCAAGAAACAACACTCTACATTCTGCAAGAAGTCTAATTAAAAGGAACTTTAAGATAACTGACCATTGGCAGTAAGATTGGAAGAAGAATACTTCATCTAACCTCCGGAATATACCATGTATCACAAGCAAGCCAGAGGGTTTCGACCAACTAAGACGAATCTGGGCTACACTGAACAGAATAAGAACAAAGTGTGGCAGGTGCTCCAACTCACTTTTAGAGTGAGCCAAAATCCCCTTTCCAAACTGCGATTGTGGTGCTAAAAGACGAAGCGTTAAACATTTAGTGGAGAAATGCCAGATCCAACAGTGACAATCCGTCTGATATCTTAGTTGCGACCTAGTAGTCAACTAAATGTTAGTTTGTAAAAATTAATTATTATTATCTATTATTTGCAATGTATTGCGTAGACAAAACTAAACTGTAATATAGACTTACGCTAAATAAATATTTGATTCTGATTTACATTCTGCTAGAAGTCTAATTAAAAGGAACTTTAAGATAACTGACCATTGACAATAAGATTGGAAGAAGAATGCTTCATCTAACCTCCGGAATATGCCATGTATCACAAGCAAGCCAGAGGGTTTCGACCAACCAAGACGAATCTGGGCTACACTGAACAAAATAAGAACAAAGTGTGGCAGGTGCTCCAACTCACTTTTAGAGTGAGCCAAAATCCCCTTTTCAAACTGCGATTGTGGTGCTAAAAGACGAAGCGTTAAACATTTAGTGGAGAAATGCCAGATCCAACAGTGACAATCCGTCTGATATCTTAGTTGCGACCTAGTAGTCAACTAAATGTTAGTTTGTAAAAATTAATTATTATTATTTATTATTTGCAATGTATTGCGTAGACAAAACTAAACTGTAATATAGACTTACGCTAAATAAATATTTGATTCATGTTATATCGTTCTCAAAAGTATGATTGACCTTGTAAAAACTAGCAAAAATCTTTAAAAACATAGAAAAAACATGGTTTTGTATGAGTTTATAGGTGATTCGCCCAATTTTTAAATGTTTTAATGACTCAGTTACTTAAAATTTGATTTAACCCAAGAACCTTGATTTGATTCATTGTAAAGTCTATTAAAGACAATAAAATTGGGAAAATTCCCTTAAAAATAGTTTTTCGGATTTTTAAAGGTGGTGTGCCTTATACAAAAATCAGGAAATAAATCAGAAAAATATTTTAATAAAATACACCACATAAAACAAAGACGAGCACGAGCAGGTATCTCCAAAAAAAGTTTAGAATTTTTTCCAAAAAAAAAATTTTAGGTTATGTGACCCATTTAGACTATTCATTTGGTTCACTAATTAATTGGATTAATTGTAATTAATATCATTATTTACTTATTCTGTCTGTCTTTCCGTAACGGAAACTCCTGCGCCACCTTCTGGAAAAAAATTCAGGGTAGTATATTCAACCAAATAAACAAATAAAATTTCATAAAAACCGCTAAGTTGTTTCGAAAGAGTGTGACAACTAACTCTGTGATACTAATAGCTCTGTCACAATAATTTTGCTATTAAAAAATAGGGGTTGCTGATAGAAGGATGAAAATTAAGGGTGGTATGCATTGTTTAATACCACATCATAAAAAATTTTTTTCTGATTCTCATACCAAGCGAATATAAATATAAAATTTCATCAAAATCAGTGAAGAGGTTTTGGAGGAGTATGGCAACTAATTTTTGACACTAATATGGCGATTTAAAATAAAGGTTAGTAATATTAGTGTTGTGTGAATACAACGTTTTTTAAGAGGAAAAAGACAGTTAAGATTTGATTTCACGTACAGTGCGTCTGTGTATCAATTTTTAGATTCCCCTTGTATTTATTAACATCTTTATCAACGTCTGTTTTGCCTTGCAATTCTTAGAAGGCACAGATTAAAGCAAAAATCTGAATTTGGTTTCGAAAATTAGTTTACGGATTTTAACAAGGTTTTTTATTAGTTTGGACTGGGTGGACTATTCTAACTAAAACTCCTCGATTAAACTCAGTTTACATTAATTTAAATGTAAACAATTCACTCCGATATGCCGTTCGTTCTATGGCTGACAGTGATCTATTTTTGTCAAATGCGTCGAGCGCGGCGCAATCGAAGACGGCTGAAGGTACAGTGCCGTAACATGCCGCCCGCCTTGAAAGAACTACCTTTGCTCCTTAAATTTCTGACATTTATATAGAGAATGATAACTGCCTGAGATATGATATGCCTTTCCATTTGTTTCTATGAATGCCCTACTAGTTGTAGCCTATCCGATCATCCTTATGTTTCCCCTGATTTGTGAATAGTTGACTTGTTAACCTCAATGCCTTCTTCCAGATATTGACATTTTTCTTCTATAAAGCCTAAAAAATTAGCAAGTGTTGAGAAACTAGTCTTTGGTTTATGTTTCTGCCAATCCCGTTTTGTTGTGATGTCTAATTTACTTTCCAAAATTACCAATAAAATTACGTCCCATAATTCTATTGGTTGATCTAAAGAACTTAATGCCCTAATATCCTTTCTGATTGAATCTAAAAATGTTCGTAATTGAGTATCTGACTCTTTTACTAATTGTGGATGTTTTATGATCAAATGTATATGACCTTTAACCCTAGAAAGGTGGACTATTATTTACTGACAGTTATGGTGGACTATCGTAATTTTTACGACATCTAACAAAAAATTGAAAAAAAAATACAAATATAATTATAAACACTTTTATTACAATAAATTAGAAAAAATGTAAGTATTAGTAAGTGGTACACATATAAATAAAGTCGATGTACACTACTCGTTTGCACACATTGTACATATATTACCTCGGTGTTCGCCACATATAGCGTGATGGCATTGGTTGCAATATGTGGTAGTCATGCGCCTCTTTTTACTCGGACAATGGAAACATGCCTTGCGTTTCTTTTTTTCAGGTAACGGACGTTCAACTTCTTCGGAAATTTTGAGGACATCTTTAATATTTTGCTTAAGATTTCGACGTAAAGTTGGAATACACAATCGTTCTCTCAGCCAGGGTTCGGCGAGATGACGAGCCAATTCAACCATATATTCGTATCTGGATAAAACTGTTCTGTTTGCTTTTAATGTGTTTGTGGTGTAAATAACATACGAGTTAATACTTGCAATATTTATCATATTATAGAAGATACACAAAGGCCATCTCCTCGTTTTACGACCCGCATTCATATTCGAACACATTTGATCAAATGTATCCACTCCGCCTTTTGTTCCATTATAATCAGTTATTATAGTGGGTTTGCCATTTATTTTGGAAACATCAGCACCTTCGTGAAGTGTTGAAAGAAGTAAAACTACCTTATTTTTCTTTGGCATATATGATACCAATGTCTTTCTTTTATCAAAACAAAACATAGATGTATTGGGGACTCTGTTCTTTACATTTAACAATTCCTGTGGAATTTCTCTTTTATTTTTGCGAAGAGTTCCGATAATTGTCAGTTTGTACTGATCTTTTAATAACTCCTCTGCTAAGCTAACTGATGTAAACCAGTTGTCCATGGTAATATTTCTGTTACTACCATGAACTGATTTTGTAAGTTCCTTTACAAAATATGTACCCAACGGCAAACCATTTGTATTGGTTTTCTTGCCTAAATAAGGAATAGCATCGATCATATATTTCGAAGAGCTGTCACACATCATTACGATTTTGAGACCATACGAATTAGGTTTAGCAGGTAAATACATTCGAAAAGGGCAACGTCCTCGAAATCCTACTAACTGTTCATCAATAGTCAAATAGGATGAAGGTGTATATGATTCTCTGCAGGTGGTAATAAAAATGTCCCATATTTCGCGTATATGCGCAAAAGGATCATCTTGCTGCCTTTCTTTTCGTGTTTCTTTTTCATCAAACCTAAGACAGTTTATGAGATATTTAAAACGCTGACCACTCATGCAAGCCTGATAAAATTTTCCTGATATATTACTGTCAAACATATATTTCACAGATAGATGACTGTCTTTATTTGCTGCAGACATTATCAAAATTGCCAATAAAGCTTGTAGCTCATTTTTACTCATGTCAGAAATATTAGGACGACTGGCATATTTTTTAGATTGTCTTGTAATTTCAGTATTTGAGTGTAACAGAGTACGACATAATATATCCTCTGAAAAAAAATGTAAGAAATATTCTTCAACTTTTGTGTAGTTTTTGGCATTTCCTTTGGGACCAGCTATAAAATGAATAATATTTCTAGCTGCCGTTCTTTTTGACAATGAAGGTATTTTGTTTGACCACTTATGCCCGTTTTTACCTTTTAGAGCCTTTCCCGGATTTACAATAAACTGAGAAACAGTGGAGTTCTCACCTGATGTTCCAGGTACTTCTTCTGTAGATTTTTCGCTTTCCACCACTATTGCTTTTATATCTGCATCCATTAAATTTACAGATGAACTGGATACACTGGATGGCTGGAAAATTTTGGAATTATCACTATTTTTAGAGTCATCTTCTTCATCTGAATCGTCCGATTCAAACTCCAAAGCATCTTCTTCTAACTCCCAGTCACTTCCACTATCTTCAAAAGGTTCCTGCTCACTATCTTCACCATTCATTATACGCTGTATTTCATCGTTTATTTCACTTGCCGTTAAAGGTTTTCGTGATGACATAGTGCTACAATTAAATAAAATAATATTTACTACAAATATAAAAAAGAATTAGATAATGACTTACCAAAAACGTCACCGGCGTCCAAATAAACTTGAGAGAAAAAAACTAACGTAGAAGGTGGACTTTCGTAAAATTGACGACGTGCCCTCAAAAAATCTAATACATAAATACAGTAGTGGAGAAACGCACTCACCGCCTGTTAAATCAAGACTAAAGAAACAGCTACTGAGAAGTGTATGGGCAGAGGTTACGCGACTGCACCCGAACTGCGGCGAAAACCGAGGAGCGTCGTCAAATTTACGATAGTCCACCTTTCTAGGGTTAATAATTAATTTTGGATTTTGAAACCTATCTGTCAAAAGATTCAAAGCTAGCAAATAATTACTGTCGATTGCCTTTAAACTTTGTATAGTATCCGCTGCTTTATATTTTAAAGCCCTTTTTAAATTAACTTTTTTACATTACTTAATGTATTATTATTCTGAATAACCGATATGAAAATATCGTAAAATTTTGTCCAAGACTCATAATTTCCGTGGAAGTATGGTATTTCTAAAGGAGGTAGTTTAACATTTTTATCCGATCTAGAAATACTTTAATTTTGATTAATATGACTACCGCTTACTGAAGCATTTTATAACTCTTCAGCTTTCCCCATAGCTATATAATACTGTTCCTCAAAATCCTGCCTTTCTTTGGACTGCTGTGATGTGTCATCTGTATCCTCAATTTCAGTTTAAATATTGTCAAATTCATTCAATAAATCTTTGCATTTGGAAACTCTAGTAGTTAATAATTGTGATAATGTACTTTCGGTTAAATTGTTTATAAAACACTCGAAAATCGTTAATTGACCTTTCAAAATACCTCGTCTTTTGAATAAAGCATCCATTATGATAAACAGTAATAATAATAAGCAGAAATAAAAATAAATTCAAATCCAACCAATGTGATTGCTCAAATATAAATCCAACAATAGGTAGAAATAGGAATTTTATAATAAATTGAACACTCGCCCTGTATTTGCCTTATAAAATAGTAACATACCTCGAATTTGGAAGCACCCAGAAATACTTTAATTTATTCCAAAGTCATCAGCTGTTTTCAAACCATAATAAACCATGAATTCACTGCTGTGAGATTTTTGTAATAGATATCGATTGCTAGCCTCTGTGGTGGTGCAAAATTGTCGTGTTAATTATGTTCCCAATTATATTTCAAATATTGTCGCTGTGAAGTCTCCTATAGAAGGCTAAGCAATGCCAGCCATTGTGATGTATTTTGTCTTTGAGTTGATGTCGGTGCTTGCAGTAAATTGTTTACTTACTGGTAATATCCCGAGAGAAAGACCATTATGTGTTATATGAATACAACGTTTTTTATTAGTTTGGACTGGGTTGACTATTCTAACTAAAACTCCTCGATTAAACTCAGTTTATATTAATTTAAATGTAAACAACTCACTCCGATATGCCGTTCGTTCTATGGCTGACAGTGATCTTTTTTTGTCAAATGCGACGAGCGCGGCGCAATCGACGACGGCCGAAGGCACAGTGCCGTAATAATTAGGGTGAAAATTAAGTAATACATATAATTTTTAATGCCACGTCATAAAAAAAGATAAGAATTAAAAATTTTGTTCAAAAAATATGTTTGTGGTGGACCACTCTTATCTCTTAGAAATTAGAAAATGTCCTCACTATTTTATAGCAGGGATGAACTTGAAAGAAGAACACAGATGGAAATATACTCAACGGCAAAATATTCGAAATTCGTTAAAAATTAATGAAAAGTATAAAAAAAACGTCGAAATTAAAATAATCAGAACGAAAGAATACAAATATAATCTTGGTTGACTTTTTAGAAGTATTCCAGAAGGCAGATGGACAAAAATTTACGGTTAATATTAAAATCAAGAAATTGATGACAGCAAACATGTTTACATCTGAATAAATAATAAAATTAAAAAATAAAAAATTTATTTTTTAAGTTATATATTTTATATTAATTTTCTTTGATATTTTGACTCACAAAAATATATTTTTAATAAATTTTGTTATTTTGGAATAGTTTCGTACATCTTTACAAATATAATATAATTGATAACTCCACCTTTCTTTTAACTATAATCGCAATTGCTTTGTTTAGACAGTTTAAGCTTACAGACTTCTATAAAGACGACGTACGTTGTTCCTTATATAATTTCCACAAACAAGGAAACTTGGCACAAACTTCCCCGTTTAGTGTACAATACACTCCAGACCCGCCCCCAACACTTTCTGCACAAGCCCACCTCTTCGCCGAGCTTTATTTCGTTGAAAATTCATATCGTTCAACTAACTACATATATGCCGTAATAAATAGCTCAGTAAGTGTTTACTTTAATTCTGCTTAGAAAATATTTGTTCGGTTTTGCCTTCTGTTCCCGGCTCTCCAGAAATTTCTCCACAGTGACGAACTGCGCCAAGGGGAAATCTACGAAATCCTCCGAGGATGGTTTATACGATGTCCCGATGTACTTAGTCCTGAGAAAATTAGTTTTTCTTCGGACACAGAATATACACTACAACTGGGATTGAACGCAGGGCAGGCAAATGTGATTTTCTTTAAATCAGAAGTAGCAAAAATCAGCACAACCTTCTACTGCATAATAAATATTAATACTTATTTGTACATTTGTGTAATACAAAATATTACAATAAATACACAGTTTTAAAATAAATGTAAGAATAATTCAAATTGACAAAAATTTGTTATGGTATAACTTATAAAATGTTATATGTAAAAATTTTTTGTGCTTATTAGCAATGGTGCAGTTAATTTCTCAAACTCGCGCTTGTACTAACTGATATTTAAAAATTTAATCAAATTAAAATATAATGTAATACTGTTTTGTGTAATACTTAGAGGTCGCTGGTTAAATGAAATTAGCAATAATAATGGAAGAAAAATGCAATATTTTGACTGTAAATAAATTTAGAGAAAATAGCAAATATAAATTGTGAACAAATTACGAAAATTAGCTAGCTTTAACTCATTACTGTTATCTCTACAAAAAATAGGACTTACTTTTTAAAATATTGGTGTATTAATCATAGCCAGTGGAGTAGATTTGTAGCGTTGACTGTCGCGACGTCATCTGAGACAAAAAAAAAGGGACGTCCTGATAAACTCGATCTGCTTACTGTACGCTGTGTCGGTAGAAAGTTTCTTGGGTTGGGATGGACAAAAAAACCCTCTGGCCATTTCTGGGTGGTCTATGGGACAAGTGCTCCCCCATAAATCACCGCAATTATATGGCGCTTTTAAATGGCGATAATCTAACTTAACGGTCACTGAAATATGATACTTTACAGCGGTTTGTGTGCTGGCGACATAATTATTTTCAAAACAACAAAAGAAGTCAAATTCTTTGAACTTAAAAACAGACTAAATGTGTTTAAGTCAATTTAACAATGAAATTTTACTTAATACCAGGAAATAATATCTTTTAAAACAAATAACTAGTTAGAATAGACCAACAAATAGGACCATATTATAGTACAGTAAAAGAAAGTAAAAAAATGTAAAATATAAAAATATATAACTACATACTTTCCCAAAAAAATACAATATACTTACCTTTACTTACTTTTTTATAGTTTCAAGTCATTACATGCATCAATACTTCAGTGTATAAACGTGCTAAAGAGAGCTTTATATTTAATAAACTTATAACTTTACGACACATATTAGCAAAATTGTTATAGGTTATATTGAGACTCATAGTATATCGTGACATACACGAACGATGAAAATTTAAGCGTGGGATAGAAAACAAAAAAAGGTTTAAAACTCATCCACGACCCCAAGATACGACCATTGTTCAACAGCAGTAAAACTTATCGTCGTTAGTGGCAAAAAACTGTACAAAAGGTGGCAAAAATAGTCGATAAGGCTATTTTAAGAACATAGCTCATAAATTTCCGAACTTACCGGTAATGTCTAGTAAGAATTTATTAATATCATCTAGACAATGTTACTAAGGCACATATCCCGACGTTGCTACAGTCAGTTTATTTAATAACTAATCAGCTTAAGTACAAACAATAAATTCTCAATGAGTACCAGGCTAAGTACGAAGTAGACTCATTCTCTGTTAACACCACTTAGGCTCTTAAACACAATATGATTTCCCAGTATTAGTACAAAAAAGAAATATAAACTAAAGTAATAAACAACATCAAAAAGAGTAAGCAGGTACGAAAGCTGATGAAAAACCATAACCAGCTTTCCCGTGGCACTACCTTCAGACCTCTCAAAGATGACTTAAGACTAAACAGATCCTAACAGACTAAACAGACTAAACTAGTCCTAAAAGCTAATGCGCACTACAGCAGCTCAGGCCACAACCACTGGTCGGACCTTGGATGCATCGAATCCGACCTAAAATGTGACCAGCCGTGCTGCCAGCAACATGCTGGCTCTGAATCCAGCAGTTCGTTTTGTATTTAACAAAACATGTTTGTATACCGCCACTGGCCATATAAAAGACCAAGCAGACATCCACTTGAGGCATTCTTTGTATGCTGAACGAAGAATATCTAACTACCTACTACCTACTGCAACAGGTACGCTGAATGTGTTCTAAATCTCTATCAGTTTGGTGAGTTGAATGAAACTGATAATTCCTGCTCCTATCGGTAACTACATGCGCTGGGTGTAGCTAAAGAACTCCTTATACCGTCTGATGTATTGAATGATCCCGTAGACACTGGTTTCTGTCTGAGAAATCAATGTAACTCCTGATTAATTTTCCCATCGTTGATTTATTATTCTATAGTAATATCGTTAATATTATTCGTAATATCCAAGAACAAGAGTTAGGGAGAACATCAGTATTAATGATCACAACTTTAAAGTAGTAAAGTAGTTTAAATACCTGGGGGCGATAATCACAGCGGATAACCACATAGAAAAAAAGGTCTCAGCAAGGATAGCTGCGGGAAATAGAGCATTATACTCCCTTTCAACATTATAAAGATCGAAGCTGTTAAAATGAAAATCTAAATTAACATTTAAGTCGATTACTCGCCCAATTATTACATATGGCAGTGAAACATGGACTCTCAACCCGCGGGAAATCAATAAGATTCTAGTATTTGAAAGAAAGGTTCTTAGAATAATATTTGGCCCTTAAAAAGATGAATTCACAGGGGATTGGAGAAGACGCCGCAATGCTGAATTGGTGACTCTGTATGGAACTGAAAACAGAGTTAGACATATCAAGGCAAACCGAATAAGATGGGCAGGTCACGTGGTACGATCAGAGGATGACAAAGTGGTAAATCGACCGAGAAAAAGATGGAAGGATGATTTTGAAGCCGATTTATCTTTAATTGGGGTACAACAATGAGAAATAGAAGCGCAAAATCATAGAAAATGGAGGGCGATAGTAGATGCGGCGAAGACTCATCCCGAGTTGTAAAGCCAGTGAAGAAGAAGAAGAATTATTCGTAATATCAATGGGCCAAATATCGTCACACCATACATTTAAGGTCTACGAAAGCGGAAAATATAGAATTTGTATAAAATTAGAATAACCAAATGATTTTCATGTTGTCTATTTAGATTGAAATAAATGTCTTTAAAACGAATTCTGTCTCAGAATTCTGTCTTAAAATTCTGTCTATTCTGTCTATTTACTACTCGAGGTCATGTATAAGAGAGTACCAACAAGTATTAGAAGAAGTGTGGGAGAGACTTATCAATTTTATGTGAAAGAAGGATTTCATTAGGACTCAGTATTTAGTAATTATTTCTTATTAGTGTTGGATCAGGTAACAGTGAAACTATCGGGTAAAAAACCAAAACCGAGACATTCACTAATTTATTACTTTTAAGAAGGCCTTTAATACGTGACTCAATAAGCCGATTTGGCGGTGTTCTTAGTAGCGACAGTTATTGTACTACAATGGTATTATAACGATTGATTTTAGCAAATCTGTTGGTACTGTCCTCATATTGTATAATGTTATTAAACCTGTTGTAGCCTTTAGTGTTAAAGAGTTTTAGGATTTCTGTATTTTATACCATTTTGGTCTGACCGACTTATGATTTTTCAAGATTGAAAATACCTGCTAGGTACTACGTAATTTCTAATTGCCTTTATCCCTATACAGTATCGGCTTTTTTAAATACATTTTTCTATAAGTTTTTATCTTGGGTCACATCAACATCAATACCCTGTACCGACATGTCCTGCCTAAGCCTCCCCCCCCTGGTCTTTTTTGGTCTACCTCTCCTACTACTCTTAGAAACCTGCAGATCAGCAATTCTTCATATTTGGTGATGTTTCGACGTTGAACATAACCAAACCATCATAACCCATGCTTTTTCATCTTGGCAACATTTGGGGCCACCCCTATACTTCCTCTATTATACTTATTTTGAATTTTATTCCTTTTTTGTCACTCTATTCATCCATTTAAACAATCTCATTTTTGACACATGCATTGGTTATTCCTATTTCTTTTTAAGTGCCAAACATTCAGTTCCGTACATCATAGCTGGTATAATGGCTGTTTTATAGAATTTCAAATATATAGGAAATTTTTTATCGCACAACACACCACTCGCTTCCTTTCACTTTATCTATCTAACCCTAACTCTACTACATTCATCTACATTTATTTGCTCATTACTGTGTAACACCGATCCTGGGTATTTAAAACGATTATTTTTCATAATAATTTTATTATGCAAAGATATCATTCTATTTGTACTAAACACAGGAGTATTTGCAAAAGAACATTCTAAATAATCTGTTTTCGTCGTACTAATTTATAAATATTTTCCCTCAAAAGCTTGTCTCCACTGTTTCAGATTTTATTCTAAGTCACTTCCATTAGTTCCTATTAACGTTAAATCATCAGCATACATTAAGCACCACGGAATATTTTAGACTATAGTTTCGCTGTTATTTGATCCAGAACTATTGAGAATACATAAAAACTAAGCATCGAGCCTTGAAGCAATTCTACTTTCACATGAAATTTATCCGTCTCTTACACATTAATTTTTTCAATATAATTTTGTTGATATAATCTTTATGAGTTGTAAAATACTCTAAATAATTTTCACACAGTCTGCCTGTTCTCCCAAAGTCCAGCTCTGCTTCTGCGGAACATTTCTCCCCTGAGATCTAACTGTTTATTTAAGTTATCTGCAATCTGCACCCTTGCGAAACTGCTCCTGATAGTTACTGAAAGGGCGGGTATATTACATAGAGCAAAATTTTTCCATTTCTCTGTACAACTATTAAGCGGTATTTAGCTAAAGTTATAACACAACTTTCAGCTTGGTCGGTCGGAGCTGGAATAGGAATAGGCCAGTCCAATAATAAATAAAGAGATAAAGGAAAACATTCTTAGCTGAGATAATCTGTTTATAGCAAAACTACAGTTTTCGATAGAAAGAAAAAAGGGACCAATTCAGATTACTTTAATTAAGTCTAATAATAACATACACAATATTTAAATTTGAAGGATGTTATTAACCACTAGAGAATATAACATTTGTTTCACTATCTTTAAACCGTCATTAAATGATACGATTGTTCGACTATGAGCGCTGCATTCAGTCGCCATTTTCTCCTCATTAATTATATTTTATTAGGATATTCAATAATTATCGAAACTTAGTAGGTTGCTGGTTCTTTAAAAATTTTATTAGTGATAAATAACATGAACTTATGTACTCTTTTTTCATGATATAATACATACAGCAACAATTGTATAACACAAAAGAAATGTAAACACTTTATTCACGTTCATAGCATTTATGGTGACATATTGTAATTATATGTTCACCACAAAACCTGCAAAATTCCAAAATCATGGAGGAAATCTAAAGTAATAGCCTTGTTAAAACCAGGAAAGGACCCAGAAAACCCCAGTAGCTACAGACTTATCTCACCGTTGTGTCACTTTTTCAAACTATACGAGAGACTCATACTCGCCAGAATAGAAAAAAATGTCGACAAGCACCTCATCCCACAACAAGAAGGATTGAGACATGGCAAATCTTGCACCGGTTAAGTCCTCGCACTAACAGAACACATTGAAGCAGCTTTCGTAGATTTGACAGCAGCCTATGACACAGTAAGGCACAAAACATTGCTCCGCAAATTATATGCTCATTCAATGCTCATCAATATATACACTATCCCTCTAAAACACAAGTCTGCACTTTCCACCTTCGCTCAAAGGAAGCCAAGCGAAAACTACAAATTGAGTGGAATGGTAATACATTCGAACACACAAACCAACCTATATATCTTGGAGTAACTCTGGACCGGTCCCTCACCTACAGATAACATTGCATAAAAACGAGAGGGAAAGTAACAACTAGGAACAGCATACTCAGAAAGCTAACTAGAAGTAAATAAATGGGGCGCACGTCCTAGCGTTTTAAGAACAACGGCACAGGCACTGTGTTTTTCAACTGCTGAATATGCGTGCCCCGTTTGGGACAGATCTGTTTACACCAAACAAGTTGATACTGCCTTAAATGAGGATTGCAGAATAGTATCGGGATGCATAAAACCAACGCCACTCTCAAATCTATATAAAGCAGTGGGTTTTGCAGAACCCTCAACACGCAGAGGCGTTGCAGAGTACATAGAGAAAATTAAACAGATCGCAGACGAGCGGCAGGCCCTATACAAAGCTCGAACACCACGTAAGCGACTAAAATCTAGGAAAAGCTTCCTTAAAACAGTGCAGGATGAACCGCCTGAGTATTTTCCTCTTACCCATGTTCAATGGACCAGCCAGCACTAGACTTTAAAACGTTGAAAACTATGAATAGGATAAGAACGGGGGTCGCTCCAGTAAAATCAAACATGGCAAAATGGAAAAAAATCGACCAAGATGGTGTGAACTATGACTGTGGAGAAACACAGAATATTAAACATCTTCTTACATGCAGAAACTGTCCTCATCGATGTACCTTCGAAGATTTGTGGCTCGCCAACTAAGATGGAACCGACGTAGCCCAATACTGGGCCGAAATTTTATGATTGAAATGTCCGGACACGATAAAGTAAAGTAAGTACTACAAATAGGTTTTGAACAATCTGCACCCCTCAAAGTGGTCTTTTTTATTTTTACTTCGAGGTCAATAAAAATATTTGACTCTACCTTTAGTTTTTGCAGTTGCTACTGAAGTTTTTTCACCAGAAAGACCTGCTTGGCGTCTTATTTGAAGTCGTAATTATATTGGCAATGTTATGATTGCACGACTTGTTAGAAGGGGTCTGATGAGATCTGTACTAATTTGTCTTAGATATTTACGGCGATCCAATTTAGTATTAGTATTGCTATAATAAATTACCTGACTATTCATTTCTGCAATATTTATCAATGAAAAAAAGACTTTAAGTGACCATCGGCAACTTCTTCCAGAAACGGAGTAATTACACTTCATCTGGTCCACCATATCTACCTACTGCTTTCTTAGTCGTGGAAATTGTAAAAGGAAAGAACCTGCGGTTTTAAGTTTTCACCCATTTTTTCATAAATTTTGTCATTATCATGAAACGTAGATAACAACAGAACATTTTTTTTCTTGGAAACATATGGTAGTAAGACAGTCTTTACCGTAACCAAAAATGTTACTGTTTAGTGTTCTTCCTTTTGTAGCTACAAAAAGGGGAGGGATTTGTGGTTTATTCTTTCTCAGCGTTTCTACTAGAGGTATCCTATAATTATATAGCAAGTCAGTAGCCAGTGAAATGGACATAAACCAGTTGTTGCAAGTAATGTTGCGTCCAGTATAGGCAATTAGTTTTATCATACGTTTAACCACACTACTAGGACTATTATCTGTCACAAAGGGGCCTTCTGACTCCTTTGAAGCATTTATTTTCAACTTTGCTCTATGAAAAGTTTGAGAATCGTCAAGTGCAAACATTTTTATCCCATATTTTGACGGCTTACTGGATATAAATTTAAAACAGCTGCAGTTTTATCGAAAACCTTTAAGCATCTAGTTAATGCAGCAGTACATTTCAACTGTATAGCAAGATATGTACTTTTCCAAAAAGCGGTCAAAAACATTTCTATTGGATGCAAGTGCACGATGAAGGATATAGGATCACTTCTTTCACAAAACTGTCCGAGAACTTTCAGGAGCTGTTCCATCTGTAGCCCAAAGGTCGTCCAGATTTACATAAGATGCTTTAAAAGTACCACCTAAGTACAACAAGCCAAATAATAGTGCTCTAATTTTAACACTATTGGTACATACTGCATCCCTTTCACGAGAAAACTGTCTGAGCATTTATTAAATACGTATTGATATGCTGCACAAATTCGTTTGTCATTGCTTCAGAGAAAAACAATTTCTAGCATTCAATTGGTGTTAACATATTTTTCGCTATTTGTTTTACACCTGGTAGATGAATAACTATGTTACGCCTACGGGTGCTACTAATTTTTCGATGTGAATGAACAGTCCATTTTGTTATTTCATCTTTTCCAAGATAAACTGGATCAAATTTACGACAAACAGAAGCCACATCATTATCATCAGAATTTGCTGACAATTAGGAGTCTGTATTATGACCTAAATTTTCACACTGGTTTATATTACTGTCTTCTTCATCTTGTAAACCAGGTATATTTTCATTCTACTTTGTTTCGGTTTCATCTAACCACGCCAAAAGTTGTCTCTTTCGGGCTAAATCCATAATAAAATTCTTAGGTAGTACAATTATATCTCCGCGGTGAAGCTAAAACAGCACAACTAAAACATAACAAATTATTTTCACGATTGTTCGCGTACTGAGCGCGCCGCTCAGCTTATGACCGGACAAGAAATAAATATTTAGCGGTGGGCTATTTATGCTTGCCGGCAATGTTTTTACACATGCTCTACAGTTAAAGATTACACTGAGTCTGAATATCAGTTGTTTTCTGATCACCTTTGTTGCCTTAAAAAAAATTTAAACTGAACGCAGCGCTCACGACGCAAACAATGACGGGTTAGGATATATGTTGATGAGGCATTAAAAACAGACCAAAAAACTTCATAACAGAACTCAAAGGGTGTCAGGAAAAACACTATAATATTGAACTTGAAACACAAACTTCAAGGTCAAGACACGTTGGGTAGAAAAAATTGTTCTTTAAGTTATTTTCTTCCTTCGAACAAGTTGAGTAACTCCAGTATATCAACAACTTAAACTATATAAGAGAAAAGTCGAAAAACCATATCAACAATAATGTTTTTGAAAAGTATTTAGTATTTATTTACCTATTTTTATTTTTAAAATTTTTATTACTGTATTATAATACGATCTTACTTAATTATATATTCTAATTACTTATTTACTTATAAGGTGACAGTATTTATAATACTCTATTAAATTGTCATTTTTAGACTGGCTGACATTTATGGTAATCTGTTTTCAAGTCCAAAGAAATGTAATTGTTGTTAATTGCCTTGAAAGCACAGAAAACTGTTTAAAATATTAAATTTCTACTGAATTGTATGCAGAACTTGGTATCAAGGCGATACAAGGTGACAATTTAAAACCTTAATTTATAATAGGTCTTTCTGTCACTTTTTCTCGGGCAAACATTACATCTTTTGGCTACTTCCATTCGTTTACCTGATTGCACTTCATCATTTGTTACAGTTCCTTCAGGATGGACTTGTAAATTTCGCGGAAGCCTTAAGTTGGTAGACCGAATTTGTTTGTATTCTGTTAGTAACTGTATTGCTAATAATTTCAAAAATTTCCTTCGTTTTGACTGAAAATCGCCAGTATTTTGTTGATAAATTACTCTAGCATTTATACCTGCACAGTTAAGTATCGTATAAAAAATTGTAATGGGCCACCTTTTGCTATTACGTGAAACATCGTATGAAGCCGACAATTCATCTACCACATCTACCCCACATTTTGTAGCGTTATAAAAAGAAATTATTTCTGGTTTCTTACTTTCGCCAGTATTATCGTCAATATCAGGAGTGTGATGTAAAGTTGACATTAGAAGAACTACTTTTCCTTTTTTTGGAAACTAACGTTATACTCTCTTGAAATCCGAATTTTGAGGAATATACTGGCCTGTTCCTAGATGTTATAAAACTTTCAGGTATTTGCCTTTTGTTTTTTCTTACAGTTCCAGTAGACGTCAGTTGATGATCTTTTAAAAGCTTCAGCATCAGCTCATAACTTGTGAATAAATTATGAATGTTATATTTCGTTTGGTTCCAGATATCAGAGTTACAAGTCGCAGACCTACGTCGCTAGGTTTATTGCTCAATTGGAAGGGTCCCTCTGGCTGCAATCCCACGTATAGTTCTAAATTCAAAACATAATATGATTTTGCATCAACGAGAGCGAATATCTTTAATCCGTATCGTGCAGGCTTTTTCGGAATATGTTTTTCATCAATAGTAAGGTATTCGCTTGGCGTATAGACGTCTTGGCTATTTTGCACAACTTTTTCGAAAATTGCTCTAATTGCAGTCATTTATCAAGTTTTTTTTTTTCTTTTCGATTTTCTATATTGTCAAAACATAGACAAGACTGTAAAAAAATAAATCGTTGTAAAGACATCGTCTCTCTAAATAAGCTCATTCCGGTTCCATCGGTAGACCAAAGATCTTCTAAATTAAGCCGAGCAGACTTGAACATCCCAGCCAAGTACAATAGTCCAAACAATGCTCTTATTACAGTTGCATTGGTTTCGCGAACTGCATACTGATGGTTTTCATTGTAGCAAGTGGACTTCCTTCTTATTTTTAAATTAGTCAAAGTTACGACATCATCCGTCATACTAGGTGTAAAAAGTAAATTAAAACATTCTAAGGGAGTTTTCGCCATTTTTACATTTCGTTTTACACCTGGTAAATGCGTAATGATATTTACTGAGCGCGTTCTTACATTTATAGAAAAGCATATTGAAGATCATTTAGTGCCGTCCTTTCCTACGTAATGTTTCTTTTAACTCTCCTGTCCTTGCCCCAAAAGTTTATTTTCGATTTCTATATCAGCCACCGACTGTTCTAAATCAATAGCATCTTCCTCGCTGTCAGAGTTGTGGCTACTGTTGTCTTCATTGTCGGATTCGTTCTCGCCGGCAGATCTAATTACTACATCATCGTCTTGAGAATCGTCCCATAAAGCTTGAAGCCTCGCCTGCTCCCGTTCATATCGATAAACCATAGTCTAGAACAAAAACATAAATAATTTATGTATAAAATTTTACATTTTCATTAAAAATAAATACTTTCAACGGAAATTATATAAAAATGTGAATGCCCAACTCAAATAATACTACCATAAATATATTAACTTACCTGTGTGGTGGGGTATATGATACCCCAACGACGTTTTAATCAAAACAGCGATGCGTGCGTTCACTTCTAAAGTAAATCAACAACTGCGAGACCTCCTTCAAGGTTTTAACGAAAGGTACTGAAATGCCTGTCACGCTAATTTACCGATAAAAATATTGGAGCTAATTTTAAAATCACTGGGGTATGTCATACCCCACCACACTGGCGCCGGGTTAAAATACCATTCGTAGCTAGAATGTTACGATTTTAATTAAATTCGTCAACTACACTACCTTTATCTATATTTACAGCAAGTTCTTGGCACCATTAGATATTTAAATATTATGTTTATATGGAGTCAAGCCACAACGTTTTGATTTTCACTGCGGAAAAGGTTCTCAAAAAGAATTATTAAAAAAAAAGAAATTTTTAAATCGAGCCGAATCGAATTTAAATTAGAAATGCCACAACAAAGTAGTTTAGGTTTGGCTTTTTTGAATAACATAGATAAACGTGACATATTATCTTAATATAGTGAGGTTTATAAATTGACCTGCCCTACCTGTCACATCTTACATAGGTAAAACTTTCAGGTCATTTAAATTAAAAAGCAAATACAGTAAAGCCCAAAATAAACAGTACTGAACTTCTAACTATTTTATTGTTTTAAAAAATACATATTTTTGACACCTTATAACATGCTCCTCCTCTCTAAAGGCAGACTTAACACCGATATTTCAGATTTCTCGTAATGTTATGGAATAAAGGTTGTCTCAAGTCCGCGAAGAAGGCTCTAAGGGCATCCTTTAACTCATTGATGGTTTGTGGTGCCCGTTTAAAAACGGCAGTTTTAGCCATGCCCCAAATGTATGCGTCTGGAGATGTTAAGTCTGGAGAATGTGCAGGATAGAGGCGAAGTCAGTAAATCGTGCAATGAATTTGTTTGGAAAATTTCCCTGAAGAAATTAACAAACTGCTACAGCAGTACGGCAAGTTGCCCCATCCTGCTGGAAAAATTGGTTTTGAAATGCCAAATTACGTGCAGGACTAAATTTACGTAGATCAGGAACAAAGCGTGTTAAAATTTGTATTTACCTCTGTTAATTAAGTGTGACTTGCCTACCATTTTCTTCGAAGTATAGACCAATGATTCCGTGTCCCGAAACTGCACACCAGACACTTGCTTTTGCGCTATGTAAAGGAACTTCTTGAACTTCATCTGGTCTGGCAAAGCTCAGAAATCGATTTGTGCGACGATTTACTTTCCCTGACAAATAAAAATGGGCTTCTTCTGAAAACCATACATTTTCCAAAAATTCAGGATTAACTGAAAACTGTAATGCAAGAATTCAGGAATATTCCATTCTACTGTGATAATCCCTGGGATGTAATTGTTGATGTACCTGAATAACATACGAAAATGCACCCAGCTCCTTCAGGATTCTTTGCAAGGAAGTTCGTTTTAAGCCACGATGCAACGCTGTTCATATTTGGCTGGCTTTCGAATTTTCCAAGATTCGCTCAAAAACACGTTCATGGTTATCGTTGTTGTTAACTATCCTGGGACTCCCTGAGATTCCTTTTCGTGGGCACAATACATTACCCGTATTTCTAAATTTCAGAACAACCTTTAAAATTACAGCATTACTTGGAGAACGTTTATTAAACCGTTGTGTGATTTGATCACACACGTATTGCAGCCTTGCACTATTACGTCGGCCGATTTCGTATGAGCGAAAATAATGCTCCACAACAAACACTTCCTCCTCTGTACTTAACACAATTTTTTACAATTAGGCCCTAATGATTATTTGTTTAAGGATTACTTGAGAAGTCTATACTAGTTAATTTGAATATGACAACACGCACAAAGAGACATCTATGTTTCAGTTTCAGTACTGTTTATTTTGGACAATACTGTAAAATCAAAAATTAAAATTTAAAGTAAATTCATACTAATTTACCGCCATTAGAGATAATTGGCATGAACTGCCATTGTCTCACTATTGTGTGTGTGCCGTCGATTTCCTTTGACTCTGGACTTAATCCATTAGCCGATGTTTGTATTGTTTGTGCATTGTTTCACCATTGTATTCATAATTTTCTGCTTTTTAATACTTTATTGCCACAAATTTGTCAAAATATTTACATTAGTAGATTGTGTTTATTTAGTTATTTCTAGTGTTTTCGAAGAAGACAAACTTACATTTGTATGCCAAGCGACAGACAATAGAACACGTAACTTCCATAAAATATTTGGGAGCAAATATCAACAGCCAGTGTAACCCAAAAAATTTATAAATATATCTATGTCTCGTGGACCTTTGACCGGATCAAATTAAAAGACGTTATCCACTTATTGTACGCCAAAGGGATACCTCTTGGAGTCATTAAATCGATCAAAAATATCTTATAAAAACACAATAAAAATTAAATTTAAAGAACTAACTGAACCTATTGAAGCTGTCAATGATATAAGACAGGGAGATGTCCTAAGTCTTCTATTATGAACCAACCTAATTATGAATGAAATAATAAAAAAAGTAAGAAGCAAAGAGGGCTACCAAATGGGAGAAAAACCACTTAAAATAATCTGCTATGTATGTTGCACCAATCTAATATGTTATTTTTCCCAAAAAAGATAAAATGTATGGATATAACAGTAAATTTACTAAAATTTAAATTGGAGCTAGGCCACACATTTATTTAGCTACGGAAAGCTCGAAACTAAAGTGGAAGATCAAGTGAATAGAGCAAACAGAGTCACAGATTGCCTGAATGAAACAATATTTTTTTAAGCCCTTCTCTGTATTCGGATTGCCAAATATATGCCTAATTCTCGGCATTGATCTCTGCTGTTTGTAAGTCGTTTCCACATTGGCTCTGCAGTTTTTTTAATATCGTCGCTTCAGCGTATTTGCGGTCTTCCTCGTGGTCTTTTGGCTTCATATAGCCGCCAATTCCCGATATCACGCAAAGAAATGAAAGGCAGAATTTACAAAACAGTTATCAGAACAGAAACACGACCTCACACAGAGAAGAGGAAAAGGATAGCAGAAACAGGAGAGAGAAAAACACTTGATGGTAACACTATGGGACAGAGATAGAAGTAAAGATATACGATGTAGATGCAAGGTGGAGAACATCAAGAACTGGGTAAGAAATAAAAGAGTAGAATGGAACGATCATATAAGCCGAATGACAACAAATAAACTAGTAAAGATGGCAGGAGACAGTTCCTCAATAGGAAGACGATCAGTAGAAAGACTACGAAAACGATGAAACGACAACTTAGTGGAAGCACATTGAAAAACAGATTTATGTCTACGTAAAAAGAAGAAGAAGAAGAGTTAAAATTAAAACTTTTTTCTTAATCTAATATACAATAAATATAAATAACTTTCCTTAATATAACATTACAAGTACTATTTGACAAAAAATTATATCAATAGTTACCATTTCTCATTCTGGTTATTAACATAACTCCTCTCCTTAAGAACTTTTCAATATTTGTCAAAGTTCAGTGAAGCCCATGACCACCACATGTGAGCTAACCATCGAAGCTATAATTATTATGGTTACACGTATATTAAAGAAAATTCATTTAACCCATTTAGTCTCCCTGTACTCGTCCGAGTACAACAGCAGAAACGGCCTAGTAGTGACACAACTTGCAAAAGAGTTGTAATCCATGTATATTTCATTTTCTATTAAGAAGTGTTTTACTAGATTTACACAAACTATACCCCTTTAATATTTGCATTGAAATGTATTTAAATAATCTAGCGAGTTCTACTCATAAAGATGTATCGGTGGTAGTTGTTCGTCCTGAAGTTTGCTATTAAACTGAAGATGAGAACATAGATAAGGATGATTTTCAGACTCCTCGGCGAAATAAAGTTACTACACGAGTGATGACTCTGACAACGACGAAAACGACCATCTTTCCCTTGTTATTAAAAGAGAAAATTTACTGAAGGGTCAAAATAAAACCAAAGAATCTATCTGGTTGGAAGAAATAACTGATATTATGACATATACAACTGGTTACAAGGGTCGTTTGAAAGATATGAAAGAGCAAATCCCAGGTAAATATCCTATCGAACTAGTTGAGACATTTTTCGACACTAAAATTTTTAAATATATTACAGACCAGACAAATTTATATGTCCTAGAAATAATCATCAATTTCATGTAACGCAAATTTCACTTTTTACTGCATACATCTATTGGTATTTAGATGAGGATATTTATGATGCCATTGGGACGGATATAATTTTAACCCTTAGTTGCCGGATAAAAAAAATAATACAAATTTTTTGATGAAATATGTTCAAAAATACATTCAAAAAGTATAATTTTTTTCAAAATTTTTCAAAACCTTTTACGCAAAAAAACAGACGCGGTACTTTAAGGTACCGTCAGGCTGTGTAGATTAATTTAGTGTGGTAGTAAGTTATTAGGTGACTAATGATAAATACGGAGATTTTTATAAATTTATTTGTAAAAAATACATCAATATTCAACATCGTGATATATATTGAAACAGTTCTTCTTCTCATTCGAACACAGATAAACTTTGCAGGTAGAACATGTTGAATGAGGTCGCGATTATACACTTTGGCTGCTGCATACCTCACATCTACCTCTTTGGGCACCATATTTTACCCAGTGGGAGCCTCTTTTTGAAAGGCGTACATCGGATGGGATTGAATAATATGTTCCTTATCTTCTTCTTTCAAGGTACACATCACTATTCGGTCTTCATCGTTTTGATGGAGTTTTCTGAAGTTTGTGAGCCATCAGGCCCATAGCAACTCCTCTTCCAAAATCTAAAAGTGATTGGTTTTCTCGTATGTCGCAGAATATTATATAAGCATTAACGAATGCTATGTCTATTAATCCCCAAAATAGCCTATGCCACCACTTCTTACTACGTCTGTCAAGTCCATAAGCAGTTCTCAAACGATCAGCATAGTCAACACCCCCCATGAATTTATTGTAATCTTTTACAATCATGGGAGCAACAATATCAGCCTTCGTACCTATTTTTTTGGGTCCTTTGAACAGTTATTTCCTCACAACCGTGATAATTACTAGCAAAGTAAACAATTTGATTGTCCTTTCATTTCCACACTCCAATATCCATCGACGAAATCCTGTAATCAATCTCCGCGCTTCATGAATTTATCAGCTGTCAAGTTCTTAGGAAGAAACTTTTTATTCGGTCCACATGCTAAAGTTAGTTCACTTTTTCACTTCTCTTACAAGGGTATGGAGGTAAAATAGTTATCGAAATAAATCATTCTTTGCTTTCCCCATTCTTCTTCAGTAAGATGCAGAACTACACGGGCTCCTAGTCCAAAGTCCTTATACTCTTCTTCAACTATGCTGTGTTTTCCCTGGTAAATTTCAAATTTCATAATATATCCATATTGATCGGAAAGACACCATAATTTGTAGCCTCTCTTGATAGGTTTGAGAGGATTGTACTGCTTTAGAGAGCTCCGTTCTTTGAAAAGTTCGATTCGTCAACCGAAAGCTCACGAGCTCCTCTATAATTTCTTGAAAAATTTTCGTTCAGTTTGTCTATCATTGGCCTTATTTTGTATAGTTTATCTTGAGTTTGTGTGTTAATATTAGTATTGTCGTTTATATGAAGATTGCTCAATATAGCATCAAACCTGTCTCTGCTCATTGCAGCAGGAACGATTGCAGTTTTTAGGTCTTCGCTGTTAGACCAATAATGCCTCCAATTTGGTAACTTGTGATACTCCATGAACATGTTTATTCCTAAAAATGTTATCAATTCATCTTTTTTATATTCAGAACCTTATTTTTTTGGACAGCATATAAGTTGCTCTGATAAACTATATCATCAATTATGGAACCTAAAAGGCAAATAAAGATGTCAGTTCCAGTTTCGCAACCTGCAAATTCTGGAGATGGGATTGGTACATATTCTGGAGATGCAGTAGTTATTTCTCTTTTACGCCACTTTATATCTAAAATTGCCTCATTCTGCTGACTCAAGTCAATTTCATGCAATGAATTTACCTTGACATCTTCTGTTAAATCATTTTCTATGGACTGAGTCACATCTACTTCTAATGTACTTGAAGGTTCTGGTACAGCATTGTTAGAATTAATTAATGACTCATCATCATTATCTGATTCTTCGTCGGTTTGGAAATTTAGGTCATCCGGTATATCATCAAACAAGAAATTGTCAACAATATTTAATAATTCCGCATCACTTAGAGGTTTTTTGCTAGTCCAGTCTATTTTTTTTTCATCTAAAAAGATGAAACTGGTTAGAATATAATAAGAAACGATAGTTGCGAAACAAATTTATGTCCAGTAATAAATTACTTCCAAATGCCTGACGGTACTTTTAAGTCCGCACCGAAAAGTATCAGTTTTCTCAAACAACAGTAATTATTTATCATAAGTAAATACTTACGTTTGCAGTCAAATGTTTAATGTTTCGTCTACGATATTATAATCAGTTATACCGAAATACGTTGATAATTTTCAATTTATTGGCACATGTGTTACAGATGACAAATCACAACACAATAGTTAGGTTATGCACTAATATCGTTATTGTTTTAGAGCTTAAACAGTGTTGCCGGTTGATTGAAATTAACTTATATTATTCTCTATAAGGTACTTTAAAGTACCTATCGGAAAAAATCAAGGTAAATATAAAGATGTGTTTTAGACATATTTTTAAATAAGTGGCACTTTAAAGTACCGCCCGTCAACTAAGGGTTAAGGAAACCTTTTCAAGAAATTATAAAATAAATAAATTTCATGAATACAACGGATACAAAATGCAAGGATAAAATGTATAAAGTAAGGGCTTTCATGAAAAAACTAAATAAAAAAATTTTAACAATGTAGCATATTTCACAAAAAATTATCAATTATTGAAGCGATGATAAAACATTTTTGACATCACTTCTCTTAATAGTTCATAAGGGAAAAGCCAATAAGATTTGGGTGCAAGGACTGGATGCTTTGTAGTTCAAATGGTTATTGCCACAATTTTGACACATATTGTGGAACATCAGTGGCTAAGTTATTATGCTCCTTTTCTAACTTGACTGCACCGTACTGAAGACGATCAATAGTCAGAAATACGTATATGAGGTTACCTTCCATCTTATACACATATTTTATGATATTATTTTCCTTTGTTGCGAGCTATGCCGATACTTTCTACCTTATTTTACTACCAACTCGCATTAACTCGCATTAATGTTTTCGTGTGAAGCATTAATGTAGGTACATCTAAAAATAATAAATACGCTTAAAATTCTAAAACCTTATAATTTCGCAAAAAATTATATTTTTAAGGTAAAAACTCCTGGATATTTCGTCGAAATGAACATCCGGGTTTTAACCAAATAACCCGTTTTTCAATAGGTCTAGTAAAACAGGCACGAGCGGGACTATAATCCTTGCGGAAAGGTAAACTTTAAGGGGATATTTTGATAAGCAGATTTACCTGCTAAAAGGGAATCAAGAAATAATGTAAAGCATTATTAACTGCTAAAATTCCGGATTCCACTTCATGAATCACTACGAGATTGTCGAGGAAATATGAGGAGATAAAGGTCAAACGGAGGCGCATTTTCGGTATGGGATGATACCCTACGATTTAAAAAGGTGTTTCATCCATATAAAGAATCTACAAATATTTGAATACTATGAAATGTTTATCTTAAATTTTTTGGAGACTGTGTCAAAATAAATAAAGAAAAATTATTAAAAAATATTCACGAAGAAACGGAGCTGTGAAAACCCGCTATATATAAATCATCATCATCCTCAGCATATTCTATCGATTATGGTGTAGCCTCTATTACATACTTATTCTTTATATCTGCCAACGATTGTCTAAAATTCGCTTTTCTGTGTCATGTTGTACCGACTTATTTCCTTACGTCATAGTCCCACCTTAAATTTTGACGTCTGCTTGGTCTCTTGACTCCTCTTGGATACCACATTGTAATTCTAGTCGACCATCTATTGTCAGTTCTTCTCGCTAAATGTCCCGCCCACTGCCTCTTTAAATATTTAATTCTATGGATTACATCAGTAGTATTTATATATACATATATATATATATATATATATATATATATATATATATATATATATATATATATATATATATATATATATACAGATTCGGCAAATTTTCAACTACCGTATACGTTATTCAGTATGTGGAACAAAGATAACACTTAATTGTTTGAATAGAAGTGAGAGGCAGTCATAATCTCGACGGAGTAGGTATGACTTTTAAACAGTGTTGCTATTATTTCTGTTACATATTTCCTTCTAAATTTTAGTCCGATGCATGAGTCTAAAATAATATTTAAATCCACTACAGTTCATTGTAGAATAAAAATTAATATTGTCCCAAAAAAATTCAAATAAAGTAGCCACGTAATTGTTATTTTCTAATCGATTTTATCAATTACTTTATTAGTTAACAAAGAACAGTGATTTAAGTAATTTATGTGTGGCAACAAAGCATTATTCCCCTGAAGAGTTTGAAATTTTAAGCAACGCCTTCTTTTACAGTGCGAAGCGGCATAAAAATACACCGATGACCGACAGTAATTATCGGACGTTGATGGGGTGTAGTTCTTTGCATAAAATTATTTCGTCGCCAACTTTCCGTCAGTAAATCTTTAAGAAAAACTCAAACACTTATAGGAATTCGAGTTTTAAATGTAATTTTTGTAGATTTTTAGCTCTGGTAGCTAGGAAATAAAACAATAATTAACTTAACAAACATTAACTAAATATAAATATTATTTTTATAAGAAAAAAACCAATCAAAAAAATTATTCTAAATAATTAAAATTAAAGGCATTTTTAAAAAATCTCTAACCAATTAAATGTTCAAACAAACCACCATTTTAAGCTAAACAAAATCCGAATCTATCAATTAAAGCAAGCCTCATTGCATTTAGCTGATTTGGTTGTACTCTACTACAAAGTTGAACAATTTTTTCTTACAATTCTGCTAAATTGATGGCTCGTTCGAAATCATGCCGATATAATTTTGATTTTAGCATTCCTAAGAAATAAAATACCAAAGGTGCTAAATCTGGTAATCTAGGGGGCCATTTTATTGATCCTCGTGTAGAAATTATTCGTCCAGGAAATGTTTGTTCCAAATAATTTGTAACTTCGATTGCATTATGTGCTGGGCAACCATCCTGTTGAAACCAAACATCATCGAAGTTGACCGCAAGGTTTCGAACAGCTGGAATAATCTGATTGCGTAATAAATCTAGATACTTTCGCCCATTCAGATTTCCCGTAATAAAAAATGGACCAATTATATTATCGTTATAAATGCCAGTCCACAAATTTAATTTCTTTGGGAATTGTGTTTTCACAGCAATACTCAAATGTTTCTTTTCCCTAGACCAATAGCGGACGACAGATGGATTATGACGTTTATGGATTGTGAATGAAGATTCATCGGATAACATTTTTTAAACAGTTATTGTTTTTAAAAAGCAGCAATAAATAACTGTATTATTTCTACAATAGAATGGTTCCCATAATACCATTTCACCATTTGAATCTTTTCTTTTTGAAAATACAGTAGAACCTCGATAGGTCAAACCTCAATAAATTAAAAACCTCTATAACTTCAAAAAATTATATGTTCCCTTCCCATCGGAGCCCAAAACCTCTACAACTTAAAATACACAATCTCAATAACTTAAATAAATAATATCAATATTGGCCCTCAGTAACTTAAAGAAATGTTTTCACAATCCCTATAACATAAAATTGTTTACCAATGACAGCTGAACAGCTTACTGTATCATAAGTTTTGATCACTGTTCTAGAAACATCGATTTAGGTACTGTGTGATACCTTGCTTAAAATGAGTTCAAAAAGAAAATTAACAACGCTAACATATGCTGATAAATTAAAAGCTATTGAAGCAGTGAAAAATGGATTCAAAAGAAAAGAAGTTGCGGCTCTGTTTGGAACACACGAGAGTACATTATCAATCATCATAAAAAAAGAAACCGAACTATTGAAAAAACAAGAATCAGGAGACAAAAATTGCCGAATTCCCTAATTTGGAACAGTGTTTGTTTACGTGGTTAAAACAATATCGAAACAAAAACATCAGTATCAGTGGACCCATACTGAAAGAAAAGGCTATAGAGTTCGCTAATTCACTAAAAATCGATAATTTTAAAGCCAGCAATGGCTGGTTAGAGAATTTCAATAAACGAATGATTTAGCCTTAAAAAAATGTGCGGCGAAAGTACGAGCGTAAGCAAATCAGTCTGCCAAGAATGGAAATCTGACTTGCATAATTTAGTGAATAATTATGATCCCAATGATGTTTTTAATGCTGATGAAACTGGTCTGTTTTTTAAATGTCTTCCCGAAAAAACATTAACATTCAAAAATAAAAAATGTCATGGAGAAAAACACAGCAAGGAACGACTTACGATTCTGCTTTGTGCAAATTCTACGGGCACAGAAAAACTCAAACCTTTAATTATATAGGTAAGTCAAAAAAACCTCGGTGTTTTGCAGGTTTAAAATCACTACCCATGGATTATGAAGCCAATAAAAAAGCATGGATGACAGCAGAACTTTTTAAAAAATGGCTGAATAATATAGATTAGCAAAGGGCAACTTGAAATAGAAAAATTGTTCTGTTCATTGACAACTGAACAGCACACGGAGGCATACCACCATTAAAGGCAATCAAAGTACAATTTCTTCCACCAAACACAACATCACAACTTCAACCTTTGGATCAGAGTATCATTAAAAATTTTAAAACATTATACAGAAAAGAAGTTGTTAGAAGAATGATAGCTGATATGGAGCAAAATACGATTTCTTCTATCAATGTTCTTCAAGTAATGAGGATAATGAACAAAACATGGCAAAACGTAACACTCCTCACAGTGAAAAACTGCTTTAGAACCTGTGGTTTTTCTTCAGAACCTCAAGAAATCATTTTGAAGAGGAAGATAATAATGATCCTGAATAATGGAATAACAACATGCACTGTATTTAAAGTTATAAAGACGATGAATTTAATGACGACCCACAAACTTCATCTAAGAGCATATCAATCAACGAAGCAAGAGTGCTATAACGACTGTACGATCATTTATAGAGCAGTGTAGAAACATAAAAGATAACGTATTTTCTTCTCTATGTTATTTAAAATCAAATCGATTTAGAATCTATGAATTGTTTAAATCAAAAGAAAATCTCAGACTTTTTTTGATTAGACTATACCTTTAATTATTGCTTTAACTTTTTGTAACGAATATAATAAATGAATGTAGTGTATAATAAATGCCTATATTTTAATGAACTTCTGACCTATATTAATCCATCACAACATAGACCCTTGATAACTTAAAACCTGCATAACTTAAAATATTTGGTTTTTCCCTTGGAATTTAACTTATCGAGGTTCTACGACTGTATACGCTTGGCATGTTAATTATTTGTTTTCAACCTTTTACCACGACAGCTAAAAATCAAAGAAATAGACCTTACCTTATTGACCTTAAACCTGCTGTACAGATAAGGACCGCCTATTCTTTTGAGGGGAAGTCGTAGAGGGGGCAAATGGTTTATACTATTTGTCTGTCTACTGAAGTGCGATATTTATTTAGCTCACGCTGTTGTCGCATCTCAATTTCTCAATTCAGTATTCTTTGTTAATTAATGAAGTAATGATATAATCTTTAAAAAAATAATACTTACATGATTACTTCATGTAAGGTTTGTTGGGGCAATATTAATTTTCATTCTACAATGAACTGTAGTGGATTTAAACATTATGTTACACTCATGTATCCGACTAATGTTTTAGAAGGAGTTATGTTACAGAAATTTCGCAACACTGTTTAAAAATTAGACTCGCTACTCCAAGTGCGTGGATTGTGTCTCACTCGTATTCAAACAATTAAGTGTTATCTTTGTTCCACATA
Organism: Diabrotica undecimpunctata; assembly: GCF_040954645.1. Classification (NCBI taxonomy): domain Eukaryota; kingdom Metazoa; phylum Arthropoda; class Insecta; order Coleoptera; family Chrysomelidae; genus Diabrotica; species Diabrotica undecimpunctata. Next base: position 54,198,564 of record NC_092803.1, read on the forward strand.
CTGAATAACGTATACGGTAGTTGAAAATTTGCCGAATCGGTATATATATATATATATATATATATATATATATATATATATATATATATATATATATATATATATATATATATATATGTACATATAAATACGTTGGAATTTTCGGGTAAAGTGGTTTCTTTGAAATGAATGAAAATCTTTGTTTTTTCTAAGATACTCAATATTTCGCTATTTATTTGATAGCTTCCTTAGGAGTAAACTGAAAAAATTTGTTTTTCTTGGGTTTAGATTCAATAAATTATATTACATGTGCAACTAGATTGCGAAGTATTTCTAGTGTCATTGCTCAACTGGTTCTGGAAGACCGAAGAATCTGTCATGAGTCGTTTAGTAGAATCATGTACCATTCCTCTACCGGTATATCGATGACTGCGATCTACGCTACGCGATCTGTGCTATTCCAACAAATAAAATGACCGAAATTTTAGATAAATTCAACAGTTACCATCCGAAATTAAAGTTTACTATAGAAATTGAACAAAATAATAAAATAAATTTTCTGGATATCACCTTAAATCGCATTAATAATACAGTTAAAACCATGTGGTTTACAAAAGAAACATTGTCTTCACGATATCTCAACTACAATTCTCATCATTTATTCTCCCATAAGAAATCTGCAATTATAAGTCTTGCAGATAAATCTGTACAACTAACAGACCCAGAATACAAACCAACTGCAATAAAAAAAAGTAAAAAATGCTAGCCCGTCTCCTGTTGTCTTCGAATTTATCATTACTTTGTACTTTGAAAAGAAACAAACCACAAGATTCCACAAGAAATGCTGCCTTCGCCAGAGCGTGAGCCTGAATCGTCATTACACGGATTCAGTGCAGATCGTGTTACCATTTGTTCATATGTGCCAAAAAAGGAAAAAGCGTTATCTTGCTGTCAACAATGCATGACAACAATAATGGAAGCGGCTCAAAAAATAAACCTGAAATAATTCAGTTCTATAATAAAACTAAAGGAGGCGTAGACAATATGGACAAAATGGTTTCTCATTATTCCACTAAATTTGCGTTGGCCAGTAGCCTTCTTTTACAATATCCTAGACGTAGCTTGTCTAGCAACCTACATAATTTATACAGAGAATAATCCACAGAGTTCTACTGAAACTAGTAAACGTAGAATTTTTCTACAAGACTTACGGAAACAACTAGTGATGCCTGCAATTTCTGCTAGATCTAAAGTACCAAATGTATACCGAAATTTTTCATCAAGGTCAGGAATTGAGTGTATGTTAGGAAAACCTCTACCTACAGATTCAAGTGATAGAGCAGAGTCATTACCTTTTTAAGACTAGACGCCTCAAAATTGTTAAAAATTGCTACATTTGTATGTCTTTAGCGAAAACGCGACTAGAAAGACACGAATATCATAATGTTTGTAATCGTCCACTATGTAACGAACACTCAGTAAATATAAGTAAGTGTGGACAATGTGTTTGAAATGTAACTTTTATTTATGTTTCTGTATCACTTTTATTATAAAAAAAACTAGACACAGCTTCATGATTTACTAAACATTAGTATTACCCGGGTCCCACGGGTGTGGACGTAATGGTGTAAAAAATTTGACAGGTATTTTTAATATTCTTTGGTGTTTATTATAAATCTCTTTCATTCTAAAATTATTTATAATATTTGGAATAAAAATATTTATACCATCGCCAATGATTTACATAAACCAATTACCAAGAATACCCAGGTACCTGGGTATAGACACAAACAAAGGTTAAAGGGTTAAAAATAAAAATCAAGTTTTTCGGCATTTGTCTCCATGTCGCATTTCCTTGAAAAAATTTACTTATTTCATAATTTTACCTCTCACTGTATGATTGACAAGATTGTTTCTTTCGTTTTTCTTGAATTTCTTTCAAACTGTTTTTTTGACAGTATAGTCTAAACATCTGAGCATTTTTTTATCTTCTGCTTTCTCTAACCTTAATATCGGAACCGGTAAATACATATTATTATTAAATTACAACAACAGTTCTGATATTAGCTCCCATATATCTATCATAATCTCGCAACAAAGGATGAATATACGACCAATTAAAAGCAATATACATAATAACCACATCTAAGGCTGTTGCGAATTATCCTTCAGTTTCGCCCAAGATCAAAGGTAATAAATATCTTCGCATCCGTACGTTGCTAATTAATCATGTATAGCCTCATTATTGTCAAATATGTTTGTTGTTTGTTACATTTTATGTTTATGCTGTAATGGTATTAGGGAAAGATAATAGGGTAAACAGGGTAAACCCTGAATCTTTTATAGATAACTAGAATATTTCATAATTATTTACCTATTTAATAGTCTCCGATAATTAATATTATTATATTCATCTAAAAAGCGATTATATGCACAAAAACTATCCCATATTGATTTCATGATAATATTGAAGTCCCTTTATTCAAAGTCAGTTCAGTCACTCAAAAGGAAGCAAAAATCTCACTTCACTCTTAGCATTGATTATAAACCACACATAGATACCTCACTCTTTGGGTAAAACGAAGTCAGTGTTAAACTCTGCCCACTTACACCTCTTTGCCCCTCACGCCTAAGTACTACCAGACTGTATGGTGGCGACATTAATTCAAATCTTTGCCAATATTGAAAAATAAATTTGAGTTACCTGCTCCGGCCATTATCTAGTGCAATAGATGACAATATAAGGATGGCATTCAGCATTTTCACAAATAACTTTAACGTGCTTGTAATCTATATTATTGAATTCCGATTTTACTTCAGAAAAAACGCTAAAAATTGATTGATGAAAACAGTAGAGGTTTTCTAAAAATTATTTATTTATCAATACACTACAAAAAGAAAATAACAAAATATAAAATACATAATACAATTAGCAGTGATAAATTACATCTCATGTAAATTACTTTTTTGTAACTTTTCAAACAAAATTAATTTCGAGAATTGATGCAAACTAAAATATTTCAAGCTAATATACAGAATTTATTTCCAGATTTAGTCTATTCACGATTTAACGAGATCTAACGGATCTAACGAGATACAAATGCAAAAGTGTTAAGAAGGTTACAATGTTACAAAATGATTGCGAGGTGATAAAGAACATCAACACAAGAAAGCTGGAATATTTAGGTCACATTACCGAAGGTGCGAAATATGAGATATTAGGCTCATAATACAAGGTAAAATTAAGGGTAAAAGATTCATAGGTAGAAGAAGAATTTCCTGGCTGAAAAACTTAAGAGAGTGATATAGTTTCAGCTCAATAGATCTTTTCAGAGCAGCCGCCAATAAAGTACGGATAGCTGTGGTGATGGCCAACCTTCGATAGGAGAAGGAACTTCGACAAGAAGAAGAGGATATAAATTTTGTTCTGATAGTAACATTGTACTATAAAAAATTGACAATTTATCTAGAAATGGCAATATAGAAGTCAATTATATTCTGTACAAAATAAGAAATTGTATAGAGGTGAACTAAAATAAATATGATTTACTGTTCGATCGAATACTTTTTACATTTAAAAAAAAAATCTGAGGACTATCTAGAATTACGTCATCGAGGTTTTAAAAACAAAAAGTATTGAGTACCAAATTAAATTTTAACTTTGACAAAATACCACAAAATACCAACGTTAAAAATGAATAATGCAAGTGCTTATCTTGATTAAATGACAGGGAATTTCCAACATATAAATAGTTGAGGGCCATCTGCCTACGAACAATAGGTAAAAGCTGATAAACAGACAGGATTAGAAAGTTTAAAGCATCACTAATTAGTTCATATTTCAAAACAAAGTAAATAAATATATTTAAATGTCAATTCTTTTCAAACTAAGATTGTAAAATAAAATTTTAGGAAAAAAAATATTTATTATTTCTTGTTCTCAAGAAGTACTTTCATTATTGACAATATCGAAACAATTTATTATTAAAAGTCGAGAACAATTAAAAACCATGTTCATATTTATATGAAAGTGCTATAAAAATAAAAGTATATTACTCTTGAGAAGAATTAATATTCTTTAACAAACTTGGTATACGACTCATAATATTTGACATCTGATTCTTTCATTTTGAGTTTTAGGACATGCAAGTTTTTATCAATAATACATTTTCCCTAAACTGAATAAAAAAGTTTTCCATATGATTCCAAGGTTTTAAGATATACTGATATTATAAAATACTTGTTAATATCTTATATTATATCTTGCTAATATCTTATTGTAGATAAAACACATACTTTTGATCTAGCATCATTCTCTTCCACGCATAAAACTACAGAAAAATCAGCTATAATTAAGTAAAAACACATGTTATTTTTATGAACGCCCTAGACTCAGTACATTGATATAGTTTAGATTTACATGTATCAAAGATATAGTTAGAAAAAAGACGTTTTCATATTTATTTTAACCCATGAAGGACTGGAGTTGCCATATGGCAACACTGGTATTGACGTACGAATCTTATTATTTTGAGGTTATGTTAGTTTGTTTTGTTTCCAAGAACGTGCCGGTCTGTAGAAAATAAGTGATTTGAAGATATACACCTAACAAAAACTTAATTCGTTGGTGTTTGTGAGATTTTATAGTCACCGTTTTTGATAGTTGTAAAAATGGATATAAGATTTGTGTAAGTAGCTCAATTTGTCAATTACTTCTGAATAACTATTACATCTAAGTGGCTAAAGTAACAATTATGCTCTAATAGAAAGGTCATTTTCCCTCTGTGAATATTTGACAACCCTTGAAAAAAAGCGATCTTTTACAATATTTTGTTTTTATTCATCGCGTTGCCATATGGCAACGCTAGTATCTACAGGCATCTTGTTTTTGCAGGTGGGGTTTCTCTCTACAAGAATCTTTGAACATGGTTTACGAAGATGACGTCAACGTTAGAAATATTTATGTTGAGCCCCCAAATATTGGAGACCTCACTGATGAAGATTCTGGCGAGGAGGATTCATCGACAATCTGTCTAGAAAACAGCTGGAAGCAAATGTTGAGGTGCAAATGTATGGCGAAGAAGCAGACAAGGAGTATGACGACATCGAAGAAGATGCAGTTCAAGCGATGGATATTTCCCAGGAAAGCAGCGGAAGTTTCATCCCACAAACTACCTCTCAAGTGAAGAAAATTGAATACGAGTCCCTAAATTGGATAACGGGTGATTTGGTCGACAATGCCGCTAGTTTCCCAGAATATAGCTACGAACCATTCAATACGTTGACACCTGTCGAGATGTTCGAGTTATTTTTCGACGAGGATATAATTAGTTACATTCTCAACCAATGCACGAGTTATGCACTACAGAAGAACTTTCCCGACCCCAAAATTTCCGCAGGAGAAATGAGGTGTTTCTTTGCCATTTTGATTCTATCGGGGTATAATTGGCTCCCGGGAAAAAAATTTTACTGGGATACGAAAGGCGATATGGGTAATGCAATGGTCATGAACGCTATGCGAAGAGATTGGTTCCTTACAATTTGGCGTTTTTTTTACCTTGCAAATAATAAAGCCATCGTAGAAAGGGACAAATATTACAAGATCAGACCCTTAGCTGACTATTTACAGAAAAAATATAAAGAATATTACGTCCCTGAAGGCGAATTAAATTACGACGAATCTATGGTGAAATACTTTGGACGCCACTCATGTAAACAGTCCATAAAAGGAAAGCCGATTCGTTTCGGATACAAAATTTGGTGCCTCAACACTAAAAGTGGGTATCTTGTAAGCTTTAACATGTACCAAGGAACCGATCCCAAAGCAAATAATCATTATTATAAAGTTTTTGGAGCATGTGCGGCTCCATTCGTCACAATGCTCGATGAACTGCCCAATGATAAATCAAGATTACCCCACAAATTTTTCTGCGACAATTTATTTACGAGCCTCCACCTTTTGAAACATATAAAGGATAGTGGCTATAGCCTTATCGGAACAATACGGGAAAATCGCATTCCCAAAAACTGCCCTATAGAATCGAAAGCTAATATGCAGAAACGCAAAAGGGGTGATGTAGAGTCGATTCTCGAGAGAGAAACTGGTATTATAGTTGTAAGATGGTTGGATAACAGCGTCGTAAGTGTAGCGTCAACATGTTATGGGGTGGAACCACAATCGCTCGTGAAAAGATATTCACAAGCTGAAAAGAAAATCATCCAGGTTCAAAGTCCATGCCTGATTGGTAAATATAATAATGCAATGGGGGGCACCGACCTAATGGACGAAAATATAAACCGCTTTAGAATAGGAATGAGGGCAAAAAAATGGTACTGGAGCTTGATTACCTGGATGCTAGATGCGACTATACAAAATGCGTGGGTGCTACATAAAAAATCCGGCAACAAGTTGACACAGTTAGAGTTTAGGCGTGAAATTGTGCAAGCCTATCTGACCAAATACGGAGTGCCTGCAAAACAAGGTGGCCGACCGTCTAGTTCACTCTCAAGTCGTTCCTTTCATAGAGTATCTGATGATATTAGATACGATGGAGTTGGGCATTTACTGGAACCAGTACCAAATAAAAAGAAAATTAGGTGTGCAGGTGAAGAATGCAGGTCGATCATGAGAACAAGATGCGCCAAATGTGAAGTAGGTTTGTGCACAAAGTGTAATGTTAAATTTCATACACAGCTATAGAAAGTTTTTTGCCGATTATCTCTCAATTTCATAGAATATTTTTTACTTTTATTTCATTCGGTTAATGTAGCCATAGGAACCTAGCGTTGCCATTTGGCAACAGGCAATATTTTTAGGTTTTAATATATTTAATAATTATTTTTGTCGTTTTCTAAGTAAGTTTTGTCCATTCATAAGAGTTATTTGTATTATTTATGTAAAATAAAGATTTTCGAAAACTTCGTCCTTCATGGGTTAAGTACAATTTGTGATGTTTCTGGTTTGTTTACTTTTGTGGTGTGGTGTGGTTTATAATCAATGCTCTTAGTTAGGTTACGAAAATACTTTACTTCGTGAGAATAATAGTAAAAAGGGAAGCACATTAAGTTACAATTGGATGATATTCGAAGAAGTATATACTTTCTTTGTACATTTCAATATCTAAATGTCTTAATATTGATTTTTTAGAAACTTTTTCAAAAATGTTATTGCAATGAAAATATATTTTAATTCAACTCACCAAAGTTTATAAAAAAAATTGTCATTATCATCATCATTTAATCTTCGCTTATCCACTGCTGGACATAGATCTCCCTCATAATTTTCCATCTATTTCGATCTTGTGCCTCTTGCATCCAATTCCTATGACAACGTTTTAGATCGTCAGTCCAACGTGTTAGTGGACGACCCCTGCTTCGGTAGGCATCATCTCTTGGTCTCCATTCCTATCTCTTTGTTTTTTTTTGATGGACAAAAAAATTGTAATATAAAAATATCATCAAATTATTTTTAACAATCTAACAACTGTATACGAGTGGCCTTACTACCTATACCATTGGGCGGTAAATGTTTAAGAATAAGATGACAATTTTATTGATGGGGTCACCAAAGCTCTGTCTCAGGTGTAGTATAGGATTTTTTATATAAAAATGATTGCACGTCATTCAAGATTTACGACGTCAGACCCCACAGCGTTGCCAAAATATCAGAATAGTTATTAAGTGAGGAATTTTTAAAATGTCAACTACTGCAACACACTAAAATACATAAGAAAACGTTTTAATATAAAATTATATATTCTAAATTTTAAACTTACGTCTTTTAGAGCATTAATGGTAAAAACGTCCCGCCATTATTTCTTGTTCAAAATAATTTATCTTATATTAAAGCTTATCAGCTTTCTACAGACTATGTAGTTGTTTTCTCATAGCACAATTACAACACACAACAATAATTAGTTTTTAAAGCTATTAATCTAAATTTAATATGTATTTATAAATACAATTTATTAATATATAATATATTATGATCAAATTGTGTAAGAAATCAAAACATAAACAAAATTCTTACTCTAAAAAAGAGGCAACACTCTAAACGATTTTGCCACAAGATGAACTCTCATTAAAATTTGAAGTATTCGCGTATCAGTTGCGTACAATTGTCTAATCTATTTAATTATTGTTTTCATCAGCTCTCTTTTCCGTCTAGCCAAGATTACCAAGTCGTTCGCAAATGCTAAGCAGCGATGTTTTTATTTGCGGTAGATCAGACTGTTCTATTAATGTTTGCTTCCAGTATAACCTTTTCTAATATTATGCTAAACATTTTAGATGATAATGGACCTCAAAACTTTCTGTTCTTACGATAAATATGAGTCATATTAAAAACCTGTAAACATTTTTTTATTCTCACTTTTGTTCTAGTATTTTCTCCGACCCGCTAGAAACCAGTCTGGCGTTCCCTTTTATTCTAGACAATTTAAGGGTCAACATCCGCCAGCTTCGAATGGATTCCAGAACTAACGACTGTTTGATATAAATAGCGGAATTTTTATTATGTGAGGTAGTCTGAAAATATAATCGAGTCGAGTTTCTAATTATAACGCGGAAATAAATATTGTAAATAAATAATATATATTAGAGTAGTTTTGATAAGTGTAAGCATATTGTATATATAAATTAAATAAAGACTTTAATAAACTAAGTGTTAGGGTAATGCTGTGGGTGACAAATGAAAGTAAAAGACTTATACCATCAACATGTATTAAAAAAAGACAAAAAAATGATTTATTATAATCAAAAATCCTGATGCCAAATTTTTGAAATTATGTAGTTTATAAATTTTTAGAATAACTTTAAAAACATAAAACTTTAAAAACTTCGTAAAAAACAAAATTTGGACCAGGAAATTAATTACATTCCTGAAATGCAAGAGTGTGGTTTGTTGTCCGATATTATATCATTCAGCAATAGGCTCAAATATCATGCAAAAAGTTTGATAAAAAGCGCCACCAATAATAACGCCGAAACCTTCAATTCTGTTATAGCAAAATTTGTTGGAGGTAAACGTGTAAATCACACCAAGAGAGGTGGCTATCGGTTAAGGTGTTTGGCGGCAACAGCCTCATATAATTCTCGGGGAAATTATTTAAATCATATATTGCAAAATATAAGCAAAAGTCCAACTGGTTATTACCAAAATTTATTTGCTCAAACAAAAATTAAAAAATGGGTCAAGCAAACAAAAAGACAAAAAAAATATATTAAAAAACAAAGTAATAATCAACCTGATAAAGACTATGGCCTAAATGCAGAAGAGTTAGTTCAGTTGTCAGATGAAGACTTTGAAGCAAAAAAACTGGAATTTAAAAAAAAATTACAAAAAAATATCTCGGAAAGAACAGAGATTTTTAATAATACAACGAGTCAAAATAACAGTGCTGCATGGTTTATTGAACGTCAACAACGATTAACGTCCATCAATTTCGGAAAAATATGTAAATTGCGAGACAAAACAGACAGAACTAAAACAGTGGAAGCAATATTGAATCCAACGTTTTGTGGAAATAGATTTACGGAATACGGAATTGCGAACGAACCTAAAGCAAAAACAAATGTTAGAAATAATTTTAAATATAAATATTGAACCATCAGGCCTTTTCATACATGATGAATATCCCTTTCTTGCAGCTAGTCCTGATGGTTTAATAGGTGTCTCAGGCGTAGTCGAAATCAAATGTCCATATAAAGCAAGAGAACTTACGCCTGAAAAAGCTATTAAACAAAAAAACTTCAATTTTGCCAACTAATTGATGACCAATTGCATTTGAAACAAACTGATTCCTATTACTATCAAGTGCAGGGACAGTTATTTATATCTAATAAAGAATACTGTTACTTTGCAGTATGGACCCCAAAAGGTATTTTATTCGAAAATATCTATAAAGATGTAGAACTGTGGGAAAATATGCTACCAAAATTGCAAGATTTTTATTATAATTTTTATCTGAAACAGCTTCTAAAGAAGCATTACACATAATTCTATTATGTGAATTTGATAGTATGCGTGATTTCTATTTAAAATATATCCATTATCTTTCACTTCCATATACTTTAGTATTTTCTTTCTATTGCATCTTTAGGCCATAAATCTTTGTTGAAATTGGACATTTAATTTAGACAATAATATTACCTATGAGTCGATCAGGAGTTGCAGCTAAAAAACGATATTCCTGATGAAGAAACATTCCTGATGGCATATATCTAAAGCAAGTATCAGCATAGTATCTCATTTCATAAGACCCCGAAGAGCTATAATTTATTCTTTTACCTTCTAGGAATTTGATATTACATTATTATGTACTGTTCGGCATAATTGGTACTCATATTATTTATAAGACTATTTGCATGAAATTTTACTCGTGCTGCACATAAGCTAATATCTTTCAAGAGGCTGTGTTCTTTCATTGGTATTGTATGATTTTCTGTGACAAAAATAATCTGTGCAATTCAAATAGTTTCCAAATACATAAAGATGACTATTAGATATATCATATCTTGGTTTATCTGACTGTCCATGATATTCAGTTGCTTTTGTAACAGCTGTTCTTAATCTTAATATGTTAATTTTTAAAAGTTTTCGTAAAAAAATGTGTACCAGTTTGCCATCGGAACAATATCGTTTTGTTGCTAATTCTAATTTAAGGAAGGATAGAGGACCGAAGAGGAGTAGGCAGAAGAACAATGTCATGGCTACGCAACATCAGAACTTGGACAGGCATGAACGTCCAGCAAGTGTTAAGAGCGGCGCAGAATAGAAAAGAGTTTGATGCAGTGATCGCAAACCTCTAGTAATGAAGTGCACCAGAAGAAGAAGATAATTCTTTTAATCTTGTACAATAGTTTCTTATGAGATGGTTACGACATTCAATTTTCACTGTGTAGTCTTCACTGTGTAGTTGATAATGTAGATTTTGTTGATTGTCTATGTTGTAACCTCCTTCAATATCGTGTATATAATATATTATATAAATATATATATATATATATATATATATATATATATATATATATATATAATTTGATATAATAATAATGTAGATGGATAATGGTGAATTGAAATTACACTTACCGCCGTTTGATGGAGACAACCGCATGCAACAGGAACCACGACGAAAATAAACTCGATTTTCGATATTTAGACCAGCTAGGGATAAAAAAAGAGTGGGAGCATTTGTCGAAGAGTGCCACACGAAAATGGTACTTAATTGACAAGTCCGATGTGGCCTTATTTTCTATAACTTCTGCTTTCTCTCGACAGAAAAGATTATTTCATAAAAGACCAATATCTCAGCTTTTCTTAGAAAGTAAGCTGAGTTGTTCCACAATAGAAACTAACTTCTTTGTTAAGAGGAAGGGTTTCTATTTAACTAACGAAAGGTAATAAGAGCAAGGACAACCAACTGTAAGCTATATAGTTGTTGTGAACAGGCATGACAAATCGTTCGTTGCTTATGGGTTATTTTTAAGACATCTAGCAAAATATATAGACATATGTGGCGTGAAAGTAATTTTCTAGCAGGAATAATTAGGGAAATTTTAAACATTCTTCACAAGTTATTGATGCAATGCCTCAGTAATTATTAGTTTTTTTTTTGGTCCTTTTTTATATATCATTGTTGTGACTATATTACCCCAAGATGAAGTAAATTGCTTTTCCTTAAATAGGTTATTAAAAAGTAAAGTTAGGTATAAGATCTAGTTGTTAGGGATATGTTTTAAGAAGGATCATAAAGGATCCATCAGAACCAGAAGATTTGTTGTATTTACAGTTGTTAAGGATTTTCCTTGGATGCAATGATATCAAAATAGGGTCATTCGCATCACAAAAATATTTAGTTTCATCAACCGATAAACCAATATTGCGATATTACGTCGTTTGCCACGTATTCTTATGGCAGTGGTACAAAACGTATCAGCGTACAGTTAGAAAGGTTTGTTATAATTTTTCTGTCATGCAGTTTTTTTTTTCTTCTCAGTAAATTTTGGTATTCTTTTTGAAATAAACATATAAGTTGAGATACTCTGAGGTACAAAAGAATTTTGTTTGCAAATTTGTAGTTTATCTTTCACATTTTTTTTAACTTGATACATTCATGGTCAAACTAAGACTATTGTATTCGGTTATTATTATTACTATTTATTTTACAAATTTTAAGTTTCAGTTCTGTGGCAATTTCGTTTACAGCGTCAAGAAAATTATTCTGAGCAACGTCCATGTTAGGTATAACTGTAACTCCAGAGGAATTCAGCTTTTGTAATTTATAACAAACATATTGTTCCTCTGGAGGTTTGAAACGTATTATTTCAAATCAAATCAATTACACTTTTCCCTAGAGAATTAGCAAAAGTGAACTGAGTGGGAGAGTTTAAAATAGCTCTTCCGTTTATTACACAGAAACCGTTTGTATCCATCAAAAAGAGTTCTGCCTCTTGTATTTAAAACCTTGTCAGGGCTAAATCTTATATTCATTCACGTGTTGGTCTTCATATAGTATAGGTCATTAAGTTAATAGCAATTTAATACGAGTTTTTATTATCTTAAATGTGATTGAAAAAAGTACAATAAATTGGCTGTTAAGTACAAACCAGGTGAATATTATTTTAATTTGCTTATTTGGCTCAGAATTTATTAGGCCTGTCACTGAGTTGCAGACTGTGATCTAAGCTGACATTTACTTTTATTTAACTTTTTCTTAATTTAACCAGTTGCTTGTGGTTTGGGTAACCAGGATAACAACAACATGTCAAACTCAAATTCACATACAAATACTAAAAAATGTATTTAAAATCCTCTATAAAAGGTATATAATTAAAACACTCAATCGGGCTACATCACAAAACGTTTTTGAGCTACTAAATATTTGGGTAAAAACCCGTTAAATGTTATTAATTTAAATTTAGGTTACATTATTTGATCTTGTATGTTATGATGTTAAAGTTACAAGTGGAATTCATAACTTAAAAATATTTTTGAGTAGGGTAAAAGAAAATCTATATACCTTTTGTAAAAAATCACTACACGCTCAAACATATACAATAAAATCTAACGAAATCTTACTAACTTAGAAGAAATAAAATAAAGTGGCTACCAAATAACAGTTATTTTTAAATTTACAAAATTCTAGTCCCTTGGTCGCCGAAAACTGTTAAAGTATTAATTATTTTAAATAGTGAAGTGGTAGTTAAATAGTAAGTGGGTGAAATTAAAAAGTTTGATCTAAGAGCCGAATGTTAACGAACAATGGGTCTAATACCTTTCTAAAGATCTCTGCGTGATATAATATACATATTTAATATTTAGAAGCAGCTATTTTAGTTTTCCTAAAACAATTTTTTGTAATAATCGTTTAAAAACAGAAACTTTCTAAAACACAATATTTTTGCATGAAAATTACATAACGCTGTTAAATAAATCAATATACTGCCACAACAACCTCTACATGCCCCTAAATTCCAGCTAAAACTAATTATACTCCGGAAATATTGTTTAAAGTAGTTTCTCGTTTTTGCGTGAAGTTTTCAACACAATATAAATCAAAGGCGATGTTTTTTCCAGCATATTATGCTGGAAATGAAGTACAAACTTTTCAGCCGGCGGATGAACGAGCTGCCAAAAATGAATCTGACCAAAAGTGAAAAGCCCTATGCAGTTTTCCCGATGAAACCAATTCATTCTGGCAATTGTCGAGCTTAGGAAATAGATCAGGAAAACAAACACAAAATAAATTGGTTAGTATAATTTATTGTATTATACAAATAGAGCAGGGCGGACTTGTTTTGAGGTGTATATGAGATGTGGCAGTCGGATTTTTTCAGAAATAGTTAGGTAATAACTTCAAAAATAATAACTGACTTCTCTTTATTCTCAAACATGTCTAAAACAATAATAAAAAATTTAAAATTTTAAAAATTATTAAAAACATCGATTTTTTTCTACTTTCCTTGCTTATAACTTCATTTTGCAGCAAAACCGTACTGAAATAAAAGAAGGACAATTGAATTTTTTATAAGACACTTCTGGTAAAAAACGTTTTAATTTGAAATAAAAAAATGAGAAAATTGAAAAAAAAATTTTTCCTTAACCCGCGATCAGTACAGCTGTTAGAATTTATCTAACATTTTTAATTTTTTTGTGTTACTTTTCTTTCGCGCCTCGTATATTTATCTCCGGCCAGCTATGCCCCACTCAATGTTTTGTCTAGTCATTCCCATGTTTAATTTAGATTTAAATCAACAAGAATATGTTTCTGTTCAGTGCGCTATGAAAGTAATCAGTGTCGGGATGTTAGTAAAAATCTAACGCGGTACTGATTACGTAGTTACGAATTTTGAATTATATTAAAATATTTTTTAAGTATTAAAATCATGTATTAAAATCGACGAAACCACAAGACATCACTAAGAATACGAACTTGGTAAAAGAAATGAACGAGGTGACAGACTACTTCAATTCTGCCAGGAGAATAACATGATTGTATCTAATCCATTCTTCAACTTACCAAAGAGACTTTATACGTGGAAATCACCCCAGGACAATGGCGAAAGAATAATTCGAAACCAGATTGATTTTTTACTGATAAACGAACGATACAGAAACTTCTTAAAAGCCATTAAAGCTTACCCAGGCGCAGAGGTCTTTTCAGACCATAACCCTCTAATAGCGAAAATGAGTATTAAACTAAAAAGATTGGAGCAGAAAAGAAGAGCAAATCAAATAGACGTCAGTCATTTATGTAACCTGGAGGTAAAGGAGAAACTGCAAAAATGTATTAATAATAATTTGAAAATACTTCATGAAAAATAAACATCTCAGCCAACGAACAACATAGATAAAAAATAGCAAAACATAAAAATGACGATAACAGGTCCTGCGAAGAAAATTCTGACTAAAGAAAAACCAAAAATAAAGCAAAGGTGGATGACTGATAAGATCCTTCTTCTCATGGACAATCGGAGAATAATGAAAGAAAAAAACGAACAAAGGTATAAACAAATTCAAAAAGAAATCAAAATAGAAATCAGAATAGCAAAAGAAGATTTTTATATAAAAAAATGTGAAGAAATAGAGCAATTGCAGGAAAAACATGATATTTTTAATGTACCTACATAAAAAAGTGAAAGAACTTGCAGGTACCTACACAAAAACGTCAGCAGCCAAATACCCTGTATAATGTCAACGGAAACATAATAACAGAACTAGAAGAACAGTTGAAGACATGGAAAAACTATATTGAAGAACTCTTTGCAGATGATAGAAAACAATCTGAGCTAAGTAACATACAAGGAGACGAAGGTCCAGAAATAACGGAAGAAGAAGTAATGGACGCACTAAAAAGAATGAAAAATGGTAAAGCCCCAGTTCCAGATAAAATACCAACGGAAATCCTTAAACTAATAGAAAAAGACTCGATTCACATTTTAGTTGAACTTTTCAATAGCATTTATACATCAGGAAAAATACCACAAGAATGGCTTTTATTCACCTTTGTTATTATACCAAAAAATATAAATGCCAAACAATGTAGTGATTACCGTACAATCAGTCTGATGAGGCATGTACTGAAAATATTCCCGAAAATTATACACTCTAGAGTACACAGAAAACTGGAAATGGACATCAATAATACCCAGTTTGGATTCCGAAATGGACTTGGAACAAGAGAGGCGTTGTTTGCACTGAACATTATGTCTTAAAGATGTCTTGACATAAATCAAGATGTATTCATGTGTTTCATAGATTACAACAAGGCCTTTGATAAAGTGCGGCAGGATCACCTAATTAGACTCCTGACAGAAAAGAATTTAGATAAACGAGACATCCGACTAATAGAAAATATGTACTACAATTAGAAAGCAGTAGTGAGAGTAGAGAATAATACCACTGAAGAAATTGAAATAAAGCGAGGTGTGAGACAAGGGTGTATACTGTCACCAACCCTGTTTAATCTCCATTCCGAAAACGTAATGAATAGAACACTCTCTGAGCAACCGTAGGTATTACAATAAATGGTGTTAGATTAAACAATCTGAGATTTGCCGACGACACCGTTCTGATCGCAGAAACACTTGAAGAGCTAGAGACATTGGTGAATAAGATAGCAGACTGCAGCGAAGAATATGGACTATCTTTGAACATAAAGAAAACTAAATTTATGGTAATATCAAAATCAACACAAAATGTCCAAAATTTATATTTACACAATGAAATTATCGATCGAGTTAGCAAATACAAATATTTAGGCACTTTTATAAATGAAGACAACGAAACTTCGCCTGATGAGATGTTACGTACTTTCTGTGCTGTTCTATGGAATGGAGTCATGGACGTTGAAAAAGATTGATACCAAAAAATTACAGGCATTTGAACTGTGGATGTATCGCAGAATCCTGAGAATATCATGGACCGAGAGAGTCACAAATGTCGAGGTCGTGAGAAGAATGAATAAAGAAAAGGAAGTCATATTTACCATCAAAAAACGAAAACTGCAATACTTGGGACACATTACAAGAGGCGAAAGATATGAACTGCTTCGAATAATTATGCAGGGGAAAGTAGCAGGAAAAGGTACATAGGAAGAAGACGAAACTCCTGGCTAAAGAATCTATGGGAATGGTATAGCTGTAGCAGCAACGAATTGTTTAGGTCAGTAGTTTCGGAAATACGTATAGCCCTGATGATCGCCAACCTTCGGAACGAAGATGGCACTTAAAAAAGAAAATATTTTTTGTGAGCTAGACCTGGACTTTGTTGTTATTTGTGATGGCGTACGAGAGAGAACAGCAACGGTTACTAACCTTTGGGAGGCTATAGAAGATGATATGCAAAAAGATGAAGTCGATCAATCAGACTCAGATATTTTAGACGCCGCTTTCATAAGTAACGAAATAGATAAAGAGAATGTACAAGGTCCTGCCTCTACACAAACAAATTTGGAAAGATTTGAAAGAAATGGTCCCTATTATACTGGTAAAGATTGTACTAAATGGTTAGTGCACCAAAATAAAAAAAAAAGTTGGAAAAGCCAGCCCTCAAAATATTGTTACAAAGACACCAGGTGTAAAAGGTGTTACAAAAGAAGCCAAAACAATATTGAATTGTTGCAAACTTTTTTCTTGAATGAAATCATTCAATATAATACAGATTGTACCAACGAGAAACTTCAAAAAATTAGACTCACCAGAAACGCAAACCATTACAGTCCTACAGATTTTGACCAAATGAGTGCATTTGTCGGGCTTTTATATCTTGCTGGTGTAAAAAGAGCCCAACATTTAAATACTTCAAAATTTTGGAGTACGGACGGAACGGCCCCAGAATACTTTGCTGCTACTATGTCAGAACGCTGTTTTCACTCTTTGGTACAGGCTTTTAGGTTTGATGATATTGAATCTAGAGTAAAAAGAGTCCAAGAAGATCATTTGGCGCCTGTGCAATACGTTCTGGATAACTTTGTTGGGAAGTGTTTACAACATTACTCGGTGAGTAGTTACATAACAGGAGATGAGATGCTTGAGGGTTTCATAAGGAGATGCAAGTTCCGCCAGTATATTACAAATAAACCTGCGGAATATAGCATAAAAAACCACGCTGTTGTAGACTCTCGAATGTTTTATACACATAACAGTAAAATTTATGCAGGTAAACAACCAACTAGTCCATATGAACTAAAGAACGATGCATATAGTGTTGTAATAAGACTTTTAAGATATTGTAGTGATACTGGATGAAATATAACTATAAACAATTACTTTACACTGTATTTTTGGCTAATAACTTGGTAAACAACCACTGTTTAACGTTAGTTGGCACATTACACAAGAACAAGCGAGAGGTTCCCCCAAATTTTTTAGATACTAAATTACGAAAAAGAAATAGCAGCATGTTTGCTTGGAGAGTCGATCCCAATACTTCTTACCTTATATGTACCAAAACCTAATAAAAATGTGCTGATGCTGTCGACGTTTCACAAAGGTGATGGAATTGATCCAGAAAGTGGCGATGCAATGAAACCTTCAGTCATAACAATATATAATCTAACAAAAGGAGCTGTTGATGTGGTGGACAGGATGGAGGTAAAATATTCTACTACAAGAGTGAGCAACCGTTGGCCTTTAACTGTTTTTGTTCTTTACTCACAATATTGCTGGCATAAATTCACAAACTGTTTACTACAGCAATACAGACACAAAGCTCAAACGAAGAATATATCTGACAGATCTTGCTAAGCAACTTAAGAAGCCCCATATTGTTCGTCGATCAAGTATTGTCAATTCCAGTAAGGCAAAAAATTAGAAATATTCTAGAAAATAAAGCCATTTCAGTTGATGCTGCCGAACTAAATAATCGAAATGCAAAACTTCGTTGTTTCTTTTGCTCGAAGGGAAAAAACAGATTTACTCAGCACCTATGTCATACATGTTTGAAATTCGTATGTAAAGAGGATATTGCAGAAACAGTTTTGACTTGCGCTGACTGTATTAACAAAGGAGAAGATTCCTGAAATAATAACTTGGTTTTTTTGTTGTTAATTTTTTTGGTTGTAAACAGTTCTTTCATAACACCGTTAAAAAATTGCATAAAGTTGTCATTTGCAACAGTTATACTAAATTACATTTTATCTTACCAGTCGTTAAATTTTCCAATAAATATATTAAATACAATGACCAGATCAGCAACGGTCAAACTTACTAAAATCTGGAAAGATACGATAGACATAACCAGGAACACGAAACTGCTCCTAGTACGGACGCTTATCTTTCCTATTGCTACCTATGCGTCAGAAACTTGAACCAATAAAAAGTCCGACTCAAGACGATGCGCATACCCTGGACAGCACATCGCACAAATTGCGCATATTGACAGAACTCGACATCAATACTAGGCTTACCAGAACCATCAATCAAAATATATTGAGGTACGTTTGACACATTACCAGACGAATGAAAGGCGTGGAGAGGTTGGTAGTTGAAGGCAAGCTAGATGGTAGAAGAACTCGAGGAAGATCGCCACTGCGATAGTCAGACCAAATAAAGTGCGCTACCGGTTACTCTCCGTCTGAGGCAGCACTCCGCGCCCAGTAGAGAGAAGAATGGATAGCAACAATTCGCCAAATACCATAACGTCACCACATCATTACGAAGAATAAAGGATAGAGGAAGAGGATATTAAATACATAAATAAAATAACAATATAAGCTATGAAAAATACTGCCAAGTACCAAATACCTTACGGAACTACGTTGTTATGTTAGATAACATCTAACACGGTACCTACGGCGGGAGATTCATAGGCGGTACCGATCGCGGGTTAAATCTTGCACAACAAAAACTAGACCACATAACGCATTTTCCCAAAGTTATCGGAAAAAATAAATACTTATGTATTTTCTTATTATAAATTAGAGATTAAGCGGAGAATGGGAGTGCAATCAGACATAATCAACTATATAGAGGAGAAGAGACTATCCTGGTACGGCCACGTCAGAAGAGCGGACAGAGGACGCTGGATAAACAAAATCACAGAATGGAGCCCGATTGGAAGAAGAAAGAGAGGAAGACCCCGAAGGTCATTCAGAGATGAAATCAACGAGGCTATGGAGAAAAGAACCCTGCGAGATGGAGACTGGAATGACAGGGAAAATTGGAGAAAACGGTTGAGTGAAGGAAGACAGTGAAAACTGTGGAAATCCTTAGTAGTAGTAGTAGTATAAATTAAGTTTATTTTCTTAAATACAGGAAATTAAGTCTACATATTTAAGGTTTATAATGTATTTTAATAGAACATAAAGAGGTCCGTGATCTTCTATGGCACGTAAATTTGATCTTACATGTACAATAAGCCTTTGGACTGTTTTTAAGTCGATCTGACAAAATCTTTGCAAAATTCTTTGCCTTAGCTGATCTTCATTTTGGGCTTCCCAACCAATTATACAATTATACACCATTCGACTCAAAAAACACCCCAAAACTCTTCTATAGGCCTCGCCTGAGGCACATTTGGAATCTTGTCGTGCTTGGGAACAAAATTTATACTTTGAGAAGTGAACTAATCTGTCGTTCTCCTGGCGTAATGGCATGACACTAGGTCGGGCCAAAAAAAAATGGCCGTTTTCATCGTTGGGGTGATGAGTATTTATCAATTGAACAAGCTTTTTAATATACCTGTCAACGTAATTGTCAACATTATCAGTTTCACCGCGAAAACGCCCAAAAAACGGCTGTGAAACACCAGCTTCTGAGATGGCATACCATACTAAAATTTTACCGGCAAATTTTACTTTTTTCTTAAACCTAACTTCGTCCGATGCATCTTGTACATTACATGTATAAAATCTGCCGTTTCCCTTAATTTCGGAATTGAATAAAGTAAAATACTTTTCATCATCAATAATGAGAATTTTACCAGGAAAATGAATATGTCTCAATGCAAGGGAACATCTAGGATTTTTTTCTAACTGGGCTGGTGTGTACTTAGGAGCGTTTTTTCTTTTATATCGTTTTAAATTATTTCTAGAAATTCTTCTACTTACAGTCGTTCGTGAAACATTATATCTTTGGCCAACATTTGGCAAATACTTTCCTAATTGGTTCTCCATACTCTGAATTAATCTCTGTTCCCCAGCAGGAGTTAAAACTCTTGGTCTTTCACCTTTGGGCAAATTAAGGCATGTTATACCATTTTCGCACTCTTTAATTGTCTAGTAAATCTTTGACACAGAAGTATTTTGAGCACTAAAAATTCTTACAATATCACGTTTTGGTCCAACTAAACGATAAATACTTTGACTGACTTTGACTAATATTAACTTTGTACGATATCTTAACGAACCGTATTTAACGGTTTAGAGGAAAGCCGGAAGGTAGGAATAGTAAACTTTTTTTTGTATATTTTTGCGGCCCCAAAATAACAATATCTAGGAACTAGACGACAATGTATAAAAAATAAGTCAAAAAAATGGGGGTTTAAATTATTTGTTAGCTGTGGAGTGAGCGGTATCGTTTACCATTTTTTTTTCTTATGCTGGTGAAAATACCTTTTTGAATCACATTTTACAAATTTCAAGGAACAGTACTTTGGAATAGCGCAGAAAGTGGTAGTAGCCCTATGTAGAAGTATTCATGAGAAACCGTATAAGATTGTATATTTTAATTATTGGTTTACGTAACTTGAATTAGTTACATATCTAATAAGTGAGTTAGGAATATTCAGCCTAGGGACTGTTCAAAACAATAGAATGAGAAATTACACTATGGTTTCTAACAAGGGGGTTCAAAGAGGTAGCGAAGCGCAATATAAGATGCTGTTTCCAGTCAGCATTCTCTAGCCTCTCCTACTCAATCCCTATCCTCACCTCCACGGAGTGCGGCTTGGGCTGCACGGTTGAACCCTGGAAAACCTGAGCAACCTTGCTGGAGACTGGGTAACCAACCCCAATGCAAGGCAGGGTCAGGGCTGACGAGGAAGGGAGAAGTGGTCCTCCAAAAGGGGGTTGGTGAGCAAGGTGAGCCTACCTACTGTCAAAAAAAATCAATGCTCAGAGAACCGAACAGAAGCCTCGGAATTGGACGGATACACAGATGACGAACCACGCAAGAAAAAGGACAAAGAGACCAAATAATCTACGAATTGGCACTTGGAACATCGCATCGTGGAACAAACGGGAACATGAAGTTGTGCAGGAATTGAATCTCCATAAAATTGATATATGTGCCCTGAACGAAACAAAAAAGAAAGGGAAGGAAGTGCCAATAGAAACAAATTTATATTCCTGTACAGCGGAGTAGATAAAAGAAAACGAGCTCAGGCAGGAGTAGGTCTCTTAATGCATAATAAATAAAGTAACAATATTCAAGAAATCAGATACATCAACGAACACATGATGCTAAACTTTACCAAACGATACTTAATATTATCCCTATATATGCACCTGATAACAGCAAAAACAAGGAAGACAAAGATGATTTTTATTGATAGCTCCAAAATCTACTGGACACCACAATAGCCGGTAGTAAAACAATAATTCTCGGCGACCTAAACGCCAGAGTAGGCAACATACATGTGGCTGCAGTTACACAAAGATTTAACGAAGAAACGCTCAACAACAACGGAGTAAGACTTCTAGAACTTTGTTTAACGAATAACCTCCGAATTAACAACATATACTTTGACCACCCAATACAACATAAGATCACCTGGTCAGATACAAGAGGACGTAACTCTATGATTGACTACATTATAACAAACAGACAAATACACTCCAAGAATATAATAGATGTGCGCACTCTATCTTCGGCCAATGTCCATCCGACCATGGCCTGGTACTAGGAAAAATAAATATATCAATCACCACACAAGGCAATCGAAATACAAAAGTATAAGAAAAGTTAAACATAGAAAGCTTAGAAGAAGACGGGACACAAAACTTGTATAGAAACAGACTAACAGAAAAGCTAAACAGCCATAACCTATAGACTAAAAAGAATATAGAAAAAACCTGGAAAATTATTAAAAAATGTATCCTACAAGCAGCGGAAGAAGCTTTAGGTAAAAGAAAAGTTAACAGAAATAAACATGAATACAAAACTCCATGGTACAACGAAAGGGTGAAAGCACTAGCAAATGAAAAGAATCAAGCTTTCCTAACATAAAAAGGAGTGAAGACACCGGAGGCACGAGAAGACTACGTGAGAATCAGGAATAGAGTAAACCAAGAAATAGATAACATCAAAAAAGAACACTGTGAGACATTTACCAAAGATATGGAATACGACTTCTATGGATCCCAGGAAAAGGTGTGGAAGATGATAAGGAGACAAAAACAGAAATGAATGAGTTTGTACGCATAGATAACATTACGGAGGAACAGCATTTCACGAAATTATATGGAGAAGAAGAGAACAGAGAAAGAATCATTAACGAAACTGCCGATAGAGTACTAATATCAGTAGAAGAGCTACAAGAACGAATAAAAAAAATTAAAAAACAGAAAAGCACCTGGTCCTGATAAGATAAACAATAAACTGCTAAAATATGGAGGAACAACACTACGCAAATGGCTCCTAAAATTATTCGTCGGTATAATAAATACCGGAGTAGTACCAGCGGAATGGAAGGAAAGTCTTCTGCTACCGATACTTAAAAAGAGAGACTCGAGAAATCCTGAAAATTATAGAGGAATTAGTCTGATGAATATTACATTAAAATTGTTAACGGCAGTCATAAAAGATAAAATCGAGGAAAAAGCGAACATGGCACATAAACAACAAGGCTTTCGGAAGAACCGCAGCACAATAGACACAATTTTTATTATCAGACAAATAATAGAGAAGTCTATTGAATATGGAAAACTAGCATACATGTAATTGGTAGATTTAAAAAGTGCTTTTGACAGGGTGAAGCGAAATGACATCTTAAATTTATTACAAGCTGAACAAATAGACCATCAGATAATTAGGACAATTAATGAAATTAACAAGAACAAGACCAGAGTTATAATGCCAACAGGGGAAACAGAATGCGAAGAACTAAAAGGAGGAATCCGCCAACGAGACTTGCTCAGCCCATTGTTATTCAATATGGTGATGAATCAAATAATTCACGAAGTAGATACACACAGATAACGAAGATGACATACAAAGGCAGCTCCACACCTTCAATATTACAGCAAACAAACTTAATATGAGAACATCAATAGAAAAAATTAAATGTATAGTGATCAGTAAAAAGTCGCTGGATGCAAACTAGAAATAGACGGCAAAATTATAGAACAAGTAATAAAATTCAATGACCTGGGAGTAGAGATCACTAGTGACAGGGATATAAGAACAGAGACCACAAGGCAAGCATCAAAACCGGCAATAGTAAGTAGTTGCCTCCGAGAACTCATATGGAGAAACAAATATCTGACCACGGAAAGCAAAATAAAAGTATACAAGACAACAGTAAGACCAATCCTAACATATGCAGCGGAGACAAGAACCGATACAAAAAAGACGAAACAACAAATCAACAATATCGAAATGAAAGTATTAAGATCAATAGCGGGCATATCATTAAGAGACAGAAAAACCAACAGAAGTATATGCGAACAATGCAAAATACAAAATATTAACAGGTGGATAAAACCCAGGAAAAAAAGCTGGAACGAACATGTACAACATCCGTATAGCAGAAGACCCGTTGGAAGGCCGCCAAAAAGGTAGAAAGGTAATGTACAGTCAACAACGACTGAAACAGAATAAGAGGCGAACAAACAGGAGTAGCCCTAGTCGCACGAAGAAGAAGAAGAAGAAGAAGAAGAAGAAGAAGTTTCTGACAAGGTATTACTTAAAAGAGGACGAGGTAGGTTCGAAAGTGGTAGCTATAACGGAATGAAAATTAGTATTACCAAATGGGCAGATAATAAATGTGTTAATTTAGTTTCATCATTTATTGATATCACAACAAGATTTCATGTTTAAAGATACTGTAAGCAACAAAAGATACTTACATGCTTGTGTCTTTATATCAAATAGGCCTAAAGTCACATCGATGGTACCTGAAGTTGCTAGCTCAAATGCTAGATATAAGTGTAAGTAATGAATTTCTGCTTTATAGAAGATACTTCAATGCTCTGAACGTTAAAAAAATTGTTTGATTAAAAACGTTCCGCAACGACATTATTCAAAGCCTTCTTCTTCTTCAAGTGCCATCTTCGTTCCGAAGGTTGGCGATCATCAGGGCTATACGTATTTTCGAAACTGCTGACCGAAACAATTCGTTGCTGCTACAGCTACAGCTACAGCTATAGCTAGCTCAAAGCCTACTCAGATCAAATAAAGCAAACATAGGTCACGCAGTTGCTTGTTAATTTCCTAACAAACACATCCGAAGTCCGGGAGCTACTAGTCCTACCGAAGATACTAAAGCTACCGTTTGTTAGAACAGTGCGCAGCGCACAGCATACACATACAGCAGAATCTGTTGTACTCGACTCACGGCAGTTTTGGTTGAGATTCGTTTGTTAGATTAATTCGCATAAATATTCTGTCGCTCTGAAAACAAGTTTAGAAATTAGTTTCACGTTTATTCTCTCAAAGGTTGTACGTTTAAAAAAATTAATTCTTGCAAACTTAACGCAATAATTTTATTACTACAAGAAGAGTAGGAAGAAGAATAGTTGATAACTTTAAATCTAAATAAAAGAAATAAAAATGTAAACGAAATTTTTTCATGTCTTAATACAGAAGGTGCTTTTAAATTAATAGTCGAAGAAAGATTGTTTTACGAGGAAAAATTTCGAGAATATTTTAGACTTTCCAGAGATTTATTTGGAAATGTCTTATAATTTGTACTAGATCCACTAGTCTTTTATCTTCCTCGGGAGAAAATTTAGTATGCATCACTTAATTATTACAATAGTAATAACTACATAAAAATAAAATTATAATTTCGGTATAGATGTGTACGCTGTGAGCTGAATGTTTGCGTCCAAATCAAATCGCAGTTGATTCCAGCGCACACCGTCGACGTACACGGCTATGGCTATGCAGTTCGCGCAGCTCAGCAGAACCTAACAAACCGTTATAATAGAGAAATATTTGTTTGATTTTGATGAACGTACGCGGCGTTCGACTGACTGTGAGTTATGCGTCGCTCACTGTTTTAACAAACCATAGCTTTAGATAGATAACATTGATTGTTGTCCCTTAACAACAACCAAAGGTCGGTGTCGTTTGTGTCCTAAAGGACAAACTACCTTCAGAAATGTAATACACGACTATGAATTGTCTCTGAAAATAACTATTTTATGAGTTACCATAAAACTAAATTGTAATTATTTTTTAATAAAGCGTTTATTAGTGGTAATCTTTTATGTTTTAAATTCTTTTTGGCAATGTATCTTATAGGATACAATCTGTAAAAAGTATGAAATGGAAAACAAAAAAAAATTAGTAAATATTTAACCCCTGGCCAATTAAAGGGTTAACCTCACGCATATATTTACTACAAGTTATTTAAACGTCAAGTGCTTAAAATTATATTTTTAGAAATATTAGTAGAAGTAGAAGTCAGCATTAAGATTAAGATAGTTTTGTATCCTTAGCGTTCTGATCTGCTGAAAATTATGAAGTTTAATGGCGATTTTCGGTTTTCGAATATTTTTAGTAATTTAGTATGTGCGGTCTATGTAAAATACCCTGTGTAGTTTACTTTGTAAACTCTAGACGTCAGATTAAAATATTATTTAAATCAAAAGTGATATTATAATAAAAGTATAGGGCGAATCTGTCAGAAATACTTGAAGTTATTTACTTATTTTATCCTTTCTTCCATTTCTTTTAAGTCCATATAAAGATTGATATGTAGTATATTTGATTTGTAAATATTGTGTAAAAGTTTTACAATAATAAAGCTATCCGTTAACAGTTTGATTTGTTTCCAAAGACGTAAGATCCATGATATACATCACAACTTTTTCCTTAGTCTCCACGGGCATTTCCGTTTCCAACAATAACACAAAGTCATGAAGCAAAAACTAAAAATATGAGGTGGCTATGACGAAAGTTCGAAGTAAACAAAACAATATAAAGTTGGAAGATTAAACGCGAAGAGAAATAAGCCTCAAGTCTCAGGAGCTATAATGGTTGTCTGAAAATATAGCCAATTCATCAGCGGCGCACCTATTGGGACTTGTCCCGGCGATAATTGATGGATTCCTCTTTCCAGTCCTTCATTCGAACAAATAACAAAACATTTAGCGGATTAATCTGGGAAAGTTTCCGCCAAGTTTGTTTGTGAAGGTGTGTTTTGGCAAAAGTTTGCGAAGGCCGAGAAAAAATACAAGTAACGGTGTTTTCATATAAAAGGGCATGATGAAGCGATTGTTGCCAAATATTCGATTGATTGGGCGAGAATAAGAAATAAATTGGAGAAGAATGTAATTTATTACTGCTCTCTTTGACTTCCAGCCAAAAAGAAACTATAGACTAAAATATTATAACTTTTAGATGCAAGTAACAATTTCATGTTTACCGAAATACAATATTTAATATAAAAATTAAATTTATTTATTGGTACATAATGCAAATTTGAAACTATACTTTACAGTGAAGTAAACAAGCTTCATGATCAGTCTTAATAGTAATCAACGTAATAATTTTGTAGTAGTTTTTTTACAAAATTTTTTATAAAAACATTTAATTCTTTATTATACTACAAATATGGAGTCATCAGATATACTGTATAAAGTCACCCAAGAAAGCCACAATTACGGCATATTATGTATTAAAAAAATATGTAGCTGAAGTTGATTTTGCCCATATTATAATTTTGTCTGACTCCTTAGCAGTATTAAAATCTATTGGTAAATATGGACCACCAAACTTACAAGACTGCACATACATTTATAGAACTAACCATATTAATCAAACTCTTTTAACCAAAGGAATCAAGGTACATTTTCTCTGGATTATAGCACATGCAGGATTTGAACATAATGAATATGTCTACTTATTAGCCAAACAAAGCATTTCAGCCGATACCGTTATTCTACATAAAGTAACGCTTTCTGATAGTATTATTTCTTGTAAGTCATCATTGCTTCGAGAGTGGAGCTACCAGTGAAAGGAATACTCTTTTATGAATCAAAATAGATACTCTTTAATTCAGCTACATATTCCCAAATTTCCTAGGTACAAATCTTGTAGAATTTCAGGAGGCACATAACTACCATTATTAGAATACGATTCGGGCACGCATATTATCCAAAATACGTATTTAAAATACAGGTTTTGGATGATGAAAAATGTGAGCATTGTGGAGAGGAAAGTGATTTAGATCATATATTTTTTTGTTGTTTTAAAAATACAGTCTATTCATCCAAACTTATAAATGATTTATTAAAATATAAAATAGCAGCTCCTTGGAACATACTATATTTCTTACCACTTGACTCCGTAGATGTTTACAACTCTTTAATTAAATTTTTAAAAGACAGCAAATTATCATTATAATTCCTATTGTTGTTATGTCTTACATAAACCAATGCCCTGGTAGGTCCCTAGGCGAGAAGAATGTGTCCCTGTTCTCCTAATATCGATGTAATCTTTTATTTTGATGGCATTTAGGTAAATTATAATGATGGATACTGTCTTATTCTTTTTGTATCTGGCTGTATGACGATAAGTCCAAGCCAAAAAAAATACATTAAATTTTTAGAGAGTTTAAATATGGAAACAGCAGAAAAGCTCAAGGAAACAGAAGATATCGAAATAAAATTGTTTTACCTCTGCAATTAAATGTGGCATTCCAGACAATGGGTCATTGATTTAATGAACTCTACAATCACAATAGTACACAATCCAGGCAGCTTTCGTAAATGCGATATTTACAGAACTATTTCTCTTATTCCATATTTCAGCACGATACTGCTACAAATAATCAATATAAGGCTAAAAACTTTCCTCCCTAAAAAAATTACATACAAAAAAATACTTTTAAAATATCTTCTTTATTTTTCTCTCCTT
Source organism: Diabrotica undecimpunctata (assembly GCF_040954645.1). Classification (NCBI taxonomy): domain Eukaryota; kingdom Metazoa; phylum Arthropoda; class Insecta; order Coleoptera; family Chrysomelidae; genus Diabrotica; species Diabrotica undecimpunctata. The sequence continues at coordinate 54,227,070 of NC_092803.1, forward strand.
TGTAGTCAATTCTCCTTGTTCATTGGCGGATAGACACCTTTATGGAACGATGTCACTCGATTTTTGCGCGGTCGTCCTATACTTCCTCTACCAATAATTAATAACTTATCTCATAATATTTTGATCACGCGGGTCTCCCTCATTCTACTTGTATGATTATCCATTATTTTTCTGTTTAGTGTTTATTTTTTCATAAACTGTTCATACACATACACACATCTAAGTGTTAATATGACTGTTTTGCGATATAGTGTTATTAAGGCTCCTGCCAGTCTATTCGCTTTTTTTCATTACTTGTTGAATACTGATTCGATTCTAATTATATTTCATTGGTTTGTTGCTGATTAATACTGTTTTGGTTTTTTGAGTAAGGACTAAATTATTTTGTTTTTAGATTAAATCTATGGGCTAGTCTTTGCAGTCTGTCGTCATTTTGAGCTGTCAATATAGCGTCGTCTTCTTCGAATTTTTTCTTCTTTGTTTTTTATTCTGTATGCTCTATCTTTGTTATTACCTTTGTTGATTTCATCCATGATTAAATCAAAGAGCATAGAGCTAATCATTTCTCCTATCTTATTCCGCTGTCTTTTTCTATAGGTTCTGTAAATTCTCCATCTATTCTGACTTTTACTTTGTTGATTTGGTAGATGATTTCATGATATAGGGGTATGATAGATAGGAAAACGATTCTCTATTGTACAGAAAAGGTAATACATCTTTGTGTGACTCTGTCATATGCTTTCTTCAAATCAGTCATACACAGAAATGCTAGTCTATTTTACTCTAGTGATTTCTCAATAATTTGCTTAATGTCGAATATTGCATTGTACACGATCTTAAAGTACCAAAACCCTGTTGTTCATCTACTAAACTTATCATCTGATTTATTAGTTCTTATAAAGACAATTTTATTTGTAAGTTTTCGGGTAGTATTTTACAAGTTTTTATCTCTGTAGTTTTCTGACTGCTTTTAAACTCCTTTTTTGAATAGTAAAATTAGTTCACTAGTTCTACATTCCTTCGGTACTTTATTGTGATTTATAATTTTGTTAATTAATGTTGTTAATCGTCCTTTCTATGCTGCTCCACAATACTTTAGTAATTCATTTGGTGTTCCGTTTTTACCTGTAGCTTCTCTGTTCTTTAATTTTCCAAACGTTTTCGAACTTCCTGAGTATTTATATTGACTGCTTGTTTATGGTAATCTCTATTGTTTCCAGTTCTAACGGTATTTGTTTTTCCTCTGCAAAGAGCTTATAAAATAGTCAATCCTTCAATTTTTTTACGTATTTTGGTTCTATTAGTTCTTTTACTTTCGTTCTTTGAGCTCTTATAAAACGCCATATTTTCTTTTACAGACCATAAAAATGTTCTATTTTTTTTTCGAAAAACGTTCCCAGTGAACATTTTTCTTACAAGTGCATGTGTTTCATTTTTTATTGTCTTATTATTATCTGTTATTTATTCTTTTATTTATATTTTTACTTCACTTCGGTGCAAAATCATGGAGTTATTCGACTTAAAAAAGATTTATATTTCTTTCATCAAGAACTTCCTTAGCTAAAGCTTAGATATAAAACTTAGCACACTTCTTCGATAACAACTTTGGTCTGGGACCAGCCGGGAAGAAGATGGGGAAGAAAACCTGTTTTAAGATAAAAAACATACATGGAAAATTCAATGATAGACAGAGACCTCAGAAAAGGTGACTGAGAAAATAGAGGGATGTGAAGGACGAAAATGGTCAACTCATAATGGAAAAAAGGTGATGAAGGAGAAGAAAGGAAAAATATAAGTTAATGAATATAAATTATTTGAAACTCATTATCTCACTTAGCAAGTTCCTAGATGTTAAATTGTTTTAAAATGAAGACTATTTTATTTTAAAAATGATCCAGAATCTAGATAACTTAAAATAAAAGAAGAACTCTAATTCTATAAAAAAAGCAAAATTTCCAATAGATTAAGATATTTTCATAAGTTTCTTGGCCTGAGCTTGTCTTCTAATCCATTGCGAATTTTACGATCACTATGTTAAAATAGTATGTCTGAATCGCACAACAATCTAAGAACGTATTACATAATGCAAGAGATTTCAAAAATAATGTATTGCATGCTTTATATTTTTATTTAAAATGTCAATGACATCTTTTTAACATAATGTCAATAAAAATAAGCGAATTTTATCAGCATTTTATTTGCCTTTCTCTTAAAAGCTGAAGGCTACCAAATTCATAAGAATAGTGTTTATTTTTTCCACAGTCTTGACATTAAATTTTTGAAAAAAAAACTTAATAAAAAATCGTTTATAAAAGGTATATATATGTATATATATATATATATATATATATATATATATATATATATATATATATATAATATATATTATATATTATATATATAATATATATATATATATATTATATTTTTCAAATTATTTTTTCGACCGTACTGTTTTAAATATTGATTTATAGTATCAGCAATCGGTCAGGAAATAAAACTCTATTTGTTCAGTCTCAATATTTCGTCACGATTTTGTGACTTCTTCAGGAGAAAACTGTAAACTTATTAGAATAATTAATGATTACATGTAAACAAAATGAATATTTTAATACTTACAACTATAAGAATGAAAATTTAAATTTTTTTGACATATCTAAATAAATGACATATTTGTTTGATTTTATTAAGGAGTTATGGTAACCGTAATATGTTATAGAGTGAATTCCCGTTGTACAATTTTCAGCGAGTAGGTTAAAATAAACAATTATTACTATGACAGTATTATTCATTTTATAAAGTGGAAAGATGGAATTAATAGAATTGAGAAAGAATCAGGAACACGATAAATTGATCTATAAAATGTAATTGATGGTATGTAGTCAGTTACTGCAATACTGATATTTAGGAATGTAATAAAATTATAGGTACAGTTACTAGAGAATTACTAAGTTTGTGTTTAAAGGTTAAGATCTATCATATTATATATTGTTTAGTATGTTGCAGTAGATATTACTTAAATGATTGGTGTTTGTTTTATAATTGATAGATTCAGGAGTTTTATTAATGTGTACCATTTCAAGGAAAAGCCGATTTTTATAATTATCAACTTGTTCCAAGATTTTTACATTATTAAAGTCAAAGTTATGTCCTGTCTTCAAGTGGTGGTCCACTAAGGCACAAGAGTTTTTTTGTATGTTACAGTCACTTTTGTGTTGAGTGACACGTTTTTTAAGCCACTGTTGACTTTGACCAATATTACAACTTTGACATTGACTGCAATTTATTCTATAAATTATATTACTCATTAATGAATTTGGAGTTTTAACTTTTATTTTTGAGAATAACCGTGAATTTAGAAGTGGATTGTATTTAATTAATTTAATGTTCGGAAATGTTTTGAAAAGTGGGACAATTTGGTCTGTTAAATTTTTTATGAAAGGTATTTTTTTATATGAAACTGGTTGTGGATTATTTATTAAAGCTCTATTGTAAAAGTTGGTGTTACCAATAAGTTTTTTTAATATATGTTTTGGGTAGCCATTGTTTAAAAACATTTCAAAAAGTTTCTTTAAATTGACATCTAGGAAACTCCGATCACAGATTGTCGTTACACGATTTTTCATAGATACAATTGTGTTAAATTTTTGATTTCTAGGATGATTAGAATAATAATTTATAAATCTGCCGGATGCAGTATCTTTTTGATACCAATCTAATATGATTTTGTTATCATTAGTTCTTATGACTTTGGTATCTAGAAAAGGTATACTATTTTCATTTTCATATTCGACAGTGAATTGAATATTTTGATGGAGTGAATTAAAGATCGTTTGTACTGTCTGAATATGGTTGAATGGTACACTGCATATTATATCATCAACAAATTTATAAATAAATGCTAGTGAAAACGGCAATTTTGAGATTCCAAGGTCTAATAAATGGTCTAGGATAATTGTTGCTAAAATAGGACTAATAGGACTGCCCATTGTACAACGGGAATTCACTCTATAACATATTGCGGTTACCATAACTCCTTAATAAAATCAAACAAATATGTCATTTATTTAGATATGTCAAAAAAATTTAAATTTTCATTCTTATAGTTGTAAGTATTAAAATATTCATTTTGTTTACATGTAATCATTAATTATTCTAATAAATTTACAGTTTTCTCCTCAAGAAGTCACAAAATCGTGACGAAATATTGAGACTGAACAAATAGAGTTTTATTTCCTGACCGATTGCTGATACTATAAATCAATATATATATATTATATATATTATATATATAATATATATATATATTATATATATATAATATATATATATATATATATATATATATATATATATATATATATATATATATATATATATATATATATATATATATATATATATATATATACATATATATATTTATTCAAAAACCCTCTTGTGCTAAATCACACAAAGTTTTTGAAATAAATATTGGTTAATGGTTAGGAGACTTCTATAAGACCTCGTGTGTTAACGTATATATACCTTTGTAGCAGCATTAAAGATGGATTATTTATTCCGAAAACATTCTAATATTTGGCACAAAAGGAATTTTAAATAAATATATCTTTTATTTAGAATTTTTTTACTTTATAGAGGACAATAAGTTTTGCTTGTGGATATTACACGTTTAATTTAAGATTTGGAAGATACCATAATCTTGATTATAATTTGTTGTTCCAGTCGAACTTAGAAACAATTGATCGTTATATTTTGTCCTTTTTATATTATGTTCTCCTACCGATTCCCCTGCCATTTCTTCTAACATAACGTCCGTTTTTACAAACGCACCGACCGTAATGGTGAAAATTTCAACAATAAAACTTATTTCCAAACACCTTCTAATCTCCAGAGAGTCATTTCGAACCGACAAAGACAAGGTGTAAATGTTTTTCACAACTTATTGTGAAATATACAACGGTCCGGTTAACAAGATAACGATTTTCGATAAATATAAAGTTTAACAGATATAACAGTAAAAAAATAATTTGAGAAAATACCTTTAATGTTTTTAATATACAATGATTCACTAGCACAAAATCAAAAGAAATCAGTAATATGTAGTTTGTTATAAAGAAAAAATAGTTAAGTATGTAATAACCTTTAAAAAACATAAATGACACCTTAAGATTAATTGATATAAGGTTGAATGCTCGAATAAATGAACTTTGATAAAATAAAGGCAGATATCGAGCACAGTTTTATTAATTAAATCTTGCCCAAGTACTTTCGCTCCCTAGATCATCTTCAGGGGCATCTGAAATAAGCCAAAAAACGTTTTCTAAATGAATAAATTGATTAACCTCGATAAAAACTCGAAGTTAATGGATGATAAAAAGTTTTTTGTGATTAACGTTTTAGACTTACTTCGTCAATTTTGGGCTATCCAACAATTGCAGAATGTCATACACATAAAACTAAACATAAAGTTGCACATAACACTACACTAAACAAGGACAAACAGTTTAAAATTATTTAAAAGTCAAAGCTACATTCTGGTCAGCAACAGGAGAGATAATGGCTCCCGGTATTAACGGAAATTGCTTGAATGGGCAGTCACAATCACGAAGACGTGATCTGCACATTTCAAAAATTCTATGTAACTAAGCATTGACCAAAGATCCAACTGACACTACTCTAGGAAATCAACTGATATAATATGACATATAAAATATTTTAACTAGATTGCGTAATCCAGATCTCACACTTAAACCTGTCACTCACTTCATTTTCTCCCTTTTTATTTTGATTATTTATTGTTTGTAGTCTTTTTTGGTTTAAATTTTGGCATATCTTTGCGCGAATCAATTTTTGCCTTAATAAACTGTCTCTTTTTTGTATTACCCAACAACCGATGAAGATACTTCAGTTACGAGCTTCACGAATCTCTCTACAGATTGGGTGTGACAAGGAAATGTAGCGATGTCGATGATTATTTTTAAGAGAACCGAAAATAATATTTTTCAAATCCTTTACTTTCAAACTTTAAAGCAATGGAACGCAAGTTATTTTATTGTATTGCCAATCAATTACATCAATATCAATATAGTCATCTGCGTCAAGATCAATTTGAGGAATAATAGATAAATCATTATTTGTCTTAGTTTTTGCAATGAGAATGCAACGAAGTGCAAGCTGTCTTATATGCAGGCGAGTGTCATGCAGCATACATAGTAGAGGATTTTCCGGATGTACAAAATAGGCATTTCTTTGAATTACAGGGACTCTAACACTTTTTAAATTTTTCTCTAGATGTCGACTACGTTTTATTGTTTGAAGAACATGCTTCGCACCATTTACACATGATGAGTATGAACCGCAACAATAAAGGTCAGGTTCTTTTATTCTTATGTTGGATTTTCAGTACTATCATAAAGACGTAGAAAGTTATTTGCCAATATGAGCTATCGAGAATGATTTAACTTCCCAGGTCTTCGGTTTAATAAATCGACAAAACATCCCCCTCTAGAAACAGTGACACAAATTTGAAACAAATATTTCTGATAGGCACTTATGTCAATTAAATCTATTTCTGGTAACTCTCATTCAATAATGTTAGATATACTTTACAACTAGCATATTTTCGCAATGCACTATTTGATTTCCTATAGTTTCTGCAAAAGCTCTTTTACTTGAGTTTGACCGTAAAGCTTTTGGAAAAGACGCCTTAAAGGCAATTCATTAGCGTGAAGCTGACAGACAAATCGTTGTAAAGGGCGTCCTAACTTTAACTTTAGTTGTGAAATTACACCATTTTTTTTTCGTGTACCTATATATCACAGTTCCGTCACAGCCTACTACCACTAGTTCTTTTAGACAATTTTTTAAATCTCTAAAAAGTTGGTAACACTTTGACAAACGCTTGGACAATGAAACATGCTCTTTGTGTGCGGTTCTTCTGTGGGGCTTGCCTTTAATATTTTTGGTAACGAAGGTTAGTATCTTTCCTTCTGTCAAAATATATGATCTTCAAAGTTTCGAGGGAGTTTTGCATAAAACCTTTTCCTAATTGATATCTTCCTCTTATTAGTTTATTTCTGTCTATTACGTCTTTCGTGTTAGCGTTGGTAACAATTCAAAGGTATAGCACAGCTGCTGCAGATCTGTCCGATAGTCCATAGAAGTCACAGACTTTGGCCAAGGTAGGAAGTTTGAAATAATTTTGTGTACACTGCATTTCTGTATTTATATTGACATGCGTAGTGGAAGGCAATTCATGATCTATTTTCATATCAGTTTCTATCTTTCACTTTCTTGATAAGTTAATTCTGCTTTCATGTTAAACGGATCGTTGTAGTTATTTTCTTTGCATCTCTTTTTTATTCTTTTGGCCTTATTTGTTAGCTTTAAGGTTTCTTTTACATCGATATTTTGAATAATTAGTTTTCTAGGTCTTCTTTGACCTAGTGAAATTCCCGTTCATTTTAAGGTCCCTTTTTTTTGTCGCAAGAACATTGTTCAAAAATTTCCCATGCAAGCACTGATATCAAACAGACGAGTGTTATTAGTTTGAAATTACTGGACACGTATTTTGTGACTATCATTTTTCTTAACTTCGGAATACTTCAAAAGTTTTAAATACTTGTCGTGATGAGTTTTTAATGTTAATTGTAAAACACGTTTTCTTGTTATGATAGGAATTGAGCTTGCTGCCACAAACTTAGATATCTTAAAAATCGTTGGTTCCTTTTCCAAGTTTAGAGATTTTAAATTATAATTTGTCCATAAGTAACACTGAAAGACATTAGCTTTCGAGGGAAGTACGTTATATTTAAAATCTGCAGGAACACCAGTTAACGGATACTGAATGTATTGCCTAGTATAACGTAACTTTGAAAAACTTATTGTATGACACGATCGCCAGAAAATACAAAACTGTTCAATTTTCACGACTAACTGTAAACTAATATACGTGCGGTCTTACAAACATTAAGGTAGGAACACGTAGAACGCGTGTTGCCGGCGCTGGCGAGCAAGCGCTGACAAGCGCCAACAAGCGCATGTGTATATTAGCATACTTTGATATGGAACGGTACACAAAGAACGCTTGTCTAAACTTGTCGGCGTTTGCAATAGGCGCTGACCAGCAAACAAGAATGCTCAATACATTATTTTTCAGCTTCTAGGACGCTGGTAGTCGTATTTGGGAGTGTTTTATTTTTGTGCGTTTACACAATATTTGAGGCTATAAAAGCATTTATTAACATGATTGACAACGATCAATTATTGATCAGTCTGATATACGAAAGACGGGCTATATGGGATAAACGGGTCAAACAACATTCCAACAGGAATGTGGAAAAGTGCTGGAAGGACGTGAGTGTTCAAATGAAAATTGAAGGTAAACAAATGATTTTATTATTTTATTATATTACAGTATCTATTTAATTTTTGTTGTTACTTACGGCCTGTCGGTCCTAATACATATTTTAGAAACTCTTAATTAAACAATATGATTTCTATCATGTATACCATTTAGAGCAAAAATAAATAAGTCAAATAGATTCTGCACTATTACAAAAATATGTTTACATATCATAAACTAAAGGATTATTGGCAAAGTACGTGGTGAATAAATCCCTAACACTTTTTGCCTCATTTGTAGGTCTTCCGAGAGGTTTTTTTTTGTTTGACACATTAATTACTGCTGCATAAGCTAAATGATGTGTTATGCCTTCCATATCAATAACGTTATTGTGCAGAATACATATATACACTTAATAATACTATCTACTATTTCAATATCTGTTTCAATGCTCTTCGAAAGCAAACGCCATTTTGCATATAAAATTCCAAATGCGCATTCAATTGACTTTCTCATTCAAGACAACCGTTTATTATAATTTTCCTCATCAATGCCCAAAGCATCTCTTGCATATGGTTTAAGGAGGTAAGGGAGCAGTGTATATGCCTCATCTTCAACAAACACTTTCGTTCCAGGTAAGAATGAGGGCTCCGGAATGTCAAGTTCCTGCTTGTTTAATAATGTATCGTATAAATCCCATGCTTGGAAGGTCCTACCATCACTTTGTGTACTATATCCGCCAACGCCGACTGTTATAAACCGATAGTTCGCATCAACAACGCCTTGTAAGAGGACAGAGAAGAAATGTTTATGATTAAAAAACATGGATCCTGAAATACTTGGACACTTAACTCTGACATGCTTTCCGTCAATTGCCCCAAGCCCATTTTAAAAATTCCAAAGACCAAAGAAATCCTTAGCAGTTTCTAGAACAAGTTGTTTGGTTGGTACTGCCATATGCAAAGGCTGAAGTTTATCCCATACAACTGCAAACACCTGTCTAACAATATTCCCTACAGTTAATGAACCCACTCGGAAACTGAATGACAAGGCTTTGAATGATGCTCCTGTGGCTAAATACCTGAAACCAAATAATATGTACCTGTGATAATAAAGTAACATAAATTCGCCTAATTTAAATTAAGCTTTAGTATTCATAAATGTAGCTGTACACAGGGAGGAATTCGACTAACCATAATGTAGTTAGTTTCGTAACACTGAACCTTCTTGTATGTACATATTTTACCCGTTTTTTCTTTTATTACAGAATACAAACTGCGCAAAAAGTGGCAGTATTTGCGTGATCAGTTTAGTACAGAGTTGTCAAAAATTAAACGCCCCAAATCTGGAGATGCAGGTGGGGAAAAGCACACCGGTAAGTGGCACTACTTTAAATCGTTGTACTTTCTGAAAGACATCATTAAATCACAACCTAGCTAGGGAAATTTGACCGAACTGAAGCTCATAGGGACCAAGAAAACTCTCAGTGCAGTGCATCTCCTGTTACAGCTCTTGATACTGAGGATGTCGTCATTTAACACGAACAATCACTAGACACTGTCGATGACCAAGATTTATTAGATTATGCTGAAGTAGGAAATGACTTTTTCCGTTCTGACGATTCTGCAACATCGATTCCCCAAAATACTCCATCCAATACTCCTACAGCAACAACGTCATAGACTAGTAAGTCCCAGCCAATGTTTAAACGAATAGTTAAACGTCAAAGGACAAATGATTATATCGCATCTATGCTGGAAATAGAACGAAAAAAACTAGAAATCCTGGCTCGAAAGACCGATAACAAAAATAAAGAGGAGCCTGAAGACGAAGACTTGCATTTTTTCAAAAGCATTCTTCGTAAAAAGAATATGCCACAAAGAATTTTAGAATTTCGCTAAAGGATCCAACAATTAGTTCAAGAATTTGCGTACCCAAGTAATTTGCTTAGAAACAGCCATTACAATCTCCTTCCGCACCGCAGTAACATGCTTCAACACCATCAACAACTCACAGTATTCCATCGGAACAAGACTCACAGTTTTATATTAGTACATATGGATTTATTAAGGACAGCGACCAATAAATACTATATGCAGTTTTTATCCTTCGCATTATTTAAAAAAAAAAGCAATTTCAATAAAGTTATACTTACCTCAAACAAATGACTAATCGTTATTCTGGAAGTATGGGTTGATGATGCCAGTTACACCACTTTTTTAATAAACTTTCTTCTACTTTACTCAGAATGTAATTAAATGTGTCCAACTTCATCCTCATGTATCTAAAGAATCTCTGACTGTCCATTTTTAGCTGCGAAAACAGGTGGTGGTACTCCCCGAATTCCCGCCGTTCACGATTAATTTTATGCATTTCCATACTTCCTACTATGTAAAATTTTTAAGTGGACATTTTCTAATAAAAATATTTTATCTTCAGTTTCGGAATCCAACGACATTTTTCACTACGAAAAGTTTTAAACAAACTGATGCTGATATCTAACTTTTTACTTACTCCACGTAAAAGCAGGCAAGCGCTGAAAATAAGCGCGTAGTTTCGCCGGCGTTCTACGTGTTCTTACCCTTACTGAAAGTGGCAGCACCCCTGCGACTGTAAATAATGTCAACATTTTTTTTTTCGTTTTTCAAAAGCTTATAGAGGGCAAGGGATGTAATTTTATCCAAAAGTCGTAATAATACGTTCTTATTACCGTTATTAAAAGTAACTTTTGGTGGGTACTACAATTTAATTTGTCAATTTTGTTTTTTAAATTGTGTGATTATTAATGTAATTTTATTAAAAAGTCGTAAAAATAATACTTTTTTATTGTCTTTACTAAAGGTCACTTTTGGTGGGTATTCCAAATCAATTTGTCAATTTTTTTTAAATTTGTCAATTTTTTTCACATTTTAGTGTGAACCTTACTAGACAGCCTAATCTTATTAAATTTGCCCTTAAAAAATGATCTTTAAATAACTAGAAAATTTATCTCCAACCAAAGCTACAAAGTATTTACTTAAAGTTAGAAAAGAAAAGAGAGCTTGAAAGTCAAAAGAAAACTTACACGGCTCCAATAACATAACCTACTCATTTAAGATGACGCCAATACCTGAACTAGGAACGATAAAAATAAAGCTGATCTATTTGGCAAGCACCTTCAAATCCTTTTACACTTTCTACAGAGGAAGAAACAGTATTAACCAAATTCTTAACAGTGCCTTTTCAATTGGATCTGTCTCACACGAAATTTACTGCAAACCAAGTAAAACAAACAATAATGAAAGAAATCAACATCAAAAAATAACTCAAAAATCTGTGCTCGTAACAGATTCACATTCAAACGAATCAAAATAAATAAACCAACGTCTAATGACATTCTGTCCGTTTAAACCACTTATTCAAAGGACCGCTGGATGGTTGGTAAGTCAAGCAAAAACGAAAACACATTTAAAACTTGGACCACTTGATCTTTTATGTAAAAGTTCGCCAAAACTTTTATTTAGCGACTTAATGTAAAGAGGAAGGAGGACAAATTTTGCATCGTTTTATTAAATTAAAGTTTGGAAAGACTTCGCTTACTCATCCAGGATAGGATCGGCAAAATTGATTTACAACATGATTTGCAAACTATGGTCTGTCCATCAAAATTAAATATAAATATTGTGTAAAAATATTGCACGTTTAGTACTTTGATTTTTTTTCTTTGACTATCAAAGTTATCTATTTTACATTATCTTTAATTTTTGTACTGTTGGCTTGCTTTGTTATATTTTATTTTTCTTCTTTTTCTATTCGGTTTGTGATTTTACGTTTTTTAATAAGTCCATTTTCATTTAATTCTGTTTATATGGTTTTGCTACATTGTTCTGTTCTCTTTTAGTTTCCCAATGATCAAATAAATATTTAATTCTGGACATACAGGACTTTTGGCTCTAAAGATCGAGGTAGTGGATCTAAATAAAGCACACCTAATCAAGAAGATAAAACACTGATTCAAGTAGATGAAAATCCTAAAGTAGGTTCATATCAACTCTCAGCAATAACAGAAGAGCGTCATTTATTATTAAAACTCTAATGAAATAAAACTTTCACCTATACCACTTTAGTCCTGTTTAAAATTAATTTCTTTTAAGAGATCTTTCACGAACGTTACAGTTCTGTCAGCGTATTCTAAGCAAACATAGTACTGATAGATATTTTATTAAGCAAACTATTGATTAAAACTTGTAAAATTTCCACAACATTTGACTACAAAACAACTGTACAACACAAAAATTCTTTCCAGGTACCAAATGTTATTTTTCAACATAAAGAGCCTTATTAAAACCTATGTTTGCAATTAACCAGCTTTCCTTTACGTAAGCCTTTACGTGTCAAGTTCAAAGCTACCATACATTTCAAACCTTAAAAAAACTTTTTTTGCACATAGTAACAAAAAACATGACTATGTTACTAGCAAAGTTTTTTAATATTCTAACTCTACAATTCTAAGTTACGGTAAGATTAATAATGTTTTAATAGATATATGGTAGCTAATTATAATTTATTCTCTTTCAGCCCAGAAGAAGCCAAATTAATTCTCTTTGGCGAAAACGTTCGGTGAAACAATTGATACACATTAGAGTCTTTCTTGCAGATTTCCCCAATATTTAAGAGTTTACTATATATATATATATATATATATATATATATATATATATATATATATATATATATATATATATATATATATATATATATATATATATATATATAAGCGAGGTTCCTACAGTCTCTGCCGCTTCTCGCATTTCGACCGCCGTCATTTTCTGTCCATCCATTCGTTTTCGTTGATGGCTCTTCTTCTTCTTTATTGCGGTTTGTAACTTAAGGCTTTCTTTGGTCATCTATCTTTATTTATTCGCTTCACGTGACCATACCACACTAGTTGTCTCGTTTCAATTCTGTCTACACTGGAATATACAGTATTTGTCCTCCTAATATCTTCATTCCTGATATGATCCTTTTTGGATACACCACACGCTCTCCTTAGAAAATCCATTTCTACTACTTCTATTATTTTTCTATCTTTTTTCGTGATTTGCCAAACTTCTGCCCCATAAGTCATAATAGGCTCTACCAAGTTCGATAGGTTGTCAATTTCGTTTCTTATTTTTAATGTTTTTTTAATAATAGAAACATAATTAAATTGGTAGGATTATTGAAAATTAATTAGATACTATTAATTTCAGACATATGGAAAGATGTGTAGTTGGGAGAAAGAACAAGAATCTTAACGCTTTGGCAGGATGAATTAACTGTATCAGAGTTGGGATCAGAAAGCGAATCTGAAAATGAAAGTCAGCAGGTTAGCCTTCGTCACAGTAAGGATGTTTTAAAAAACCAACTTCAATCAAAGGAAAATTGTCAGCAGGGAAGTTCTAAGCAGGGAAATCAGTCATGGTCGGAAGATTCTTCTCAATTAAAGGTTAAAATAAATTGACGTTTCAATTTACACTTCGGAAATTGTTCTCAAAATACAAACATTAATTAATTTATTAATGTTTGTATTTTATAAACCATTTCTGAAGTAGTGGAAATTGAAACGTCAAAAAACTTATTTAAACCTTCAATTGTGGCTTATTCCCATTAAAATAGTAATTACCCTAAAATTCCACAATAAAATAGGTCCAGAAAAATCTTCTTAAGACAACAATATGTTTGAAGATGATAGAGTAAGACAATCTAAGTTTTTTATTGGACGGGATGGTAAAAAAATGAGCAAAGAACTGTCCTAATAAATTGGTTAGAACACGCAGAAAAATTTAATTACTCTCCTTTCCGGTGTTCGAAATATTGCAAAACATTGTAAGTTGCTCATTTATTGCTGCAAATTATTTATGGATAATATTATTATTGAAGATATTGTCCAATGCACTAATAAAAAATCTGTTTAGTCGCTCAGACTTATAATGACCATAAGTATCTCACCAAGCCTACGGATGCAGAAGAAATTTGTGCAGTTTTCGGATTATTATATCTATTAAGCGTTTACAAAGAAAATAGGTTCAATCTGGAGGATCTTTGGGCTACAGATAAAACAGGTATTGACCTTTTTAGGCTGACAATGTCCCTGCAAAGATTTATATTACTTTAAAAGTGCCTACGTCCCGATAATAATGAAAATAAAGAAGAACGAAAAGGAGTAGATGATTTTTATTTCAGTAATAGACCGTTTGATGTAGTAAACAGGCTTGAAATCCAATACGTGGTACTAACCGCAACATTACATTCGACAAATGGTTTGCAGACATACCGCCAATGGAACATTTATGGAACATTTGCTTAGTGAAAACCGGTTAACGTCTATTAGAACTATTCATAAAAACAAGAGAGAATTATCGACAATCTTTTTGAATTCTAAAAACAGAGCTAAAAAGCAAGCAATTTTCGGATTTAAAAAAGGTATTTCTTTGGTGTCCTTTGTTCCGAAGAAAAATAAAATAGTGTAAAATAGTAGCTTCTTCACTTCATCATGATACAGAGATTGATCACAAATCAAATAAAGCTAAGATTAAAGACTGTTTATAATATAACATTTCTATTCAATTAACAATAAATAAAAGTTTTAATCATAACATAATATAACGACGGTATTAGATTTTTGTTTTGATACAGGGCAGCGATAACCGCTTATACGTATTTCGACCTCTTTAGGTCTCGTCAAAACGGTATAGCCACTGCTCTAAACAAAAACAAAAATCTCTCCCTTTGGAGTACCAGAAACTGAATTCACTATGAATTTTGACCAGGATGAACGGCATGTGGAATGCAATTTTTAGATTCCCTTGCCGAGTAATTTATCCAGCTGTTTTTTTCGCAAGTTTTAGGAAACACAGTGGTAAAAATTTGAATTCGGTTTCGCTAGGTAGAAATCGTTTGATTTCTCTTTTTGTTTTTAGATGGCCTAGTTACGTCCGTATATAGTTATTTTAATAACTATTGTCTAGGACAGGAGAGATTTTTGTTTTGGTTTAGAGCAGCGGCTATACCGTTCTGACGAGACCTAAAGAGGTCGAAATACGTATAAGAGGTTGTCGCTGCCCTGTATCAAAACAAAAATCTAATACCGTCGTTATGTTTTATTACTTACTTCGTTTGGAGTACCAGAAACTGAATTCACTACAAATTTTGACCAGGATGAACGGCATGTGGAATGTAATTTTTAGATTCCCTTGCCGAGTAATTTATCCAGCTGTTTGTTTCACAAGTTTTAGGAAACACAGGGGTAAAAATTTTAATTCGGTTTCGCTAGGTAGAAATCGTTTGATTTCTCTTTTTGTTAAAAGTTTTAATGTTTATATTTTTGAAATTGTATAATAATTTAACATATCAATTTACAAAATAGTGTTGCTCGATTTTCAGTAAATATTGAAATTCATTTAAAATCATTACTTTGAATTTGATATGATAATATTGAATAATATTGAATTTCATTCGTTACGGAAATATTAAGTGAATTAATATGCCTGCATTTGGCGCAACTTAACGGCTGTATAATACTATATAATACTACTATATATACTAAATTCATAAAATTTTCCATATTATGTTTTTATCGTATGTATGAATAAAGTAAGCTCTACTAACCCTAAAAAAGAATATTTTACAAAAACAATTATATATGCTCTTATATATAAACAATTATAATTGTTTTTGTAAAATATTCTTTTTTAGGGTTAGTAAAGCTTACTTTATTCATACATACGATAAAAACATAATATGGAAAATTTTATGGATTTAGTATACTCAATTAGATTTTAAAATTCTTAGTAGATTTTATAATTTAAGTTTATTTAGAATTGTTCAAATAAATTAACAATTTTTAAAATGTATTGAATTATTGCACAATCTTAATTTTTAAATTATTTTTAATTGTAAACATATTTTGTTTATATTAATTTTCAATGTCAAAAATAAAAATATTTTGCTATGGAGTAAAAATCACATTTTTTAAAATACTTCATATACAACTAATGAAAGTTGATATCTGTAGGTATGTGGTATAGCTCAGTATATATTCCTGTTTGTATAAGAAAATAAAACTGCTTTTACTATTTTCCTTACAATTTGATCATATTTTCTCGAGTTTAAGCGAAACGAAAAAAGTAAATACACAAGTTATTATGCGTCACTTTATGTTTAACCCTTCGTTAGTCGCTATCGGTGTCACACACCGACGACAGAAATATTCATTCGGGATTTACAAATAACTGTTATTTTTATATCGCCACTTTCTGTACCTCTCCCTATCAACCAAACTCGTGTTAGTGTACATTCTTACCTGCCTGGGTACAGTTGTGCGAGTTTTATAGTTATTATTAATATTTTATAATAATATTTTATAATAATAAATAATAATAAATAATATTTTAATATTATTAATATTTTCAGTGCGAGACTCCGTAGCGACTAACGATGTAGTTATTACTTGTTGGCATAACTTGCAGATCAGGTAAATATTTAGCATCTTATTATTGCATTTTATCGGTAAGTTTTGTCAATTCTTATTTATAGATGTTCTTTGAAGCCGAACAAAAACTCATGTTAGAATTATGGGAAGTGGTTCCTACCGACGATGAAAATTATTTTGACGATGAGGGAAGTGAAAACGAAATCGATCAAATTGAGGAACGCGATGACGGAAGTGAAACGGAACAACATATGACAGACGAGGAAGAAGAAAGTGGAAGTAATACCTTAATGGAAAAAGGCCGTTTCACCGCGAAATGTTAGAACAAGACAAGAAAATTACGTAGCTATGTTTGCCGATGTCGAGATTACCTACACGTGACTTGAAAACTCCCAGTAATATTTGGAAATATTTTGTGAACCACGCTATGTTAGAAATGATTGTGGAAAGAACGAACAAATAGATAGACTCAATAAGAAATACCCGTTCGTGGTCGGGATACTGGACGCACTGATACAATAACAATATATTGTTATACTAGTGTTTTCCATTTTGTATCTGTTGTTTCTCAATAAAATGTTTTCAAAAATATTTTTCAGTCGTTTCTATATACAATATAAAATATTTGTATGAATAATATAGCTTTAACTATTTTTTTTAATTGTCGGTCTCAGACACCGTAGCGACTCTTGATGCTCAGTTCTTCCTAGCGACTAACGGAGGGTTAAATAAACTACCACTGTAGCAGTAGATCGTATAAAACATTTTGTATAAGATATAATGTAACTGTTTGTATGGGAAAATAAAACTATTGCTTCTACTATTTTCCTTATAAATTCATTATATTTTGATATATTTTCAAAACTAAAATTAGCCAAATTCCCGATTTATTATAAAAATGGTATAAAAATATAAAATGACGTTTGTTAAACGTAATTTTATGATATTTTATAACTACATGGATCAAATGAACTAAAACTGTAGAGCTGAAGTCGTATAAAATATTTTTAAGTTACAAATAAAAAAAATTTATCGAGATAAAAATATCTTATCTCCTAAATTGGGCCAACAAATACACTTTCACAAAATTTTATTGCAATTAGTTTGGTGGTTTTTGAATATTAGCTTGGAGAAACATCTTGACATGAGATTTTTATATATAAAGACTAGAGTAATCAAGAAAAACTGTATGAGCAAAAACAAGTTTTACAAAGCAAAATTTTCATATTTCTGATAATTCATATCTAAATAAAAATTAAAGATTTACTCAAATCAGATATTTAATTAATATAATAAACGAACGACATACAGATACAGTAGAAAATTTTCGCATAAAATTTATCAATTTATGAACACATGGTTTCCTAGTTTGGAAGACATTCTTGCAAGATAATCATAAAAGGAAAGCCTGTAAGGTTTGTATTCAAACTTTAGAGTCTCTTGTGGTATAATTATATTAAATAAATTAAAATACTAAATTCTGTGAAAAAAACAGTTCTCGTTAAAATAATTAGCAATATAACACAATGTGTCATTTAAAATATCTATTGACCCACGTAGTATATGATAATAAGATAACCTTGTCCGCTATATTTATTCTCGATACAAGATAATAGATAGGAATATAGTTTTTCTAAGTTAGAGGCCGATCATAATGACCGAATGATATGATTCCCGCAGAATTCCCCGAAAACAGTCTCCCTAAAGACAATTCCCCAAAACAAATTCCCCGAATGGACAATTGCCCAAATAGACAATTGGTAGATAAACAATGGCGCGAAAAGAGAATTGACCGAAAAATATATTTAAATAGTTATTACTAATTAGATTATGTTGTACCTAGCTATCTCATTCATTAATTTATTATTATAATATATATTTTTTACTCCATGTTCCCTTCACACTTTACTCAGGCTTAGGACTGGCAGCGTACCGCTGGCACGTTTAGAACTTGAAATGAACATCCAATTATTTGTCATCTTTTAAAATTTTTTGTATTTTTTTTACAGTTTATTTTATTTTTTTTTTTATTTTTTTAAATTTCTTATTTTAAATTTTTTTACAGTTTTATTTAACTTTTATTAATGTTTTTAAATTGATTTATGCATATGCTCTTTATATGTATTTCCTATATACTAATACGATAAATTATGTATTATTCCTCGCAAGAATTCGTAAGTGTTCGCAGGATCGTAATTGTTTACCAGACTTGCAATCCGCTCTGCACAATCATTGTATTGTTTACGTGTAGAAGAGCCTTTCAAGCCTTCTATATACTTATCAATTTAAAGTTCATGTAAGCTCTGATTTAGCTGAATGCCTTAAATAAATCTTCAAATGTTTGGATAATCTGCGGAAATCTGTTGTTCAAACCCTCGATGCCATCCTTTGACCATTCTTTCTTTGACCATTCCACAGATCATGTAAAAGTAAGGGCAAACGAAGTTGTCTACACCTTTATGGGCGCACGATCCAGGTATCTTTAAAATATTCAATTGCTGACTGGGCTTGCTGGCAACATATCTTGCTTTTCTGCAGATCGTTTTAAATGCCTTCAATACATCTGTAGTAGGAACAAATGCTAAGGCCGCTAATATTTTATGAAGTAGAAGAGATATTATATATCACTTAAATAATGGAAATTTTAATATTGACGATGAATTGTCTTTATTATTAGATTTTTAGTTATCTAAAGTTAACAATAATGAGCATAAGTTGCTCAACTTGTTAGTATCTGTCTTTTTATTAATGGTTGCTTTCTCTTGAAAAATAAAAGCCATCTCGCGAAACAATATTTTAGAATAATTACCCTCTGTGGATAGAATTTTAACATTCAGAAAATAAAAAGAGTGTTTCTCGAGATAACATTCATTTTTCAAGAGAAAGAAAGCATTAATAAAAAGACAGATAATAAATAACAATTTGAGCAGCTTATACTCATTACTGTTAATTTTATGTAGATAACTAGAAATCTATAAATAAAGTCAAATTATCGTCAATGATTAGTTTTATTATATAACTGATATATAATAATTCTTCTACTTCAGAAAATAAGTCTTTTTTCTTTTCTTTTTAAGAAAATCCAGTGCCTATTAGGTATACTATTAAAATTACACATGTTATTATTCCAAGTCGAACATCCAACATTCTGTCGTTTTAAGTTAATAATTATGAATTCAAAACCAATTTGTTTGTTTCTGATTAAGTATAAGTATAAACTAGAATTTTTGTAATATGACTACATTTTCTGTGATGATTTTACAACATAATTTAGTTAAATGTTTGTCTGTAAAAGTTTTCTGATCCTCCAGTACACGCGCTCTATTTTCTTACGTGACTACACGCGTGGATTACATTAGTAATCCATACGTACTGGAGCTCTGGAAAAGCAATATTATTTGAAAATAGTGTTATTGTTTTAATGAGGTTTTAGTAATACCACTGCAATCTATAATTGGCTTTATTTTATAAGTAAAATGTACATTAAATTAAAAAAAAATAAAAAAACAATGAAAATTAAAAAACAAATACTAAGTATAAATCAAAGTAACATATAACCAAATGTTACAATACAAACTGGGTTCTATAATATCCTAAATATAACATCTTAATCAAGCCATCCTGCAAGGAAAAATATTTGGAAAACGAGGTCCAGGAAGAAGAACATCTTGGGGAAAGAACCTCAGTATCTGGTTTAATACAACATCTGTGCAGCTTTTCCGCGCTGCTGCAGATAAAATAAAGATTGCCATGATGATCGCCAACATTCGTAACGGATAGGCACATCAAGAAGAAAATACATCTTAATCTGATTGAGACTGCATGTTCTCTCTATATGTGTACAGCACAATGTACACATATTTACTTTAAATGTCGTGTTCAAGTCCACTGATCACAGCTGCTGCACCATTTTCTTGTGCTCTTATTCCTTGATCGTCCACAAATATGACAACTCCCAAAAACCGAAGATCGAGTCGGAACTTCTCTAGGAGTTTCCTTATTTAGTTTTAAAAGAAATTTTATTTTTTCTTTTATTTCTTGAGGGTAATGCAGTAACATTATTATTCTTATACGGGGAATATGCATTAATTTCTAATATATCTAATAAATCAAGGAACACGGTAAGTGGCCAACGCCGAGAGTTTCGGGAAACATCATATTGTGCACACAACTGGTCAACCAAATCCACACCGAATTTTGTTTTGTTGTAATCCGTTAATATTTCGGGTTTGTTCCTGTTTTCTGTTTTAGGATCAATACTATCATCATGGTGCATGGTTAAAACAGCTAATACTACCTTATTTTTTTTTGGAACGTACGTTACGAAGGTACATTTTTCTTGGAGGAATCCGAATAAAGAAGAATGTATGTCTCTGTTTTTAGACGTTATAAATTCTTGTGGTAGCTCCCTCTTATTTTTACGAATTATATTAACAATAGTTACTTGCTTTTGAAGCAAGTCCATGGCCAAAGGTATACTGGTAAACCAGTTATCCATGGTTACATATCTGTCCGTTCCTTCTATGGGTTTAACCATTCTTTTAACAACCTTTGTGCTACTCCAATCAGTTTCAAAAGAACCAGTTGGTTGTGTTTTACAGTAAATCTCCATATATACATATATGGTATATACATATTTTCTATCTACTAGCGCAAATATTTCTATACCGTATTTGGATGGTTTACTAGGAATCTATTGACGGAATTGACATTTTCCCCTAAAAGCAACTAAAAGCAAGTAATTGTTTTTCAACTCTTAAATATTCTGAAGGTGTAAAATTTTTTTGTAAATTTCCAATAAAAAGTCCAAAAATTTCTCGTATAGGAGCAAGTTTATCCAGCTCTTTCCTTTATTGCATAGAATTAAAGTCGTCAAACCTCAAACTTCTCAGTAGAAATCGGAAACGATTTAACGACATTGTCAAGTAAATAGCTTTAAAACCAGTACCTTTCTTATTATCCCACAATTGCAAAACATTTAGTCTTCCAGATTTTAGAACACCTTCTAAAAAGAGTATACAAATAAGTCCCCAAATTGAAGCTGATGGGATTATCAGATAATGACCTTTGCAGATTCTTTTCACCTTGAAAAAGAAAGAGCAGAGCACATTTTATGTCAGTGTGGCAGTCTGGAAAATGTGCGGTTCTTTACAAATCCACCAGCAAATAGCTACGTGGAAGGTACAGTCTCGAAGCTACTTGACTTTATAAAAAGGGTCAGGCTAGAGAATGTTATCTAGGACTAGAGGACCATAACAGATCTGAGAAGGTTGCAGTGGAATAGGCCGAAAGGCTCTATTAATCTAATCTAATCTAAGTCCTCAAATCTCTTTGACGTCGGTCATTTTAGCTCATGTTAGCATCTCTGTAGCGTTGGAAATTTGCTCTTACCTTCTCATTTTCGATGTTTGTACAACGCGTAATTTCTTTAACGATAATATCATCAAGCATACATCTGAAGCATTCAAACCGTGTTTTTGCGTTTCTAGCTTGTCTTATTGGTCCTGCTAACTTCAAAACAATATTTGTTGCATGAATTCTTGAAGTAGGCGCAGGACACATCTAACTCCACTTTTTTTTTGTCTTTGCTTATTATTTTGAAATTTAGTATATTGTAACTTATAGTATTTTAAAATTATTTTTTCTTCATCTTCTTCCTCTTGAACCTCTTATCACAGTCTTGTTCCGATTATTGTTTAGACATGATACATTCTTGTTCTAAAATATCATCAGATACATATTGCTGAACATTATAGTCATCTGAGCAGCTGTTGTCGTCACTATCATCTATATTCGGCTCTTATTCGTTCTCTATTTTATTATTTCATTCCAACAGCATTTTTTCAAAATTAGAGTCTAGAATCTTACTTTTTTTGGTCGGGACATTGCTGGTAACTAAAACAAAAATAAAAAAAAATTTATTACTCTTCTTCACGCAGAAAACTTACCATCACATCATCATCATCATCATCATCAATGGCGCTACAACTCTTCGTGAGCCTTTGCCGCGTTTACTATTGCCTTCCATGTTTGTCGGTCCTGTGCCAGTAATTCCCATTGTCGCACTTCCATTTTCTCTAGATCTTCTTTGACTGCATCTTTCCACCTTTCTCTAGGCCGCCCTACAGACCTTCTTTTCTCTGGCCTTTCCCAGAACACATTGTTTATAAGGCGATTGTCGTTACTGCGTATCACATGCCCTGCCCATCTGAGTCTATTGGCCTTTATATGTCTGACTAGATTTTCTTTTCCGAATAGAGACTCTACCTTCATATCCGAATACAAAATATAATTTTTAGTTTAGGGTTACGTAAGTACATGCGTGGATTACAAGGGTATAATAGAATAGTTTATAATAGAACACAATCTATTTCTTACACCTACACACATCAAGCGACTGTCGCATTCTAAAACTATGTATACTATGCCCTGAAGGTATAAGGAGATAAGGCAACTTTATATACAGTATGGTCCGAATAGCAATATTATAAATTTCAATAGATGACGTATGTAATCCGCGCGTGTACTGGAGGGTTAAATATGTGTTTTTCCGAAATTCCGAAAGAATGGCTTCCAATATCCAAAAAATCCAACGCAATAAAATTTTAAGACTATAGAACGATCAGATTGACGAACCATATTGTAAAAGTCTTTTTGCGGGTGATAGGTACATAAACGCGTCTATAAAACAACTCGAGTATAGAATAACAGGAATCTAACCGCCATTTAAAAAAGGCTTGAGCACTAGAAAGACATTATTTACTACACAAATACTAAGAGAGCAGTGTCAGATGTCAACTGTGATGCATTCATATTATATAGTTGACTTTGAGAAAGCCTTCAACAAAATACAACATAAAAGGCTTACAAAAATATTACGGAACACAGAAGTAGATGATGAGTATAAGAGAATCAGTAGATAATCAGGATAAGAGAATCATTAAAAATTTATACCAATATCAGGAAGCAATAATAAGAGTATACCAACAACACTCTAAAGAGATACCTATAAGAAGAGGAGTAAGGAAACGATGTGTACTATTTCCTCTACTTTTTAATATGTGCTTAACAGAGATGTTTAAAGAAGCACAAGAGGACATTAATAAAGGTATATCAATTAACAGAACAGTATTGAGAACAGTAATCTCAGATATGCAGACGATACAATAGCTCTTGCGGACAGTAGAGAACCGCTGCAAATTATGGTTGATCGCACTACAGAGTTTT
Organism: Diabrotica undecimpunctata; assembly: GCF_040954645.1. Taxonomy (NCBI): domain Eukaryota; kingdom Metazoa; phylum Arthropoda; class Insecta; order Coleoptera; family Chrysomelidae; genus Diabrotica; species Diabrotica undecimpunctata. The sequence goes on from NC_092803.1 coordinate 54,251,096, forward strand.
GTGAGAAGTATATAATAGCACTGAATACAAAAAAAAAACAAAAATAATAATTGTAAGTAAGAACAAGAATAAAGACCAAACAATTTACGTTAAAGGAAAAATCAAAAAATGGAGAAAAACACATTAAACCGTATTTTCATTTGTTAAAGGAAAAAATTTAGAGAAAGTACCCAAATACAATTACTTGGGATATGAGCTAAAGAAATAATGGAACCGCAGCCTTAAAATAAAATAACACAGAGATGTCTAGAAGCGCTTTCTATAAGGTAAAATCAGTATTAGGCAATTAACAACTGAAAATACCAGAACAGAGTATTGAGATGCTACATATTCTCTGCTCTTATATATAGACTTGAAGCCTGAACAAATACTGACGCAACTGACAAAATACTTGCAAGCTTTGGAATGTAGTGTTATCTAAGAATGTAGAGAATATCATGGACACAACACGTAGGAAACACAGAAATATTAAAAAAGATAAAAAAGAAAAAGTATTACTCAACATTATAAAAATAAGAAAGTTACAATATTTCGACCACGTTAGGAGAGGGGATAACTATGTGTTGCTACAAACCATAATGCAGGGAAAAATATAGGGAAAACGAAGTATTGGAAGAAGACGCATCTCCTGGCTCAACAATCTGAGAAAGTGGTATAATTGCAGTTCCGTCAACTTGTTCAAAGCTGCAATCTCAAAAGGGAAAATAGCTGTGATGATTACCAACCTCCTTAGAGGAGACGGTACCTAAAGAAGAAGATGAAGGACAGACAAATGAGCTACTATGGTCACCTAAGAAATAAAAAATATGATAAGATCGGATTGACCATTAGATTAGATTATGTGAGGTCGTTAAGGCCATGCGGCCTCACCGCACTTCGACCTATAGAGATCTTTTGTGCATACCTTAATCTAGTTAAACTCTAGAATGCCAATACTTCTGATGAAGTTGATCAGCTTCCTAGGTGACTTGTTTCCTATGTCAGAGGACGCCAGACTAACCTCTCCTAGGAATTTTAGTCTTTTGCAGAACAGTGCTACGCAGTTGCATAGTATATGTTCTGCCGTTTATTTTTCATTGTGACAGAAAAGACAGTTCTCACTATCTGATTTGCCCATCTTCTTGAGATGATATCTCAGAGGGCAGTGACCAGTGAGAAGGCCAGTGACCATTTTGATATCTTTTTTACTCATTTCGAGAAGGCGGTTTGTTGCAGTAGGCGACACTTTTATAAGCCTTTTTGCTTGCCTTTGTCCTGGTGTGTTAGACCAATATGATCTTAGTTGATTGAGTTCCCAGGTACGGAGTTCCTCTCTGATGTGGCTTTTCGATAGTCCACAGAAGGGTTCCGGACCCTGGAATGGGGTATTAGCTCCTTCTTTTGCGAGGCTGTCAGCTTCCTTATTTCCTGCAATTCCCTTGTGACCTGGCACCCACATCACAGTTACATTGTTGCGTTCCGCCAGCTTCTTGAGAGATTGTTTACAGTCCCAAACCAACTTCGACTCACATGTAAATGACTTTAGAGCCTTTAAGGCGGCTTGGCTGTCTGATAAAATAAGGACTCTTGCCCTACGGGTGTCTCGGTTAAGACATTCTTGGGCACTTATGTCTATAGCATGTATTTCTGCCTGGAAGATAGTTGGGGCGTTTCCAAGAGATTTAGATAGCCTGAAATTGGGCCCAGTAACTCCCACTCCTGCCCTTTCATCTATCTTAGATCCATCCGTATACCATACGAGTGAACTTTCTTCCACTTTTGGTTCAATTTCTTCACCCATTTGGTGGTTTTTTATGACCACTTCAAAGGGTGTTTCAAAGTCGAATTTGACTGGCATAACATCTGTCGGCATGTCCTTAGAATCCAATGGAATTTCTTCTAAGATTTTTAGGTGGCCAACTAGATCTCCAGGTTTCATTATTTGTGTCTGTCGCAGTTTTAAGGCGGTAGTTACTGCCTCCCTCCTTATGCAGAACTGCAAGGGAGGAAGGTTCAGCATCGCCTCTAGAGCTGCAGTGGGACATGTTGACATTGCCCCTGTGATTCCCAGACAAGCTAGCCGCTGCACTTTTTGAAGCTTGGCGTTAGCTGTTGTTTGTTGTGTTTTTGGCCACCATACGAATGATGCGTATGTGACCATGGGCCTAATTATTGTTTTATATGACCAGAGAGTCATTTTCGATTGTAGGCCTCAAGTTTTTCCAAACGTCTTGCGGCAGGTCCAACTTGCCACCAAAGCTCTGGATAAAATTTTTTCAATATGACTATTCCAGGTGAGTTTTTGATCTAGGGTTACCCCCAGATATTTTACTTCCTTGGAATAGTCTAATGTGATGCCATTCATAGTTGGAGCCTGTAAATTGTATTTACGTCGCCTTGTGAAAGGTATCAAAGTCGTTTTACTGGGGTTGACATTTAAGCCCTCTTTCGAGAACCAACTTTTAATTTCGTTAAGAGCAGTTTGCATGAGACTAGATATAGTCTGGTCATGCTTGCCTCTAATTGTAACAACTAGGTCATCTGCGTAACCTTGTGTTATAAAACCAGAATCATGCAACTTAGTGAGAAGGTCATCCACAACCAAAGACAACAGCAGAGGCGATAATACTCCCCCTTGAGGGCACCCCTTTACCGCTGTCACAGTCACAGATTCTCCTCCAATACTAGCAGTGATGATTCTCGTTTTTAGCATTGACTGAATCCATTGTATTAGTGAGACTTCAATGCTCCTCTTTACTAGTGCTCTTTTTATGGATTCAAAAGAGGTATTATCGAATGCTACCTCTATGTCAATGAAAGCGCAAAGAGATATTTCTTTTGCCACTATTGTCTTTTCAATTCTTTTGACTAGCGAATTCAGAGCATTTATAGTGGATTTGCCAGTCTGGTAGGCAAACTGATGTTTGTGAAGTGGTTTCCTCGCTAATGTTTCGCTTCTTATGTAGTAATCTACTAGTTTCTCCATTGTTTTTAGGAGAAAGGAGGTCAGGCATATAGGACGATAAGACTTCGCTTCGTCTGTAGGACGTTTCCCCGCGTTTGTTATAAATACCACCTTTGCGTCCCTCCAAGTTTTTGGAATGTGACCTAACACCAGGCTTGCTATGAAAAGCCGCTGTAGTTGCGGCTGTATTTGCATGAAGCCTTTTTGAAGTGAAGCAGGAAATATTCCGTCCTTACTAGGGGATTTAAAAGGTTTAAAGCTTTTAACGGCCCATTCGATTTTATTTTGTGTAAAGATTTTTTCCGCTAGTTGCCTGCTGGATCTGTTAAGGCCCCTTGGAGCCTCTGCCAGCTGCACACTTTGCAGTTCATCTTCTTGTATTTGTTGAGAGCCAGGAAAATGGGTCATTAACAGTTCTCTAATAGACTCTCAGTATAATCACCATTCGTCTTTTTGATCAGTCCAATTTCATTTGTGTGGTCTTTTGAGAGAACCTTTTGGAGCCGTTGTGCAGGGGCTAATTCTGTTATCCCTTCTCACATTTTTCTCTACGAGTTTCTTTTTGATTTTCTTAGTTCTTTGTTGTACTCAGTAAGGGGCATACAAGGACCGGATTGACCATACAAGAGAAACTGAAAGGAAAAGAGAATCGAGGAGAAGACGCATGTCCTGGTAGAAATATTTATAGCAGTGGAGGGGAAAAGCAATAATAAATATTATTAAAACTGCTGCAGATAGAGTATAGTAGTCCGTAATGATCGCCAATGCTCTTAAAAGATGAGGCGTACGAAGAAAAAGAAGATCTGGTGAATAAGTTTATCTGCGTATCTAATAAGAATATGAATTCTGCAGTTATACTGTCTCTTCCAGGAGTTTCGATATTTTTTGGACGTTTTATTATACTCCGTACTTCTTGAATTGGAAAATTGGACATTCTGAAAATGTCTTGGTTCTTGGTTCTGGATGTTGTTGATTTTTATTTGTATCTTTGGTGAAAATACTCTTTATTTAACCCTTTAACCTCCTGGCTAAAAAAGCTGTTTTTTCAAGCTGGCATGAAAAAATGTAATAAAACAGTTTTTAATAATAAAACAATATTGTAATGTCATTTTTATTTAGTGAAAAAGAAAAAAATCAAACTGTATAACAAAAACAGAAAAAATGGTAACATGTTTTATAACACAAAATTTTTAAAGTCATATTCCAAAAAAAAAATATATACAAATATAATATAATATGTATGTTTAAATATAGGTACATTTTATATAAAAAATTGAACAACATAATTGCCCTGCAAATCACAAAAAACGTTAAAAATCTATTCTACCCTGGTACAATTTATACAAATTTTTCAAGAACATTGCAAACATATGGGTTTTTGACACGTAAATATGCAGTCTTTCTTCTTAATTTGGATAGACAGATGTAGCAATATTTTCTTATTTCAAGCTTTTCTTCTTCGTTAGCCTTATTTTCGGGAATATCAAGGATACTTTCGATCAGTTCTTTCAGCTGCCTTTGTAATGTTGGCATTTTATATCTTCTATGTAAATGTGAGGAAACGAGTTCATCGGCCAGGATGTCTATAAATTTAAATCTAGTCCAATTATTTTCGGGAATCGAAGTAAACATAATGTATGAATTTACTCCACATACATCTACTATTTTATAAAAATATTTATGGGCTATCTACGTGTTCTGCGGATACAGGAATATTTTACACACTTTTCATCCTTTGCGTCTACAACCACCTTGGTCAAGTTATAAGAAGAATTTATTTCTGGTAGTCCATTATCTGCATCTACTTCTATAGAATGATGCACGGAAGAAATTAATATTACACCTTTATTTGTCTTAGTTGTACGGGTTATAAGTGTTGGGTCTTTGATAAATACATACAAAGTGTCGCCTTCATTACGATTTGGTCGCGGAAGGAACTGTGGAGAAATTCGTTTTTTATTTCTTTGCATTATGCCAACGTAAGTGAGTTTATGTTGTTATTATATAATGTACTAATCAACTGAACTAAACCAGTTGTCGCCAGTTACATTTCTATTAGTATTTTAAAGATGTTTGACTAATCTTATAACTGCTTGAGTAGGTACGCTCATTCTTCTTTTTTCATTTGTCAGGCTAAATCCATCTGAACCTTTCCCAGCATAAATGTAAGCATTATGTAAATACCCAGTTCGTGCATCAGTCATACATAAGATTTTTATCCCATATTTACAGGGTTTGCTGGGAATATACATTTTAAAGCGACATCTGCCTCTGAAGCCTACCAGCATTTCGTCTTCACACACATTTTTCCCAACCGTATATGCATCTTTTGAGTTGCCTACAAATAAGTCAAAGAATTCTTGGAAAGCAGCAGCTGAATTATCCCTTGCTCTTTTTCCTCGGTCCGACGCATCGTCAAACCTTAAGGCGGCCATCAGTGTCAGTCCTTTCCCGTTCGTAGCAAACAGACTTCGTACATCCTCATGATTTGATTTATAAATAGAAGTATAAAGAAGCAGTTCCAAGAAAGTTCTTAATTCTATTTCATCAGTATCAGCCAACTCGGATTTGTCTTTTTTATATTGTTGATATTTTGGCTAAAAAGTTGTGAGTTTTTCGGTAGTTCTTTTGACAATAAGACTATACGTATCTGGTGAAAATAATTTATTAAAATAATAAACGGGACTCGTTGACTTTTCTACTTTTGAACGAATTGATGGGAGTACAAAAATATTGTGAGCAGGCGAACGGACGTTTCTAGTTGGCTTCTTTTTACTCCACTTATACCTATTCTTTCCATAGTAATAATTGCTGGATTTAACACACTCTTCTTCATCTTCGGTAGATTTCATTTCTGAGTCTTGTTGCAGCTCATTTTCAGTTAGTTCTTGTTCACTGTAGGTAAAATGACCACTTTCTATATAATATCCTTTTTCCACATCATCATCGCTAATGTCACTGTTCGCCTCTTATACCATTTTGTGCACACTTCTTCGAAATCATCGTCCAATACTCTTAAAGCTTAACGAGAACTATCCATATTAAAATAATACTAATGCGTCTAGTAGACTCTGCTACGTAAATATTTCGAAAACGGGACGAGCGAGGTACCTCTCATTAACACGTTGGAGTATACTCTAAAAGCTAGGAAGGTACACCGAATTACAGGTTGCTACGTATTTGTGGCGAGTAACACAAACGCGTTAATAAACGTGCGGAGTCTGTGAGACGCATGGTCATCAGTTAAGGGTTAAATAAATATTATAATTAACAAATAATATTTTCACAGTTATTTGTAATATCAGAAATTGTTACTATATATTATACACTTTGCTAATGAATCAAGTACAATGTAGTTAAAAGAGACCTACAAGCAGTATTCATACTTACAAAGTGGAAATAACGACAACATAAAAGGAATCGTGTCGTTTGCCGTCACGACATATGATTTGGTTCTATCTCTAAGGCGCGACAATAGGTATTTCACTTCAAAAAAAATTATTATACTTTTAAAGCCGTTCCTGTAGTTTATAATGAACACAAAAATTGCCCTCCTTTTTAGTAATTCCTAAAGGAAGAGACTTAATTAGGGGCATTAGGAAGCTTCTCCTTGTTTTCGGCGCGACCCCAAACAAATTTTGTTAAAAGTTAGCTCCTCGCGACTTTAAATTAAAACCGAGAGTCCAGGCTGGTGACAATTTATTAACGTTTCGGTTTTCATATGCTGCTCTATCCTCAATTACCGAGTGGTTGGTTCGCTAGCTGGCCGCGCTGAAAAACTTTATGCGGAGTTATAGCTGCATAGGAAGTTATTTTTGGAGGGGTTTTTAGGATCAAAGGGATGTGGTGTGTAGAATATTTAGATGCACTAGAAGTTTAAAAGCAGAAAGTGTATTGTAGTCATATATAACAAACATTTTCCTAACATTTACAATAAAAGTTTAGATATAAAATATTATCTTTAGGCGTACATACGTTTTATTAATTTTAAATAATCAATTATATTAAAAATATTACTGCACAATTAAAAATATAATTACATATATTTAATTTTTATTAATTTTAAGCATTATTATATTGTATGACGTGTAGACCAGAAAAAAAAAAATTTTTCGTGACACTGACCCGACCAGGTAAACGACAGTTCTTTTAAGTAGTAAGGAAGTTTATAACAAGAACCTATATATTTACTACAGTCAATTTTTTAGACTAATTTGATTATTAACAAATTAAGGTCAAAAAACAATAAATTTCGCTTTTTTTATCTATTAGGAAAAAGCGAAGCACCTAAAATAACTTTCAGAGTAACAAACTTGTAAGTCATGTAAAACCTTCAAAATGATTTTATCCTTATTTTTTGCTTCAAAAGTTGCAAAATAAATTGGAAATTTCAGTTTTTTATTAAATTAATAAAACATTTTAAAAAGGAACTTGGAACCTTCATATTACACTAAATTTTGAGCCTTGTAGTGCATAAAGTGTGTTCAAAATGTTAACGAGATCAGTTAAATAGCTTAAAAGCTATTTTATTTGTTTACCCAAATAAAATTTTTTTGCAACAACATAAGTGGGTTGATATTTAGGTAGTAACAACACACTTATTATTCAATCAGTTCAACTGGCAGCATATGCAGGTGACATAAATATCATAACCAGAACCAAAGCAACAGAAACGGAACTGAAATCATATGTTAAACAAATAGGTGTGTGAATAAACACAAACAATAATAAAATTCTAGTACAATGTCGATCGGAGAAAGCAAAATGATTCTACAAACAGTTGACAACAAAAAAGTATTTAAAAAGCTTTATCTATTTAGGATTTAACATTGACGATGCAGAACTTAGCAAAAGAATCATCCTAGCCAATACGGAATACTTTGCTATCACTTGTGATATTTAAATCACTACGTACATCAAAGGACTAAGATACGAACCCACAAGACTAAAATCCTACCGATAGTGGGCTATGGATGTTAAACTTGGATATTACTTCAAAAATCTCTAAACCTCATGAACATATTTGAAATAGAAAATCAGATAAAATTATATATATATATATATATATATATATATATATATATATATATATATGTATATATATATATATATATATATATATATATATATATATATATATATATATAGTAAAAAATACGACCGTTGATTAAATTTGGAAAATATTCAATGGTTGAATAGCAGAGGTTTTATCGGTCAATAATTGGCAAATAAAAGTCGTCAACTACTTTATTGATTTATTCGAATACGTTTCGCTTTTATTTTTAAAAGCATCATCAGTTCACTACAAATAAAAAAGATTTTAGATATAAGTAAACAAACCAACAGGGTTCATACCTACAAAAACAATTTGTAGGGTTTTTTTTATAGATGTTATAAAAACTCTACGATAACTTAACATTAAAGATTACAAACTAAACAAGAGAAACGAAACAAAAAATAAAAGTAAAACTTTAAGAACATTAGTTCATTTAATTTTAACCGATGGCTTCATTTGAACGTTGGTTTAAGCTCTTTCGAGGGTCAAACCACACTAATCTTTTCGATTGTTTTGGATCAGCTCGTCATAATTTTCACATGTGGCTTGTTGTCATCCATGTGATTCTTTGGAATGCATGGTGCAGATTATGATTCTTAAGGGAATTATCAAGCGAAACAGGGACGGACCTTTTTTTTAAAAAGGATTTATTTATTCCTTTTTCTTTAAAAAAACAAACAAACAAAAAAAAAAGAAGAAATTTGGAAAGAAAAATGGGATTGAAGCTACTGTCTTGTAAGGGGTTTTTTTATTTATTTTGTATGATGAGGGAGTGATATATCTGACTCAAGTTGTCTATGTCGGTTCTCTTATTTAGGGAGGATGGATGTTTAAGAATTTGACACATTTCAAGGATGGATCGCTTATGATGATTTTGTTGTTTGCACAGTATTTTGGTATTCGTGAAGTCGATACTGTGTTTGGTTGAAATGGCATGCTGTGCAAGGGCACAAGATGGTTTAGAAATCCTAATGTCGCTTTTGTGGGACGTTAGTCGACCTTGAAGGGAGCGGCTGGTCTGGCCAATGTAGCAGGAGTTGCACTCTGCACAGGGTACTTGATAGACGACATTAGTTTGTTCTAGAGAGGCCAACGGAGTTTTTGTCTTAGAAAATAACTTACCTAAGGTTCTGGTATTCTTTAAGGCTATTTTAACAGGTAAGTTTTTGAAAAGTTTGTTAAGCTTGGTAGTGATTTGTGGGAAGTACGGGAGCGAAGCATATTTAGTGGTTTGTTCAGGAGTGAGGGGGGACTTATTAATCTGTATTTTGTTAGATATGGACGCTAATGTTAGCCCATTGGGTGTTTCGGTAATGGACTGCCCATAGCTTTTGGAATATAGAAATTGATTGATGGATGCCGGATAGGAGTTATCTATGAGAATGGACTTCAGTAGATTGAGAGATTCTTCTTTGTAAAGCGGGTGTGTCAATATATATATATATATATATATATATATATATATATATATATATATAATACTATTACAAGATTTAATATTAAACTAAACAGGTTTCCGGGTTGAACCGCGTCGATTATCAGTATGCCCGGCTTTTGACATCCTCTACAATGTCTTCTTCAGGGTTATCGAGATGTCAATCTTCCGAACCCCCAGACACTACTACACTAATCAATAATTACTAAGCATTAATGTATTGATCGATTCTAATTTCACTTCGCCCCCTATCCGAAACAGCTTCAGTTTCTAAACACAACTGGTGTTGGTTAAAATTATTAATAGTTTTTTTTTAATATCTTCATCTCCACTATTTTCATCAGTTAGAATTTGTGGTTTGGGGGGAGTCAAATCGACGTCGCTTTTTACATGATATTGAAATTGTATAGAAGAGCTCTAGTATACTATGGATTCTTAATATGTAATTAGTTTTAGCAGTAGTGTTTTTTTTTCAGCAGAAATTTAACAATTTATCACTATTGACACTATCATCTGTAACTTGCTAACAAGCGGAAGTTTTTTGAGCTGTACATAGTACCCTGCAGTGAATACATCTTTTTAAAGGTGAAAACTGTAACTACTAACACAATTAGTATCAAGAGAAAATATAGAGGTCATTGTATAAATGTGCTTAGAGCTGCAAAAACGCAATGGTGGACATGAAACAATTTTACAAAAAAAAAACAAACAAACAAAAAACGTGTACAATTTCAAATGATCCGTATAGTTTATAATTAGATATATTTTAATTTTATATGCCGGTTTCGTTCGTAATTAACATTTTTATTTTTTTTTTTTTTTTACTTTACGTCGGACAATAATTTCTAACATTATAAACGAACGTCACATATTTATAATTTTTCTTTAAATAATTATTTTATTTCCATTATTTTTAATTTTATTCATTTAAAAACTATCTTTTATTTGCCCATTTTTATTCTAAAAATAGTTGGCGACCAGTTCTTCAATCAACTAAATATCCTATTTAATCTTTATTTTTTATTTTCACCTAATAATTTAATTCCTTATACAGACCCTATTCTGTTCAATGAGATGATGTAACATATAAATTTCTATGACTCACTCCAATAGAGAGTATACATGTTAGTTGAAAACAACTCTAGTCTTTCATGTCACTTCTCTGCCATTGCCACAATCGTTTTGTAGTGGCATATTTTTTATAAACATTGTTAATTTATAAAAAGGCTTGGACTGAAAATTCATTTATAATAATAAATATTCTCTGTGGCCAGTTGTATTATTTAATATTTAACCATTATCCAGTGTCTTTTATGATTTAGAATTTTTTTCTTTTCTTTTAGAGTTTCTTTTAAACTTATAATTTGTCCAATATGCAGTTGTTATCTTTATTAAAATTTAAATAATTTGTTTAATAATAATTATATTCATTTTATCCTTCACAATTTGCCATTAGATTTCCTGACCTGGAAGTTAACCAGTATAATAGGAAAATACCGGCTCTTAAGTTAAGTGAATTTTAAGTTAAATATACCCATTGAAAAATTACAAGAGTGAGTTGGTGAAGTTCCTGAGTAGAAGTAACATCAAAGACTCTGCAAGTCAGCTTGTATTATTACATATATTATTAGTAATAAACAAAAATACCTATTTGACAACATAAGAAGAAGCATCGAATAATTCAAATACAAACAAGAATTTCTTATCTTTCTTGTTTTTGCACCGGCTTAATTGCCTTGTTATAGTTTGGATACACGACCGCATTCAGATCTAATGACAAGTTTCAAAGTTTATTTACTTGGATGATATTAATTCCAAATTAGTTTAGGAAATGAGCTGTATTTCACCACCAACACTTAAAAAAGCCTACTCATCAGTAACCAGTACTCTTAATTTTCCATCCAGAAAGAAAGCTATTGTATTTAGTTTATTGGAAAATGTAAAATTAGAAGATTACCTTGTATCACTAGGATCAGTTATTTCTTCAAAAGATATATTGCTTTCTTCTCGTATAGCTAATAACAGGATTTGTATTTATTTCTCTAAGGAAGAATTAGTTGACAAATTTATAAATGTTCATCAAGTAAAAATCATAGTAAACAATCAAATATTACAAGGAAGAAGATTAATTACTCCTAGTGAACGACTAATATTTTTTAATGTATGTCCAATAATTCCACATGGTATTCTAGAATCAAAACTACAGAAACTAGACTTTAAACTTATGTCTCCCTTATCATTCCTTAGAATTGGCACATCTCGTCCCGAATTTCAACACGTACTAAATTTTCGTAGACAGGTATATATTTCATATTTAGTGGACCTAATACTTCCTGCATCCGTATTAATTTGTCATGACAATACAAATTATAGAATTTTTATGTCTGTAGACCAACACTACTGTTATATTTCTGAAAAGATTGGCCATATCGCCTCAAACTGTCCCCAAAAAAAAATAATAACTCTAGTTCAATAATAAATAACACAGTGACTACAGCAGACATTATAACCGACGCAACACAAAAGTCAGTAGAAATCCATTTAGAACCAAATTATTTGGAACAAAACGCTCAATCTTAACAATACAAAAATAAAGATGTAGATGTAAATAAACCAAGGCGAAAAAACGATAACTCGCTTATAAATGAAGGTATAAACGTTAATGAAATGAATAAATTAGAATTTTATGTTCTGAACTTATAGAAAAATATTTAAAAAATTCTTAATCTTTTCACAATAGCCCTGTGTCTAAAAAAATTTTTTGTTTCAATTTTGGAACATGGCCATAAATAGGTAATAAAAAATCAACAACGTCAATTTAAACTTAAACATTTATTGATAAAAAAATGATAACATTTTGAGAGGATCTATTAATTTTTTTCATGAAAAGATTTGAAGCAATTAATAGGATGTACATTAATTTTACAAATACCGCATCCAAAAGTTGTGTTTGTTTTTCAAATTTTGCATCTGTTTTGTTTTAAAGAAATTGTGTAATGCAGAACCGACATATTTTGTGAAACAGATCCTGGAATTTTTCGAAATAATCGAAAATTTCTAGTTCCTAATTTTGTCTTATCAGGTTTTGGTTGTCGAGGGTTGAGTAGTAGATATGTTGCCACAATGGTTCTTGTAAACCCCTTATAAATCCAATGGATGCATACTTTCAACGAATTCATCAGCGTTAGATTGAATGGTATTGTCGTGTTGAATTCTATATAAAATCCATGCGTTAAAGATTGAAGCAGACAAAAGGTAAACAAAAATTTGCCACCACCATTTATTGTTACGCAGTTTTGGTCTATAGTTAGCGATATTTCTATCCATTAAATCAGTACCTCCCATATGAGTATTATACTGCTGAATTGCGTAGGGAATGTCTACCGTTATATATTTTTTTCTGCAGCACAACAACGACGTACCCGATTTTGTAGGTTGAACGCCATAACAATTTGAAGCCACTTGAACGATGGCATTATCCTTCCACTGGATAATTATTATATCTTCATCAGAACTTGTGTATGAATCAACGGATCCTCTAACTGATTTTTTCATTGCGTTTTTATTCAACGCGCATTTCTGAATTCGATTATGTCTAATGGTGCCCGTGAAACCATATCCCAATTCACTCATGGCCTTTATCAGTGGAAGTCCGGTAAAAAAGTTGTCAATAAAAAAGTAAAATTTTTGATCTGGAAAATTATGCTTCACCCTCTCGGCAAAAGTTGTAACTACAGATTCACCTAGCCCCAAGTTACTCTCTCCTAGTAAGGTTCCTTTCCCTTGGTAAGGTTCGGTACCCACAAGATAACCATTTGATACATTCTGAGACCAAAATGTAAACCCATATCTAATAGGTTTCCCTTGAATACGCTGTTTACAGCTATGGTGGCTGTAGTACGGTACCATGGATATATCAACAGATACTGATATGGTTTCACCAACCGGCACATATTTTATAAATGAACTGTTTAAATGTTCTATGAGTGGTCTTATTTTAGCAAACTTATCATTTTTTTGTAGCTTAGTGTTATCCGAAAAATGTAAATTTTGCAAAATTTCTCTAAACCTATTTCTCGGCATTGCGTTGGCGATTGCTTCGTTTCTGAGATCCAAATCCAAACTCCAGTACATATCTTTCCGAGGCCTTTGGGAATAACCAGAAATCAGTAGGATTGCAAAGAATACTTTGAGTTCTTCAATCGTAACCTCAAATGATGTGTTTGCATTTTTGTGTCGGGCATACTTTATAGTCTCGTCTTTTATGTATTCAAAGAAATTATCATACCAAAAAACTGTAAAGAAATCGACTGCACTTTCACAGTGAATATTATTTCGATTTGAAAGTGAGATATTTTCTTGATGATTATCTAAGAACAAGTCACCTCTTTTCCAGTCGTTTTGTCTATTGGATTTATTCGCTCTTTTATTAGATTGACCCACATTTATTGGAAGTTCATCATCGCTCGTCGAGAACATATCTTCAGCGTCTTGTGTCTCACATTGTGAAATAAGAGTTGCCTCAGCTGGGGCGTTCAGTATTTTTGATGAAAACTTATCAGAAAAATCATTAAAATTCACATCATCCGATGATTCAGAATCTCCATCAGAATCTTCCGCTGGAGGATAAATGTATATGTTTGCAGAATCAAACTCCCTCTGCTTCTTATTTAGATCATCGATTAGATTGTTCAGAGTATCAGCTGAACAACTCGTTTTCTTTCCATAAAATGTTTTCACATCCATAATACCAAACTAAAAAGAAAAACCTCAATTAGCAACATATACCGCCAAGTTCCATTTTTGGAACATGCAAAAACTAGAGGTTACTCGGTATATTCAATTTGAGGTTAAGCGTTTAAACGATACAGATACATTGTATAGGCATGTAATATTGCTTAAACTTACCCCGATCGTAATATTTCACAACAGAAAATAGATATAATCGAACTAGAAGTTATACAACTGCACCTTCCTTGAAATTTTGATATGAATCACAAAACAAATGCCACTTATACGAAACCAGTGAGTAAATTTAGTATGGACGTGTTGTTTTGACACTACCGAACAAAAATAGTTTATCAGATTTAAGACCAACAGTGGCATTTTGTAACCAGCAGCGAAACTAACAATCGTTCCAAATTTGGAACATGGCAGCGAATGGGTTAATATCTTGGTTTATTTGTCTCAGCCAAACTCAATATTCAGATTTTCTTCTAAGATAAGACGTTCTCACACCTGTGCGACTAAGCTAAACGAATAATAACAATTGGCTCCCAAAGAAAGTTGGGAGTTTTATTGTTTTAAATTGGCTCTCAACTTTCGGGACAATTATATTGACTGGGACAAATATTCGTGTCGGATAGTATGGAGGTTATTACGATCAATCACTGCTCTACTGGTTATTACGATCTACTATAGCTATATAGCGGCCATGTGAAATAACGAAACGTTACTAGAAAAGAACGAAGTAAATAATAGTAATATTTTAAACTTGATCGCTGTTTTATTCTGTAGTCCTCTATTTATACCTTACGAACGTTTTGAGATGCATTCTGCTAATATATTATTTTAGGTAATATCGAATGAAATATACCTTTGTACTCTATTCCTCTTCATTTATCTCGAGGCATTTACAGAAATAAAACGGTTGTTTTATTCCATTAATATTTTCGCTAAAACAAACTGTCTTGCACGGGTAATCCTGCTTCAGCAATTTTATAAATGGCGAAAGTTTCTCGAGTTGGATGTAAATTAAAATTTGTTCGCTGTTACGTGTTGGTTTTTCGGCTGTTTTCTTTTTGTATAAGATCCGATTAACTTTTTGGCTTTTCGTATTTTACGCCATTCTGTGGTTAATTATTGAAAAATTGTTTAAACATAGGAAAGATCAATATTTGTCCAACATTATTTTAATAAAAGTTTTACCTTGTTTTAGTTTAAAAGTAGACTTTAATTTTACTAGGTAATTTACGTGTTATTTGAAAAGAAAATCAACGTAAAAAAGGAGCTATCACTATCATCGAAAAATTTATTATTTTGCCTGCTTATTAAACTTAAATATAATAACAGCAGAAATGCTCAAAGCCACAGAAACAAACGGAAAAAAATGCTTTACTAGCTTTATTTGTATGCAAATATGACACTTAAAGCAATGGCCTGACGACTGGACCGAATCTACCATAACGGCAATACATAAAAAGGCAGCTTTTGTAAATGGAACAAATAGAAAACCATCTGCCTTATCTAACATGCCAGCAAAATATTTCTACAGATAATCAATGAGAGAGTGAAAACCTTCCTACAAAGAGAAGTAAGTCAAGAGCAAACTAGATTTACTTAAGGTAGAAGTAATGGAAAACACCTAAACATAAGACAAACAATAGAAAAATCTGGGGAATTCAATATTCCACTATATATTTCTTTTAAACTCCGCCTGCAGTATTGTTCGGTGGATCGAGTAGGTCGACGGAACTGTTGCCGGTCGCAAGCCTGGATAAAGGAGGAGGGGGTCTACAGCCAAGTTAGCACCCTATTGATAGACTTTAAAACCATACAGCTCATAGAAACAGGATTATGCCTCGGAACAGGAATGATTTCATTACGACGACTAACGCGAGAAAGAGGACAACGAATTTATGGAAAACGAGAAATATATTTTGCACCTGTACTTGGAACTTAAAGTCTCTAAACACAAGAGAGCAGGAAAGTACAAAATAGCTTGTAAAAAAAATATAGACATATGTGCACTGCAACAGACGAAGAAAATAGTAAAGGGTCAAATTATGCTTTTTACACCAAGTACAAGAATGTAAATATACCTCTAAAAGAATAGTAAGTGTAAAAATTAAACTATATGTCAAATCTCTGAATGTGATAGCAATCTATGCACCAGAAACCAACAGAGATACCAGCACAAGGGAAAACTTCACAAACACCTTCAGACTGTAATCAACGAGACCCCAAATGATAAATATATAATCATTATGGGTGATCTTAAGCCCCGTGTAAGCAATGATATAGTTTTAGGAATAAAACAGCGATATAACGAAAATATCAGAAATAAAAACAGAGACTTCTGACGGACCTCTGCAACAAAAACTAGATACTTAATAATACATTTTCCCTTACAACGAACAGTACAAATTATACACCTTTAAAAACAGTAGAGGACAAAGATATATGATAGACTATATTCTATCAAATAGAGAGTTACAGCCCAATTAAATCATGGATGTAAGAGCACTAACATCAGCAGAAATAGGAAGCGATCATAAATTGGTATTGTGCAAAATCCGAATGAAAACACATATCACACAGAAAGTGATGGAGTCGAAGAAAGCTGGGCAAAAATTATTAAGTCTAATATCTTAGCCCCGACCAAGAAAGTTCTTGGTGAAAGAAATATAAATAATAATAAATCGTTCCCAAAAAGAAGAACTCCATGGTTCTGTACAGAAGTGAAGAAAAAATGTAAAGAAAAGAAAAAAGCATACCTGAAATACATGTCAACCAAAACACAAGAGGCATACCATAATTACAAGACAGAAACGAAACACATGCACTTGTAGAAAAAATAAAAAATGATCACTGGGAACGCTTTTCGAAAGAAATGAAACATGATTTTTACGGTCTGCGAAAGGAAATATGGCGCTTTATAAGAGGTCAAAGAACGGAAGTAAAGGAACTAATAGAACCAAATCACATACAAAAGGATACGTGGATTGACTACCTAAAAAAGCTATATGCAGAGAAAGAACAAATGACGCTAAAACCGGAAACACCAGAAATTATCACAAATGACGAATTTAATATAAATATACAAGAAGTTCGGAAAATACTTAAAAACCTGAAGAACAGAAAAGCAGCAGGTAAAGACGAGATACCAAACGAGTTACTGAAATATTGTGGAGCAGCAATGACAGTACAATTAACAACATTAATTAATAAAATTGTAAAACACAATAAAATACCGGAAGAATGAAGAACGAGCGAACTAATTCTACTATTCAAAAAAGGAGATAAAAAAAATCCAGAAAACTACAGAGGTATAAACGTTAAATACTACGCTAAAACTTACAACTAAAATTTTACAAGTGCTAATAAATCAGAGATTAAGTTTAGCAGATGAAAAACAGGGTTTTCGTAGTGAAAGATCGTGTACAGATGCAATATTCGTTATAAAGCAAATTACTAAGAAATCACTAGAGTATAATAGACCAGCACTTCTGTGTCTGATTGACCTAAAGAAAGCTTTTGACAGAGTAAGACTCAAAGATGTAATCCATCTTCTGTATAATAGAAAATTTTACCTAAATATTGTGAAAACTATCGATAACATCTACAAATAATTACTATTTAAATGGGAATAAGCCACAATTAAAGGTTAAAGTACGTTAATTGACGTTTCAATATCCACTTTGGAAATCGTTCTCAAAATACAAACATTAATAAATTAAACAAATTTTGTTTTTTTGTTACTTCGTGAAAAATTCGTCTAATAATTTAATTTTATCTGACTCATCTATATTGACAATTCAGACATACATTATACATTTTAAAGTAGATGACTTTAAAATAATATTGCCAATATTGTTGAGTTGCGTTCCTGGGACGACTTTACTTATAAGATAGTTCATTCGATTACATGAAATCAACTTTAACTTGAGAATATCCGTCAGAAAAGATCATAGCATGTAATTCGTCTTTAATGTATTATGAGGTTTTTTTTCCTGGTTTTTCCCTCATTATTTACTATGGAATCAGTAACAGGAGAATTTTACTGTCATCATGGCATGTATTTCTCTTTTTAAAGACGAATTACATGCTATGATCTTTTCTGACGGATATTCTCAAGTTAAAGTTGATTTTATGTAATCGAATGAACTATCTTATAAGTAAAGTCGTCCCAGGAACGCAACTCAATAGTATTGGCAATATTATTTTAAAATCGTCTACTTTAAAATGTATAATGTATGTCCGAATTGTCTGATGGAACAAGTCCATCTTATTTATTGTTAACGAACGTGCTCAAAGATATTTTAAATTTTAACATGCATTTTATTGGATGTACATATACATCAGCAATAATGTTATTTTAATATTCAATTCTATTTATGTGTATAATCTTTTAATTTCTTTACTCCCGATGAAGCTATTAAATAAATGGCGAAATATTGAGCTTTGGAAAAAACTAAGATTTTTATTTAATATAGACCACATACCCGATATTTCCAACATACTTATAAATTGTTTTTCGGTCGAAATAATCACGATAAATATACATATATATATATATATATATATATATATATATATATATGTATAATAATATACATATATTATTAGATACATATATGTATAATAAAGAATTAAATTAATATCTTAACGAACTGTTCCAATAAAAGAGCATTTTCAATCTATACTGTATAAAAAGCTTCTCGGATCCTACTATAAATTCAAATAAAAATGGAATTAAAAAATTATGCGAGAGCAGCGGAAAAAACCACCAAAGAAGGCATAAGTGGGACTTCCCGCAGTCGTCAGCTGGGATGCCGGAAAAATGGTAGTGACATGTGATCTGACATTATTGGATACATGTAAATTCCCGATTTGGTCTGGTCTTGAGTAGCAGATGTTGCTTATCTGCTCCTTAATCGAATTTAGATTTTACTCTAGGTACACACAGAGGCACATTTCATATTTGTATTCAGATATGCACCGATTGCTTTCTCCAGACGCGCGTCTGGGTAATAGCTCCCGATTTATTTTCTTTTGATCGGTGGACATAAGAAAGTCCTTTTGAATACTAACGACAGGATTATTTATTTGGGTCCGATCGGTTCGACTCTTGCAGATTTTATAATATAGGGTGGATGACCAAAGAAATATATTATATTGGGATAAGATCAACTGCCTCATAAAATAACAGAACATAACAAAACAGGGAATTATGGTATACTTATATAATTTACCTAAAAAGGATAACAACAATTATTTTAAAAGGAAATAGAAGGTAAAGAGTTTAATTGTAGTTAGAATCTTGTACGGCTTAATAAAAAAAATAGTATATCACTTTTTTTCTATGACAATTACATTCGATTAAATAAAGTAACAATATTGCCACATAATATGTGTTTTGCGTCGGTGCAATGCCACACTCACGAATGTCCAAAATTTTTATTTTTCACCACTAATAATGATTCAGTCATTCCTGTACTCTGCTACAACCACGAATGTGATTAGGCTAGGATATGGTGGGGAGAAAATATGCACTTTCACAAAAGTCAGTCTGTATTGTTCATTTGCAATACATGCACCGCGTATGTACCAATTTGTGTTTGTGACAAAGTAGTGATTAAGTTAAACTGCGACGTGCATATCACAAAAGTGATACTTTGGTATTTGTGGCGGTGTGGATTTTGCATTTGTTTTACAATTTTGTCCTGTTTCTTCTAAAAATTTTCAGTTGTGTGTAAAAATGAATGCCCACACAGCTAAAATATTTGAAAACTTAAGACAGTTATGGATTCTGGATTCACCAAAAGTCTGGATTTACCAAAAGAGAATGAATAGGAGGTATATAGATGTTAATATGCCATTATGGAAATAACATTTTTGTGAATGGCTGATAGAAATAAGCAAATAAGCAATCGCATAAAAAATAGTTCTTACAAGTTCCGGTTGCAAAGAAATTTATTGCATAAAAAAATAGTTTTTTGAGTTTTCTGCAAAATTTTCCAAGAAAAATATAAGAGGTACTACACTTTACGTCCATTTGGAAACTAGTCTAACTATAAAGTTCAATTTGTTTAGGATTTAAATGGCCAGATGGGTTTCATTAATGTAGGTTTTTTTCTATTAGATCCCAAAGAAAATTAATGACAAAT
The DNA here is from genome assembly GCF_040954645.1 of Diabrotica undecimpunctata. Taxonomy (NCBI): domain Eukaryota; kingdom Metazoa; phylum Arthropoda; class Insecta; order Coleoptera; family Chrysomelidae; genus Diabrotica; species Diabrotica undecimpunctata. The sequence goes on from NC_092803.1 coordinate 54,271,420, forward strand.
GCAACACCAAACAAAATAAAATGGTGCCCAAACATCTATACCAAATAATGGAACAATACTCTGTTCAACGGTTTCGGAGAACCAACTAGAATGTACTGCTGGTTTATTATAAAATTTCACATTACTAATAAAATAATACTGATTTCTTTTAGCACAATCTTTAGTAGAGATTTCTCCAGTGGGGGACCTACATTGCGAACTTGTTTCAAACAAGAGTAATCTTTCTGACTTTTAATCAGATAACTACAATCCCGAAGAGGACTAAACTTTTAAGAGTTTTTTCTGGTCTTCCTGTTCGAGCTCCAGCATTACAATAGCAGAATCAGGGGATCAAAATAAAATAATAATGATAACAAATTAAGCTAGATGTTTAGAAAGGTAAACCTTCAATTATTTTTAAGCTATTTTTCTTTCGTTTAAGGTGAGGGCCCTAAGAGAAGAAAAGCATAAACGCTTGGAAGAAAAACATAAGGAAACAAAAAAAATTAAAATTATAGTCTTATGTTTGTTCTAGAAGTAAAGAAAGACCAGCACGTTCCATGTTAATCCTCGTGTTCTGGTAAAGCAAACCACAAATGTGATACTTTTATAAACGAGGAAAACCGACGCAAAATTTATAATGAATTGCGTCAAATAATTTTGGTAGATGATCAGCGAGTTTTCTTAAATATTCATATTATTAAACAAAAGAAAAAGAGAATCACTAGAAACACTGAAAATTCAAGAAGAACGTTTACCATGAATTACTTGTTTATGTAGTATGCCAAGCCTTTTTATGGCTACACTAAATGTGACAGATGCGCCGAACTGTGGTAAAGCTTTCTTCTAGCGGCATGGTTGAAAAAGAAAATCGTGGAAAACATGTTTCATATAATAAATTAAAAGATTATGATGAACTGCTGATTTGTAAGCACATTTTTTAATTCCAGCAGTGGAGTGTCCTTATGTAGGGCCTCTAGAATCAGAAGGTATTTGGATTGTTCACTAAACATCTCTATTATGTACAAATTGTACAAATCAAAGTGCTTAGAATTAAATGCTTATCTAGTTTCTTTCGAAAAGTATCGACGAGTGTTAAGAACTTATAACTTGGGGTTCCATAGACAAAAAAAAAGACCAGTGTAAAAAATGCTTAAAATATAAGAATATGGCAAGAGGAAAAAAACACACGAATAGGCTCATCACAAGAACATGCTAAGGAAACAATTAGCTTGTGAGTCTCGAGACAAAGACAAAGAAATTGCAACAAATAGTTCAAAGGTACTATCGTTTAACTTTGATCTTGAGGCAGTGCGCGCAACTCCAAAGAGTCCAACAGGACGAATATTTTCAAAGTGTCCAATAGGACGAATATTTTCCTACAAAAATTTGCTATTTAAAACCTGACTGTCTACAACTTCAGGACGGAATCTGTTACCTTTGAGACGAAACCCAAGGAAAAACGGCGTTAAACGAGATAGACACGCGTATTTATATATTAGTGACTTCCTTATATTTAGCTGCGATCTATATTTGATTTTCAAAGCAGACATCGAAGAAAATCCTGTTTTGCAAAACAGGATGTTGAAAACGGTAATAGTATACGGAAGGCTCTGGTTTACAGCTCAGAAAACTCATCATTTACCCCTGACCAAAATTCAAAGAGGGATTTATTATTACACTGTCTGTTAATTTTGGCATTTGCCGTAAAGTCTATGAAGGTTTCTTTTTCGACAGTGATTAGCCCTTCGGGTGTAATTTCAAATGGATTCCTAACCCACTCATATTTACGTATTAGTCGGTCGTAGGCAAAAAAATATCGTTCAAAATTTTTGTCGGCATCGCTAAATGATTTTCAATGGTTATAAAAACAACTTTCACGTGTTGTTCTTTAACCTTGTAAGTTTTAATATATTCATGCACATAATGCAAGCATTTCTAGTTTTTTTTTGTTTTAAATTTCTGCTCCACAGTTCCAATTTTCTACAACAAGCATTAACTTTATGACTCGCATCCAATATATGTGTATTGGCTCCTTGAAGCTGAAAATTCAGGCCAGGAGACATTTCTTTGGAAGCCAGAGCTTCTCTGTAGATAATATAGTGTGTTCATATACAGATTGGAGACTTTTGTTTCACAAGCGCTTGTAGACTTTAAAATTTTCCGGACATTGCAAGAGCACCGTCGGTGCATATTCCGACTCAATTTCTCTACTATATTTTTGCTTCGTTTATATAATCATTTAAGATAGCAAATAACGGAAGCGATGTTGCTTTTAATTTTATTGGTTTGCAAAAAAGAAGTTCTTCTACCACTGATGTGCCATCACAAAATCGAACGTAGGCAATAAAATAAGCATCTTTATTGCTATCTGTTGCCTCATTAAGCTGAATCGAAAACCGATTGGCGCGCAACTTCCCGACTAGCTGATTCTGTACATCTTTAGCTACATCACCAATTCGATGGGCAACAGTATCATTTGATAGAGGTATATACTCCAATTTTTTGGCAAAATTATCTCCAAACATAGTTTCTACAATTTGAATTGCAGCTGGCAAATAAGCTCTTTACCAATAGTGTGAGGCTTTTTAGATCTGGCTACTTGATATAAGATTTTATAAGAGACAAGTAAAGCTTTTTCATTCACAAGTATTTTATAAAAATAATTTTTGCTTTTCATGAGATTTTAATTTTAACTCGAAGAATTCTCAGGGTTTGTTAATGTACTCACTATGGAGTGTTTCCAAATGTCGTTTAAGTTTATTTGGTTTCATGCTGTCAGCTGCTAAAATTTTTGAGCCAACAATACATAGAGGCCTTTCTTCTTCATTTAGTTCAGAAAAAGTAAACCCAAAATTTAAGTATTCTTGAGAAAGTTTTCTTGATTTTCTTTTTGGAACCACTCGCGCCTGTGCACTTGTTGATGCTTCACTGGTATCTAATGCTCGCTTACGCCCAGTTAAAAATTTATCCATTATTTTGTATAAATTTATATTTACCTACTGCTTGGGAAATCTTATTATAGTACCGCTGTGGCGTACAAAACCGAATCTATATAAAAAAAGTTACAAAATGGAATTTTGGAACGTAACACCGTCAAATGCAATTAACACGCAAACTAGAACATACACGTTCACAATAAATTTAACAGGTACCGAAAAACTGACTAAACTAACCCGACTAAGACTGGTCATGGTCAGAACTGAGGAGTGAGGAGAGGAGATGCAGACGATCGGGAATGTTCAAAATATCGGAACTGCAAGCAAGCAATTTAATTAAACCCAGACTATGAGACATGTTCACCCCTAAGAATTACGTTCGGGTGTAACAATTCATTGGAACGAGGTGTCGAGTAAAAACAGGAGTCACTCCATCGCGCTTCAATGCTCCAGACCATCCCTTTCCCCCCTATAGCACTTTGATTCGCGATAGGGGCAGAACTATCAGCCAAATGCTCTTCATGTGGGAGTCCTGGGTAATATAACTCCAACATGGTCTCCTAACCGAATTCAAAACTCAGGACAGCGCATTGTCGCTATAATCCTGTTATCTTACTGTGGCTTATCTGCGAACTAAAATTGCTTACTTGGGCCTCAAGTCTCCGCTCTGAGCTAGGCTCAGTTCGGCGACTTGGTGCTCAATGGGTTGGGCCCTACGTGCCCGGGTTTTTAATGGTTTTTGTTATTATTTTTCTGTGGCTTGCGCCGGTTTTTGTTAGTAGTTTTTTGATTTTTTTGGTGGCCGAAGCCGTTTTTTGTGTGTTTTTTGGATTTTTTTTGTAGGATACCTGAAACATAAAATCAGAATTAGTGAATATTAGTATAATAATTATTTACTTAAAATTAACTGTGTAACACGAGTTTTTTGAGCTACGAACTATCTTCTCGGTGCGTTGTGTTTATTGTTGTTTGTAGTGTTTTCTCTCTGGTGTTTTGTTTTCTCTCTGATGTATTTACTGATTTTCTCTCTAGTATATTTGGTTTTATTCTACTATTTGTTGTTTGGGTCCCTTGCGCTTCCATCTGTGGAAAGCGTCGTATCTCATGATCTCTAGCAATATGTGACTAGGGTGGTTCTCTATCTGCGCGAACTTTGTTCTTGCTTTTTCCTTCATTATGTTGACTGCTTCTCTTATGCTGCTGTTATGTGCCGCTTGTATTTTCTTTTTTGTTGTGTTACATATGTGTCTCCATGCGAGAGATGCATATGTTAGTATAGGAAGAATTATACTATTTATTAATCTCATTTTGGTTTTTATTCTGAGTTTACTTTTTCTTCCTGCTAGGCCTCTTATTGATGCTCTTGCCATGTTGGCTTTTTGTATTGTAGCGTTTACGTGTTTACTAAACCTTTGTCCATGATTACTCCGAGGTATTTTGCTTCGCTTTTTTACTCGATGGGATTGTCTTGCACAGTCACCTGTTCTTCTGGTCGTTGGTGCCTCTTTTTGAAAAGTATAGACTGTGTCTTTTCGATGTATGTAGCGATTTTCCATTTTAAACTCCATTCTTTTATGTCATCTAGCGCTGTTTGTAAGTTGTTTACCGCTATGTCTACATTTCTGTGCGCTGTGTTGTCGGCATAGAGGCTTAGTAATGTACCTGGTATTTTAGGTATATCTGCTGTGTATATAGTGTATACTAGAGGTGGCAGTACCGCTCCCTGTGGCACTTCAGCCTCCGGGTTCCCGAGTTCAGATAGGTCTTTGCCTATTCGAACTCTGAAACTACGATTGCTCGAGTACGAAGAGATTGGTCTTGGCATTGCTCAGCTGTAGCCGTATCTTCTCATTTTGTAAATATCGGAACTTCTCGTAAAGAAAGTCGATCGGTTTCGAATCGGTGTTGCCACATATCAATAAGTTTATTTATTTTCTGTAATATGGTAATTACAGTAAGAGTACTGTAAGTTTTTTGTCAAAATATAAAGGTACATTATTATTGAATAGATATATTGTTATTATGTTGTTATTATATATTATGTTGTTATTGTATATTATATTATATTGTTATATGTTGTACGAGAGGATGCGCGATCAAAATAATTACGCAAAATTGGGTCGCAAATGGTAAAAGGTTAAGAAACGCTGCTTTAGCGTAATGAAGGTTTCTCACTTAAAGCAGTTCGGTCTTTGTTGATTCATCGATATTCGGTAGTTTAAGTGGGGTTTCACATGACTGTGGTTTTTTCATGACTTTCACACTAGATTGTTTAAGAAATGTGAAGAGGTCAGTGGATGGAGTCAGTTTGGTTTCAAAAATGGACTTGGCACGAGAGAAGCGATCTTTAGTATGCAAACATTGATACAGAATTGTTTAGATCAAAGAAAGGATGTTTTTATCTGTTTCATCGATTACGAGAAAGCATTCGATAATGTAAAACATGAATTGATGATAAAATACCTACAAGAGTTGGGATTGGATGCAAAGGATATAAGAATCATTGCCAATCTGTATTGGAATCAGACAGCAACAGTACGTCTTCAAAATTCCAACGAAACAGAAGATTTCTCCATTAAAAAAGGAGTAAGGCAAGGTTGTATACTGTCTCCAATGCTGTTCAATTTATACGTAGAAAAAGCCTTCGCAGAAGCAGTGGAAGACTCTAATAAGGGTATTAAAGTTAACGGCATATTTATTAATAACATCAGGTATGCCGATGATACAGCCATAGTGGCAGATAACATCGAAGATCTTCAATGCCTTTTGAATGATCTAACTCTTGCAAGTGAAGCTCGGGGTTTGAAAATAAATATCAAGAAGACAAAATCAATGATTATAAGTAGAAATGATTACCCCAACGCAAAGATATATGTCTCTGGAGAAGAAATCGAACAAGTCAGGCAATTCAAATACTTGGGATGTTTGCTGAATGAGGGTTGGGATCCCGAGAATGAAATAAAGAGCAGAGTTGAACAAGCCAGAAATGCTTTTTTGAGGCTTCGTAAGTTTCTGACTGATCGCAAATTGGACTTCAACCTCCGATACAAGATGCTTCAGTGTTACGTGTGGCCTGTTCTCCTGTACGGAATGGAAGCATGGACGTTAAAGGCCAGTTCCATTAACAAACTTGAAGTGTTCGAAATGTGGTGCCTGCGTCGAATGCTCAGAATATCATGGACGGACAGGGTCAGAAATGAGGAAGTACTCAGAAGAGCGGGCTTACAGGATAGGGAACTTTTTAATTATGTAAAAAGTAAGAAGACTGCATACTTGGGGCACATTATACGAGGAGAATGATACACTTTTCAGCAACTGATACTCGAAGGGAAAATAGAGAGTAGGAGAGGTCTCGGACGTAAAAAAATGTCATGGCTGCGCAATATTCGACAATGGACAGGAATCCACAGCTATGAAATGCTTCGCAATGCTGCTAAAAACAGAATTATTTAATCCAGAATATTTAACATCTCACCTGACAAGACGATGTACGGTGGACGCCTACGCAGAAATGCATGGCACCTTAAGAAGAAGAAGTGGGGTTTCAGTGTCATCATATAATGTTCAAGTGTCACATTTGGGGTAAGAAAAAGATGTTAAATCGAGTTTGAAATATGTTATAATAAACAAAGTAAGAAACCTTGAACTATGGGTAAAGTTTTTTAAAGGCTCTGTACATATATTTTAAAATTAACTCCAATGGTATATAAATTTTCTTTTTGTCCATGTATAATGACTTTGGTGGTGTTTTAATGAAGAAATTTCTATATCAGCAGGGTGTGTCTTCTTAGACCTATTTGCATGCTTGCTTTAGGTATTTTTTGGATAACATCTACTCATTACTAAGCTGTTTCTAATTCAAAGGATGTGCATTTCAGTAACACCGAAATTACTACTAAGAGCTTTGGCACAAATACTTACGCCTTTTCCCGGTAGTCGAATTTTATATGGACATGTGTTGTTTTTCAAATAAACGCTTCAATTGCATTAGGATAACATCAAAAATAGCTTCAAAACAATATTGAGATACAACAAGAAACTGTGAAGTGAATTGATAATAATCATTTTAATTGAAGGTTATAACTTACATATAACGAAATCTGACAGATTAGAATGACAATAATATTTTACTAATGAGAACTATTTGTTTACATTTATTATTTTAATGGATAAATTATTATGGATGCCAGAGAATCAACAGAAGACAAAATAATAATATTAGACAGGGGAGACTACACTACGTGTACCTTAAACCTCCAAGGAGCTACAATTGTTTCCTGGAGGATCAACAACGAAGAACAATTGTTCATAAGTCGAAGATGTCCATTCTCGAAGTTTAAAAACATCCGAGGAGGAGTTCGTTTGGTATGGCCACACTATTCTTTATGGAGCTTTGGAAGACGACATGGGTTTGGTAGAGATATGTTGTGGAAAGTAGTGAAAGGACCTGAGATTTTACTCAACGGAGATGTGTTTGTCGACATTGGTGTAACAGCAAATCAGTACACAAAGTCTATGTGGAACTTTGATTTTGAAATGCACCACAGGTAATTGTATTCATTTAGCTAAATTTTTCTTAAAAATATTAGATTTAAAATTTAAAATTAAAAATAATACAATGACTGACATAAATAAACGTCAAATACAGTCGCCTAAAAAAACTTTCAAAAATTGTTCGTATATTAGTGAAATAATACATTTTGGGCTTGTAAAACCCATTTTGTGTTATCCTGAATACTTTTTTTTCCTAGTCACCAAGAAAAAAATATGAAAGTTACTTGTATTTAAATTTATTTGACCCTCACTGACGATTTTTGTTTAAATACGACAATTTGAAATGATAAAGTGTGTTTCCATTAAAAACTTAAAAACTATAGACAATGGCGGCAACCTCCAGATAAACCTCTGGAATTAGCCTCATGGATTAGGATATTATTATAGAAAAATGAAATCAAATGTAAATAACACATGGGATGATAAATCTAAAAATAACAGAAAAACTTTAAGCAATATATCATTTGATAATTTTACAGAAAATTTAAGAGAACATTTCCTATATTAGAGCAGTGTTTTAGGCCCTTTTCATGTATATATAGAAAATTATACTTCAAATGTTATAAAGGTAAGCTTAATGCTATCAAAATCGGTGAAAATCACAAGTCATTGATGGCACTCTTCTTATTCATTGCTGTTTTGGTTTTATATAAAATAAATCTAAAAATTTACAATCTAGTTAAATCAATCAGCGACGTCTAGAAGAAAGTAAATCGCTACAAAAACCGAAAGCAGTCCAATAAACTTTCTATAAACTTCGAAGTTGCATAGATAGAAGCTTTTCATTTTAAAATTTCACCCAATGTTGTTTTAAGTCAAATAAATAAAGCTACAGTCACAGTATCTAGAAAAAAAATCTAGTCTAATAAAACTATTTAAATTGTGGGAATTAAATCATTGACTTAAACAAAATAATAGTTCATGTCCAGGAATGGTAATCAGTATTATTATGTTTTTAACACTGTATGGCAAAACGAGAATTTAATTACCAAAAGATGGAGGGACTATATTGTATTTTCTACTAAAAAGCCAGCTAAGCCAGATAATCACATTGAATCTTACATACCTATATATTGTAACGTCTTAATCTTATAAAGATCAGGGCGTTAAGCAACACTACACTGCTGGAAGAAACATCTTCTTATGGTGCCGTGCACCTATAGTGCGTTGGCGAATTATCTTAAGGTCAGACGTCTGTCTTTTGCGGCATGCAAAAGTTCGCCAGTGTTAGTTACGCCTGTCCAGTTCTTTATATTTCGCAGCCACGACATTTGTTTGCGACCTACTCCTCTCTTGCCCTCAATCTTTCCTTGGATAATTAGTTGAGGGATTGCGTATTTTGGATGTGGCTCAGGTATCCAATCTTTCGTGCCTTGATCAAGCTGAGCAATTCTCTCTCAGTATTTGCTCTTCTTAGGACTTCCTCGTTTCTCACCCTATCTGTCCATGGTATGCGGAACATTCTTCGCAAGGTCCACATATCGAAGGCTTCCAACTTGTTAATGGAAGATATTTTCAACGTCCATGTCTCCATGCCGTATAACAATATGGACCATACATAGCACTTAACCATTCTGTAACGGAGATTGAAGGAAAGATTGCGGTTACAAAGTAGCGGTTTAAATTTAAGAAAAGCTTGTCTTGCTTGTTCGGTACGGCATTTTATTTCTTGTTGAGGATCACCATTATTCCCAAGTATTTGAATGTTTTCACTTGCTCGATTGTAGCATTATCTACGTGCAGTTGTACTCTGAAAAATGCGCCCTTTCTTATTGTCATGCATTTTGTTTTTCCAGCATTTATCTTCAGGCCATATGTTTTTCCTGTGGTGTTTATTTTATTTAGTATCAACTGCATATCATGTTCGTTATCTGTGATTATTGCGGTGTCGTCAGCGTAACAAATGTTATTTATCGGGTACCCGTTGACCTTTATACCACAATCAGTGCCTTCAAGTGCCTCTGCAAAAACATTCTCCACGTAGAGGTTGAACAGCATAGGAGACAAAATACACCCCTGTCGCACCCCTCGTAAAATTTCGAATTCCTCTGTGTTTGTTGATTTGTTCAGCCTCACACGTGCCTTTTGATTCCAATAGAGATTCTGGATAACTCTTATATCTTTCTCATCAATATCAGCATTGTGTAGCATTTTTATTATTTCATCGTGTTTTACGGAGTCAAAAGCTTTTTCGTAGTCGAGGAATGTGATGACTATATCTAGGAAGACTATATCAAGGAAGAAACTAGGGGAGAAATTCTTCGAATATCCCCAAGGATATTCAAGAGAAAAACGCCCACCGTTTCATCCATCAGAATGGTGCTGTGCCCGACTGCTCAGCCCTGGGTTCGTTCCCTGTTCATTCTCTTCCCAGACCAATCCCAGAAAGGTACAGGAAATTAAAAAAAACTAACGAAGTCATGGTAAAGGTATATATATTTAAATTATTATGAATGTGAAACAAAAATAAATTTTTAAACTGAGACTCAAAGATTCTGCCGGTATAAAGTAATTTAAGTATAAAAAAGTACTCAGCTTTAGTTCGTTCTGAATTAGTCGTTTAGTTCTCCAGGAAGGGTTCCGGTCTTTGTGGAAGTTAGCCGCTGTCGGTAGTTGTTGGTTGGGTTAAGAGGGGTTGTTGGTCTAGATTATAGCAATCATTTATGTCCCCAGGTTGGTCACCATATTCTGATGCATCAGTGGATTTAAGGTAGTATGGGTGGTTGCTGATTGTTCCCCAAGGTATTGTGGTTGGCTATTATTTGCTTTTCAAGGTAGTGTGGTTGGCTATTGCTTGCTCCCCACGCCACGGTAGTGTGGTTGCCTATTTCTTGCTCCCCATGATAGTGGCCGTGTATACGGCTAAGACACTAACCAATTTGTGTGACTATAGTTTCATTGGCAGAATGATTGAAGTGATATGATTGAAAAGAGCTAATAAAAATTTGTATCGGTTTATATAGAGTGGAACGGCTACTAAAAATATTTGTAATTTAGTGAGGTCGCTTTGGAATAATATAGTACGGGGGACAAGTACCAAGCGGAGCTTGGTGTTACGTTCAGTTGGTCGATTGGAACATTACAATCTTTAAGTTCTTGTATACTAAAACCTTGTAGATAAAAAAGAGAAAGATTACATCCCAATGAAGTAAGAAGTTTTTACAGTTTTGATGAAAAGTTTAAAGAAAATAAAACTCTTGTAGCAGATAGCAGTCCCTCTAAGCTTTTCAAAAATGTTGCAAAAAATGCAAAAAGATATATTATATATAGGTAAACTCGTAGAACTAGACTACGGGCATGGCCAACCAAATTTTTTTTATTTACTTTGTTTTTATCTTGAATCTCTTTTATTAATTTTATAATTGTACAAAATAAGTGTCGTAGACGGTGTCACATTACGTAATAATAAAGAAATCTTGTGTCGCTTATACAGTTCATGTAAGGATATATAATTTAGTATATAAATATACAGGGTGTCTTAAAAAGGTATGTCATAAATTAAATCACGCATTCCGGGGACAAAATAAATTGATTGAATCCAACCAAAAAAAGTTACAGCCCTTTGAAGTTACAAAATAAAAATTGTTCTTTTGCATTATCCCCTAAAATACTTAGAGACTAAATAACGTGTCCTAATAAAAATGGACACGTTACTTTCTTATTCTGAAAGCATTTTTCATACAAAAGAAACAACAAAATCTAAGTGCACAGAAAAATTGTAAGGGGGGTGTGCATCCCCCCAAACTTTTGAGTACGTTTAAATCAAATAAATTTTGTGGCATCATTAGTTTAACAAATTATTTTTAGAACTTTTTTGCCTCTTATCACTTTTTCGAAAAACTAGTTTTTTCCTAGTTGGCCATAAAATTACAAATTAGTTTCTACGGATACAATAATTACAAACAGTTCCATCAATAATAGTCAATAATTTGAAGCTATCATTTATATATGGATAAGATTAATATTATTGTGAATGGAGTAACCGTCAACAATATTAGATATGCCGACGATACCTTAGTGCTTGCTAATTGCGGAGAGGACCTTCAAAATCTAATGAACAAAATAAAACAGACTTGTGATCAGTATGGATTAAAACTCAACGTTAAGAAAACTGAATATATGATAGTTAGCAAACAAAATTATATACATGATGACGGTATGAAAGTCGGAGATGCCACACTGGACACAGTAGAGAAACTTGTGTATCTCGGCAGTAATATCAATGACAGCTGGGATCCAACCGCAGAAATTAAAAGCCGAATAGAACAAGCCCGAGCTGCATTTGTAAAAATGAGAAATGTACTTTGCAGTCACGATCTTAGCATTGACCTTAGAGTTCGAATGACATCTTGCTACATATTTCCTGTCCTGCTGTATGGAGTGGAAGCGTGGACTCTAACTGAGGCTATCCTTAAACGTTTGACAGCCTTTGGGATATAGGTATACAGACGACTACTGAAAATAAGCTGGGTTGACAGAGTTAGAAATGAGGAGGTCCTTAGACGGCTGAACCAAACAACACAACTGGTCAATATAATAAAGAAACGCAAGCTGGAATACTTCGGTCACATTATGAGACACCCTGAAAAATATGATCTTTTACATCTAATCATTCAGGGAAAGATCCAAGGTAATCGTGGTCCTGGTAGAAGAAGAACATCATGGCTGAAAAATCTAAGGCAATAGTATGGAAAATTAACTACATCGTTATTTAGAGCTGCTGTCAATAAAGTCACGATAGCGAATATGGTAGCCAACATGATATCCAATGATCGATAACGGTCATGGAACTAAAAGAAGAAGAAGATTAGTATTAAAAATTTTGATATTACAATGGCCTACACATTTCCGAAATAGCAGATATGCATTTAACTTTGGGTAAGTTGGATCATATTAAATTATGATTTCAATAAACTATCCGGAATATCGTAGGTGAATGTCAAAGAAATAGTGTAGCAACCGCAAGGTGTTATGCAGTAAAATAACCCAATCGAAATACACCTGATAGACTTTTATTTCTGACCATTGATCGTCGTTTACGGGAAATGGGTACATTCCAACCGCAAGTTGCTGGAAACAGTGGTCGTCCAATAATGGATGAAACTGATGACGACATTTTAGAAATCATTGAAGAAGTCCCTGGAACAAGTACAAGGGTAATAGCTGCTAAATTAAATGTTTCTCACGTAAGTGTTTGGAGGCGTTTGAAGGATCCGCTGTCTAAACCATATCACTTAACAACAGTTCAAGAGTTATTGGTTAAAGATTATCCTAAAAGGATTGGATTTTGCGATTGATTGTTAATGGAAAACGCTCGAAATGTTAATTTTATTAGAAATATTTTGTTTACCGACGAGGCTACCTTCAGTAGAAATGAAATAACAAACCATTATAATAAGCACATTTGGGCCGACGAAAATCCTCACGCCAAAAAAACGACTCATCACCAAAGGACTTTCAAAGTTAATGTTTGGGCAGGAATTGTGGGTAATAATCTAATAGGCCCAGTATTTTTGTCCAACGATTTAAATGGTGATAATTATTTGCAGCTCTTGGCAAACGATTTCCAAGAGTATTTTCAGAAAGTGAATATTGCAATAAGGCAAAATATGTGGTTTCTACAAGATGGCGCTCCACCGCATTACAGTAATGAAGTCCGGGAATACCTTTGCAGTCAGTTTCCTAGTCGGTGGATTGAAAGGGGTTGTGACGCACTTATTTCTTGGCCATCCAGAGGTCCAGGTCTTAACCCCATGGACTTTTGCTTTTGGGGGTTTATGAAAAAGAAAGTGTATTCTGTAACAAAAGAGGACGATCAACAATTGAGGGTTACAATAATTGAAGCTGCAAATCAATTTCGTCAGAAAAATAGGGCATTCGGTTTTCCTTATTAAAACGATACCGAATGTGTATTCAAGAAAATGGGGGTCATTTTGTACATTTATTGTAATATCATATTTATAGAGGTAATAGACATTTTTTGTACTTGTTAATTCATTTAAGCCATTTATTTAGTTGCACGTAATTTTTAAAGGTTAATGAAAAGGACCGTAACTCAATAAAAACTGTTTTTTGAAAAAAGTGATAGGAAGCTGAAAAATTTTAAAAATAATGTGTTAAATGCTTTCAAAACAAGAAAGTAACGTGTTCATTTTTATTACAAAATGTCAAGTAGTTTAGGCGATAATACAAAAAACAATTTTTATTATGTAACTTCAAAGGGCTGTAACTTTTTTTGTGTACACTTTTGTACTAAGTTAAGTTGGATTCAATCAATTTATTTTTGTACACGGAATGCGTGATTTAATTTATGACATACCTTTTAGAAACACCCTGTATATCATTATCTACACTTTTAACTCGTTTTAACTATATTTTAGAATAACCCTACATTCAAGTCAACTCACAATGGCCTATACCGTTATAAATCCAAGTCCATATTTCGACTTTGATTTCCACATAAACCTTCAGACCTACGTGAGACTAACAGACGTTAGTAACCTGCGAATTGTAGGTCTTCAAAATTTCCCTTACGATGATCAGCTTATAACAGACGGAACTTGTATGTTCATAGAAAAATATAAGGAAATTAAGGTTCAAGGAGAGTTTGATAGGATCTATCAAGAGGTGCCGAAAATAGTAAATTGTTATATGGAAGAAAATAAGCAGTTAAGTATATCTCTTCATAATCTGCCAGATTTGGGTTTTTTCAATCCTGGGCCAGAAAAGACGAAAACTATGGGTGATTTGGGTGAGTACAAAATGTAATATACACTGTGTAGTTGTTTCTTTTCTACTTGTACTGTGTACTTATAATTGGAAACCGAAATATATGCAAAATGCATTTTTTTGTAAATATGGCATATTTTACACAAATTTCAAACTTTTACAAGAAATTGCCTATATCCGCTTATCTATAATAATAAAGAACTTTAATGACATTTCACAGGTATATTCTGTAGGTCTAAGGATAGGATCTTATTTATTTTTCATACCCCTAACTGGTCAGGGTGGTTCACCCCAAACGTTTTTTTAATTTTTTTAAGAAATTTTTTTATTTTTATGTTTGTATCATGTGGCATTAAAAAATACATACAGCCCTTAATTTTCACTCCTCTATTAGTAATATCCTTTTTCTAATAACAATTTTACATATGTATTCGGTAGGTGTGAGAATAGGTCGTAATATATTATTCATACCCCAGAGGGGTAAGAGTGGTTCACTTCAGACATTTTTTTTTATTTTTTGGACAAAATTTTTTGCCATACTCCTTCGGAACGGCGTGACTGATTTTTATGAAATTTTCTATGTATGTACATTTGGTAGGTCTGATAATACAATCGGTCGTAATATATTTTTTATATCCGTAAGGGGTAAGAGTGGTTCACTTTAAACATTTTTTTTATTTTGTTTACAAGTTTTTTATTTTTTTATGGTGTGGCATTAAGAAATACAATACCCCTTAATTTTCACCCTTTTATTACTAATTCCAATTTTTTAATTGCCGTATAAGTGCCACATAATTAGTTGCCATACTTCTCCGATACCGCTTTTAATAAAATTTTTGTATATTCGGCAGGTATAACAATAGGTCGTAATATATTTTTTTAAACCCCTTAGTGTGGTTGGTGGTTAATCTCATTTTCTTACGCATAGTTTTATTTTTATTTTTTTATGACGTGGCGTTAAAGAATACATAAAACCTTTAATTTTCACCCTTTTATCATCAACCTGGATTTTTTAATAGCGAAATTAGTGTGGCACAGTTATTAGTGTCACAAAGTTAGTTGCCACACTCCTTCGAAACGGCTTGACCTCTTTTTATAAAATTTTACATGTCATCATCATCATCAGCCGTTTTGAGTTTACTGCTGGACATAGGCCTCCCGTAAATAATTCCAATGCATTCTATCTTGAGCAACCTGAATCCAGTTGTGCTTGATGTTATCTGACCACCGTGTTGGAGGACGTCCTCGATTACGATAAGTATCGCGTCTAGGTCTCCATTCCAGAATTTTCTTCGTCCATCTTCCATCTTTTAATCTGGCAACATGCCCCGTCCATGTACATACATTTACATGTATATTCAGTTAAATATACTATTCATATACTATTCGGCTAACTTTTTTACAAGGAGAGTTGTTTTCATTCAAATCAGTTGATGCAGTTATAAATCAGAAGGTTGTAGTCAACTATCCCACAGAGTTTTTGAATTCATTGGAATTGCCTCGTAGAAGGAACAAGATTTCCCAATAAAATAATACACAAAGTGTAATGTATTCCTCTTTAGGACTGTTGGACATAACATAAAGCTACTTACGATAGGTTTTATTATTTTATTAAGCTTTATAAGAATTGTATAACTTAACCTTAATTCAGTTCACATGTAGTCCATGACCTAAATCTATTGTCATGTGTGGTTGTCATGTCACTGCTGTCACTTAAGGTTCCGTTTGCCAAGTGCAACGTTGCCAAGTATATCCGTACATGAAAACCATACATAACACGTCCCCTTTAATAAAAACAAAATAAACAAAAATTAGTTCACATAATAATATCATAAGTACATAAATAACAATAATTCACAAATATATCAATAGGTAAATCTATCAGGAGGGCGAATGACTCTACCACTTCTGGAGGTTTTCAAACCAGGTGAAGTACTGTATGATGTAGAAGGTACATTAATGTCATTGATGGGTGATGTTCTATTAGATGTTGAAGGTACATCAATATCTTTGATAGTGTTATTTGTTTTACAGTCCCTTGTATCATCAGGTACATCAGGACAAAGAACTGCTTTCATGTTTCCCATACTTGTCCTTCCAGTAGTCACAATATCATTTTCATGACTAGTTTTCACATATGCTTGCTCACAATTTGCATTTGCATGTTGCTGTGCTTCTGACCGTACAGGTCTAAGATAGTGTCTATTACGTCTATAAGCAGTATCATTTACTTTAACCATGTAATCCCTTGATCCTTTCTTTGCCATAACCACTCCAGGGTTCCATTTCCTTTTCTTTTCTTGAAGTAAAATTTGTTGTCCTGATTTTAATTCTGGTAACCTATTTGTTCCTTTGTCATAATAGTGTTTTTGTTTTCTTTGATTTTCTCTCAATTGTGTAAAATATCTTTTATTAGAATGTCTGGGCTTTAGAAATTCCATACTGACTGGTAAGTTGGTTCTGAAATTTCTTCCAGTTAGCAACACACAAGGAGCAGGTAAATTTTGTTTTGGAGTTGTATTATAATCTAATACAGCTAGAAATGGATCTTTCTTAGTTTGTACAGATTTTAAAAACAAGTTTTTTATTGTTTGTATTGTTCTTTCCACCATGCCATTGCTACGAGGATATTGTGGACTTGATGTTGTTACTTCAATATTATATATACGGACAAAATTTAAAAATTCATGAGAGCTGAATGGAGGACCATTATCAGAAAATATTTCACAAGGCAGTCCATTAATAGCAAACAAATTTTTTAATTGTGTTACAACACTGCTAGCCGTTTTGTTCATTAGTTTATTAACAATTGCAAACTTCGAAAAATAATCAACCACAACTAAAAAATCTTGTGAGGCTACTGTCATGAAATCAATACCAATTTTTTGCCAAGGTATTTCAGGTACATCATGTGATTTTAATGGCTCCCTATTGTTGCTCTTATAGCTCATTTGACAAGTCAGACAGTTCAGAACAATGTTTTCTATATCCATCATCAATCCCGGATAATAAATTGCTTCTTGAGCCTTCTTCTTACATGATACTACACCCTGATGAGACTGATGTATAACATCAAGAAATTCACCCTTCAATTCTTCAGGAATAATTAACCTTTTTTTATAAAATAATACATTCTTTAATAAATATATATCATGTCTGTCAGACCAGAATTTTTTCACCTCAGAAGGTACAGAGCTTTTATGCTCAGGCCACCCATTTAAAACATAATATTTAACTTTTTGTAAAGATGGGTCAGTATCAATTGCATTTTGCAATCTTTTTTCATTTTCTTTTGATGTTGCTACAATAGAATACACTTTTAAATTATTTTCATCATCTATAAAATTTGTATTTATGGTTTTATTCAAAGGATCTCTACTTAAATTGTCAGAAACTTTGAGATTTTTACCAGGAACATATTTGAGTGAAAATTTATATCTCATTAATTGCATTGCCAGTCTTTGGATCCTAGGTGACATTTCATCTAAAGGTTTTTTTAACAAACCTAAAAGAGGTCTGTGGTCTGTCTCTATTTCAAAATCTATGCCATAAAGATAGAATGAAAATCTTTCACATCCATACACTATACCAAGAAGCTCCTTTTCAATGTGGTTATACCTCCTTTGGGTTGGAGTTAATGACACTGATGCAAATTCAATTGGAAACCCATCTTGCGAGACCATGGCCCCCAAACCATATGGGCTGGCATCAACAGAGAGTATGGTCTTCTTGTCAGGGTTAAAATAATGCAAAGTAGTGGCTGACGCCACAAGATTCTTTAGTTTATCAAAACATGCCTGTTCATTATGTCCCCAATGCCACTCATTTTTACTAGAAAGTAAACATCTTAGAGGACTAGTGTGTTCTGACAGGTTTGGTATAAATTTTGCAAGATATACTATGGTTCCCAAAAAACGTTGTAATTCTTTTTTATTACTTGGTGGTGTCATTTTTGTAATAGCTTCTGTTTTATCATGATCAGGTAAAATGCCAATATTACTAATCTGATGACCTAAAAATTTCACTTTTGTTTGACAAAATTTAGATTTTCCTAAATTCAAAGTTAAGCCACTCTGTTTAATTTTTTCTAAAACACATTTCAAATTTTTATCATGTTCATTTTTAGAACATCCAAAAACCAAAATATCATCAAAATATGTTATTGTTCCTGATATACTATCTAAAAGTTCAGACATATATTTTTGAAAAATTTCAGGTGCACAGGTAAGGCCATATGGTAATCTCAGATATCTATAACGACCAAAAGGTGTAGTAAAAGTACATAAAAGTGAACTTTCATAATTCAAAGGCAACTGAAGAAAAGCAGATGACGCATCTAATAATGTGAAATAATTAGCCCCTGAAAGCTTAGCAAATAAAGTATCTTGAGTAGGAATTGGAAACCTTTCTCTTTTAACATATTTATTTAGATACACAGGATCCATACATATTCTAATATCAGATCCCTTATTTTTCGGAACAACTACAATAGGATTTTGCCATTCTGTGGGTTCACTAACTGGTACAATAAGGTTTTTACGTACCATATCATCAAGTTTATCTTTAACTTGGCTCCTTATAGCCAGTGGAATTTTTCGTGTCCCACTTATGAATGGCACTGCATCACTAGATAAAGTTATATTAAAATACCTGTTGACCTTTCCTACACCTGAAAAAATGCTCTTATAACCATTTATAATATGATTTGTTTCATTATCTATCATACTAACACTAGGCTGATCACAAACAATTTGAAAGTCTCTTGCTGCCTTTAGGCCTAATAGAGATTTTTGTTTATCATTATCTAAAATATAGAACAGACAATCTTTAAATATTTTCTTGAAAGAGCAAGGTATATAAATTTTACCAACAACATTAATAACATGTCCAGTATAGCTAGATAATGAACTATTAGTATTTTCAAGCATTTTATAATCAATATTTAAATTTTTAAAATCACTACTGTTCAATATATTGACTTCACTTCCAGTATCAACTTTTAAAATACTCTCTTTACCATTAATAATGATTTTTTGGAACCATTCTGAAGAGTTCGGATTAATTTCATTAACAGTCCACACTAGTACCTGTTCATCAGTTAAATCAGTGTCAGAATTGCTACAACTACTATCGTTATCATTGATTTCATGGACTTTGTTGTTATTATCAGGACAAAATTTACGGTAGTGTCCTTTTTTGTTACACAAAGAACAATATCTGAAAAATGCAGGACACTTACCCCTAATATGCTGAAGTCCACATTTATAACACTGAATATAATGGTTACCTGTATTTTTGTCAGTAACTTTGTGGCTTGTAGACTGCTCCTTCTCATACTTTGAACCATACTTTGACTGTCCTGTAGATCCAGGTCTGTTTTCTTCATTTCTTTTCTTCACAACACTAACACTTTCACTTTCTTTGGATATTTCACGTTGAGTAACAGCACTATTTTCCATAGCCCTACAGATGTCTATAGCTTGTGCTAGTTTTAAATCAGCACATTGTAATAATTTTTCTTGAATTCGTAGATCATGTGTACCCAAAACAATCCTGTCTAAAATTAAAGTATCCTTTTCTTTAAACTCACATGTTGATGCCAATTGTTTCAAGGCAGTTACAAACTGATTGATACTTTCATTTTGTAATTGATCTCTTTTAAAGAATTTAAAATGTTCATAAATTAAATTCTTAAGAGGGCTGCAGTATGTATCAAACTTACACAAAACAACATTGTACTTCTGATCATCTCCAACATTTTCATACTCGAAGGTATTGAATATCTTTAGCCCTTCATCTCCCAGATGATTTAGGAGAATAGCGATTTTTATGTGGTCTGGTTTTTCACTTTTGCCGGAGGCTGTTAAAAATAACTGGAACTTTTGCTTCCAAAATTTCCACTCGTGAGAAATATTATTTCCTTGGAAACTAAACGGTTCTAAGCCTTTACAAGTACCTGTCATATTGATTCGAGCACAGTATAGCTCCTTTACTTACATATATTTTTTATAGGCTTTTGTCACATGCACCGGCTTTTAACACAACTTAACCTATCGTCACTTTTCCGCTGCCACCATGTAATGTATTCCTCTTTAGGACTGTTGGACATAACATAAAGCTACTTACGATAGGTTTTATTATTTTATTAAGCTTTATAAGAATTGTATAACTTAACCTTAATTCAGTTCACATGTAGTCCATGACCTAAATCTATTGTCATGTGTGGTTGTCATGTCACTGCTGTCACTTAAGGTTCCGTTTGCCAAGTGCAACGTTGCCAAGTATATCCGTACATGAAAACCATACATAACACAAGGGAACATGGAAATCTCCTGATGGCGCAACCAGATAAATCACATTCTAATACTGGATGTCAGAAGCTACCGAGGTCCAAACATAGATAGTGATCACTTTCTTGTAATGAAAAAATCAGAGAAATAATTTCAAACTTAAAGAAAGATAAACATATGACACAAGACATAATTAATGTTTATAATCTGCGCATTGAAACTGTTGCAAGAGAGTATAGGATGCAAATAGATGAGAAAATAGAGAGCCTGGAAGAGGGGAAAAATGTGGAGTTTTTTGGACCAAATGTGGAAATATATTAACTAAGAAGGCATCAGAAATGTTCTGGAAAAAGAAACAAGTTAGACAAAATGACTAATTTGACGAGGAGTGCCAAGAAGCAACAGAAAACAAAAATAGAGCACACCTAAAGACAAATCAAGCTAGATGCATAAGAAGAGCAAAGGAGGAATACCAGACCCTAAGAAAGGAAATAAAAAAGTACATAGAAGAAAGAATAGGCGATTGGAAGAAAAGCAGTTAGAAAACATAGAATAACTAAGAAATCAAAACGAAACTCTAAAGTTCTGCAGAAATATAAACACAATGGGTAAAGAGTTTAAGCCAAGAATAGGGAGCTGTAAGGATAGAGAAGGAAAATTTCTAAGTATATCCATGTATAGTAGTAATCAATGGTCTTGTATATTATAGTGCATGTTTGCTGGTTTAGACATACTGTAAGAATGGGATACGTTCTTCGATTAATCATATTCTATTTCTACTGATACCTCATACGTTGCTGTACGTTATATCATTTTCAACGACATCTCCCCAGTATGTTAATTGAATTTGAAAGAGAAGAAGAGTTTGAATATACGGTGTATAAAAAGCAATAGTCTGAATGTCATATAGGTGCTAGATGGTTTGGACACAGTTAAAAGCTGTAGCCAACAGATGGCGTGAGAATGCGATTTGTCTGTCAAAAATTAATCTCATTATTTAATACCGTAAACGTCAAAATAGGTCCAATAACAACTGAGGTATGACGAAATGTCGTTTTGAGAATACCACCATCTTTATTTTTTTTTTGTTAACCTATTTCCTCTCCCCATGACGTGACATTCGATGCAACACGCGACATTCGACGCAGGACGTAACATTTGATGTGAAATGTCGCGTGAAATCACGTGAATGACGTGACATTAGACGCAACACGTGACATTCGATGCAGGACGTAACATTTAATGTGAAATGTAACATTAGACACAGGACATAACGTTCGACGCAGGACGTGACATTTGACGTGAAATGTCACTTGAGATGACATGAATGACATCTTTGCGTTCGTTTTTTGTGATAACATATTCATTAGCCCATCCTCTTCCGTTTACCGCTTCATACGTAGTAATTGAACCAATAACAACTAAGATACGACAAAGTGCCGTTTTGGCAATGTTGCTTTGTTTTATTTTCTTGTTGTCATATTCGATATCCCACCCTCTTTTATTTGACGTCTTATACGTCAAAATCGGACCAATACCAACGGGGATACAATATAGTGCCGTTTTGACAATGTCTCTCCGTCTATTTTTTGTGTTAACATATTTGATATCCCCTCCTCTTTCATTTAATGTGTTACAAGTAATCTGACTAATAACAACAGAGAAACGATATAGTGCCGTTTGGCCATTGTCTTTGCGTTTGTTTTTTGTCTTTGCATATTCGTTATCACCTCCCCTTTCCATTGATACCATGCACATTGTTGACCGTTGAGCCGTTTAGACGTTACAAGCTTAGTGTCCTTTTGGCAATACACCGCCATGTTTTTTTCTGTGTCTACATATTTTTTGAGTCCTCCCCTTTCCATCGATACTTTGCACGTTGTTGTACGTCAAGCCGATTCGGCGTTACAAGTTTAGTGTTCTTTTGCTAATGTCGCCATTTTTGTTTTTTGTGTTAACGTATTTGTTATCCCCTCCCCTTTCCAACGATACCTCACACGTCACGATCCGATGAGCCGTTTTACCCCCGCCACGAAATGAGCCAAAAACGAGCAGAATGGACCTTAGCGATTTCTTATGGGATTTAACATGGGAAAATAGAAAGAAATGTCACAGTCCCTTTACTGATACGGCCTCAATATTTAACTGATGGGCTGAATTTTTTGACGCAAAATTTAACGGCCATTATATCTAAGAAGCAGATAACACCGTAGTAGATCAAAATGATTGACATCTATTCAACCCAAACGAAAGACCACCTACCACTGAAGAGGTTGCCCAAGTCATTAAAAAGTTTAAAAATAATAAAGCATTAGGAACTGATTGTATAGCAAAATGAGACCATGCTGTGTGAATGTACATTGACATAAAACGTAAAACATTAGAATTTAACATTCAAACCCATCACACATTCGTCGACTTCAATGCCGCGTACGACAGTATAAAGAGAACAATACTATACCAATTAATGCGTGAGTTTGGTATACCAGAAAAACTTATCCGATTAACGAGAATGACAAGTATAACTTAGAAGCCAGCGTTAGGATACAGAGAGAAAATTCTCGATCCATTGATATAAAAGATGGACTCAGACAAGGGAAAGCCCTGGCTTGCCTCCTATTTAACATTGCCCTGGTAAACACTGGCCTTTAATACACAAACGAAATGAAACATACTTAAACACTTTTAGTGGGATGGGTATTTATAAATATATGGGCTTTTATATATAAGTAGCTGTATGAAATTAAGAAATTTACATTAGTTTTATTTATGGTTTTCGCGTCAAACAGTATTTAGTACAACAAAGTGCATTATTTACAGTGTAATTTTATTACGTAACCCATGACTTCGTTAATTTGTTTATATTGTGATGCCAAACTGAGTGCTTAAGCTCAGCTATATCCTAAATTCAAGTTAATAAAGTTGGGAAATAGAAAAAGTATTTTTCCGGGCTTACTCTAATAGTGTAAATAACTATTTTCATTTAAGACAAGTGCAGGCCATTATCAACGCATGTTTTGGTAAAAGAACGTGTGAATAAGCTTTGACTTTTTGTTTCAGATATTTTCTAAAAATAAATTTTTAATCGATCACCATGAAAAGATACATTCTTACCTTTAAAAGTATAAAAAAAATTTTAAAGGTCCAATTCAAAAGGTCATTGGGAAATTCCAATTTAAAAAGTGACTAATATTACTTTTACCTAGTTTTTGTAGTTATATTGTAAATTTAACATTTGAAGTAATGAAAGTACTGTTCCACGGGGGCGCTATATTTGTCGTATTTATTTATAGGTGTCCCGTTTGTTTCTAACAAAAAGTACACTATGCGATAAAGTTTTATAACTGTTAAGTGACAATGTGGTAAAGACAGCATAGAACTTAAAGCTTTAATTTACAGCAATTTTGTTCATGTAACATATCTAACTTTTGGGCTTAACCTTGTCGCGGAAGAAATAAAAGGAAATTTTTTAGAAACAGATTCCACTTTAGCAGCTCTGGAGGAATGTAAACGCCTTGTTCAAGTATCTAATTTACCTCAGAATCTAGAAAACCTAACTTAAATTTTAAATTTCTTGTTGAGCACATAAAAAAACTTTAAAAATAAAATTTATCTCAACTTTGTCACTAACTTTGTCAAATGTTAAGAAAACTTTTCGTATGGTTAAAGAAGACGTAGTCATATCTGTGGAAAATAAATTGCAATATGTTTTAATCAAAAGGAAGTCTTAAATAACGGAAAATCAAAGAAAAAATAAAGAATATCTACATTGTGTTTATGTTGTTTCAGATGACGATGAATGGAAATACTTTTTGTGCTTCGAACCTGCCCATGTGTCTAGTATGGTGCGACTCGGAAAAGGTGAAAGTTGGAATATGTCTGTTACTATGGAAGTAAGAAGAACTGATGAGAAGGAAATTCAGTACAAAAATTTCTACGATTACTTTGACGACTACTGCTAAAATCACTGTAATATAAGAAATAAAATATATACTATATTTAACATAGCTAATTTTATTTTAATATTAAAACAAATAATACATTCAACATTTTTTTTTATTAGTAATGCTGGTTTCTAAACTGTTTTTAGTTTTCTTCTATCACATCGCATTCGTTTTCTATTTTTGTTACTATTTTAAACTTGGTGATCAAGATTAAGCATGGGCACCTCATAAAGTGTGCAAACAGTATGTTAAGAGTTTATGGATGTGGACCAAGAGAACACGTGCTAAACTTCCATTTGGTATATCTATGATTTGGTGCGAGCCCAAAGATCATTCCAGTGATTGTTACTTTTGTATAGTGAACTCATCAGGATATAACAAGAAAAACAAATGTAAGATAGAGTATTCTAGTTTACTATCAGCTATACGCCAGTGCCGCATTCAGCCGAATTCCCCGTGCCAGTTTTCAATAAATTTTCCTCTTTGGAAGAAGGAGAATATGAATATGGTGCAGATGAAAGCGACTCCAACGATGAAGATTTCGAAATTGAAGATGATTCCGTACGTAACGGATTCGTGCAGCAAAAGCTAAATGATTTGGTATGATCTTTTAGACTATTCTAAAAAGCTTTAGAGCTCTTAGCATCACGACTCAATGAGAAAAACTTCCTTGAAAAGGAAGCCAAGTTATCCTATTTTTGAACACAAGAAAGGGCATTTCTGCAATACTTTTAAAGTGATGGTAAATTTGCGTTTTGTCATAATGTAAGTGGTTTAAAGAAAGAATTGAGAATTTCAAAATATAACGCGACTAACTGGCGACTGTTTATAGAGAGCTTAAAGCGGAGCTTGAAGTGTGTTCTCCTCCACAATGAAAATTTATTTAGTTCAGCTCTAATTGGCCATTCAGTTTGTTGCGTAAAGAATATGACGACATAAAGAAAGTCATTGATCTGTTGCAATATCACACGCCCCAATAGATTATTTGTGTTAAAATTGTCTGCTTCCTACTTAGTCAACAACGTAAATACACAAAGTATCCCTGATTTTTGTGTATATGGGACAGCAGAGCTCGTGCGCAACATTGGGTGCAGTCTAATTAGCGCCAAGACCGGACCTGAGACCTGGTGATCCAATTATTATACATCAGCCACTTGGCGACAGAAAGAATATTATATTTCCACCTCTGCATATAAAAGTTGGTCTCATGAAGCAATTTGTTAAAGCTTTGCTAACTGAAGGAGACTGTTTCAAGTATCTCGTGTCGAAATTTCCTAGCCTGCCATTTAAAAAGATAAAGGCCGGTGTTTTTGATGGTTCACAGATTCGGCAACTTCTTGCAGATAAACAATTCGTGGTAAATATGTCAGAAATTTAAAATAATGCGTGATTTGCATTTAAAAATATTGTTAAAAACTTTCTTGAAAATACACGAGCATTGAATTACGCCGACAATGTCCAGCAACTCTTGAGGAGATTTCAAAAGCTAGGTTGCAACATGAGCATTTTTTACAATTAAAGTGCATTAAATGCATTTTTTACATAGCTAATTTCTCGGAGAAATCTTGGTGCGGTGAGTAATGAGCAGGGTGAGCGTTTCCTTTAGGATTTGAAGGTCATGGAAGCACGGTATCAAGGTAGATGGTACGTACATATGATGGCTGACTATTATTGGAGCATCAAGCGCAAATATACACAAACTGAACACTCCAGAACTAGCTATAAACCAAATTTTTATCTTAATTTTTAAGTATTGTTCATTAATTAAATAATTGTATTTGTATAAACTCGATTTAACTTACAATAAATGTTTTGTAAACTGTAGATTTGGTACGTTTTTATTTTATTTTTCTTTATATGTATAATTTTTAGGGATATCCTGTACTTTAAAAAGTTGACGTGATAGACAAAATCTGAGGTTATTCTCAGATTCAGATGACAAAAATGAGTGAAAAACAAGTGTCAGATCTAACTCAACAAAAAATGTGTTCCCCAGTGTTATTGGTTCAGACTTCATTGTTGTGACTAGGTTTACCTCCCAAATTCAAACTGACACATATATTTTTATCAGTATTTTACAAGTTCAAAAGGTTTGGTGCGTTTGAGCATCCCAACTAGGTCTTGATTATATAACACTTGTAACACCTATTTGTATGGCTGTGGAGTCGGTTTTCGGACCCTTGGCAATCTTTTTTATTTCTTTAATTGTTGCTATACGAAGTTCCCAATGTAGTTTTCTATTACATACATAACACGGAAAGTTGAGTATGTTTCTTAGTATTCGGTTTTGAACTCTTTGAAGGTAAGCATATTTACTGTCACTAGTACAGCCCCATAACTATAAACTACAGGATAATACTGGTTTGAGCATTCGTTTGTAAACTAATACCTTCGTTTTAATAGTAAGTTGTAAGCTTCTACCTAATAACTAATATAACTTCTTGAATTTAAGTTTTAGTTTTTCAGTTTTCTTTCTCATGGCCAGTTTAATTGGCTATCTTAATGTTGCCCTAAGTATTACCTGTTTTTTGTACTGGACGATTTTATTGTTTAGTCTCTTTGAGTGATTATTTATTTTTTGGTACGTGAAATCGATAGGAAAATATTTCTCTTCTTCTTCTTCTTCAGTGCCTTATCCGGTCCGGATGTTGGCGATCATCAAGGCTATCATGGTTATGTTGACTGCTCTGCGAAACAGCTCCGCTGAGGTCATCCCAAACCATTGTCGGAGATTTTTCAACCACGAGATACGACGGCGTCCCGGTCCTGTTCTGCCAAATATTTCTCTTAGTTCATTTTTATTGCTCTATGTACTAATTCCAAGTGTTGATTTTGTTTACGGCATTTTGGAGGTGTCTCGTTGTTTCTTCGAATGTTTCACCGACTGTTAGTATAGCAGTCTCGTCTGCAAATGTGGCCAGTTGAATATTTTCTGTAGCAGAGATTTCACAGGTAGATAATAAATATAATATGGGTCTCAGAACACTGCCTTATGGGATTTTTGCTTTAATTAGTCGTAGTTCCAAATATTCGCCTTCCTGTTTAACCATAAAAGTTCTGTCATAGAAACATGACTGTATTAAATGGACATACTGAATAAGAAGATATATTTTTTGGTTTTAATAACAAGCTTTTATGTCAAATGCTCTCCATCAAATGCTTTTGCTATATCTAGGACAATAGCTGAGCATATTTTTTTTTCTTCTAGAGATCTCTCCATAATATTTGTTATGCGATGTATTTGGTCTACTGTTGAGTGTTTGCTGGTGAAAAAAAATAATTTATTTGTGGTCAAGTATAGGTTGTATTTTATAACAATATGTATATAATTTAAAAATAATTGGTTGCAGAGATATTGGTCTGTAAAATCCTACTTTATTTACTGGTTTCTCCTGTTTGGTAATCATGATTAGTTCAGATATTTTTCACATTATTGGTACATATTGCAACCTGAATACTGCATTTGTTAGGTTTATGAGTTTTACGATGGCTTTCCTAGGTAATTGTTGTAGTATTTCTTCTGGTATTAAGTCAAATTCCGGGGAGTTTTTGTGATTGATAGTGTTTTTGATTACTTTGGTTACTTTTTTTAGGGGTAGTAGGCTTTATTATTCCTTGATCAGTATTATTCACATCGCATCATATTCACTATCATCATCATTGTTTTCGGCTTGATCATAATTTTTAATTTTGTGATTTTGGATTACATTGTCTAATTACGAAGCGAACAGATTTTCTTTTTATTTTCCGTCACGTGCCCATGTTACATTTTTTTTCTAATCGGCGGAATCTGTTGTGTTGGTCCATTTTTTTTTGTAAATTTTTAAATAGAGTAGTCAGTGGTTTGAGTCTCGGTTTATATCTATGAATCTAAGATCTTAACGCAAGAACTGAAAGAAAAGAGGACAATAAAATAGTAGGACTGTTTGAGAAAGTGTGTAGTAATTATTGCTTTAAAATATATTGCTTCCTGTTATTTCTGGCTAAAACACATGTCTGGTTTTAAGTACGGAGAATTTGACTTCTTTTGTTATTTTTGGAAAGTATTTCAAAGCGTCCTAAAATAGAGTGATTTATTGGTATACCCTCTGCCTACGGACCACCTTGAAGCGTGGCCAGAGGGGTTTTGACCATCTCAACATACTTTATCACGACAAAGCGTACAGTAAACATATCGAGTGTATCGGTTAAGTCCTTTTTTAAGCCTCTTCACCGGGCGTACTTTAGCGTCGTGACGTTAAGGGACATCGTGACGTTAATACATCAATATTTTAAAACAGCCTAATTCTGCCGACAGACACCACCGCGCCGTCAATATCAACAACGAAGTTAATCACGTGGTCGTAGCAGAGGTTATAAGTAGCACCGTTCCCGTATACTCCGTCTCTTTTCCAAAGTAACTAAAGTAAAAAGCACAAGTACAGTGATTAGTGGTCTGCGAAACATCCGAGGTTCAGAATGCCAGAAATAACTTCGACAAATGGATATTCAAATGGCCATTCCGGCTACGAAATGGCTGATGGGGCTAAATTCCTCTTCACATACGAGTCCGTCAGCGTGGGACATCCAGATAAAATGTGTGATCAAATCAGTGACGCCATCTTAGACGCACATCTTGAACAAGATCCAAATGCAAAAGATGCCTGTGAAACCGTTGCAAAAACTGGAATGATTCTTCTCTGCGGTGAAATTACATCAAAAGCTGTCGACTATCAAAAAGTTGTCAGAGAAACAGTAAAGCTGGTTACTTCTCGTAATTTATTCACAATTGATAGTTGCTATTTTTGGCTAATGTATTTACAGTCAAAATGGTGCATTTTTCTTTGATTATTATTCTAATTTTATTTTAACCAGCGACCTTTAAGTTTTATCCAAAATAAGGACCATATAGAGAAAACGTCTTGAATGAGAATGAAACAAGACTGGCAGAACTTGAGCAGAATATCTATAAAAGAGAACAAATAGAATCAATACAAATGGACGTACGGGTAAATAAAAAAATAATAAATGTAGCATAACTCTTATTGGGCACTGGTTACTGTGGCTGCAGTATTGCTTAAAATAAGCAAAAATCACCTTAAAGTAATGAAAAACACTTTTTGCAGATTACCAAGTGACTACAAAAACATATGATACCTATTCATTAGACCTGAACAGGGTGGTACAGTGTACCAGAATTATGTACTGGGTATTATAAATAAATTAAAGACCTACAATAAGCTAATTAGCTGCAGTACGGCGGTATTTACAATGTATAACTTAAAAAATGTTTTTTTGTGATGCCAGCACATATGGTGCATAATTTTTTCATCTATCGTTGTATTTCCTGTACGTTTGAGATATCTTTGTTATGATTTTTATTGTGTTTTTAATAAATCCCGAGTATTGTAAGTTTTCTTTTCTTTTTGACAACACCAGCGTTGTTATCGACTTTATCTTTGTACTCTTACTATGGAATCAGTGGAATTCCTCTTGAGCTTTATAGTTTGCCAAGAAATTTTTAACCACATTTTTGAAACAGGTAAATGTTTTTTTTCTATGTGGTTTAGTCTGCTTTCAAAATTATTACCTTTTCTCAAATCTTTTTGTGGACCTACAAAAACACTCTCTTTTGTTTTCAGAGCTATTAGCCAGATATTTTTTTGGAGATAACTTCGGTTTTGATTATGTCTTCTTTATCACTTGAAATATGATATCTATGTTTTGTATGGTCTTGCAAGGTTCATTTGTTTGCAGATAATGGCCTGGGTTTAAGTAAGGTATAAATTGGTTTTATCTCGTAGAGAATATCTCGATATATACAGTGGTTATTCTATTATATTATTTGAGTTTACTAGTTAAAGTTAAATGTGATGCTGTATCGGATTTAACTAATAACATTTTGAGCAGATTGCAGTTTTGTTTAATGGTAAACGGCGTTCGTTGTTCCATCGGTTTATTTCCCATGTGCAACATGTATATGGTCGCAATACAATAACTTACTGTTTTTGTAAACAGTAAATACTAAAGTTATACCGCACTTAGTTATGGTTTAGTTCGTATTATGTAAAATATTCATGACGATACAATTAGGTTTTAATGGAAATCGGATAATAGCAATTAGTATACGACAAAAAAACTGGGTTTTCTTCTGCTTTTACCGAAATTCAAATATAGACAGGGGAAAAAGCTCAGGTTTGTTCGGAAAAATATTCCAATGAGATTTTTTGCATAATTACTTTCATGAGATAGCCCAAAATAAGATTTAAGGGGTTACCCATGCGAACATATTCAGAAGGAAATATGGGTAGACTACTTTCGATCCCTATTTGCTAAAGGTGACGATAATGAACTACCAATACCAGAGGTGACGACAAACGAAGAAATAAAAATTAGGGAGAAAGAGGTCAAGGAAGCTTTAAGGAAATTAAAAAAAAAAAGAAAATCACCAGGAGAGGACAGAATACCGAACGAACTCCTAAAGTATGGAGGACCAGATCTGACCAAACAACTATTAAGACTAATCCAAAAAATAATAGAACAAAATAGAATTCCACAGGAATGAAGATCAAGCATCCTAATACCTCTTTTTAAAAAAGGAGACAAATCGGACCCGAAAAATTACAGAGGAATTAATTTATTAAACACAACACTAAAATTATTAACCAAAGTGATAACAAATAAACTGAATGAAAATATAACAGTAGCAGAAGAACAACAAGGTTTTAGGTTGGGAAGATCATGCACCGATGATATATTTATAATGAGGCAAGTGCAAGAGAAATTATTAGAATACAACAAACCTACATATCTATGTTTCGTGAACCTTAAGAAGGCATTTGACCGGGTCAAATTAATAGACGTTATCCACTTTTACGCAAGAGAAATATCTCTAGAAATAACCAAAACAACACAATAAAACTAAAAGTAGAAGAAGAAGTAACCGACCCTATTGAAGCTGACAATGGGATAAGACAGGAAGATTCCCTGAGTCCTCTATTGTTCAACCTGATAATGAATGAAATAATAAAAAAAGTAAGAACCAAAAAAGGATACAAAATGGAAGAAAAACAACTTAAAATAATCTGCTATGCAAAATACTACTCTCTCAAAGTGAAGATAATTTACAACGTATGCTGCACCAATTTAATATAACCGCCAGAAAATTGAACATGTTAATTTCCTCAAAAAAGACAAAATACATGGTTACAACAGCAAATTTACTAAGATGTAAATTGGAGCTGGAATGTCAGATAATAGAACAAGTGATGGAGTTTAAATATTTAGGCATCACATTATCTAGTTACGAAAAGCTCGAAACTACAGTGAAAAATCAAGTGAATAGAGTCGCAGGCTGCCTAAATGAGACAATATGGACAAATAAAAATATCGGAAAAGAAACGAAATATAGAATTTACAAAACAATCATCAGGTCAATAAGGATATACGCGGCAGAAACAAGACCTGACACAGAGAGATCAAAAAGGATGTTAGAAACAGCAAAGATGAAAACACTTGATGGTAAGGTGACACAAAAATTGATGGTAAGACACTATGGGGCAGAGCTAGAAGTACAGATATACGACGTAGATGCAAATTGGAGAACATCAAGAACTGGGTAAGAAATAGAAGAGTAGAATGAAACGATCATATAAGCCAAATGACAACAAATAGAGTAGTAAACACGGCAAGAAACGGTTCCCCAATAGGAAGACGATCAGTAGGAAGACTACGAAAACAATGGAACGACAACTTACTGGAGGCACATTGAAAAACAGACAGAGTCATGTCTATTTAAAAAGAAGAAGTCTAGGAAAAAACTACCGTATTATGACGGAAAACAATGTTCAAAATATAGCGTACTGAATAAAAACTAGCTTAGTCCAAACGTCCAAGGTAAAAAACGAGCGATGTTATGTAAAAAAACCAGCTGCAATATTCATTTTTAAGAATCGTGCCAGTATTATCGTAACCGCAAAAGTGTAAGTTCTTATAATAATAAACGATTATGGCTAATAGTGATTTGAAGGCGTCCGTTGAGAACAAAATTATGCCTTCAAAAAAAAAAAAGAAGACTACCGGCCGGATGTTAGAGGTCTCTAAAATGTTGAAGTTGTGGACTCATGAAGCTAGACAGCCTTGTAACTTCTTAAGGTTAAAGTTTTTTGAGGTAATTAATGAGACGCACAAAAAAAGAAATATTGAGAAATTTTAATGCCCTGCAGTCTCACGATGAGCAAAATTATTATTTGGCTGGTTTAATTACGGTATTATTAATAACAATGTGTTTTGGGAAAGGCCAGAGGGAAGAAGGTCTGTAGGGCGGCCTAGAAAAAGGTGGAAAGATGCAGTCAAAGAAGATCTAGGGAAAATGGGTGTGCGACAATGGGAATTACTGGCACAGGACCGACAAACATAAAAGGCAATAGTAAACGCGGCAAAGACTCACGAAGAGTTGTAGCGCCATTGATGATGATGATGAATTACGTTATTACCTGTCCAGCATAGAAGGCCTCCTCGAAACGAGAATACTGCCGTGATGCAAGTTTTGCGTTTCGAGTTCGAGTTCGCGATTGTAATATTCCGGTGTATGCCAAAGCTCCTTCTTCCATTTATGGGATTACAAAAAGTAAAATAAATTATATAAAGAAAAGCCTCAAACGAAGTGGTATAACTCCTAAGGACAGACTTGCAAATGTTTGGTATTTGACCACAACAAAAGTTTTAAGGGTCGTCTGAGCTAATATAGTTTTAAAGATACAAAAAAGACTTATTTAACAGAAATGCTCATAATCAAAAAAATGTTTTAACCTCTTTAAGGAAAAGCATCTAAATTCTGGATGATGGATTTGATGGATTTGAAATTAAGCTTAAAAGTTTGATTGATATTGATGAACTTAGACAATTAACTGTTATGAACGATTTGCATAAAAGAAAGGTTGAAGCCTTCTATTCAAGGAAAAGGCAAGCCAAAAAATCTGCAAAAATAAAACAACAAAAAGGAAGTCATCTGCATTGATTTTTCAGAAAATGTTTTAATTTCGAAAATTGCCACCAACGATGTGTACTATAAATGCCAATTGTTTATATATGCCTTTAATGTAGATGTCCTCTTTTCTGGTCATTCTATTTTTTATACCTATCATGAAGGGTTGGCTAAAAAAAGGTCAAATGAAGTTGCATCTTTTCTTCTACATTTTTATAATAATTACTTACAAGACCATGTTGAAGAACTGTAAATCTTCTGTGACTCTGCCGGAAGACAAAATAAAAATTTTACTATTTTTCGATTTGTTCACTTTGTAGTTAACAACAAAATTTATGAGCTGAAACAAATAAATATCATATTTCCTATAAGTGGACATTCGTTTTGAAGTGTGACAAACATGTAGATGTAGGACTTCACAGATGTTCATTAGCTTCACAGTAAAGACTTTCTGCCGGAGTAGAACGGAATGCTCCAAGACATAGACGAATAGCTGTGTTGTGTACTGTATTTAGCGAATTTAAGATTGATTTGGTACCAGACATATACACATAACATCCATAGTCGAGCTTGGAGCGGATAAGTGATCTGTAAACTTTCAGTAACGTAGTTTCTTCCGCGCCCCAATGATATTGTGAGAGTGTTTTGATTAAATTTAACCTTTTTAGGCAAACTCCTTTAAGTTCCTGTATGTGTTGTTTCCAGGTTAATCTTGAATCAAATATCATCCCTAATATTTTGCAATTATCAACAACCGGTAATTTGAAGTTGCTGATAATGATTTCAGGATCAAAAGAACTCATTCTTCTGCTAAATTTAATTACTTTGGATTTAGAGTGGGAGAAGGTAAGTCCTAGAGAAGCTACTTTGTTTTGTAGGTCATTTACTCCTAATTGTTGTAGAATTTTACTAGTAGTTGCGTTGTATTTACCATGACAGTACATTATTAGGTCATCAGCATATAATACGCATTTGATTGGTGGAGCTATATTTTCTCTTAACTTGCTAATCGAAAGAATGAATAAGGATGTGCGTAAAACTGAACCTGGAGGAACTCCATCATGTTGGATGTGTGGAGAAGAAAGGAAGTTATTGATAGAAACCCTGAACGATCTAGATGTTAGGAAGTTTTTGATAAATGCGTATATGTTGCCAGTAAGGTTACATTAAAAAAGTTTGTCAAGAATTGCATTTCTAGAGATGGTATCAAATGCCCCTTCTATATCAAAGATAGTTGCTATCAAATCTTGCTTGCAATTTATTGCGTTGGAGATATGGGTTTGGAGTATTACCAGATTATCTCTTGTGGAGCGCTGTCTTTGGTAGCCAGATTGTTCCTTTGGAATAATCTTGTGTTTTTTAAAATACCATAAAAGACGTTTGTTGATCATTTTTTCCATTAGCTTACACATAGTGCATGTGAGAGAGATGGGCCTGTGAGATTGTGGAAAGATAGTTGGCTTATTTGGCTTTAGTATTGGTATAGATTTGCTTCACTGAGATGGAAATTTATGAGAACTCCAGATTATATTGTATAAATTAAGGAGTTTATTAAGACCATAATTAGACAAGTGCTTTAGGAATGCATAAGGAATATCATCGGGCCCAGCTGCAGTGTTTCTACTATTAGCTAAAGTAGATATTAGCTCATGGATAGTGAAAGGAGAATTAAGGGATCTACTATATTCAGATGATATCAGACGATTTCTGTGTGAATATAAGTCATGATGAGATAAAGTAATATTATTGGTTTTATTCCTGAATTTTTCTTCGAAATGTTTGGCAAAATCGTTAGGAATAAGTTCATGTGAAGTGATCTCTATACCATTTGAAATTAAACGAGTAATTTTATTATTAGTTTTGTGACCTTGAATTTGTCGTATTTTTTTCTAAAGTTGGCTAGGATTGGAGTTTTCGTTGATAGATGATACGTAATCTTGCCAGGATGATTTTTTACTTTTTTTAACTACGTGTTTGGCTTTGGCTTTGAATTTTTGGTAAATTATTAGATTTTCAAGATTTCTGTTTTTTTTTTGGTACTTATTTAAAGCTTTTTTTGGATAGACGAATCGCCTCTTCACAAGAAGAGTTCCACCAAGGAACTGCTTTATGATTTGGAGAGAATGATGTTTTGCCAATGTGAGTCTTCGCAGCTGAAAGAATAGTATCTGTTATTGACGTTAACAAATAGTCTACATCATTGATTATTAGATGATCATGAGCTATCAAGAGAGTGTCAACAGCTTTTGAATACTCTGGCCAGTTAGCTTTATTTAGGCGCCAATAGCTGTTGGCAGAGGTAGTCCCGTTACAATTGTTGGAAATTATTATAGGATAATGATTGCTATCAAAGAGATCGTCAGCTGTTTGCCAGGTTAAAAAAGGTGCAGATTTAGGGTCACTAATACTAAGATCTATAGCAGAGAAAGCTGTGTTAAGAAGACATGAGTTTGTGCAGTTAATAATATTTTCAACTACTTTTCCCCGTCCAAATGTTGATTGAGAACCCCACATACTGTTATGTGCATTGAAGGCGCCTGTGAGTATAAACGGCTGTGGAAGTTGAAATATAAGGTCTAGGAGCTCTTCTTTCTTTAGAGAATGGTTTGGGGGAATATATATGGAGCAGATGGTAAGTTTATTTGGGCAATATGTAGTTATGGCAATTGCCTCAAGATTCGTTATTAATGGTAGCATTGTTAAGAAGATTTCGCTGGACGCAAATATTGATGCACCTCCACTAGCTCTGAAGCAGTTCGTCCTAATGAAGTGGTATCCTTCAAAGGATTTAGGTCGAGGAATATTAGTTGTATTAAAATTAGTCTCTTGGAGACAAAGAAAATCTGGATGGTAAATTGATATAAGATATTGAATGTGTTCAAGGTGCGGATAGTATCCGTCGCAGTTCCATTGTAAAATAGTGAATTTAAAAACTTATTTAGTTAGTAGAAAGAATATACCTTGTACTAATAACGTAATTTTAGAAAAGATCCATATCATTGTAGTTAAAGTCACATGAATTATTAGACGTAAGGCTGGTAAGTTAGTCAGCTTCTATAGGATTTAATGTGTGTTTTAGCTTTTTCGTTATTCTTGTAATGCAATTTTAAGTGATCTATCGGATACAGTTTGGTATATTTGTGTAAGATCTTCGAGGAGAAAATGAATGTTCGTGGTGAAATTATGAGCTTCTTTGAGAGGATCACTACTCCCAAAGAAATTTTCTAGGAAGGCAATTATTTGTAATGCTGATAACGAAAATTTTTCTGGATTAGCACAAATTAATTTTTCAATACTTGAATGGGCAGATGGATTAATTTTACCAATTTCTTTGTCATCAGTTTTTGTTTTCTTTTTAGGAGCCGATTTAGGAGTTGCGAAGGTTGTTGTGTTTGGTGTGTTATTAGAGTTTAAGTTTAGTGGGCTAGCGGCAACCAGTAAAGAAGGTGATTCAAGACTTGTATCAGTGGAATGAGTTCTTTTTATGTCAGAGTTAGAAGGGATAGATAATGGTGTTATAGACTGTTCATTTGGGTTTGTTTTGTCAGTAGATAGGTTATTTCAATAGATTTCTTCTTTTGGGGAGGGTGAAAGAGAAGATATACCAGAAGGAGGATCAATTGGCATTTGGCTAGAAGTTGTATTTGGAGAGGAATTGCTAGTTAATTCTTGAGGGTTAGGGCAGGAGTCTGCAGTGTGTCCAGATTGCTTACATAAAAAGCATTCTAGTTTGTCCGAAGTAATAAAGATCCTATAATTTGTATTTTCATATGAAATTAAAATTAAAGTATTTAACTCAAAGTATTCTTTATCTGGTATCACAAAGACTGAGCATCGAAAACTGAAGATGTGAGCATGTTCGTCTTCCGGTGAACTACAACGGATAAGCGAGATAGGGGAAGCAAGTTGTAATCCAAGTTCATTTTTAAGTAATTGCTCTATGAGTGCATTCGGGATCGAAGGACACACGTTAGAAAGTAGTAGCCTCTTTGCGGGTGTGATAAGTCTGCGAATAAATATTATTTGATTTCTAACAGAAATAGTCGGATTATTTTTTAGAAGATTATCTACTACGGTTACGAAAGAAAGATAGATGCATATACGCTGGTTAGAAATATGTGAAGCAAAGTTTATTTCTTTAGGGGTAACAATTTCGCCGATTGCCTTTATGTAATCAAAAAGCACTACGTCTGGGATAGCGTTCATATCAATGGCTTGAGTTCTACTGGGACATGATGTTGCTGTTATAGATTTTTTCTGTGTGATTTTGGTAACTGCAGCGAAGCTAGGTTGAGCTGTTTGTGATGATGATGACATAATTTGATTTTAATATTTTGGATGCCAGAATATTAAGTATGGCCAGAAACGACTGGCCTAATTTTATTTGTCGAAAGTATTTAAGTGATATCGACTTACCAATATTTACTTGATAAACAATCACATTAAACTAACAAGTTTTTATTAAAAATACTATTAGTAGAAGCCTGATGCTCTCTCGTTGGCTTCTGAAATAGGAAATGAACTACTTTTTATAATTCCGTTTTGAAGTAAAAATAATTGGTTTTGAACATTAAAATTTAATTTACTCAGGTGTGAAAAGAAATGACATATCTGTTTTTTTTTTCTCTGTACCCTTTAAATAGGCCCAAAATACTATCGGGCAATGATAGAACAAGGTTTGAACTTGAATTTAGGTTCTTGGTGAATTTAAAAATAATGTTTTTTATTTAGAGTTTTTCATCCTTGAAGACTTAAAAATGACCAAATTGACAGAAAACCTACAAGAAAACAATTTTGTTTAAAATTATCCAAAAAAATTAAAAAAAACATCTTTAGGCCCAAAAACATTAATTGCTACAATTTGTTTAAAAGAAATTATTTTAAAAAATTTAAACAACTTAAACACTTGAAAACAGATTAGAAATAGCAGATTAGAAATAAACAAAAGCTAAAAACTTTACTTTATTTCTAATCTGCTTTAGTGTCTACGTTATATGACCATAAATTCAAACCATCTAGCAATTTATACTCTAATATAAAATTAAACATGCTTGAAGTAACAACCCCCTATCTCGGAGAACCCCATCTTCTCCATTGTTTAACTTGCTAACCTAGTTAGGCAGATATACTGCTAATCCTCGGTATAAATTTAAAAACTTGTTGTTAATGGGCGCTTAAGTTGTAGCGGCCTTCATCATCCTGCACTTTTTCGAGTTCATTAAAACGTCCACTGATAATTTGTAAAGAATAATATTTGACTTCAAAGAAACTTCCGTAATAATTGCCGAATTCAACTTTGTGCTGCGTCTGATACAGGAGAGCTTTTAGGGGGAAAGAACAAGTTAAGAAAATCGACAAATGTTCATCGAATGATAATAAATACATACATAATATTATTATTTTGTTTATAACGTTTTATAGTTTGGATTTCTGTGCTGATTTTCCGAAATAGGACACATATATAGCCACCAGTTTGTTTGTATTTGATTTTATCATTAACTTTGCAATTTATCCACATATAAAGGCATTGTATTTTATACAACTAAATTTTTAACAGGGCCGCTAAAACGAATAAATTAATACGAAAGGTTATAGGACAATTAGTGAACAATGGGAAATGTGTAAAAATTACATTAAAGATGCAGCAAATAACATTCTAGGGCCGCAAAGACCACCATCACGCAATGAGTGGTTCGATGCTGAGTCCGAGGACATTACAAGAAGAAAGAACAATGTATATAAACTGATGCAGCAAAGAAGAACCCGAGAAAAAAACAAAAATATAAAGATGTCAGAAGAGAAGAGAAGTACATCCATCGGAGAAAAAAGTGAACTCATGAAAATAGCATATTGGAAACACTTGAGGCATTAAAAAAGGAAAATCAAACAGGAAAATTCTATAAAAATCTAAATAAAGCAAGAAAAGAATTTAAACTAAGGATCAGACTATGTAAGGAGAAGGAGGGGCATATACTCAATACAAAAGAAGAAATAATGAAACGGTAGGTGGAACACTATAAAGAACTACTTGCTATCGTATTAAAAGGTACAAATCAACCACCCCTAGGAGCAAATAATACACCATTGGAGCCCCCCTTAATTCAGGAAGTACGGGATACAATAAAACACGTAAAAAATAATAAATCTCCAGGAAGTAATGGTATACCCGCGGAACCTATTAAATGTGGAGGTGCTACTCTGACTAATCACATATATAAAATCATACTGAGAGCCTGGAATAAGGAATAAATCCCAGAAGCGTGGTGTGTTGGGATCGTTTGCCCGCTACACAAAAAGGCCGATCAATTGGAATGTAGAAACTATAGGGGAATAACCCTCCTTAATACAGCATACAAAATATTTTCGAGTATTTTATAAGGTCGTCTGAGTGCATATTCAGAGGAGATTCTTGTGGAATATCAAAGTGGTTTTAGGCCTGGTCGATCAACAACAGACCAGATCTTTGTGCTACGGCAAATACACGGTTGATAACTCTACCTTTGAAGTGGTGGACAAATTCACATACTTAGGCTTCCTGATCACCAAGGAGAACGACATGACGGAAGAAATCAAGCGAAGAATAATCCTAGCAAACAAATGCTATTTTAGACTGAGTAGACATATGAGAAGCAGAAACTTAAGCCAAAAAACAAAAATAACCATATACAAAACCCTTATACAACCAGTGTTGACATATGGGTCGGAGACATGGACCATTGCCAAGGCAGATGAGAATCTCCTGCTTATATTTGAACGAAAAATCGTGAGAAGAGTATTCGGTGGCATCTGTGAAAATGGTGTTTGAAGAAGGAGGTACAACTACGAGATATATCACAGATATAAACATATATTTGGTGGTAAAGACATAGTATCCTTTATAAAAATAGGAAGACTAAGATGGGCAGGACATCTGGCAAGATCACAGCAGAACAACCCTCCTAGAAGAATGCTGATGTCACAACCCGTGGGAAGTAGAAGTAGTGGTAGGCCAAAACTCAGATAAAGGGATGGTGTAGATGAGAATGGTAGACAAATAGGCGCAGCAAACTGGCAACAGTTGGCAATGGATAAAACTGACTGGCGTAATAGACTTGGGAAGGTCGAGGCACTTTTATAGGGCTGCAGCACCAATGATGATGATGACAATACGAAAGGATTTAGGAGAGGAGAATAACAATTTTCTTAATTTTAAAATTATTTTAATTATTTTCCATGTCTATCGTTTACAAATTAGAAATGAATTTGATAGTCAATAGAAACGTACCTATGCATTGATACACGAAAAGTAAAAGTCAAATTTTCTCGAAAACTGTGCTTTATAAGGTTTTTGGATAAGAGCATCATATTTTCATAAAAAAATGTAAATTTGTTAAATCCCATGTTAAAATAATATAATTTGAAAGGACAAAAAATATAAATCTCGAATGTACTTCCTAAACCAGCCGTTTATGACTGAAGTTAAGAAACATGTTATTGTTAAAGATTTGGGTAAATTTGTCTAAATAAACATGGACGCTACTATCATGATTAACTAGAAGTCAAGAGACTTCTCTTCGATGGCAAATTAGGTGAACCAAAAATCCAAGCTTACTAAAAGTTATTGGACGATGTTAGAAATAACCTTTTATTCTTATTCGGAGAATAATTCTACAGTTTAGCCTTACAAATACCATATTTTGCATTCTTTATGAAAGTTGACGATTGCAATTATTTTCAATTCAAGGTACAGCACATTGGTCTATTCGTGTTTTCAGGTTTCACCTGTAATAAAGATTACTTAAAGTAGCTTGAATTGAAATGAAATGCTCTTTATCTACGGCCGTTATAGTAACATATCATGCCTGAGTACGCAAGCAGCGACATTTCTATGAAGTAACAAGAAACCAAGAGATTTCTCTTTGGTCAAGAATTAGGTTAACTGCAAATTTAAGCTTACTGGAATCTATTGACCGATGTTTTACTCCGATAATACATGTACAGTTTAGCCTTAAAAAAGACCATATTTTGTAGTGTTTAGGTACAAACAAGACATTTCTTTACATATTCACCGGGGACTCCTCTCTTATTAAGTGTCCACCACAGAATCTCTCGAGAAACTCTATTATATCAATGGTGAAAGTTCACAACCTTCTATGTCAAAATACTCAACTTTACAGGAGAGCATAAAAACTGTATTTTACATAAGTTTTGCAAATTATTATAATTTTTTTCATTACTCCGTTTTAGGAAATTAGTTTACTTTAATTTAATAAAGAAATCTTTGATATATAAAAAATAATATAATCATAAATTGACATAGGATTTTGGGTACCTATCAGTATTCATAAAATAAATGACATAGGTGGTGGCAAAAGAAACAACAAACTCGCATTTTACTTTACTTTTCAGTTTGTATAATACCCATAAATCATTAAAGATTTCAAAATAATAAAATCATAGTTTAATGTGGTAAGTTATTATAAAAATAATGAGCCGCAAGAGGTATAACACTTTTAAGCTGCTGCAAATGGTTGAATTTTGATTAATTTATTTTTGGTTTTTTCTTGTACATTTGTGGATATGGGTCGTTAGACTTTTTTTGGCACGACGTTTTAGCTCCGTAAAAGCTCTGTCCATAAAGCTTAGTTTATAATATAGTCTTCATTCTGGAGTGTACTTAATGGCACACATTTGGTGTACTGTTAGATCTGTGGTCTTCGTACCTGGACAGATGGACGAAAATCTAAAATACAAGACAGGATTATTCAATATTACAGTAAAATTGAAACAATATTAGTAGTAGGTTTATACTTTTATAGTTATTTAATTACCTTTCATAATTCGGCCCAGAAAAATCTTTAAAACAATCGTAAGTGAGATATTTGGTCCTGTAAGGAAAAGGTTTCAGTCGTGCTTCCTTGGTAACTGCTAGGTATTCGTGAGGTAAATAAATATCTCTATTTTTAATTTCTTTTCAATAGTTGCATGGACTGAGTCACACTCCATCTGAGTGTGCCCACGAACTAGGATTTTATTTTTCTTTTGGTAGTCGCAACTATCGCTCCAAATAATTATTTTACGATCTACTCTAGGAGACTAGCTTAAAATTAACTACTCTAAATAGTTTATTAAGCACCTAACAAAATTTGACGATTTCAGCTCGCCTTCGCTTTCGTCCCTCGAGTAGCACATGACATCCAATGTTATCATACCAAACACTGTATAATTGTGGCAACAAAGCTTTATTTTATAATACAGTGCAGATGCTTTTAGGCAAGGTGACAGCTTTACTGCCTGTATGTCAAGGTAAAGGATTTTGCATTTGTTTTGTACTCCTTTTTCCTTGTCCCTCTCTTTTTCTGCCCGAGCCATTTGTTTCTCCTTGATATGTGACGCATAATCTTCATCAGACAAATTACCAACGCTATGCTGACAACAAGTATCGCACTGATCCTTTTTAGGTGTAAATAGTGAAATATTTTTTGAAACAATAAGTTCTCTGGAACTGGTTCTGGACAGTCTTTCTTGTCCTGTTTCCTTACATATTTCTAAATACAACCTATGCAACTCTTCAAAAGAAGAAATTATTGGTTCTAGGTAAAGCTTACTGCTGTCCTTTGGGCAGTAGTGGGATTCAAGCTTAGGTAATGAGTTGATATATTCCGCGGAAAACTTTGATTTTGCAGTTTTTTCTGTGTTAGCTTTTCTTTTTGAACCACCACCAGAAGTGGAAGGGGTATCATTAATATTTTTATCAGATCTCATCCCATGTTCTCCGTTTTTCGCCCAGTTCTGGAAAGACCAACTATTTATAGATAGGGTGTTGCAAAACATTTCCTTACACACTTCTTTTCGTTCATTATTTATTTTTAGGTGATAATGAAAACTATTCTCTCGTCTATCTCCAGACGTTGGTCTTCGTTTTTGGACAGGTTTTTTGCAGTCTACTAAGGACGAAACAAAGGTTTTTCGTTCATCCCAAGACAAAAATTCCCAAAAGTATTTAAACATTTGGTTTCTAACTTAATCCGAAAAAATTTGACAAAACCTTTTATTTGATCTGTTACAGGTTTCTTAGGTACAACGAGAGCCAATCTTTCTTTATTTAGCTTTAACGACTTTAGCGATTCCTTTATTTATTGTTTATTTTCTTCTATCTTTATATTCATAAATTTTACCTTCTCTTCTAAGCTGTATCTTCATGTTTTTTTTTTTCACTTTGTAGGTTCTGCTTTACGATTCCTCTTGCTTGTAGTAGATCTTGTTGATATTCATCACTCGGTGTATCTATAACAGTTGCAACAGAAGTACCAGGCAATTTCTCTTTATTAAAAGTGTTATTGCTGCAGTTAATAACGTTGGGAGAAAAATCAGGATCACTTTCTTTGTCATTGACTAATTCTAATTCAGAGTTTTCATTTACCACATAATTTATGGTAAATGCATTTTCATTTTGACTATCGTCCTCGTTTTTTTTTAAATTATAATAGCATTGTCTTTTAACCAAATAGGAACTTCGCTGGATAGTAATATGTTACTAGGAACTGCACTGGATAGCAATGTGTTACTAGAAACTTTGCTGGATGGTAAGGTGTTGCCTACTGATTCTAAAAAATAAAATAAAATTGGATTAACAAAAGTTTACGGCCTGAAAATCATTCAGAATTGCATACCCAAAATAACTGAAGTTTGTGTATCATTATCAGCTAATTCCAGGTTGTTTATCTCAGGACATGGATAATCTGAATTTTCATGGCAATTTTCTACTGTGTAATTATTTATTTGACTACTGTTAATACAATTAAGATCGAGTTCCTGCTGATTACAAAAATCTTCAACGGTATGTAACGCCACTGAGTCTAAAATTAAAAATCAATAATTTAGGTATGTTACAATTAAAAAAAAACGGACAAACAACACTAATACCTAGATTTATTGCTAATCATATTATAAAATATCTAAACTTACCAAGATTGTTTAAACTTCCTAGGCAATCATCGTTATTAACTTGAATATTGAGAGCAAGATTTACCAACATATGGCCTCTTGATGTAAACCCCCTACTTGAATCTCTAGACATCGTGTTTGGCACTTTATAAAC
Source organism: Diabrotica undecimpunctata (assembly GCF_040954645.1). Classification (NCBI taxonomy): domain Eukaryota; kingdom Metazoa; phylum Arthropoda; class Insecta; order Coleoptera; family Chrysomelidae; genus Diabrotica; species Diabrotica undecimpunctata. The sequence continues at coordinate 54,315,900 of NC_092803.1, forward strand.
TGTTTATGATACAAATATTATACGAAAACTCTACAACTGTTTATTATAAATATGAATACTATAAAAAGTAGATATAATAAAAGCAGACAAAGATTTAAATTCACGAAACGAAATAAATTCACGTGTTGAATGCACATTGAATCTGTTGACATGAAAGGTAGTAGTAATTTAGGTTAGGTGAAAAAAGCCAGACTTAAACTCCTATGTCCGTGGCGAACTGACATAAGAGTTTGGAGAAGTATAAAACGAGTCATGTGACATAGGAGATCCTGGATATTGCTGCGATCTAGAGGCCAATTAATGAAATAACGACATAGGAGCTTGTAAACAGTAAAAGTACATATTTATCTTTAATTTAGAGTAAAAAAACAAAATTGTCAAAAATTGAGATAGGAGGTTGGGAACTTTCACCATCGATATGCTTTCTCAAGATTGAGGAATACCATATGAGCGTTTGTTTCCTTATTCCTATATTTTTATATCGACTGTCTTTTAATGAAAATTGGGTCTGTTGCTGATCTGCCTTGCATAAAATCAAACCATCAATCGAATATTTTGGTTTCTTTACGTATTTATTTATCAATTACTCTTTCACATATTTTAATGGTGTGACTAAGTATTTTTATTACCCCGTAGTTTGTACATTGTTGTGTAAAAGCTACAGGGGTAGTCGAAAACCCTGTCATTATTCATCTGGCACTTCTCCAACTTCCATAATTATATTAACCTTCTTGTACACGGTCCGAATATATACCACTTGCGCACAGTTAAGTACCCGAGTACATTGTTCGGTGGTACAGTCAAACAGATATCTCCAGAAATTAAAAAGTCACCGCGCATAAACAAATTTGAAAGTGGGGGCTAGTAAAGCCATTCGTGCTGTAAACGTTACGCAGTGAGGAGCTGGATATTTTTACACTCTTGCATTGTTACTTTTAGTCGCAGTATTTAAATGTAATTTTGTTGTGATTTTACGTTTTGTATTTGTGTATTTTGTGTTACCCATTTTCTGCAAAAGTTCTTTTCAGAACTCTTAAAATTAAAAACTGTAAAGGTAGGGACATAATTGTGATATAAAAAAGCCGATATACCTAAATTAGTGTTATTTAATATTATTAGTTAATTAGTTAGTTAGTTTAAGAGCAAATTATCCGAACGGGCTGTTAATAGTCAAAGTCGAGAAATAATTTCTAATGTGTCAGCCTTTATGAAAAAGGAAGCTGAAGAAGGTGTTTCAATACCTCATCATTGCATAAAATGCGTGTAGCAGCAGCGACAGGTGTTTCCAAAAGTACAATTTACAGAATCTCAATTCTGAACAAACGAAAGAACAAGGTATGTCTTATAGAAAGTAGTAAAAATATCCTTTATCCAACCCCTAACTTTAAATGCATTTTTAAGTTTTGAAACGCCACTTTTTTCATAACTGACGTTTTATTACATCACTAGTAATCTAATTAAATTTTACGTAACTGCCTAGTCCAGTAGTCAGAGATGCTTGACAGACTACTTAAGAGCTGTTAATAAGTATCGAGAAGAAGGTCGCCCTATAGTGTATATGGATGAAACATACATTCACTCAACACATACCGCACGCAAAAGTTGGAGTGATGATTCGAATGAAATTATTAAGCAACCAATATAAAAAGGAAATCGTTGATTATTATACATCCTGGTAGTGAGTGCGGTTTTGTTCAAGGAGCTGCCTTAATTTTTAAATCTGGTACTAAAACAGACGACTATCACGACGATATATCTTTTGAAAATTATTGTAGGTGGTTCGAAAACAAAGTAATACCCAATATTCCTCCACAAAGTGTTGAAGTAATAGATAATGCACCTTATTACAGTAAACAAATTGACAAGTCACCAACATCAACAAAAGAATTAATAAAGAAATGGTTAGAAGCCAAAAATATTCTAATAAACAATAATTTGCTAAAGACGGAACTGTACGATTTAGAAAAAATGCCTAAACAGGCATATATGTTCGTTATGTAATAGACGAGATCGCAATAAAACATGAACATACAATGTTAAGATTACCTCTATATCACCCAGATCTTAATCCAATTGAGCTGGTCTGAAAAAATGGCCATAACTTTAAGAAGAGACAGTGATTCGGAATGGGATTTTTCTGATGATGAAGAATCAGATACCGAGGATCTATAACCCCCCATGGGTAAAAAAATCTAATTTATTTTATAAAACATAATATATATATATATATATATATATATATATATATATATATAGTATAGCATACTAAACTAAATAATTACTAAGTATATTTAAAATGTTATTAATAAAATAAATAAATATATGTTATTTAAAATATAATATAATAAAAACTAATAAAAAAGTTATCTATCATCTATCTATCAAATCTATTGTTTGGTAAACATTATATTTTAATCAAATCATTATTAGTTTTTCTTCTAAGGTATCAAGAATAGGTTTTTTTTTGTAAAATGTAAGATAAACTTTTCTTAATTTGTATACAATTTTTTGGTACACACTGTATATCATACCTCACCAAAAATTATTCCCTTGTCCTCTTAGTCATTAAATTGTTGTGTAAATTATTTGAAACTCATTTTTTCAGATATCAAACTAAAAATACCCAATATTACTGTGATCATCCATATATTTACAACATTGTAAAATTTTTAATATGTACCTAATCATTATCAAGCCGTACAATGATCGTAATGTTTGAGTAAATTCCATCCTTTTCTATCCGAATACTTTCTCTCTCTGCGCACTAGAAACTCAGCCGGTTTCACGAGATTCCTGTTCACCAGTACCTACGTCGGCACAGCATACCAAAATTATATAGATAGTTATGTGAAAGCATAGAGTTTTATATATTGTCGTGTTATTATTTAACTGAAATTGTCGTTCGTACTCAAGTTAAAAAGTATTAAATTTACAAAAACAAAATTACATTTGAGATATTTTACTTAACAATTTTGCAATTTTTCTTTTTTGTATTGTACAAATCAAATGTAATTATAATTTAGAATTGTTTCTAATGCCCTGCATCTGATTCTTCTCGACCGACGATGATAAAATAAAATGTTCGTGGAGTAAAATATAGCTTTATTGATAGCTAGTAAAATATTACACTACAGTTGTTGTTGAGGTAAAAATTTATAATAGACTGCGTCCAAAGCTACTCCCGTAGTTATTTTTATAATCTCACTAAAATGATACAATTCACCAAATAAGTGTATTGCCCTCTGCATAGAACAGAAACCTTAGACTTGTAAAAGCTGGCAAATATAATTTGAACCGAGGAAATTATTGCAATCATTTCCTCAATACCTATTAAGCAATCTTTAGTTTGCAGAAAGTTAAAAAAAACTGTAACTAAGCTACTAATTGATATGTTTTACAATTATACACGGTGAAACTATAAAATTTTAGAAAATTAAGATTAATGTGAGATTACCAGTTAATGGAGTAAGTAATTTGTGATTGAACATATTGGCCACTCTATAAGAACAAGACAACCAAAAGAAAATGTCTAAATACATAAAATATAAAATAATATTAATAGTTTAAAATAACCACACTTCATAACATTATAGTACTAATTTACTCGGTTTTTGAATTATTATCTCACCCGAGCAGTGCTACTTATAACTTAAATATTTAAAATTTATGATTCAGTTTAACTATCCAATTTAAATCAAAGTTCATTCAGTGAAACTGATCTAGGCGAGACTGTCCCGAAAGTTCTACGTAATGGCTTTAATGTTCTTAATGCCTTTGTTTTTTGGCTCTCTTTATCTTCATGTGTCACTTCAAAATAGTATAAATTATTATAATCTACTGCAAGTAGATTCCTTGGGACCAAAATAGAGCGAACAACGCCACTTGCCACCAACAACAGAAGAGCTGTGACTCTCAGTAGGTTATATATAGTGTTGTCAATTATTAGGAAATAGCCAATAATGATAATTTCTCCTTCTTTATTTTGTACAACTGTATCTACTATTGAACAGGTTCAGGATAGCATTCAACATAATTGACTCTATTTGTCTTGTTTTTATAATATCTATGAAGAGCCCAAGATTGAAATGAAGGTTTAATATTGTTTCAAATATTGTGCTCATATATTCTATTGCATATTGCTTTTAGTCGTATGTACTCTTTTGCTAATGTGTCAGCTCTATATGAGACATTACTTAGGTCTTTAGACATTTCCTTGGTTTCTTTTATCAGTGCTTCTTGGAACCTATTTAAATGTTTATTTATTCTTTATTCTGTAGAAATAATCGAAGCTATCGTTTGTAACATCATCTTCGTCTGATGTTTTTAAATGTTTTATTATTTCCTTCTGATTTTCGTCCAAGTTATCGATGTCTCTGTATACTACATCATTTACTCCAAATAATGATGTGAGGACTATTCCTAGAAGTCCCCTTTTCGCCTTCTTTTAACTTCCAGATCCAATGCTCTACTTATCAAAAAACCAAAAGATAAAAAAGATTAACGGGCATTATTTGCAAAAATTATGTCACCATAAAGACGTTATGCATAAGTTATATTAAAAAATAAAGTAAAAATATACTTGTGATTTTTGATACGAAAGCTAAATAGATTTTTTTGATTTTAGGTAGGATCTATGATACGCAGAATTCAGCAGTGGATATAAAAAAAACTACAAATATTTAATATATTTCTGATAACTCTGGAACGTCCATAGCTATGTTAATTAGGTTGGTTAACAAAGTATTTTTAAATAAATAACTTATTACCCAATTTTTTTTTTCTGTAAAAATGTAAAAGTAGTTGTAAACAAAGTAATTTAAAATAAAAGCAAGTTAAAATAATTACTAGGTTTTATACAAAAAACAATGGGTCAAATCTGACCTTGCCATGGTATAAATGTTAATATTTCTGGCTATAGCAGTTAAGGCTTAACATTACACCGAAAATATACCAACAGTTCTAATGAAAGAAGGGTTTTACGTAAACTAAATTATGCAACAGAAACTAAAAAACGTATCGATGATTATCCAGAGTAAATAACACAAAGAAATATACCCAGAGCTTTCCTAAATGTCAGCAAAATATAAAAAAATCGTAAATTATCAGTATAAATATCGCACGTCTAATTCTATAGGGACGTATGTCAAAAACTTAACTTGTTGGGAAATCGCAAAAAACGCTTTTGCGTGTCAGCCATGCTTTCTTTAAATTTTTGTTTGTTTATAAAATACCTATTTCTAAAATTTTTTTTTTTTTATTGTTGAGTATGAGAATTGTTCTATAAAATTCGGTTAGAAAAAAATTAATTTCTTAATTCAAAGTAGTCTTTTTTTTCGATTAAAATCAAATAATGTATTATACGTCTCTATTGAATTAAAAATGTAATAAGAACATTGGCCACTATTTTGTATGTACCTCTATTGAAATAAAATTGCATGAAGCAGGTGTGTCTCATTGCGATATCCGTCAGTATTGGATTAATAAGAAATGCCCAAATAACTCATTATGAAGAAATGTGTCTCTCTAGAACCATAACTTAGTTTCGACTTTTATATTATAATGAGAAATGTCTTCATAGAATTAAAATTAAAATAAAATTTTCTATTTGCATTAAAATTTGAGTCTCTATTGAATTAAAAGTACTCAAGTTATGTGAAATAGCATGTGATATTTTATCTTTTACAAGTTTATATTTTCAATAGTCAAGTTAAAGAGAAAAACCAAGCTGAAAAATAAACATTTATTTAGAACTTAGTAACTAGAAAAAATTACAAAAGGAAATAATAATTTCGATACAAATGTTGTCTTAATTAATAATTTGTTTTTGTTTCGTGAATTAATCTTGCGTTACCTATTCTATTTGCAGTATGTCATTATGGTAATGTGCATAAGTCCGGGATAAGATTTTTATTGAGAAGGTCTCTTAGATCAGTTTTTTTGTGTTCCGATAGTGGAATTCTTTGCAAGTACACAGGCTACAAATTTAGGGTTTCCAGAGACTTTAGTTTTTTTTTGCTTTAAAGCTTCTCACAACAACTTCTTTATAATTTTCTGCGTTGTGAGATTCTTTATAAAAAAACGATGATGGCTTATTTTTTCGACCTGAATTACTTTAACGTTGTATTGCCACTTTTGTTTTTGCTGAAATTACTCCCTCACTCCTCTTGTCGACTTTTTAAATTATAGAAACTATCACACGATAATTCATGTACCATGAATGATTTTCTAGTTTTTCGCGAATTTTTTATCAATGTTACTCCGGTAACACATTTTACTGCTCCGGTGTTAAGATGGGGCCAGATTTCAAATTACGCTTTACTTGTTTTTCGATGAGACTATGAACGTTATCGGCTTCGTTCTGTGTCTGACCGTTGATCATAAATTTATGTGTAATTGATCTAATATTGTAGTTTAGGACGGCAAACACGTAGGCAGTAATGAAAAATTTGTTCTTCTGTTGTCCGCAGCAGTTATCAGATAAGAATATTATGTCCAAAGGTTTCTGACTTGGATCACTGCATTTTTTCAAATATTGAAGCACTCAGGATCCAATTTCATTGGCACAGCGTTTAGCTGTGACCTCAGTCCACAAAAAATAGTGGACATCGCCGTACGCCGACTTGCTCTGTTGTGAGTTTGACAACTCCGTTATTGTGAAATTGTACGAATTGTGCTTACATTTATAATAGAATGAAAACACATTTCCATTGGGACACTGGAACACTGCTCGCAGGTCGTAAACTACTACTTTATTTTTTGGGGTTATGCCTAGTCTGTCCGCTTCTTTTTGCAATCTGCAAGCCAGTTTCTCTTCATGATGTTTGCCATATTTCTCCTTCATTTCTTCTCGACTTGATTAATCTGCATAACCATATGCGACACAAAGGTCGCATTGGTCTTTTTTAGGTGTTTAGTGTTGAACACGTGAAAATATGTATGATAGATTCCCACCTCCTTATGATTAGTTTATTGTTGTTGCTTAAAATTTTGATAGAGATCAGTCACTGTTTTGCTCCCATTTATATATTCACGAGAAGTGAAAGCTCCCAAATAATGGGATTCCACTCGTGGGATTAAATTTATGTGTCTCTTGATATTTTCTATTAGAACGAGGTTGATGGTGTGATGATTTTCGTGACGTCCACGCATATCTTTCGTGAGTGTAACAGATGAAGTCTTCTTGGCTAAAGCAGTGTGAATCATTTTTTTAGAAATGTCCAAAGTGTTAAGAAAGAACTGCTTGCATACTCTCACTTTAATACCTTCCACTGTAAGATGATAAGCTTTATTCGGATTTCTGAGCGTTTCTGTGTTGCTGTACTTGTACTTTGATGTCACTCCTGTCGTACATAAAGTAATGTATATTACTATATATAATAAGTAAAAAAATTAAAACGTAGAGATAAGGTAAAAGCAAGTTGACAGACACGAGTTTTATAAAACACACTTACATTTATACTGGCATACTGTTTCAATGGTTTTGCTTCTGTAGTATCAGGCTTGCCGAATGCCAGTTCTGTTTTCTGTGGTATTAGTTGGCTGTGAACATAATAAATGGAAAATTTATAAAATAAATAAAAATTAATTTCATGACTAATAAATTCTTACATAACATCAAAGTCACTACAAAAAACTTACTTGTGTTGTATTAAGTAGGCCTAATATGCGACGAATTCTTTCATCTTTATTTAAGTTTATTCTTTTACGTTTTATTGTCAGATTCATTTTCCTGAAAAACAATACAGTACAAATATTTTTTTTATTGCAAATATTTACATATTATATTGGGATTTTTTAATTCTACGCAGACACAATATGGTTTACTTCGAAGCAATCTGAAGCTTTTTAATTATATACAAATTCATATTAAAATGAGGCAAAAATGGCATATAAAATGTGTTATATAAGTAACACAACCCTATCAGAATTCCAAAAGCGACCTCTCAATGACATTATACCTTAATTATATATTGCCATATTTTGATTAATGCACAGAAACAGCGTTTCGTTTTAATTCCATACTGACACTTTACGCATTACACATTAAAAAATTAAAGAAACTTATTTCTATATATCTGTATTTCGAAATATGGCCGTCTAGTCTCAAATTCTGTCGTCGTCCTGGCTCGCTCTTTTGTATTAACACAGCTACTTCTTTGCAATGCGACAGCTCGTACACCACCACTCCCTTCGAAGAAAGACGCAACACTGATACTCTCCGTATAGAAATAAATTTTCATTAAAAATCGTTTATTTCGATAGAGATACTCAAATCTATAAGTGAAAGTTAGATAGAAACCAGTTTCTTAGATTGAACGATAGGTGGCATTACATGGAACCCGATGACATCCGTAGTTTGATTTAGCCACATTTTGAGATACGCCCCTATAAAATAAAAAGAATGATATTGTCAAAGTAGCGAGTATGGTCAACATAGGATAAGTTAAAAAACTCTAAAATTAGAGAAGATGAAGAGAAAAAAGCAAACGATGCTGACCGATGATAAGACTATATTATGGTATACATAAAGTAGTCAGTAAAAATTACACAAGGCAGGAATAATTATAGAAAATGTGTACCTAAAGATAAATAAAATCGAACAGTAAATAAATAAGACAAAGACAAAGTAGATATCTGTCCAGAATATGATCGAAATTATATGAAGAAAGTTTTTAAAATCTTAAACTCAAATTATCCTCTCGGAACTTTTTTCATTTAAAATATTTTGCTAAAGCAAAAATCCTAAAAAACCGTTATGATTTTTGTGATAGAAGAATTTAAAGTTTTGAATACAGCGTCAAATAAACATACAAAAAAAATCTCTTCAAACAAAAAATCTAGAACCATCCCTGTATGGCTTGCCCAACTTTGTTGCAGTAAATTACTTAGGTAGATACTATACTGGATCTTATTTCCCCAACGAGCTATTACCAGAACTCATTTTTGGATCTTGATTGTTGAAAGAAATGTAGTAATAAAAAATTAATGACCTTATTCGAAAGCGATTGCTTTCGGGAATTTTCATTCGCTGGCGTTTCACTTCAAGTACCTCCTAGGCCGGGATTTAGTTTATCAATATTTCCTTCTGTTATTTTTCAAATGAAAATCTCGATTTTATTGGGATTGTAAATTTCACCATTGGGAAGAGATGTTTCTGGAGGTCATCAATATTGTATTTAGAATAGGGTTGGAAAGAAGAGTTGTTGATTATTGTTGTTTGGAATATTTTTAACATGAATTTTTTATTTTTATTTTTTACTTCGTTAAGATCAGAAACTACGAAACCGAATATAATAAATAGAGCAACAATAATATCAGCAACAGAAAAAAAGGACTAGCCTATAGAGAGTGAATGTGTACGTATAGCTCTGTAAATTATTGTCGATTTTTGCAATTTGTTACCGTAAATACCAGCTTTATTAGTATTTAATTACAATAAATAGTGATAAACAAACATTTGTGTACAGATTGGTAATATTTTTTCATTGCTGCATGCAATGTGTTTCAAGCAACCAGCAGGTATTGCAATATTTATAAAAAATTGCTTAGTTTTTTTTATCAACCTAACAATAAGAAAGCAATTAATTCCACCAAGAGCTCCAGACTTGTGGCAAACCAATACAAGTAACATATTTTACAATATGAGTTTGATATTTGCGGACATTTCATGAGAAACAATCTTGATCACTCCATTGCTTTTAAATACAAAAGCAATAAAATTATGAATAAGACATCTACACTCAATATCGCAGCAATGCCTGCATCCAGTAACACCAAATCTTCAACACCCACATCTTACGTTGTTGCTATGAAATCTAGACCCAAGCCTTCCTTCCCTAAAAGGAGCAAGCAATCATTTATCACCCAAAAGAAAACTTAAAACTATTCGATAAGTTCAATATTATACTGGTAATATTGTTGGCCCTAAAAATTAAAAAAAAATTACATCTAGAATCTCGAACAACCAAATCTGCACATATCTATGCAAAGTTGAACTTGACCAGCTTATTACCAACAATCCTAATATTAAAGTAAACAATCTAGACCTACCTATTAGGAGATTATTTACTCCCGCAAAACGTATCATAATTTAGAATGTCTGTCCTTCAGTTCCTTACGATCTCACAGAAAATGCTTTAAACGGCCTTAGTTTAAAATTCCCTTCTCCCATCTTTTTCTTAGAAGCTGGAATTCAAGGAGATGAATATAGCCACATCCTCTCATTTTGAAGACAAGTATACATTCTTCTTCTTAGTCGTTAACCTGATGCAGGTATCGTGATATCATGAAGCTATTAGCTAAATTTCCCAATGTTCCTCCACGTTTTTCTATCTTCTGCCATTCTAGCACATTCTGACAATGGAGCGCCAATGGTAGCAACAATATGGTCCGTGTATCGTGTGGGAGATCTACCTCTATTTCTTTTGCCTTTTACTTTTCTCTGGATGATAAGTTTTTCAAGACCATTTCTTCGAAGGACATGTCCAAAATAGCTTATTATTTGTTCTGATATTTGTGTTCTTAGTCTTTTCTTTATGTTTAGCTGGTCCAGTATGGATTCATTTGTTCTTCGGGCCACCCATGGTATTCTCAGCATTCGTCTCCAGCAGTACATCTCAAATACATCTATGTTCTTTTTGTCTTTCTTAGTTAGGGTCCAGCATTCCGATGCATAAGTAAAAACTGGAAAAACTAGACTTCTTACTAGTCTCATTTTTGTATCGGCAGTTATTTCATGGCTTTTCCAAATTTTTGTTAATTTTGCCATAGCGCTTTTTGCGATTGCTGACCGCCGCTTTATTTCTTCAGTACAGCCTCCTTTGTTGGTTATTAATGAGCCCAGGTACACAAATTTATCTACAACAGCGATATTGTTTATCATGACCAGATGATTTTGATTGTTGTTAGCTCTGTCAATTATCATGATTCTCGTTTTATCTCTGTTTATTTTAAGGCCCATCGTTAAGCTTACGTCTACTATCCGTTGTAGCATGTGAATCAATTCAGCTTCAGAACTAGCGAGGATAGTAGTATCATCTGCATATCTCAAGTTGCAAATCTTCTTCCCGCCAATGGTGATGCCACCGTTCCAGTCCTCAGTAGCTTTCCGCATTATCCATTCACCATAGATGTTAAATAGAATTGGGCTTAGTATGCAGCCTTGTCTCATGCCCTTTGTGACCCTGAAACTATCGGTTAGTTCCCCGTTTATTCTAACTCTGGCATAATTGTTATTTTACAGGCTTTTAATTAGCAGTATCAGATGATTGGGGACTCCCATTTCAGACAAAACCTGCCACATTTTACTCCAGTTGACCAAATCGAAAGCTTTACTATAATCTATGAAGCACAAATATACATAATTCCATCTAATACAAGTATACACAATTCCATCTAATAAAACTTATGAGCTTCAGACCTCACCAGTCATTTAATTTGATTCCACATTATACCGTATATTTTTATCTACTGATAGAATGGAATGCTTTATTTGTAAGCAAACTGGCCATAGAGCAGAAAGTTGTACAAATTTTCAAAACACTAATGTTCCTTAATCTGCCGGTGAATAATCATTCGTGAATAATCATTCGTGAATAATCATTCTTAACAAAAATCTTATCAGCTACTACTTTAAAACAATTATCTGGTGAACCTATACAAGGACAAAAAAGAGCCCTTGTTAGCTCACCTAACAAAAAAACTCCTACTTTATTGATTAACTAATATCTAATCCTTAGTATGAAAACTCGTCACTGATGACTCGACACATGAAGAAGAAGTCAAAAATCGATCCCACAGATAATTCACTTTTTTCTGACATTTAATGCAATTTATCGGCACCTAACCACCAGATTACTAAAAATTAAGTTTACAAGAATATCAAAAAGCTCTAAAGGGAATTATCTTTAGAATTAGACCGCACAGATAGCCTAGTATTACAAGCATCTCTTGATATTTCTGACGATGATCACTTAACCGAACATTCACAACATTCTGAAAAATCCAATCACTAACAACTTTCACACTTATTTAATGGAATTGTGACGGATTCTTTTGCTGCTTAGAAAAAATCAAACAACTTATCAGCGACACCAATCCAAATATAATATGCCTACAAAAAATCAATTTCAAACAAAATCATAATATTGATCTTAGGGGTTATGAAGGATAACCCAGATCAAGTAGAGGAACCTCAACTTTTGTTGAAAAAGACGTCTATTCAACACATTTGTCTTTAGTTACAAACCTGAAAGAAATCGCAGTAACAATATGGTGCACCAGCGCCATTCCAGCACCATTTGTAACTGTCGAAAACTTTAATGCCCACAAAATTTGATTGGCGTTCACAAATCATGTACGGTAGAGGAAAAATTGTATAGAATTTACTAAACATTACCGACACTTGTTTACTAAATAATGGTTCCAACTCATTTCAATATTTCAATAGAAAGTTTCTCAGCGATTAACCTAAGTCTATGTGATTTTAAAATATATCATTCTCTAACATGGAATGTTTTAGATGGTCTATATAATAATAACCATTTTCTCGTCCTCATAACAAATAACGAAGAAAAATAACCAGCAACAGTGGTAAAGTGGAAGATTTCTAATGCTGACTGGGCAAGTTTCAGAAATGAAGTAGAAATATAAAAAATTTTGGGCGTTCTATATGTAGGATGATGGGCACTTAAGGGTACCTACATTAACCATACACTTTTTGTATGGTTTACCAAAAAACATTTGACGTGGAGTCCTTTGTCGCATTTTGAACATCTGATGGTTGTTTTTTCATGGCAATGTGCACAGCGTGTTTGCTTATTTTGAGGAATTACCAAATGATCCATAAGATCAAACTTAATGTCTAAACCTTTGGTGGATGACTCATGACCTTTCGATTGTGTTTCATTTTTTTTTATTTTCTATTAATAGCGCAGTGGCAACTCGTCTTCGAAATTTTAACTGATCTAGGTCCCCACCTCTTTGTCTATGTAACTGACAAGCATTTTGCAGAGCTACATCAGTACAGTGTGCCACCAGCGAGAGATACCATTTCTTGTCCCTTAGTAAAATTCTATAAAGGCTCAAATTTTGGTCACATATGTCTACTCCTCCCATGTTTGCATTATACAAATTCACCAGATGTGGCTGCGACACCTAAAATATGTATTATAAAATGTTATAAAACTAAGCACGTTGTTGAAAATAAAAACTAAATGCGTTTGTAATAATAATCTTAAAAAATTATAACTTACCTGAATATTTCTCCGTTTTTTTTGTGAAAATCTTTTCACCCTATGCAGGGGATTTACGCCTACTGCATTTGAGAACAGGGTGAGAATGCTCTTGTCATGCCACTTTAAGACAATATTGTTCTGGTTTTCTGTTTTTTTGAAATCGAAAACGCCTCGAGCTTGCTTTTTCATTTCTTTTAAGTTTAATAGTCGCCCATTAGGTATGCGATTTTCACGTATTGTGCCGGTAGCGTTGAAAGTTTTCTCCGATAGAAATTCTAACAAAGATAACGTGGAAAAGAAATTATCAAAAAATAGATGCATCCGTTTATTAGGCCACCTAGTTCGTAAAACGTCAACATACTCCAATAGAACAGATGGCCCTACTTCATAATCAATACACTTTTCGCTAATATTTGTGCTAGCACCTTGGTAAGGTTCCATCCAATTTACGTTGCCCAATCTACTGGCTTCTACCCAAAGTTTTTAGCCATAGCGAATTGGCTTATTTTGAATAAATCGTTTACAGCCATGGCGGCCGAAATATGGTACCATGGCTTCGTCAACACATTGTATTTTCTCACATTTACCGAATTTCAAAAATGCAGCATTGAGGTGATCAAACAATGGCCTAACTTTAGCAAATTTGTCGGATGTATTTATAGTGACGTTGCCAGTTAGGTGAAAGTAAGATAAAATATATTCAAATTTATTCCTTGACAAAGCTTCAGGAACCAGTTCATTCTGACTGTCTCTTTCGTTTTCCCAGAACATTCTCCGCCTCGGAACTGGCACATATCCACTGAGTAATAACACTCCAATAAATACTTTTATCTTACGTCTTTCTATTTTCAGGCAATGGTTTTGTTGCCCTGCATATCGATTTGATTCGACAACTATTAGGTCCAATATTTTGTCATCAAAAATAAAGAAAACATATCTAAAGGGGTTTGCGGAGGTATTTCTTCTTCATCGTTACTAAATTTTTCACCATCATACACCAAATCTTCAAATTTATAAATCTTTTTTCTCTTTATTGTTTTTGTTCTCTTTGATGGCGTTTCATATTCTTCCACTGATGGGCCATCTTTGTCATCTTCTGTATTAGAGGAAATGTTTTGCCATGTATTATATTTATGAAAATTTATTTCAGCAGGCGCTCTAAGCTGTTTAACAGGTAGATTATTTATGGTAAGTGTGTCTTCGTCACCAGAATCTTCATCAGTTTGAGAATCCGTGGCATCTTCTGGCGGAGAAATAGTCAATGACTCAACGTTCTCTATCATATCTTCCTCGTCCTCCAGCATAGCCAGTGCATCATTTAGAGAAAAACCCCTGGATGTGTAAATATACATGACATATGCTAAATTATTAATATATTTTGTATAAAAGCATGTAATTTACGCAAAAATAAAGTTCTGTATGTAGTACTGTTATGTATCCAACGTCCTACATGTAGGACGCTGAGGAAAAGAGGTTCAAAAATATATCATAACATATTTGTACATTACTGCTGATCCTATATTGCCAAATATACTCCTTTTTACTTTAAAATGCACATCCCAAAATATTATTTATATAGTTTTAAAAATAAAAATGTTGCTTACCTTATGAACGCAACACCATACTCGGCCATTTTCAAATTTACACAATTTTTGATGTAACTATACAAATAATTATGGTGTAACTAATAGTCGTTTTATATTTTATTACATTGGGTGGTTAGTAGAGATCGATTACCTGTAGTCAGCATTTAGTTACTGAGCAAGAATGAGACAGGATCGGACTTGCTTCAGGCGTTCTATGTGTAGGACGTTGGGCATATCTGAGTTAATACCTTGGTGGAATGAACATTGTGCAACTACTGTAAAAGTATACAAATCTGCTCTTTATTAGTACCGCCAAAACAAAAGTGACAAAAACTTGATTTATGTTGAAAAACATAGAGCCAAGGCGAGGTATATCTTAAAACAAAGTTAGAAAACTCTCTAAACAATTTTTAAAACAACTTTTTGTATTACAGCTGTATTCAAAAGTTAAAATTTTTTATTTAAAATAATTTTAAATACTGTATGATGTACCTGATTCAGCATTTGAATAAGAGGTGGATAAAGTGGGTAGATCAGCATTGAGTTTAATTCCAAAACGTTTTAACAAATCAAAAACTTCATTAGGCAATCACGTAGAAATCCCTGGCAAAGGAAACAAGATAATTCCCTTTCCATTTGCATGTCAACAGCGTTTTCGGTTAAGAAAAGGGGTTATTTGCCACAAATCGATTACAAATATTGAATAGACCTCTGGAGATTACGACATCACCGAAAATGACATTTTAATGGCCTTCGGAAAATGCGTAAGTGCCCCAGCTTCGGCTTCGGGGACTTCGCTTTTTTATTCTTTTTTCGAATTTCGGGAAACTCTTTAAAAAGTTCTTTATAAAAGACATAAGTAAACGCTGACAATTTGTGACAGGAGGGGAAGTCGTGTTTGGGACTTTGAATAATAGGTAAAAGAATTTGTATATACGACAGAAAAAATTTTAATATATTTTTCTATACAGAGAAAAAGGTTTTCTGTGTTTGCTAGAGTTGATCCGATGTTAAGATGAAACTTTGCTGTTTTTGTGGTTTCACCTTAAAACTGTTCTAATTTACGAAGTAGTTTATAAGTACAGTTTTTGATTTTTCGTGTGTATTATAAGATTTTACTTTAAAGATCTTGGATCTTCTAAGATGTAACTTACATAGTTAAGTATTTCTACAATACTATATTAATTTTTCATTCTTATAAACTTTTCAGACCAGCTTTTTATCAGCACAAGTTATGATAAGCTTGTTTAGATACACATCTCTTCAAAAAATGGCTGCTCTCTTTTTTGTTGTGGAAGTCTGGATGTGTTTTGTGGAGATCATGTTGTGTTGTAATATATTTGAGGAAAAAAGTAAAGATGAGAAGAGAGTTAAAATACATTTTGTTGCTATTGAGGTTGGTTATTGCTTCTCCGTTAATCTTAATCGTAACTTAACGTTTCTGGTAAATAAAGGATTTTCTTACGATATTTTAGGATGGTTGATTGAATAATTTTAAAGTTGTCATCGGGCAGTTCGTTGCCTTAGCTGGCAGAAACGGAACTTTTTTTTTGTGGATTTCTGGTAAGTACTTTTCCTCGGCAATGAAAAGTTGTTTTATGAATCTCTTTTGCTCTGGTGTTAGAGATTGCAATATTTCGCAAAACATATCTTTTTCTCAGTGTCGATCATAAGTTGGATTGTATCGATGCTGGCTACTTGGTGGATTAAAACTAATGAATAATCACGTTTTTTGTCCATGATTCTCCTTTTGTTTTTATCTCTATTGCGATCAGTTCATTTATCTTTTGGTGATGTTTGGATAATTTCGCTCTGTACTTAATAGTTTGCATGATCATAGTTTTAAATGTGTTTAGGAGTACAAACATTGTTAGCCTTCCCTAAGTAATCACACAAGTGTGAGGTAAATTTGTAATATTCATGAGATTAGCTATATCTCTCACTCTATTTAGGATATTTTAAATATCGGTTTTTTAATTGACATTGTAAATTGAACACTTAAATAGGGCATCGATGGATATGTGTTTTTCTCTGTTGACCAAAATCTGGCTGTTCTCCTCATAATATGATTGAAGACATTTGTGATATTAAATGCTTTCTTCCGTTACCGCTTGTAGGTCCTGCGGACAGTAGGGCAGTGTCGTCAGCAAAGAAGTATGTATTGAGATCTGTTGTGGGGATAGGAAGCTCGCTGTTGTAAACTGTATACAGAATATGCGCTAGTATCAAGCCCTGTAGAATACCTGCTTGAGGAGTGAAAGATGAAATCAAGTTTATCAGCGACTTTTACTCAGACAGTTCAACAAAAAAGGTATTAGCGAAATATTCTCAAAAATGGAATTGACACCACAGTTTGGTAAAGTTTCTTAATCAGACGTGCATACCAGACCTGTCGAATGCCTTCTCGATATATAAAAGGGTTTCGACTACTTGTTTTTAATATTCATTGATTGCCCAAATATTTAGTAATTTATTAATATGTTTAGTAAACATATTTCAGCTTGTTTTTGTTATTTTTGTCTTTTCTTATTTTCCATTCCTCTCCTATTAAAGCCTGGATATCAGCAAAAGTATTTGAACTTTGTATATAGCTGTTCTAAATAGTTTATTTGTGGTACAACCAAACCAGTCGGAGTTCCACCCCGCTACTGTTGTTTACGTAACGCTGTCCAATGCTTTTTGGTATAAAAAGTCAGGCACGTCTTAATGCTTGATAGGGTTGCCAATATGAAGAATTACCAGCTCAAAGATATAAACAGTGTTATGTTTTAAATCGCACAAAAAAGATTTTTTAATATTCGTATCGTTAATGTGGAAACCCAGTCAGTGTGATTTACATTCCAGTCCTCCTGCAATGAGTTTGTTATGTATTTCTTGTATGCAATTTACATGTTCATAAGAAGTAATGACTTTTTCTAGAAAGAATGTAGACTACAACCACGGAGTATGGTCGAGGGTTCATAATTACGTGGCATATTATGGATGGAACTTTATTGGTCTGAAAGATTGACATCTTATAGTGTGATATCAAATTTTGACTCATAGTTCCGACGTAGAGTAGAGTAAAGTTGCTCCTCTATAGTTAGAACCATCTGGATGCTTGATGTGGTATACTTTGAAGCGTGGTATTTTGAAAGCAGTTCTTTCTGTATATTACGTTTTCAATATGAGTATAATATGAATTTTGTTATTTTGTAGAAATATTTTAATGTCTTGCGTGTGGCTAGCAAGACAGTTAGAGTTCCATGTGGTAACACAAAGACGAATTTTTTACTGTAAATTTTTATTAATTATATTTATTATCATTGTTCTGAAGCTAGTTTCTTGTAATATTTTAAAGTAATTACTATTTAAATGGGAATAAGCCACAAGTAAAGGTTAAAGTAAGTTTATTGACGTTTCAATTTCCATTTCGTGGAGTTAAATTTGTTACAATGTGACAAATCATCAATTCATCAAATCAATTGTGACAATCTCATTAATGAAAAACTCATCTGCCGGTCCTGATGACATCCCGTTTATCTTTCTCAAACATCTACAGGCAGGAATCCTCTTGAAGCTACTTGCGCTCTACAATAAGATATGGTTCAGCCAAAGCTTTTCGAGTTTTTGGCGACAATCGCTTAACATACCGATCAGAAAAAATGACTCATCTTCCAACGCTGCCAGTGCCTACAGGCCAATCTCACTAACATGCACAATGTGCAAACTACTAGAAAAGATGATAAATAAACGTTTGCTTTGGTTTCTTGAAGAAAACAATCTGATAGGTGCAGCACAGTCGGAATTCAGACCCAATCGAAGTACGATGGATAACCTGATACTTCTTCATACAGAAATAACCCAAGCTATATCAAATAAGAATGACGTCATCACAGTTGCCTTAGACTTAGAAAGTGCCTTCGACACAATAAACAAGGCTGCTTTTATTTGAAAACTTGAGCAACTCAATTTAGCAGGTAATATTCTCATCTTTATAAACAATTTCTTACAAGAGAGATCATTGAAAACATCTACATCAAATATCTTATAAAATTGAGTTCCCTAAGGCTCAGTTCTCAGCCCCACACTATTTCTTCTTAGCATTAACGATATAAACTCTCTTGTTCTCCCTCCAATAAAATACTCAATATATGCAGATGATCTTGTTCTTTATTGCCAAGGTAAAGTTACAAGGAGCACATGCTCTTTACTCCAAAACACTCTTAACATTCTTCACAACTGATCCACCAAAATTGGAGTCAAATTTTTACCTGGAAAATCTAAAGTCTTAAACTTCTCTAGAAGACGTCAAACTCAACCTCCTCTACTTTACCTAAATTGATCTCCTCTTCAAGTGGTTGATAAACACAAATTATTCGGAGTAATAGTCGATAAAAGACGTATATGGAGAGATCAGATACATAATACAAAAACAAACTGCCTAAATAGAATAAATATCTTAAAAACTCTAGCTCATCATCTATGGGGGGCAGAAGAGGAAGTCCTCTTAAGAATTTACAGAATATTGATCTGCTCTAGGTTTGATTACGGAAGCATTCTCTACATATCTGCTTCCGACACTCACCTTAAAAGTTTAAATACAATTCATAACACTTCTTTACGCATTAGCCTCGGTGCCATTAAATCATGTCCTTCTGAAAGTCTATATATATATATATATATATATATATATATATATATATATCGAATCTTCAGAACCTCCACTTTTTATAACACGGCAACGTTTACTACTGTGTTACTTCTTTAGAATTTCCGCTAATCCAAAAAACATAGTAATTAAACTAATTAATACTCCCCACCCTGTCCCAGATAATAGTCACCCTCGAGCACATTCTCTTTCACAAATTTTAACAACTTTGCTCAAAGACACAGACCTAAAACTCACAACTCCGTTTACTACGTCCAGAATTCCCCTGTGGACCAAAAAGCTACCTACTGTCCTTATTAGCTTAAACCGATACAAAAGCAAAGAAACGCCGCGAACTCTCTTGGTACAAACATTTGAGAAACTTATACAGACAAAGCGTTATGACAAAATTCATCGATACATAGATGCCTCCAAAGAAGAACAGGCCGTCGGATGTGCCGTCAGTACCTCAAATACAATAGCAGCATCATATCAGCTTTCTCCCAGATGTAGTATACATACAGCCGAACTGTACGGAATACTCAAGGCATTAGACTCGCCCATTGCTAATGAGAAATCGGTAGCAATATTCACCGATTTTTTCTCCGCAATTGACTTAATCAGAAATATATACTCCATACATCCTATTGTACAGTGCATTCACAGTATCTGCCAACAGCAGTCAAAAAATGGTGTTTCAGTAACTATCATCTGGATACCATCCCATGTTGTTATCAATGGAAATGAGAAGGCTGATCATTCAGCAAAACTGGCCTGCTTCTTAGAAAATGTGGAAAACATACAACTTTACCAAGACCTAAAGGCCAGTATCAAGAACAACGTACTAAGCACTTGACAAATACACTAAAACTACAAAATACAAAATGACGCACAATTCAACCAACTGTTACCTTTATCACCATGCCTCAATTGAGCAGAAAAGACAATATTAATATCAGAAGGCTCAGAATAGGTCACACTCGTCTTACTCATGGATATCTCATGGCTTCTGAAAACCATCCTCGCTATAAACATTGTAATGAGTCGTTAACAGTCCAGCACATATTACTAGAATGTATCCACTACAAACCTCAAAGAGACTACTACAACTTTCAAAAGATTTTAAGTGATCTACTCAGCTCTACAAATATGTACAGTGCCATAATTCGTTTCCTAAAAGACTGTCACCTTTACTCCTTAGTGTAAATATATTAAGACGTTACCAATGTTTCTTAACTTGTATATAATCAGATTGTATATGTATGTAAACATAAACATATTGTTATAAACTTTGTAGCAGTGTCAATTGCCCATAGTTGCCGAGACACTTTAATTAAAAAAAAAAAAAAAATTCCACTGCGGAAATTGTTCTCAAAATACAATGTGTTTTGAGAACGATTTACGAAATGGAAATTAAAACGTCAATAAACTTACATTTACCTTTAATTGTGGCTTATTCCCATTTAAATAGTAATTACTTTATATTTATTATTACCACATCATAATTTTTGTGATTCTCATAAATGGTTTTTTTGTGTAAGATTTTTTTAATTATGGTGTTATATGCATATTTTTATGTTAGTTTTTCTTATATTTAACCTTTTTGTTACAGTTACATCTGTAACACTTTCCTCTCATTTTTCCAGCATTTTTATTCATTTATATGGTAATCTAATGTCTTCTGCGGTTTAATAATCTTCACCTCTGTAAATGCCTTCTTAGACTAGTTTTCAAGTTAAGTTTCTATTATTGTTCTGAAGCTATTTTCTTGTGGCATTTTAAAGTAATTACTATTTAAATGGGAATAAGCCACAATTAAAGGTTAAAATACCAAATTTTTATTTTTACGATTTCCGAAGTGGAAATTGAAACGTCGATAAACGTACTTTAACCTTTAATTGTGGCTTATTCCCATTTAAATAGTAATTAGTTTATATTAAATCGGTAAGATAGTTTCAAAACAAATCTTATCGATTTTTCTATCAGATGTCGCTATTGCGTCCATAACGAAGCCATTTTATTGTTGCTTCTTAAAAGACGGAAAATATTTATTTTTCACGTTAAGAACGCCTATGAATAGCTGTTGTGATGAGACTTATTAAGTCGAAATACTTATCAACAGATACATAGACGCTTTGTACGTGAAATCAAATCTTTGCTGCCTTTTTCATTTTATTCGAATCTACTCTGTATGAGTACAAGAAACAAATTTGTTAAGGATTTCTGCTTAGTTGATAGACATGTCGTGGAATACAAATTTTAGATTCCCCATGTCTCTATTAACATCTTTATGAACGTCTGTTATACCTTGCAATTTTAGAAGGTTCAGATTAAAGCAGAAATCTGAATTTGTTTCGAAACTATCTTACCGATTTTTCTATCAGATGTCGCTATTGCGTCCATAACGGAGCCATTTTATTGTTGTTTCTTAAAAGACAGAAAAGATTTATTTTTTACGTTGAGAACGCCTATGAATAACTGTTCTGATGAGACTTATTAAGTCGAAATACGTATCAACAGATACATAGACGCTTTGTACGTGAAATCAAATCTTTGCTGTCTTTTTCATTTTAGTTCCTATAAATTTTTAAAATCTTTTTTATTTTACTTTACAGTATTTTCCTTTTAGAATAATCTTTTCAAAATTATGTTCAATAATTTCATAAAGACAGTGTTAATTTTGTAAAATACACAAGTTTCAGACCATAATTCACACTTAAAGCGCATTAAATCTTATACAGCTTCCTCCAAACACACTGTATTTGTTCGACGGCGTGAATATAAACAGTTCACGGGTGGATACCCCTGGTATAAATTGAGGTTAACTGCAATGGTGGTCATAGTTAATCGACTCTCTGCTTCTCCCCTAAGTGACTTGCACACACATATACATATACACATACACATTACTGGATAGCATCTAGAGATATATCTCGTGATAAATAGCCGACCCCTAGTTGTTACGTAACAAGAATTAGAGTTTTATAAGTAGTTTTACATATGATTGCCGAATTGTCATAAAATTAGTGCTTCCACTCTCGTAACAACAAACACAAATGAAAACTTTTAAATTATTTTGGTGTACAGGTTTGGAGTATGTTACCAAACTAAGAAAAATTATGAAATGTACGAAAACGGAAATAAAAAAAAACGGGTGTGGCAGTCAAGTGGGACTGCCGGTAGAAGTTACACTTCTATACACGCATTCACCGTTACAAATTTATTTGGGAGTCAATCTGTACAATCATTACATATGTAATGCTATAGGTAAGACGTAGCAGAAAGAGAAACAACTTATTAACAATTAATAAACAACATTTGACCTGTAATAGGAGTATAGTAAATGAAGGATTGAATCAATATTTTGATGAAAATGTATATTTTTATTTTCATATATGTATGAAAGGAGTTGAATGCAAAAATTTTTTTACACATACTCTGCAGTAAAATTCATTGTTTATTTTGTTATTAATATAAAAATACAATACAATACACTGCAACATAATTCAATATAATGATACAATACAAATTAAAATGCAATATTCATAAGTATTTAAAAATGACAATAATATACATAAAAATACACAATAACTTCAAAAATTGATTTTAGACCAGACTAAAAATTTTAGTTAAATGTTACGTGTGAGATCGAGGTTAGTTATATAAATTATCAACTGTGGTGTATCAAGTACAAAATTCTACAGAGTACCATCATACAATTGCTGGATGCCTTCCAAATTTTTCATGGTTCTCACCATTTCAAAAAACATACAGAGGAGATTGTCCAACTGGTGTAGCTGTTCACATCGACCATGTTGGGACCTAATCTAATTTAGTGTGCCCCAAGTTTTGCGCGATAGTTTGAAGTCACGGAGACTTTCAATTATGTAGAATATAATTACGGTTTCAGGCAATTTATGATGCTACTTGTTGGTCATGCTAAACTGAATTTATCTGCTCATTTCTTTTCGTTGATTTTAAAGGCTATGATTGATTTTTATTGACTCCTATTCATTTTGTGCATTGTTAGTTCTCTATGGCTTTTTAATTGTTATTTGTTCATTTGTCAGCGTATAGAATCAGTGAAGGTGTGGCAGTGAATTGTCGTTTATTAAAAGATATTGGGTGGAATGCATAAAACGTAGTATCTGCTAATGCTTCAAGTAATTCTACATTTTTGTAGTACTTGCTACACTTAAAAAGCATTTTGCTTTCCTCCGTAGTATTTGCTACTATTTACCAGATACATAGAAGGATGTACTACGCTTCTGAAGTATTTGCTATTTTAGTAGAATTTGCTTCAGTTTCGGTGAAGTTGGTGGATGAACGACTTCGGCGTAGGTGTTTTTTGTTAAAAAATAACAGCATTTATAAATGTTCGTCGTAGAAAAATCTACAAACCAGGAAGAATATACAATGACGATATTTATCGTAAAATATTCAGGTAATTATTAGGAATCGTGCAGTTTTATTCATACAGTGCACTGGAATAAATGTTACCCCCATATTAACTCATTTATTTTTAGAATATAAGCAAAAGGCTCGGATTTTTAAAATAATCATAGTATATTATAGCATCTATGTTTCGAACTTTAAGCAATCCGTCTTCAGGTGACAGTCATACCTTTAATTTTTTAAATGGGAAAGTAGGAAAGTAGGGGTGGGGGTAAGACTTATTTCAGCGCACTGCATATGTAGGTATTAATATAAAATCTTTATAAAAAGTTACTTCCATATTTTTTGTTTTAGATTCAACAAAGAAAATGTAGAGTGGCTTGCTAGTCATTCTCTTCAGGATGACGATTCCGTAGAAACAAGAGGTGAAGCCTTGTCACCCACTCGGAAAATGGAGATATTTTTGAGAAGTTTAGGTTAGTTTTGGAAATAAGTTGTAAACTTTGAAAAATATAAATATTACCTTTTTAGTAGTTCCTGGATATCAGCAGGGAGTTGCTGTTGATTTAAATGTTAACCAAAGTAATGTATCCAGAACCTTGATCAGTGTTTCAGAAGCAATTTATCTAAAGAGAAATAACTGGATAACATTTCCTAATATTAACGAGTTATTTGAAGTTGCTTTCAATCAGTGGGACAATACCAATAAGAAAATGCCCAATGTTATAGGTGCTAATGATTGTACCCACGTTAAAATAACAAAGCCACGTATCCATGGTGAAGAATATGTGAATAGAAAAGGAGTATATTCCATAAATGTACAAGCTACTTGTAACGCACAAGAAATATTTACCACAGCCGATGCGAGTTTGCCAGGCTCCGTGCACGATAGTAGAATTTGACGAAACTCAATCAAGGAGAAGCCTTGATAGGTGATGAAGCATATGGTACTGCATCGTGGTTGTTGACACCTTTTAAAAATCTAACCATACCTATTCAACAAAATTATAATACAATTCATGCGAAGGAACGTTGTTTCATCGAGCGCTGTTTTGGTCAGTTGAAAAGGAGTTTTCCAATGTTACAGTATACTTTTCGCCTAAAAACTAAAAACATTCCAAAACATATTGTAAGTGCATTTGTACTTCACAACATATCTAAACATCTGCAGGATCCGTACCATGATTTTGATCCAGTTCAAATTGTAGTGCAAGATGCAAATGAAGTGATACCTGAAGGAAATCAAGCACAAATTCGAAATCGAGGCACACAACGTAGAAATGAGGTTGCGGAAGCTCTATTTTGTAATGCCAAAATGCCAACTAACACATATATTATTACCATATATACAGGGTCTAATAAAAATTTGTAACGAATAATTTGATTTTTATTCTATTAATATTAAACTAAATACAACATAATAACATATTTATTTAATATTTAGTTTTTAACTTTGTTTTTATAAAAATACATATCTACATACAAATGTTGTCACTGTACCATATCACGTTAAACTATATGGTTGACTAATTGCTCACCAGCTTTAGAAAACTCTATCAATGCATTCGCGGCTCGTTCCTGAGCTACTGCAGAAGACTGTTGAGCTCTAGCACAAGAAATTTGAGCTTCGGCTGCTTCAATTTGTTTTCGTAAGCAAGTCTTCTGTAGTTCAATCAGAGACTCCTCCTTCGCACTAGGATATTTAGGAGCCCCGCCTGCTAGTTTTTGGCAACCAGAATTGGAGCTAAAAAGAACGTTTTTATCATTATTTTTTTGTGATGAAACCCCAATCTCCTCTGTTACACCGGCCTGACAAGCACCTGGTAACCTGTGCAAGACTGGATTTTCTCCAATGTTCCATAACTCATAAAATTTTCTTTGCCAGTCAGTTAGTACGATTTTTTCCTTACGTCAACAATTTTTTTAACCTTTGTTTTCATGTTGTTGAATTTCTTCATAATTTGTTTTGAATCCAGGTTTTTTTCGATAATTTCATTAAAGGCAGCAGTTAATTTATTCAATGCAGTTTTTTTCTCATGTTTAATTTTTGGGATAATTCTTTTATAAAATAAAATTTCATAATTTGCGAGAAGATTAACAAACAATACTTGTTCATTTTTGTCCTGGCCTTACTTTTTTTGTCGCTTCGGAATCTGAACCACTCATTTTTACTCACTACTCACTTATTCTAATAATAATTATTCACAAAACACAAGCATATGAAATCCACATGAAAAACTAGTTCTTATTACGATTAGTGTAATGTCCACACAAGGACACTACGGCTGGCGCTACCTTAAGTAGTAGATCCTTCTGGTCAGTAGCAAGTACTTCGGTTGTGTAGTACGGTCTTTTCAACAAAGCTCCTCCTTTTATGTAAAAGAAAATGCTACAAACTAGATACTATTTGCTAAAGCAATAGCATCTACTACGTTTTATGCATTCCACCCATTGTGTTACCGTGGATTTAATTACGCTAGTAATCTTTTTTTGCGGTAGCGAGTAGGAACTTCTTCTAAATAGTCCTATGAGGAAATGTGAATTAATTAAATCTGTCGTCCGCAGATTTCAGGTGTTTCCTTGCCCGGGAAACTAGTACCTGCTAGGGGTTCTTTATCCAGCGTCACAGATGAAGTTAACAATGGCATCCTTGGCACAGAAGATAGTCTTTAGAAAGGTTTGAAGTACAGAGTTGGTTTAAGGGCGAATATAAAATCAATCCTGGAAATCAGCAGCTATTTTTTTAGTGTTTAAATTGATCAGAAGTCATGTAGGCCAGAACAGTCAATACATAACAGTACCCGGTGCGGTGGCAACCTTCTAAACAGCATGTACACAGTAAAGTAGAAAGCCAATGGAATGACCACTACACTATTTTTCCCAGGATTAGTATTATGGAACTAAATGATGACCCCTAGTACGGGCGCTTCTTAATTGTAGAATTGGCACGTGAAAAGTGCGGAGTTTATATGATCTCGGAAAAATACGTAATGCAATAAATGAGATGTGAAGACTGATTATATCAATTTTGTCCATTATTGAAACAAGGTGGCCCGGATCTGACGAATGTAATATGAGGAATCATGAAGTATATAATTAAGAAGAAGACAGCAATTAACAGCGTAATAGCGTAGGATTTATGGTCTCAAGAGAGGTTAGCAAATAAATTAGCGCTGTATGCCAGGTATCTGAACGATTTATAATGATTCAGTTAAACGCGAAACCAAGAAATATCAATTTAAAACAAGTGTCAATAATCCAGCGACAGCGGAAAGTGAACTAGAAGAAATTGAAAAGTCATAAGTAGATGTAAAAGTTCCACCATTCTGATGAGTGATCTTAATGCTAAGATAGAAGAAAAAACAGAATAAGTAACATTATTGAAGATTTTGGACAGGGCGATAAAAATAAAAGGGGACTATTTTGTAGATTTTTTCAAAGAATATACTTTATATAAATCAATACCTTTTTCAAACTACCTAAACAGAGATTATATACGTGGAAATTTCCAGCAGACATAAATGTCTTATAATTGATAGATTCAGGAGTTTTATCAATGTGTACCATTTCAAGGAAACGTGAATAGAGCTTAACCTTTAATAGAACCTTTAAAAACAAACTCAGTAATCTTCTAGTAACCCTACCTACAATTTTATTCCATTTCTAAATATCAGTACTACAATAACTGACTACGTACCATCAATTACATTTTTTATAGATCAATTTACAATGTTCCTGATTCTTTCTCAATTCTCTACCATTAATTCCATCTTTTCACCTTATAGTGTGAATAATACTGTCATAATAATTGTTTATTTTAACTTATTCACTAAAAATTGTACAATAAAAATTCACTCTATAAAATATTGCGGTTACCATAACTCCTAAATAAATTAAAGTCAACCAAAAATGTCATTTGCCTAGATATGTTTATTTTTTATCTACAAAATTTAAATTTTTACTCCTATAGTTGTAAAGTATTGAAATATTCACTTTGTTTACATATAATAATTATTCTAATACATTTGCAGTTTTCTCCTGAAGAAGTCACAAAATTGTGAAGAAATATTGAGACATAGAACAAATAGAGTTTTATATATATATATATATATATATATATATATATATATATATATATATATATATATATATATATATATATTAATAGCATGCTATATACATTATATTATATACTATACGTCTCACGTTGTTGTTTGATTTGATGTGTCATATGCTGGTACTAGGCTAGTTGTTTATTTTGAAATCAGTCAGAAGCCTTTTTCAGGTCAATAAAGTAAATTTACCCCATTATTTACATATGTGATATGTATTATGTTGCTATACGTTCATTATTAACGAAGACGATGTATAGTGCCCTTTTGGTAGTCTCTTTGCTTGTTTTTTCTATCTAAATATATTCGTTATATCCTTCCCTTTTATTTACTCTGACGCATGTTAGGATTTGATTAGTTGTTCATTTTGTGCTATACGTTCATTAATAATAAAGATACTGTGTAGTGCCCTTTTGGTATTTGCCTGGTTTTTTATTTCTATCTAACATATAAATATATAGGTATTCTTCTTCTTCTATAAACATAGGTATTCGTTATATTCGCTTCTTTCATTTAATATGTCGCATGTTAGGACTCGATCATTTGTTCATTTTGTATACAGCCAGAGGTCTTGTTTAAGTCAATAAATCAAAATTTATCTTTTAGTAAATCTATTTTTATTTATAGTACCCTATGATAGCTCGTATACCGCTATACATTCATTAATAAAGAAGACACTGTGTAGTGTCCTTTTGGTAGTCGACTTGATTGTTTTTTCTATCGTAATAGATTCGTTATATCCTCCCCTTGCATTTGCTATGTCACATGTTAGGATTCGATCAGTTGTTCATTTGGTACCCAGTCTGAAGCCTTCTGTTAGTCAGTAAATCAAAATTTGTGTTTTAGTTAAACTATTTTTATTCATTGGGCCCTATGACATCTTTAATCTCACTATCTCACTTAATGTCTTTAATCTAAACCTCTTAAAAAGGCTTTATCATTACAAAAATTAAAATCTTCCATTCTGCTTTAAAAGGTATGTATATATATATTTAAATATTATTTATTTAATATATTTTAAAGATCCACAAGGAATCTACGTTCCTGTATTTGGCTGTATACCAAAATTTTGACCAAGGTAACAAGATTTTAACTTCATGTTCTTTTTAATTAAGTGGTTACATATTTTCTAGGACACCGATGATGGAATGATGTATTCCAAAAACGTTCTGTCTAACACAGCCCGTTTGGGTTTTTAAATATATACCTTTTACAAAGGATTTTAATTAATATTTTAAAGAATAGACATCATACTGACGTTTAATTATATTACATTAATTACATACATTCCGCTTTAATTAAATCCTCTAATACCGGATCCATGTCTCTCACCCAAGGAAATACAACAATATGTTTTCGCGATTACCTACAACATAATAACAAACTACAATAAACACTTTATTTTCCAGATAACTTATATTCGGTATTTTATTTAACAAATAAATATTTTACTTTTTATTTCTCGAATAACTTTTAATTAATTTACGTTTAATTAATTTTATCTGTCAGCTGGTAGTTCAGGTTTCTTTCTTAGGTGGTGCTAGGTGTTTAATTCTAAACTAACATAAAGCTTTAAATTATTTTGTTTATTAAATCTTAATTTAAAATTACTGCAACCAATATTTTTGGCAATTTTGCCAAAAAATTAATCGCATTAATAATTGTATTAAAATGTAATTAATATTATTAGTGTTATTAATTAAACGTATTGTTTCAAGAAAAAGATATAATTGAAATGTCCAATGTTGGTAGTTCAGATTTCTTTCCTAGATGGCGTAGTTACTTTATTGGACAAACGGTGTGACTTGTCATTTTAGCCTTTTATATCGATAAATTTATGTTCTTGATATTTCTTGATGTTCAAATATATTTTTTGACACGCTACGTATAGTTCTGCAGAACAGTTATGCATAATATGTTTATTCTCACTTTCGTAATGCCGGATTATGTAAAAATATGAAAAAGATATTATACAATAGAAAATTTTAATAATTTTATCACTAAAATCTAAAATATACTAAATATTTAATCCTTCTTATTCTGCTTTGTACATATTCCTCATTCCGCTGGCACGAAACCATTTGCCTTTTCCCTCTAGATCCATTGCAGGTCGTTATACCAGAGCAAACATTAATTCTCTGGCATGGTTTATTGTAGTTCTAGCTATGTGTGTATGGCAACCAACCGCAAATTTTATCTACCGCACACGTCTCTACTTTTATTTATTATAATATCGGCGGATTAGCTGGTAAATCTCGGTTTATTTAGCCCACTAGATTTTACGCTTTAAACTACATTGGAAAATATACATAGCCCGTTTCTGTGGATTCTCGTAAATCATGGATACATTACCTGTAAAGAATAGGAACAGAAGCGGATCGGGGAGATTTAAATATTCATGTTTATTCTTGAACTTGTAATGTGTATTTTGAAAAGTAATATTTTTATATGACATAGTATTTGAAATGTTGTCATTATATTTTTCATGGACGTGAGAACTAGAACTGTCATTAAGGATTGAATTTTCAATATCCTGAATGTGTTGTTTTTTGTTGGTAACTAAACTCATTTTGCATTTGTATCTATTAAGTAAGAGAATTTAACCTAGTCATTTATAGAGCCAGGGGGCTTAAAAGCCTTATGGGCTTTTTTTCTCAATTATCAGTTTTTGAATTTTAGGTCCAAATATCTTTAGAAATTTTTTATTTCTAGATCTATGTCTAGGTAAAAAACAGTCTCTTGTCGAGAGTAAAATATCATTAAACCTAAAATCTATCAACGGATATATCTACATTGTTCACGTCTAAGATGGCGTGTCATGGTTGACTAGCTAGATAAAAAAAATGTCCCTGTAACTTGCCTTGCCAATTTTTTAAGTATTTGCTTTATCAAGGTCAACGTCAACAAATATCGGATTTATGGCAGACGAAGCAACGCCAATGACAGTGTTAAAAAGTAGACAGTTTTTTTTGTTTGTTTGTTTTTATATGCTTCTGTTCTGAAGGAGAATAACTTATTTCTTGTTGCAAAAAGTTTATTTTATCTTAAAGTTGACGAAAAAACATAAGAAATTACACTCACCATCAATAATCAGAGCGTATAACAAATATTGGGATTTAAATACCTGTGCTTAAATATAACGAGTGACAGAAAACTAAAAAAAGAAGTTCTGCTTCTTCTTCTTGATGTGCCTACCCGTTAGAAATATTGACGATCATCATGGCAATCTTTTCAGTACAGTTTCAGTACTAATTTGTATAGCATGCACGTCTCGAAGCTGAATTTGTAGACTTCGATGTATTACAAAACGTTGTCGAAGAGCAGACATTCTTAAAAATCGATCTTGAATAGGGGTAGTTACCCGGTTTCGTCCTTGCCTTGGTCTGCGAGTATGATCCCCTGTTTCGAGGAATCTTTCTAACACCCGTGAGACGAATGTGTGGGACACATTAAACCGACGACCAATTCTTTGGTAACTCCAACCTTCTTCCGACAGTATCATTGCTTGGGCACATTCATCTCGGGTCAAATTACGTGATTGACGCTCCATAATAAACACAATTAACAATAATCAACAAATAAACAGTAGCCGAATAAAATTCGTGAACACTTGGAAATTAGTATATTTATAGAATTAGTCCATTTTTTGCTTCTTTTTGTTTTGTTGCAAAAAAAACTATAGCGATAAAACACAGTCAATAAATATAGAGTGTACGAATAGCATATACAAGGGGCTTGAAAAATATAACATTACAATGGAAATTTTTTACTATGGAAATGGAATTGGAAATTAACGCTAATGAAATATTTTAATAGGTATTTCAAAGTGGTGCGTTAATTTCTTAAAGAAGTGTATATTGTGATGGCACACTATATTCATTATCTCTACTACATGTCTCATGTCGTTTTATTTGATGAGTCATATGTTAGGATTCAACTAGTGGTTTATTTTGCCCTCGGCCAGAGGTTTTCTTCAGGTCAATAAAGCAAATTTTACCTTATAGTGTGTCTAATACATCAATACATAGTGTGTCAAGAACAAAATATGATTGAAATGTGGTCGTTCATATTTATTTCCTAGATGGCGCCGTTAGGTGACCGTTATTATAGTGTTACCTGTCACTGTCATCACAGTTTTTTGTATATATGGATATGTTAACATATACGTTTATGGTACTGAATATACTGTAGCTCGTAGTTTAAGGTTATAGGTACTGTCATGTTCGTACTTAAAATCTATGAAGACGGAGTAGAATTCCAGATTATGTTCATAACATTTTTCGATTGAATGCGCAATATTTTCTAGCATCTATTGTTGATATTACTCTATCCGGCAATATCCTATTTTAGTTTATATAAAGTATGAATATTTTCTTCTTTAGACATTCCTACTTTATATAAAATTTTGCCGTTATTTTTAGCAATCAAACCACATTACTTGGCGCAGAACATGGTGCTGGAGTTCTGATTTAAAAGCAACCCCTGGGTAGAAAAATAAGAAGGGTTAACCTTTTTAACATTATATGACAAATATCGAACCTAAAACACTAATATACATAAATAATGTACATAGTATCTCTGCTTGATTATATAGCAAACATCTATTCTCTACTTAGTAATGACTTCGCACATGACTAGGCTGCTAACTTTAGAGAGGAATATTCTACATAAAGCAAATTACAAACAATGTTTACTGTAATACATCAACCATCTAACATCCCAACTACCTACAAGAAGCTTTCCTATCTGATTGTAGCCTGTATCTGATTGTTCCGGTAGCTGCACCCAAGTAATCATCTGTGGCTAAAATAACGAAATCCAAAATATAATAAAAACTTTCCACCAAATTGGTTGCCTCTATTGGCGACGAGAGAAAAGAATGGATGTCAGATGAAACTTGGAATCTTATCAAAGAAATAAAACAGAAAAAGAAAGATATTTTGCAAGTAAGAACTGCAAAAGAAAGAGCGATCCGACGACAAGAATATGAAACAATAAATAAAGCAGTTAAAAGAAATGCAAGAACAGATAAAAGAAGGTGGGCTGAAGAAATAGAAAAAGAAGATGAAACAGCTGCACCACACAACAGAACTATAAAGCTATATCAAATTACTAAACGACTAGCAGAAAATGGGCCCTACTGTTTAAACATTGTAAGATCCAAGACAGGCGAATTACTGACTACAACAAATGACCAAGTAGAGGAATAGAAAAGCATTTTCAGGAGATGTTAGGTACGCCTAGAAAAAACTAAGATGAAATTATCGAAAACAATAACAAATAACAAGTCTCCAGGAAACGATAGCATTGCTGCCGAAATACTTAAAGCTGATCCTCATCTAACTACTGAATTTTTGCTCCCCATAACCCTAGAGGTATGGAAAACAAACCGCATTCCAGCGAGCGGAAAAAGGGGTAACATTATTAAGCTTTAAGAAAAGGGCAACCTCAGACTGTGCAAAAATTGAGGGGGAATAACGTTGCTTTCTTCTTATGGTGCCTATCCGTTACAGATGTTGGACACTAACATGGCTATTCTGACTTTGTTAACTACTGCCCTGAAAAGTCCGGTAGTGGTTAAGTTAAACCATTTTCGCAGGTTATGCAGCCAGGATATTCTTCTTCGTCCTGGACCTCTTTTCCCATGCACTTTACCTTGAAGTATGGTCCGAAGTAACGTTGCTTACCGCGCAATAAATAAAATCTTAACGACCATCATACTTAGAAGATTAAAAAACAAGATTGAATTTTGAGCTGGTCATGCAGGCTTTAGACCAGAATCCTTCTGCATAGACCATAATAATACTGTGAGGGTAATAATGGAACAACGTTTGAATGAAACACACCCCTATACATGGTTTTTGTTGTTTTTGTTGACTTCGAGCCTGCCTTTGACAGCTTATCTCATGCTGCTTTATGGAAAATTTAGAGCTAAGAATCATCAAGCATAAAATAATTTCCATTATTAAGTCACTGTACACTGAGACGAAATGCTGGAAGCAACAGCGACGAATTTGACATACTTACTGGAGTCAGACAGGGATGCGTGCTTTCTCCGTTTGTTTTTACCATAGTAGTAGACTATGTTCTCTCCAAACTAGACTCCGACACAAGAGGGATACAATGGACGTTAACCACAGGCCTAAGAGATCTGGAATACGCCGACGATATCTGCCTGTTAGGATAAAGGTTGCAAGATGTGGCTGATCAATTGGAAACACTTTCCACTAAAGCCAATAAAGTTTGAAAATCAATATTAGTAAAACGGCGAAATCCAGGCGAGTAAATGCAAGAAACAACACGCTATTTACTATCAACAACATACAGATTTAAAATGTGGAAAACTTTACGGATCTTGGAAGTGTCATAACAGAAAGCGGAGGTATAGAGGAAGATATTTATCATATTTCGTATGAGGATATAAAAAGCTCAACAAGCATTGAGCATGATCAACCTTGTTTGGAGATCTGGCGAGTATACTACAAGGACAAAGATCCGCATATTCCAGTCAAATATCTTTTCTACTCTACGGATGTCAAACCTGGAAAGTGACAAAACCCTTACAGATAAACTGCAGGTATTTATTAATAAATGTCCACGACGAATTGTTCGTATTTTCTAGCCTAACATTAATCAGAAACAAAGATCTACTACACCTGACCGAACAAAAAAGGGTAGAACATCAAATAAAGTTCAGAAAGTGAGGTTGGATTGGTTACACGCACAGAGAAAATAATTCCAGTATTGCAAAGATTGCCCTAGAGTGGAATCCCCAAGAAAGAAGAAAAAAAGAGGTCGCCCTGTACAAACTTGGAAAAGATCCATCATGGACGAAATAAGAGGTCAAGGAAAGTCTTGGAATGAGGTGAAGGCCTTAGCGCAAAATAGAACCTGATAGCGCGTTTTCACTGAAGTTGTATGCTATACTTAAGAATTCAAGAACCTTTCAAAATTTAACGTTTACATTTGCATTCACTAAAGCGATAATACTTATTCCAGGTAATACACTGATAATGCATTTTTTAGTCCGAAAACGTTCTGCGATGTAGCCCGAAAAAGTCGTTATATTTATATATCTTTTATACAGGATTTTTAAATAAAACTTTTTAAATATCTTACTTTATTCTATGTAAACGAACAGAAAGAGATCCACTTTCTATGTTTTACTTATCCCATTGCATAATAACAGACCTGTAGGGACCACTGAGAACCTTCTGTCTTTAGGGAGAAAAAGACCATAGCTGCCTACAACGTGTAGCAAAAAAATAAACCGTCAAATATTTTTTGCTTTAGACTATAAATTTGCTTTACTTTCCAAGTCATCTCTTTTATATTTATGTAGAATTTTTCTGAAGTTCTGCTAATAGTTTTCCCTTCGATATGCCCTCGTACATTTTTGATTGATTTTTTTCTGGTCGTCATGACGCAATGTTTGTTCTTCCTTTGTTTTATTTTTAATAAAGGTAAATATATATTTAACAATTTTATTATTTAACAATTTTATTATTTAATTATTATTGATATCATATTTATATTATTTTACAAATATATTATTTTTTTTTTAACAATCTGTTTCTTTTATTCTGTAAGAATATTTTGGGAAACATATACATAGATGAGGATTATTTCATATTTTATATTAAGAAATTGTAGTTGTTCTTGGGAAGTCCGTGTCTGAGAAATAGGCGCATTTAAGGCTCATTCATCGACCGCACCGACCTCGTTGTTCTCCTTGCATCTACCACTAAATATCCCGCCTGTAGACCGGAAGGAAGGCAGCGGGCTGCCGCCAACCCTCAATGAATACCTACCACAGGTGATGCTAAAACTAATTTCCGTTTCGAGAGCTTAGGCCAAAATTTATTTTTATTGGTATGCGAAACTATAAATTGCCCGGTATCGCATGTAGGTGTATATATTACGAATTTTGAGAAACATACAAAACGCTGCTCTAATCTGAGAAAGAGTCATTAAACACACAGGCGTGGTAATATAAACTCGAATAATGTTTCACATAAAGTTTTTTTATTGAAATACAGAAGCAATTTACAATAAATAAAAGAACATAAAAAGGTAAGCAATTGTAGGAGAAATTTAAGGAGAAAAATATAAAAAAGCAATTAACTTGGCAACAATTAATTAAGGTAAAAAGACTTAGAATGTCAGATTAGTTAATACGGACAATAAAATGATTTTAATTTATTGATATATATTTGATATGTGTAGGTGTGATTGGCATATTGTTTGCGAAACCTGTGGTTTCATTCGCTTAATTAGGTATATTTGACGTTGATTCTTAGAACAAAAAAATATATTAGTTAAAAAAATATATAAAAATAGTAAAAATTCTATATTATACAAATGGTAAATTTACAAATCATATATTAGTTTTTACTTATTTTTCTAATATTATCTGAAAAGAAGGAAAATATATCAAGATGTTAAGAGAGGTCAACGCAAAATGAAATCACCCTGTTCTTCTGATATGTGCCAAAAATTGAAGGTTAGAGCCTGTAATGAAATTACCGAGCAGGAAAGGCAAATACTTTTTAGTTCGTTTTGGAAAATTATGACATGGGACCAACGAAAAACAATTATTGCAAATACAGTTAACAAACACACTTTCAAACCAAGTTGATAATTCTAGACGCCACTCATTGCTACAATATTTCCTAATTATTAATGGGACTAGAAGACAAGTTTGTTGTAAAACTTACTTAAGTACATTTGGTATTAAAATATGGACAGTACGCTACTGGTTTGACTTTGAAGAAAATAGTAATGGTATTTCTCCTGCTTCTAATGTAGTTTACTCAAAATCTACATAGACTGCTGCAAAGAGACAGACGAAGGGCAAAGATTTTGTTAAAAGTTTTTTTAATTCTCTGCCAAAGATGCCGTCCCATTATTGCAAACAAACAACAACAAGGAAGTACTTAGAGCCTATTGTAACACCACTTTCGCAACTGTACAATCTTTATCTCGAAAGATTGCTACAAGAAAATTTGAAAAAAGTCAGTAGATTTACTTTATAATCGATTTAAAAAAAAGAAATTTGTCACTGTTTAATTCGAGGAAATATCTGTGTGATTTATGTTGTGCTCATAAAAGTAGAAACGTTTCTGAAGCTGAGTATAATACAGATAAACAAAATAAAGAAAGAGCAGGAATTGAAAAAGGACACGACAAAGAAAGAGCCTTAAAAGGTAAAGCACATGTGTTTACTTAAGATCTTCAAGTCACTAAATTTGCTCCGATGACCCAAACCATCGCTTTTTATTATAAAAAAGTTAAATATACATAGATTAGATTAGATTATGTGAGGTCGTGAAGGCCATGCGGCCTCACCGCACTTCGACCTATAGAGATCTTTTGTGCATACCTTAATCTAGTTAAACTCTAGAATGCCAATACTTCTGATGAAGTTGATTATCTTCCTAGGTGACTTGTTTCCTATGTCAGAGGACGCCAGACTGACCCCTCCTAGGAATTTTAGTCTTTTGCAGAACAGTGCTACGCAGTTGCATAGTATATGTTCTGCCGTTTCTTTTTCATTGTGACAGAAACGACAGTTCTCACTATCTGATTTGCCCATCTTCTTGAGATGATATCTCAGAGGGCAGTGACCAGTGAGAAGGCCAGTGACCATTTTGATATCTTTTTTACTCATTTCGAGAAGGCGGTTTGTTGCAGTAGGCGACACTTTTATGAGCCTTTTTGCTTGCCTTTGTCCTGGTGTGTTAGACCAATATGATCTTAGTTGATTGGGTTCCCAGGTACGGAGTTCCTCTCTGATGTGGCTTTTCGATAGTCCACAGAAGGGTTCCGGACCTTTTACTGGGGTATTAGCTCCTTCTTTTGCGAGGCTGTCAGCTTCCTCATTTCCTGCAATTCCCTTGTGACCTGGCACCCACATCACAGTTACATTGTTGCGTTCCGCCAGCTTCTTGAGAGATGTATGTAAATGACTTTAGAGCCTTTAAGGCGGCTTGGCTGTCTGATAAAATAAGGACTTTTACTTAAGATCTTCAAGCCACTAAATTTGCTCCGATGACCCAAACCAGCGCTTTTTATTATAAAAAAGTTAAATTTACATAACTTTACTACGTATAACCTACACACTCATGATGCGGTTTGTTACTAATTCGACACAACAGCCACAGAATTGGTATCAATTTCATTTGCTTCTTGCAATATACATAATTTGGAAAACGCTTTGCAAAAGAAACAGTTACCAGTTATCCTTTGGTCGAATGGCTGTAACTATCAATGCTGAAATACAGTTGTACCTAACACACTGCTACACTTCAGTAAAGAATGGAATATTACTATCGAGCAAAATTTTTTTACCATGGACGCAGATAGAATGTGATTCCGTTCATAACGCGATTAAAGCAAAATTAATGTCAGTATTCTGATATTATAAAAGAGGCCCGACGTAAAAAATTTCAATATAGAAGTAACTATCTGAACTAAAAGCTTGTTGAAGATTATTCTCAGAATTTTTTTTTTAATTATGACTCCATAAGACCAGGTAGATCAGGTGGTGATCCAACCATAGTGGATATTAAGGCCATAAAATATCCCGTTGATCACGATCGACCAGTCGATCGCGGCCCCTAGGTTAGTAGATTGCGTGCAAGGAAAAAATTATCGGTTTAATATATTATGTACTATCTATTCCCGTCCTAAATATTACGAAAATTATCGAAGTGCTAGCAATCTTGCATGGATCATCGCGAGCGTCTCACATTAATTTTTGTCTAATCTAATATAGTTGGAAAAATAAATAAATAAGAAATAATACTTTTGTTTTATTTAGGTATTGCTACTACACACTGGCAAGCAATAAAGCTAATTGATCCATAATTTTAGCGCTCAGAGCCGAATCGGTTTCAGATTAAAACTTCTTTCAGAATTCGAAAGCTGATAAAATAGTCTTTTAAAATCAGATAGAATAGAATAAACAACACATTTTTTAACCACAAAGACCAACAGAAATATATATTTAATAACACCCGTGGACAAAGATTTATGATAGATTATGTCATAAACAACAAAAATATAATTAAATTATAGTACCTACTGGCAGAAGAACAACAAGGTTTTAGGTCAGGAAGATCATGCACCAAAGCTATATTTATAATGAGGCAATTGCAAGAGAAATCATTGGAATACATCAAACCGGCAAATCTATGTTTCGTGAACCTTAAGAAGGCATTTGACGGAGTCAAATTAAAGGACGTTATCCACTTATTGTACGCAAGAGAGATATCTCTAGGAATAATCAAAACGATGGAAAATATTCACCAAAACAACACAATAAAAGTAAAAGTGGAAGAAGAACTAACCGATCCTATTGGATAGCTTGCAATGGGATAGGACAGGGAGATTCCCCGAGTCTAGTCCTATATGGTTTAACCTGATTATGGATGAAATAATAAAAAAAAGTAAGAACTAAAAAAGTATACCGAATAGGAGAAAAACAGCTTAAAATAATCTTCTATGCAGACGACGCAATATTACTCTCTCAAAGTGAAGACGATTTACAATGTATGCAGCACCAATTAAATTTAACCCCCAGAAAATTTAACATGTTAATTTCACCAAAAAAGACAAAATTCATGGTTACCACAGCAAATTTATTTAGAAATAGAACAAGTGATGGAGTTTAAATATCTAGAAATCACATTATCTAGCTACGTAAAGCTCGAAACTGTGGAAAAGTGGAAGATCAAGTGAATAGAGCAAATAGAGCCGCAAGCTGCCTGAATGAAACAATATGACATACGCGGCAGCAACACTACCTGACACAAACAGGACAAAAAGGATGTTAGAAACAGCAGAAATGAAAACACACTTGAAAAATTGATGTCAAGACACTATGGGACAGAGATTGAAGTACAGATATACGACGTAGATGCAAGGTGGAGAACATCAAGAACTGGATAAAAAATAAAACAGTAGAATGGAACGATCATCTAAGCCGAATAACAACAAATAGAGTAGTAAAGACGGCAAGAGACAGTTCCCCAATAGGAAAACGATCAGTAGGAAGACCACGAAAACGATGGAACGACAACTTGCTAGAATCACATTGAAAAACAGACAGAGTGATGTCTACATAAAAAGAAGAAGAAGAAGAAGAAGATAATCAGTGATTGATTTTCTGAGATATATTGAGCGACTCTAAGATATTCAGCTCAATTTTCAGGTTAAAATTCTGGATTAAAAGTTTTATTGCTCGCCAGTATCGTTAAAAAATTCCTGGTCGGTAGATCGCAAAGAATTAGAAAGGAAGACAGCTGTAGATCTCGAGTCCGATTAAGTTGGCCACCCCTGAATAGTAACGGAGAAATAACTGTAAAAACGAATTTTGATGACTATTTTGACTATAATTCTGCTTTACCAAGAAGACCAAAAAAATCATTTCTAGTTAAAAAATCTATTTTATTATCAAGGTTATTTTCTGTTTAACAAATAAATACCTCCTTAATTTTAGAAGTTGTTTATTTATTATGTATAATAAACAAAACCGCCTATCTTACTTTTCTATAAATTTATAATACAAAATACCGCTTAAGAAACAAAACAAACTGCAATTATGTAATTTCTCTAAAATAATGATATAACCTTTTAAACCATCAAGAATCATTTAGGTCAAATGTTTTTCAAAAAGTTTTTTGAACGTGACTCTATTTTTTTGTCATTAGAACTTTTTTTCTTATTTTTTTTTTATTTTATTTACTTTTTTTTGTTTATTTATTTTATACTTATTTATTTTATTTTTAATCATTTCTCTTTTTTAACTTTTTATATTTATTATGTAAAAGT
Organism: Diabrotica undecimpunctata; assembly: GCF_040954645.1. NCBI lineage: Eukaryota > Metazoa > Arthropoda > Insecta > Coleoptera > Chrysomelidae > Diabrotica > Diabrotica undecimpunctata. The sequence continues at coordinate 54,356,692 of NC_092803.1, forward strand.
TTGTTATAATTTTTTCTATATAAACTACTTTATAAACAACAGGAACAATTGAATATAATATCTCAAACTATAGTAACACACAGGAATCTCAAAAAATATAAATCACATACACAACAAGCACAGACACACAAACCCTTTAATAAGGGATATTCTGTTCTCAAGACCTTGTTTTAAATTTCAATTGAAGTATTAATAGAGATAAAAATCCATATAAAAACGTGATTTATAAAAAGATAATGCATAGGATAAGTGTTTTTGTGTAATGTGTTATATTGTTATCAGTATAGTGGTTCACAAGGTAGGTATAGGTATGAACTTTTCAATGAGGTTTCATGTAGTAGCTGCTTGTATTTTACTGATTGTAAATCAGTGTGAGTCAGCAGGTGAGTGATGGAAGATATACTGTTTTGGATGAGTTTCTTTCTAAGGGCATTATTTTTCTTAACTTGTAGATTATAAATTATTGCATAAATTTAAGTATAACTACAATAATAAATGATCTAACAAATAGCTTTGCAATTATGGGTTGTCTAAAGTCACATCTTTATTACAGATTGCGTATTATTGCAAAATTAACCTTTCTGGAGAATAAACCTAAATAAATAAAATTTAATGTCAATTTCATTGCACTTATCTCCTAATATTTTTTTTTATATATAGCTTCAAACTCAGCATTAAATTTCTTAGCTTTATCTGCTTGTTCAGATACAGCATTTTTAACGTTTGTGTGATCGCATAATTTTTATAAATTCAATCAAGTCTAAATAATGGCACAAAAACTTTCGTTGGACGTAATGGTCCACTTTCTAATATGTTAAAAAGTATCATATTGTATTACAGCTTATATTTTATGGTATATTAGTTGTTAATATTCAAAACAAAAACCACAAAGATTATTAAAAAGAGATTTGACACATTAATGTTCTAGCATTGTTACATGCTCCAATGTTTCGTGACCTCTTTCAGATTTAATCAAATTTTATAGAATTTATTTGATTTGTTGTTGTAAATAATAGTAACAAACAATGGTAAAAAACAAACAAATCTTGCATCAATACGTTATACCAAGACAATGATCAATAGAGCAGCGATTCTACAATCCATACGTTTGTCTTAATACAATTGTCTGTATTGTGATTTCTCTATAATGAAATAATCAAGCAAATAAAATTTAAACCTTAATTGTGTTATTTATACAAAAGTTTAAAATGTACTGCTTTATCTATTTGACATTGAATATATCTAGAATGACTCATATAAATCAAGAAGTTATTAATCTCCTTTGCCTATTATCCAGTTAATTTGGATTATACGCAAAGTATTCGGGTAAAACTACAGGCATAAACCAGATTTTATTACCCTATAGATAAGGGTAATAGGCAGATTCGCTCTGACCATATATTTCTTCTTCTTCTTCTTCAGCATTAAGTAATCCAACTTTGGACATAGGCCTCCCCCAAATCAATCCAGTGTTTTCTATTTTGTGCCACTTGCTTCTAGTTGTGTCCTTTGATCTTCACAATGTTATCAGCTCATCTCATTTGTGGTCTTCTTCTGCTTCTCTTGTGGTCTTCTTCTCAGGCCTCGGTGTTTTCTATTATTTTTTCTACCTTATTTTGTTTGTAGATCCCTAAATCTTTCCGTGCTCCCTTCTTTATTTATTTATTCAATTCTTTGAAACCATCGGTGCTTCACTTTCCTTCGCTTAGAAATGTGCGTCTCTTTTTCATCAACCATTTTGTTTCATCACTTCTTTTGTCTTCTTTTTTTTTTGTTTGCTTTGCAACAGTCAGTCCTGCTTTCAAGAGCTTTCGTTGCATTTCTTTATTAGTTGTGTTCATGTTGGAATATTATTGTTGATAATGTTCTACAAATTGTTTTCTTAGGAATTCTCTGTACTCATCTCCCTTTTGTCGCATTTTAGTTTGATCTATCTGATTACAATAATTATTACGTGGCCTGTCTCTACTGGTTCTCGTCGGTTTAACAAGAATCCTTGCTCTTAAAAGACGATGATCGCTGCCAGTTGTGAAACGATTAAGAGCAGTTTATCTTCAAAAATGTCTTTGTTTCCACACAAGAAGTAATCGATCTCATTTTTCGTCTTTTTATCGGAAGATATCGACGTCCATTTTTGGTTTGCTGGTTGCTTGAAGTGTGTATTCATGGCATATAAATTTTGTTGTTCTAAGAAGTTATATAATTTTTCTCCTCTTTCATTTCGTGTGCCATAACCAGGCCTCATCTCTATTTTAGTTTCAGTATTTTCTTTTTTTTACGTAATTTTGCGTTGAAATCTCCCATAATGATGGTATACTTTGTATCATTTTCTTCCAATGCTGTTATTAAATCTTCGTAGAATATTTCAACTACCTCTTCCTGATGTGTTATTGTGGAAGCATACACTTGTATAACCTTGATCTTGGTTTTATTATCTAGGTCTATTATAATATAAGTTACTCCATCAGAAACGCTTTTATATGTAGAAATGTATGGTGTGAGATACTTTTTGACAAGAGATCCTACTCCACCATATGTTTCATCTATTTTCCCTTTATAGTATAGGCAATTTCCAGAGTTTAGATAATGCATTGTTCGCTTCTTCTTTTCACTTTTGACACTGCTACAATATCCCACTTTATCTTGGATAGTCTTCTTCTTCTTTGTCAACCATTTTCCATCCACTCCTGAATGTAGGTCTCTCCCAATTGCTTTCATCTTTCTCTATCTTGCGCCAATCTAATCCACTGTTTACCTGCCACTGTTCTTATGTCATCTACCCATCTTATTTAAGGTCTTCCCGTGCTTCTTGTTGTCGTCCTTGGTCTCCATTCTAGAATTCTCCGTGTCCACCTGTTGTCATTATATCGGGCTACGTGACCTGCCCAGCGCCATTTCATTTTTGCAATTTCTTCCACAATATCTCTAATCTTCGTTCTACGTCTTATCTCGGTGTTTATAATCTTGTCTCTTAGTGATATTCCAAGCATGATTCGTTCCATTGCTCTTTGCTTTGCGTTGTTTCTAATTTTTTAGCAGATTTTTTGGTAAGGGCTACTGTCTCCAAGCCGTAAGTACAAACTGGTAGTATTTATGTGTTATACACCTTTTTCTTTAAGTTTACAGGAATGGAGGTGTTTTTCAAGATATATGCTAATTTGCCGAAAGCGCCCCATGCCAGTTGTGTTCTTCTTTTAATTTCAGCATCTTGATTTGGTTTTCCTAGTTTGATAACATGACCTAGATATACATAATGTTCAACATTTTCTATGGTATGATTTTGTATTGTCTGGTCTCGGCTCAGTATTTTTGTTTTGCTGTAGTTCATTTTTAAGCCTACCGCTCCTGAAACTGCATTTAATTGTTGTAACATATCATTTAGTTCTTGGATATTATCGGCTATTAAAACTATGTCATCTGCGAATCGCAAGTGGTTTAAGTATGATCCGTCGACGTTGATACCCTTATTGTTCCATTCTAGTTTCTTAAAAATGTCTTCTAGAGCAAGGGTAAATAGTTTGGGAGAGATGGTGTCTCCTTGTCTTACTCCCCGTTGTAGTCTTATGGGATTAGTTTTTGTGCTTTCGTCCAGCTTTATCTGCATGGTGGCATTTTCATATATGTTTTTAGTTATGTTAGTGTATCTTGAATCTATACGTGCATTTTCTAGAGATTCAAGCACTGCCCATAATTTACTGGAATCGAATGCTTTATGGAAATCGACGAACGCCATATGAATTGGAACATTATACTCGGTGCATTTTTCTATCAGTGTTCTTACGGTGTGCAAGTGGTCTATGGTACTAAAATGTTTTCTGAATCCAGCCTGCTCGATAAGTTGATAGAAATCGAGCTTATGTGTTAGGCGGTTGGTTATGATTTTAGTTAGTAATTTATACAGATGTGAGAGCAAGGATATTGGTCGGTAATTCTCGATGGTAATTCTTGGATAGTACTTTTTTTAATTCGTAGACTTTTTCATCTTTAGCCATCGATTTGATGTTGTATGAGTCTAATAGTAACTGTTTTTATTTGTTCGTATCTATTTCAGCGCGTTTTGTTGAGCTTGTGTCTCCTTCAGAGAGGCTGACCGGTTTTTCGGTGTGGAAGTTCAACATGTTGTGTTTTGAGGGGTATATTGGTATTAAAACACTACGCTTGCCGGACAGTTTGGTGAGTGTTTGCAGTATCACAGCCGGTTAAATCAGTATTTGATTTTCGCCTGCGACTTTGTGGTACCGCACCTGTCAGGAATTGTATTCCTTAGCTACGGGCTACTAATGACACAGCTGCTGACCTGTGTCATGTTCTCAGTTGATCCGCGGGTACTTATTTGGCAAAGCCTTATTCATACCTGTCCTGCATATCTACACGAACGTTCCCTAGCAGCCATTGGGACGCGCAGTGTCGGGGTTGAAGACTTCCCCACCAAGTATGTCTTGCACAAACTACTAAAGTACCCCTACTCAGTTCAGCGTCCTTCCTCTACATAAGCTAATACCGGGATTTCTTAAAAAAGATAATTTAAAAATGGCTCTAGTAGGTACACGTTGTAAAATTTTTAATAAATATTTCTCAAACTTTGTAGTTACGTCAATACAAAACTACTTCTTATTTAAAATTTTATAGCGATATTATCACTAAAGTAGTATAAAGTTAGAGCTCATATTCCCTTATTCAATATCTAATTGAGTTTTTCCGTGTCAGAAATTGCAAGTGATATATTTCTAAGAAAAGATTAATAATTATTATTTTTCCTGACATTTTATAATAAGAGATAGGGGTGATGCGTATCTCAATGGCATTACTTTAGTTACAGTTTGAATGTCTTTAGTCCATCATGATATCACTGAAACAAAATTTAGATTTAGGAATGCCATGAGTACACGAGAGGCATTATTTTTTATTTAATGTCCTTATGCAAAAATGTTTAACAAGACATTTTAAACATAAGAGGGGTTCCAATAGAAAAAGTAAAAAAATACACATATCTTGGTAGAATTATTAATGAAAATAACGAGTGTACAGAAGAAATGAAAATGAGAATTGGACAAGCTAGAGCAAGATTTAATAAGATGAGAAAAATACTGTGCAGTAGAGACCTTAGTTTGCAACTCAAAATAAGAATATTACGTTCATATGTGTTTTCGGTGCTGCAGTGTGGGGTGAAGGCCTGGACCTTAAAAAAAGAGGTGAGCGATCGACTTGAAGCATTCGAGATGTGGACCCACTGAATGATATTAAAAATAAGTTGGCTAGACCGAATAACAAATGTTGAGGTCTTCAGAAAGATGACAAAGGAAATGGAAATCATGAATACGATTAAGATAAGAAATGTACAATATCTCGGCCACGTTATGAAAGGGGATAAATAATATGTGTTGCTACAAACCATATTGTAGGGAAAAATACAAGGAAAACGAAGTATTGAAAGAAGACGCATCTCCTGGCTCAACAATCTCAGAAAGTGGTATAATTGCAGTTCCGTCGACTTGTTGAGAGCTGCAATCTCAAAAGTGAAAATAGCTGTGATGATTACCAACATCCTTAGAGGAGACGGTACCTAAGGAAGAAAAAGTCCATCATGGAGAAATTTGAAAAGTGAAATGTTAAACGAAAAGGGCAAGTCTGTGCTACTTATTGACAATTAGTTAGTAAATTACTGGTTAATTTGCAAAACATTTAATAAAACCCTAAAAATATATAATAGTGTAGTTAAATGTAGCGATAGATGAACATTAGATTAGAAAAAAATTTATAATTGCAGAAAACAAGTTATTCCCAAAATTGCAAAGTGCGTACATGACTTATTGTACTCCGTGGAAGTAATAAGAATAACAATCAAAAGGAACATGTTTGATTACAAAATGATCTTAACATTTTGTGTTTTGTATTTATATGTTTTATAAATAACAAAGTATAGAAATATAAATATTTAAAAGTTACAATTGTGACTGTACGGCGGACAAATATAATAATTTTTTACCGATTATTTATAATTTTACCAAAAATAAGATCTTATCCTGATTTAATGAATTTCTGTAATTAACTAATTGACTTTCTCAACAAATTTGGTTTTCCCAGCGAGATAATTTGCTATATATTTAATTAAGCGGTTTTAGAAACTTGCGTCTGTCTGGAATAGGTACACACTTTTAACAAATTAATGGGTATGCATTATTTATATTCAAAAGAGTAAAAGCACATATAGTAAATTAATATATTTATTAGAAAGAGTTTGAACGAGTGAATAAAAATATATCCATTGTTGTCATAAGAGATTAGATAAATCAAATGAGATTATTAGATTCAATTTAAAAACGTTTGAGTAATAATTATGTTTTACACAAACTTCCAAAAAAAGTGAATATACAGTATGCTCCAAAATTATTTCAACAGTCCGTAATTAATAGAGATAGAGAATAGAATTAATAAATATTTTTAATTACAAACTGGAAAATGTCAAGTGGACCTATAATATTATAATTTATGGTACACTTGAATTGTATGACCTTATCACAATAAAAAAAATAAATCAAGGAGATGAAATTTAGAGGGTTTATTATGTTAGACAGTAGACCTGTAATGACAAACGTGAGGTCTCTTAGACGTTTTCCGTTTTCGAACTCTTTATATTTTTCCAAATCGCACACCATATCGGTTCGAACTCAAGTGGAGTTTCTTCTTGAATAATGACTCATAAAAAATATTTTTGACGTCTCCCAAACTGCACGGCTGTAATAACATGTTCAAATTAATCATATGATGTGATTTCCAAGTTTTACTTAATTTATTAACAACTAATAAATCTACCAATAAAAATATGGCTGGTTCGTCAAAGAAGGTAAAATTTGGTGACAGAAATTTCGGGGAGACTTTTCTAAAATAAAAAAGAACACCAACTTAGAAGAACCAATAGTCAGAACATAAAGAAGAATGGGAAAGTATTTTAGAGTGAAAATCGCTCTGAATGGTCTAAGAAAACTGCAAATCACCGAAACGACGCAAATATTGCCAGTGGAGAAGTTATTACATATGTTAACCAAAAACATGAATCGGAAGCATTATTAATCAATAGTAAATTAGAAGTAGTAGGAGTATCAGTGTCCTTTCCACAATAAAATATATATATATATATATATATATATATATATATATATATATATATATATATATATATATATATATATACACTCAGGTGCAAAAAAGTCGATCCATTCCTTATTTCTTATTTATTTGAAGTTGTATAATTTTAGAGACATTAAATTACGTATGTAAATTTAGGTGTATCCTCGTATACGAGAAATAAAATAATATTTTTAATATTGCTTTTTATATTTCTTAAAACAAATTGGTATTTCAGGTTTTTGTCAAAAAGGGTCTGAAGCAAGTAGATATTTTTTGAATGTTGTTTTTAATTCAACAACCATACTAGTGTAGTAATTTTATTTTCAAAACGTGTTATATTTTTATTTAATTATCCTTCCTAAATGTCTCTAACTCCGACAGATGCTGCAAGGGCGGTGACTTTAATTCAAGATGGTCGTAGCCAATATTATGCAGCTGAAATGTTGGGTGTTAGTCGATCTTAGGTTCAAAGAGCAGTTCGGCGTTTTAGCGACACCGGTAACTTCACAAGAAGACCAGGATCAGGTCATAGAAGGGTAACATCTGAAAAAAATGATCGATTTCTGGTCTCATCATGTTTGAGAAATCGGCATCTAACTTCAGTTGAACTGGCAAATCGTCTGAGCGAAGTGAGAAATGTGGATGTAAGCAGATGGACAGTTCGTCGACGACTTGTAGAAGGTAATTTATTATCCAGAAGGCCAGCCATATCTCCAATACATCACAGAGTTCCCATAGAATATCACAGAGCTCGCCTTGCTTTTGCAAGAGAACATGAAAACTGGAGTGATGCAGATTGGAGCAATGTATTGTTCTCAGATGAGTCCAGATTTTGTCTAAGGTCACCAGACGGCCGAGAAAGAGTTTGGAGAAGACACGGAGAGCGATATTTTCAATGTAATATTGCGGAAAGAATAAGTTATCGGGGAGGCTCCGTTATGGTTTGGGCTGGTATCAGTTCAGAAGCCCATACTGATTAAGTTATTGTAGATAGAGGTTCTATGACTGCTGCAAGATACATAACAAGTATTTTAGATTAGCATGTGATACCTTTTGCTCCTTTCATTGGACCTAATTTTATTTTTATGGACGACAACGTGCGTCCTCATCGTGCTAGAATCGTCAACTAATATATAGAGGAGGTGGGAATTGTCCATATGAACTGGTCAGCTTGCAGTCCCGATCTCAATTCCATAGAACATCAATAGGAAGGATGATGGGAAGACGTCTTCGAGCACGAGTATAAGGGCCCGAGGGGGAAACACTAGATATTGATTTATTATCAATGTTTTTCTTAATTTCAGAAAGTTTTGAATATTCTTGTATTTTTGAGTTTTGGCGTATGTCTTTATAAATAAATGTTTTTTTTTTGGATAATCTGTAAAAATTATTTTAATCTAACATATACTTTTACATATATACCTGATTTAAAACTAATATCTTTAAACGTTTTCTTTTTTCAGCAAATAATACCCATGGATCGATTTTTTTGCACCTGAGTGTATATATATTATATATATATATATATATATATATATATATATATATTATATATATATATATATAATATATATACACTATATATATATATATATTATATATATATATATATATATATATATATATATATATATATATATATATATATATATATATATATATATATTGATACGATTAGGGTTTATAGAAAATAATTTATAAGTTATATACTACATAATATTAGATATTTGGTTGTTTTAAATAAGTTATATACTAGAGAATTTAATAAAAATTATTTATGTGAGGGTATTTTTAAGAAATTATCATATAATAATTGTAAAAAGTTGTATTTTAATGTTGTAAATATATTTAAGTGAGCCATGTGCATAGGCAACCAAAAATACTCTCGAAGTGACAGATAGAAATTAAGAATTATAAGGAATATAAGGTGGGGTTATAATAATATATTGTTTGAATTGTGTATTTTATTAAATTAGAGTGTTAGTTACTAATTTGAATGTTTATTCTGATCCGAAAAGCCTAAATGTCAACAAAATTATCAATGGAACATTAACGAATTCTCCAGAGTGCAGAGTGTGACCATTGTTTACGGTCGAACATTCTGGAATAATGATTATGTCGGTGGATGGAACAGATATTTTTTTCGAAAACATCCATATCGAAGAAATAGAACGAGATCGAACATGGTTTCTTACCAGATGATTCTGGAAGATCCAAAAAGATATAAATACCCGTGATTTGGATTCAAGGGGGCAGTTTTTAGTCAGAAGTTAGGCCAGTTCATTATGAAAGTTAGTAGACACATTTAGTTAGTGAATAGTGAAGTAAATTGTTCAGAATTTTCAAGAGGTCAGTCAGAAAAGTTTAGTAAGAAATATGAAAGTTAGTTGGAGTCAGTGAATCAGGTACAAATAGTCAAATTGTTTAATATAGTGAGTTAAATGAAGATTAAAAATTATGCATATAATTTAATGCACATTTATAATTATACACAAATAATTATTGAAGATTAAAAAAAAGTATATTGGAAGAAATTAAATTATATTATGGTTGGAGATTAGTATAAATCAACTTATAATAATTGGATATTGGTATATTGAAAAGAAGAATAAATATAAATGCTGTTTGCTGGTTTGGTTGGTGGTGTATAAATGCTGGTGAAGAAAACTATATCTTAAATTGGTAGAAGCTGATAATTGAAAAAAGTAATTTAACAAAAAACAAGGATAACTGAAGTACGAAGACATTCAGTGGTGATTAGAATCTATATAGTGGAAAACAGTTCATTTAGGCATTCAGTGAAAGAAAGGTACAAAATTTTGTTAATATAATTTAGTTAGTGTCATAACAATTTCAATTTTGAAGATAGTTTGTTTAAATTTTACATTGTCTATAGAATTTAATTAGTTTTATAAGAATATCAATTTAAAGATAGTTTATTTTAAATTTACATTGGCTAGGTTAGATATATATGCGTGTTTCATAATAGTTATAATAAAGATAATTTAAAAAAGTACTTACAAACTAATTCTTTGAGAACCGCGATAAAAACCCTATATATTATTAAAAATACTCATTGCTCATCATTCAAACAAATAATACATCATAACAATTTGGCACCCAACGCGGTGGCTCTCTATTTAAAAGAATTAGTTTGGGAAGATAAGTGCTCTCATATAATTAAATTAATTATGTGTAGAAAGAAAAAATTATAGATTTTATTTTTAATTATATTTGAACAAGTAAAGTCTCAAAATGTCTCAAGGAAAGAAAGGTACAAGAAGCAAAAAGAATGAAGAAGATGTGGAAGTAGAAACACAACCTATACAAGAGGAGAGTTTAGTTCAAGTTCCACAAGATACTGCAGAAATGAATCCAGAAAGAGAGGAAAATGTCAATATGGCAGCTTTGATGTCATTAATGATGCAGATGAACAAGACAATGGAAGAGAATTCAAAAGAAATCAAAGAAGACATAAAAAAATTGGAAGAGAATTCAAAAGAAGTCAAAGAAGACATAAAAAAAATGGAACAGAAATTGGAAGAGAATTATAGAAAATTAGAAAAGAAAATAGAAGATAATAATAATAAAATTGTAAAACAAATGGATAAAAAACTTGAAGCTGCAGAGAAAAAAGTAGCAAATGAAATAAAAAGTATACGGAATGACTACAAGAAAAGGATAGACAATGAGAGGACAGAAGTAAAGAGGATTATTCAAGATAATTAGATAGATATAGAACAGAAAATAGAGTTACAGAAATGTAACTTAGAAGTAAAAATTAACGAAGACAGGAGAAACACAGAAGAAAAATTAGACGATATACAACAAAATATCCAAATAAATTGTAATCAAATAAGAAATGTGGAACAGAGAATAGATGATATTTCACAAATGAGAGACATAGGGAGACCTTACTTAAATTTAACAAATGAGACTGGGATTAAATTCTCTGGTAATATAAAAAATTTGCATCCTAGAGTATACATAAATAGTTTAAAACATAAATTAAGATTTGTGAATAATATTAATGATATTAAAGATTATATTAGAATGACATTAAATGACAATACAGCAACTTGGTTTGCTAGTATTGAGAATGATTTAGATAATTTTCAAACATTTGAAAATAAATTTTTAAATTATTATTGGGGTGAATTAGAGCAAGCCAAGTTTAGAGAAATTCTATATTTTGGAAAGTATAATCAAAATTTAAAATCAAATATGGTAGATTATGCATTGAAATTGATAACAGTTGCAAAATATTTAGAACCACCACTTAGAGAGGATGAAACAGTCTTAAATGTATCTAGACATTTTGATGCTGATGTTGTGCAAACCGTAACTGTACAAAATATTCAAACAATAGATAGTTTTATTAATTTTATTCAAAGAATACAAAGAGGCAATATGACAAGTAATAATAACAACAGAAAAAACAATAATAACTTTCAATATAATAAAAATGATAACCAACAATATAGACAATCATATAATAATTATAGATATGGTAATAATTTACAAAATTTTAATAATAATAACAGTAATTATAATAAACATTATTTTAATAACAGTACTAATAATAATAGACAAGATTTTAACAATAGAAGAAATACAGAGCGACCTAACTATAACAGACAGGTAAATTGTGTTCGAAGGAATAGGAGCTGCGAAGACAGGGAACGAAATCGTACAAGGCAAGAAAATGTGAGTAGAAGTCATAGTAGGGAAAGACATAGGACATCAGATCCAAGTGGTCAGATACAATCTGACAATTCTAATAATCAAAATTTTGTGCAGTAAACTTTCTGAATTACAAGTTAGGCCATTGCTATTATGAAAAACCTTCTGAATTTATTTCTTTAGATGAAGAGAAAATTATTGATTCTATTAATTTAATTTATATAAATGCTTTGGCCAAAAATAAAATGATTAAAATTATGATAGATACTGGTTCAGAAAGTACATTAGTCTCGGAGAATTTTATTTTTAATACATTAAAACTATCAGATATAATAAAGATTCCAAAAATTAAAATTATTGGTGCAAATAATAAGAAATTGGGTGAAATTGATAAACTAGCCAATTTTAAAATTAATATTCTTAATAAAGAAATTAATATGCAAGGATTTATTGTCAAGGATTTATGTGTTGATATATTAATGGGAAATGATGAATTGGAAAAGAAGAAAGTAAAGATAGATTTTGAAGAAAAAATGGTAACTTTGGAAGGGCAAATAATTAAATTTATGCAGAAAGATGAGGTAGAAGAAGGAATAAGAGTTGATAGGATATTATTAAAAGAAAATAATGATGTTTATGAAGAAGAAATGTATTTTGATGATAGGGAAATGTCCCAAAAGAATGTAAAGAATAATTATTGTAGTGAATATTTAAGGAATGGAAATTTTAAGCAGATGGATGCCTACGAGGCGGAGTGCGTAAAATTGGAAGCAAGGAATAATGAGTACATAATGAAGAATAATTTTATTTGTAAAGAAGAAGATATGATAAAAGTTTTAAATTGCCCTGAAGAATATAAATCAATCGTCATTTCCATATTGCAGCAACACAAGGGACTTGTCAATAAAGAAAATAGAATTGCATAAAATTATATCCATAGTATAAAAGTTAAAGAAGAAAAAGATTTTAAAACAAAATCATACCCAATACCATATAAATACAGAGAAGAAGTAAACAAAACAATTAATAATATGTTAGAAGATGGAATCATTGAGAAGGCAGATACACGTTTTATCAACCCTATAGTAGTAGTGCGTAAAAGATCAGGTGAAATCAGGTTATGTTTGGATGCAAGGAATATTAACGAGATCACTGAAAAGCAATTTGAAGCACCAATGAGTATAGATGGAATACTAGGAAGAATTACAGGAATGTCATTTTTCACTAAAATTGATTTACAGCATAGCTTTTGGTTAATACCTCTAGAAAGAAAAAGTAGACAGTATACAGGATTTCAGATAGATGGAGTAGTATATCAATTCAAAGTAGTACCATTTGGACTTCAATCATCTTGCAGTGCTCTATGTAGATGTCTTCATGATATTTTGGATCAATATGAACATTTTGTAATTCACTACATTGATGATATATTAATTTTTTCTAAAACGGCTGAAGATCATGAGAAACACCTAAAAATTATAATAAATAGATTAGACAAAGTTGGACTAAAAATAAATCAAGAAAAATGTACATTTTTTCAAAAAGAAGTCATATATCTAGGTTATAAACTTAACACTAAGGGAATCGAAATGGATCCAGAACGGACACAAGTCATTCAGGAATATAAAACACCACACAATTTAAGAACTTTAAGAGGATTTATTGGAATAATTAATTATTATAAAAGGATGATACCAGATCTAAGTATAAAAGAAATTCCATTACTTGAACTACTGAGAAAAGGTGTAAAATGGAGATGGGATCAGAGAAGAGAACTAGCATTCCAAGAGATTAAAAACATTTTTCTGTCAAATTTGAAAATATACTATCCTGAATACACACAGCCATTCATATTAAGAACAGATGCATCAATAGAGAGATTATCAGGGGTATTATTACAAATACATGATGGGGTCGAATACCCAATACAATTCATTTCAAGAATTACAAAGCCACATGAAAAGGGTTACTCAGTTTCAGAATTAGAACTAACAAGTATAATACACTGTGTCACAAAATTAAGATTTTATTTGTTGGGTAATGAATTTACAATAGAAACAGATCACCAAGCTTTAACGTCTATATTAAATAACAAATATGGAAACAGTAGAATACATCGGTGGAGTCTAATACTTAGTGAATACTGCTTTGAAATCAAATACATTTCTGGAAAATCCAATATAGTGGCAGATGCTTTATCAAGGTTAGAAAATATACCACAAAAAAGGCAGCGAACAATAAAAATTGGATTAAATCAATTAGTAGAAAGTACTGGATTATATTCTAAAGAAGAAATTATAAGAGATCAGATCACTTTGAGTGAAAAACAAAAAGTCCTTAGGAAAGATGGGGTATATTATAAAATAATAAATGGCATAGAAGTATATGTAATAACTAGAACTTTAGCAAAGAAAATATTGAAAACTTTACATAACAATTATATGCATATTGGTTCAAGAAAGCTATGGATGCTATTTAGGGACAATTATTTTGCAAAGAATGACATAAGTATAGCAAAAGAAATTACTACCCAATGCCCAATATATCAACTAAACAAAGAAAAGAATTTCAAAAACCAGAACACATATAAATCTAATGTTGTATATGAAAAACTAAATACAGTTTCCATGGATTTTATTTCAAATTTACTTCTCAGTCCAACAGGAAAAAAGCATATACTAGTGATAGTTGATTTATATACAAAATTTATTAAACTATATTCCTGCTCTAGAACAAATGTTAAAACATTAAAATTATATATTAATCAATTTTTCGAAGAAATAGGACCATTTAGAAATTGCATAATAGATAATGCTACATATTTTAACAACCAAAAATTTCGGACATTTTGTGAGAAAAAGGGAATCAACATTCATTTTACAAGTATCAGACATCCACAGGCAAATCCTGCAGAAAGATATATTAAAGAAGTTATAAAATATTTAAGGATACTGTGCCAAAATCAACACGAAACTTGGCAGCAACATATAACACAAGTAGAGTATTTTTTAAATAATACACATAATTTGAATACAGAGGAAGTACCAGAATATTTAATGTTTGGCCATATAGGAAACAGAAAGTGGATTAGTGAATATAATCAGGATATGTTAGAACAAGTAATGCAGAAAGTGAATAACCGAATTAGGAGGAAAGCTGAAAAATATATCAGAAGACAAAATCGAAATATAAAAAAACCAATCACATTTCAAAAAGGAGACCTAGTGTTAATTCGTTCACTTAGAAAAAGTAATGTTAAAGAAAACCGTTGTAAGAAATTACAACCAATGTTTGAAGGTCCATATACAATTGAAAATCAGAATGGACTAAATAGTTATGTGTTAATAGATGCAGAGAACAGACTAAGAGGCATATTTCATATCAACGACATTTTTCAATATCATGAAGAGATTGAATAATGATTTCTATACCTTTAACACAAATATAATAACACTAATAACTTACTGATATATCCATTTTATTCAATAGACTTGATTTGTTAAATGGTAGATGGTAGATTTCATTATTTTGAATCAATTTGACATCATACTTGTTGAATTTTGTATATATGGAAATTAATTTGTACCCTAAAAATCATAATTTGGGGTTAGACACAAAATTGATACTATAATTGCTATAAAAATGTCTTTCTAATATAATAAAGTGAAAAAAAACTTACCAATTTATATTGATGAAAGTTATTTTGAATGGAAATAATTCCTAGATTTTGTCTATAAACAAACAGAACACCATATCGATTATATTTTTAATTAAGGTTATATTTTATTCTCTGATATCGCATCCATTGCCCCATTTGACATGACAGTTTGACCATAGAATAGCCGAACTGTGCTCCGTTGTTCTCTGCTTTGACATAGACAGCGAACAGGGATGTATTTAACACATTTTAAATAATAAAAAAAAAAAATTGAATTATTAATTTATTAAATTTAATAAGGTATGAGAAAATTAATATTTAAAAAAATAATAAGTAAATTATTTATTTTAAATATTATTTTGGGGTATTGATACGATTAGGGTTTATAGAAAATAATTTATAAGTTATATACTACATAATATTAGATATTTGGTTGTTTTAAATAAGTTATATACTAGAGAATTTAATAAAAATTATTTATGTGAGGTTATTTTTAAGAAATTATCATATAATAATTGTAAAAAGTTGTATTTAAATGTTGTAAATATATTTAAGTGAGCCATGTGCATAGGCAACCAAAAATACTCTCGAAGTGACAGATAGAAATTAAGAATTATAAGGAATATAAAGTGGGGTTATAATAATATATTGTTTGAATTGTGTATTTTATTAAATTAGAGTGTAAGTTACTAATTTGAATGTTTATTCTGATCTGAAAAGCCTAAATGTCAACAAAATTATCAATGGAACATTAACGAATTCTCCAGAGTGCAGAGTGTGACCATTGTTTACGGTCAAACATTCTGGAATAATGATTATGTCGGTGGATGGAACAGATATTTTTTCGAGAACATCCATATCGAAGAAATAGAACGAGATCGAACATGGTTTCTTACCAGATGATTCTGGAAGATCCAAAAAGATATAAATACCCGTGATGTGGATTCAAGGGGGCAGTTTTTAGTCAGAAGTCAGGCCAGTTCATTATGAAAGTTAGTAGACACATTTAGTTAGTGAATAGTGAAGTAAATTGTTCAGAATTTTCAAGAAGTCAGTCAGAAAAGTTTAGTAAGAAATATGAAAGTTAGTTGGAGTCAGTGAATCAGGTACAAATAGTCAAATTGTTTAATATAGTGAGTTAAATGAAGATTAAAAATTATGCATATAATTTAATGCACATTTATAATTATACACAAATAATTATTGAAGATTAAAAAAAAGTATATTGGAAGAAATTAAATTATATTATGGTTGGAGATTAGTATAAATCAACTTATAATAATTGGATATTGGTATATTGAAAAGAAGAATAAATATAAATGCTGTTTGCTGGTTTGGTTGGTGGTGTATAAATGCTGGTGAAGAAAACTATATCTTAAATTGGTAGAAGCTGATAATTGGAAAAAGTAATTTCACAAAAAACAAGGATAACTGAAGTACGAAGACATTCAGTGGTGATTAGAATCTATATAGTGGAAAACAGTTCATTTAGGCATTCAGTGAAAGAAAGGTACAAAATTTTGTTAATATAATTTAGTTAGTGTCATAACAATTTCAATTTTGAAGATAGTTTGTTTAAATTTTACATTGTCTATAGAATTTAATTAGTTTTATAAGAATATCAATTTAAAGATAGTTTATTTTAAATTTACATTGGCTAGGTTAGATATATATGCGTGTTTCATAATAGTTATAATAAAGATAATTTAAAAAAGTACTTACAAACTAATTATTTGAGAACCGCGATAAAAACCCTATATATTATTAAAAATACTCATTGCTCATCATTCAAACAAATAATACATCATAACAATATATATATATATATATATATATATATATATATATATATATATATATATATATATATATATATATATATATATATATATATACATATATATATATTCCACCTGCCTTACTAATCACACAAACAGATATGTCAGATGTATTAAATCAAATTTCCACTCCCAGAATAATTGTTGGTGATTTTAGTAGTCACAATCCAATATGGGGGTCTCTCGAAATAAATTCCAAAGAAAAATTTTTAAAAAACATAATTACTTTTAAAAAACCTAAACTTGCTGAATGATGCACAGTCAACACGATATAATATTCATACAGGTACCTCATCAGCTATCGACTTGTCAATATATGATCCTAAAGTTTTCATGAGATGTAATCCCGTTTTTATATGCAAGTAATCATTATCCTATCAAAATATCTTTCAATAATAATTACGAAGACATTAATACAACTCCAATTCTAAAATGGAATCTAAAGAAAGCCGATTAATATTTGTTCAAAAAGTATATCCAACATAACTGCCTCTGCTTTTCTTAAGAGCGTCTGTATGTTCCGGTTCCGGTATAACCCGGTCCAATCGCTAATGTTTTTCAGCCAGGATATTTGTCTTTTACCAGGACCCCTTTTTCCTTCGATTTTAGCCTTTAGAATTAGCTGCAACAACTCATACTTATTATTTCTAAGTATGTGCCCCAAATATGCTGTCTTTCGCCTTTTAATGGTGGTCAAAAGTTCTCTGTCTCTTCCCATTCTATGTAACACCATTTCGTTTGTAATATGATCGGTCCATGACATCTTCAAAATTCTCCTAAAAAGCCACATCTCAAAAGCTTCCAGTTTTCTCATTAAGTCAACATTAACAGTCCAGGATTTGACACCATAAAGAAGAATAAAGTGGATATAACATTTTACCATTCGATATCGGATTTGCAGATTGAGTTTTTGGTTACTCCGAAATCGCCTTATCTTCAAAAAGGCTGCTCTTGATTGCTCTATTGTTGAGCGAATTTCTGATTTAGGATTTAGATCTTCCGTAATCCAGACTCCTAAGTATTTCATTTTGTCCACTTGCTCAATATTTTCATTTTTTATCTGGAGCCTTGTTATGACTTTGCCCCTCTTACTGATAACCATGGTTTTTGTTTTCTTTATGTTTATTGTTAAACCACACTGTTCCTCAGTATCACAACTTGTGTTTAGTAACGTCTGCAGGTCTGTCTCACTTTCCATTTCAAAATATCATAGAATATAAGAAATTAGATTCAAGCTACATACATAACTAAAAAAAAAACAGAAAACAATCTTGGCAAGAATTTATGTCTTCTATTAATACCAATATGCCTATAAGCACCGTATGGGAAAATGTTAGAAAAATATCTGGAAGCAAATGATTCCATTCCTATGCAAAAATAAACAGATAGTAACATCTAATAACGACCTATAAAATTTCTAAAAATCAATTAATAGATTTTAATTGCATTAAAGATAATTCTCTTAATATAACATTTACCATGGAAGAGCTTAATCAGTCTTTAAGTACCTGCAAAAAATTGGAGCCAGGACCAGACGGAATTCCTGTTAGTTTCTTACAAAATATACCAGATAATGAAAGAAAATATCTTCTTAACCTATACATCAGAATTTTTACAAATAATGAGTTTCCCACAAAATGGACGCAAGCAAGATTAATTCCATTACTTTCATTTCATTACTGATTTTGGAAAATAATAAATTAATAATCAATGAACAAAGCGGCTTTCATTTGCAAAATGTCCAATTGCAAAAATCATTTGCAATTGGACAGAAATGTCTTGCTGTCTTTTTCGATATATCAAAAGCGTTTGACATGACTTGGAGATACGACATTCTTAACACACTTAGTCATTGAGGTGTCAAAGGTAACATCCTATATTTTATTCATAATTTTCTTAACAAGAGACAATTTAAAGTTAAGATAAATGGTACAATATTCAGCACTACATATAAAAAAAATGGAACACCTCAAGGATCCGCTATTATTTCAACACTATTCTTAGTAGCGATAAACAAAATCTAAGAAAACTTTCCAAAACTTGTTAAGGCAAGATTATATACTGATGATTTGGTTGTGTATTCAAGAAAAAAAAATTCTTTCTAAAAAGAAAAACTTACAATGTGCAATAAATCACCTTGAAAACTGGTCAAAAGCTGTGGGAGTGCAATTTTCTACAACCAAAACCAAATGTATTTTATTTTCAAAAAAACGGCACTCTACAAATCCAGATCTTCAGTTATATGGAAACAACTTAACTTATGTGAAAAACTTAAAATTTTTAGGAATGATCTTTGATAAGAAACTATGTTGGAACTACCATATTATGCAAATTAAGCAATGTTGTCAATCTGGTCTTAATTTAATGCGAGCACTGTGCAATCGTAATTTGGGCTCAGATTTTAAAAGTTTAATTCATATTTACAACTTACTAGTATGATCAAAACTCGATTATGGATTAGCTGTATACTTATCTGCAAAGAAGAGTTTTCTTGCTCAACTAGAAGTCATACAAAATACAACACTAATAATAGCTCCAGGAGCATTTGTACTTCTCATTTTTCTTTAACTACACCACAGCCCAAACTGAACCTTGGCCTCCTTTATTTTTTGCCTCTACCCTTGCTTGTCTGTGGCTGATCTTCTCCATACACGGACTTATAAAAGGGCTTGTGTGTCGCTGTTTACTGTGTCTTCTTAGCGCTTTCTTGGCTTTTCAACTGCTCTCTTTCCCTGCATTCCAACATTCAGTGCTCTTTTTGGTAGTCTATTCTCTCCCATTTTTATCACATGTCCGGCCCATTGCAATCTTTGTATTCTAATAAAGCCTGACAGTGGTGATTCCTTATAAAGTTGATAAAGCTCGTTGTTGTATCGATTTCTGAAGATTCCGTTTTCCCTCACAGGTCCTAGTATTCTCCTCAGTACTTTTGTTTCAAATGTGTTGAGTTTGCTTTTGGATGTTTTTTTCAGTACCCATGCTTCACTGCCATATTGGTGGAATTAAGGTTTTATAGATTCTCATTTTTGTATTTTGGAGGACACTTTTAGACCGAAATATATAAAAGAGGGCAAAATAAAATCTGTTTGCCTGCGTTATTCTCTGAAGTATTTTTTAATCTTCTGATCTGTTGGCATATATTTGTACTACCAGGTATGTAAACTTTCCAACCGTTTCAATGTCATCTTTATGTATACTGTTTTGTGGGACTATATTTCTTCTCGTCTGTATCATTTGCATTTTGCACTAACCCCATTAAAAGGTTATAATTTTAACTGGGGAACCACCGTTAAATTTAAGAAAAATGTACTTATCATTAATATATGCATCATCCATATGTGCGATAAAATCGCATCCCACTTTCCATCATACTATAGCTGAACGTTTCAAAGAAACTTATATAAATAAATAAAGGACGAACACTCCCTTTTACGGGAGAATCAAAAGATATATCTCTCTCCCTCTCCATAATATTCAATTACCAAAATTTTTTGATCAGACAAAATACAGTCACACCTTTTCCCTGGACCTTATCTCTTGCAATATGTGATCTAACTCTTTCTAAATACAATAAGCTTGAGACTCACTTACCATGCAAAAATTATTCAATCATTTTACAACATACCTACTTCTTTCCCAGATCATTGTCATATATATACAGATTTATCCTAAACTATTGATGGTGTGTAATCAGCAGTTATAACTCCGAATATTGTATTACAGTTTAAGTTATCTTCAAGTTGCAGTATTTACTCTAAAGAACTATACTCAATAAGTCTTCAAGTCCTCATTTATATACGTACCCAAAAAAGTCTTTCAGTGCATTACATACGATAGTTGTAACAGACAGTTCTTTACAAGTAATCCCATAGGTATTTTAATAAAAGATCAATTACATTTGCTAAACAACGCGAGGCAGCCAGTACGCTTTATATGGGATCCATTACACATTGGACTTCAAGGAAACAAACAAGCAGATTTTCATGCCAGGGAAGCAATACATAGTGCCTTTTCAGTGTTAGGGAACTTTCGACTGTTTCGACTACAAATCGTTCCTTAAAGAAAAATTGACAAATGAATAAAAAAACGAATGGAATCTTTCACAATAGACACTACACATCGTAAAATCCTCAACCGAATCTTGGTGCGAGATAAATTTAAATCGCCAGCTGTTTGTTAATCTAACCCATTTACGTAAAGGTTATAGCAGACTAACTCACAGCTACCTAATCTCCAAATCAAATCACCCTATTTGTTACTTATATAACTGCGACATTAAGGTAACACATATCTTCATAAAGTGTCCTAAATATATCAGTGAAAAACAAAAACACTCACTACCTAACAATAAAGTTATTCCAATATTCAAAAAGAATGACCCTCATAATATTTCAAATTATTGATCAGTATCTGTCCTTAGCATAATTTCCGAAGTAATAGAGAAGGTTGTATACAACAGAATGTTAAATTTTATAGAAGAATACAATTTATTAACTCCAAACCAACACGGTGTCCAGGGAGGAGAAGACACTCGTGGCTCCAAAACTTGCGGCAATAGTTCGGATTGTCATCTGCTGAACTATTCAGATCTGCCGTAAACAAAGTCAGAATAGCCATGTTGATTGCCAACGTTCGGAACGGACAAGGCACATGAAGAAGAAACCAACACGGCTTTAGATCAAAAAAGGCAACACTCACGGCTGCATGCAGCTTATTTGAGCATATTTATGATGAATTAGAGAGTAGAAATCACGTGGCAGGACTATTTTTTGATCTATCACGAGCTCTTGACTGCTTAGACATAACATTGACATAAGTAAGTGACAGAAAGAGTGTTGTTAAGATGAAAGAATCAAGCTCAGAACCATACAGGACAAATAAAGGAGTACCACAGGAATCCGTTCTGGGACCAATAATATTCCTAATTTTTATTAACGACCTACCAGATCACATAAGGGCACTTATAATATCAATGTTTGCTGATGATACCTCGTTAATAGTCTCTGCATATACACTCGAGGAATCAAAAATGACAATGAAGACTGTTTTATACGCTGGTATAATACCAACAGACTAATATTAAACATTGACAAGACGGAAATTATTTATTTTCATTCATACAACTCATATATCTATGACTAGGCTTACCATAATTATAAAACTCTTAACCGGGACAGTAAATGGTGGATAGGGTAAAGTATAAAAAAAAACGATTAAGCTGCTGCCAAAAATTTTGATTAATAAAATACCTATTTTTTGTACCATTCATACTTCTCGCTTGTATGTACTTTTTTTAATAAAATGTTATTTTTTTTTATTTTTTCGTAAAAATCTTTACATGTCATATTAAAGTTTAATTTACAATATAGTAATGCTTGTACGGTAGACTCCAACATACAGCTTCTATCGTCCGACCAAATATGTTTCATCATCGAGAAGATACGCTCTAAAGGAGCGAAGGCGCCTGGTAACCACAAAATATATTGCACCATTTTTACCAGGTGGGTGTATCGATGTGTTGTTCATGAAAATTTTTAAATAGTAGAACCCATTTGTAAACATAATCAATTTGTATCGTCGTCGAATTCCATTCATCATTCTTTGATGCTATAAAAACTTTCGTAAGTGACAGCTCGTAAAAAAGGTTGTCAGTATTAATATTTTGTCGATTGTCCGAACCGTGTATTTTGTTTTCAGCAGATTCTTTGATTTCGTCCCATTTCAATATGTGATTCAGTTCAATCCATTCGTAAATATCGGCTCCTCCGAAACTGTCTTCCCACAATTCAATGTATGAAATTCATCGTCTGTAAAAATCAGTTACTTCTGTTTGAAATTTATCAATATCCTGGCTACTACCAAGATTCTTTAATAATAATTGTTTCGCTTTTTGTGATACAAAATTGCCGTACATGCATTCTTGAAGATTAGATTTCAATCTTCTTAATTCCAAAATAATGTTAGTAGAACTTGCTTCACTTGTTTCCATGAGTAGTACAGTCTTGTTAAAATTGTTTAATTGTTCATGAACAAACCAAAAATATAACTCACCCGTTTCATTTTCAAAAAAATGTCACATTGCACGTGGACAGTTATCTTGGGAAAGGAAATATGCTTTTAGTCTTTCGAATATATTTAGAATTTTCTGAATTGCCGGCAAAAGAGAAAGAAATCTGGTACTTCCATGTTGGATTAGGTTTTTATATTCCACATCTACAAATTCACAGAATTCCTTTAACTGAGTTACTCGAACTGTGTAGATATGAAAATGTTTATATATTTTGACAACTAGTGTTTAAATTTCGATTGGTAAACCATCCACAGCATTTTGAAGTGCATTGTGTACAATATGTGCACCACATCCAATTCCTACAATATCTACTTCGAGTTCTTGTTTAAGTCTTCTGTAAACATTATTTTGTCCTCTTCTATGCACACCTCCAAAATTTGTATTACAATAATTGTCGCCATAAAATGCAGTTACTTTTTTTGTACTGTCATGACGACGTAATGTTGAAATTATATTTTGAGTCAATATTTCCGATGTATCACCCTGAACGGACTCAAAATTCAATAGCTTCACATGTACACCTTCTAATGGTAAAAAGTATCTAACAATAATCGGTGCCAGTTTGATGTGCTTTTTACTTGAGGTTGTTAGTAACACTTACGAAAAAAGCCTTCTGTAAGTCGGTGTGTAACTCTGATAAAGACAAAGGTGCCAACACATTTAAAATGATCGCTTTACATTTGGTTCTCGCAACCTCAAATTTTGATTTAATATCTGCTCGCCCACCGTGTGGAATTGAAAATTCTGAAAGACATTGCTGGCATTTCACCCTGCTATTGTCACTACAAAGCTTTTTTATAAAAGGATAATCTTTTTCAAGTTCGCTTGTAAATTTGCAATTTCTTTTAGGCATTTTAAATCAAACACAGCAATTAAATAAAACACAAAGTATTTTACGACCGTTCACAAAAAAACGAAATGTAATTGCACTGCAAATGATTAGTGTAAACTGAGATCTGTTTTTTTTTAATTCATCAATTCTTGATTTTTTTAATGTTTATATTCGTTAACGACTCACTGAAATGATGTGTTTAAGAAATGTGATACGGTGAATTGTTGAATTGGTCATTTTGATGATTTCGAGAATTAAGCACGTCTTCTGTGGGAACCCTATTAAAATATCTTATCAATCAGATGTGCAGTCATCATTATTAGAATTGTTTATATAATACGAACGTGAATAATCTTATTTATTATCAGTAAATATGAATCCAGGAGGAAAAAAATCATTGGTGTGAAATCACTTCAAATCAACAAAAATTCAAAATTACAACAGTTTTGTTAAACCGGGACAAAATGACAAACCGGTCGGGACTCCGGGACCGATGTCTAAAACCGGGACAATCCCGGTTAAACCGGGATGTACGGTAAGCATATCTATGACTATATCTTAACCATCCATGATAGAAACAATTTATGTTATCTTCCACTCACTCTACAAAGTTTTTGGGTGTGTTCATTGATTGTAATCTTAAATGGTCAGAGCAAGTGAATTTAGTGAACATGAAATTGGATAAAGCTTTTTATGCTATTTCTAGAATTAAAAACACACTTCCCATCTCGGCATTAATGAACTTTTATTATAGCCTTGGTTACAGCCACATGTGCTATAATGTAATTTTGTGGGGAAACTCAGTAGATAGTAACAAAGTGTTCATTACCCAAAAAAAATTACCCGTAAATTTTTTAATTTGAATTATCAACAATCTTGTAAACCAATCTGAATTAAACATAAAATTTTAATTTTCTACTGCCTATATATCTATAAATATTTACTTTATGTAAAAGAGGAAATCAATACATTTCCAGTAAATTTAGACAATCACTATTACAATACAAGAAGTGCTGAATCTTTAAGAGTTCCTAAACACAGAACATCCAAATTTCAAAATTGCTTCAGATATATGGGACTGACCTTATACAATTATTTGCCAAAAACTGTGAAAGAAATACCACTTTCCTCTAAATTAAAAAAAATATTAAAGGTTTACTGTTACGTTGCACCTCGTTTAAAATCGTCAATAAAATCCTACACTGCACTATCAGACCGAATGATTCTTTTACAGCTGTATGGGTCCCCATTTGATTTGAACATAATACAGATATGCGCACCTACAGCTGACAAAGAGGAAACAATAATGGAAGACTTCTACGAACAACTAGAAATCTTAATTAATGCAACCAAAAGAATGAAATAACACTTATAATTGGAGATGTCAACGCGAAAGTAGGACGAGGCAAAACAGGAAAGGCAGTGGGAAATTTCGGACTTGGTGAAAGAAACAAAAGAGGAGATCGTCTAGTTAGTTACACAACCTACTACTTACTAACACTCTCTTTAAGCTCCCGCACCGTAGACTCTATACCTGGAAATCACCGGCAGACTCACCTGGTAAAATAATCAGAAATCAAATAGATTAATATCGCTGCACCAATCAGGTTTAGAAACTCCATCAAAGCCGTAAAAACTTACCAGGGTGCGGACGTAGCATCAGACCACAATCCGGTGGTATGTAAGTTTGAAGTAAAGTCAAAAAAGCCCAATGTAAAGAACAGGACCGAAACGCTAGATATTAGGTAGCTTTTCAACAATAATATTAAACAACAGATGCAGGAGAATTTAAATACCGATATATCAAAAATCATTAAAAATAACAATAAACCGCTGGAAAAGTAGAGTAAAATTAAAGAAGAGGTTAGGACTTCAAGCACTAAGTTTTTACTACCTGATAAGAGAAAAAAGAAAGACTGCATGACTGCAGAAATCCTTGACATGATGGAAGAGAGACAGATATATAAAACGAAAGATACTGCCAAATACCGTGAAACCCATAGACGAATAAGAGCTGAGATAAGAAAAACTAAAGAGAAATGGTTCTCGGAGAGATGCGAAGAAATCGAACAGTGCGAAAAGGTATACGACTATCACAATATGCATAAGAAGATAAAGGAACTCACAACAAAGAAAAGCTACAATATTTTATCGAAAGGGCTATGCGATGATAATGGAAATCTACAACTAGACCCTGACAAAATAGTTAAAATCTGGGAAACTTATGTGGAACAACTGTTTAATGATGACCGTCCTAGTGGGTATGCACTGAGCAATTATGATACTGGCCCTTCTATTCTAAAATCAAAAGTGGAGAATGCTATAAAGGGTCTTAAAAATATCAAAAGACCAGGCAACGATAACGTATACGGGGAAGTATTGAAAATGCTGTGCGAAACAAACAGTCAATTTCTAGACTCACTCATCAGACTCTTTAACAATATTTATAACAGCAGGGAGTTTCCTGAAGACTGGCTAGAGTAAACTTTTGTTGTCATACCGAAAAAACCAAAAGCAAAGTCTTGTGATCAACATCGGATGATAAGTCTAATTAACCACATTTCGAAGGCATACACCAAGGTTATTTACAACAGAATAAGCAAAAAATGCGAGGATAACATTGGAGATTCGCAGTTTGGGTTTCGGAATTCTCTTGGGACAAGAGAAGCACTTTTTAGTCTACAGGTACTCATCCAGCGCTGCAGAGATATGAACAAAGACGTGTACATATGCTTTATAGACTACGCAAAAGCATTCGATAACGTAAAGCACGAAAATATAATTAAAGTTCTCCATAAGATCGGAGTCGACTACAGAGACATTCGAACAATAGCGAGTCTCTATTGGGGTCAAACAGCTAAAGTGAAAGTAGGATCTACATTGACCAATAAAACTGAGATCAAGAAAGGGGTACGACAGGGCTGTATCTTGTCTCCTATTCTCTTTAATATATACTCAGAAGAAGTATTTAAGACAGCGCTGGAGGAAAGCACAGAAGGCATAAAGATAAATGGAGAAATAATTAATAACATAAGGTATGCTGATGACACTGTGATTCTAGCAAGTAGCATGGAGGAACTGAGTTGCCTAATGAGTAAGATACAAAAAACAAGTGCACAATACGGACTCAGACTAAATATCACAAAAACCAAATGAATGTTAGTAAGCAAAACCCAACAACCACCACAACAACTGATATTAGACAATGAAAGAATTGAACACGTGGATTCGTACATCTACTTGGGAACAACAGTTAACTCAAATTGGGATTAAGCGAAGGAAATACGTATGTAGAAAAGGCAAGAGCATCGTTCACTAGCATGAAGCAAATTTTCACCTCTAAAAGCCTCACCCTACCTCTCAAAATTCGACTTCTGAAATGTTATGTATTCCCGGTTTTGTTATATAGAATGGAGGCGTGGACAATGACCGCAACATTGATGAAAAAAGTAGAGGCCTTCGAAATGTGGGCTTTCCGACGTATATTACGTATATCCTGAACTGAGCACGCGACCAACGAAGAGGTACTATGTCGGATAGGTAAAGGGAGAGAGGTAGAAATAAGTATAAAGAAAAGAAACACGTTGGGTCACGTTATGAGACATAATAAATATAGAGTACTACAGCTGATCGTTCAAGGGAAAATAGACAGCAGAAGGGGTCCAGGGAGGAGAAGACACTCGTGGCTCCAAAACTTGCGGCAATGGATTGGATTGTCATCTGCTGAACTATTCAGATCTGTCGTAAACAAAGTCAGAATAGCCATGTTGATTGCCGACGTTCGGAACGGACAAGGCACATGAAGAAGAAGAAAGGTTTACTCTTAAGAAAAGCATATTATTCTTTACACTGTGAATATTGTATTATACACATTAATGTTTTTTATACTGAATTCTGTAGTGACGTATCCTATACATTTATTTTGAATGTCTTAAAGGAACAATAAAGTATGAGTATGAGTATAAGTATGAATATAAAAGCAGTCTTAGGAGCACATTGTAAATTTACATATATGTTTAGTTACCTAAAAATATTAATGTTTTAAACAAACTGTAACTATTAATGTTTCGTTAACCCTCATTAAAAATTGTAAGATATGAAATTCTTACCAAATTGTAAACCTTTAATTACCTTGTAACCTGCAATTAATCAAAAATACTGTTTAGATTTAACTATCTATGTATTAGCTATAGTACAGCTAATAACCCAAAGTGGTTAATGCTGTTATCAATAAAATAAAAAAAACCTGCAAATCCTGGATTAATCCGCGCTTACAATAAAATGGACAAATATACGTATTTCTAGACAAAGACAATATAATGCCCAGTGATACTCTAAGACGAATAAAATAAAGCTTAACTCTTAAAAGTTTTGTTAGCTTCAATTTTTAAATGAAATGATAAACAAATTAGATAAATATTTGCTATAGACAGGTTATGTAGAGACATATTTTGATGCATGACTTTAGCACTGCCTGATCTGCTTATTTTAAGCTCGTTCTTCAATCAATAACATAGTCAGTTCTTCTTTGAAAAAAGTCTCCTTTGGTTTATTCTCGTTGGTATTATTTTCATAATAAACAATATAAGCAGCAAGTAAGAAGATGTTACGTATTTTGTCGAAATTAATAAGTGGCCACCTATACGATAGCAGTTGCGTAATGTATCTCGACCATTTGATCCATTTTATCAACACCAGTTTTGTATTTATTATAAATACATAAAATAAAATTGACATATATATATATATATATATATATATATATATATATATATACGCATATGCATTTTGTATATAATATATTTATCTATCGCTATATTTTATATCGAGTGGCACTAAATAAAGGAGTTTAAAAATCATTTGTACATATCTTTTATTTCTTTTACCAGCAAATATTTTAAAAATACATAACATATATTTTTAGGTAACCATTACCGCATTGTTGGAGGTAACGATACCACCATTGAGAAGCATCCATGGATAGTGTCAATCCAGTTCTTAAGAGTACACTTTTGTGGCGGAGCTCTTGTAGACGAAGAAACGGTTATAACAGCTGCCCATTGTTTTAATGAGTAAGTTAAGGTTTAGGTGTAAATAAAAAACCATGGTACTTGCTAGAATAGTGAACTTAAAGATCAACCTGTTCGTTAGAGATTTTTCGAAAATTTTCGACAATATTTTTGGAGTTATTCGTGACTGAAAGTTCGCAAATTAAAGTAGTCTTTTACTCATCGAATACAAAAATCCAAACATATGATATTGAATAATCATAAAATGGAAAGTTTTCTATGGAAAACTTAAAAACACTTGTTAAAGATCTTAAAAAACCTTTAAAATAACCACAGCTAAAAGTAATTTTGCATGAAAATTAATATAAGCTATTACTAAAATAAAGTCTGCTTCTATTTTTTATGATTCATTAAGTAACAAACCCACTCCTGCCAAAACCACCCAGATTGAAACTATTCCTTGTTCGTTTCCAGTTTACTTCATTAATATACAAACAATACATTCTGGAAGTTTAAGTGGTTTAAAAGGTTAAGTTTTTTAAATGTCCGAGTTTAAATTGAAGACACTACTTTTGGAATTTCTCAAAAAATTACCTTTTTTTTATAATAGCCCAACAATTAAAAAAAGTACCAAAACTGCACATATTGACATAGAGTAGATTTTGATCTTTGAGCTATTTTCTATGTACTATCAAAATTTTAGCCAAATTCATGCATATTGCAATATTTCAGTTACTACGGATAAAGAAGTTAACTGCACCGATGAAGAAAACAAAAAATCATTGACAACACTGCAAACACTAGTGTGTTAGAAGACGATCCATTTACGGAAAAGTAAGAAGTTTTATTCACTGAAAAACATATATAAAAAAATCACGAAAAAATGATCACTCGAAACATCTCAACATCCGATGTTTACTATTGCCGCCAACTCAACTTCATATCACTTAATATTCATGTTCTGTCAAATGCAACTTGAGTGTTTGATACGTACGACGAAAGTGTTGCCCAAAAGGGTGCCGATGATGTCTGTTTGATATTGGAACACTTTTTTTGCATATTTTGGACTCCAACATATGCGATTTATTAATTTTTTGAGAGTCGTGCGGCGGCCAAAATAAAAATTCACTTTATCTACTACAAGTGAAAAAGCTTAACTGATTTGACACAGTGAAAATGATATTTCCTGTTCGTGGACACTCTTACCTAAAGTGCGAAAAGAACATGGGTCTTGTGAATTCCAAATCTTATACGGAAATACCGGAGAACTCGCAGTAAACCATCACCATTTAAGGTAATAAACTGTGCGGATGAAGTTACCTTTCATCCATTATGGACTGACATGGATCGAATATTTGTTCCATTTTTATGTGTCAAAATGTCCTACGGCAACCAGGCCTATCAGAATTCTAAAAATAAATTAAAAGAAAACACCCACGTGTTTTGTTATACAAAGCTCACTATATTGTCTTATATCTTACAGCCGTGGTAGTCCCCCCGAAAAGTCAGGCACGTAAGAGAAAATTGGGCCTGGTTCCATTAAAGAAGTTAATAATAAACCTCTGCCGATTAAGACTGCTAAATTGCATAATTTATTGCACCTAACACAATTCCTGACAAACCCTGGAGCGCATTCCTTTTACCAAGACTAGTTTTCCATGCCAGTGCAAATGAATGTAGTGATGTGGAATTTGTCGAATCCACCAATCGACATTTAACGTGTAAAATAGATCAGAGTCCAGCTCCCTAATTAAAAATGTAAAGATTTCAAGCACATATAAATAATTAGCAAACTATTTTGTTTTTCATTCGTTTATTAACAAATCTTATAGATAAACTCATAATTAAAAATGTTGTATTTCATTTTCCTAAATCAAAATATACACCTTTAAACTTCAAAAATCCGATTTGTATAAAATAAACAAAATCTGATTCTGACGTTCTTTCCCGTGGCCCATTATTTAATAATAATAATTCAAGCGGTGACATTAAAAAGGAAGTAAGTGCCAAAATTTTCAAAACATCGTTTTTTCCTTTAAAATATAGTCTAAACTAAGGCCAATGTCATTGACAAAGAGACAAGTGACTTTCTCATCAGTCTGTTATTTTTAGAAAACGCCAAGAGACAGTACTGGTGGTAACATTGTCGTAGTTGGCAGATAATTTTTTTGCTTCTTCTTTAAAATTTTGTTTTTGGCTTTTACTTGCTTTTCATTGTCAGTGCTTCAAAAACATTGTCATGTTAAAAAAAAATATTCAGAATCTTAGCACAAGTATTTACTTTCATTAAGAGAAATATGAAATTATGCATCTACAATAAAAATGAATCTTTTTATATTAATATTTTTACTATAGCCCTGTGTTTCGGGTTAAGGCTTAATATTATCGAAATAATCTCGTTAGAATCATATTAATAATTGGGCGTTCTCTGATGACGCAACTGAAATTCTGTATAATTTGAAGAAAATCGAAGTAGTGAAACGTAGAGTGATCTTATATTGATCTCGTTTTAAATAATATGTTTGTTTGTTCTGTTATTTTAGTTATTTCTGAAGGATTCTATTCACCACAATATCGTCGACAACATTTGTTAAAAAATTGATCATTCTGCCGAAACTATCAATTTCCGATCTCCGCTCACTAAAAAAAATACCAATAAGTGACAAGGAATTTCCAGAAGTAGGGTCTCCCAAGATATTGAACTTTGACCACAATATATCTATAAAGATGTATCAGTATCTAAAAAGAATAAACCTGTGATTTTTTTAAATATGACAGGCTACATGTATTGGTATTTTATAACCTTCTCCTTTAGCTGCTTTTTATGAGTTCTACTGTTGTAGTGTATCTGGTAGGATAACCATTGTAGCGGGAACTGCTGATTTAACTCAAGAAGGTACGTCTATTAAAGTTCAAAGCATTTTAATCCACGAGAACTACAATCCTGATGTTGCTCCTTTTGATTATGACATTGCAATATTAAAGGTATGTATTTTATTAGTTTTAAGATTATAATTAATTCAAGTAGCATTGCTATATAATATTTTAGAATATATTAGCTCCCCTCAATAATTTAATACACATTAGTTTATTATTTTTCTATTTCTTTACCTTTTTCTTCTTCAGGTGCCATCTCCGCTACGGAGGTTGGCAATCATCATAGCTATTTTAATTTTTGAGGCAGTATCTCTAAATAGTTGTTTTGAGCTGCATCCAAACCATTCTCTTATATTCTTAAGCCATGAAATTCATCTTCTTCCGATGCTTCTTCCGCCATCTATCTTTCCTTGCATTATGATTTGCAGGATGCCATACTTCTCGCCCCGCATCACCTGTCCGAGATACTGTAGCTTTCTTTCTTTAATTGTAAGCTCAAAATCCTTCTCTTTACCTATTCTTCTAAGTACTTCATTGTTCTTAACTCTATATACCCATTTCAAATTTCAAAGGCGTTAAGTCTTCTCATTGTGTCTAGCTTTAACGTCCACGATTCCACTCCATAGTATAGTACACTGTATACGTAACATTTTGTTAGGCGTATTTTAAAAGCTAATGTTAAATCTTTGACTTTGATTTCTGCAGTGTAGAAATTATTTTCTGTTATGTGTTCCTAGGTAAGTTGTACTTTTTTATTCTTTTGATCTGCTGGCCCTCTACTATCAACATTTTGTTAGTATTATGGTTGTTTTTAGAAATTTTCTCAAACTTTGTCTTTTTGATATTGAGCGAAAGTCCGTACTCCCTACTACACATTACTATTTTATTTATGGTACTCTTTTCAGGTCTTGTAAACTATCGGCTATTATTACTGTATCATCTGCATATCTGATGTTGTTAACTAAGACTCCATTTACTCTTATGCTGACTGTTTCATCTTCCAGAGTTTCTCAAATTACCTCTTAAGATTAAGCGTTAAATAATAGAGGTGATAGTATGCAGCCTTGTCTGTCTTCTTTCTTTATTTCCATTTCTTCAGATGTCTTTTCAATTCGTACTATTGGTCGCTCATTGTAATAAAGGTTTGTCATTATGAGTCTTAAATCTCTTTTATCTAGGTTCTTATTTTTTAGAATTTCCACGAGTCGGTCATGTTTTACTTTATCAAACGCTTTATTGTAGTCTATAAAACATATTGTGTGTCACTAATATCCAGCTCCAGTTTAGAGTGAATTCTGGCGTAGATAATTTTTAACAGAATTTTCAAGGTATATGACATTAAGCTTATGGTTCGATAGTCACTGCACTCTTTGGCATTCACTTTCTTTGGCAAAAACACAAATGCTGATGTCAACATTTCTCTAGAGATGATTCCCGTAGTATAGATAGCGTTCAACAGTTCTACTATTATGTCCAGGTTTTTCTCGTTGACCAACTTTAATAGCTTACTTGGTAATTCATCTGGACCAGCAGATTTATTAGTTTTCATTAAGTTTAATGTCTGACTAACCTCTGATTTGGTTATCTCTGGGCCTACATCTCCCGTTTGGCTGTCTACAGATGCACTAGCTTCTCTCTGGTCATGAGATAATTCCTCGATGTACTCTTTTCATCGTCGTAGTTTTTGTTCTGCCTCCAATATAATATTTTAAATTTTGTCGAGCAATATATTCGAGTTTCTTCTACTTCCTACTCCAACTAGTTTTTTGACTTTTTTATGTAGATTAAAGTGGTCATATCTGTTTTGCAGTTCTTCTATTTCTTTCCATTTTTTAGAGAAGTAGGTTTCTTTAGCCTCCCTAATTTTTCTTCTTATTTGGTTTTGAAGCTGTTTATAGCAGATCGTATTGATGGTTTTGTTTTTTCTCCTTTCATTTATCAACTCTAGAATTTCCTCGGTCATCCACTCTTTTTTCTTACATTTGGTTGTTGTAAGTACTTTCTTACTTGGCTCTAATATATCTTTACCTATCTTTTTTTTTATTTAAAAGATACTTTTTAAGCAATGCTTTATATAATGTTGAATAAAAACTTATTCCTAGATCTAAATATATGGTCTCAGATACCAAAAATTGTGATTTTGTAATTTTGTATAGAAAATAAAGGATTTGTAATAGAAGGATGTAATATAATGGGTTCGAAACCAGCTTTAAATAGTAAATATCCATCTGAAAAATGATTCGGAAGAAAAATTGCACTAGAAGCCGTCTGAAAAAAAATTATAGAAATGTAGATAGAAGAAACTTACAAAATAATTGCTCACAAATTAATATCAAAGGATATCAGATCGATCAAACGCTGTATGTACTTTGTACATACTAAAGAACTGCCCCTAAGAAATGTTTCAACTTTCTCAATGACTATTATAATTTTTTAAAATGTATTTAAATATACTTTGTCAATAAATTTTGTAATTATTTCTAGCTATCTGAGAAGATTACATTTTCGGATAAAATACAACCTATAAATTTACCGGTAGAGGATACTGCTGTACCAGAAGATACACCAGTTTCAACTGCTGGTTGGGGATTAACTGAGGTAAGTTTAATAGTACAAGATCCTACTGCAGGATAACTATCGTATTTTTTTTAATAAATTAACAAAATAGAATGTGTGTTCCAAAATTAATTTGGAGTATTGCTGTGTAGTGCAGTCGTTAGAAAGTTGACCCCTAAAAATCATACGAACCAGCTGAATTTTGGAGAGAATATTAATTTTGGAACCTAAAAAAAACGCAAAAAAGTTTACTACTTTTACCCTCGGGCAGTTCAAACATAATCTGTTTTACATTTCTGAAATTAGTACAAAGAGGAAAATCCAAATATTAAATAAAAAAGTGGGAAAGTAATTAAAAAAATAAAGGGATGATACTGGGGTGAGAGGGTTCATTTCCCAGCAACCTTAAATCTGTCACCTTCGTGTTAAGATCATTGCCTCTCTTTTTTTGAGAAGATTCCACGCTTCGATCTCATTCCGGTAAATTATCTCGATGTATTATAATCACTCTCTCCTTTACTAAATTGTTGAGATATTCAAGATTTGTTTATTAATATTTAGTTATTATTGACTTCAATCCTGAATTTGAGTCTAAAGTGTTTGCCTCTTTCTCTATCTAGGGGTGTCTTTACATCTATCCCACAAACTATCTTCACTCGTGTGGTTTCCAGCAGTCGTTTAATTTTTGATGTTTTGGAATAGTTTCTCCAAGTCAAAATAAGTTTTAAAGAGAGGTTGAAACATTCATTATTTGGTCTCGGAGTTACAGATTTTGTTTTATCATATTATAGTCTTTATTATTTTTCTCTTCCTTCCGGCCCGACATCGCATAATCTGATATTTACTGATCGTAATATTTTATATCGCCGGCTATGATAGCTGGCTATGATAACTTGCTATATCTTTTGTTTTCAAGGCAAATATAATCGTGTGGAATGATTTGGCCTTGTTCAATAAATCTATGTAAAAGTTGTTAAGGATGTTGACACTATCCGTTCCTAACGGTATATCACAAAATGTTAATCTAGTCTTCTACCATTTTATATCATTTCATTTTACAAATTTTTTTATAACATATTTAGAATTTATATCAATATCGGTTTGCAAATTTTTAATATACTCCATTCGCTTAGCTCGGGCATATTTTGACACATTCATTGTCGGAAACCTACAACACAACAATTCCTACTTTTCAGTATTAATAGCCCAAGTATCCTACTATTGCAGACTTCTTTCTTTAAAAAAAGAAGAATTATTCTAAATAGTGGAAGTGTATACTAAACTCATCAAATTTTGGGTAGTATATATTTAAAACATATATTTTAGTTGTTATAATTTAACATAACTATTTATTATATGGTGCAGATAAATAAATATTGATTGGCGGTAATTCTCAAAGTTCTATTTTATTTACTATTTAGTTTGTTTACTATTAATATTGGCTATGAGTACGTGTGCTTGGTTGTATAGTAATTTCTAGTCACTTTTAATCTGTCAAAAAGTAACTAACTTCGTAAACAATAATTACTAAATTCACTATTTAGTTCGGACTGGGAATAGCGAACCGAGTATAATACCACATTTATATAGGAACCATATTCTAGAATGTCAACTTTTAATTATACCAAATTTATCTACATAGAAATCATATTTACGAATGTTAAAACTATATTAGGCGCATCATAGCGCATAAAATCATGCTGAATTTGATCGATAGCATGAGTTATTTTGGCTTCGAGGGCCATTGTGGATTGTGGCTTATTCTCTTAAATTGTCAACTTAAGAAAATCCCACAAGAAAGGGTCTAACGGGGGCACATTATCTCGGTGGCCAGTAAACATTGCCTTTAGGTGAGATAGCCATGCTCTTAAATTGATCGTGTGTAAAATCCAATGTAGCATGTACTGTGTAGTTCGCACGGCCATTTTGTTGAAACCACATATCATTAGTCTCCCTCCAATTAAGGACAAAAGAAGTTATAATCATTAATTTATAACTTTCAGCATTGAATGTGATGGTCTGGCCAACGTCATTCAAATATGTCAAGTGTATGTACTTATAAGTACCCTTTTTATAGTAGATTATGTTTGGGGTTAGAATATTCAAATTTTCCATGCACACTCGCACGGTTCTTTTTTAATTAAGTCTACTTGTGAGGGATCTTACATAATCACTTTTAAAATTCTATAATTCGTTTTAGAACGAAATTGTATTCGAACAAAAACCAGCGCCCAATTTCACTCTGAGTTCTTAGCTGTTTGTCGAAATGGCCTATCATGTTTATATTCATAGCCAATATCTCGTGCTGTTTAGTTGTGATGATACCTGCAATTAATGCGGTAAGCTAAATAATTATTCTTTGTCGTTAATAAATTCGATATATTATACGGTTTCACAGAGCATCCCATTTTGTCAATGTCGAGGCCAACCGCCTTTATCGATATTTTTGCCGATGAGAGCAACTATACCTTTTTTCTACATAATATGGTTATTAGCCAACCAGATATAAAGGAAATTTTTAAAGCACTAACTTTTACCCTTACTACTATCGAGGCCCATCTGTTTTGGTCGTATCAGATGTTCCCTACGATTGTTATCGAAATATAATGTGAGTGTTGACTAACTTATTTTGACAGTTTTTTTTTGAATAATTTTTATTAAATAAAAATTATTTAGTTTCATTATTAACATTTAAGTGGTAACGTTCGGTCCCTGACACCGACATAGTATATTTTTCGCGCTAAAACTCAAATGCGCATATTGTTTTGTCCACGCGGCCAGGTAGCTTTAGAATCCTCATCCCGCTATTCAGTCTTGAAAATTTGTGGCCGAGTGCGGATAGTTCATATGTTATTCGACCTGACGGTGTGAGCGACCGAGGTTACCATTTGTGTTATACTCAACGGTAAGTTTTGTCGTTTTTGGTCCATAGTCAGTTTAAATAATAGATATTCATTTTAGGAGTTGTATGTGAATATGGCTAACGAAACAGAACAAATCAGGTTGCAACAACTTTTTGACGAAATTGTTGCTAATTCCGAACCGTAACCAGAAGATGACGATGCAAGTTTGCAAAATGATTGTTCAGAAGTTCTAGAATATGATACCAAATCAAAGGAGGATTTATGTGATGAAGAATATGTCGAAAATCATGTACCAGTAGAAGTAATACCGCGCATACTACGTTTGTTTTGGAAAGATGGAACAAGGTAAAGGAAACATCATGAATTTAATCGTAACGTTCGAACTCGTACGAGAAAAGAGATTTGGGAATGTTTTTCACTACAGATATTTTAGAAAAATAGTAGAATGCACCAATAAGTTCATAGCATTGAAACGCTATGACACAGTCAATAACAGAACGGCTGGGCCAATTGATCTTATAGAATTAAAAGCTCTGTTTGGTCTGTTGTATATATCTGGCGCTAACAAAAGCAATCACCAGAATGCTGATGATTTATTTAGAACAGATAGAAGATCAATGGAGATTTATCGCCTTACGATGTCGCTAAAGAGGTTGCAGTTCATTTTAAGACACATTCGGTTCGATAACAAAAGTACTACAATACAAAGGCAAAAAGTCGACAAGTTGGCCACGACACGTGAGATTTTTAAAGCTTTTAATCTTAATCTACCAAACCATTACAATCTTTCAGCATATACTGCGATAAATGAAAAATTAAAAGCTATTCGCGAAAAATGTTCATTCAGGGTTTACATACCGAATAAATCAAATCATTATGGTATAAAAATATATGCTTTAGTAGACGCTGAGATGTATTATACGTCCAAGATGGAAGTATATGTTGGTATACAGCCAGCAGGAAAATATTTTGTTGATACGTCAAATATGTCACTTGTACCTCGTCTGTGTGATCCGATTTGGGGAACGGGAAAGAACGTTACCATGGATAATTTTTTCACAAGCGTTCAGCTCGCGCGATTACTTTAACGTGAACATCGCCTAACTGTTATAGGAACGTTACGAAAAAATAAACCTCAAACTCATCTAGTGCTGACACAACAAATGCCAGAAAATACCACTATGTTCGCATTTCAAGAGAAGTGTACCCTTGTATCATATGTACCCCGAAAAGGTAAAAATATTTTAGTGTTATCTACTATACATTACGACGACAACATTGATAATGCAACAGGTAAACCAGAAATAATCATAGAATATAATAAGACTAAAGAGGGCGTGGATATCGTGGACAAACTCTGCGCGGCATACAATTGCGCTAGAGCAACCCGTCGCTGGCCAGTGGTCATTTTTTACAGTTGTTTGAATGTCGCTGGGATAAATTACTACATAATATACAAATAAAATACATACACACGTATTCCTAGACTAAAGTTTTTGGAAAACTTAATGACGAACATATTCGCAGACGAGCCCTAGAACAAAATATTCCAAGGACAATTCGTATGAGATTAGTGGAAATTTGTGGCATGCAGACAAGAAATCAACCTATCCGGAATAATGTGTACGGAAGATGTACGTTCTACAGTAGTAAGAAAAACTGCAAAACTCGGTTTCTTTGTAGGCAGTTTGGCAAATATATGTGTTTGGAACATTTAACCGGACTATTCGTTGTGTGCAGTGTAAAAGAAAATGAGGAAGCAAACGGACAATAGTTTTAGTTTATGTTGGACATCTGTTTAATAATTTTATTTTTTTTGTGACATTTCAACCCTTTTCTTTATGTTTGTTGATATTTTGTATTCAAAAACTTGACATGTTTTGTAAATTGTTTATTAATTATGTTAGTACCTAAACAAGCCAATTTTTTTTAAACCCTACACATACTGGCGTACATTTACATCTTCGTAAAATATGATTAAATCTATACCAATCATTGCCGATTTAAGAATTCATTTTTGACATGTATGATTGTTTGTTAGTGTATAAAAATTTAAATAGTATGCAAAAAAAACTAAAAAAAAATAATTTCCATTCATACCTCCATAATGCATAACATGAGTCCGGGAGACTCTTATCGAATTAGTGGTCAAAGGCAAGCAAGCAAGCAATTTAATTAAACCCAGCCTGTGAGACATGTTCACCTATAAGAATTACGTTCGGGTATAACAATTCATTGGAACGAAGTGTATTAACTCGAGTAAAAACAGGAGTCACTCCACCGCGCTCCAATGCTCCAGACCATCCCTTCCCCCTTATGGCTCTCTGATGCGCGATAGGAGCACAACTATCAGCCAAATGATCTTCATGTGGGAGTCCTGGGTAATAGACTCCAACATGGTTTCCTAACCGAATTCAAAACTCAGGACAGCGCATTGTAGCTATAATCCTGTTATCTCACTGTGGCTTATCCGCGAACTAAAATTGCTTACTTGGGCCTCAAGTCTCCGCTCTGAGCTAGGCTCACTTCGGCGACTTGGTGCTCAAGGGGTTGGGCCCTACGTGCCGGGTTTTTAATGGTTTTTGTTATTATTTTT
This sequence comes from Diabrotica undecimpunctata, assembly GCF_040954645.1. Taxonomy (NCBI): domain Eukaryota; kingdom Metazoa; phylum Arthropoda; class Insecta; order Coleoptera; family Chrysomelidae; genus Diabrotica; species Diabrotica undecimpunctata. The sequence continues at coordinate 54,396,803 of NC_092803.1, forward strand.
ATGTGGCTTGAGCCGGTTTTTGTTAGTAGTTTTTTTATTTTTTTTTGGTGACCGATGCCGTTTTTTGTGTGTTTTTTAGATTTTTTTTTGTAGGACGCCTGAAACATAATATCAGAATTAGTGCATATTAGTATAATAATTACCTACTTAAAATTAACTGGGTCCACGCTGTACGTTGCGATTATCCACTAGTTTTTTGAGCTACGAACGATCTTCTTGGTGCGTTGTTTTTGTTGTTTTTTGTAGTGTTTTCTCTCTGGTGTTTTGTATTCTCTCTGATGTATTTACTGATTTTTTCTCTAGTACGTTTGGTTTTATTCTACTATTTGTTGTTTGGCTCTCTTGTACTTTCATCTTTGAAAAGCGTCGTACCTCATGATCTCTCGCAACATGTAGTGGTCAAAGGTTTGTCGAGAATCACCGCGATCCTTCGGTGCTATTCCATTACGCATATTTATATATTGCCTGAACTGTAAAGATAAGAGAAAAGGAATTTAGTCACGTTTTGAAGTGTCAAGGTATTAGTACGTTGTCTGCTTTCATAGTTTATATTTGTGGAATTCGCAGCATTATTCAAGTAAGTGCAATAATTTTGGATCTTCATCCACAATTTTATTTTTATAAAAAAGTAAAATTTATTTTTATAAGTGAGGTAGTACAAAATTGATAATAAATGTTGATAAATATTTTTTGGGCTCACTTCTTAGAAAAATCATTTTATATAACGAGTGCTCTTTTGCGATAGACTTCTGTGTTTTTGTTTTTACAGATATCAAAACAAAAGTAGTATACAAAATTTGTATTTTTAAACGCAAAAAGTTAGCTTTCAAGTAAAATACTCTATATTTTCCGGCCAGCATTATGGCATCCTTGAGTAGAAAAAGATCCGTTCACCCCAACGATAATAGTTATGAGGAAATCTTACGTACGTAGTATGACGAGTATGACAACGATTCCATAACTAGTGAAAGTGAAGTATCGGAGGCTGATCAAGAATACGAACAGACAGCAGTATACAAAAATAGTTCAGACGAGTATTCCGAAAATTCGTCGAGAGGTGATGATATAAACTTGAATCAAAATAATTCAACAATTGAAACAGCAGGTACATCATTTATTAGCAGAAACAATTTTGAATGGAAATCCACGCCACCTTTGCAAGGAAGGACAAAAATTCACAATCTATATCGTTTCACGGCCTGGCCGAAAGTAAGAAACGAAATGTTGTCTCCGAAAAATGGTTGGGATAAATTTGTGCATGCTGAAATTGTTGAAGAAATAATAATATGTACCAATGGAGAAGCCAACCGAATATTGGAGGCCAAGGGAAAGGTATGGCCAACAATTGAAAAAGACGAAATGAACGCATTTTTTGGCCTGCTGCTACTGGCTGGTATCGAGAAGAACTAGGATACGTCTGTCAGAGAGTCATTCTTAGATAAATCATCAAACCCACTGTATAAAACTACAATGGCAGTCAATCGGTTTAAAAATATAAGACGATTCATACGATTTGACGACCAACGAATACGATCAACTAAGTTGGAAACTGACAAATTTACTTATGTCCGGTATATATGGGAGTTGTTTGTGAAACAGTGCCGAACAGTTATGGTACCAGAATTGAATGTAACCATTGACGAACAGTTACCTGCATTTAGAGTTTGTTGTAATTTTATTCAATACATGCCATCGAAACCTGCAAAATACGACATTAAATTTTTTTGGCTTTGTGAAAGTGAAATAGGATATGCAGTTGATGGACCGATATACTTAGGTCGTCAACCTGGTGAAAATATTCAACAAAATGTAGGGGAAAATGTTGTAAGGTCCTTGACCGCTTCCATAAAAAATTCTAGTCGCAACTTGACAATTGACAACTTTTTTAATAGCATCCCTTTAGCACAGCATTTACTGTATATAGGAATAACTTGTATTGGGACAATAAAGTGGACCAGATGATCGGTAACTACACGGTAAAGCGTCAAACTAGACGTTAGCCTCTTGCCGTTTGGTACAACATTATGGATGTAGCAGATCCTAACGCGTTTCTACTTTATTCAAATTAAAATAAAAATTTTGCTGCAGGAAAAACAAATAAAAGACGATACTTTCTCAAAGATTTAATAAATAAGTAAGTTTTACCATTTATGAAAAGAAGGGCTATAAACCCTAAATTTACAAACACAATCCAAAGACATATGGGTAATTTTATCGAGTTTCCTCGACTAAATTAAGGGATAGATTTGGCTTCTAGAAAGAAAAAGAGATATTCCGAGCGCCCTTCATACATTGCAAGAATGAGCACACAAATTTGTCAGAAGTGTAAGTGTCCAATTTGCAAAGAACACAGTGTTTTAATATGCAAGAATTGTATTAAGTAGTTCTTTACCAGGTATTTATTATTTATTTATACTTATATTATTATAAATAAAGAAATACTAAATAAGTATTAGACAACAATTAAAGAAAATATCTATTTTATTACTTTATTTACAAAGCTAGTCTACGAGACTCATGTTATGCATAACGTAGTAATATTTGCTTATGCATCCTAGGGTTAATGTGCATTTTTTTCTCGAAAATAAATAAATATTAATCATTTCTTACTATATTGTTATTTAAATATACTAAATATTTAGTAACATCAAAATACACTTCTCTAAGAAATTAACGCACCACTTCAATAAATCAATTTTATTTGTAAAAGGGCAAAGAATAAAAAATGAAACTTTACCAGATTTATTCTACATTTTATTAGTAATTATAACAATTTGTCTAATCATCAGAAAATGTTGAAGTACAGGAGAAAAAAGAATAAAACGGAAAATTCTAAAAAAATAATGATAAGAAAAGTAAACTAAAATATGAAAAAAGTCTTAATAACGAGTGTTTCCACCTCTACTACGTATAACAGCCTCACATCGTTGGCCCATACTTAAAATTAATTGCCGTATTTCATTTTGTTCTAGTTCTCTCCAAATCTGGATCAGCCTTTCTCCCACTTCCTGTAAGTTGATTGGTTGTATCGGTGTCGCTCATAATCGCCTACCAAGGATATCCCAGAGATTTTCAATCGGATTTAAATCCGGATTATGTGCTGGCCATTCCATAGTGTTAATTTCTACCTCTTCTAGATAAATTCTGACGATCTGTGCAGCGTGAGGTCGGGCATTATCTTGCATTAGTAAGAAATTTTCACCGATATAAGGAGCAAACGGTACTACATGTTGCTCCAGGATATCCAATATGTACCTTTCAGCTGTAACAGTTCCATCTTGTATGACCACTAGGTCCGTACGTGCGGTCAAAGAAATACCACCCCACACCATAAAGAATCCTCCACCAAAAAATGTGGTGTGTGAAAAGTTACACTGAGCATATCGTTCGTTGGGTCGTCGCAACACACGAACACGTCTGTCGTTATTGTACAAACAAAGTCGGGATTCATCAGTAAATAGCACTCGTTCCCAGTCAGTCTCTAATCAATTAACGTGTTCTCTGGCAAAATGTAGTCTCCCCCTTCGATGCTCTGCAGTTAATAGAGGACCTCGGGCGGCAATCCTAGGTGCTAAGTTGTATTCCCTAAGTCGCTGGCGAACAGTTTCAATACTAATTTGTATAGCATGCACGTCTTGAAGCTGAACTTGTAGACTTCGATGTGTTAGAAAACGTTGTCGAAGAGCAGAAATTCTTAAAAATCGATCTTGAATAGGGGTAGTTACCCGGTTTCGTCCTTGCCCTGGTCTGCGAGTATGATCCCCTGTTTCGAGAAATCTTTCTAACACCCGTGAGACGGATGTGTGGGACACATTAAACCGATGACCAATTCTTCGGTAACTCCAACTTTCTTCCGACAGTATCACTACTTGGGCACATTTATCTCGGGTTAAATTATGTGATTGACTCTCCATAATAAACACAATTAACAATAATCAACAATTAAACAGTAGCCGAATAAAATTCGTGAACACTTGGAAATTAGTATATAGAATTAGTACATTTTTTGCTTCTTTTTGTTTTGTTGCAAAAAAAACTATAGCGATAAAACACAGTCAATAAATATAGAGTGTACGAATAGCATATACAAGGGGCTTGCAAAATATAACATTACAATGGAAGTTTTTATTAACGCTAATAAAATATTTTAATATTTCAAAGTGGTGCGTTAATTTCTTGGAGAAGTGTATTAACAGAAAATCACAACCTAAGATATTCATTATTAAAATAGTCGGTGTCGTAGACCGACGTTACCAACTATGTTATAAGAATTCACGTTACCGGGGGAAGGTTAAAAGTAACGTATTTTTGTGCAAGGAAAAGAATCTGATGTGTCATTCTTTTCTATTGGAAGTTGCTATTTGAAGACCCTTTAGCTAAACTACTAGATATACTTATACACAGTCTTAAAAGGGATAAAAAGTAAATTAAACACTACAGAACTACACTATAAGAACTAAGAGAAATCTATGAAGTGTAAAAAGAGATTAAGAAGCAGATGTTTGTAGTTAAACCTTCTTCTTTTTCAGTGCCTTATCCGGTCCAAATGTTGGCGATCATCAAGGCTATCATGGTGTTGTTGACTGGTCGACAAAACAGTCCTCTTCTGCCAAATACTTTATTCTGCATAACGAGTTGAATAATTCGATATTTTTCTTCGTTCTGCATCATGTGGCCGAGGTACTAAAGCTTACGTTGTTTCACTAAATTAAGCACTTCTTTTTCTTGATGACGTGGTCCACATACGATATTTTTAGTATCCTCTTGTAGATCCACATCTCGAAGGCTTCAATCCGCTTTTTAGTGTCTTGCGACAGTGTTTAGGCTTCAACTCCATATAGTAACACTGGAAGAATGTTGCACCTCACTATCTGCATCTTGGTTCCCAAACTGAGATCGTTGCAGCACAGCAAGGATCTCAACTTGATAAATGTAGACCATGCCATTTCAATTCTGGATCTAATATCTTAAGCCTAGTCCCATTGTGAGTTGAGGGTAGTTCCGAGGTAAGTAAATCTGTCCACTCTCTGGATCTCTTCGCTACCTGCCATTAGTACCCCAGGATCTAAATTTGCACGGCTGACAACCATAAATTTAGTTTTCTTTATATTACGATCTAGTCCGTATGTTATGCTCACAGTCCTCACTTGGGCTAGTAAGGATTGTAGATAATTTAGGCTGATTACTAGTAACACAGTGTCATCGGCGTAGCGCATACTATTGATGTATTCACCGTTCACTCGGATTACCATCTCTAGGTTTGTAAGGGCTTCAATAAAAATTTCCTCAGAGTATATATTGAAAAAAGTCGGCAAGAGTACTTAGCCTTGCCTTACTTAATCGGTCAGGTAATCTTCGACCTTGAGTTTAGCACGCTGGTTCCAGTATAAATTCATGATGATCCAAATGTCCTTCTCATCCAATCCTACTCTTTGTTGGGCGATGACCATCTTCTGGTGCTGACAACGATCAAATGCCTTGGAGTAGTCAATAAAACAAATATAGACATCACAAGTGACATCGCAATATCTCTGAAGTAGAAATTGTAAGGTGAAAAGTGCTTCACGTATACCCATAGAATTGCGGAATCCAAATTGCATTTCACTGACATTTCATTCGTATTTCTTGTAAATCCTGGCATGTATGATTTTAAGAAAAATCTTAATTGCATGACTCATAAGGCTGATGGTTCGGAAATCTTCAAACGTTTTCGCAGATATTTTTTTTGGTAGTGTTACAAATGTTGACAAGAGCCATTCCTCTAGGATTAAACCATATATCTTTTTTATATTTTTCACATTTATTTTTAAATTAAAGTTAATTGCACTAACCAAAGAAGCTATCCATCAACAAAGTTGTCCCAAGAACGTACCTTAAAAACATTATCAATATTATTTTTAGGTCTTTTAGTTTAAAATATATATTACGTGTCTGAATTGTCAATATAAATAAGGCAGATAAAGTTAAACTATTGAAAGAATATAATTGTAGTTTATTTCTAATGAAGAGTTGTAGATAAGACTATTCAGAATTTTAGTCAACATAATAGTGTCTTGAAAGCGTACGCAAAAAGACAGGGAAAAATTGGGAATTTTTAAACATAAAAAAAATATAATATTGAAAATTCAAAACTTTGATTTGTTTATCCAAATATTTCTTAAGTGAAGGCTGGAAACTTAACGATACAGCTTTGGTAAAACTAAACTTTCTTTTAAAAAATGTTTAATTTTTTTAATGCAAGTACTATTATTTATAGTTTCGTTATTTTTTACTATTTACTATTTTTAGGAAGGAGGTGCGACAACTTCGGATATATTATTGGAAATCAACATCAAAATCATTAATTGGCAAACCTGCAAAGAACTTCTTCAAGACGAAAGCGAAGTTACAGAGAGAATGATATGTGCTGGGTATTTAAAAGGAGGAGTAGATACATGCCAGGTAATAAAACTTTTAAATTGTATTTATACGGGAAAGAATGAGATAGCTGGTTCGATGATTTAGAAGTAAAAATTTGAACAATTATAGTCTCGCCTTCCTATATTTGGTAGATAAAAAATAAATATAAACCTCGAAGGACCAGCGACCAATAGATCGCAAAATTGCTGATTAGCAATAATGTAGTAAATAGTAAAATTGAAATTAGAATAATTATTAAAATAAGAATTATGGTATCTGCTTAATTTTTCTTAAAACTAATTAAATGCAACTTATAGAGCAAAACAGTTTAGAGTTTGTTGTATATTCGGCAACTCTGTAATTTGTCGGACCGGCATTAATGAAATCATGACACAAAAACTGTCAATTTTCTTCTGCATGAAAGAATAATTTCAGGTACTTACATATTAGATGCACTAACACTGAATTTAATATAGTTAAGTATTTAATAAAATAAGTTATATTTGAAAACTGCTTCTATTTAAGAAGCGTGAGAAGAACTATTACTTGCTTCTATTTGAGAAGCTGAAAAGGAAGTTTGACTTGCGTGCTTATATTTGAAAAGGCGAAAACGAAGTGCGTTATAAGGGTAGTTGATTTTAACAGTTAAATTATAAAAAAACGGACAGTCGCAGAAGATACGAAAAAGCAAGAAGAAGGAATGTCGTGCTGATCTTATAGTATTTAATTTAGTAAGATATAATGGTGAGAATAATAATTATTATCGTTTATTCATTTAACAACTATTGTAGAAAATACAATTAATTTTCTACATACTGGGAGCGGGGAAAAGTTAGAATATATACAAATAGCAATTTATCGAAACGACCGTTAAGAAGATAAGGTTTAATCAGAAATTGGAAGAGGTGTTAATTTTATTATGGGGCGAACATATTCACCTTCTGGTGTTTTTACACGTGTAGTGTGAACTTTTCCATCCCTTCCAGTCAATAATTCCAATATTCTACCTAGTGCCAATTTAAAGGAGAGCGATCTTCAGATTGTATGAGATTGATCGCCAAATTTTGATGGGGTAGTTGCCATTTGGGTCTATACTGCAGACGGTGCAAATAATCCACAGACCTTATTCTCCAAAAGTCTTTCAGTTTGAAACACACTTTCCAATAAGAAAGTCGATTAGTAGGGGTTCTACAAAGGTTCCTTTCTGAGTAAGAAGTAAGGGATGCTCCAATCAGAAAATGACAAGGAGTAAGAGGCAACAGATCATTAGGATCGTTGGAAAAAGCATACAGGTTACGGCTATTTAATATGGCTTCAATTTGCACTAATAAAGTAGAAAGTTCTTCAAAATTAAGGCAAGTATTGCCGAGCAATTTAGTCAAATGAGATTAAGCACTCTTTACATCTGCCTCCCAGACTCTGCCCCAATGTGAAGATCTGCGAGGAATTCATTTCTAGGTAATTTTTGTGAAAGAAAGAAAATCCTGAATTTCCTAAGTCTTGTAATTGATTATGAGCTCCAATAAAATTGGTGCCATTATCAGAGTATTGTTTGAGGATTTGGAGGAGCGAATCATAATAGGACCAGCAAAATCTATCCCGGTCTTAAAAAATGGACGAGCCTGTTGAACGCGATTCAAAGGCAAAGGGGACATTATCTGTAATGCAAATTAAGCATTAAATCTATGACAAATAACACACTTTTTAATGATAGTTTTAATTCCTCGTATACGATTTAACGGCCAATATCGAAGATGAAAATTTTCAAGAACATTTTGAGTTCCACTCTGTCCTAAACGCATATATTCCCGATTAATTAGTAGATCGACAACATGGTTATTTTCAGGGAGTAAAATGGGCAATTTCTGAAGAAAACCTAATTCGGTATATTCAAGTCGACCTGCTACACGGAGTATTCTATTTTCATCAAGGACGATATTAAGAGAAAGTAATTTGGGAGTTGAAATAGATTTTTCCTCCTATAATAGTTTGATTTCTTTGGAAGAAGAATAAGATTGGACCTGTTTCATAATAAAATCATGGGCATGCTGAAGCTCTTCCACTGTTAAAGGACTGCCAGAAACGTTTATTTTTTTAAATTTGAGGATAACTTTAAAACTAAAAGCGATTCGTTTGTACAGACTAGAAAATTTCGAAAATTTTAAAAATATATATTTCCAGAAATCTTTTGGCGATTTAGTAATGGAAAAGCATACATTTAGGTACTTCATTTAGAAGTTCAAAATAATCAATAGAATTAAAATCATTGGTTTGAGATAAAAAGGGAGAACTATGAAACCAGAATTGACGAACATCAGATGAAAAATTCCCACGCGACGAATGATCGGCGGGATTTAAAGGAAATCTGATATGTCGCCATGTGGTATTCCTACTATTATCAGGAGCACTTAGGACTCGTTTCCTAACAAAAGGAGATATCTCTAAAATTCAGACTGTTTAACCTATGTTAAGGCAACTAATGAATCGGACCATAAATGAATTGACTCAATTTTGATAGTATCATGGAAAATTTGTATAATCCTAGAAGATAGGATGGCAAGTAGCTTCATAAAGCACAGCTTTAATTTGGGAATTATAAGTTTGTTCTTTAATGGATTGACTCGAGACTTTGCGGCAATTAATCTTGAAGAGAAAGTATTATCATTATAGCTAACAACAAGGTACACACAGGCTCCATAGGCTAGTTGACTAGCATCACAAAAGCCATATTAGGAAAGGGAACATATTTTGTTCTCAATTAGATATCTAGGTATAGACATATTGGAAATGTCTATGGATACTGGATAACAAAGAAAGAAATTTTTTCCAACTTTGCAAAATAGAATCATCAAAAACGGGCGTGTCCCAGGATACTTGGAATTGCCATAGTTTTTGTATAGTAAGTTTTCCCTGTACAATTAGCGGATTGATCACACCCAGGGGGTCAAACAGAAGTAATAAAAGATAAATCACTTTAGTTAATAAAAATTAAAAAGAACTTTTTATTGATAATAAAAACATAAATTTTCATAAAATTCACAACTCATCGCTTAATTGTTCTTAAAACTAATTCAATGCATCTTATAGAGCAAATAAGTTTATAGTTTGTTGTATATCTGACAAAGAATAATTTCAGATACTTACATATTAGATGCACTAACACTGAATTTAATATAGTTAACTATTTAATAAAATAAGTTATACTTGAAAACTGCTTCTATTTTAAAAGCTTGAGAAGAACTATTACTTGTTTCTATTTGAGAAGCTGAAAAAGAAGTTAGACTTGCCTGCTTCTATTTGAGGAGGCAAAAACAAAGTGCGTTAAGGGTAGTCGGTTTTAACAGTTGAATTAATAAGTAAAAAACTGACAGGCGCAGAAGATACGAAACAACACGTAGAAGGAATGTGGTGCTGATCGTATAGTCTTTAATTTAGTAAGCAACTATATTAAACCTTTATAATTTCTTTGTTCATCATCATTCATTAAATCGCTTCACAGCTGGATATAGGCTTTCCTCAGTTTCCTCCAATATTATCTACACTGGATCGCTTGCAGCCAGTTTTCCGCTACTTTTTTACGTCGCGCCGTCCGTGCATCCAGTCAGTGGTCGTCCTTGGCTTCATTTATAATTTCTGGACCTCCATTCCTTGATTCGTCTAAAGTATAATTTCACTATTTGAGAGAGTGAGTCATCGTTTAAAGACCCAGAAATGCGGAAAGCCGTTTGGAAATCCAGTGACGTATACTTACTTTTATTTTAACGTTAATTATATTTTATGTTTCAAATATTAATGTTCGAAATAGGCCACAATATATTTATTTACAAGTTTTTACTGACGTTTCGATCTCTATATCCAAAGACCGCTTTCAAAGATATAAATGATAGTAATTTGTTTTTTATTTGTTTATTATTATATATTTTTATAATCCTATATTGTTTATTTTCTTTTTTTTCTATCTTTAAAAACGGAATAGAGATCGAAACGTCAATGTATTAAACATGTAAATAGATATATTGTGGCTTATGTCCAACCTTCTCCCTAAAAATACAGAATGCCACAAACAAGCAGCTATAGAAAAATAAATATATATGTCATTTGTATGTTTGAAAACGGTCTCTTTATAGAGATCGAAACGTCCGTAAATTAAACATTTGAATAAATATATTGTGGCTTATTCCCAACATTATTTCTAAAAATACAGAACGACAAGCGAAAAGCCATAGAAAATAAATAGTACTATCATTTGTATAATTGAAAACGGTCTCTGGATGAATAAATATTTTGTGGCTCATTCCCTACATTCCCCTAAAAATACAGAATGCCACAAACAAAAAGCTATAAAAAAGAATTAATTTTGCAGAAAGTTTACTGATGCCAACCGGCTGTCGCGAAAGTTACGCTAAAACGTCTTTTGACGTGACCCGTCCTTAAAGAGTTACACAATGAAATTTTTTTAAAACAAATTTTAAGACAGTTTCCACACCACCCCAGAGGTATGTCTTGTGGCGCGATACTTTTTTTAAATGGGTAATCGCCAAGAGCCATATTGTCTTATTAAATAAAATGAACAAAACACTTAAACAGTATAAAACAAAACAAAATAAAATCCTATAAAACAAAATAAAATTCTATAAAAACAAAATAAAAATAATGTTTGATGTGTTTAAACACAAACACTATACACACTTACTATGTTCTTCTCGTTTTTTTTTTGTTTTTGGTTTTTTTTATGCTGATGTTCTTATTAAACTATTAGAAAATATTATTCGCTGTCTAAACCTGAAGATGCAGTGCTGCTATCGCTGTCATTATCTTCACCACCTGGTGTAATTATAATTGGCTCTAGTAAAACTTTGATATGAGTGTCAAGTTCCCACATACGATGTTCTTCTTTAATTATGTGGCCTATACATTTAGCTCATTTCTCTGGAGTTACATGAAGGATTGCTTGAATCAAAAGTTTCTTAATTTTGTTTAATTTGAACGTTTTGTTATTGCGTGCTACTTCTCCTTTCACTTGCTCCCAGATAAGTTCAATGGGATTAAGTTCGCAATGATAAGGTGGTAGACGCAGAACTTTGACACCATAATCTTTTGCAGTTTCATCTACAGCATATTTAAGATATTCAATTTTCCTTAACCGTGCAATGTCAAGTAGTTGAATTTTGAGCATTGATTCTTCGTATGCAATCCCCTTTTCTGTAAGCCATTCTTGAATTCTCCCTTTCCGCCATGCCGTCGTCGGTAATTGTTCTAGTCTGCGGCTATGATATGGCGCATTGTACATAACAACCACAGACCCAGATTCCAATTTTGGTAAGATTCTCTTAAACCAGCGCTCAAATACTTCAGAAGTCATTTCTTCATGATAATCACCTAGTTTTTTCGACTCAAATTGAAGCAAACCATCATCAAGGAACCCTGTATCACTTCCTATATGGGTGATGATTAAACGCCGTCCCTTTCCTGATGGAGCCTTTAATCCTGTAGACCAGCCTTCTATAAATGCTTCGCGTTTACTTTTTATATTTAAATCTTGCCAAACTTTTCCAACTGTATGACCTTCGTTAATCCAGGTTTCATCCAAATAATATATTTTGCATCCAGTGCTGCGAATTTTTCGTATTTCTTCTAAATATTTTCTTCTCCACAGAATAATTTCATTTTTTTCTAATAGCATACATTTTCTGTTGCGTTTTACGTATCGAAAGTTCATTTCGTGCATGGTCCTGATTAAGACTCTACGAGATATCTTGGGTAAAAAGTCATCATTTTCGAGCTCTTGAGAAATTTTTTTCAGTGTTGGAATTTCACTTCGAAAATAAAATGAATGAATTTTTCGACGTATAATATTCCTTGTCTCGTCATCCAAAACAATGCTTGTCCTACCTCTAGTTTCACCTTTTTCTTGCTTTTTATTTTCCGATGTATTTTTAAGTACACGATAAATACAGCTAACGGATACTTTTGTTAAACTGCTACAAATGTCGACCGCTTGGCTAACGTTTAATGCCATTTTTCTGCCGACAATTCCTTCATAAACGTTTCGTGTCATTACCTTCTCTTCGGACGTTAACATTTTCCGTCTCTTTTGCGGCTTTTCATTCTTGGAATCAACATCAGAATTTTGCTGTCTTCTCTTGGAACAACTCGGTTTTTCGTCCATTGTATTTCAATAATCTGGATATATACTATATATACATAAATTTCAAAGAATATAACTAAATATTTACTATAAAACGACAAAATATAACACTCTTATTATCTATAACACGTTTTATCAATACTACAATACAGTATTGATAAAACAGTATTGACAACAATAAGTTTACAAACTTATCACATAAAATATACTCACAAAAACACATGCACTATTTACCCATAGAAACACCAATGTTTTCTTCGTTCATTTCTTGGGCAAAAAATAATAAAAACTAGTTTTACTGCATGTCTGGATCCGAATTGTAAAACCGAGTTCCCTCGCTAATTCCAACATTGCCAAACGATCGAAAAATAATGTTTTAAAATATCGATTTTTATTTTATAAATTTAAATACGTAACGAAACGGAACATATAAATAAAATTTATTTTATTACAATTTTGTGCTTAATTTTTACTATTGAAAAAATCATCTTTTTTGGTATTTTTATGACGGTAATAATCGCTGCGTGGAAGAATACAGGTTTTGTATGACCATAATTACTACTTGTGAACAAGATTTGGCTACACTGTTCGACAACTTCTGGTCATGTCTACTATAGAGAAGCACAAATAAATATACTACTTTATATATTCTGTAATTTCTTATGAGGAAACGCAAATTGCAATCGAGAAAACAGGCAGTTTTCGAGGGCCGCTGTGTACATTTAAATTTGAGGATATTCCGCGTTTAAACTATGATATCACTCTTCTGAATTGAGGGTTTCTACTATAGTACAAAGTCTATGTTATGTTTTAGTCAAGTGCGCTGCACAGTAAATTGTTCGATCTGTCGCGAAAATTCGCAATGTCTGAAGAAAGAGGTAAATTGATAATACGGACACATTAACGTAAAACAGACCACATTAGTGTTTAAAGTTCTAGTGCCGAAATGATTCAAATCACTCCGACTCTATTTTTTAAATCACGCTAGAACTTAGCTAAGCTTATCGGTTTGTTATCTTTAATCAAACCAATCAAACCAATTTATAACCGATATATTAAGACGGTCCTCAATATATTGATATTTTCTTAAATGCAAATGAACAAAAAAGATCCCAGTAAAAAATTCCAAATAAAAATGTCTGTGTCTCTAACATACAAATTTTTTATAATTAAAAAATTATTAATAAACGGATCTTATTATCGATCCCAAACAATTCAATCCATCCAACTATATTATTTTTATTATTATCATATTTGTATTTGTTTGATTTTATGATTCTTGTATTTACCTTTACTTCCAACATAAGCTAAGATATAAGGGCGCTTATTTAAGTTTCTATAATTTCATATATTTCTTATAGATCTGTTATAATTACTACCTGTTTTTAATGTTTTTAATGTTTCTTTGCATAAGACCTTTTTTACTATGCTTCAATCAAATTTTAATAAAACGTAAATGTCTTGTTGATATATTAAATAACTAAATCATAATACCACATATTTTTATCATTTCCTCTAGTAATAAATTAGACACTTTGGTTTATTTGCAAAGTTTATGGGTTGAAAATCACACGAAGAATTAAAGTCAATTCGGAGCATTTTTCATAATAATTCATCTTGGCAAGTTTATGGCACCTTTTAAGAAATTTATTACCTCTATACAAATACATCAAACTGATTTTCTTGACGAAGATAATAAAAGTTGTTTTTAATTTAAAGAAATCTTTAAATTAAAGAAATTTTTAATTTGTCAAAGTGACCGTGTAACGGTGTTTGTTAAAAATTCTTTTGTATTTAATTTTAAAACTATTTGACTCTGGTTTAAAAATAATTTGGTTTGAGGATAAATTAATTGGTTCAGGTGAAATCTCTATTCCAGTGATAGGGTTCTCAACTGATGTATGTTGTGTGTTAGTACTGTTTTGTAAGTTGTCAAAATCGGCAAGGAAATCGTCTATGTCGAAATTGTCGGGTGGTTCAGCACATTCTGAATTCGGTGGTTCAGCACATTCTGAACTTGAGCTTAGGGCATTTATTTGGACTCGGCTAAGAGCATCAGCAACTTGATTCTCTTTGACTTTTTTATATTTAACTTCAAAATCATATTCTTCTAGTTTAAGTCTCCATCGGGCTAATCTAGAAGTTGGGTCTTTAATTTTGTAGATCCATACGAGAGGATTGTGATCTGATTCTACAGTAAATTTTTGGTTGTATAAATACATACGGAAGTGTTAACAAGAATCTAGTATGGCTAAAAGTTTTTTTTCAATAGTGGAGTAGTTTTATTCTGCGGAATTTAGAGTTCGAGAATAGTAGGCAATAGGGTAATTATTTTGAGATAATACTGATCCTATAGCTATATTAGAAGCGTCTGTAGTCAGTACAAAAGGCTTTTCGAAGTCTGGGTAATATAAACTGGGGAATTAGTTAACAATTGTTTGCATTTTGCAAAACATTCTAAATAATTTGGATTGGTAGGGTCAATAGTTGCTCCTTTTCGAGTACATCTCGAAAATGGGGAATGTTATTTTTGCAAAGTTGGGTATGAATCGTCGGTAGTAACCGATTAAACCAAGAAATGATTTAATTTCTTTTACTGTTTTTGGTAGAGGATATTTTTGTATAGCTTCGATTTTTGCTGGGTTAGGTTTGATTCCTTCAGTTGTCACTACGTGACCTAAGAAAGAAACTTCCTTCTTTCGTGAGAAACTCAGATTTGTCTAACTGAATTTTTCCTGAAAGTGTCAAAAATAGTCGCAATATGAACTAAGTGTTCTTGCAGTGACTTGGAAAAAATAATGACATCGTCCATGTAGACGAAGCAAAACTTATGAATAAAGGGCCTAAGAATATTGTCCATTAACCTTTCGAATGTTGCTGGGCTATTCTTTAAACCAAAGGGCATATGTAAAAATTCAAAGTGACCATGCGGAACTGAAAAGGCTGTTTTCCGAATAGAATCCGGATAAACTTCAATCTGATGGTAACCTTGAGCTAAATCTAATGTTGTGAAATAACTGGCTTTTCCTAAGTTATCCAGTATCGCATCTATCTGAGGAAGTGGGTAGCGATCACTTTCAGTATGATCATTGAGCTTCCTGTAATCAATTACTAATCTAAATTTTTTTGACCTGAGGCAGCAGCTTTTTTTGGTACTATCCAAACTGGAGCTGAGTACGGTGAAATCGACGGTCGAATTATCTTATTATCTAATAAATTATTTATTTGTTTTTTTATTTCTTCCTGCATTGCTTTGGGATGCCGAAATCCCTTTACATAAATCGGATTTTCATCCTTGGTTTTAATTTCGTGTCTAACAGCTGACGTGAAAGTTAAATTTTTGTTTCATCGTAAAATACATCTTTATATTTTTTGCAAAGATTTATAATTTTATACTTTTCTTCGTTGTTTAAGTGCGAAGTACGGATTTTATTTTCATTAATATGCGTTGTCGGAATTTCTACTATATTATAATTACAGAAGTTCTCAACTTCAATTCTCTTATTAAATTTCATAGGCATAGGTAAGTCGATAGTGTCTATAAAACCGTTTTTTGCAACGTAAATAGAATGGGTAATTTTGATACCTTGAAAGTGTCTTTCGCGCAATAAAACTTCACCATTATGAACGCTTACTGAAATTTTTTGGTATAAAGTTTCAAATGGAATGCTAACATGAGGATTCTCAAAGGTTAAAATAGGAGTTGCGTAGCTAATTGTGGCGTGGAATCTTTTCAGATCGTAAGTTCCAAGGAGGATATTAAAGTGCTGACTAAAGTCGGCGATTTTTACGTAGAATGTTTGTGGAATTCCATATTCTAGGAATAGTGGCGTCTTAATATTTATGTCGTGCTTGGAAGTAATTTTCATTGATGTTAGCGAAAAAGGTTTTCGATAAATATGATTTTTATCAAATAGTTTGAGAGCTCGCGGATTTAAAATTGAATGGGAACCGCCGGTATCGATTAAAACGCGTAGATGTGTTTTGGGTGTAACGAAGCAGGGTAAGCCAGGGGAACTTTCGATATTATGTAGGTTTATACAGTCGGTGGATGATCGTCTAACGGGATGGCTTGAAAATCCTGATGATTTTCATCATGCAAATCGGGCTCTTGTTCGGATTCGTAATTTTCAAAATCATTTTCGAAATATTGGGTATCATTTGAGTCTATGTGAAAATTGTGGCTTCTATTAGTTGTAATTGTCATGGGCTGATGGTTTCTGGTTGTGGTAGTTTGAACACCGCTCATTGGAGTAGCAAAATTTGGTTGGGGTCGAGGAGCTTATATTTATTTAATCTTTGTTGGTTGTTTTTCGGAACATTGTTTTGTTGGAAGGATTGATTTTGTTCGTGAGAACTGAAATTTTGTCTCTAAGGAAAATTGTAGTTCTGTTGTGGAGTGAAGTTAAAATTGGGCTCTGTGTTGTGAGTTAAAAGTCTCACATAATTTGAATGCATGGGTTGGAAGTTTGAGTGTGTGGGTTGGAAGTTTGTGGATCTTTAATTATTCGAAGATTGATAGGGTTTATTTTTGAGTGGGACCTTTTTGTTTTGTTGGCTCTTAAGGAAGTTCATGTATTGTTGTTGATTTTTGTGGTTATCGTAGGCAATACACTTTTGAAGGGCTTCTTCTAGGGAATTTAATTTAAAATGGGATAAGTATTCGCAATAAGGCTCGTTGATTCCGGTACAGAAGGCTTTGAGGGCAATGTTTTTAAAGTATGGAGTTTTAAAAGTGACTGTCGCGGGATTATCGTTTAGGGTGATGTGTTGGAGTAAATCGTTCAGATTTGTAGTTATTCTCTGATGATAATTGTCGTAGGATTCACTATGTTTTTGAAAGGTGGTGGATAGTTGTGTTACTAATATGTCTTCCGAACGTCTGTCTCCGTATTTAGTTAATAACGCTGGACGAATTTCTGTCCAATTGGTTTTATTAGAATAGTTTAAGAAATTTCTAGGTTCTCCTTTAATTCGAGATACGATATGGGAATTTAAGATAAATTCTTGGGACCGATTTAAATCTTGGGTGCCTAAGAAAACTATTAAATTATCTACTGCTTTGATAAAGGTGGAGAGGTTGTCTCCAGAAGAGAATTCGGGCAGAGTTGAGCAAAGGCTAGCAATATCGCTATTGGTCATCGGCATTTTGGAACGTAATTTAGATGCAGGCTTAGATTTAGGGGTTTGTAGATTTCTTTTTATTTTTAAATTTAAATTGTCGAATAGTAAACTTAAATTTTCGATACTATTTTGGGAAATATCATTCAATGTACTCATAAAATATATGCAAACATGTAAAAATATAAATGCAAATATATATAAAAAATTCGTTGAAGTAAAATGTTATAAATAATATAAATTCAATAAACAATAAATAATAAATTCAATGTAAATGTTTAAGAATTCGATTAAAATAATAAATGCTCATAAATAATGGTAAAGAAAGGAAAAACTTACGCAAGGATGATCGTGTTTGATTTCCAATACATTTTTCTCTTTTACCAGGTTCTTCAGGATTTCATTAAACTAATGTAGACCAGGAAACGACTATGTTTCTGTATGAAATATCCTGTGGTTCGCAGCGCCAGAAATGTTTCTTCAACGTTGAGTTTCCCAAAAAAAATCTTTATTTCGAAAATTAAAAGTTACAATTTTGAGAAATTCTACAAACTAATACATTTAATGATTTTAAACTTGACTATTGAAACATAATAATTACAATAATAATAAAAATATTGATTTCTTCCTATTTATAACGTCGGATATCGGAATCTGCTGATTCTTAATAGTAAGGGAGCTTATGGCTACATTTCTATATACATGCGTGGAAACCCATGCAGGGTTTCCACGATAATAATACTTTCCTTAAAAGTATAGGTAGAAGGCACCATTTAAAGCAAAATGGTCTTATAACATTTTTTTCTAAATATATAGATATGGTGTATGTAAAAAAATCTGTTAACTACATGCAGTACGCAAATCTAAACGTAGAAAGTCACAACTTTGGTAAACAGATTTTTGGAACAACACCGTCAAAATGTTTTCGAATCATGAGTATCATGATATGTTGATTATTTATGGACAAGCGCAGTATAACAGTAATTTAACTGTACAATTTTATGTCGAGAATTTATGTATATTGGAATGTCAAAAACCGTTGTTCGTAGAACACTTAGGGAAAAACTTCTACATCCATACTACTATCAAAGAGTACAAGATTTACAACAAGGAGCTCTTCCTCTAAAATTATAATTTTGTAGGTGGTTTCAAGATATACTCGTTAGAGAATCTGAATCCATCTATAATGTTATTTGCGGATGAAGCATGTTTCACGAGAAACTGGGCGAATAGTATTTATAATTGCCACATATAAGGTGAAGAGATCCATTATTTGATACGTAGGACAAATTTTCAACGAAAATTTTGCATACATTTAAGGGCTGGAATAATTATTATCAGTCGTCTGATAGAACCGTATGAATTAACCAGAACACTAAATAGAGAAGCCTAGTATAATTTCTTACAAAATGTTTTGCCGGTACTTCTTGAAAACGTGCTTTTGCACGCTTTTGCACGCCATGAAATTTGGTTATTTAAACTTACCTGAGCTGTTAAAAATTTCTTTAATACCACTTATCCTCGTCGTTGAATTGGTAGGAATGGACCCATTCAGTGGCGATCACGAAGTCTCGAATGCAAGGTACTGGATTTTTATTTTTGAAATATTATTTGTAATCGTTAGTTTATGATGACCGAGATCAAACCAAAACAGAAGCTGAATTACGGGGCGAATTTTTGATGTTGCAGAAATTATCCGACATAATTTAGTTAATTAGAAGATATAAGATCACAAACCAGGGACCAGAATTAATGCCAGAAATAACTCTCTACGAAATCAAAACGGCACTTTTAGAAATGAAAAATAACAAATCCCCTGGCGATGACGAAGTACTGATCGAAGCGATATAACTAAAGGGAAATAAAATTATTCAGGCTTTGGCCAAGCTATTCACCGAATGCATCTACCAAGAAAAAACTTTTTCTCAGTGGAATAATGCCGTCATTACTTTATTACACAAGCAAGGAGAAACAACAGATTTAAAAAACTATCGTCCTATCAGTTTGCTTTCACACATATAAAAACTTTTCACAAAAATTATCAAAATAGAGACTGGAAGCTAAATTAGACTTCTATCAGCCTAGAGAACAAGCTGGAGTTAGATCGGAATATATCACTAACGACCACTTACTAGTGATAAAGAACCTGATAGAAAAGTGTGCAGAATACAACAAACCATTGGCACTGATATTTGTCGACTACGAGAAAGCATTCGAGACCATAATCCATCAGAAAATGTTAAAAGCATTGACAGAATGCGGAATAGACCATCGCTACACTAACATAATCAAATATATCTACCAAAATGCCACAGCTAGCGTTAGACTGTCTGAACAAGAAACAAATAAATTCTGTATACAGCGAGGAGTACGGCAAGGAGACACAGTCTCTCCAAAGGTATTTACGACGCTTTTAGAACATACTTGTAAGAAGACACATCTGAACGAGCCTGGTATTAACATAAATCAGAGAGAAGCTCAGTCGTTTGAGATTTGCAGATGACATCGTCCTTATGGCTGATCGTAATGATGATGCAATAATATTGTTTGAAAAATTATATCACGCTTTCTTGGAGGTCTGACTAATGATTAATATGAACAAGACGCAGATAATGACTAATCTGGTGCTAAATCGAAATAATGCTGTTGATGGAATGGATATTGTGCAGACTACATCGTATAAGTACCTAGGACATGAAATTCTATTGGTCAGAGATAAGCAGTCATGTGAGCTCCCACGTCGCATAGGATTAGCCTCGGCAGCGGTTGGTAAATTAAACTATGTATTTAAATCGGATCTACCCACATGCCTCAAAAGAAAAATCTTTGACCAATGTGTGTTACCTGTACTTACTCATGGAGCGGAAACATTAACACTTACAAAAAAGGTAGTTAATAAGATTCGCGTGACTCAGCTGGCTATGGAGCGCCAGATATTGGGTGTCTCTCTGAGAGACCGAATCCCAAATGAAGAAATATGTCGTAGAACAAAAACAACAGAAGCTATCAAAAAAATCGCGTCATTAAAATGGAATTGGGCAGGACACGTCGCCAGATTATCAGATAACCGATGGACAAAACGTATTTTAGAGTGGCGACCAAGGCAAGCAGCAATACGCAGCAGAGGACGCCCACCAACTAGATGGACTAACGATCTGAAGCGTGTTAGCAATAACTGGATGCAAGCCGCACAAGACAGAGACGTATAGAAAGGGCTGAGGGAGACCTATGTACAGCAGTGGATGCGTACAGGTTGTTAATGATGATGACTTACTAAATTAAGTAAAAATATTAATTTATTTAAAACTTCGAAACTAACGTTAAAATTCAGACGTTCATCAAGACTATATTATATCCCGAAACGCAACGGTATATCAATGGATTTTTTAAAGTGATTTTTGCAATATAAAATCAAAATGAAATTGCACATTTCAAAACTACTTGACATAAGCTTTTATCTCATTTTTTTTTTATCTCAGTTTTTTTTTAATTGGATGTTTTACTTATTAAAAAATGGCCTCGACAAACACTAAATTTTCAAATAAATTAAAAGAATATCTTTCGACTAAAGATAACCTAAATTATTAGAACATTGGTTTTGAAGCAAGAAAACTATTTTTTTATAATTTGTTTAAAAAAATTTATAAATAAAAAGGTGGTCATGAAAAAATTTGCTATACTTTTAACACAGTCGTAAAAGCTCTTTATAGTATCTTTCTGAAAAAGTCTAATTCAAAAGGTTTTATCTTCTCTCACGGTTTCCAACTACAAGAGTCCCGTTACTTACCTAGAATCTTTCTATGTTCGGGTATCTTCCTAGAAATGGAAACAGCCTGGTCTTCTTTTAGGCAAGTTGTCAATTTTAAGTGGGGGATATCCCATTTTTTTTTTGCTTGTTAAATTTTAAGAGAAAGAAAAGGACTCTGGACAGGACAGTCTTCGAGTAAAGACGCTTGCTTATCTTACTGTTGTCTGTGAATTTTTTCTTTAAGTGTGTGTACAATTAAATCTTTTAAATATCTTAATCTAATACCATATTAGATAAAATATTGTACCTTCATTTTGATTAAGTTCAGTGTTTGATACTAGTAAAGTACAGTAGAATCAGTGAATAAGTGCAGCAGTCATCGAGATTTATTGTAAGTTATCGTAATCATATTACCTTCAATTATCTGGGCGTATAATATTGTAATCATACTACCCAATCCTGGACGAATATGCATCAACCATTTCTTCACCTGTAGTTAAGGTCAAGGTTAAGGTTAACTACCGATTTATCAATTCAATTAAAAGGACATTTAATTCTTTCATATAAACTTTCAATCAGATCTTTCAATTAAGAGCTTCTCACAAATAATCATTACGAACATTCAATATTCAGTAAGAACGTTAATTAAACTAAAAACAGTGCGAGACAGACATTTAACTTTAACCAAGTGCGGGTTGGTTTCATTTTTATACTACAGAATTCTTCTAATCTTTTTGTATTCTTTTGAATTTAATTTTGAATAATTTTGTTTTACTTTCTATAAATGCTATTCATTTTTAAATTTACTGTACCCGTTATCTCGAGATAAGCCCATAAAAAGCAAAGAGAGATTTCTTTAATCAGCTTTTTTTTAATTCTTTAAAATCTTTAATCAGCTTTTTAACTTTTTTTAATACTACCAGGCTCTCTTCGCTGATAATTTAATTGTTGTACATGATTTTGTTATATTGTATCTGTAAAGGTATTTCTTGATCATAATACTGTTTATTTCCATGTATATACAACCATTTAATAATTGATGGTGCATTTTTTTAATTGTTTACATTTAGCCGAGTATTTAATTGTGTTGTTGAATATATTGTTTTGTTTTATCCATGAATTTTATTTCTGGACTCTCAATAAGTTTTCTGATAAAATAAAATACCTTTGAATATTTGCTTATTACAATAAATTATTATTATACCTTGGACCAGGAGAAAGATTAGGCTGATTAAGCTTCGTAGGTAAGTAGGTGGACGGAGTACACCTAATATATTTATTATTTGGTTATGTAGTGTGTTGACAAAATTTATTTACTAATTAACTGTTGATATCTTTCCTTGGATTTAGTCTCAGAACCTAAATATCTTTCCTTATCTCTTTTCGTTTCTAAGGTTTCTTAATTTTCCCCTAACCCCAAAAAGTTAAGTGGCGCCCTTTTCTATCTTATCTTATCTTTGGTAATTTTACTCATCTATCTGTTTGTTTATTTCTGTATCTTTTCTAATAAGTATATCTTATCCTGTCCCATCTTTACTTATTTCGTCCGTTGGACCCATTCCCGGTTCCAAAATCTATTTTCGAACCCATGACTCGCTCTCCACCAACCATCTGGCTGTCCGTAGTGTCTCCATTGGTGACCTTTCTAGCACCATCCAGAAAAAGTTTCCGAGGTTACAAAATAAGTTTCGGCTTGTGGGTATAAAATTGGCCGGATAGATACCTGAAAAACCCTATATCCTGTACAGCTAATCCCTTATTTTTTTTAACTGTTTTTATAATATTAAAAAAATAAATCTAATTTTTTTTACAAATGCATATAGATAAGTTACTTTTTTAAGAAACGGTAAGCCTTAAAAAAAGACTTTTAAATCCGTAAAAGTTTTTATATCGAAACTTGTTCACTATATCATCATTTAAACATTTTTACTTCTCATAAACAATTAACTAGAATCGCAAATGAGGATGGCATTAAATCCATCATCTCCGCATTCCCTTACGCACCAATTACTGTCGATACAAACTGATAATACCCCTTTAACTGTTACAGGCTGATTCGGGAGGACCACTAGAACTAAACGGGACATTAATTGGCATTGTATCCTGGGGACGTGGCTGCGGAGAAGCCGATTATCCTGGAGTTTATACCCATGTTGCACGTTTCAGATCATGGATAAAACAACATGCTGGCGTCTAGTGCTTGTCGAAGTATTATCTTCGGATAAATTTGTTATTCGTATTTGCAGTTCTACTCTAAATTGTAATGTCTTAAATCATTAAATGTAAATAAAGCTAAAATTATACTTTACACAATTTATTAGTATTTTGCTTTAACTCAGCTATTCTTGATAACTGAGAATATTTTTTCTCTAAGTAAGATACTCATAAAAGTTTATAAAATAATATAAATATATACTTATACAAGGCTCTTTAAAAAAGGTAACACAATGTCTCTCGGATAGTTAAAAAACTGACAAAATAATTAAGAATTGCTTGATAAAAATATTTTGTAACGCAACCCCTTTTTTAAGATAAAAGGCGTTGACGAAAAAAAGATGTATCACATTTTTTATGATTTTGTCGAAACAAGTGGCAACATTGTAGTGAAATGTTTTGTAAAAACATGTTTTGGAATAAAATATGATCCTGGGGTTTCAAAAAGACCCCACGTCGTTGTTTTGAAGTAAGTAGAAGTTAAAATGTAGAAGTTATGATAGGCCTATTCGTATTTTATTTTATAACTATATTTTCATCACATTTTTTACAAAAAAATTAGTACGTAATCATGGCCCGCGTGACTAGGTTATAAATGGAAATCGTAATGGAATGTGTATGTTAAGTAATTTTTAAGTTTTAAGTTTAATTTATTTCTATTTTCATGAAATTTTTTGCAAAAATAGTCACGAAATCATGCCTCGCACGTAAAATGTACAGTCACTAAAGATATGTGTATACTATATAAGTTACTGAATATGTTTGTTTTATTTACTTATTTTTTTGGATCATTTTTACAAATCCATTTAATTTGCTATGAGTAGTCTAAAATGGAATATTGTACTGTTGGTTTGTGTTTTAGTGCCCAAAAGCAATAGCCTTAGTGCAGGTAAATATAATATTAGTAATATTTATGCATACAGTACTCACCAAAATAAATAGTATTGAAAGTCCACAAGGTATTTATTTTTTAACTTACATAACTTACATTTTAAAAATATGCATCATTGCAGCATAAATAAGCTTTAGGATTATTTTGCAGATTATCCAACGTATTTAAAAGATATTGATTGCTGCACTTAATAAAAATAGGTTATTATTAGACTTCGGCAAATATGCAAATAAAAATGTAGAAAATATGCGCATAAATATGCACGTGTTTACCCGAAAATATGCAAATATTTTACAAAATATGCATACAAATAAATAAAAAAATCGTAAAATAGTAACAATTTTATTTAAAAAAAAAGTGTACATAACTAAATATTTCCTACTATTCATTAAGATTTACATTTATTTTAAGTAACTACATTATTTTTAAGTATGAATAAACTTATTTAGAATTATGGTAACAATAAATGACCAAGTCGTGTTCAAAATTTTCTAACAAAAACTTGTGGCTTCTGTCTGAGTACATATATTTATATATGGAAAAACTTCGTTCAACGTCAACTGATGTAACGGGAGCATTTTTCAAACTAACCAAAACATTTGGTTCTAAATTAATTGTTTCCGAAATATTTCCAGCTAGAACACTGACTACTTCAGAAAGAATATGGTAACCTTTATTTTTTTCCATAGTAGCTTCAAATTTTTTTAAAATATCTTTTCCAATATTACCTCTAACGTTCCGACAACATGACGCAAATTCTTTTATTAATGCTGTACTTTCAAACAATGACAGTTTTGGTGATTCTAACTGAGTAATTGTTTTTTGAACAAAACTAAAATTTGATTTTATAAATGAAAGTTCTTATTGAAAGCAAGTTACTCTGAAAAGTTTGTTTAGAATCCAAAAGAGATTGGGAACTTTCATCTGTTAACGTATCAATTATGTTCTTTATTTTAACAAAATGATCTGCATAAAAATTAGCTGCTTCTAACCATGTTCCCCATCGCGTTAAAATAGGTTGTGGTGGAAGAGGAATGTTAGGTAGCATTTCTTTATAAAGTTGAATTCTTATAGGAGATTTAAGAAATGCTTTTTTGACACTGGATATCATGGTATTTACAAGAGGAAACTTTTTTCGTATTTCCTCTGCAACTCTGTTTAATCCATGCGCTACACAAGTAACATGTATTAAATCTGGGAAAAATATTTTTAAATTTTGTCCTGCTTTCACCCTATAAGGAGCAGCATCCGATAAAATAAGCAGTAATTTATTAGAAGGAATAGTTGTCGGAAGAAAAAAAGTTGCTAATGTTTCTTGTATAAAACGCGAAATTGTTAAAGCATTTGTTTTCTCAAGTTGCTGGCATGAAATAAGATGAGATTTTGGTAAGGTATCTTCTTTAAGAACATCAATCAATAAATGAGCAATATACTTTCCTGAGGAATCAGTGGTTTCGTCTACAGATATGTAAAAATAATTATCTGCAATTTCTTCCTTAATATTAATTAACACCGACGAGTATAGCCCGTTCACATTATTTCTTCTTAGAGACCGATCACTTGGAACGTTAAGTTTGAAATATTTTTTTAGAAACGAACTAAAATTTACATTTGCTAATTTTGAAAGCGGTATGTTTGCAGACACTAATGCGCGACACAAGTCTTCATTAAAAGTTTCTTGCTCATCTAATTTTTTTGAAGTAGATTGGAAACATTTAGCCATTGAAGTTTGATGTTTTCCTCCTATTTTTCCTTTTTTTGCAATGTGTGAAGCAGTTCTCACATGTTGGTCTATCTGAAATTTCTTCTCACATGCTATCTATGAATAAAAATAAAAACCTTTATTTTAACCCAACCTTTAAAATATAAAAATATACAAGGTGTTTTTGGTTAATCAAATAACTGGTTTGGAAAAAAAACACTCGCTAAGTGTTTTAAATGCAGTATTAATCCACAAATTAGTTTTTGTTACTAACCATTAGTACATCATATAACTTATTTTAAAATTCAACAAAAGTTTTTTTTTGTTAATTCAATTACAATAAAAATAATTGTGTTTTAGAATAGCTGACTTCATAAAAAAAAAGTAAAGGTGAAAAATGTTTCTAAATACACACCATTGTATTGCACCATGGACAATTTTTTCTCACTAAAGGAAGCTATTTTTCATTTAAAAACAACCTACGAGTACTAAATTTCAAGTAAATACGTTTATTGGTTTTAAAGTTATTGTTGTTATTAACTAAAAGAATTTAATTTTTTAAATTTTAACACCCTGTATCTCGAAAAGTAAATAAGTTTGACCCCTCATTAACTATATCGTTTTGTTCAATTTTTCGAGAAGTATCTACAGTCAAACGTTGTAAGTGTCATTTGGAAACACCCTGTATGTATGAAATATTAGATATTTAATAGAAAATATTAGATACTTACAATTTTGCCACAGAGTGAACAGTAGATTTTTCCCATATCCATAGACAGCTCTTTATAAGGTTTAATCCAAGTTGAAGCACTGGTTGTTTTAGGCATTATAAAATCACAATCTTCCTTTTTGTTACGCACAACGAGTATTTACGCTTTGAATATCAAAACAAAAATGATTTACAAATCTGAGCATCAAATTAGAAATGTTTAGGTACCTAATTCAATAAACTGGAAATCCCTAAATTAGGAACAAAACTATTAGCCGTTTACCTGCTGTTAAGATACAATAAATTGTAGATAGATTTGGGGATTAGATCATAAAATGCAAATGAGCGAACCCTTAGCGATTATCCAATAACTGAATGCCTCAGTGACCGAGACTTTCTAAGAATGTTGAGGGCTACTTAAATTGATTTTCTTTGAAACTGTAAATGTTTTGTATCTGTAGAGATTACGTACTTAGATCATTTCTTAATTAAAATGACTACAAAATTTTATACAAGAATTGAAATAAATTGGTATGTTTAAAAATTTTCAAATACAGTATAAAAATCTGAACTTTTATGCAGTTTATGCAAACTTTTATACAAATATGCCAAAATATGAAATATTTGCATAAAATATGCACAATATGCAAAATATGCAATATGCATATTTGCCGAAGTCTAGTTATTATACTTGAGAATCAAATTTGTAGGCAGTAAATTCTCCTAACTGTGAATGCGATAAACCAACAACATCGTTGCCAGTTTGTAATGATAGATATTCTAGCAATTTATCATTTAATCATTGACATGCAGCAAAATTATCATATTAATGATCGTTTTGTATTTGTTAAGGTATATAATAAAATGTATTTAGTAACATCAATATTTATGTATAATATTATATTTATATACAATACTTACAGTAAAACCTCTATTAACCGAAACCTTTTTAACCGAAACGGCTGACAGTTTCAATAATTTCGTCAATAAAAAGTAAATGTTTGGCGCAAAACGTAAACAATTCCGTTAATTTTACTCACCAATTAATGTCTATGTGTGTTGGGAAATCACAAAAACCAAGAGCTCTAAAAGATATTTCCGAAAAGGCATTTTAAGGTATAGAAGCCAAAAAAGTTCATGGATGTCGACCACTTTATTTTTAGAATGGTTTGAAAATGAATTCGTCTCAAGTGTAAAATCCTTTTTAAAATCAAAAAACCTTCTCATCAAAGCATTGTTGCTTGTTGACAATGCGCCCTCACCCTCAAAATCTACAAAATGGTGACAATTGTCAGATTTTGCCACCGAATATCACAAGCTTAATCCAGCCGTTATACCAGGGAGTCATAGAGACATTCAAGAGACATTATAGAGAAGCATTCTTGAGACATCTGTTATTACAGGAGACGAATTAATCCAAAAGTTTTCCCGAAATTCTCAAATATTTAACAATAAAACAATTTTATTGGTGAGCTGAGTCGTGGGCCAAGATCAAATCTTCAACTTTGGAAAAATGCTGGAACAAACTTTTTGATAAGATTTTGATTGACGATCCTGAAGAAGAAAATGGTAAGAAAACGACAGAAGAAATTAAACCTTTCATTAAAAATTTGCCGGGCCATGACGAAATTAACTAAGAAGAGATACGTGACTGGTTAGCAGCTGATGACTCAGAACGTGAACATGGACATCGACCAGGACATCATTGATATGGTTCTTTATCAAGACAACCTGAGCACATCAGATAACGAAGATCCAAGAGGCAACAGGCAGCACAAGACCGTCGACGAGATTTTCAATGCTTTAGAGGAAAGAATTTTATACAGTAGGCCTAATTAGTTAGGGACACGGCTAGTTTCTTAATTTTTGTTGTCATTACATAAAGTTTTGTCCTTTTCAGATTGCTTTACGTTTCGTCGAACAATCGAATGAGGCAAACTCATGATGTTCTGCAAATTAACGATGGAGGGAGAGAGAAACATCGTTGTCAAACGAAAACGCAAAAAAAAATAGCAGATTTTTTTAAAAAAGCATGTTATACTTGTTCATTTTCCTTAATTTTATTACTTTATTTTGGATTTACTTATTAGAAAACATTACGAAATCAACTCATAGTATTTTTTAATACCAATACTTTGATCAAGAATATTATAAAAAACAATGTTATTTTTAACCGAAATTCTTGTTATCCGAAACGGCCTCCCCCCCAATTATTTCGGTTAACGGAGGTTTTACTGTATATATAAAAAACATCTAAAGTACGATAATATTCTTTGTAAAAGTCATACATGACAGCATCGCATTCTAGGACCGGTAGAAAGGAATAGTAGATCAACGTTAAAAATTAATCTTAATATAATATGATATGAGACTTATATTTAACTTTGAATTGTATACTTCTTATCATAAAAAAACACTTACTTTCAAATTCCATAATTTTGTACAAAACATACGAGACAAAGAAACTTTCTATGAAATTTACACTCACACATATATATTATAATTAAATAAAATAAATAGAATCGAATACACCTAATATATTATATAAGAAGTATTCATTTTTTTAAGATCAAAGTATATTGGTACAAAATGTATTTTAGTTTGAAAACTAGGTTAACAAAACAAACTTACATACGAAACTAATCTTAACAAAATTGTTCGACCTCCACAGGAAGTTAAAATAATAATCATCGTATGAAGATGACTCGTCGGCTGATGAAGAGCTATCGCGATCACTATTATTTACATTGATAATTAATGGTTCAACCGAAATGTCCACTCTTGTGTCTAAGTCCCACATTCTATCTTCTTCTTTTATAGTGTGTCTTATACAATCTTTCCAAGACTCAGGTGTGACATTTTGTATGGCAGTAGCTAACATCATCCATTTTAAAACTCAAGTTTTCCCTTGCCACTTAGTTTCTATTTGAGCCCATATAAGGCCGATAAGGATTAGCTCACAATGATAAGGAGGGAGGCGATGTACAATTATGTTGTTTGCACAAGCCATTTCATCGACTGCATATTTCTTGAAAACGGGTATATGTATCCTCGCGAGGTTTAATAATTGTACTTTCAACATGTTGTCATTGAATGGTATATTTTTGTGAGAGAGCCAGTTGATTATTTCACCTTTTTGCGAGGCAGTCGTTGGTGATGGCTTCAACCGTCGACTGTGGTATGACCCATTGACCATAACAACGACAGAATTTGCTTCAAGGCTTGGTAGAATACTTGAAAACCAACCTTCGAATCTTTGAGCGTCCATTTCCTTATGGTAACACACATTTGAGACAGTATGACTGTTCCAGAAATGAACATATCATTTTAAAATATAAAATAAAAATATAATTCTTTACACTTTTCTTACTGTAGAATAAGTAAAATATTCAATAATATCAAGTTGCTCGGGATAGCCGACTTGTTGGCGCCACCACAGCCTCTTAAATAGTTTTCACACCTAAATACAAGAGGGTTAATCTACACTTTTACGCACCAAGTATTATTTTATTAGTTCGTTCTCACATGCCCTTGAGGCATGTACATTTTAAAACACTCTCAATTCATGTATAGAATATTTCATTACGTCGAAATCGGACATTTTTCTCATAAATACGGTTTTCTCTTTTACGTGTGATAAAGAAAGAATTATTTGAAATTGTCCTGTCAGCTACGGTCGTTTTAAACCTCTCTACTCTAAAAATAAGTTAATTATAAGTCGATAAACTTAAAGTGCTTTTATTTCTCTGGAGCAATATTTATTCACCTTAACAATCCTTATCCTTCAACGGTCACTGAAGAACCAAACCTATGGAGATACATCCACTCACAAGTCCTTTGAAGTAAGGCTTGGAATCAAAAGATTTCCAACCCTCGAATGTAGGGATTCAGTTATAAGGCTCCCACTCATTCGTGGTCCTATCGAGCACAGATTATTTGATGAAACAGGACTGAAGAAAGAAAAGGATTACACACGCCGGAGAGCAACAGGAAGAAAGAATAATGGTTTCTCGTCCCTAGAAGAACGATTGCACAAGTTGACCTTCGTTCAAGATTAGACACGTGTGTTTTGTGAAAAGTGCGTTATGTGTTGGTAAGCGACAGCGGTAATTAAATTGGATACTTGAAAAACATTTGGTGAGGTTAAAACTCTTTCTATATTTTCTATAGTCACTGCATGCACATGATTTATATTAATAGATATTTGTCTCGACTTTTATTTGTTTATTAATATTAATATTAACTAATGGCTTTGATTTGACAACAGATCTTTCCTCTCAATATCGCTAAAGATAGCTGACAATTATTTATTATACAGATTGTCTCACAGCCCGCTCTCACGAAAAATATTTATTTATCACTCTAGTAAAAATACTCTATTACAATTAAAATCGCGTCTTAGTTGAAAAAGACATTTACACTAAACAAAATCATTCACTCTTATTTCTCGCTCAGCATATATTTGCAAATAAATTCACTTTTAAATAAAATATGGAAGCTTTAAAGAAAAAGCGCAAATCACTTAAAGCATCAATTACACGTATCTCAGAATGGTTTATAGCCAATAAAGACACAGAAAACGAAATACTTGATTTTGAAAATAGGAAAGAAAAACTTTTCAATTTTTTCACACAATATGAACAAATTCAATTAGAAATCGAAGATGACAGCGACCAACAATCAGCTGATCGAGCAAATGTTGAAGAAAAATACTTCATCACATTCAAAGGTTTGCAAAGAAAAATAATAGAATTAAATTTAACAGAAAATAAAATACCTAGCTCAAATAATAATGCTGTTTCCAGTGCGAGGCTGCCTGAAATTAGCATGAAAACCTTTACCGGAAATTTCTCAGAATTCAATGAATTCTTTCAACTATTTGAAACTCTGATCACAAACAATTCAAGTTTAAATAATGTACAAAAGTTTATATATTTAAAATCCTTTCTCAAAGGAGAACCTTTAAACTTAATTAGCAGTATCGAAGTAGTAGATGCAAATTTTGCTATCGCTATAAAAACCCTAAAATAAAGATATGATGACAAATCACGAGTGATTAGTGCTCTTATAAAAAAGCTGTTAAAGTCTCAATCTCTAGTTAAATGCACTCCTCAGGTACTAATAGATTTTCTTGTACACACGAAGCAAACACTTCAAGCTCTTAGTAATCTCGAAGTTCCAATTGAATATTGGGACCTCCTTTTAATAGAAATATTTTTAGAAAAAATAGATTTTGCTTCTCACAAGGCTTTTGAATATGAAGTGGGTTCTAAGAATGTTCCAACACTCAAACAATTTTTTGAATTTCTAGAAAAAAGATGTGATGTTTTAGAGAAACTTAATTACACTGAAACTCAGTCAAAGTTTAATAATAAAGTCACTCAAAAAACTGCTCATATTTCCACTATAAATAATAATAAATCTAGCTATGAAAATTGCATATTTTGTAAACAAACTGGTCATAAAATATATCAGTGTAACTTATTTAAAGACACAAATTCTCGAGAAAGGTTTAATTTTGTAAAGCAAGCACAGCTTTGCAGAAACTGTTTTGGCACTAAGCATTTTACTGATAAATGCATCTCTAAATACACATGTAAAATTTGCAATAAAAAGCACAATACACTTCTGCATGAAGAAAATAATTTTTCTCACACTCTTGAAAATAATTTATTTTCTCCCACTCGAAGCAATCAAAGTGCTTCAAATTCACATGATGGTAATCAAAGTCACGCCAATAGGCAACAATCACGCTTTAATGCACCACAAACCTCTCAATCCTCCGCAAGTATACAGGGTGATTCACAAACTCGCCATAGTGCACCACATATCTCTCAAAGTCATTTTCATGCTTCTCAAAGGAGTAATAATGCCCAAGTTACTCAAAGAATTAATTCTCCACATTCATATAATGAATCACCAAACTCTTCTACTCACTTAAGCACTCAGACAAATGAATATTGTCTACTCTTAGACACACAAAGTCAAAATTCATCTTGCATCTCTTCTCTCTCCACTTTCAATCCAAAAAACGAAGTTTTGCTAGCCACAGCGCTGGTAACAACTTACTCTAAAAGTGGACAACCTGTACACGCAAGATGTCTTCTCGATAATGGATCTCAATCGAGCTTTGCAACAAAAGATTTAGTAAATAAACTAAATTACTCTACCACTAATAAAATATTACAAATTTCCACAATCTCTCAAAATTGTTCCATCTCAAATGAAATGGTAAACATTAAATTTTTCCCATATAAAAACAATGATATGAAATTTGAAGTATCATGTGCAGTTTTGGATAATATTACATATAAAATACCTCAGGTGCCTCTAGATCGTAGCAAAATAAATACCAGCTGGCATAAAGCTAAGTGATCCCTCTTACTCCTCCCCAGGGAGAATTGATCTCTTATTAGGTGCAGAAATTTACTGTGATCTATTAAAGGATGGTTTAATTCATATTGGAGCAGGTCTTCCAGTGCTTCAAAACACTCATTTAGGATATGTCATGTTCGGTAACTTATCTCCACAAGTTTCATCTAAGAAAAAGATGCACTCTCACTCAAACTGTAACTATTCACACTCGCATCATATTTCTTTATTTGTTCAATCTCACACTGAAGAAGAAAATATAAATAATCTTCTCCAGAGGTTTTGGGACATTGAAGAAGTTCCCGAAATAAAGCATTTAAGTCCTGATGATGAAAAGGCTGAGAAAATATTATAGAAAAGCCACAACACAAATCCTACCCAATGGACAGTTCCAAGTAGATTTACCCCTATGCACGCCTAATAAAAATAATAAATTGGGCGACTCTTTCCAAATGGCGCGAAGGCGATTTCTAAATTTGGAGAACAAATTCTCAAAAAATGATTCTCTTTACAAACAATATAAATCTTTTATAGATGAGTATGTTGAATTAGGACATGCAAAATATGTTCCGTTGTCTCTGCAGAATGTACACTCAGAAAACAAATATTTCTTGCCTAACCACAGTGTAGAAAAAGAAACTTCTCTCACAACTCGTTTGCGCGTAGTTTTTGACGTATCCATGAAAACCACTTCTGGTTTTAGCCCTAATGATATTATGTTAAAGGGTTATACCACACAACCAGAACTATTTGACACTTAAGTCAACTTTAGACTCTTCAAGTATGTATTCACATCTGATATAAAAAAGATGTTTAAACAAATCAGAATAAACCCCAACCAAACTTTCTTATTAAATATTTTGTGGCGCAACTCTCCCTCGGAGCCGTTAAAATGTATACAATTGGAAACGGTTACCTATGGAACGAAACCAGCTACCTTCCTTAGCACACGATGTTTAATTGAACTTGCAAACATGCATAAGGAAGATATCCTCTCGCTCATGATATGCTCATTAATTTTTGCTATATTGATGACATACTATATGGTACAAATAGTATTGAAACACTCACACTTGCGCATGAGCAAATTACTGCACTGCTACAAAAGGCAGGCATATCTCTTCACAAATGGTGTTCAAATTCACCACAATTTTTAGAAAATATTTCACAATTTTCAACTGACTCTACGTATGTTATATCTTCAGAAAATCATTCCAATAAAATATTAGGTCTTTGTTGGGACTCTAAATTAGATAGTTTCTCTATTTCAGTGCCAGAAATCGAAATAAAAGATTCCTACACTAAGAGGCAAGTGCTCTCGATAATCGCAAGTTTTTTCGACCCCAAGGGATTAATTAATCCTGTAATAGTAACTGCAAAAATAATAATGCAAAAAATTTGGCTTTCAAAAATTCAGTGGAATGAAAGTTTAGACTCTACACTCTTAAATGAATGGTTAAATTTTCTCAAACATATTTCAGCACTAAAACATTTAAAAATGCACAGACCTTTTTTTATTGAAAATTATGTATGTAGTATAC
The DNA here is from genome assembly GCF_040954645.1 of Diabrotica undecimpunctata. Classification (NCBI taxonomy): domain Eukaryota; kingdom Metazoa; phylum Arthropoda; class Insecta; order Coleoptera; family Chrysomelidae; genus Diabrotica; species Diabrotica undecimpunctata. Next base: position 54,431,649 of record NC_092803.1, read on the forward strand.
AAATCCACGCATTTTCCGACGCTAGTGAAAAGGCATACGCCAGCTGCATATATATTAGAGTTACTTATAGCTCAAGGAATGTCTCTTCCACACTCGTCACCTCTAAAAGTAGGGTAGCTCCAATAAAAACATTAACTTTACCTAAGTTAGAACTTATGGGTGCTGTTTTATGCAGCAAACTCACTAAAAGAATAGTTGAAATTCTAAATAATAAATTAACTCAAATAGACTCAATAAACTGCTGGACGGACTCAGAAATCGTACTTGCTTGGTTAGGCTCACATAGCTCGAGATGGTCACAGTTTGTTGCAAATAGAGTTTCTGAAATACAAGGGAACCCACAATTTAAGTGGCGATATATAAAGTCAAAACAAAACCCCGCAGATATTGCGTCAAGAGGCATGTCTGCTCCTGAACTTCTAAACTCAAAATTTTGGTTTCAAGGTCCCTCATTTCTACTTAATTATGACTTAGATTTAACTTCTTATGTTTTAAAACCAAATGTAAGTTAAATACCCGAGGAAAAGAAAATAGTTCATCTAGCACAAGAAAGCCCAATAAGTTTCATTGAAAATTTATCTCTCAAATTTTCAAACTTCTCAAAACTACAACGCAGTATCGCACTTATTCTCAGGTACATTCACAATTTCAAGTTTCCAAATGAAAAATATGTTGGACCCTTCTCTGTTTCAGAATTAAAAAATGCTGAAAATTTAATAATAAAACTTTTGCAAAAGGCACACTTTTTTCGAGAATTTTCTTGTCTTGAAAGTAAGGAGATAATTTCAAATAGAACAATTTTAAAACTCAACCCATTCATAGATAATCAGCAAATGATTCGTGTAGGTGGTCGTCTAAGGTACTCAGACGTCCCATATGAACAGAAGTACCCATTACTTCTACCCTCTCATAATCACATAGTAAAATTATTGCTGCATAGAGAACATATAAGATTATGTCATGCAGGCCCTCAAAATACTCTTTTCAAATTTTTGTTTTAGATATTGGTGTCTAAATGGTCTCAAAGAAACTAAAAGAATAATTAATAAATGTCACGATTGTTTTAAATTTAAAGCAAAGACAGCCACACAGTTAATGGCTGATTTACCACGGGAACGTTCATGTTTCTCCCCTCCATTTACCAATGTTGGTCTAGACTTTGGTGGTCCATTTCTTATAAAAAGCTCCAATTTAAGAAAGGCTCCAAAAATAAAATCCTACATAGCGTTGTTCGTATGTATGGTTACTCGTGCAGTGCTCATCGAATTAGTCACAGGTCTCTCCACCGAAAGTTTCTTACTTGCTTTAAAAAGATTCATCAGTAGGAGAGGCTGTCCACAAATTATCTACTCAGATAACGCCACTAATTTTCTAGGAGCTAGAAATCAGTTGAGGGAAGTTGCACTATTTCTTAAACAAAAGGAAACCTCTGAGTCCATATTCAGTTTTCTCTCCTCTTCTGAAATCCAATGGAAATTTATTGTAGCCCATTCTCCGCATCATGGTGGAATTTGGGAGGCAGCCATAAAAAGTGCCAAATATCACATTTTAAGGCTTTTAGGCAATACCACTTTAACTTTTGAAGCCTTTAGCACAGTTCTCGCACAAATAGAAGCAGTACTAAACTCACGCCCTCTTTGTGCTATGTCAAATGATCCAAATGACTTTAACACATTGTCTCCAGGACATATCCTAATAGGAAAACCAATTACGTCATTTCCTGAAGAGATAGTGACGGAAATACCTGACAATAAATTAACAATTTGGCAAAACTACATGAAGATTCAGCAATCATTTGCCAAACGCTGGAAAATTGATTACCTTAATCAACTTCAGAATCGCCCCAAGTGGTTAACACCACAGAAGAATCTTGAAGTTAACGACTTAGTTCTATTAAAGGAAGATAAAGTTCCACCCCTACACTGGCCATTGGCAAGAATTGTTGAATTGTTTACTGGTAAGGACGATAAGGTCCGTAGTGTTAAAATAAAGACTAGAGATGGATATTTTAACAGACCCATTACAAAACTCTGTCCTCTTCCTGTGGACAAAGTAGAAAATTAAAATTTTAAATTTTGTCACATTTATATGTATTACTCTAGTTTAGGAATAGTTATTTCTTAAATTACATTTAAGTTAAATTTGCTTACTTTCTCAAATCACTCTTTCTTTCGTTTTGAAGTAAATACTTCAACGCGGGCAGTCTATGTTCCAGAAATGAACATATCATTTTAAAATATAAAATAAAAATATAATTCTTTACACTTTTCTTAGTGTAGAATAAGTAAAATATTCACTAATATCAAGATGCTCGGAATAGCCGACTTGTTGGCGCCACCACAGCCTCTTAAATAGTTTTCACACCTAAATACAAGAGGGGTAATCTACACTTTTACGCACCAAGTATTATTTTATTAGTTCGTTCTCACATGCCCTTGAGGCATGTGTATTTTAAAACACTCTCAATTCATGTATAAAATATTTCTTAACGCCGAAATCGGACATTTTTATCATAAATACGGTTTTCTCTTTTACGTGTGATAAAGAAAGAATTATTTGAAATTGTACTGTCAGCTACGGTCGTTTTAAACCTCTCTACTCTAAAAATAAGTTAATTATAAGTCGATAAACTTAAAGTGCTTTTATTTCTCTGGAGCAATATTTGTTCACCTTAACAATCCTTATCCTTCAACGGTCACTGAAGAACCAAACCTATGGAGATACATCCACTCACAAGTCCTTTGAAGTAAGGCTTGGAATCAAAAGATTTCCAACCCTCGAATGTAGGGATCCAGTTATAAGGCTCCCACTCAATGACCTTGATTTAGCCAAATTTCATCTAAGTAGTATACTTTTCGTCCTTCACGACGATACTCTCGGATTTTTTGTAAGTAATTTCTCCGCCACAAAACAATTTCATCTTTTTCTAAAAGAACACTATTCCTGCTTCTTTTTATATATTTAATGTTCATTTGTTCGAATGTTCGCAATAAAACACGTCGTGATATTTTGGGTATTGTATTATCGTAATTTATTTCAACTTGAACTTTCTTTAAGGTTGGGATTTCGTTCCGAAAAAAGAAAGCATGGAATTTCTTCCGAATAGCATATTTGGTATGATCTTCAAGCTGAATGCGTTTTCTACCTCTGGTTTCAATGGTTTCAACAGGTCCATCATTCAATTTGCCTTCACTTTGTTTAAAATTGTTTACAATTCTGTATATACTTCTCGTCAAAACTTTAGTCAAATCACTACACAGGGTAACTACATCGCTGACCGACATACTTTTATTCCTTTCACGGAGTCCACAATACGCATTGAATAATAATATAATAGTTTTTTCTCCCATCGAAAAATTTGGACGTGGTTTACTTTTACTGCTTTCACTTTCCATATTACTCACAACAGTAAAATAAGTGTTTACTGCTTAGATAATCTAATCGATATGTGAGTCATGTCCTACGGTGGAGCCACGATGAGTAGAATACTATTTTGCTGACGTCACGTTGCGTAGCAACGACGAATAGAATCGACGGTTGCTGGGCAACGTAACGTCAGCAAAATAGTATTCTACTCATCGTCATCACACCACTGTTTACTTCGATAGCAAAACAACTGAATACCTGAGTAGCCGACTATCGCGGTTTTAGGGAGGTGTAACTATTACCTTCTAAACTAAAATTATTATTTATTGTAATTAATTCAAATTTGTAAAACAATAATAAAAAGGAATGGGTTGTACAGCGATGTAGTATATCTTTTCTAAGTAAAAATATTAAGAGAATAAAAGTTTTGATTCTAAAATTATGTCGAGTGGAAGATAAAAAAAATTGAACGTATTAAACGAGCACTGACAGATGTATGTGGTGTCCTTCATCGTTTTAAGTGGCGAATTTTGATTTCTCGTCCCAATAAACTCCAGCTTACCAAATTTCGTGTTGTTATCCCATGCCTAACACGAAATATTTAAAAATAAAAGTTTAACTTTGACCCCATTTATTTTGGTTATTATCAACTTTCGTACTAAAGTAAGTTATACTAGATTTAACTCGGCCTATTTTAATCTCAGGAATCTAAGATTAAGTTATGGCCATTCGTTACCAAACACCATGTATATTATATTAATATATATATAATAACCCAAATGTCAACAATAATCGTATTAAAATTAACATAATTATAAATAGGTATATATTTATTTCGAAAATGCGCCTATAACACCACATCGAAATGTGGTGTTATAGGCGCATCTTACGTATATCCTGGGTTGACAGAGTTACTAATGTGGAGGTCCTGCGTAGAATGGGGAGAGAATGTGAAATTCTCATGACCGTCAAAACTAAAAAGTTGGAATATCTAGGACATGTAATGAGAAATCAAGAACGTTACGGCCTTCTCCATCTGATTCTCCAAGGGAAAGTAAATGGTAAGAGAGGACCGGGAAGAAGACGCATTTCCTGGCTTCAAAATTTACGAAAGTGGTATAACACGACTACCACTGAACTGTTCCGCGCTGCAATAAATAAAGTAAAGATAGCCGTGATGATCGCCAACATCCGGGACGGATAGGCACTTTAAGAAGGAGAAGATATATTTATTTAATACTGCCTAGATTTTATATTGCCAAGAATTTACTGCCTAGATGTCTGGATTCTGACTAAATAATATAATAACCTCCATCGTTAGGGCAAAATAACTTAAGTCAGTAAGAGGAATATTGCAGAAATAATTTTTAAGGTTTCATGACATATGGTTCATCTAGTTTCATCCTAATTATATATTTTTTCAGCACATATGGGTCTAAAACAGCTCATTTACAATACATATATTTAGTTTGATACGAAATATAGTAAAATAACAAAGTTTGATCTGACTTGTGTTCTTTAGATCAGAGAATAAATTACTTAAGTCTTTTTGACCAGATATTTTAGTATAATTAAACAGACAGGTTTACATTTTAATAGCAATAATAAATAGATTTTGTATTATAATATAACAAGTTACTCATCATTAGAAACAAACTCCTCTAAACTTGAGTCTATATCGTTTATACTTTTAGTTGGTAGTTTTTGATAAAACTTTTTGTATCTGTCTGGTATGAGCGGTAAGAGATCTAGAAGATGTTGGTTTTTTTTTGTTTACCTATGAAAGAGCTATATGTATCAACGTATCATATTTTTTCTCTTCCAGAGAAATTTCATCGATCATCGACATCTCTATAGTTTGAACAATTCTCCATCAACATTTTTTTGCTTTTTTACAAATGTTATCCTTAACAAAGAAGCAAAATCGTAAAAGACATTTGAAGTTAATTTATTGCCATTAAATGGACGTTTTTTGTTTGTGCATCTAATGAGAGTTTCTCGTCATGAGTATGAGCATTTTTTTTCCTGATTGTCTTTTCTGGTTTTCGATTAGGGAAGGAACATCTCATTCCATGTGAGAATGTCCAGAAATCATAAATTTATGGTTGATTTTATTTATTGAGCTTTCATTTGCATTACGGACAAAACATAGCAGCGACATGGAAATTTTTATTCTATGCTATGCATGTATATGAATAAACGCTTATTTAAATGACATCAGATGACAGGTTCATTATTTCTTTGAAAATATAAAAAGCAATCACATTTGCACCACAGTGAGCAATTGATTCATGCCACATATAACAACAAGCTGCTTCTGAAGCACAACTATGTACAGTCAAATTGCAAGTCCAATACTTTCTCTTGTAAAAAGTAACATAATTTCCCAAAAAAAGGGTTGGCAGGCACTGCTGAAAATCGAAAGTGTAACAGACAAATGAGGGGTCTTGCTTGGTCTTCTCTATATCCGACAGCTTATATTTATAAACCATTTTTGCAAGTGGTGTTTAGTTTGAGAGACCTTTAACTGGTTTATTTTTTCCTCGTTTTTAATACCAGCAATTTTCATGTTTAATTCTTTACAACTATGACAGATATTAGTTGAAAGGACCTTAACCTTTAGATTAAGTTTATGAATGTTTTTTATATATAGTGCTTCCTACTGGATTGTGACACATCTCAAGTAAAGTTGGTAAATTTTCATCAAATTGAGGTCTGGGTTTAAATAATGTATATTATTGACTTATCTTGTGTAATGGCTTTCATAGTTAGAAAATTATTTAAGATGAGCAATAACTTCTTGAAACCTTTCGTCAGATGTTTATTAGAAAGTTTGTGTTTTCCTCCTTGGTCTTTCATGAACATTTTAGTTACAGTATTCGATTTGTTTCTCAGGGCAGTTTGTATTTTATCAGTTTCATCCAAAGTTGATTGAAAACATTGTTTATAAGTCTTACGTTACTGTCCGTTTATTTGAAAAAATATTTTAAGCTTTGTTTCTTTCCCTTGAACTTTGTGCCTTTTCTTTCTATGTGTTTCAACTTCCGCTGACGTGTAGCAATTTGATATAAGATATTGTCTCTTTTCATGACTTTTGGTCCCTAATATCCTTCAAAAATGTCACTTTACTTACATTTTACATTACTTACATTTTACTCTGAAGTTTTTTAATATGCATTTTCTTTGAATTCTTAAGTGTGCTGTAGCATATTTCTGACCTAAATGTCGTTTTAAAGTTTTATTCTTTCTTAGTTTTCTGAAGTATAAGTTGGTTAAACTTATACGAATGACTCTGGAGGGTTCCAAAGCTATGGTGAGAATAGATGGAGATATGACGCAGGCCTTTGATATTGAAAATGGAGTTAGACAAGGAGATACCTTATCAACAATACTTTTTAATCTAACTTTAGAAGCTGTTGTTAGAAAACTGGATATAAACGGCTGTATTAATACAAGATCTATGCAAATATGCGCATATGTGGATGATGTTGCCATAATAAGCCGCAACAAAAGGGCATTAAGCGAAAAAGTTATAGAACTGAAACGAGAAGGTGCGTCATTTGGTCTATATATAAATGAAAGCAAAACAAAATATATGGAGTGCACAAAATCGAATGAACATGAGAATCTGAAGGTAGACAACCATACCTACAAATATTCCACTTTTCCCTACCTAGGCTCAATAATAAATGACAACAACAACATCAGTCAAGAAATACAAGCACGGATTCTTAGCGGTAATAAGTTCTTTTATGCATACAAAGACTTAATGAAAAGTAAGTTACTGAATCGTGAGTCTAAGCTGAGAATCTACAAAACAGTAATTAGACCAGTGGTCACATATGGATGTGAAACGTGGACCCTCTCAACCACTGATGAAAATCAACTGAGAATATTTGAGCGCAAAATACTAAGGAAGATATTTGGACCAACCCAATGCAGCGATAGTTCGTGGAGAATTAAAATGAACCACGAGCTGGATGAACTAATGCAGAGCGCAGATATTGTCAGATTTGTAAAATCACAAAGACTAAACTGGCTTGCTCACCTAGAAAGAATGCCAGATAATCGAGCTGTAAAAGTAGTCCAGAGATGGAAGCCCCAAGGAAACAGAACAAGAGGAAGGCCCCGTAAAAGATGGATAGACGACGTAGAGAGGGATCTTAACACCATGAACATCAGGCAGTGGCGAAGGAAAGTATCCGACAGGGCAGAATGGAAGAACATTGTTAAGCAGGCCAAGACTCACAAAGGGTTGTAGCGCCATTAGAAGAAGAAGAAGAGTTTTCTGGAGTACTTCTTTAATACTTGTTGTACCTATGTACAGCTCGTCAAGAATACCAATGTCTCTGAGTTCTGACAAGAATATAAATTTGGAGGGGAGGATCCGTCAGTAGCCCGAATATACTCAGTTCCATTTTGTTAGCAAAAGCAAACAAATCAGACGCATATCAATAACACTGGTGTAGGACTTATTAATCCGGTACCGTTACTATGGAATTTAAAGGTCATCGTAAAGTTTTGAGTGGTCAACCTCGTGAAATTATAGCAAATGTGATATATTTTATGAAACGAGAAGCGAAGGCCAAACATCCGATAATAGAACTAACGAAAATTCAAGAACGTGTTTTGCGAGGAACTGGTGTTAGTGTTAGTTCTGTAAAGCAAATTTTAAAGGAAATAAGATCAGTTGAAGATGGTGATAGTAATTTGTTCCATACACCTAATATTAAAATACAAAAAAGTGCGACCAAAACTAAGTTGGATAATATGGACAAGGAAATTCTTCGGAATTTGTAGACCAAAAATGGTCTTACGTTGAGGGGCATAAGAGGTTTATATGTGTAACGTAATGAAATAAAATAAATCTAAATCTATTCCACTGTAAAAGCAAACAAAGTTTGAAATGATTTTATTATTAATTTGGCTTTTAAATATCAATTTTTTACAATATATTTCATATTTAAAAACAATTAAAATCGATAATTTTCCTCACATATTATTACGTGGAATAATTACTCCTAATTATTTAAATTTCAATACCTATTGAGTTCAATTGACCCTTCCCCGGTCGTAATTCCATAATAAAATAACTTTAAAATCCGACATAGTATTAATTGCGGAAACTACAAAAAAACTGAAATACAACTTAGAGAAATGGAACCTAGAAGCAAACAAATACAACTTAAACGTAAACAAAGAGAAGACTCAGTAATGAAAATATCAAGGAAACAAGGGACGGAAGATCAAATAGAAATAATGATAGACCAACAAAAAATAATACAGACAAATTCATACAAATTCTTAGGAACAGTAATCAACAACAAAGAAGACATCAAGGACGAACTTAACAACAGAATGGAAAACACAGGAAAACTATTCCAGCACTAAATAGAGGATTCCTTAATAACAAAGAAATATCAACAAAGACCAAGATGACAATATACAAAACAATAAATAGACCTACAGTGACATATGGGGCAGAAAATTGGATATTATACAAAAGACATTAGAGCAGAATTCAGGCAGCAGCGATGAAATACCTCAGAAGAATGATAGGAGTAAACAGAACTGATAGAATCAGAAATCAAGAAATAAGAGAAAGACTCAAAATCAAACCGATACTCGAGTCAATCAAAAAATTGGCATGGTTCGGACATCAAACCCGGATGGACAATAATGGACAAGTAAAAAGAGTGTGAGACGCCAAACCAATAGGGAAGAACAGAAGAGGAAGACCCATTAAAGAATGGAACAGTGACATCTCGCAGATACTGCAAAGTAAGGATAAGACTTGGCAGGAAGCAACACAGATGGCATCCAATAGGAAGGAATGGAGAAAGTTCGTTAAGAGCTAGGACACCTCAGAAGACTGTCAAATATTGTAATTTAATGAATTGTATTTTAAACGGCCCAACACCGAAAGGTACAAATGGGTCTACTGATTAAGTAAGTAAGTAAGTATAATCCGAACGCAGTTGCTATCTTCTTTACTCCGAATGCGTTCTCTGTTTATTTTTTGCATCACTAGAGCAACTGAAAGACAGAGCTAACTTCGACGAACTGTATGTGGTACGCACTTTCAGCAGTTATATGATATGATGGTCTATGTGGTAGCAAATTTTTATTTTTTGTGGTAGTAATTCGGGAATTTCTTTATTTTTATCTGATATTTCGCCGCTAGCAGAGTAATACTCTGAATTAACATAAGACGGATATTTTTCAGAATCATAACCATCCCAATAATAATCATCGTCTATTTCATTTATCTCGAAAAAATCATTAATTTATAATATTTATATTATTTTGTTCGAAGTGTTTTTCTCTTCAGATATTATATTTGTGTCAATTAAAGTTGTTAATCAGCCAAACGAGTTAAAACTGGTTCATCTATGCTAGTTTCTGTAAGTTTGTCTCTTTTTCCTGGCAGTGTTTCACTTTCGTTAAGATCTTCACCAATGTTTTCTTCTAAAAAGAAAATAATTATAGATTAGACAAAGGTTTTTTCTACCTACTTTATATACCCAATTTATTGAGAAGTTTATTACTTAACTTATTAGTTGTGATAACATTATTATTAAAAAGGTTACTTATGCTTTAAACTTGTTTATAAATTACACTTCTCCAACAAATTAACGCACCGCATTGAAATATTAAATTATTTTATTAGCGTTAATAAAAATTTTCATTGTAATGTTATATTTTGCAAGCCCCTTGTATATGCTATTCGTACACTTTATATTTATTGACTGTGTTTTATCGCTATAGTTTTTTTTGCAAAAAATTTTCAAGTGTTCACGAATTTTATTTGGGTACTGTTTAATTGTTGATTATTGTTAATTGTGTTTATTATGGAGCGTCAATCACGTAATTTAACCCGAGATGAATGTCCCCAAGCAGTGATACTGTCGGAAGAAAGTTGGAGTTACCGAAGAATTGGTCGTCGTTTTAATGTGTCCCACACATCCGTCTCACGGGTGTTAGAAAGATTCCTCGAAACAGGGGATCATACTCCCAGACCAGGGCAAGGACGAAACCGGGTAACTACCCCTATTCAAGATCCATTTTTAAGAATTTCTGCTCTCCAACAACGTTTTGTAACACATCGAAGTCTACAAATTCAGCTTCGAGACGTGCATGCTATACAAATTGGTACTGAAACTGTTCGCCAGCGACTTAGGAATACAACTTAACACCTAGGATTGCCGCCCGAGGTCCTCTATTAACTGCAGAGCATCGAAGGGGGAGACTACATTTTGCTAGAGAACACGTTAATTGGTTAGAGGCTGACCGGGAACGAATGCTATTTACTGATGAATCCCGATTTTGTTTGTACAATAACGACAGACGTGTTCGTGTGTTGCGACGACCCAACGAACGATACGCTCAGTGTAACTTCTCACACACTACATTTTTTGGTGGAGGACCCGTTATGGTGTAGGGTGGTATTTCTTTGAACGCACGTACGGTCCTAGTGGTCATACAAAATAAAACTGTTACAGCTGAAAGGTACATATTGGAGATCCTGGAGCAACATGTAGTACCATTTGCTCCTTTTATCTGTGAAAATTTCTTACTAATGCAACATAATGCCAGACCTCACGCTGCACAGGTCGTCAGAAATTATCTAGAAGAGGTAGAAATTAACACTATGGAATGGCCAGCACAGAGTCCGGATTTATATCCGATTGAAAATCTCGGGAATATCCTTGTTAGGCGATTAAGAGCGACACCGATCCAACCAAACAACTTACAGGAAGTGGGAGAGAGGCTGATCCAGATTTCGAGAGAACTAGACCAAAATGAAATACGGCAATTAATTTTAAATATCGGCCTACGATGTGAGGCTGTTATACGTAGTAGAGGTGAAAACACTCGGTATTAAGACTTTTTTCATATCTTAGTTTACTTTTCTTATCATTATTTTTTTAGAATTTTCCGTTTTATTTTTTTTTTCTCCTGTACTTCAACATTTTCTGATGATTAGACAAATTGTTATAGTTACTAATAAAATATAGAATAAATCTGGCGAAGTTTAATTTTTTATTTTTTGCCTGTTTACAAATAAAATTGATTTATTGAAATGGTGCGTTAATTTTTTGGAGAAGTGTATATTATTGAGTATATTTGGCTTTAAATATGTTTAAAATCAATAAAACTAATAATTTGTAATATACTCTCAGTCATAACTTCAAAATTTCTATTTAATTACAATGTATATAGCTATATTTTTATTATATTTTACTTACCACTATACGTTATTTCTACATAAAATCAGATACATTTAGACATTATTGTAAAAATAAACACACTTAGAAATAGATAAAGTCACGTTACTTTTAGCGTATATCAATCACCAATCGGTGTTTAGCAGGGTCAATAAGATTAATGTCAGAAACACCTAAACCAACGCATTATATTGATAGAGAGGACTTAAGTTTTATAAGTTTTATCCGACAAAACCACAAAAAATCTTTCGTTAAAAGGTATTTAAGTTACATATGTTCGTTTGCTTAAACAAAAATTGTGAATCTAATTTATGTTCGTTGAATCAGTCTTAATATTAACCTTATTTACCCTATATATAACCATATGTATTTTAAGATAGACTTAATTCTTTTTTACCAGAACCAACTTCCTCACAATTTTCAACTCATGTTGTGTAGATAACTCATTTTGGCCAAAAATTGACTTTAGTCCTTTTGTCCTAACACAAGAGATATTTTGTCGCAGTTCTTCAATATTTGCTGAGGCAAGTTCTAACTTAAATAGTGATTCCTTCGGCATGCTCCATTGCTATTTTTTAAGCCTCTTGTTTTAAACTAGAACCATTATTCCGTCCATTTTTCTATTTTAGTGTAAGCGGAAATTATGCACTACTACAAAACATTTTCTAGTTATAGTTAAAATTTTAATGAAGGTTTTAAACAAAGATCCTATAATCATTGAAATTAATAATTATTCTTACGATAAATTAAATTTATACCTTTTCTAATATCTTCCTATTTGAAATTAAATTTAACTATACCCGGTTCACAATTTGTTGATAGCTTACTACAAGTTTAACCCTAATTAGAAAACTAAAATACAGAGAGGATAGGTAATACGATATAATAGTAAAAACCAACCTAAAACTGACGGTTTAAGACGTTTTCGACTAACCCACCTTATATCTGACGGAATACAATACCTTATAATCCTATTACGGGGGTATTTTAAATGGTTAGAAATGAATGACCAGTGTCGTAGAGTATATGATTGAAACATTTATTTGAACTAAATAAATATATTTTTTAAATTTTACTTATGTAAATTGTATTTTTTAATAAAACTTATTTATTTTTTTCAAAAATAAAAAGTTTCTTGCCATTTATAAAAGATAGATTTATTTAATTAAGGAAAAAGGCGCCAAATGTCGCCTGGCAAAATTTCCAATGTGTTTTAAATGTATCCATTATTTTCGAATCCGGAGAAAACTAATAAATATTTTTGAAAAATTTAAACGCAGAATGAAAGATTACATTATTACTCAGGGCAGAAAGTCCCTGAAAACTTTTACAATGTTTATTTTAATATGTTATGTAACAGGGGTGAAAATAAAAGAGAAAATATAGTATAATTTTTAATTGAAAATATTGCATGCAAAAGAAACTTTTTATTTATTCTAAAAAATATTTAATTCTGCCTTTAAATTTTTCAAAAATGCTTTTTAGTTTTCTCAGGATTTGAAAAAAAAAACGGATACATTTAAAACACATTGAACATTTTGACAGGCGACATTTTGCGCCTTTCCCCTTTAATACCTTACGATTACAACTACTATTACTTACCTTATATAATTACGATTAGAAAACTATTCAAATTCAAAATAAATAGGATCAACTTCGGAATCTAAGTCGTCTTGAGGGTTAATAATTAGGTTAATAATCTCTACGGTCGCATCAATTATGTTATCAAGATCCCACATTTTTTGTTCTTCTTCTATTACATGTCTTACTGCATCTTTCCAGTTTTGTTTTGTAATATGTTATAAAGACTCGTATTTATAACAATTTACGTACAGCTTGTATTTTATATGACGTATTTTTTCTAGCCACATAACTTTTCATTTGTGCCCAAATGAGTTCAATTGGATTTATTTCGCAGTGGTAGGCTGGAAGTCTAAAGACTGTGATGTTTCGCCTTTCCGCCATTTTGTCAACTACGTATTTCTTGAACTTAGATTTGTGTTGCCGGGCCATTTTTAAAAGTTCTGCTTTTACCATTCCATCTTCGTAAGGCAGATACTTATTCCGCAGCCAGTCAAGAATATCCTGTTTCTTCCACGCATTCGTTAGAAGTCTTTCTACTAATCGTGAATGATAAGGTGCATTATCTAATACTATAATTGAATTTGGTGGTATGTGTTCAATCATTTGCTCAAAATAGTCTTCGAAAACATCAGCTGTCATCTCGTGATAGTCTTTTGTGATTTTGGAATGAAATTCCAACAAACCATGCTTAAAAAATCCTTTTTCACTGCCAATGTGAGAAATTATTAATCTACTGCCTTTACCAGAAGGTGGGGAGATACCAGTAGACCAACCTTCCATAAAGGCTTGCCTGGAGCTTAATATATTTTTATCTGACCAATTTTTTTTAGAGTATGACCTGAGTTTACCCACGTTTCATCCTGGTAGAAGATGGGCCTTTCTTCGACCCGGAATTTTCGTATGAATCTTAGATAATTTCTTCTCCAACATCATCTTCTCCTCCCGGTCAATCAAAAGTGATTTTCGGTCTGATTTCTCCCACTGGAAATTGAATTCTTTTAAAACATGCCACAATTTGGTTCGTCCGATATGAGGCAAATCCGAGTCGTCTCTAACTTCTTGTAAAATTTTGTGTAGGTTTGGTATTTCTTTTTTGAAAAAAAAATCCATGAATTTTCCTTCGAATACCATTTTTGGCAAATTCATCAATTTCAATAGGCTTTTTCCCTCTCTTTAAGTGTTCGTTTGTGTTTGGGTTAGCTATACCGTGTTTTTTTCTTTCTGATAGGAACCTATATAAAGTTGACTCTCCTACGCCAGTCATGTTAGCACAACTTTCGACTATGTTGCGAACAGTGTTTGTGGGATTCTGAGAAACCAGAGCATCGTGAACATTCAGGACAATAGTCTTCTCTCTTAGTGAATAGACAGACTTACTGACTGTACGCAACAGTACCGGTGTAAAACTTGATGATGAAGCCATCACAAACAATCCAACAAAACGAGCACGAGCGAAAGGTACGTATATGTTCGTAGGTATATGGAATAAAAAATCACTCACGCACTGCATATAATTCGCAAAAGAAATATTCGAGACGCTAATTACTGCCGTAGACGCGGAAACACCGACGAGCCGTAAATTACATGCGATCAAAAACGTACTAAACAAAAAAATTGTTTTCATTCGTAATAACTTCACCCTTTCAAGTTAAGTTTCGAATATAATTATATTATTAAAAATCTGGGGAATTCCATCTTAATTATCTTGGAATGAATAGTACCTTCGGATATGAATTCCAGGTTTTCTAGTAAAGTGATTAAACGCGAAGATTAGTATTGAAATAAGGTATTCTTATTTACAAAATTGTTAATGGTTAAATTCTTATTTTTATTAATATAATATAATAACCAAAATTAGTCGTGAAAGTTTTAATTGTTTTTTTGCTAAATATATTAGTATTAAAATATTATCAATTTTATATATAACAGTATTAAAACATTATATTATTATTTAATGAATAAACACCTTAGGAACGCCTATGATTTACGACCGTTTTATGAGTTTGAGGCATATTTCGTGCTCTCAACAATTTGTGAACGAAGAATAACTCTTAAATTTTTTACACTTCTAGGTAAAGACCTGCGAATAATAGGAGGAACAAAGGCAAAAATAGAGGACCACCCATGGATGGTTTCTTTTTTAAATGCTTCTAAATATCATTTCTGCGGTGGATCTCTTATAAATGACGACACTATTGTCACTGCTGCACATTGTTTTGAAGACAATCGTATAAAGTAAGTTTTTTAAGGCGAAGGATGAATTTAAACGTATAATCAGCTTATGTATATATATATATATATATATATTATATATATATATATATATATAAGTTAACAGGTTAAGTGTCATCATAAAATTTATTTAATGTCTTCATTAGCTGATCACTTTCTTTTAAAGTATTTCTTTCTTTGACTTTTAGATCAAAATCTAACACTCTAAAATGCGAATTTTGGTTAAAATTTCATTTTTAAAAATGTGAATCCACGTTGGAGTCTCGCGGCCACCAGCAAGATTTTTATCACAAAATGCCTATGAGACATGAGAGTCCAACGTGGCATCACGACTTGTCTATTCCTGTTGATAACATGTCGGCAATTCTAATAACAACTTTACGTGAAGCTCTCTTCCTTGACAGTTAGCAGAGAATTGAGTAGTGAAGTTGGTTGCTTGAGTATGTAAATACGTCACTCGCGCTGCCATTACTTATGCCACTGCCACTGTCGTACGCCCCCTTCGCTGGTGTTTACAGTGACTATTTACATGCTGCTACCTGTCTTGTTTATTGTGTGGTAAATTTTTCGTTAACTATGGTTGACTGGAGCAATAACCAAGTGCTGAAGTTTTTATACCCCCTTTACATGCAGCTTACTACTGCGGCCGTGAGCAGAAAATTAAGCAGGAAAGTTGGCAGCTTGTGTATGTAAATATGTCGCTCGCGCTGCCATTACTCATGCCACTGCCGCTATCGTAGGCTCCCTTCATTGGTGTTTTTTTTTTTGGCGGAACTCAAACGCCTTGCGAGTGATAGTGAATGTTTACATGCTGCTCGCTGTCTTGTTGGTGCACGGACTTATTTGTTTATGGTTTGGTAAATTTTTCTTTAGCTATGGTTGAGTGGAGGAATGACCAAGTACTAAAGTTTTTCGAGCTATATGCTAGTGAGAGATTGTTGTAGGATTCTTCACATAAAGACCACGAAAAAAAGCACAATGTACCAGATGCGGTTTTTCCTCTAAATTTAAATTTGGCCCTTAAAAGTGATATTCATTGCTTTACAAACTTCCTGCATAATCAGCGAATTTGCTGGTGATGATACTTTAAATAAATAATGTAAACTTTGGTAACTGTCCCCAGTGGCTAAACACCTTAATGTTATTGCCAAGCGTATTTTTGGTGGTATTGGAATTCTTACTTTAGTCTGTTTATTTATTATTGGTTTAATTTTCTAAAGCAAAAATTCAAAATCTATGCTTGACATTCTGCAAAAGTTAAAAAATTCCCTGGAATCCTCACAAGTCAGTTCATTGAAAAAGGTTGTCGTATTTTCTCTGTAAAAAATGTTTAAAGCCATTATCAAATTATTATCTAAATAAACGACTTTTTCTACATCGACGTTTTTTTTTCTACCTCATTGGTTTTTAAAACGTTAAGAACATTTTGTATACGTAAAACACACAGATCTGTCGTTGCAGTAATTTCTATGCCCTCCATTGCTGATGGTACACTGATGCAGCACTATGGTAGCTTTATGTAAACAGTCATTTGCCTTAAATGCTGCCGTGGAATTATTTCGGGCAGGAGAGTGGGCTAGAGCAGTTTAATGCAGTCGTACGAGAAATAGCAACAAAAACTTCTGTCAAGAAATTCTGTCAGATGAAGAATCGGATTAGTTTAGCGACACGTAGCTTTCGGACAAGTACCAACCAACTGATTAGAGTGACAGTGAAAATAAATCGAGTACTCTGGAACAGAATAAAAAAAAACTGTGGCCGGAAATACCAAAACGTTGGGACGAGATGTATCGGCATCCACCAGAAAAGAAAAAGAATATACTACTATAGATTCTGTCATTGCCCAACATTATGAAGTCTCCGAATAGGAAATTTTAGAACTAGAACGACCAATAGTATCCAATGCAATGAATGAAGCTATTGTCTGGGGGCCGGTCAACATCAAAAATTTACAAAAATTTACATTTGAGGACTAAAATTCTTCAGCTTTTCATAAACAATTAGACCAAAACTTCTACAAGAAATCGCCCTTTTAATTCTACAAATCATTTTGTGGACGATGGTATTTTATCCATGATGATAAAGAGTTGGACCCTTACAGAGACAGTAATGAAAAAAATTAGAGGCCTTTGAGATGTGAATTTATCGACGAGTATTGCGGATAAGTTGGGTTGATCAAATAAGAAATGAAATAGTTTTACATCGAATGAAAAAGAGCTCAGAAATAACAAAAACGATAAAAATTCGAAAGTTACAATATTTCGGTCATGAGACATCCAGAGAGGTATAACCTTCTACACCTCATAATACAGGGTAAGATCGCCGGAAAGAGAGGCCCAGGCCGACGAAGAACATCCTGGCTCCGAAATCTCCGGGAATGGTATCAAGAGACCACCGCTAATTTATTTAGAGCCGCTGTAAACAAAGTTATTATTGCCAATATGATCGCCAACGTTCGATTATCGGACAGTGTAGTGAAAGTAGGAAGAATGTAAATGTACGATTTACTATTTGTATTGTTTAGTTTATTT
Organism: Diabrotica undecimpunctata; assembly: GCF_040954645.1. NCBI lineage: Eukaryota > Metazoa > Arthropoda > Insecta > Coleoptera > Chrysomelidae > Diabrotica > Diabrotica undecimpunctata. The sequence continues at coordinate 54,449,590 of NC_092803.1, forward strand.
TTCAAGTTATAATAAATGTATCCTTCATTAGTTTCTTTTACTTCAATAAATATACACATAAACGAGAATATCCATTATGTTTGTTTATTTGAAACTACTGGTAACAATCAACTAGTTACTTGTTTACGAAAAACGATTCAGTTTCGTTAACGATAAAAATTTCAACGTCCTACCTCTAGTTTCTTATTTATCGCATGTGGAATACCGGTTCTGAAGTTGTTGAAATGGTACTGATGTTGCAACGCGACGTTGCCAAATGATTTTGTATGAAGCTTGTTTATTGTTGGCGTTATAATGTAGTTTATTATTTTATTGGAAATAAGGCACAATGTGACTTTAAAATAAGCTTATTTTGATGTTTAGATTTTTAATTCGGAAATCGTACTTAAAATACGAAACATTAATAAATTTTATTTATATAAAACTATTTCCGAAGTGGAAATCAAAATGTTAAATAACACTTATTGTAGTTAAGTAATGTTAAGTAAAATTGTGGCATATTTCCAATAAAAAACAGTAAGCTGCTATTTAAATCCATTTCGCCCAAATTCTATTATCTTAGAACATTGTTCAAATGCTAAAAAGACAACAGGTCAAATAAAACCAATAAGTTTGGCAACGTTGAATTTCCCCTTTTTTATTTTTTCCACTCATGTATTTTCACTTTTACCTACAATATATATATATATATATATATATATATATATATATATATATATATATATATATATATATATATATATATACAGGGTGGTCCTTAAGTAATTGTACAAACGAAAACCGTAAATTCTACACTTTAAAATATTACGGTTTAAGTCAACTTTCTTTAATAAAATGTTGATATTAAGAAAGATACAGGGTGTTAAAGTTAAAATTTAAAATTCTATTTTTCGCTATAACTTTCATGTTTGTAAAGATTTATGCATAAAAATTTACAACTGGGTACTTTTAAATATAAGAAATTATAATTTGATGCACACTTTGATGTAGCTGATAGAGGACGCCACATATGCCACATATGTGGCATACATTTGCAGTTAACTTTTTTGCTCTTTGAGTTAGCTCCATTTATGTTAAAAAATATTAAAGACACATTATTTTAACAAAAAAAGGTATACTTGTTAATAACTTTAAAACTTAACAGTTTTCGGGATAATCGCGTTTTAAAATTTTAAAAATCAGCTGCATAATTCTGATTTAAGGCAATTACTCCAGGCAACGAAGGAAAAATAGACAAAAACATTAATAAATCTAAATTTTGGTATAAAATACCTTTAACTAAAGTTAATGGTTAACGAAATATTAAATAAAATAAATATATCAGCAGGATAATTAATAATAGGATTTGACAAAAACAGAATAATAGGATTTTACATCAAACATTTTACGTTTTATGTTAAATTAAAGTCATAATCAAAAAATTTTGTTTACAAACCAAATTAATAAATAGTTAAACTAAATAACATAATTTTTTGTCAAAGTAAGTGTTCGATATGTCCACCATTTTATTTAAGTCCATCTCTGCATTTTTTGGTTTATATCTTTTATAAGTGCATTATTTTCATCTCTTAGTTGCCTACTTTGAAGTGTTTTTCTGAGTCTTGTTAATTCTCTAATTCTTTTATGCATGTTAAAAAAATCATATTTTTTTTTCAATTTCTTCTAGTTCTTGGCACTGCTCATGTAACAGGGCACTTCTTCCCTCAGCTTCTTTTATTCTCTTTTTAATTAATCGATAGGTTTCATTATATTTAATTGGATTATTTTTTGTATTTTGTTTTAAAATTATTTAATAAATTTATTTATTTTAGTTAACAGAAAAAGTTGTATTTTCATCTAAGGTTCAACCCATACGTCTACCAAAACACGATATTCACGTACCAAATGAAACACCAGTTATTACTGCCGGTTGGGGAGATACAGTTCCAGGGGTAAATATGTTAATATATAATAATATTATAAAATACAAAATATGAAATAAACGCCATATAGTATGGCATTGGAGTACAAACTAGTAATTTTTTTTATAAGAAAACAAACTATAGAAAACAATTTATTTAATCGATTAGTTCTTTGCCACCAAAGCAGGTAGCATCTCATTGCTAAAAGCACTTAAAGTGGGAGATTTTGGGGACTTTTGGAGAAGGTGGACTTTTCAGTTTAAATCGGAGTTAGCTCAAATGGCTGACAAAGTCAAAATGCTGAAATAACTGTTATATTGTTCTTGTGATTCCGATTCAGACGTGAAAAGTTTCACTAATTTGTGCTCCATGCCATAATATATGACATTTATTTCATATATATATATATATATATATATATATATATATATATATATATATATATATATATATATATATGTATATATATATATATATATATGTATATATATATATATATATATATATATATATGTATATATATATATGTATATATATATATATATATATTGAAATGATATTGTTTAAAAAAATTAATTTGTAAGTTATATACTACATAATATTAGATATAAAAAAGTATTTGATTATTTTAAATAAGTTATATACTAGAGAATTTAATAATAAAAATATATTTATGTGAGGGCATTTTTAATAAATTAGCATATAATAAGTGTAAAAAGTTGTATTTTAATGTTGTAAATATATTTAAGTGAGCCATGTGCATAGGCAACCAACTATACAGTAAATTGACAGATAGAAATTAATCATAATACGAATATAAGTGGGGTTATAATAATAATGTTAGTTTAAAATGTTTAATTTATATATATTTAATGATTTAAATGTTTATTCTGATCTGAAAAGCCTAAATGTCAACAAAATTATCAATGGAACATTAACGAATTCTCCAGAGTGCAGAGTGTGACCATTGTTTACGGTCGAATATTCTGGAATAATGATTATGTCGGTGGATGGAACAGATAATTTTTCGAGAACATCCATATCGAAGAAATAGAACAAATTGGAACATGATCTCTTACCAGATGGTTCTAGAATATCCAAAAAGATATAAATACTCGTGATTTGGATTCAAGATGGGAGTTTTTAGTCAGAAGTCAGGCCAGTTTATTATGAAAGTTAGTAGACACATTTAGTTAGTGAAGTAAATTGTTCAGAATTTTCAAGAAGTCAGTCAGAAAAGTTTAGTAAGAAATATGAAAGTTAGTTGGAGTCAGTGAATCAGTTACAAATAATCAAATTGTTTAATATAGTGAGTTAAATGAAGATTAAAAATTATGCATATATTTAATGCACATTTATAATTATACACAAATAATTATTGAAGATTATAAAAGTATATTAGAAGAATATTGGATGGACATTGGAAGGAATTAAAATTATATTATGATTGGAGATTAGTATAAATCAACTTATAATAATTGGATATTGGTATATTGAAAAGAAGAATAAATATAAATGGTGTTTGCTGGTTTGCTTGGTGGTGTATAAATGCTGGTGAAGAAAACTATATCTTAAATTGGTAGAAGCTGATAATTGGAAAAAGTAATTTCACAAAAACAAGGATAACCGAAGTACGAAGACATTCAGTGATGATTAGAATCTATATAGTGGAAAACAGTTCATTTAGGCATTCAGTGAAAGAAAGGTACAAAATTTTGTTAATATAATTTAGTTAGTGTCATAACAATTTCAATTTTGAAGATAGTTTGTTTAAATTTTACATTGTCTATAGAATTTAATTAGTTTTATAAGAATATCAATTTAAAGATAGTTTATTTTAAATTTACATTGGCTAGGTTAGATATATATGTGTGTTTCATAATAGTTATAATAAAGATAATTTAAAAAAGTACTTACAAGCTAATTCTTTGAGAACCGCGATAAAAACCCTATATATTATATTATTAAAAATACTCATTGCTCATCATTCAAACAAACAACACATCATAACAATATATATATATATATATATATATATATATATATATATATATATATATATATATATATATATGTCTCTTGGTAAAAATAAACAAACGTAGGTAATAATTTACTGAAATGATTTTATAAAATATGATTTCTTTAATTTACAAAAAATAACAAATAAATAATAAAATTGCTTTATTCAATTTTAAATAATATTTAAATTTAAAAAATACAGAAAACACAGTATGAAGCTTCGTGATACTCTACTATACCGCCTACTGTATCATCTTTGTTGTTTTGATTTATGTTTATAAAATTAAATTATCATTTTTATAATTTTTGTCTGTTATATTTTGGTGTGTACACATAATTTATTAATAAAAAATTTCCAAAAATTTAAAATCTATATTTACCTAAATAACTAAAAAACGAAACATGTCATATGTGAAAAACCTTTAACAAAAAAAAAGGTTATGATGTTTTTACAAAATACATTACTAATATACAGGATATTCTATTACAAAAAAAAATAGAAAATTTTGCACACTGTATATTTAGTCCAGTCGTCAGAGAGTTGACCTCCAAAAATCATACGAACAAGCTGAATTTTGCCGAGCATATTAATTTTGAGACACCAAAAAGATGCAAAAAAGTTTACCACTGTTACCACCTGACTTCCCCCTAAAATCCCCATGTAGTCGGGTAAAAACGCAGGTAAAGAATTCAGCTTCATTTTAAAAATTTAAAAAAAAAATTTAATATAAGTATGTCTAATGTTTCGTTTCATAAAGTACAACCATTTACAACATAAACTGTAATCTCACGACTAGTAAGTAAGACAATTAATAATTATAACTAGATAATTTGATAGTATTAAAGATATTAAATATAAAAGAATGAAAATAAATTCGAAAGCTTGACAGTAAGTCAAGGAGTTTTATTTGTCTTGTGGGAAAAATAGACTGACTGCATCCTCAACATATATATATATATATATATATATATATATATATATATATATATATATATATATATATATATATATATATATATATATATATATATATATTAAATGAAACTATCTGAAAAGATCTGTTGGTCGAAGTCAGAATTCTTGGTTGAAGAATTCACGTGATTAGTATAAACGCAGATCGATTAATTTGTTAGAGCAGCAACTTCAAAAATAAAAACAGTCATGATATGACAAATAAGTAGTCCTATGGCACTCTAAGAAAAACTACTTCGCGTAGTTTACTCCGAAATGCAGTCGTATCTGGTTACCAGTATTATTTCTCTTAAAGTATAAGAAATTTTGCTTATTTATTGGTGTTGTTGCTTCTATAGAGAATTGTCACTCCATTTCTTGCGCGGTAGACCGATACTTCTTCTGCCACTTGTGATTTGTCTCTTGCTATTTGAATGGCTCTTATGTCATTCTACTGATGCGATTCTTTCATTTTTATTTTGTTTTTAGTATTCACTTGTTTATACTGTGTAGATTACATTTTGTTCTTATCTGGTCCCTCTTTATTCGGTCACTCATTGGGTGTCGTGTAATTTTTCTGCTCTCATTTCTGCTGTTTCCAGCATACTGAGTTTTAGCAGTCTGGGTCTTTTTTTAATGTGTACGCTATTACTTGTCTTATGCTAACCTTATAAATTTTTGATTTTATCTTACAGTTAATGTATCGCTTACACTCTATATTATTATTAAGGCATCCTACTAATTTGTTTGCTTCTTGTACTCCATCCCTTACTTCTTTTTCAACGTCTCCATCGCCCCTCATTTTGTATCCTCTTCCTTTATTGACACTTTTTATGACTTCATCCATAATTTGATTAATTAGTCTATTTTTCTAATAAATACTACTTAAAAATATTTATAGTTAATATAATATTATATTATTTGGGAACGGTTTTGATGAAAAATTTTAAATCATTTTATTTTTTAGTCCCCGTCAGTATCTGATGATTTGATGGAAGTTAATATCAACATAATTGACAGGCAAATATGTAAACAACGTTTGTTCAAATTTACAGAAAGAATGATTTGTGCAGGAAATTTAGAGGGAGGACTAGGTTCATGTCACGTAAGAAATGAATTTATTAAAATTTATACATAACATAATTAAAATTTATACATATATAATATCTTATTTTTCTTATTTATATATGGTCTAATTTTTACTCAACATATTTTAAATTTACAAACTATATTTTCCGTAGTTATTAATAGAAAGTAGATTTACTTAAGGTATGTGATCTTCTGCATGTGATACATTATTCCCACTTGTAAGTTGAACAAATGGTATTCTAATCGATTCTTTTAAAAAAAAAGCTTAAACATTGCTTTTAAAAATTTTCTACATCAGTTTTGTATTTTTGTAGTTTTGTATAGCATTGGATATAATACTTACTAAATCCCTCAGTAGTTAAATACGAAATCTCGTGCAATTGATAGAGAGAGAGTAACATTAATAAAGTTTACAATACAACCTGTAAATATAAACATTATTTAGATCAGCGAGGGCGGATCAACGACACGATTGAGAGATCAGGAGGCCTATCCCCGAGACAATTCGGCTTTTGTAAAGAGAAGAACACAGTTGACGCAATTTTGTATGTAATCGAGGCATTGCACAACATTGGGGACGAACAGCGCTGGGCAGCTCTGCTCCTCTTTGATCTTAGGAATTCATTTAATACTCTGTACTGGAAAGAGGTGATACGGGCACTGGAAGAGAGGAAGTATCCTAACTATCTGATAAACGTGATGGCGGAATATCTTAACGAGAGAAATATCATGGCTGAGAAGGGCACGCATGTTGATTTAACGGCTGTAGTCCCACAAGGATCGATCTTGGGTCCGACGCTATGAAGCCTGGCATATGACCGGATCTCTGTTTTCGGATAAGACATAAGGGCAACGTCGAGAAGGACTAAATGACAGATCACGGACTACAACTTGCAGCAGAGAAGACCGAAGCCATAATTCTAAAGCGTAAACGGAAAAGACAAGGGATGAAACTCCAATGTGCAGGAGTACAAAGACCATCAAAAAAATGCGTCAAATATCTAGTGAGTGACACTACACAATATGGCGGAAGATGGGAGCATATACGGGTGGTATCCCAGAAGGCAGCATAGAGTGTGGCTGCGATTAGGAGTGTAATGCCTAACATTGGAGGACCTAAATCAGAAAGAAGGAGGAGTGAGGCGATAGACATACCGACCTACAAAGTGCTTATGATACGAGTATCATATGACAGAACAAGTCTATTGCGAGTAGCATGCATCTACAGGACTCTATCTGCGGTGGCCTTGTCGACTATCAACTATTTTTAGCATGACTGAATGTGTTAGCAGTAGAACGAAGACATCTCTAGGAGAGAAGATCAACAGAAAGATGATAAAAGGAGGAAAACAACAGGGAAGATGTTGCTCAGTGGACCAAGATGCTGATCCCGAGCCTAAGAGGCTAAGTGTACTGTATTTATAGGCGACTGGATTACTTCCTGACACAAGTACTCACAGGATATGGGCGTTTTAGGACATATCTTCATAGATTCAGAAAGACAGATACAGATAAGTGCCTATACTGTGAATTCTCAACACTGTTACTCACACAATGCTGAAGTGTAATAGATGGACAGTGAAGAGAAACAGAATATATAGAAAAACAGGTATGAACCTGTTGCTGTGATAGAGATGACCGTGAAGATCACGGGAAGTAAGAAGGGATAAAATATTGTACATTATTACATTCAAACAGTAATTAATAAGAATAAAGAAGGAGAGAATAACCAGCCGGACCAACGACAGAGATAAGATATGGATAAGAGAAAGTAGTGCTCCGATAGTGTCGTCAGCCCTACAGTGGCCATCCCACTATCTCACTTTCGGAGTATGGTACGTGCCACAGTCAACTGCGCACAAGTAGAATAGGACGATTTTAGATGGTAGGCAGGATAACAGGAAGGCATCTGTTTGCAGGACCTACTTCTTCTAAGCTAGAATGGGCTCGGATTTATTCCTCTACTCTGAATTCAATACACGCCAGCCAACCCTAGCGATGGGTTAATCTGGTATATTTTTAGAAGTTTCCAGTCTAAGAGAAAAAAGAAACGTATGAAGCTTCAGTTTGCCTCAGACGGCAAAATTGTAGAACAAGTAATGAAATTCAATTACCTAGGAGTAGAGATAACTAGTGACAGGGATATAAGAACAGAAAACACAAGGCAAGCATCAAAAGCGACAAGACTAAGAGGTTGCCTTCAAGAAACCATATGGAGAAACAAATATCTGACCACGGAAAGCAAAATGAAAGTATACAAGACAATAGTAGGTGTTCAATTTTTTCACATGCGAAAAATCATGTAAATTTTTCGCTGTATTACTAGCTACCATTCTACCACAATTTTACAATTATTTCCCGTTCTCCAATCCTTCCTACTCACATTTTAACCCCACTCCATTAGAAATACAGACAGTTGTAAGATAGCAAAGAAGAAAGACACTCTCTTGCCTGTTGTCTCTCGATGATAACGGACACTCTCTCTTGACTGCTGACTATTGAGAAACAGTCGTCCTCTCTTTCGTCTGCTGAGTCCTACTAGGCAGACGTATAATCTCTCTATCGCTACCTATCGCTTGGTTCAGATTTACCAAGCTTTTTCTCCACTCTAATTATCTCTCTCGCTTATAGTTACGCGAAAAATACCGCAAGTACTATTTTAAATCGTGTACAGACGCAAATGTGCTCTACATCGTGATCTAAGTGTTAATACCGCGAAACACGTGTTCAGAAACCGGTAACCGGACAGTTTCCCCGTATGAAGAACAACCGCGACTGAAAGCCTCTAAATACCGCGAGTGTGTGTATGTGCAGCAGAAGAATTGGTAAGACTTTATATAAACTTAATTCGCTATAATCTGTATAACCTTTTACCACATATCCAAATTTATTTGAACCAGCCCTATGTAATACAGTCCTCATTAACTGAAATTATATTTATAATTTCACATATGTACACCCTTTTTGTACATATTGTGGTCTATTCGAGTCGGATATAAATCATAATATCATAATCTCTCTCTCACTCTCTGTCTCACATCTTGATTCTACATAGTTTGGTACACTTTTGAGTCATATGTAAATCCTCATTCTCTCTGTTTTATCTCATGTTCGATTGAAGATATTTTGATCCAATTCGGTTCAAATAAATCTTATCTCTGCTGTAAATCTCATTAGATTTGGTCCTTCGAAATTATGTATTTCCATATATGTGTATATGTTTTTTGATATATATGTATACATATGTATTGATAAATCGATGTATTGATAGATCGTTGTTTAATAATTCTTATCTGTGTAAATTCCAATTTTTTGATTCTATTGTTAAAGGACGTTAGAAAGTCAGGTAAAATTACCCATTGATAGATACCTGTGACGTAGTAAAAATCCCAGCCTTTGTCAACCAAAGATACTCATTATAATCCCAACTAATTGTATTTTTCTCTGTCACGCTTCGCCATAGGTACACATCTAGGTAAATAATTTGGGATTTTCTCCCATTGTTCTGAATAATAAATTTTTACAAGAATTCTCCGCTGTTATTGTCATTAATCCCTAGCATAATAATTGCTTTATTCAAATCGCTCGATGACACAAACTAAATTTTTACAATAATCTCTGCTCTCAGAAACTATTTGCGTATTAATTGCTGTATTAAATCAATGAAAATTAAAATATCTCTATTAGTGTTAATTTAAATTAAATTCACAATACCAAATATAATTTTCACACAAATAAAAACAAGAAACTGATAATCTCATTACACTCTTATATATACATATTTGTTTCTCTGCTCTTTCTACTCGTTCCAAGAGTCGCTAGGTTTTATTCTCTTTATCATTCATTTCTGTCTGGTACACTCTTATTATACTCTATATAACTATAATATACTTCAATTTAAAATGGCAGAAATTGCAGAATATTTTTATGCAATGCACGTTTCACAAAGAAATATCGCCAGAATTGCGAACGTTGTTAGTTCAAATGAACAAGGCCTCTCTAATTGTAGAATTAGGGAATATATTACTCAGCTTAGGGCAGCCTATAAATCGTATTTGGATACTTTGGAAAACCTGGCTGACGACGAAACTATTCTCGAAAGTGAGGAAGTAGATATTACTTATGATAAATATATGGATGCTTTATGTTTCTTAGAAGAAAAACTGGAAGCTAAACAGGCTTTTAAAGATGATACAAAATTTAAGGCGAATACTTCCAGTAAATACATTGTTAAAAGTACTGATTTGAATATAAATGGCCAAAAAGAAGTTAAAAATACATTTTACTCTGACTCCCTCCCCAATCAGTTCAAAGAGATGAAAGAAATAACTATAAGTACTTCGTTTAGTTCTGCAATTGTTCAAGCTCAGACGCAATAAAAACACTTCTGATAACATTAGTACTCAAGATATAATAGGCCAGTCTCTCTTAAATATAAAGTATAACCTTTTACCACATATCCTAATTTATTTGAACCAGCCCTATGTAATACAGTCCTCATTAACTGAAATTATATTTATAATTTCACATATGTACACCCGTTTTTGTATAGTAGGACCAATCCTAACATATGCAGCGGAGACAAGGACCGATACAAGAAAGACGAAACAACAAATCAACAATATCGAAATGAAAGTATTAAGATCAATAACACGCTTATTAAGAGAGAGACAGACAAGTCTCTCATTAAGAGACAGACAAACCAACAGAAGTATACGCGAACAATGTAAAATTCAAAATATTAACAAGATACAAACAAGAAAAAAAACTGGAACGAACATGTAAACCGTATGGGACCAAATAGATTAGCGATCATCTGTAAAAACAACAAGCTGTATAGCAGAAGACCCGTTGCAACGGGTTGGAAGGCCGCCAAATAGGTGGAAAGATAATGTACAGTCAACAACGACTGAAACAGAATAAGAGGCAGACAAACAGGAGTAATCCTAGTCGCACGAAGAATAAAAAGAAGAAGATAAAGAAAAAGAAGAAAAAAAGATCTACGCTCCCAGCGTTGACTATCGCAATAAATGAATTAAAGTGTCCTTCTTGTAAAATCAAAGACGTACTACTACAAAACAGACAAAAAACACAAAATCACTCAAAGGCGTCAATGTAATGCAATAAAATTCTAAATTGGGGAAGAAAGTAACTGAAGGCGTCATTGGACAGTACCGTCTGGGTACACTTAGTACTCTTAACGACAAAGAAAAACAAGTTATATCCTTTTAACAAGAAGAAGAATTCATAATTACGGATACTTGGTATAATTATCTATACAAAACATTATACCTATGGACTTCCCTCCAAAATATGCAATAAAATATAGAAAGTAGCTATATTGATTTCAGTTTAATTAACCGGCGCTTTCGCAGATACAATAGGCTAATAAAAACCTCTCCTGAGGCAGTCTGATCATAATTTGCTTTCCTTAGAATAAAACGCATAACTTAAGAAGAACAAAAACCGAAACAGTTACAGATCATAAACAGTAATATAAATACAAATATCCCATTCTCCCTGAAAAACAACAGTGTCGAAGAAAACTAAATTAAAAAAAGGATGGAAGCAAGATATAATAAACTTCGTGTAGAAAAAGAAATATCCAGAAACAATATAATAAAAATACATAAACAAAGATCATTTATTTCGCAAAAAGATAAAAAAAAAAAAAGGAAAAATAGATCTGGCTACGGAAATACTGCAAAAAAACAATAAAATAATAATTCATGATAATTTTAATTTGTATAAAAAACGCTTTGATCTATACAGTTATAGATATGCATCGACACTGGGTAACGACAAAGGAACTTGATTGATAACAAACTAGACATTATGTAATGAGTGGCAACGAACCATGCAACAACAAGAGACACTAATAAAAGTTCATAAGACAGAACAATTGAGCCATACTTTAAAAATTTGTTGAAATCCTATTAAATAAAATTTACGCTGTGTGTGAACATAATATTGAACAAGAACGAGCACATATGAAGCTCTTTTTTGCTGCAAAGGTGCTCCAAATTTCATAAAAACATATACATATTATGGAATCGGAGCACAAATGAGTCAAAACTTTCACGTCTAAATCACGTCGGAATCAATAGAACGATATAACAGTTATTTCAGTGTCTTAATTTTATCAGTCGTTCAAGCTGACTCCAATTCAATTCAAAAAGTCCAACTAATGCCCCCGAAATCTTTTCACTTTCAGTGGTTTGAGCACAGAAGAAAAAAAGAGGACAGAAAACAAGTTATTTAATTTTTTAGTTCTTCGCCACGAAAGCAGGGGGCACGTCTGTGCTCGAATCACTAAAAGTAGGAAGATCTTAGAGACATTAGTTGAACTTTTTGGTTTGAATCCGAATCAGCTCGAACGACTAACGAAGTAGGATATAGGATAACTTAGCTTTTATCTTTCTTAGTTTGCTTGTAGATATCGTCTATTTTTCCGTAAATTGATGGTCATCGATTTTAATATTTGCTTTATATCCGGGGCTGGAATTGATTGTTCTGCCAATGAAGGTATTTGCTCAGCTATGTAAGCTTAACGATCAGCGTTTTCATTTCCAGATTTCATTTTGATTTCAGACTGAGAGGAAACCCATACGAAAACTATTTTTAATTCTATTTTACAAAGACTATGTAATACTTCTTTGATGAATATGGCTATAGTGTTGTCCGTGAAGGTTTGGTATATGAGTCTCAGTAAATGGAGTAAACCATATATTATTAAAGAGTGTTTGGTTTGTGCCTTGGACACGTATTTTGACTCTCGTAATATGGAATAAGGTTTTCCATGTTAGATACTGTATAAACTGGAAAGCTTATTCAATAAATATTTGATATCGTTGTTTATGAATACTGCTGCTCCTATGCCTTGGGAAGACTTAAATGAATCAGTGAAGATGTGGGTATAATTTTTGTAATTCGAAACTCTTTGTTTACAATTTTGATATGTAAGATGCAATTTTTTGTCATATTTATTATCCCATCATATCATCCATCATATCATCATAATCTTCCACAGAATATAATCCCGTTGCTCACCAATATTATCAATGCATCTCTATCACTGAGTTACTTTCCTATTCCTTGGAAGGTAGCCAGTACAGTCATGATCCCTAAAAAAGGGAAAACCCTTGCCAACCCTGAATCGTATAGACCTATTTCACTTTTGAGCACCCTAGGTAAAGTCTACGAAAGGATCCTCAAGAAGAGACTCGTAGAATTCCTAGACGCTCACTTCCAAATTCCAGATTACCAATTTGGATTCAGGGCTGGTCACTCCACACAAAATGCATTGGTAGAAGCAACAACCTTTATTTTACAATCAATTTACGAAAGAAAACACGTCATAGGCATATTCCTAGACGTCTCGAAGGCATTCGATCAGGTCTGGCATACAGGCCTGTTTAAAAAACTCCACCTCGTGGACTGTCCACACTTTTCGTTAAGTTAATCAATTCATATCTCTCTCACCAGACGATCAAGATGAAAATAGCTGACCACTTATCCACTCTTTTTACTCCACAAGCTGGAGTACCCTAGGGCTCAATATTTGCTTCACTATTATACACAGTTTACAATAGTGACATCCCCCGCCCACAGCAAGGATCGGAGTCTCTCCTATTATTCGCTGATGATACGGCCATCCTCACCTCGGGCTCTCACAGGGAGCGTGGGCGACAACGGTCTGTATTCTAACGATCACAAAACTACCTCGACAGAATAATAAGATAGTGCAGCAAATGGAGAGTGACCATAAATCCCTTCAAAACACAAGCAATACTATTCAAATCTCTCCATTTTCGCGATGTCCGGGGCAGGATATCACTTTTAGGAGAAGACCTCATCTTCAGAGCCTCAGTTCTCTACTTGGCAGTTCGCTTTACAAGGACTCTTAACTGGAAGGCCGACGTTTAGGAAAGCTTAGATAGGATGAGACAGAGGTTCAACCTCCTGAAGGTGCTGTCCAGTAAACTGGGCAGGACATCTTCCAAAACCTTGTTACACACATACAAAACTTTTGTTAGACCGATCGTCGAATACAAGGCATGCGTCCATGTCTCTCTGAAGACCCACCAACTCAACTCCATCATGGCCACTGAACGCAGAATACTAAGATACTGCATGAGAAAGAATTGGTAGTATACATCAGCCCACGTATACATATTAGCCAATATAACACCAATCAAGGACAGAATCCTAACCCTCAGCAGGAAGTATGTCCTAAGAACCATAGCTGGCTCGAACAACAGAGCAAAACGAACACTAAAGAGACCTTGCAACCATAAATGGCAAATACTCACCAGGCTTCCCATTAGAAAAGTTCCTTTCCCTCCAACTAAACTTTTTCACAACACTGGACACGAACTTCCTGATGAGTATTTTGTTATTTTAGAATCATTCCCCATCCAATACCGCAGATAAAACTGCGCACCACAAACGCTGATAAAGGGGCGTTCCAACCACTTGGCTGGTAACCCCTGAAGTACCTTAATTGGCATGCTAGGCAGTTCCCACTTCCTCTTGTGCGCTCCTAGATCTCTAGATCGACCACATAAACAAAGCCACCTTCTGCTTTCCCCCTTGCTTCTTAGTAGTCCACTACTTCTTGACAACTACATCACGTAATCGACGTTTACCACACCCCCACTACTCCAGAAAAAAAAAGAAGAACCGCGTTCCTTGAAGCCCAGGCCTAAACAAGGTTAAAACATTCAGTAATGTCATGTCATATTTATTAATATTTCCTTGATAGACCTTATCTACGTATTTGATGGTTTCTTGTGGTTTTAGTAAATGATGTATTTTTCATATTACGCTTAACAGAAGCTTAAGTTGTAGTTTTAAATGCATTTTATGTATTTTCTGTTTGTCATGTAGAATTATTAATTAAATATTAGTTCTCGCCAACGCGGTGCGATTGTTATGCGCATGTGGAATTTGTGCATTTAAATATTCATTCCATTCCATTCATAATCATTCATAAGCATTCCATTGAAAATGGTAAATAATTTTTACCATTTTCAATGGAATGAAATGAGGTTTTGCTTGTGTCACTGGCATATCTGGAAAGTGCAGTAAATTATATACCTTAACATGTTAATTTTAATTTCAACTCATTTAATCATTTTATTTTACGTTAAAAATTAATATAAGTATGTACTACGAAGTATCTATTCTTAAATTGTTACAGGCTGATTCCGGGGGACCACTGGAGTTAAACGGTACATTAATTGGGATCGTATCCTATAAATCTGGATTCGACTGTGGAACTGCCGGTTTTCCTGTTGCTTACACCAAAGTAACAGATTTTCTAACATGGATAAACAAAAATATTGATATCTAAGATAAAATATTGCTACTTTTGTAAAAATAATTTCAATTAATTAAAAAAATTGTAAAAAACTAAATTTAGTTCACAAAAATTTTTAAATTGTACATCTAATAATATTTGAATAAAAATATGCTGCATATCTACTTTTTTACTTTATATTGCGATAGTAAATTTAGATGCTTCTATGCTAAAATCGGCGATTACATTTTCGTCCAAAATAATGAGTATCATAAAAGATGGTATACATTTTCGTCCAAGCCCCTAAAATTGAGGTATACAAGTTCGTCCAAAGGATCAGATAAATTTTCGTAATGCTTTCCGAAGAAGCAATTAATATTAAATATATAAATATGTACGAATCTTCGAGTTTATTCATTTGTGAAAATATTCTCAAAATGTTTATATTGCTATAGTCTTGAATTGTGTTATGAAACTCATTTATTCTTGAAACGTTATGGAGAATTTCGACAAACGTATGGTGCTGAAAAAAAGTGCAACGAAAAGAGATGGTCCTCTTTTATTCGTGAATAACTATAAATTCAATTTTGCCGAAAAGTTAAAAAGTGGGGAATCACGCTGGAGATGTCCTACCAAAGGTTGTTACGTTGCCTCCTGTGATAAGAAAGAAAGATGTGGACGTTGCGAGATAAAGTGGTGAATCGTGAAATAAAGTTTGTGAAGTTGTTTGTGACAGCAGAAAGCCGTGACAGTCTAAGAAGAGATCTTTAAATCCACAATTTGCAAGTCTTACTTTTAATATAAGAATTATTTGAGGCGAGGTCGCATATGTTTTGGTACGAGAGTAAACGAGATCAGGAGGTGTGGAGAAATAGCATAAGGAGAATCAACATAAAGTTTAATTTGTTTTATTAATAACAAAAGATAGGTAGACATAAATGTGCACCCAAATGGGTGGACATAAATACATATAATTCAAATATATTTCCTATATATTTATTTGCATTACAAACTTTTTCAGAAAACTCAAAATATGTAAATGTTTTACTAGAATATGTATTTCAAAAAATGTTGGCTTATGTTTTGGTGTGTTGAAATTTTTCGTATATCAAATAGAGTATTGTCTGAAACTTGCATAATAAGCTGTCTTCTTCAATATCTTCCCCAAAATTCCAAAGTTTTAACAAAATCTGGAACTGATTTCTGGTCAAAAAGGCATACATTTCATTTTTACATATTTTATTATTCGACCAATATTATAAGCCCGTTGCTATATGTACCAACCCTATTTATATCCTGATACTTAAGAGTTGTTCAATTATTCTGTCAACTGTTCTGTTTTTCCTCAAATATTCAAGAAAATTTCTGTCATTTGGAATAAATATTTTACTGTTTATTGCTCGCATTACCAATAACATCTTTATTTTTAGATAAATCAGAAGGTCACTTCAGTTATTGTCATTTTAGAAAACTGACTTTGTTTAGTTTATGATAAATAATATTGGTCAGAATAGAAAGGCGTCATATCTAGGACACAATCCGAAATAGGGAATTTGAGCAGCTCCAAGTAATATAAGAAGGCAAGATTGTAGGTAAAAGGGCATAGGACGAAAGAAAAAATCTTGGCTACGAAACATCAAAGATTGGACTTACACAAAAGGAAATGAATTAATTCATCAAGCCCAGAATAGAGAGAAATTTGCCATATTGATCGCCAACCTCAACAGAGAAGGCACTTAGGAGGAGGAGTCAGAATAACTGGATAAAACCCACTTACTGGTTTTTTAAATGGCATGTCATTGCTACTTGTACGCTTTTCATGTTCCATTTTATTTTAGTTATGAATAAAAATATAAAAATAAATCACTCATATTTAGCCCAACCGTGATAATAATCAAACAAAAATGTCCACCCATATGGGTGCATGAGAGCACGTTTTTTGGTAAATTCTGTTATTAGATTTTATTTTTACCCTTTCAACGACAGATGTTTTCTTACTAATTTAGTTAATAAATTATGATTGTACATCTAAATTGGGAGGGAATAAGCAAAAATTTGATATTTGTCGAATAATGTAGGTGGAAAAACACAATATTTTGAGTTTACGGGAAAAATGCCTGGAACTTAACCTGTAAAGAATTTCAATTCTTTTTCTATATGTCCCGATGATATAAAAAAAGCGCACCCGGTTCCATCTGGAGATTTAGACGTATCTGTATATAGAGCTATTGCCTCTTTGTAATTGCTCGTTATAGATAGAACAATATTTTTATTCAAATGTTTTCACTATCATTTAGTACAGTAATAACTGTATGTAAAAAGAAAGAAGAGTAGTTTTTGAATATGTAGTTCGTTCTATCTGTATTTTTTAAAAGTGCTATATTTTGATTATACGCTTCGCAAAGTAAGGGAGATTTCTTTTTTTTTTTTCCTGAATCTCCAGATGGAAATGGATGCGCTTTTCTCGGCGATTACACATTCGTCCAAAATAATGAGTGTCATAAAAGAAGTTATACATTTTCGTTCAAGTCCCTAAAATTGAGGTATATAAGTTCGTCCAAATGGTTAGGTAAATTTTCGTAATGCTTTCCGAAGAAGCAATTAATATTAAATATATAAATATGTACGAATCTTTGAGTTTATTCATTTGTGAAAATATTCTCAAAGTGTTTATATTGCTATAGTCTTGAATTGTGTTATGAAACTCATTTATTCTTGAAACGTTATGGAGAATTTCGACAAATGTATGGTGCTGAAAAAAAGTGCAACGAAAGGAGATGGTCTTCTTTTATTCGTGAATAACTATAAATTCAATTTTGCCGAAAAGTTAAAAAGTGGGGAATCATGCTGGAGATGTCGTACCAAAGGTTGTAATGCTGCCGTCTACACAATTGGGAATGATGTAGTAATTTCTTTCTAGACAAAACTTAAATCATTCTCATGAAAATCTGGAGAAATTGGATTCAACAACAGTTTGCAAGAGTAGCAGCTAAGCGTAAAGCGGCAGAAAATATAAGTACTCAACCCAGAAAAATTTTGCATTGCGTTTTAAGTAAAAAAGAAAATACCAATTTAACTATTATAAATTTGAAATCAGTGAAACGAAGTATTTATAGTGTAAGAAAAAATTACCCCCAGTTTTACCAAAAACGTTAGAAGAAGTACTGAAATCATTGGAAAAATTAGAGGACCCTATCATCATGTCTAGAAATGAAAACTTTTTATTGGTAAATGATAAAAGTGCAAAATTGACTATTATATCTAAGACAAATCTCAGATATTTATGTAAGTGTTCTAGAATATATATGGATGGTACATTTAAATGTTGCCCAAAATTCTATTATCAAATGTATACAATTCATTGATACTACAATGGCCACTACATTCCACTAGTATTTTGTTTATTGCCAGATAAATTATCATCTACATATGAAACATGTTTAAGGATGATGATATATAAGACATGATAAGGACCAAATGTTCAGAGATAACTTTAAATTTTCTTCCAAAAGATGTATGTTAAATCAGTTAAATCTAAAATAATCGGATGTAGATTCCATCTTTCGCAGGCTTGGCGGCGTAAAATTCAAGAACTTGGCTTAACAAATGATAACAAAAACAGAACTGAAGTGAGAAAATCGATTGGTCATTGCTTTGGTCTTATTTTTTTAGATCACCAAGAAGTCGGTGATTGTTTAGTTTTTGACCTGATTGACATTATTCCCGAAAGTGTCGAACTAAATGCTTTGTTGATTATTTAGTTTAGACATATGTTGATAAAAACTCAACATTTCCACCGATACTCTGGGCTGCAAAATCATCAGAAACTACGAGAACAACCAATGCATGTGATTCTTTTCATTCACATTTACATAAATCCTTTAATACATACCATCCGAATATATTCGTGTTTTAGAGGCTATCAATCAATATCAAAATGAGATCTACATTAGGATTCAAAGTAGTCATAAATGTAACAGACCTAATAACAAAACTGTAGCTCGTGAGACATTTTTGAAAAGTAAAATAGAAAATTTTAATGAAAAATCTTTACTAGGCTAGAATATGTTAAATATATATCCCATTATTTTAGTTTTTAAGTAAGTTTATTATTTACTATTTATATTGTAAGTTGTAAATGAGATTCACTAATCTAAGATGATAAATTTTACAGTAAGACAACTTTTTTTTTAATTATGGGATTGATCCCCGCGGAGCTCAACCCCTGGACGAAAGCGTGTATGCAAAAATATTTGACTTGGACGAAAGTGTTATTTCTTTAGGTAAAAATTTAAGGTAAAACTGAATTCATTACTATATTCTGGACGAAGGTGTATCTGCTCGCTTTTCTTATACCATCGGAACATATAGCAAAGAAATTCAAACTGAACCCGTAGACTTCGATTTATACAGCAGAGGCTATTAGTAATATATAAAGCTTTATTATATGTAGCTGAAGTTGATTTTGCCCATATTATAATTTTGTCTGACTCCTTAGCAGTGTTAAAATCTATTGGTAAATATGGACCACCAAACTCACAGGACTGCCCATATATTTGTAGAATTAAACATATTATTCAAACTCTTGGAACCTAACCAAAGGAATCAACGTACATTTTCTCGGGATTTAAGCACATATAGGATTTAAACAAAATGAATATGTCGACTTGTTAACCAAACAAAGCATTTCAACCGATACTGGTATTCTACATAAAGTAACGCTTTCTGATAGTATTATTTCTTGCAAGTCAACATTGCTTCGAGAGTGGAGCTACCAGTGGAAGCAATATTCTTTTGTAAATCAAAATCTTCTTCTTCAAGTGCCATCTCCGCGGCGTAGGTCGGCAATCATCATAGCTATTCGGACTTTTGAGGCGGCTGCTCTGAAAAGTTCATTTGATGTACATCCGTACCACTCTTTCAGGTTGCGCAGCCATGACATTGTACGCCTCCCTATGCTTCTCTTTACTTGGATCTTTCCCTGCACAACTTCCTTCTCTCCGTGACCTAGTGTTGTTGTGTCTGATATTAATCAATGTCTTGATAGGTCCCTAGGCGAGAAGAGTGTGTCCCTGTTCTCCTAATATCAATGCAATCTTTTATTTTAATAGGGCATTTAGGTAAATTATAATTATATATTATAATAATTAAAAAACACCTGTAGAGATTATTTAAAAAAACAAAGAGAACGAAACACAAACCAAATTAAATATCATAGCTACAGGTTTGTTGGCAAATAAGGAAAAACACTATTATCAGCAATCTATTGAATTCAGAATAGAGAAAGCTTGTTGCTATAAACCAAACCTATAGATTATCGAGATTTTAAGACTTTGTTGTTGGTCGTTACTGACATATTCTTCTTCTTCTTCCTCTTTATAAGCAATTCTGCTTGTTTATTGGCGGATTAATATCTCTAGGGAAGGTTGTCACTCTATCTTTTGCGCGATCGTCCAATACTTCTTTTGCCGATTGGTGATTTATCTCTTGCTATTTTGACGATACGACTCAAAGTTAGACCCGCTATGGGTGTAACTTTTAACCATCATCATCATCATCTTTGGCTCGACAATCCTCTGTGGATGTTGGCCTGCTCTAAGATTCGTCGCCATTCTGTTCGGTTTCTGGCAACATGTTGCCATCTTCTGATTTTTAATATCCGTAAGTCGGTTTCAACTCCATCTAACCACCTAATTCGCGGTCGGCCTTGCTTCTTCTTCCTACAGGTGTTCCTGTGGTTAGCTTTTTAGCAATCGTATTTTTTGGCATTCGTATTATGTGTCCAGCCCATCTAAGTCGCTGTGTTTTAATAAACATTATGACATTTGGCTCATTAAAGAGCTGATACAATTCAAAATTATATCTTCTGCGCCACTGCCCTTGGTCGTTTATAGTTCCAAATATTTTGCGGAGTATTTTACGCTCCAATATTCCCAAAAGTCTTTCATCTTTCTGCGTTAGAGTCCATGTTTCTGCTCCATATGTGAGGACCGGTCTCAGCAATGTTTTGTATATATTTTATTTTTCCTGTTTTGATAATACTGGTTTACTTCTTCGACTGAAACACTTTTGCCAGAAGTTATTGAAACCCAGAATTTTTTGTCCCCGTAACGTTTTGCAAATCATTTTCACGAATCTTTTATACGTATAATTTAAATTCTTTTCCAATATCTTCATTTATTTTGTCGATTGGTCAAGCATACAGCGGAAGTTCTTGCAATGCCTTGTTTCTGTCAGTGGAATAAATTCCTGAAGCCTCAAACTCTTTTTGAGATTAAGAGCTGCGGTGTCCTTTTCGAGGTCTAGCGTTGCTTTGAGAAGTTGGCAAAATACTGATTTCGGCATAGCTACTGTCTTTCTTTCTTCCTTGGTCGCTCTCCACTGGGTTAAAATTTGGCGTCAGTATGTTTTAAGACTGGCAAAATACCCCACATCCAGCGGTTGCAGTAAGTGGGTGAAGTTTGGAGGGAAAAATATTAAACGAACATTATGTTCACTTGCAAGTGTTATTGTCTTTATTGAAATATCTGCTGCCATATTGTCGCCTATCAAGATCTTTCTATCTAATTAGCCTTCTTCAGTCCATCTTTGGACATAGGCCTCCTCAATCCTTTTCCATTCTTCTCTGTCTGTCGCGACAGTCATCCAACTAGAGCACACGTGCTTCTTGATATCATCTGCCTATCTTATTTGGGGCCTTCCTCGGCTTCGTTTATATTCTTACGGTCTCCAACTTATAAGAATTTTGTTCCATCGGTCTTCTTTTTGTCTTATATTGTGTCCGGCAAATCTCCATTTCAATTATGCAACTTCTTGTCTAACAACCCCCACTTTTGTTTTCTCACTTATCCACTAGTTTCTCTTTTTATCCATTAGTCTTATGTGCAACATTTGTCTTTTCATTGCTCTTTGGGTTTTTATGATTTTATCCATGTTTGCTTTTGTAAATGTCCACGTTTGGGAACCATAAGTGAGAACAGGGAGTACGCATTGATTGTATACTTTGGTCTTAAGATGCTGTGGATATCTTTTGTTTTTAGGAATGTAGCTTAGTTTATGAAATGCTGCCCATGCCAGTCTAACTCGTCTTTTTATCTTTGCTGTTTGGTTTTCTTTGTTAAGTTTTATAGTTTGATTCTAATATATATAATCCTAAACTTGTTCTATTTCATCTTGTCCGATCCTCATTGTGTTGTCTTTATCTGTATTTGTTATGATTTTGGTCTTGCTTTTATTCATATTAAGGAATATCTTTCCAGCTTCTACGTCCAGTTCTTTCATCATTTTAAATAATTCTTCTTTTTTATCGGTTATCACTGCAATATCATCAGCGTACCTTAGACGGTTCAAGCGTTGTCCACAAATTTTTATAGCTTTTTCTTCTCATTCTAATCTTTTAAAAATATCTTCCAGGGCCTGATTGAAAAGTTTCGGTGATATTGTGTCACACTGTCTCACGCCTCTATTTATTTGTATTGATTTTGTTCCTTTGTTGGCGTACGGTAGAAAATGTGTCTCAAACCAGTCATCAAATACAGAATTTTCAATCCAGACCGATTTTGAGGTGTTCAACTTCGTACCATTAGGTGCACCAAAAATCCAATCTGACCACTTCTGACTACCTTTCAATATTACATATGGAGGTAGAAACTCTCCGTCTGCATTTGCACAATACAAAGTGGTGAAACAAGATTTCGTTAAATTTTATGATTCTCTCTGGATTCCTGCACCCTCCTAAATAAAAGTTTTCTTTTTGTTGAAACGTCATGGAACCCTGTTTCATCGTAATTGTAAATATTGTTGAGTGCGACATCAGAAATTTCTATCTTTAAGTTATTAAAAAATTTACTTATTATTTCTTCATTTACTTGAGCCCTCCTTCTCGAAATATTCGTTTGAAACCGTTGAGCAAGTTCTGTGCGGTTTCTCTCCAAAAATAATTGGCTCCAATCCCAGCCTAGTAAATTTTCCTTAAACTGTGATACCTTTCTCCCTTGAGAATTTAGGTAACTTTGTGCAATGCATCTCACATCAAACAAAGATATTGGAATTCCATTATCACTTAAAGAAATAACATGATTGGCTATCGACTTTCCTTTTTCTTGAGAAAATACTGTATTACTGTACTGTAATACGTTTTTTGAATGATTTCGTTTTAATTTATTTTGAATTGTATAACGAGGGATATCGTATTGTTTTGAGGCCTACTTTTCACTCAGCATTCCACTTTTAACCTGTTCTAGTACTGTTTGTAGGTGTTGCTCTGTATATCGGCTTTTAGTTCCATACCGATAGACCCCAGTATGTAGACTGTTCTGTTTTCTAGGCAATTCGGGAAATCCTGAAATACAAAATTAAAAAATTAAATTCAATAAATAAATTTTTCCGCAATTTATCCAAATTAAATAGTTTTAACAGTAAGAATACTACTTATAACGTACACTAATATCAAAAAAAGTAGATGGTGCAAAAAGAGAAATCAAAAGATTTCTACCTGGCAAAACCGAATTTAAATTTTTACCACTGTGCCTTCCAAAACTTGTAAAGCAAACAGCTTGATAAATTACAGATCGAAACAAAAATCTTATACCGTCATTATGTTTTAAATGGTACAAAGTTAGACCCTGTGGATCAAAGTTACCCCGAATGACTGTATTGCATCGTCTGCGTAACATAGTATTTTGATTTCTTTGTTTCTCATTTTGTATCCTCTTCCTTTGTTAAGGGTTTTGATAATTTCATCCATGAATAAATTGAAAATCATGGGGCTCAATGAATCCCTTTATCTTATTCTGCTGCCTATTTTTATAGGTTCTGTAAGTTGTCCATCTACTCTGACTTCCATTTTGTTGTTTTGGTAGATGTAATCGATAGTTTTTATAATATTTAGGGAAATTTCTCTATTATACAGAAGAAGGATTACATCTTTGAGTCTTACCGTGTCAAACTCTTTCTTTAGATCAATTATTCACAGAAATGCTGGTCTATTATACTCTATTGATTTCTTAGTAATTTGTTTTATAACGAATATTGTATCTGTACACGATCTTCCACTACGAAAACCCCATTGTTCATCTGCTAAACTTATCCTGTGATTTATTAATACTTTTAGTTGTAAATTTTAGTTGTAAATTTTAGCCTAGTATTTAACAAGTTTATACCTCTGTAGTTTTCTGGCTGTTTTTTGTCTCCTTTTTTGAATAGTAAAATTAGTTCGCTCGTTCTCCATTCTTCCGGTATTTTATTGTGTTTTATAATTTTATTAATTAATGTTGTTAATTGTTCTGTCATTGTTCTTCAGCCTTCCTTTATCCATTGTTGGATATATGCCTTCTCCAATTGCTTCCACGCTTTTCTATCTTTTGAAATTCTCATCCACTGCTTTCCAGCTACAGCTGTTATATCGTCTATCCGTCTCTTTTTGGGTCTTCCCACGCTTCTTTTTGTTTCTCGAGGTCTCCAGAATGTCACTTTATAAGACCGTCTGTTGGTGTCTTGTCTTGGTACATGTGCTACGCATTGCCATCCCAATGTCGCTATTTTTTCCATGATGTCGGTTACTTTAGTTCTTCGACGTATTTTGGTGTTAGGAATTTTGTCTCTGAGGCTAATATATAACATGGCCCTTCATGGCCCGTTGAGTTACTATTAATTGTTCTGTGTTCTGTCATTGCTGCTCCACAATATTTTAGTAACTCGCTTGGTATTCCGTCTTTACCTACTGACATATTTGATAAATAATAATCAAAGACTTTATAAGCTATTAGAGAAAATAGGTCAAATGAGTAAATAAACTCAATAGGCGTTTTTAAACTAAAAAAAAAAATGTATATATCTATGATATTTATGTTCTAGCCAGGTAAGTGTTTTTTAAAGCAACCATTTTGTTTGATTATATTGGTGTTTTTGACCATGTTTGTGCAGTAATCAATCATGGATGTATAATTAATTTTTAGATATAACGAAATCTTTGGTAGTGATCATTATTTTTTCTAGCTAAAAAAAAAGGGATAATTCATAAAACGTAACGTTATCGTCCGAATAAAAGGAAAAGTGTAGGAATCGTGATGGGGCTATAAAAAATAAATCATTAAAGATAAACTTAGATATTAAATACATCAAGTAAAACTATCATTATTTTTTTTAATTTAATTCAATTTTCGTGACATTTCTTAGATATGTTGTCACGGAATAATTTAATGTATGTATAATATACATGGTCGGTATAAAAGGAGCTAAATGCATATGCTGCAATTAGTTATTGCATTTATTCACTTATATAGCACAAATCCATTATAATTTACAATGAAGAATCCGATATCGAATATTCTGCTATT
The DNA here is from genome assembly GCF_040954645.1 of Diabrotica undecimpunctata. NCBI lineage: Eukaryota > Metazoa > Arthropoda > Insecta > Coleoptera > Chrysomelidae > Diabrotica > Diabrotica undecimpunctata. Next base: position 54,475,189 of record NC_092803.1, read on the forward strand.
GTTTGGTATCTTATTGCTGGAAATAAATCTTGTTAGTGCAGGTACAATATATTACTAGTCATATTTATGATATATGTAATAAATAATAAAATTTCTTATTTTTATTATAAATAATATTCAAATTATTTTAATTGTGGAATTCTAGGTATTATATTTTACTATAATACATAATAATAATATAATACATATTTCACTATATTTTAAATTTTTCGTTACTTTTAGGAAGCAATTTGCGAATAATAGGTGGAAAAGAGGCAAAACTCCAGGATCACCCATGGATGGTATCACTTGCAAATCCTTCCAAACAACACATTTGCGGTGGATCGCTTATAAACGACGACACTATTGTAACAGCTGCCCATTGCTTTATCAACAATAATATATTGTAAGTGTTTTTAACTAGTAGATATGAAATAAGACATACCTACTAGTTTTTTTACGTAAGTATCAACGGAAATCTACACCTAAAGGAAAATATACATAAATAGATTTCCTACATTTACGACCGTACAACCCATTTAAAATTCACAAGAAAATGTTACTTTAAGACCGATTGTCGCAATCACTTCTCCTACATTGGATGTCGCAAATGATATAAAGACGTAAAACATCGATTAGCTAACTGATAACATTTTATTTTAAAAACGGTCACAATTGATTACATATTTTCAGGTTTGCCATATTTTTTGGAGTTCATAATCCGAAACGTCCCAAAATTTTTATGGGAATTGAAAAGCCTAAACTACACGAGAAATTCGACCCTGCAAGGAGTTTCGATTATGATATAGCAATTGTTAAGGTAGGTAATCCTAAACATAGTACAAAATAAATTAGCCTTTCCCATATTTTTCATACCTTCCTAAAACATATTACTGTAGCACATAAATTCTTCCTCCTATCTTACATTTTTTACATTATTTCGTTCTGGCTTATCGGTTTTCTTATTTCAGATCAATGGTTTTTTAAAAATGACCTAAAAATATTTAAACAAATACTTTAATAAAGGTAAAAGAAATAATAAGTTAGACTTACTCACAATCAATTTAATTTAACTAATCAGACGACCGGTTTCGCTTTCTATAATATGCAAAGCATCTTCAGGTCACGATACAAAGTTAAAATGCTGAAAATAATAATCCCATATTAGGGTGTTGTCTAATAAAGATAAAACCAAGATAAAAACATAGGTAGGTGATATACTTACTTACTTACTTACTTAGTCCTAAGCCTTTCTACCGTTAGGTGTAAGGCTGGTGGGGTTAAGATTTGCACTGTTGTCTCCATGCTATCCGGTCTTGTGTTAGATTTCGTGCACTTTCCCATGTCAATCCTTTCTTCTCAACTTCTTTTCTGATTTCGTCTACCCACCTAACTCTTGAGGTGATATAAATTATATAAATTACAGTAATTATGCCAATATTACATGTCTGTGGTTTTATAAATGAATAAAAAGTTTAAGCAGACAAGGTACGACCCACAAATTGGTAACATAGTCTATTAAACTGTAATGAATTAATAAATAAACCAATAAATAAACATTACTTACATGCCGGTACTCTATTAGTTGATGGTTGAAAGAACATGGTTCAAACTATCTTGGATTGTAGATTGGAGAGCTCAGGTCAACTATTGTAATTATTTAACAATAAACGGGGAAGTTCTTGAGGAGACAGATTGTATGATCTTCAATGGATGTACCGATTGTGTGGGTGTGCAATAGTATAATCTTGTAGTTATCAAAATTTCTTTGATAAAGTTGTTGCAATATCTGGCAAATTATTGTAAAGTCCAAAAATTTTTATGTTAAAATTAAATTAAGACACAATTACACACACACAGAAACACACAGAAGACACTTAAAAAAACGGGGGACGAAACAGACATTTAATTTAAAAGGAGTGGATTTCCAAAAGAACTACATTTCTTAATAGGAGACAATGAGTTTTTATGTGCTGTATATCAGATTTTAGAGGTAAACTTGACAAATGTAGGTTAAAGTGTGACAGTTCTTCTTCTATTTTAAATGCTGTAAATTAAGTTATCCAGTTTATGAAATAAGCTGATATTAATAAAAATCTAAAATTTTTTTAATTTTAGATATTAAAGTTATTTGATGTGTTAATATTGGCATACTTTAACAAACTTTAAATAATTGATTTCAATGTAACAATATAAATAATTGTAATACTTATTCTATGATAACAAACTCAGCTTAGTCAAAGTTACAGAACAAACTTAAGTGATTATTCGTTAATTAAATTAAATATGTACATTTGTAATGAAAATGTATAATGTATAACAAAATTACAAACTTTCTTTGAAATAATTGTTGGTGTGAGTCATCTGTCATGGTGTGTATAAGTATTTTTAAATATTTATTCCAATTCTGATATATTAGTATGGAACTTAAATAATAAGTAAATAAACCATTGTTGATAAAATTATTGATAAATTAAAGAAAATTAAAGAAATTGACTGAATAATTAAGTATTCAAAAATTAGTTGGTAATTTTAATATTATTATTATTATTATTATTAATATTAAAATATTCTTGTATCTCAAATTTTAAGGAGTTATATATGACTAACTTTATATCCCTTAAAGAGAATTCATTCATTGGATCTAATCATTCTATTACAATTTGTTTTGGTTTTTGCATTGACGTTTTAATGCGTAAAGTTATTTTTTACATTCACTTTTATTACTAATATGATAATCCTTTCACTTGTATTTTATACTATATATAGGTTCAATTAATTATTATTTTAGATGATAGACAAAGTTGTATGGCCAACCAGAGTTTCTCCCATTCGTCTACCAAAACAAGACACTGAAGTACCAAGTGAAACATCAGTTATTACTGCAGGTTGGGGGCTTACAGAGGTAAATTTATATACATATATATTAATATATATATATATATATATATATATATACATATATATATATATATATATATATATATATATGTATATATATATATATATATATATATATATATATATATATATATATATATATATTTAAGTAAAAGTAAAATGTAAAATGTAAAAAAACCAAAAAAGGTATATCGATGAAAGGTAACCGTATATACGTATTTCTGACCAAGACCAAGAAGACTACAGGCTATCATTAATGCTGATAGAAATAGTACACAATATTAATTTTATTTTTACATACCTAAATTTAGTATAGTTTTGGTCTTCCAGATCCTCGCTTTCTTTCGAGAGTTTCTTGTTCCCTCCATTTTTAATAATAGAAAAACTGTGGTTCTGCTTATGTTAAAATGTTTTGCTGCCTCTGATAGTGCCCAGTTATCTTTTAATTTGGTTACAATTCATGCTTTAATACATTGCATACATACACACACGCAGTGATCAACCCTGCCCCTAGGAACATGTGTATACCAATGTAAGAATGGGATCCACATGTCCGAAGATCAAACCGGTCACACCCCGCTAGTCGAAGTGGTACCTATCTGACCCCCAGGCTTTTCCACCACCCCTCCTCATCGTGTGACTTACGTGAGGAGGCTTATGATCTGAAATTTACTTAAGATGCCCTGGGTAATAGGACATCCTCGGTTTTTAGTGAATGTGGTTATGCCACCTAACTGTAGGGGTAGCCACATCTAGGCTTTTCTCCCTATTTACTTTACTGACTCAATTGATTTTACTCTAGCTTTACGTCGGGACTTGAGTCCCTAAAAAAGGAAAAAAGAGCGTGTGTTCCGACCATAGAGCCATCAGCCTGAGCTGATGACTCTATGTCCGGAAAAGAGTGTGTGCTCGGTCACTCAGCCGCCGATTTGGCAAAATAAATTTTGTTCTCCTCGCCGGCTGAGCACCCGAGAGGGGTCCGGCCACCAAGCCCATGCATGCCGCACATGACCTCAGTGCTCGGATTTCGCGAGTAGATCTTTCATTTCGATCTGCCTTAAGGGCCTAGTCCGCGGAGCGGTATATAGAAGGCCTGGCGGGCCCCTTCTATATTTGCTATATAAGGTAAATTTACGTTAAACGGTTTAATGAAAAGTATGAATGTATCAATATGAATTTACGTTATTTAATCAGAAAACACTTTTTTTTTTTTTTGTTTTTTTTTGTTTTTTTTTTTTTTTTTTTGTGGACTTCCTTGTGGCGTCGGGACTATAAAATGCCTGGGCAACAATTCTATCCTTTTTTCCTTAATCCTATTTGTGTGCGTGTATTGGGGTGTGCATTCCCAAGTGTATAATGCTCTCACACACCCCGGTGTATATTGGACTTATAATTACCTAAAAACCTAAAAACCTAAAAAAGAAAAGCGTACCCTCTCGCCAGAGTTTTTTTTTGGTGTGTTTTCTGATTGACTGCATTTCTTTGTTCGTTCTTCTTGCAACCATCTCATTCTTTATTTATTCGTTCGGGTTCTCCCTATATCGAGCTATCTGTTGTTTTGGTCTTCTGTGTACCGTCCTTGTGTTTTCATTGTAGTTAGTCAGCTCTCTTAACATTCTGCTGGGGTGGTTTCTTAGTCCGTTAAAAATTTCATATGCTCTCTCGTCTAGCGTGCGTAGGATTCTTGTTTGTCCTGAGTCTCTATATACATATCTCAAGGGTACGTACCTTGGTATCTTAAGGGCATCTCTGACTATTTGATTTTGAGTAGTCTGTATCTTTTTCCTGTTTGTTTTACAGGTGTGTCCCCACGCAGCGGATGCATATGTTAGGACTGGCAGGATAGTACTATTCGCAACCCTGATTTTGGTTTTAAATCGTAGTTTACTTTTCCTTCCAATAAGTGTTGAGTGCTGACTTTTCAACGCTTTGGCTTTGCGTATTTGCTGATTGATGTGCTCAGTGAACGTTAGCTTCTTATCTAGATGTACCCCTAGGTATTTAGCCTGGTTGGTCCAGTCTACTGGGGTGTTTTCGATTGTAATTTCGCGATTTGGTACACTTCTTCTGTGACTAAACATTACAGCCTGTGTTTTATCTGGATTTAGGGCTATTTTCCATTTTATGCACCATCTTTGGAATCTGTTTAGTGCTCTTTGCAGATGATTAGCTGCATGATCCGGGTTTCTCCAGCTAACAGCTATTGCTGTGTCGTCAGCGTAAAGACTCAACAGAGAGCCTGGCTCTTTTGGCGTGTCGGCCGTATAGATGGTGTACAGGTACGGCGACAGCACCGCTCCCTGAGGCACACCCGCCTCCAGGGTCCCGACTTCGGATAGGGTTGCCCCTATTCGAACTCTGAACCTTCTGTTGGCAAGATATGACGCAAGGAGGCATGTTATCGCCTCACTGTAACCAAATTCATTCATTTTATAGATGAGTCCATGGTGCCAGACTCTGTCGAAGGCTTTGCTGACGTCCAGAAAAGCTGTAGCTGTGTACATTTTTTCATTAAATCCTTTGGTGATGAATTCTGTAAGTCATAGTACCTGTAATTCACAGGAGTGTTCGCTTCTGAACCCGAATTGAGCCTCTGGTATGGTTCCTAGCATTTGTGATTCTTCATTGAGTCTTTTTAGTATAACTCTTTCCGCTATCTTGCTTATAGATGATAATAAGCTGATAGGTCTGTAATTTTGCGGAAATGTGCCGTTTTTACCAGGTTTTGCAATCATTATTACGTGTGCCTCTTTCCACCTATCTGGGAAATATCGTAGTTTTAGCATGTTGTTTATTATGTTAGTGATATAAACAATAGCTTTTGTTGGTAGATTTTTCAGCGTCCTATTTGTGATGTTGTCGGGTCCTGGGGCTTTTTTGGCATTTGTCATTTTTATAAGTTCCTTTATTTCTTCGGGAGATGTATGTGTAATACCTATTCTGCCCTTTTTCCTTCTAAGTCTTCTCGCTGTTCTTTCTACCTCTTCTTCAAAGTCTATGTCATCGTCGGGGTCTTCGTTGTTTCTACACGCCCTTTCTAGTTCGTCCTTCATGACTTCGGCTTTGTCGATTTCCGTATGGACAATCCCGTTTACTCCGTGTAGGGGAGGTATGGGTTTCTTGTCCTTTCGAAGGATTTTAGATAACTTCCAGAAGGCGGATTTGTTAGGATTTAGCTCATCGATATAGGAGTCCCAGCTTTCATTTCTATGATTTTGAAGTTGTTTTTTCACTTCCCTGTCTAGCTCATTTGCCATCCTTTTGTCTTCTACCATTCTTGTGCGGTAGGCTCTTCTTCTTTTCCGGTTTTTCTCTTTGATTTGGTTTTGAAGTTCTATACTTATATCCCTGAATCTTCCTTTTTGTCTTGTGATTGTTTCGGTTTTGGAGCTGGCATCGATAGCATTGTTTATTGCTTGTTCTAGTTTTATTACACTGTCTTCTAGTTCTGTAATATTATTAATTGTTGGGATGTTACCGATGTTCTCGCTCACAATTCTTCTAAAGTTTGGCCAACTTGTTTTCTTTCTGTTGTGGGGCTGCAAATAGTTCAATTCTGTTGCGCCCAGGGTCAGGACGATTAGGTTATGTGTCGAATCGCCTTCATTTAGAGAGTGTATCTCGTATTGTTGACCCACGTTGTGTAGGATTGCAATGTCGAGATACGTAGGGAGTTCTCCGTGGAAACATGTCGGTTCTGTTGGTCCGATGACATATGTGTTCGGTCTGTTCTCGAGATGGTTGCAGAGATATCTTCCGTTTCGGTTGGTCGTCCTGTCAAACCAATTGGGAGATCTAGCATTTAGGTCTCCAATAATTATAGTTGGCTCTTCTGAGTTCAGTATTAGGCTCAAATCTTCGTTGAAAATCGGATCATGTGGTCTAACGTAAGCTGACACTATTTTTAGTGTTTCGTTGTTGGCCTTAAGTCGAATAATTGTGGCTTCCATTGTCACCAGTCCGTCTGGTGTTGGGATGCGCTCGTGTTCGAGTCCCCTTTTGACTAATATAGCTGTTCCTCCTGATAATGCTCTATGATCCGTTCTATAGATATCGTAGCCTGGAAATTTTGTTTTTTTCCTTTCCACTAGTTTGGTTTCTTGAAGGGCTACGATATCGAGCTCTAATCTGAATTTTTTCGCTGCCTGTGCGTAGCTGACTCCTTTGTTGATTGGAGCGCTGTTTATGGGTCTTCCTACCGGTCTTGTTGCGGCAGGTGTTTTCTTTTTGGGGGCCTTAGAGCATCCTCTATAATTTGCTGTGTGCGCTTCACCACAGTTTGCACATTTGGGGTCGGTTTCCCGGCTTTTCTCACAGTCGTTACTGATGTGGTTTTCTCCGCATTTTACACATCTGGATCCGCAATGGCAAGCCTTTGAGCTGTGATAGAAACCTTGACAGTTATAACACTGTAGGGTGTCTTTTGTGATTTTGAATTAATCCTCCACATAGATGCGCATGTAGCATATATCAGATATTTTTTTAATTTTTGCAACGTCTTCCTCTTTGAGGGTGACGATGAAATGTGGCAGTACTTTTTTATCAGCTTTTTTGGAGATCATATTGATCACCCTTGTTGCTTCTATTCCTTTATTGTATAGTTCGTCTTTAATTGCTACTGTGCTAGTAGTAGCAAATAGCCCTTTTATAATGACTCTTTTTAGTTTATCGCTATCTATGGGATATGCGATGAATTCTACTTTTGGACTGTGTTCTTCTAGGATGTGTACCATTCCTAGGTAATCTTTTCTGGTTTTTGTGTTAATAACAATCGATCTGCCTGATCGTGCAAACTTATTGACTGATATTATGCCTTGGTTGGCTGCTCTCTGCAGGATTTTTTGGTGTTCTCCTACAGTTTTTAGGATTATCGCCGGTGGTTTCGGCTCTTTTACTATAGGCTCCTCGCTTGTTTGCGGTGAGTCTTTTGGTACGTCGTTTTCTTTTTCAACTTGGCAATTTTTGCTCAAGTTATTTTGGGCAGTTTTCTTTTTCTGGCTTCTTTCATGAGCCTCTTTCGCAGCCTTGTTAAATTCGATTTCTTTCCGCTGATTTATTATCTGCGTCTGCTTTTCGGCGACGCTTATTTTTGTTTTCACACTACTGTCTGATTTCTCAGTAGTGGTGCCTGTCTTTTTTCCTTTTTTGTTTTGGACTTGTGTCCAACCTGCAGGTTCTTTGGTTGTTACGATTCTTTCCGGCTCTTTAGGCTTGCCTTTGCTACCGGATGGCTTTACGGGGGGAGGTGAACCGATTCCTAGTTCCACTAGCTTTACAACGTCATTATCGAGGGAGGCTTTCCACGGGTCGATTTCCATTATTGACTCTTCTTTCTCCTTGGCTGCTGTTAATGCCATTATATGTTGTACAAGTTTTTGTATCTCCTTGTCCTTTTCTTTGTTTTCGTTTCTCAGCTCAGTCATCTGAGCGAGAAGGTCTTGGATTTGTTTATTTGCCTTTTCCTCGCGGATACGGCTTTCTTCTTTAAGGGATTTGATCTGTTCCGTCAGTACATTGACCGACCTTAAAAGCTCATTGGCCTTTTCCCTTTCCGCCATTTCTCTGGCCTTTTTCTTTACTTCTTCGTCTTCCGAAGAGTCTTCTTTGGGCCTTAGCCTTTTCATTTTCTTGCCGATTTCGGGCTCGGCTTCATTTTTGGAGACGTTATCCACGGCGGGTTGTGTCTCTACTACAGTTGGGGGTAGGGCTTCGCGCGATTCTGCAGCTGGGCTCGGCTCTTCGTCGATGGCGTCCATCGTATTGATATCGTCATCGGTGTCGATTTCGCTTTTTTCTTCCTCCGACTCGGGCAGATAGGAGTCATCGTCAGATATTACGATTTTTATGTCGTCGATCGCGGGATTAGTCGATTTAATAAATTTATTATATAGCTCGATCGAGCTGTCAACAGAGGGGTTTGATGATTCGGCTAAATCATTCTCTTCTTCTTCTTGTGTTGTCACCTGCGTGACAACACTTTCTGGGGGGGGGGGGGAATATCACTCATACTGCCGTAAGGCAGTGAACAAATAGTTCATAAGATATAAGAAAATTCTACTTAGACGACTCTGTTTTTTTTCCACCGACTGACCGCTGTCAGTACGGCTTAGTGGGTGCCGTCCCAGGTACCTCGCGGTAGTTCACTCCCTGTATTCACAGTGAGGGATCCTCTTCCTGTTTCTCACACCTCAGGAGCAGGGGCCGTTTCTGTCCGACCTTGTCAAATGTCAAGGCCTTACAGTGTCATCCCTGACGACACACTGAGGTGATCCCGAATTCTTCGCAAACGCGAAGCTATTATAGCCTCCGCGAGGAGCCTATAAAAACAGCTCCTCGACGGTTTAACTAGTAACAACCTCGCATCCGCTTTTCGCTAATATGTAGGACAAGTGCCTATGCCACACTCGGTGTCTTACCCACCGGGAGCTGAAAAGCTCCGTTGACAATAGGTCAGTCGCCCCCACCTAAGCACGCTTCTCTCTCACGTCCGTACTGTTCGGCTGCTCGAGTCGAACTTTTTTAATACATTGTTGAGTTAAAATTTATGAATTAACATTATGCTATCAATTGTTTGTTGTTTGTTTGTTTATTTTATTTGTCTGTCGTAATAAATATAATATAATGTCAGACCAATCAAATACACTGCTCAAAATGATCAAATCTTACTAAGAGTCGTAGCAGCTTTTTTAGGAACCAGCTATATATAATGAATTGAAATCTGAACATTTTTAAAATTAAAAGTTTCCCAAAATACAAATTACTGGTAATTTTCTTCTGTAAAGAACGGTTTAAAAGGTGGACATGTAGATTATTTCAAACCGTTTTAGTATAAATTTCTTTATATTTTTTTATTATTGCATTTATTTGTCAATTTCTAGCAAGCAGAAAATTCGGATGGTTTGCTGGAAGTTAATATCAAGACTATGGACTCACGAATATGTAAAGAACGACTTTCACATGGGGATAAATTTACAGAGAGAATGATATGTGCTGGAGACCTAAATGGGAAAGTAGGTGTATGTCAGGTAATAAAGAAATTTAATAAAACATAAAATCAATTTAATTTCTGTATTTAATTAAGTAGAAAAAAACATTCAATGTTTTTTAATGTTATTGACATAAGTAATTTCGTTGATGAAATTAAAGTAACCGATATAACACTCTTCTACAAAGGAAAGATAATATTTCTAAAATAATAAAAATAGTTGAAGAACTAAACACCAAAAACAATGATAATATAAATTGCAATGTATGCACAAATATGGCAATGTAACTTAACGTTGCACAACGCCTGTTATTGCAATTAGTCTGAAGATTCAGTATACGTTTGGAACATTAGGCTTTAGTATCAGAATAACCATATTGTACCTCTTAGGTATATGCTGCTTCAAGTTTCTCTTCTGTCCAAATCGTATTAACAAGTTGAGCACTGGTGTACAAAACAGAAAAGGGTCACTTAGCAGAAGTATTTTAATTTATTTTAACTCTGTGTTGTATATTATGTACAGTGATGAGTGCCTTAAGAACCGGCAAAACAACGCAAAAGATAGAAAACATAATACGTTGTGAAATAAAAAGAGATGAAAGTAGTAGAGGTGGGAAATTATCGATAGAAACCTCTAATTTACATTAAATTACATTATGACTATCGATAGTTTCCCACCTTTAGACGTTAGCTTATGGGCTAGTTGACTTCAGTCATAATATTACAAGTATAACGTCGAACATTTACATTTTTTAAATTTCGCATAAAGTAAAAACTTATTGAAGGCAGTAAAGCAAATGTAAGTAAACAGTTTAATTAGTAGTAATTTGATAATTAATTCTGTGTTGACGAATAAATTATCACAAGCTATGATAATACTGTATTGAGGAGGGTGTATGCGACGTCTCAAATCATAGTTTATTATTGATCAATACTTTAATTTTGGATAAAAAATACTCCTACTTGAACTGATTTTACTTACATTACGTGATACGTATTACTATGACTGCAGTCAACCACCTCATAAGCTAACGTCTAAAGGTGGGAAATTTTCGATAATTCTAATGTAATGTAAAGTAAATTATAGGTTAATATCGATAATTTCTCACCTCTACTACTTTCATCTCTTTTTATTTCACAACGTATTATGTTTTCTATTTTTTGCGTTATTTTGCCGGTCCTTAAGGCACTCATCCCTGTATATCTTACTGCAAATATTCTCCATTCAAATAGTGCAGTACTTATCTTTATTTATTTTAATTACGAGCAGTTTAGTATAGTTTGTGATTAATTGGTCTGTGGTATTCGGTCTGAGTGCACGTTTAGAAGTTATGTTCGGCGATTATGCAAGGAGAAGGTCAAATTACAAATACTTAATTAATTAAGGATTAAATAATTTCCGACAACGATGATGAAGAAGAATTCAATAATCTCTATATTTTTTTGACGAATGTGAACCAAGCGGTAAAGGGTTATCTTCAGCGAGTGATGAGAAATTTGGTTCAAAATTGAGAAGACAAAATAATTTTCAAGACTAAGTGCTGTTTCTTTTTGGAAGACGAATTTGCCTGTTTTTTCAATTTGCGTCCTATTTCGAGCTATTATAGCTGCTATATTCTTTACTATTCGACTGATAGGACTATTCCATTCTCTTTTTCTTTCTTGCACGCATTTAATATTATTTTTTATTCTGCGTAATTTTCTAATACCATAATCTCATTCTTCCTTGTACTCGTTCTTTCTATGATTATTATTTTATTATTTGTTCAATATTTATTTTACTTGTGTCTAATCTTCTTTCTGTAGTATATGCCTCAGCAGTTCGGATTTTACATTGTTATCCTGTATATTTACGCATTTTTCCTATTTTCAAGTATGTGTTCCTCCACAAAATATTTATTATTTAATATTTTATAATTAAGGCTACTATTACAAATTTCTCCATTCTAATAATATAGATTCAATAACATTAAAAGCATACAGCAAATTCACAAAAAGAAAGAAGAGCTGTCCTCCTAACCTGTCTTAATTGACATTTGAAACACATATACTTTTAATGAGGTTTTCACTAAAAAATGGTACATTTCTAATTACAACAAAGTCTCTCTTCCTTTCCTAAAAACATCCAATATGTTCCATAATATGTACTGAACAAATCAATCTACAACTTATGTTCTGTGTGGTGTCTTGTGTGTAGCTGGTTTTTCTGTATTTTCTCTATGTTTCTATGCTCATTGTAGTTTTGTAGATTTGTCTTTTCATAATAATTTTATCAACATCTTGTTTAAATCCAATTTTCAGCCCCATATGTCATAATACTTCGCACTAATGTTTTATAAATCTGTGTTTTTGTCTTCATATTTAGGTGTCTATCCCACCATACTGAGTTAAGTTGTCGGATTGCTTTTTTTGTTTGTCCTAATCTTTGTGTAATTTCTTCCTCTGTTGTTGCCTTTTTCGTGATTATAAATCCCAAGTATTTGAATTTATCCTTTCCTTTGATTGTTACGTTGTCATCAATCTGTAGATCTTCTATGTCTTCTTCACTTGTAGATAGGTACTCTGTTTTCGCGAGGTTAATATCTAGGCCAGCCTTGGTATATTCTTCTTGTAGTTTCTTTATCATGTTGCTGAGGTCGTCTTGGTCTTGTGCAATCAGTACTTGATCGTCTGCAAAGCTTAACGTATATAGGTATTTGTTCCGTATCGGAACTCCCATGCCGTCGCATTTTCTTTTCCATGTAGTCAAGGTTTTCTCTAAGTATATTTTAAATAGGGTTGGAGATATGGAACAACCCTGCAGGAGCCCTTTTGTTGTGGTAAAGTCTCCTATGATTCTTGTTCCCATTTAAAGGGACACTTTATTTTCTTTATACAGAGTTTTTGGAGCTTCTATGAGTTCCGTCTGTATTTCTAATTTGTACATTGCCTCCCATAGTTCTGACCTTAGTACAGAGTCATACGCCTTTCTCAAGTACACAAATGCCAAATGCATATCTCTATTTTTTGCTTTTTTCTTTGCCAACATTTGTTCCAGTGTGTATATGTGGTCTATGCATGATCTTCCTACCGTGAAGCCTACCTGATCCTCTCCGATTTTGCCTTTTATTGCTTGCTCTATCTTTTCTCGCAGTATCTTTCCATATAATCTTCCTATTGATGATATTACGCTTATGCCTCTGTAGTTTTCGCATCGTTTTCTATCTCCTTTCTTAAATATAGATGTCATATATGCCTCCGTCCATTCCTTTGGGAGTTGTTCTTCATTTATGGCTTTCTGAAATATCCACTGTTTCATCCGGTGTAATTTTTTTGATCCGTATTTTATAAGCTCAGGTAAGATGCCTTCAGGTCCCGGTGCTTTCTTATTTTTGATTGCTTTTATGGCCGTTCTCATTTTTCTATCTGTTATCTTTATTTCTTGTTGTGAGGATCTGCTTCGTCTTCGCCTGTTTTCTTTTCCAATGAATTGTGGTCTTTGTTCTGTTAACAGTTCCTTGTAATAGTCCTTTCATTCTTTGTCCTGTATATTTCCCAATTTAATTTTTTCTTTTGAGTTTTGTTTCAATCCTCTCAGTACTTTCCATGACTCCGAAGTTCTTGTACCTCCCATGTATGTTTTAATATTTAAGCAGGTTCTTTCCCATTCTTCACTCTTTTGTTGTATTATTTGTTTTTTTACTTCTGTATTTTTTTCTCTATATTCTTTATAAATTTCTTCGTCGTTTGTAGTCAGCCATTTTCTGTATAGTTGCTTTTTTTCTTCAATTATTCTTTTTGTTGATTCATTTATTTCATAATGGTGCTGTTTATTTGTTATATGTCCTTTTTCTCCAAGGGCTTCGAAGGCTGCTTGTTTTATACTCGCCTTTATATGCTTGTATATATCGATGTTGCCGTATCTAAATTCTATTAATTTTTGGTCTAGACGTTGTTGGTATAGTTCTCTTATTGATTGTTCTTGGAGCAGTTCTATATTGTTTTGTTTTTCTCTTATAGTGTTCAACGGTTCTTCTGTAGAGGGGGCCTTGTCATGTCTCCAATTAATGCCCATTTTTGCTGTCAGTAGTTTATGGTCCGTCCCACATTATGCTCCTCTTCTGACTCGCACATCTTTGATCTTTATTGTGGTATCTTGTTTGATTATTATGTAGTCTATTATCGATTTCAGCTTTCATGTTTCTTGCGTCCATGTATATTTATTAATATTCTTGTGTCCGAAGAATCCGTTGGTGATTTTTAGGTTGTTTAGTTCGCATAATTCAATCAGACGTTCTCTGTTATCGTTTTGTTCATCCTCTCCAAATCTCCCCACTACTTTATCGTTTTCTTTCCTTCTGCTTCTGCCGTTAAGGTCTCCTGTTATAATTATCTCCACGTTCTTCTTAATTAGCTCTATTTGATGTTGAAGTTGTTCTGTAAAATCTTCTTTTTCTACTCTCGGGGAATCGTCTATTGGTGCATATACTCAGAGTATCACTGTCTTTTTACCGTATATGTCTATATGCATTTTAATTATTCTCTCGTTGATTGGTTCCCATGTTCTAACCCTGTTCTTCCACTTATTTTTGATTAGTATTCCCACTCCGGCCTTTGCTCTACATTTTTTATTAACTCCGCTTCAGCAGTGGATATGGTCTTCTATTGTTTCCGTTCCATTTTCTTTCTTTTTGGGTTTGTTCTGTTGTTACTAGTATGTCGATGCTGCTTTCTCTAAACTCTTTGATCACTTCCGTCGCCTTTTTGTTCCATCCTTGTATATTCCATGTTGCACATATGGATGTTCTATCTTTTGTTAAGGCTGGGTCTTCCGAACTCTTCGCAACATTGCCCCCCGTATCCGATGGGGCTCCCTCTATCAGAGGTGTGGATTTCCACCCGGGGATGTGTTTTCGTATTTGGCTTTTTCATCTGGTGATTTTCGTTCTTCTTACCCTTATGTTTTTCTGTGTGTTAGATTGCTAATTCTTAACGCCACAACCCCCATTTCGAGGACCTATTCTTTAGCCGCCGTAAGTAAGTCTGTTATTTATTTTTACTACCCAGTTTAAAATAAACTCACATAGGGAACCAATTCATTATTTTAAAATTTATTTAAAATGTTAATTTTTTATACTTTGAGAACGATTTTACGAAGTTGAAGTATAAACGTCAAAAGAAAAAATTAATTTGAAATTTAAATTGTGGCGTATTCCCAATAAAAATACTAATTAAGATAAGTTTGGTTTCGGTTTAAGCCAAACTGTTTTTCATTGATTTGATTTCTCGAAAATGGTGAGATTAATTATAATAAAATGGTGAGGTCAATTTTATTTTAGATACGTTTTGGCTATTTTTGGTGGGATATTTTTACAATACAAAAAACGGTGTATTTAAACATGTTTAATTTATTTTTATTTTATCTAAACATTTTTTATATCTAAACAATTGTTGTATGTAAATACTTGCAATGTATGTTTTACTATTATTGCAGGGTGACCAGGGAGGACCACTGGAGTTAAACGGTACATTAGTTGGTATCGCATCTTGGGTAGATGACTGTGGAAAACCCGCCGCTTATACTAAAGTAGCATCTTTTGTATCATGGATAAACAAAAACATTGACCTGTAATGGCGATCAAATTAAATTTTTTTTAGTAAATATATTTGTCACATATATTACTTTTAATAAAATATTAATATTTATTTGTATGTTGTATTTGTCTTTCTTTTCATAAATTACTCGATTTATAGAGGCTAGCTTACATAAGCTCTATACATAAGGAGAGGAACAGAAGAGATTCTAACAAGCAGTATTTCCTTAACAAAGTTATTCCTTAGTTGATAGACAATACAGTCGTACTAAAGACAAGAATCAAAAAACAGTTAATAAAATTATAGGAACAAAGTGGCTCTCGACCAGACACGTCCAGTATGGATAATGAAGATCTAGCTGAAAAATTAATAGCGTATAGACAAGAAGTTCATACAATATTTAAAAATTGATAAAACATATAATAACGTACCAGTTAAAAAAATTATGGCTGAAGAATAAAGATAAGAATATAATGAGAATGCGGTGAGGCATCTATAAAAAACGCAAAAGTAATGTAAAATTAGGACAAAAATTATCAGAGTAATTTACGCGTCAAAATAATTAGGGCAAGACGGTTGCATCTCATCTTCTGTATAAAGTTTACGTTAACAAAGTTCTAGGTTTTTGCAAATTATGTCATATGCCTGTTTAAAATCTATAAATACAGAATGCACCGATAAATTAT